>NC_062218.1:108954593-110204593 GCF_902686445.1 Sciurus carolinensis
CTAAAATGATTTATCTTTCAATGAAAATAAAGTGAAGGATCCTCAAGCAATTCTATCACATACCTATTATAAATAACAGAATTGAACAATTGAGGCAACTAGATCCTACAGTGCTTAAGTAACTTATCTAGTCTATGCAGTGAAAATCAGAAGAAACCAGGATTTGCAACTGGACAATAGGATTTCTATTCTCACTCTCAACCCATTTAGATGTGGTCCTATTTCTTGGGTAGCCTTCAGATGAACACATTTCCAGTTGTATATTTTGAGAAATAATTAGGAAAGGAGGTGAGGGAAAGAAGTAAGATACATAATAATCTATGAACCATCTTATTAAATACTAACTGGGTCCTATAGAGTGCCAGCACTATTACAGACTGGCTGACCAGTCTTGCTCCATGGGAGTTTACATTCTAGAGGAATGAGGCAGATGTTCAGACAGGGGGCAACACCAAGCAAGGAAGCATCCGATAACAGTCAGTGTTATGAAGGAAATAAAGCAAGGGGACTCAATTGTTACTGCTGAGAGATGCTCCCTTAGCTGGATGGTCTGGAAAGGACTTTTGGAGAGGTGGCATTGGAGCTGGCAATCAAGAGGAGATATTTTAGTCATTATTATTAAGAATTTGAAACAAATGTCTTCAACTGTGTCATTTGGAAACAAAATGAAACCTTATTAAAGTGAGTATAAAACAAAGGCAGGACCTAAGTCAAACATCCTCTTATTTCCAGATAGGTGTAGCAAAATGACTTTCATATCTTCTTTATCTCTCAAGTGTCTTTGAATAAAGATCCAAAAATCATTTATGTTCTATTTTAATGAAACCTTTTATTGGACATTGATTTTTTTCATTTTATTTTTATTCAGTTATAGACACATATAGTTTTTAAAAAATCAAGTAATTTCAAGGGGCTTAAAAGGAAAAACTGGTGTCTTATGTTGTATGGGCTCCACCTACAGTTTCCACTCCTCAGAGACATCCACTGTCAATCCCTTTGTCCCTTTTTCTTTTACATATTTTTATTGGTGCATTGCAGTTGTAAATGATGGTGGGACTTGTTACATGTTCATACAGGCATACAACAATGTAATTTGGCCAATCATCCTGCAGTAGTTCTCCTTTCCCTCCCCCACCTCCCACCCCTGTTTTCTTTCCTCTACTCTACTGATCTCCCTTTGATTTTCATGAGACTGTCCCCATCCCCAGTTTTTTCCCTTTTTCCTCTATAATTTCCACAAATGAGAGAAACCATAAAACCCTTGACCTTCTGAGTTTGCCTGATTTCACTTAATAAATGTTCTCAAGTTCCATTCATTTCCTGCAAATGACATAATTTTATTCTTCCTGAGGGCTAAGTAAAACTCCATTGTGTATATATACCACACATTTTCTTTATCCATTCATCCATTGGTGAATAACTCGGCTGTTTCCATAGATTGGCTATTATGAATTGTGCTGTTTTAAACACGGGTATGTATGTATCACTATAGTATGCTGACTTTGTGTTTTAGGATAAATATCAAGGAGTGGTATAGCTGAATCACATTGTGGTTGCATGACTTGTCTTTTAAGGAACTTCTGTACTGACTTCCACAGTGATTATACATATTTGCTATTCCACCAACATTACAAAATTTTCCTTTTTCTTCACATCCTCTCCAGCATTTTTTATTATTTGTTTTCTTGATGACTGCCATTCTGACTGGTGTGAGATGAAATCTCAGTGTAATTTTCATTTGAATTTCCCTAATTGATAGAGATGTTGAACATTTTTTTCATGTATTTGTTGACCATTTGTATTTCTTCTTTTGAGAAGTGTGTTTAGTTTGTTTGCCAATTTAGTAGTTGGATTTTTTGTGTTAAGTTTTTTGAGTTATCTCTATATTCTGGATATTAATTCTCTGTCAGAGAGTAGCTAGCTAAGATCTCTCATTCTATAGGATCTTTCTTCATATTCCTAATTGTTTCCTTTGCTGTGCAGAAACTTTTTAATTTGTTGCTATCCCATTTATTAATTTTTGGTATTCATTTTTATTGTAAACAAACGGGGTGCAACTTGTTTCTCTGTTGTACATGAAGTAGAAGCATAACATTTGTGTAATTATACATTTACATAGGGTAATGGTGCTTGATTAATTCTGTTATTTCCCCCCCACCCCTCCCACCCCTCTTTTCCCTCTATACAGTCCCTCTTTCCTCCATTCTTGTCTCCCTCCCACTCCCCATTATGTATCATCATCCACTTATCAGTGAGATCATTCATCCTTTGGTTTTTTGAGATTGGCTTATCTCACTTAGCAGGATATTCTCCAGTTTCATCCATTTGCCTGCAAATGCCATAATTTTATTATTCTTTATGGCTGAGTAATATTCTTGGTATTCTGGAGAAAGTCATTGCCTGTGTGTATGTCAGAGTGTTGACCCTACATTTTCTTCTAGGAGTTGCACAGTTTCTGATCTAATATCAGGTTTTCAATCTGTTTTTTTTTTTATTTTATTTATTTATTTATTTTTATTATTGTACACAAATGGGATACATGTTGTTTCTCTGTTTGTACATGGCGTAAAGGCATACCATTTGTGTAATCATAAATTTACATAGGGTAATGTTTGATTCATTCTGTTATTTTTTTCCCTTTACCTCCCACCTCCCACCCCTCTTTTCCCTCTATACAGTCCTTCCTTCCTCCATTCTTGCCCCCCTCCCTAAACCTAACTCTAACCCTAACACTAACTCTTCCCACCCCCCATTATGTGTCCTCATCCACTTATTAGCGATATCATTCTTCCTTTGGTTTTTTGAGATTGGCTTATCTCACTTAGCATGATATTCTCCAGTTTCATCCATTTGCCTGCAAATGCCATAATTTTATCATTCTTTATGGCTGAGTAATATTCCATTGTATATATACCACATTTTCTTTATCCATTCATCAATTGAAGGACATCTAGGTTGGTTCCACAATCTGGCTATTGTGAACTGAGCAGCTATGAACATTGATGTGGCTGTATCTCTGTAATATGCTGATTTTAAGTCCTTTGGGTATAGGCCAAGGAGTGGGATAGCTGGGTCAAATGGTCGTTCCATTCCAAGTTTTCTAAGGAATCTCCATACTGCTTTCCAGAGTGGCTGCACTAATTTGCAGCCCCACCAGCAATGTATGAGTGTACCTTTCTCCCCACATCCTCGCCAACACCTGTTGTTGCTTGTATTCTTGATAATCGCCATTCTAATTGGGGTGAGATGGAATCTTAGGGTGGTTTTGATTTGCAGTTCTCTTATTACTAGAGATGTTGAACATTTTTCCATATGTTTGTTGATTGCTTGTAGATCTTCTTCTGTGAAGTGTCTATCCATTTCCTTAGCCCATTTGTCCATTGGATTATTTGCATTCTTGGTGTAGAGTTTTTTGAGTTCTTTGTAGATTCTGGAGATTAGTGCTCTATCTGAAGTATGATTGGCAAAGATTTTCTCCCACTCTGTAGGCTCTTTCTTCGCATTGCTGATAGTTTCTTTTGCTGAGAGAAAGCTTTTTAGTTTGAATCTATCCCAGTTATTAATTCTTGCTTTTGTTTCTTGTGCTCTGGGAGTCCTGTTGAGGAAGTCTGGTCCTAAGCCGACATGTTGAAGCTCTGGACCTACTTTTTCTTCTATTAGATGCAAGGTCTCTGGTCTGATTCCGAGATCCTTAATCCATTTTGAGTTTAGTTTCGTGCATGGTGAGAGATATGGGTTTAGTTTCATTCTGTTGTATATGGATTTCCAATTCTCCCAGCACCATTTGTTGAAGAGGCTATCTTTTCTCCATTGCATATTTTTGGCCCCTTTGACTAGTATGAGAAAATTGTATTTATTTGGGTATGTGTCCGTGTCCTCTATTCTGTACCATTGATCCACCTTTCTATTTTGGTACCAATACCATGCCGTTTTTGTTACTATTGCTTTGTAATAGAGTTGAAGATCTGGTATTGCGATACCTCCTGCTTCACTCTTTCTGCCAAGGTTTGCTTTAGCTATTCTGGGTTTTTTATTCTTCCAGATGAATTTCATAATTGCTTGCTCTATTTCTCTAAGGTACATCATTGGAATTTTAATTGGAATTGCATTGAATCTGTATAGCACTTTTGGTAGTATAGCCATTTTGACAATATTAATTCTTCCAATCCAAGAACATGGGAAATCTTTCCATCTTCTAAGGTTTTCTTTAATTTCTTTCTTTAGTGTTCTGTAGTTCTCATTGTAGAGGTCTTTCACCTCTTTTGTGAGATTGATTCCCAAGTATTTTATTTTTTTCGAAGCTATTGTGAATGGGGTAGTATTCCTAATTTCTCTTTCTGAAGATTCATCGCTCATGTATAGAAATGCCTTAGATTTATGTGCATTGATCTTATATTCCGCTACTTTACTGAATTCACTTATGAGATCTAAAAGTTTTCTGGTGGAATTTCCTGGTTCCTCTAAGTATACAATCATATCATCAGCAAATAGGGATAGTTTGAGTTCTTCTTTTCCTATTAGTATCCCTTTAATTTCTTTGGTCTGTCTAATTGCTCTGGCTAGAGTTTCAAGGACAATATTGAATAGAAGTGGTGAAAGAGGGCATCCCTGCCTTGTTCCAGTTTTTAGAGGGAATGCTTTCAGTTTTTCACCATTTAGAATAATATTAGCCATGGGCTTAGCGTAGATGGCCTTTACAATGTTAAGGAATGTTCCCACTATCCCTATTTTTTCTAGTGTTTTGAGCATGAAGGGATGCTGTATTTTATCAAATGCTTTTTCTGCATCTATCGAAATAATCATGTGATTCTTGACTTTAAGTCTATTGATATGGTGAATGACATTTATTGATTTCCTGATGTTGAACCAACCTTGCATCCCTGGGATGAAACCCACTTGATCATGGTGCACTATCTTTTTAATATGTTTTTGTATGCGATTTGCTAAAATTTTGTTGAGAATTTTTGCGTCAATGTTCATTAAGGATATTGGTCTGAAATTTTCTTTCCTCGATGTGTCTCTGTCTGGTTTAGGTATCAGGGTAATATTGGCTTCATAGAATGAGTTTTGGAGGGTTCCCTCCTCTTCTATTTTCTGGAATACTTTGAGAAGTATTGGAATGAGCTCTTCTTTAAAAGTTTTGTAGAACTCAGCTGAGAACCCATCTGGTCCTGGACTTTTCTTTGTTGGTAGGCTTTTGATGACTTCTTCTATTTCATTACTTGAAATTGGTCTATTTAAATTTTGTATGTCCTCCTCGTTCAGTTTAGGCAATTCATATGTCTCTAGAAACCTGTTGATGTCTTCGAAATTTTCTATTTTGTTGGAGTATAGATTTTCAAAATAGCTTCTAATTATGTTTTGTATTTTGGTCGTGTCTGTTGTGATATTTCCTTGTTCATTCCGAATTTTAGTGATTTGGGTTTTCTCTCGTCTTCTCTTTGTTAGTGTGGCTAAAGGTTTATCAATTTTGTTTATTTTTTCGAAGAACCAACTATTTATTTTGTCAATTTTTTGTATTGTTTCTTTCGTTTCAATTTCGTTGATTTCAGCTCTCAGTTTAACTATTTCCTGTCTTCTACTACTTTTGGTGTTGGTCTGTTCTTCTTTTCCTAGAGCTTTGAGCTGTAGTGTTAGGTCGTTTATTTTTTGAGTTTTACTTCTTTTATTAAATGCGCGCCATGAAATAAATCTTCCTCTAAGTACTGCTTTCATAGTGTCCCAGAGATTTTGATATGATGTTTCTTTGTTCTCGTTTACCTCTAAGAATTTTTAATTTCCTTCCTAATATCTTCTGTTATCCATTCATCATATAATAGCATATTGTTTAATCTCCAGGTGTTGGAGTAGTTTCTGTTTTTTACTCTTTCATTAATTTGTAACTTCAATCCATTATGATCTGATAGAATACAAGGTAGTGTCTCTATCTTCTTGTATTTGCTGACTTTAGCTTTGTGGCATAATATATGGTCTATTTTAGAGAAGGATCCATGTGCTGCTGAGAAGAAAGTGTATTCGCTCTTGGTTGGATGGTATATTCTATAAATGTTAAGTCTAAATTATTGATTGTGTTATTGAGATCTATGGTTTCTTTGTTCAATTTTTGTTTGGAAGATGTGTCCAGTGGTGAGAGAGGCATCTTAAAATCACCTAGTATTATTGTGTTATGGTCTATTTGGTTTCTAAAATGGAGAAGGATTTGTTTAACATACATGGATGAGCCACTGTTTGGGGCATAGATGTTTATGAAGTCCACATTATCTGAAATGAGTATGGATACTCCAGCTTTTTTGCTGAGTCCATGTGCATGGTATGTTTTTCCCCATCCTTTCACCTTTAGTCTATGGGTATCTCTTTCTGTGAGATGATTCTCTTGCAGGCAACATGTTGTTGGATCTTTCTTTTTAATCCAATCTGCCAGTCTATGTCTTTTGATTGATGAATTCAGGCCATTAACATTCAGGGTTATTATTGAGATATGATTTGTATTCCCGGTCATTTGGTTCATATTTAAAATTTTATTTATTTATTTATTTATTTTTTGACACATCTTGGTTCCTCCTTTATTTGACAGTTCCTTTAGGGTAATTCCTCCCTTTCCTGATTTGCTTCTTTGTTTTTTATCTCTTCCTCATGAAATATTTTGCTGAGAATGTTCTGTAATGCTGGCTTTCTTTTTGTAAATTCTTTTAGCTTTTGTTTATCATGGAAAGATTTTATTTCATCATCAAATTTGAAGGTAAGTTTTGCTGGGTATAAGATTCTTGGTTGGCATCCATTTTCTTTCAGGGCTTGGTATATGTTGTTCCAGGCCCTTCTAGCTTTTAGGGTCTGGATTGAAAAATCTGCTGATATCCGTATTGGTTTCCCCCTGAATGTAATTTGGTTCTTTTCTCTCACAGCCTTTAAAATTCTGTCTTTATTTTGTATGTTAGGTATTTTCATTATAATGTGCCTTGGTGTGGGTCTGTTGTAATTTTGTGTATTTGGAGTCCTATAAGCCTCTTGGACTTGATTTTCCATTTCATTCTTCAGATTTGGGAAATTTTCTGGTATTATTTCATTGGATAGATTGTTCATGCCTTTGGTTTTTTTCTCTAAGCCTTCCTCAATCCCAATAATTCTCAAATTTGGCCTTTTCATGATATCCCATAGTTCTTGTAGATTCTGTTCATGATTTCTTACCATCTTCTCTGTTTGTTCAACTTTGTTTTCGATGTTAAATATTTTGTCTTCAATATCTGAAGTTCTGTCTTCCAGGTGTTCTATCCTATTGGTTATGCTTTCTATGGAGTTCTTAATTTGGTTTATTGTTTCCCTCATTTCAAGGATTTCTGTTTGGTTTTTTTTCAATATCTCTAACTCTTTATTGAAATGATCTTTTGCTTCCTGAATTTGCTCTGTTAACTGTCGATTGGTGCGATCATTCAATGCCTGCATTTGCTCTTTTATCTCATCATTCAATGCCTGCATTTGCTCTTTCATCTCATTGTTTGCTTCTCTGATCATTTTAATTATGTATTTTCTGAACTCCCTTTCTGTCATTTCTTGTGCCATGATGTCGTTGGATTCTATTGATGTAACATCTAGATTTGTTTGGGGCATTTTCTTCCCTTGTTTTCTCATATTGTTCATTAATCAGTGGGTCATTAAGATATTGCAGATTTCCTCTATCAACTTATAATGTCCCTGAAGATTGCTAGTATATCCCCTCTTATCCTTCAGTAGCCTGAAGTCTTGGAGGAAGTTGATAATGCAGAGCTCCACGAAGAAGCTGCCTCTCTAGGGGTGGTGACCCTCAGGTGGCATATATTCCCTGCTAGTGGGCAGAGGTGCCTCCACTTGTTGACCAATGGTCATCCAATGGGGAACTAGGCTGTGGGCTGAGGCAAGGCCTGTTTGTGCCTGTGTCTCTGGTTTTACCGTCCCTGTGGGAAAACCTCCTCCGTCAGGGAAGACTCACTCAGTGGGGACGTCTCGCTGGTCAGTTTCCCTCCTAGAGGTTCCCCTCAATCTACAACTACCGCCTGGGCTGGGCTGTCTTCCTCTGCAGTGTTCCCAGGGGCCCGGACCTATCTCCTGGGCCTGGGAGCCTCACCCTTCCCAGGCGAGTCTCCTTAGGCTACCTCTCCCAGAGAATCTGCCCGCAGTGCTAGAAACTTCGCTCCGCCCCTAGGCGTGTCTCTGTGCGGCTCTTCCAGCAAGAAGCCACCTAGCTCCTGGGACCCTGCTCTGCACTTAATCGCCTTGCTATGCAGCCCCTCCTTTGAGCCACCACCTGGAGCCCCGTACAATAGCTCCGAGACCCAGAGACCCGCCACACACCTCCTCCTCCGCACAGCGGCCCGGTTTCTGACGCAGTCACTAGGAGTCCAAACAACTTACTTCGGGTCTCCTCCTCCCGCCAACCGCCCGTAGCCCTAGGCAGTCACTCCAAGCCCAATTGACCCGCCCTGTTCCTCCTCCTCCTCCTCGGGGTAGCCCCCTGGGTGTTCATGAGCGGTGGCTCCGAGACCAAGCGACCCGCCGCGCTCCTCCTCCAGGCAGGCCTCTGGTGTTCAGGAGCGGTCGCTTTGAGTACAATCAACTCACCACTCGCCTCCTCCTCTGGCAACTGCCTGTGGCTCTGATGCAGTCACTCCTAGACCAAGGAACCTGCCGCGCTTCTCCTCTTCCTCCGGGCAAACCCCCGGTGTTCAGAGGCGGTGGTTCTGAGTCCAAACAGCTCGCCACACAGCTCCTCCTCTGGCAACCGCCTGTGGCTCTGATGCAGTCACTCCTAGACCAAGCGACCCACCGTGTTTCTCCTCTTCCTCTGGGCAAACTCCCGGTGTTTGAAAGCGGTGGTTCTGAGTCCAAACAGCTCGCCACGCAGCTCCTCCTCTGGCAACCGCCTGTGGCTCTGATGCAGTCACTCCTAGACCAAGCGACCTGCCGTGCTTCTCCTCTTCCTCCAGGCAACCCCCCGGTGTTCAGAAGCGGTCGTTCTGCGTCCAAACAGCTCGCCATGCAGCTCCTCCTCAGGCAGCCGGCCAGAGCCCCAGTGGTTGCTCCGAGTCCAAGTGCTGTGCTGAGCCGCCTCCTCTACGATGATCCCAGTTGTCCGTGTTTACTGCTCCAGTGGGGGGAGGGGCATCTCGCCAAGCAACTCTACTTTGCAAAGTTCCCTCCGTTCCAGGGCTACTGCCCTATCCGGGATGCCTCCCCAATGGGAGAGACTCACCCGGCGGCCTTGAGCTGGTCCTAAGTCTCTCACTATCTCCTCTTTTGAATCCTGCGTCCTGGAGCAACATGAAATGCAGCCGCCCTCTAGGGCGCCATCTTGAAACTCTCCAATCTGTTTTGAGTTGACTTTTGTGCGGGGTGAGAGATAAGGACCTAGTCTCATTCTTCTACTATGGATAACCAGTTTACCCAGTACCACTTGTTAAAAAGGATGCCTTTTCTCCAGTGTATGTTTTTGGTACCTTTGTCAAGGATTATATCTGGGTGGTTTTGTCTCTGCATCTTCTATTTTGTACCACTGATCTCTATGTCTGTTTTTATTCAGTACCATGCAGTCTTTTGTTACTATAGATCTTGTAGTATAATTTTGATTCCTCCAGCATTGCTTTTTTGGCTTAGAATTTCTTTGGCTATTCTGGGTCTTTTATTTTTCCAAAGGAATTTTAGGACATTTTTTTCTAGTTATGTAAAGCATGTCATTGATACTTTGATGGGGATGGGGATTGTATTGAATCTCTATAACACTTTTGATCATATGGCCAGTTAAACAATATTAATGCAGCCTATTCATAAACATGGGAAGTCTTTCCATCTTTTTGTGTTTTTCCACTTTTCCCCTGCAATGTTCTTTCATTTTCATTGTAGAGGACTTTCAACTCCTTAGTTAGATTTATTCCTAGGAAATTTTGAGGTTATTCTGAAAGGGATTGTTTTACTGATTTTTTTTTCCTCAGTGGATTCATTATTGGCTTATAGGGAAGTGATTGATTTTTTATGTTGATATTATAACCTGCTACTTTGTTGAATTTGTAGTCTTCTGGTGAAACTTGGATCTGTTAACTACAGGATCATATTATCTGTGAACAGTGATAATTAGACTTCTTCCTTTCTGATTTTTATCCCTTCAATTGCCTTCTCCTTTTGATTGCTCTGGTTAGAATTGCTAGTATTATATTGAATAGGAGTGGTGAGAGTGGACGTCCATTTCTTGTTCCAGATTTTAAAGGAAATGCTTTCAGCTTTTTCCCATTCACTATGGTGTTAGCTTTGGATTTGTCACATACAGACTTTATGATGTTGAGGTAGGTTCCTTCTAGCTCTAGTTTCTTCAGTGTTATTTATCAAGAAGGAGTGTTGAATTTTGTCAAAGGCTTTTCTCTGCATCAATTGAGAACACTATGTGATTTTTGTTTTACTGCTATTTATGTGATGAATTCCCTTTATTGATTTGCATATGTGAAACCATCTTTGCATCCTTAGTATGAAACCAATTGGTCATAATGTACCATCTTTTTAATAAATTGTTGAATATGATTTGCTAACATTTTATTAAAGATTTTTTGATTAAAATTCATCAAGAATATTGTAATTTTCTTTAATCAATGTGCTTTTATCTTGTTTTGGTATGAAGGTGATACTGAGTTCATAAAATAAATTTATAAATAAATTAAATTTCTATTTCATGGAATAATTTGAGGAGGATTGGCATTTAGTTCTTCTTTAAAGATGTGGTAGAATATAGCCAAAAATTCATCTAGTCTTGGGCTTTTCTTTGTTGGAGGACTTTTTATTATTGTTTATATCTCATGGCTAGTTATTGGTTAGTCAAGGTTCTATTGTCCCTTTGATTTAATTTTGGCAGGCCATCTTTTGCCTAGAAGTGTATTCATTTCTTCTAGATGTTCCAATTTATTGGAGTATATATTTTCAATATAATCCCTAATGATTCTCTAGATTTCTCTGATTTCTGTGACAATTTCTCCTTTTTAATGTCTAATTTAATTAACTTGGGTCTTATTTCTTTTCTTTTCTTTTTTTTGGTTAATTTGGCTAGGGTTCATCAGTTTTGTGTACCATTTCAAAGAACCACTGTTTCATTTCAATGAGTTTTGTGTAGGGTGAGACATAGGGGTTTAATTTCATTCTGTTGCATATGGTTTTCCAGTTTTCCCAGCACCATTTGTTGAACAGGCTATCTTTTCTCCATTGCATATTTTTGGCCCCTTTGACTAGTATGAGAAAATTATTTTTATTTAGGTTTGTGTCCATGTCCTCTATTCTGTACCATTGATCTACCCGTCTATTTTGGTACCAATACCATGCCGTTTTTGTTACTATTACTTTGTAATAGAGTTGAAGATCTGGTATTGCGATACCCCATGCTTTGCTCTTTCTACTGAGGATTGCTTTAGCTATTCTGGGTTTTTTATTCTTCCAGATGAATTTCATAATTGCTTGCTCTATTTCTGTAAGGTACATCATTGGGATTTTAATTGGAATTGCATTGAATCTGTATAGCACTTTAGGTAGTATGGCCATTTTGACAATATTAATTCTTCCTATCCAAGAACATGGGAGATCTTTCCATCTTCTAAGGTTTTCTTTAATTTCTTTCTTTAGTGTTCTGTAGTTCTCATTGTAGAGGTCTTTCACCTCTTTTGTGAGATTGATTCCCAAGTATTTTATTTTTTTCAAGGCTATTGTGAATGGGGTAGTTTTCCTAATTTCTCTTTCTGAAGATTCATCACTTATGTATAAAAATGCATTTGATTTATGAGCATTGATCTTGTAACCTGCTACTTTAATGAATTCACTTATGAGTTCTAAAAGTTTTCTGGTGTAATTTCCAGGTTCCTTTAAATATATAATCATGTCATCAGTGAACAGGGATAGTTTGAGTTCTTTTCCAATTCGTATCCCTTTAATTTCTTTGGTTTGTCTAATTGCTCTGGCTAGAGTCTCAAGGACGATGTTGAATAGAAGTGGTGAAAGAGGGCATCCCTGCCTTGTTCTAGTTTTTAGGGGGAATGCTTTCAGTTTTTCACCATTTAGAATGATATTAGCCATGGGCTTAGCGTAGATGGTCTTTATAATATTAAGGAATGTTCCCACTAACCCAATTTTTTCTAGTGTTTTGAGCATGAAAGGATGCTGTATTTTATCAAATGCTTTTTCTGCATCTATTGAAATAATCATGTGATTCTTAACTTTAAGTCTGTTGATATGGTGAATGACATTTATTGATTTCCGGATGTTAAACCAAACTTGCATCTCTGGGATGAAACCCACTTGATCATGGTGCACTATCTTTTTAATATATTTTTGTATGTGATTTGCTAAAATTTTGTTGAGAATTTTTGCGTCAATGTTCATTAAGGATATTGGTCTGAAATTTTCTTTCCTCGATGTGTCTCTGTCTGGTTTAGGTATCAGGGTAATATTGGCTTCATAGAACGAGTTTTGGAGGGTTCCCTCCTCTTCTATTTCATGGAATAGTTTGAGGAGTATTGGAATGAGCTCTTCTTTAAAGGTTTTGTAGAACTCGGCTGAGAATCCATCTGGTCCCAGACTTTTCTTTGTTGGTAGGCTTTTGATGACCTCTTCTATTTCATTGCTTGAAATTGATTTATTTAAGTTGTGTATGTCCTCCTTGTTCAGTTTAGGTAGTTCATATGTCTCTAGAAACTTGATGTGTTCGAGGTTTTCTGTTTTGTTGGAGAATAGATTTTCAAAATATCTTCTAATTATGTTTTGTATTTCACTCATGTCTATTGTGATATTTCCTTGTTCATTCCGAATTTTAGTAATTTGAGTTTTCTCCCTCTTTCTCTGTTAGTGTGGTCAAGGGTTTATCAATTTTGTTTATTTTTTCAAAGAACCAACTATTTATTTTGTTAATTTTTCCGATTGTTTCTTTTGTTTCAATTTTGTTGATTTTAGCTCTGATTTTAACTATTTCCTGTCTTCTACTACTTTTGGTGTTGGTCTGCTCTTCTTTTCTAGGGCTTTGAGCTGTAGTGTTAAGTCGTTTATTTGTTGATTTCTACTTCTTTTTTTGAATGTGCCCCATGAAATAAATCTTCCTCTAAGTACTGCTTTCTAGTGTCCCAGAGATTTTGATATGATGTGTCTTTGTTCTCGTTTACTTCTAAGAATTTTTTAATTTCCCTCCTAATATCTTCTGTTATCCATTCATCATATAATAGTGTATTATTTAATCTCCTGGTATTGGAGAAGTTTCTGTTTTTTATTCTGTCTTTTATTTCTAATTTCAATCCATTATGATCTGATAGAGTACAAGGTAGTATCTCTATCTTCTTGTATTTGCTAACAGTAGCTTTGTGGCATAAAATATGGTCTATTTTAGAGAAGGATCCATGTGCTGCTGAGAAGAAAGTGTATTCGTTCTTTGTTGGATGGTATATTCTATATATGTCAGTTAAGTCTAAATTGTTGATTGTGTTATTGAGACCTATGGTTTCTTTATTCAATTTTTGTTTGGAAGATCTATCCAGTGGTGACAGAGGTGTGTTAAAATCGCCTAGTATTATTGTGTTGTGGTCTATTTGATTTCTGGAATTAAGAAGGATTTGTTTGACGTACGTGGATGAGCCAATGTTCGGGGCATAGATATTTATGATTGTTATGTCTTGCTGATTTATGCTTCCCTTAAGCAGCATGTAATGTCCTTCTTTATCCCTTTGACTAGTTTTGGCTTGAAGTCCACATTATCTGAAATGAGGATGGATACTCCAGCTTTTTTGCTGTGTCTGTGTGCATGGTATGTTTTTCCCCATCCCTTCACCTTTAGTCTATGGGTGTCTCTTTCTATGAGATGAGTCTCTTGCAGGCAGCATATTGTTGGATTTTTCTTTTTAATCCAATCTGCCAGTCTATGTCCTTTGATTGATGAGTTCAGGCCATTAACATTCAGGATTATTATTGTGATATTTGTATTCCCAGTCATTTGACTCATTTTTGTTTTTTGACCTGATTTGGTTTCTCCTTTATTTGGCTATTCCTTTAGGCTAGTTCCTCCCGTTGCTGATTTGCATCGTTGTTTTTCATCTCTTCCTCATGGAATGTTTTGCTGAGAATGTTCTGTAATGCTGGCTTTCTTTTTGTAAATTCCTTTAGCCTTTGTTTATCATGGAAGGATCTAATTTCGTTGTCAAATCTGAAAGTAAGTTTTGCTGGGTATAAGATTCTTGGTTGGCATCCATTTTCTTTCAGGGCTTGGTAAATGTTGTTACAGGTCCTTCTAGCTTTTAGGGTCTGGATTGAAAAATCTGCTGATATTCTTATTGGTTTCCCTCTGAATGTAATTTGATTCTTTTCTCTTGCGGCCTTTAAAATTCTGTCTTTATTTTGTATGTTAGGTATTTTCATAATAATGTGCCTTGGTGTGGGTCTGTTGTAATTTTGTATATTTGGAGTCCTATAAGCCTCTTGTACTTGGTTTTCCATTTCGTTCTTCAGATTTGGGAAATTTTCTGGTATTATTTCATTGAATAGATTGTTTATGCCTTTGGTTTTTTTCTCTAAGCCTTCCTCAATCCCAATAATTCTTAAATTTGGCCTTTCCATGATATCCCATAGTTCTTGTAGATTCTGTTCATGATTTCTTACCATCTTCTCTGGCCAACTTTGGTTTCAAGATTAAATATTTTGTCTTCGATGTCTGAGGTTCTGTCTTCCAGGTGTTCTATCCTATTGGTTATGCTTTCTATGGAGTTTATAACTCGGTTTATTGTTTCCTTCATTTCAAGTATTTCTGTTTTTTTTTTTTTTCAGTATCTCTAACTCTTTATTGAAATGATCTCTTTTTTCCTTTATTTGCTCTTTTTACTGTTGATTGGTGCGATCATTTAATGCCTGCATTTGCTCTTTCATCTCTTCATTTGCTTCTCTGATTGTTTTAATTATGTACATTCTGAACTCCCTTTCTGACATTTCTTCTGCTGTGCTGTCATTGGGTTTTATTGATATAGTATCTAGGTTTGTTTGGGACATTTTCTTCCCTTGTTTTCTCATATTGGTCAGATGTCAGTGGGATCCCGAGATATTGCAGATAAGCCTCTATTGGCTTATAGTGTCCAGTGTATCACCTCCCAGCCTTCAGTAGCCTGAAGTCTTGGAGGAACTTGATAATGCAGTGCTTCCGAAGAAAGCTGCTCCTAGCCAGCTACTGGTTCTAGGGCTTGGAGCTCGCTCTGTGCAGAAAGGCTCTCGCTGGGGGGCCTGCACTGTGCAGCTGGCCGTGTGGGAGGAGCCCACTGCTGGAGTGTGCAAGGCTACCTGGGTAAGGCTCTAGCTACCCTGCCCTGCTCCGATAATCCGCCCCTATCCGTGTCTGCCGCCCAGGCCGAGCTTCACCCAGTGGGGGAGACTCACCCTGTGGCTCTATTTTAGTCTGAGTCTCTCAATGCCTCCTCTTCTTGAATACTGGGTTCTGGAGCGACTGGAGATGCAGTCACCCTCTAGTCCGCCATCTTGGATCGCCCCGTGGAAAGAGCCTGCGCCCGGAGAAGACAGGGCCACCTGGAGAAGTCTCTGGCTGTCCTGCCCTGATCCCAGAGGCTGCTTGTGGGTCAAAGCTCTCCGTTGGCTCCGGGACTTGTGGCTGGCTCTATGTAGAAAGGCTCTCACTGGACAATCTGCTCCGAGAAGCTAGCCTTGAAAGGCGCCTCCCGCCGGAGAGGGCCGGGCTTCTTGGGGAAGTCCCTGGCTGCCCTCTCCTGGTCCCTGAAGCCGCTTGCGGGCAGGAGCAGAGCTCACCGCGCTGGCTCCGGGACTTGGAGCTGGTTCTGATCAGAAAGGCTCTCACTGGGGGGCCTGCTCCAAGAAGCTGGAGAAGCTTGCCATGTGGGAGGGGCCCACCGCCTGGGGAAAACTCTAGCTGCCCTACCCTTCTCCGATAAGCCACCTGTATCCGGGCCTGCTGCCCAGGCCGAGCTTTACCTGGTGGGTGAGATTCACCCTGTGGCTCTATTTTAGTCCGAGTCTCTCATTGCCTCCCCTTCTTGAATCCTGGGTTCTGAAGCGACTGGAGATGCAGTCACCCTCTAGTCCGCCATCTTGGATCACCTTTTTTCACTTTTCATATGAAACTTGTAGTTTGGTTCTGGAGACAGGAGACAATTCAACTAAATGATAAAAAACACCGATTCATGGTATTGAGAGGACAAAACTCGGTTGATGGGCTAGATTGGCTCAACATCTGGAAATCAATAAATGTAATTCATCACATCAATAGACTTAAAGTTAAGAATCATATGACTATTTCAATAGATGCTGAGAAAGCATTTGATAAAATACAGCACTCTTTCATTAGTTTTCTTATTTGGGAATTTTCTGATATTTTTTTCTGTTTTAAAATTTAAAATTTAAGTTGTTCTAATTAGTTGTACATGACAGTAGAATGCACTTATACATTTTGATAGATCATACATAAATAGAGTATAATCTCTAATTTTTCTGATTATACATATTGTAGGATCATATCAGTCATGCTGTCATACACATACGTGAGGTAGTAATATCTGTTTCACTCTACTATCATTCCTTTCTCCATACCCCTTCCCCTCTCTTCACACTCCTCTACCTAATATAAAGTAACTCTATTCTTCCCTATCTGCCCCCCTTATTGTAAATTAGTTTCTGCAAATCAGAGAAAACATTCAGCCTTTGGTTTTTGGATTTGTCTTATTTCAGTAAGCATGATATTCTCTAACTGCATCCATTTACCAACAAATGACAGAGTTTCATTCTTCTTTAAAGCTGAGTAATATTCCATTGTGTGTGTGTATATATATATATATATATATACACTTTTTAAGTGACTGAGAAGCTAACTATCCCTAGGTGATCAGTGTGATTTTACTTATCCAGTCATCTGTTGAAGGATAGATTGGTTTCATAGTTTACCTATTGTGAACTGAACTGCCATAATCATTGATGTGGCTTTGTCACTGAAGTTTGTTGATTTTCAGTCCTTTGGGTGTAAGCCAAGGAGTGGGATAGTTGGGTCAAATGGTGGTTCCATTCCAAGTTTTCTGAGGGATCTCCATACTGCTTTCCATAATGGTTGCAACAATTTACATTCCCACCAGCAATGTATGAGTGAACCTTTTCCCCACCATCCTTGCCAAAATTTATTGTTGCTTGTATTCTTGATAATTGCCATTCTGATTGGAGTGAGATGCAATCTTAGAGTCATTTTAATTTGCATTTCTCTAATTGCTAGAAATGTTGGACATTTTTTCATACATTTGTTGATCAATTGTATATCTTCTTCTGTGAAGTGTCTGTTTAGTTCCTTAACCCATTTATTGATTGGGTTATTCGTTTTATGGTGTTAAGTTTTTTGAGTTCTTTGTATACCCTAGAGATTAATGCTTTATCTGAGGTGCATGTGGTAAAAATTTCCTCCCATTCTGTAGACTCCCTCTTTGCATTATTGATTATTTCTTTTGCTAAGAAGAAGCTTTTTAGTTTGAGTTCATCCCATTTATTGATTCTTGATTTAACTTCTTTCACTTTAGGGTCTTGTTAAGAAAGTCATGTCCTAGGCTGACATGGTGAAGATTTGGGCCTACTTTTTCTTTTAGTAGTCACAGGGTCTCTGTTCTAGTGCCTAAGTCTTTGATCCACAGTGAGTTGGGTTTCATGCAGGGTGAGATATAAGGGTTTAATTTCATTTTGTTACATGTGGATTTCCATTTTTCCCAGCACCATTTGTTGAATAGGCTATCTTTTCTGCAGTGAATGTTTTTGGCACCTTTGTCTAGTATGAGATATTTGTATTTATGTGGGTTTGTCTCTGTGTCTTCTATTCTGTACCATTGGTTGACAGTCTGTTTTGGTGCCAATACCATGCTGTTTTTATTATTATAGCTCTGTAGTACATTTGAGGTCTGGTAGTATAATGCCTCCTGCTTTACTTACCTTGCTAAGGATTGCTTTGGCTATTCTGGGTCTCTTATTTTTACAAATGAATTTCATGATTGCTTTTTCTAGTTCTATGAGAAACATCTTTGGGATTTTAATAGAAATTGCATTAAATTTATATAATGCTTTTGGTAGTATGGCCAATTTTACAGTATTAATTCTGCTTATCCAAGAACATGGGAGGTCTTTTTTCATCTTCTAAGGTCTCCTTCAATTTCTTTTTTTCTTTTTCTTTTTTTTTTTTTTAGTGTTCTGTAGTTTTCATTGTAGAAGTCTTTCAATTCTTTTGTTTGATTGATTCCCAAGTATTTTTTGAGGCAAGTGTGAATGGGTAGTGTTCTTTCATTCTCTTTCAGTGGATTCATTACTGATGTATAGGAATGCATTTTATTTATGGGAATTGATTTTATATTCTGCTACTTTGCTGAATTCATTTATTAGTTCTAAATTTTTTTGGTGGAATTTTTTGGATCTTCTAAATATAGAATCATGTCATCAGCAAATAGGGATAATTTGAGCTCTTTTTACCTATTTATATACCTTTAATTTCTTTCTTCTGTCTAATTGTTCTGGCTAGAATTTCAAGGACAATGTTGAATAAAAGTGGTTAAAGAGAGCATCCTTGTCTTGTTCCAGTTTTTAGAGGGAATGCTTTCAATTTTTCTCCATTTGGAATGATGTTGGCCTTGGCTTTAACATATAGGGCTTTTATGATGTTGGGGTATGCTCCTACTATCACTAGCTTTTCTAGTGTTTTGAACATGAAGGAATGCTGTATTTTGTCAAATGCTTTTTCTGTATCTATTGAGGTGATCATATGATTCTTGTTTTTAAGTCTGTTGAGATGATAAATTATGTTTATTTATTTCTGTATGTTGTTGAACCAACCTTGCATTCCACGGATGAACCCCTCTTGATTGTGGTGCACTACCTTTTTAATATGTCTTTGTATGCAAGCGGTCAGAATTTTATTGAGAATTTTTGCATCTGTTCATCAAAGATATTGATCTGAAGTTTTATTTCCTTGATGTGTCTTTTTCTAGCTTTGGTATCAGAGTGATATTAGCCTCATAGAATGAGTTTGGAAGGGTTCCCTCTTTTTCTATTTCATGGAATAATTTGCGGAGTATTGGTGTTGATTCTTCTTTGAAGGTCTTGTAGAACTTGGCTGAGAATCTGTCTGGTCCTGGGCTTTTCCTAATTGGTAGGCTTTTAATGATGTTTTCTATTTCATTACTTGACATTGTTCTGTTTAAATTATGTATGACCTTCTGTTTCAGTTTAAGTAGGTCATATGTCTCTAGAAGTTTGTCAATTTCTTCAATATTTTCTATTTTATTGGAGTATAAATTTTCATAATAGTTTCTAATTATCTTCTGTATTTCAGTTGTGTCCATTGTGATATTTCCTTTTTCATCAAGTATTTAATAATTTGGGTTATCTCTTTTTTATGTCTTTGTTAGGGTGACTAGGGATTTATCAATTTTATTTATTTTTTTCAAAGAACCAACTTCTTGCTTTTTCAATTTTTTCAATTGTTTCCTTTGTTTCAATTTCATTTTTTCAGCTCTGATTTTAATTATTTTTGTCTTCTACTGCTTTTGGTGTTAATTTGTTCTTCTTCTTCTAGGACTTTAAGATGTAATGTTAGGTCATTTATTTGTTGACTTTTTATTCTTTTAATAAATGAACTTAATACAATGAATTTTCCTCTTAGTATTTCCTTCCTAGTGAAAAATCTGTGAAACTTTTCTAAAGGAGTACTGATTCAAAGAGTATAAAAGATTCAACTTGGTTTCATGGTATTATGGTTTAGATACGGAATGTCTCCCAAAGCCTCTATGTTGAAGGTTGGTTCCCAATATAGCAAGGTTCAGAAGTGGGGCTTTGGGAGGTTAGATCATGAGGATCATGACCGCATCAGTGGATTGATAGGTGAATGGACTGGGAGGTGGTGGATGCTGCACACAGGTGGGGCTTTGTGGAGGAAGTAGGTCACTGGGAACTTAGCCTTGGTGACTATATCTTGGTTTGGCTCCTTTTTTCCCTCTCTCTTTAACCCTGCTTTACCCTACTTTAACATCCCCTGTCAACTTTCAGCTTTCCTCTTCCATGCCCTTTCACTCTGATGTTGTTACCTCAAAACCAGCTGACCATGGAGGGATACTATGAGCCAAAATAAATCTTTCCTCCTTTCAGTTGTTTTCCTCAGGTATCTGTCACAGTGATGAAAAAAGTAAAACAGAGTGTTGAGAGAGCCATTCCCATTGTTGTCTCCCTACTTTAGTTGAATTTTGTTGTTTTATATTTATTTTTGAGAATTCCTTTAACTCCATACTAGTACAGAATTTGGTTTGTTGGCATTTTATTCCACATCCTTTTTAAAAATAATATTTTGTTGTTTACTTATTTATTTTAATGTAGTAAGGTGAATTGAACATAAGACTTCATGCAAGCTAGGCAAGTGCTTTTTGAACACAAGACTTCATGTATGCTAGGCAAGTACTTTACCACTGAGCTCTTTTCCAAGTCCCCACATTCTTTTGAGTTTATATTTGCCCATCAAATGGAGAAACACTTCGCATATTCTGCCAGTATATAAAGTATTTGTCCTAAAATTCTTTTTTAAGTTTCAAGAGAGTGCCTTATTCTAATACTTTATGATAAATTGAGAAAATCTACCTTTATCTTATTCACATTTTTGAAGACTTTTGTTTCTCAATCTTTATCTTTTTTTTTTTTTTTTTGTACCAGGGATTGGACTGAGGACAATCGATTACTGAGTCACATCTCCAGCCCCATTTTGTATTTTATTTAGAGACAGGGTCTCACTGAGTTGCTTAGCACCTTATTTTTGCTGAGGCTGGCTTTGAACTCATGATCCTCCTGCCTCAGCCTCCAGAGCTGCTGGGATTCTAGGCATGCTTCCCTGTGCCCAGCCTCAATCTTCATCTTTTCATAAGGGAGGTCCCTAATTATTTTATTCTGTGTTCAAACTGATATCTTTTATCACTTTAATTTTGTGTCTTTGGATCTGTTCCAGCTTCATTATATTTGTTTTGAGGTTCATTAACCAGAAAGTCATATGGCACTTCTGGTATAATTCCCTTATGAGTTTTTAATAAAGATATATTTTTATTTTTGGTTTGGCTCAGTATGTTTCTTAATGACCCCCAGAGTTTTCTTGTGAACTTCATCCCAAAGTCTTCAGAAAATTTTTAGATGTTCTAGATTGGTTTTGATACAAAACTATGATTTTTACTGTCATTTTTATTTAGAATAAAAGCAAATAAGAACTGGAAAGTTCTTTAGAATCAAACAGCACAGTTCTATGTGAGGGAACAAAACCCAAAAGCAGCTCAGGTGTTTACAGTATAGCTTGCCTGAGAAACCTGGGCTCTTGCATCTGAACCATAATTGTCTCACTGCATAAGGCTGCCTCCTAAATTGTGTCTAGTCTACCTAAATTTAGATGAGTTCATGATTTAGAAGAATTTGGAGATTTCTCTGTATTCCATGCTTCTTTCCCTGATATTACTTTCATTCCAGCTGGAGTATTCTTTAGAGACATAAAAATCAAATCATGTTGCTCCTTAGTTGAATGCCCTCCAGGGGCTTCACATGTACTCATAGGTAAACCTAGTTTTGGCAATACTTTTCATTATCTGTCTGCTGCCCACCACCTTGATCTCCTTTCCTGTTAAATCACTGCCCTATCAAACACACTGGCTTTCTTGCTATTCAGGTAACTTACCAAGTTTATTCCTGCATTCTATCAGATTCCTTTTCCTAGGATATGCTGCTCTCAGATTTTGGTAATTCAAGAATGACTCCAAAAGTTATGTCTTGAGAAAGAAATTCCCACGCATTGCTCCCCATTTGTTACCCTTTTCTTGGGTTACTTGGACATATTCTAAGATTTTTAGTGTTTTTGAGTATACCTCTTAGTACTGTTCTCTTAGTGGCTGTACTGGATATTACAATATCCATATGTGAATAATCACAATCTACTGACATTTAGATTAATCATGATCTAAAGTGCTTTACCACTTCAAGCATGGAAAGTTACTTTCATTTAAGTGTCTTTACCCTTCCAATTTTTAAATATTATTATCTTGAATATAATGTGGTATCATTTTCACTTCAATTATCACTCATTGTTTCTATTTGAAAAGTGCATGAGGAAGATAGTCTATTGTATTTACCAACATGTTTATTCTTTCCACCGTTCTTTCCTCCTTCCTGATTCTCTAAAGTTCCTTCTTTTCCTAAAGTTCTCTTCATTTCCTCGATGTTTGAACAATTTCCTTTATCCAATCTTTAAGGGCAAGTCTGTTAGTATAACACATATTTTTTTTAGTTTAAAAATTACCTATTTCTCCTTCCTACAGGATCATTTCACCTGATATAGATATAGCAGTTGATAGCTCTTTTCTTTTGGCTGTTGAAAAATGTGTTGTTTTCTTTTAGTCTCTGTTGCATCACAGGAAAAATCTTTTGCCTTTCGAAATGATGTTTCCCTCTAGACAAGGCGGCATTTTCTCTGGCTACTTTTAAGGTTTTTAATTTATCTTTAATTTTTAAGGTGTTTTGGAATGGATTTCTTTGAGTTTTGAGTTTATCCTCTTTAAGATTCTTATGATTTAAATCTGTCAGCTTCTGTTTTTCACCAGATTTGGGGAGTTTTTAGCTGTTATTTTTCTGAATACTCTTTCGGTTCCACTATCCCCTTTCCTTCTGGGAATCTGATGATCTGATTACCGGATCTTTTGATAGTCCTGTAGTTTCTAGAGACACTTTTTTTTCAGTTTATTTTCTCAGTTTGGGTAAATTCTACTGATTTTTTTCTTAAGTTTATTAATTATGTTCTCTGTCACCTTAACTCACCAATTGAGAGCATATCCAGTGCACTTTTTATTTTATTTTTCAGGCCTATAATTTCCACTTGATTTTTTAAATAACTTTAATTTCTTTGCTGATGTTTTCTATTTTTCATTTTTTTTCAAAATAATTTATAATTCCATATTAGATAATTTTTATGATGGTTGCTTTTAAATATTCAGGTAACATAACTCTGATGCATTTCATTGTTGCTGTCAGTTGTTTACCTTTTCTCATACAAGTTGTGATTTTCTTAGATTTACATCTTGAACACTTTATTATTTTCAGAGACCTTAAATTGTCTTTTAATTTTTACATAGTATCCCTGTTTAGGTTTAGCATGCAGGTCTTGGCATCCTTTTGTGGTTATGATTCCAAAGACAGAACTTTGGTAGTGATATTTTTATCTGTTTGGTTTCTCTCTTGCTGCTGAAACTCCTTCTAGTCCTTGATGGTGCTCCCTGAGTGTGTGAGAAGAGGTTCTTCAAGCTAAGTTACAAGGTGCCTGTGTGTGGGGGAAGGGAGTATCTGGTTCATAGGGACAAAGCACTTTCTGGGCTGGGCACTTGTGGTGGAATCTACCACAGGGGGATGGAATGACTTTCTAGTTTGCTAAGATTTTTGACAGAGGGAACATTTATTTCTTTTCTACTTCAGTGTATACTAGGTCAGCAATATTTATATTTAAAGTAATGAATTGTTACTTCATGACCCAAAACATGATTTATGTCAGACAATTAATTTTTGCCTAAGAACTCAAAATTGTAATCTAGAGCAGGAGACCTGTGTATGAATGTTTGCGACTTGCAAAGTGTATACTCAAGAGTTGTGAAGTAGCTATAATCACCACACGGACTGAGTTTTAGAAAGACTATCTGTGGAGAAGGATGAGAGAATAAAACAGATTCACTGAGATAATTAGGAAGTAGATTTGGAGAAGCCAAGTTACCTCTAGAATTCTTCAAAAGATTCACTCATATTCTCATGACTTGGAATTGCATCAAACATTCTATATCTTTATAATAAACTTTCTTTCTGTGCTTATGAGAGTTCAACTTCATTTGTGTTACCAGTCACTAAATTGGTCTAGCTAATGTTTTGTGTTTAAATAAAATGATAAACTACTTGATTTTTCTTATGTGTTAAAAGAGAATTTTGTGAGTTTTTCTTTACATCTGAAACACCATTTCCCAATGTTTCTATGGAAAAATTCGTGTCCAAATTTTGTAAGTGATTTCATGTTCAAGTTCTACATTAGGGTTCACTGCATGTTAATTTTTATCAATTACACTTTTAGAAATATATACTTTCATTATTATCTCCCTTTTGCTTTATGCGCCTCCTAAAGTGGGAAGTAAGCGGAATATAATTTGGTCCTAGGAGGTAATCCTTAGCTGTTGTTGACTATAGAAAATTTCTCCCTTGGCTATCATTGTATTACAATAAACCTACTAACTCTTTCAGTCAGAGTTTTTGGAGGAGGAATTTAATATGAGTTAAAAATCTGCAATGCTAATGTGAAGAAACATAGGGCAAAAGGATAAAACGTTGTTGCTTGTTGCAGCAGCTTCTTCTCTAAGAAGAAGAATTTACTAACCCAAAGATTCATTTTGTCAAAAAGATTTTAAAGGCAAAATGAAAGAAGAAGATTAAAAAAGATCTTTAAATAAACTGGTTCAATTGATAGACTCTAAATGCTTAGCCATGCTTTTAGGTAGCTGAGTCTTATGGTGTGTTTCTGTGCATGTGTGTGTGTGTGCACATGTGTAAATATAGTAGGTTTTGAAATGCAAGTAAAGTTCCACTAGGAAAAAACAGATAAATATGGTCTGTTAATTGCTAAGGAAACATCCAGCAAACATCAATTAAAACCAGAGGCTTTGAAATCAGGGAAAAATAATTTTAAAATGATCATTGTTTTTCTTAATTACAGAGTAAGAATGAAACTAATTCACGGCTTTCCCCTGCCCCCAACCATAGATAAAGATTCTTTAGTGTATTATTCAGTGCAAGAATGTTAGCATCGCTTTTATTCATCAATAAAACCAAAGAAACAATTGCAGGATGTTCTCTATTATTTAGCATGAAATGCCTTTATCACTTTATGTCCTTGCCTGACATTCCTTTTTGTTTGCTGCCATTAAATGCTTGGCTTTTAGTCACACAGTGCAGTGCCAAATATGTCAATGCACAGGATTTTATGTTAGGATTTTAGGCTGTGTTCACTAAGAATTTTAAGCAATATCATATTTAGTTTAAAATACTTGGTCAACACAATCTAACAGATTGAATATAGTGGAACCCTAATACAAGGCTATGTTGATCACGATGAAAGGCACAATTAATAATGGACTGTATAAAAAGTAATACTGAGAGTGAATTGCTTGGGACACAATTTGATCTTCTTAGTGTTTTCATTTTTCAATGATTCAGTAAAGCTCAGCACAGTGGGGTAGTCTGTAATCCCGGCAACGTTGGAGGCTGAGGCAGGAAGATCACAAGTTCAAGGATGACCGCAGCAACTCAGTGAGATTCTGTCTCAAAATAAAAAAAAATTAGGACTGGGGATGTAGCTCAGTAGTAAAGTGCCTCTGAGATCAATCCCCAATAAAATCCTACAATATTCAATACTAAATACTAAATACCAAGTGTAGACATTTTCTTCCCCTTTATCTTTATGTCCAAAAGTAAAGGAGAATGCTGTTTTGAGGGGTGAATTCATTATTTTCTACCGTATAATAATTTGTTGATTGTTTTTGAATAGAGAAACAAAGGAAACTACCACAGAAGATTTGTTTAGGTCATTCATTCATTTGGCAATATTGCTTATGGAAGCAGATAAGCTAGATTTTTATGTAGTTTTGTAATATATATGAACAATTTGGAAATTGTAAGTTTGGATGCTTTCCTAAGACACTTTGGCCATCTTCTCCTATCCATATGATGAGCCTCATTTCCCATGTCTTTCAAGTCACTGGGTTAAATCTTTTGCTTTGGAAATGTTTTCTGAATGTAGTAAAAACTATATGCCTTTGAAAGATGATATTGTGAACTGGATCCTGTTTGGCAACAAATCTCTTTGCTTCTCTATGGGTTCTAAGTGGGATGTTCTTAAGATAGTAATAATGCATAACTCTCTTTTCTACAAGGTCCAGGATATGCCCAGTGATTTTCAATTATATTATTTCTGGATTCATGTACCAGATGCACCTGCATTAATCTGTTCTGTATATTATGGTTCTTAAGTTTTTCTTACCTCTAAAATTAAAAGAACCAAATTATGGACTTGGTGAGATTCCACTCTGAATGTCCTTGGGTTTTAAATAAATCCTTCCAAATAATTACTTGATCTTTTGTACATTTTAATTTGCAATCTTCTGTAATGTTTTATGTTCCATGATCAAGTGATTTCCATTTTAAGTGGTAAATAATCAACTGCAGTTTCCTTTGGAGTGCTGATCTTTCTGTTTTTATGACTTCCGTTTTTTTCACACATTCACATAAGAATATACATATATAATCTTGGCTGATTACTTCTGTGGCTTCTGATGTCAAAATTCTATTTTACAGAGAGTTAATTATCACAAATATAGGTTTTAGTCTCACCTAATAATAATTTGTGTTTATCTTTTCAGTTCTAAAACCACATCTTTCTGCTGGATGTGATTCAGCAATTACTAGATTCAGAAATTACTACTGAATATATCCAAAGGATTTGAAACTGGTTCTGTGGTACAATGGATAGCACATGGGACTTCTAGCCAAACATACAGTGGCCATTAGAGGAATTAAAATAAATATGTTGAAGAGACATCTGCACTCACATGTTTATTGAAGCACTATTCTCAATAACCAAGATATGGGATCAATCTAAGTGTCCATTGATGAATGAATGGATGTCGAAAATTTGGTATATATACAGAGTGGATATTATTCTAAGATAAAAATGAAATTCTGTCATTTGCAGCACAATGGATGGAACTAGAGGACATTATGTTAAGTGAATGAAGTCAGGTACAGAAAAACAAATACCACATGTTCTCATTTACAAGTGGGAGTTAAAATGTTGGTCTCAAGAAGTAGACAATACAATAGTAGAGGAAATAGAGAATAGTATGGGGCAGACAGGAATGGAGAATATGGTTAATGGGTACAGGGGTGTAGCTGGGTAGGAAGAATAACTTAATGTTCTATAGAACAGTAGAATAAATATTATTGAAACAAATGTTTCAAAATAGCTAGCAGAGAGGATTTTGGATATTCCCTATGCAAAGAAATGATAGATGCCTGAGGCGATAGATATGTCAGTTACCCTGATCTGATCATTGCACATTGTATTCATGCATTGCAGTGTCATACCATACCCCACAAAAATGTACAATTACTATATTTCAGTTGAAATTTTAAAATATTTTTAAAGAAAATATGATTCTTTTTAAAAA
This sequence comes from Sciurus carolinensis, assembly GCF_902686445.1. NCBI lineage: Eukaryota > Metazoa > Chordata > Mammalia > Rodentia > Sciuridae > Sciurus > Sciurus carolinensis. Next base: position 108,981,872 of record NC_062218.1, read on the forward strand.
ACAAATTGTACTTTATTAAAATTTTAAAACTTTTTTTTTGTTCTACAAAAGAATACTGAAAGGTTGGAAAAACAAGACTGGGAGAAGATAGTCATAAATCACTTATCCAATGGAACAAGTGAACATAAAATATATTAAAATCTTTCAAATTTTAATAATAAAAAGCAAACATGATAAAAAATGGGCAACAGATTTGAATATACTCCTCATAAAAGATGATATACTGATCATGAATAAGCACATAGAAAGATGCTCAACATCATTAATCATCAGTGAAATGCAATTAGGTACAGAAGGAAGATTTCAGGTTTTCCCTATTCAGTATAACTGAATGTTAACTGCTGGCTTAGTATACGTGAACTTTGTTATGAGGTATATTCTTTCTATACCTACTTTTTGGAGGTTTCCTTTTTTTTATCAAGAAGAAACACTGAATTTTATTGAATGCTTTTCTGTATCTGTTGATATGATAATGTAATTTTTTTTTGTCCTTCATATTTTGATGTAACGTATGACTTTATGGACTCATGTATATTGAAATACTTTGCATCCCTGAGGTAAATCCCACTTGGTCATGGTGTATAATATTTCTTATTGGCTATTGAATTTGACTTTCTAGTATTTTGTTGAGAATTTTGCATCTATATTCATCAGGGATATTGGTTAAAATTTTTCTTTTTTGTTGTATTCTCATTTGGTTTTGGTATCAGGAAATGTTGGCCTCTTACAATGGATTTAGAAATTTTCCTCCTTTCAATATTTTGGAATAGTTTGAGAAGAATTGGTGGTTCTTTTAAAACCACCATAAAAGGTTTCATAAAATTTAGTAGTGAAGTCATTTGGTTCTGGACTTTTCTTTGTTGGGATGCTTTTTATTTTTGATTCAATCATATTAGTTGTTATACGCAGATTGTCTATATCCTCATTTTAAATATTTATAGGTTATATGTGTCCAGAAATGTGTCCATTTCTTTAAAGTTTGCCAATTTTTGATGTATAGTAATTCATAATAGTTCCTAATTAATCATTTGTATTTTTGTGAAATCACCTGAAATGTTTCCTTTCTTAATCTCTGGTTTTATTTTTTGGAATTTCCCTGTATTTTTCTGAATTAGTCTAATGTATGTTTTGTCACCTTTGCTCATCTTTTCAAAACCAACCTTTTTATTTCATTGATATTTTGTATATATTTTTGGTTTCTATTTTATTTACTTCTGCTCTGATCTTTATTTCTTCCCTTCTATTAATTTTGAGTTTGACTTGTTTTGCCTTTTTTAATTTGCTCAAATGAATCTTTAGATTACTTATTGGAGTCTTTCTGTACACACACACACACACACACACACACGCACACACAGTGGGCACTTCCTGCTATGAACTTTCCATTAGTTCTGCTTCTGCTATATCCCATAGGCTTTGCAATGTTGTGTTTTCATTTTCATTTGTTTGAAGAACTTTAAATTTTTTTCCTTTTGATTTGTTCATTGACTCATTGGTAATTCAAGAGCTTGTTGTTTATTAACCATGTATTTCTAAAATTTCTGAGGTTCTTCTAGTCGATTTATAGTCTTGTTCTATTGTGATCAAGGAAGATACATACTATGACTTCAATTTTTCTTTTTAAATTTGTTGAGACTTGTTCTATGGCCTAATACATGGTGTGAAAGATCACGTTTTTGATGTCAAATGTAAGAAATGTTTGTTTAACACAAGGTCGAGAAAATTTTCTCTTTTTTTCTGAACATTTTTTAGTAACATACTTTATGTATAATTCTTTTGGGATAATTGTTAAACAAGGTGTGAGATTTAGGTTGAAGTTTATATTTTTTTAATTCAGCTGTTCCAGCAATATTTGTTGGAAGGATTATACTGTCTCCACTGAACTTTCTCTACCATTTTCAAAGACTCACTGTGTCCCTGTTTGTGTAGATTTACTTCTTAATTTTGTGCCATTGATCTGTGTCTTTTCTTTTGTTAATGCCCCACAGTGTTAATTATTCATCTGAATCTCAAATTTTGGTTCTTTTTCAACATTGTCTGAAATTCATATCATTGCTTCCTTTTGGTTAGTGTTTGCATGATGTATCTTTTCACATCTTCATTTTGATATTGGCTTATTAATTAAACTTTTCATTTTTACTTGTATTTTTGGGTTATAAAATTTCCATTAGATTACTTTTAAATGCTTTTTACTTCTTTGCTAAGAACTTTTTTTCATTCATTTCACAAGTAGTCAAGTCACATTTATTTCATTCTTTTTCTGACTTTTGTGGTTATGTTTACATATCTTAATGCTTTTACTAGTGCATTTCAGGTACACAGAACATTGGGGTTCATTTTGACACAATTATACATACATTGAATATAATATACTCTAATTCCCTATAATTCCTCCCTTCCTTCCCTGGTCCCTCCCTCTTCCCCCTTCTTTTCCTCTACTGGTCTTCCTTCTTTTTATTTATAGTTTTTTAAAACTGGTGCTTTATACATACACATAAAGGTGAAATTCATTGTAGTGTATTCATTTGTGTACATAGCATAATTCGGTAAATTTGATTATGAAGTTCCTCCTTTTCCTATGCCCCCTCCCTTTCCATCTATCCCCTTCCTCTATTTCACTGACCTCCATTCTATTTTCTTTGGATTCACCACTTTTCCTCCTTATTTTGCTTTGGCTTTTGTATATGAGAGAAAACATTCAACTCTTGACTTTCTGAGTCTCATATATTTCACTTAGCATTATTTTCTTTAGTTCCTTCCATTTATCACCAAATGACATAATTTCATTGTTCATGGTTGGATAAAACACCATCGGGTATATATACCACATTTTCTTTATCCTCATTTGCTGACAGGAACCTGGGCTGGTTGCAAAACTTGTCTATTATGAATTTTGCTAATGTAAACATTGATGTGAACTGCTTTTTTTCTCTTGTGGTTTTAAAACTTCTATCATTATCCTGTATATTAGGCATTTTAATTATAATGAGTCTTGGAGAGGATCTGCTTTGCTCTTGCCTATTTGTGATTTAAATGCCTCCTGTATTTGAATTTCCATATCATTCCTAAGGTTTGAAAACATTTCTGGTATTATTTCATTGAAAAGTTTGCACATTTCTTTAAATTATGTTTTGGTGTCTTTGATTACACCAGTGATTCTTTGATTTGGTTTCCTGATGTCATCTCAGATTTCTTGAATATTCTGGTCACTTAACATATTTTTGTTACTATTGACTGTATTCACAGCATTACATATTTTGTGTTCAGGTCCTGAGAATTCATTTTATATGTGGTTGAATATATTGGTGATGCTTTCAACAGATTTTTTTCCTTAGTTTTTTTTATTTTTAATTTGGTCATTTTAGTTATGCATGACAGCAGAATCTATTTTTTTATATATTTATACAAGCACAGAAGCACAGGATATAGTTTATTCTATTAGGATCCCAGTCTTGTGGATGTATACAATGTTGAGATTCACTGGTGGTGTATTCATATATGAACATAGGAAAGTTACATCAGATACATTCCAATGTCTTTCCTATTTCTATCCCTCTCCCTTCTTTTTTTTCACCTTTGTCTAATCCATTGAAATTCTATTCTTCCCCTTCACACTGGCTCCCACATTGAGAGAGACTATTTGATATTTGTTTTTTTTCTCAATTGGCTTATTTCACATAGCATGCTAGTCTCCAGATTCATCCATTTACTAGTGAATGTCATAAAGTCAATCTTCTTTATGACTGAGTAATATTCCATTGTGAATATATTCTGTAATTTCTTTATCCATTCATCTGTTGATGGTCATCTAGGTTGATTCTCTAGCTTAGCTATTGTGAATTGTGCTGCTATAAACATTGATGTGGCTGCATCACTATAATATGCTGATTTCAAATCCTTTGGATATATGCTAAGGAATGGAATAAGTGGGTCAAATGGCAGTTCCATTCCTAGTTTTTTGAGGAATCTCATACTGTTTTCTAGAGAGGTTGTACTAATTTGCAGTCCTACCCAAAATGTATGAATGTACCCTTTTCCCTGGTTTATTGTTACTTGTATTCTTGCCATTCTGGTTGGAGTGAGGTGAGATTTCAGTGTAATTTGGTCAGGAGTCTTTGGGACAGGAGCTTCTGATTAGGGGTCACCTCCTGGTGTACTATGTCTTCTGTGAAGAAATGTTTGCTATAGGGATTCAGATACCGCTGCCAGTAGACATGTGGTCCCAGAACTTCAGAGCACACTCTGACCCAGGAAATACTTCACAATTTCCCTGTCCGAGGTAGGATCAGCATTCGCACAGCGTAAGGGCTGCCAGGCTCACAACTCAGTTACCATTACATGGCACCCAAGATGCTGTCCTGCGGCGGTGAGTGATCCTACGCTTAGCTGTGATCTTTCTAAATTCTTTCTCCAACATTTTCTCCACTGTGGTGTCAATGGCATCAATTATTGAAAGTTCACAGGTTGTTTTCCCTTACTTTTTCATGTTGTTTGTATGTCTTTCCATCTGTTGGATAATTATGACTTCTACTTTCATGCAAGGGCCTATTTAGTGAGCTTATTTTTCTTAAGTATGCCTTACTGGGTGAGAATCCAGGTATTGATACTCCTACTCACTGTTTGTCCTCTGATGTTCTCAGTATCAGCATCACTTTGAGAGAAGATACTAAGCCCTATTACCTGCAATCACTCAGAGTAAAACCATGTACTAATATATCTAAAGGGGGAAAAAACTCATTGAAAATATTCTACCCAGTTCTTCTAATCTGGGTATAAATATACAGCAATGTTCTGCTGGTTAATTGTTCTTTCACTGCTTCCTGTCTGGACTATGGCAGGGTAGAGAGTTGCTGTATATTGGCTGTATATTGCTGTAAATTGGTTTGGCCATCTTGCAGAAATCAAAGGTATCGCACTTGCACGCAGGTTGCATGCAGGGATTTTAATGTTCACAGGGATCCCCAGACTCTGGGGATGTAGGAAAAGTGTAGGTTTAAACCAGAAAGAATGAAATTCACAGATGCTGGTGTGACCTTTGCTCTGAGATGTCTATCTGTATATATATCGATGTCTGTCTGTAGGAAATGGTACATGCACAGAGTTGGGCAATTTGGATGCTCAGCCTTCTGTGGTTTTAATTGAGCATTTTATATGATTCTATTTTTTCTTCTTTATTAGCATATAAATTATACTTCCTTTATACTTTTCAAAAAGTAAAAGGTTGCTCTTGAGATTGCAATATACATTTATAACTAATCCAAGTTCACTTTCAATGAACCATACTGACTCAAGGCTGGGATATAATAGCGAAGTCTTTTGAATTCCTCTCTTCCATTCCTTGTATTGTTGCTGTAATTCATTCAGTTCATACAAAAACATGAAAGGGTACATAAATACATTGTTGCTATTGTTATTCTGAATATACTATTTTAATTTTTGTTCAATGGCAAGAATAAGAGAAACACAAGTTTTGAATTTTTTCCTTTATTTCTTTTTCTATGTCATTGTTTTCTTCATACAGATCTGAGTTTTTGACCTTTTAAATTTTTTTCTCTCTAAAGCATTTTCTTCATGTTTTTTGCAAAGCACATCTATAAGCAACAATTTGCGTGTCTAAGAAAGTCTTTATTTCATCTTCACTTTTGAAGGATAATATCATTGGATAAAAATTGTAGGCTAAAAGGGTATTTTTCCTCTTTAAATTTTTATTATTATTGTCATGATCACCATCATAATTATTTTCAAAAGATATTTGACAGTCTTTACTTTTTTGTTAATTTTTAAGAATTTATTTTATTTTATTAATGTATTAATTATAGGTATTAATGAAGTTCAGTGTGATATTTCAATACATGCAAAGAGCATTCATTAATGAAATTCAGTCTCTTATTCACCCTCTCCAACCCTTCACAACCTCTAGTGTTTGCCATTGAACATTTTCTTTAGGCTTTAAACATTTCATGTCACTCTCTTCTTGCATGGTTTCTGAAAAGTTGGATATTAATTATTATCTTTGTTATGATTATGGTTTGGATTAGTTATCTCCCAAGAGCTCTTGTACTAATGCAGAAGGCAAAATGATTAGTTTTTGAGAATTGTAACATACTTAGTTCATCCTGATTTGAATAAACTAATTTAGTGGTAACAATATATATGTGACTTGAAGAAGTTAGGTCGCTGGAGGTATGCCCTTAGGGACTACATCTTGTCTTCCTAGCTCTCTCTCCCTGCTTCCTGGCTTCCATGAATGGAGCGGTATTTGACCATGCCCTTCCACCATATGTTCTGTATGACCTTGGGCCAAGAGCAATGGAGTCAGTTCACCCTGGACTGAACTTCTTTTTTTTTAATTATTTTACTTTTTTAAAATTTATTTTTATTGTAAACAAATGGGATACATGTTGATTGTCTGTACATGGAGTAAAGGCATACCATTTGTGTAATCATACATTTACATAGGGTAATATTGTTTGATTCATTGTTATTTTTTCCCCTACCCTCCCACCCCTTCCACCCTTCTTTTCCATCTATACAGTCCCACCTTCCTCAATTTTTGCCCCCTCCCTCCCATTATTTGTCATCATCCACTTATCAGCGAGATCATTCATCCTTTGGTTTTTTGAGATTGGCTTATCTCACTTAGCATGATATTCTCCAGTTTCATCCATTTGCCTGCAAATACCATAATTTTATTATGCTTTATAGATGAGTAATATTCCATTGTATAAATATACCACAGTTTCTTTATCCATTTATCAATTGAAGGGCATCTAGGTTGGTTCTGCAATCTGCCTATTGTGAATTGAGCAACTATGAACATTGACGTGGGTGAATCTCTGTAGTATGCTGATTTTAAGTCCTTTGGGTATAGGCCAAGGAGTGCAATAGCAGGGTCCAATGGTGGTTCCATTCCAAGATTTCTGAGGAATCTCCATACTGCTTTCCAAAGTGGCTGCACTAATTTGCAACCCCACCAGCAATGTATGAGTTTACCTTTTCCCCCACATCCTCACCAACACCTATTGTTGCTTCTATTATTGAAAATCGCCATTCTAATTGGGGTGAGATGGAATCTTAGGGTAGTTTTGATTTGCATTTCTCTTATTACTAAAGATGGTGAACATTTTTTCATATGTCTGTTGATTGCTTGTAGATCTTCTTTTGTGAAGTGTCTCTTCATTTCCTTAGCCTATTTGTTGATTGGGTTATTTGTATTCTTGGTGTAGAGTTTTTTGAGTTCTTTATACATTCTGGAGATTAGTGCTCTATCTGAAGTATGAATGGCAAAGATTTTCTCCCACTCTGTAGGCTCGCTCCTCACATTGCTGATAGTTTCCTTTGCTGAGAGAAAGCTTTTTAGTTTGAATCTATCACAGTTATTTATTCTTGCTTTTATTTCTTGTGCTATGGGAGTCCTGTTAAGGAAGTCTGATCCTGGGCTGACATGTTGAAGATTTGGACCTACTTTTTCTTCTATAAAATGAAGGATCTGTGCTCTGATTCCAAGGTCCTTGATCCATTGTGATTTGAGTTTTGTGCAGGGTGAGAGATAGGGGTTTAGTTTCATTCTGCTGCACATGGATTTACAGTTTTCCCAGCACCATTTGCTGAAGAGGCTATCTTTTCTCCATTGCATATTTTTGGCCCCTTTGTCTAGTATGAGAAAATTGTATTTATTTGGGTTTGTGTCCATGTCTTCTATTCTACCTGTCTATTGATCTACCTGTCTATTTTGGTACCAATACCATGCCATTTTTGTTACTATGGCTTTGTTGTATAGTTGAAGATCTGGTATTGTGATACCCACTGCTTCACTCTTCCTGATAAGGACTGCTTTAGCTATTCTGGGTTTCTTATTCTTCCAGATGAATTTTATGATTGCTTGTTCTATTTCTGTAAGGTATGTCATTGGGATTTTAATTGGAATTGCATTGAATCTGTATAGCACTTTTGGTAGTATGAGCATTTTGACAATATTAATTCTGCCTATCCAAGAATATGGAAGATCTTTCCATCCTCTAAGGTTTTCTTTAATTTCTTTATTTAGTGTTTTGTAGTTCTCATTGTAGAGGTCTTTCACCTCTTTGGTTAGATTGATTCCAAAGTTTTTTTTTTTTTTCCGAGGCTATTGTGAATGGGGTAGTTTTTCTAAGTTCTTTTCTGAAGATTCATCACTTATATATAAAAATGCATTGAATTTATGAGCATTGATCTTATATGCTGCTTCTTTACTGAATTCACTTATGAGTTCTAAAAGTTTTCTGGTGGAATTTCCTGGTTCCTCTAAATATATAATCATGTCATCAACAAATAGGGATAGTTTGAGTTCTTCTTTTCCTATTCACATCCCTTTAATTTCTTTGGTTTGTCTAATTGCTCTGGCTAGAGTTTCAACGACAATGTTGAATAGAGGTGGTGAAAGAGGGCATCCCTGCCTTGTTCCAGTTTTTAGGGGGAATTTGTCGCTGACCAGCAGGACACAAAGTGAAACACACACCACACTCTACTTGCTTGGATGGAAAGGACCTTTATTACAGGAAGAACACTCACTTATATACAGTTAACAAATCAATCAGAAGCTTGTTGCCAAGGGGAAGTAAGTCTTGGAATATTACTATTGGTAGCTTAGGCATGGTCTGCCAGTGTGCTCATCTTCCTATTTACAGAGAGAGACAAACTACACGCCCACTGGCACTGTGCCAGCCGCCATCTTAGCTTGGTCTTAGCTTGGTCTTTGTGGTGCGACCCCGGGCGTCATCTGCCACATCTCCCCCTTTCTGTTTATAAAAGAGACCGTGCCTGTCTTAGGTTGTCCATGATGGAGCCACATCCTTGCCCATCATTGGGTATTGAAGTCTAAATCCTTCAATCCCTGTCTTAGGTTGGTATGGGCTCCTCCTGAATCTTACCCGTCATTGACTAGTGGTCTAGCACATTTAGCCAGACTTGAGGGGAGGTTCCCACATCTATAGTGACCAGAGCTTGGTGAATGATTGTCCCGATCCGCAGGACATCAACGCGGAGACGGCAAACCTAAGAGAGAAGGAATGAAGGGACAATAGACACAGGGAGTGGCAGCAAGACAGGAATTCTGATCAAGCTGCAAATTTTTATTGTTCTCACGGGTATTTATGCTGAGGGAATGAGGGGTATGACGAGGTGCAGCCTGGTTGGTTGTATTCTTCTGCTGGGTTCCTGATAGGGTGCAATTCGCGCTGGCGGGAAGGTGAAGTTCGCGCCGGCGGGAAAGTGTAGTCCCGGAAGAGAAGCCGTGGGCGCCATAGGCGCCATACTGTCAGAATTATCAGCCAGGAGCGGGGGGGGGGGGGGGGAGCGCTGCTGCTTATTGTAAAGGTCAGAATGTTCTCAGAATGAGAACTTCTTGGTCCCTGACAAATGATAGCTGTCTCTCTTTGTTGACATCTATGTATCTTGTATAAACACCAGATACACAGGATAGATATAACACACAATAGACCACCAAGGGACAATAATCCAAACCAAACTTTTCCCCATTGGACAACAGACTGGACAAAGGAAGCTAATTGGCGTACAGAGGCCACCTCTACTCGGGTACTCTTAATAGCAAAAATTTGAGATCTTAGGGTAAATGTAAGGTTGCCAAACTTAAGAGTTCCAGGTTCCATTAAGATACATGGATAGACTTTGGGATAGATTAGCGACCAAAGTTAAGTTTTGATATTCTATAGAAGTTATACACATGACAGATAAATAATGAACACATCCCACTGACATCAAATGAGTAATGATGTCTAATTGTTCTTGTATTAAGTCCACTCTCTGGTTGATCAACAGAATTCCAGCTCACAAGTGTTGATTGATCTCTGATTGAACAGTCAAGGCAGAGGCGGTGTGTTCTGACAAGCTATTGACTGCTTCTGCTGTAGAAATTATGGTGGTCAAGGCAGCAGCAGCTGTGGCGGCAGCAGCAAGAGAGACAGCGATTGCAGTTACTATAGCAGCGGTGATGCCAAAGTCTCTTGGATCTGAGTAGAACAGACAGCTCATCCTCTTGGGTTTGTACTGGCATAGGATGGCAGGTAGGGATGCGCATCATGACAGCTATGGGAAAATCGTTTGCATTCCAACATTCTGTGAGAAAAAAAGAACTTTCTGGACAAGTAAGGTGGCTACCATTAGTAGTAGCATTGGATACAAGGAACATGAAGGGAAACCTGACACATACAGGTGTAGGAGGGAAGGCATTTTCCTTAGTACAATTTTGTACTTGGACTATAGATTCAAAGGTAGCAGATATATTTTGTATATATGTGCAATTCTTTAGAACTCCTCCTAGAATCATAGATAAGGCTGAAATATCTGCACACACTCCAAATGAATTGCAGAGGAGCCAAACATCAAAAGGATCTGGAGTGATAAATTGTGTGGGGTTTTGTTTAGTAAAGTTATATCCCTGGAGAGTCTCATTTTTATAAGTAAGAAAATTAGGGGAAAAGGTGAAGGAATGTCCTTGATTAATAAACACAGGTGGGGTTCTTGACTGATATCCAGTGGCCCTCAGAATCAAGATTTAAAAAATTTAAAATGAACAAGGCAACAGATAATTTGTCTTTTGGGGATCTGTATGATACCCCTATTCTCCCTTTTTGTTTATAAAACGTGTTTTTAAGTGTTAAATGGGCACGCTCAACAAAGCTTTGTCCAGTAAGATTATAGGGAATTCCTGTGACATGTTGAATACCAAAGGTGGAACAAAATTGTTTAAAGGCCTGGGACGTATATCCAGGACCATTATCTGTTTTAATTTGTAACAACAAACAGTAACCAAGCAAATAAAAGCAATGAAAATACTAACACAACTAACACTTTAAACACATTCATTTACTATAGGACGTCCTTTGCTGTCTCTCTGGACAACCTTCTGTTAAGTTCCCTCACTAGGGGAGACTTCTGTTAACTCTTTTTTGCTGTCTCTCGGGACAGCCTTCCTTTAAACCTTAAGGTCCCTGTTTCCTCAAATAGGGAAACCTTCTAGTTAATTACACTAGCAAAACTGTCTTTTACTTACCTTATCCTTGTGGTGCTGATTCTCCTGGCTCTGAAGCAGCAAGGGAAGAACAGCTTTGTCAGGGGGGGGCTCTGAGGGCCCCAGAGCCGCACCGTGACCTGATCGCTAAGATGGCGCCTGGCAGCTTGCCAGACATAGCTGCACTCATATACAAGTTTTAGGAAGTAACTCTGGTTGGCTGTTGTACATGAGGCGATCCTGGTATCTGCCTGGAGACTGTTCCTTGATAGGCTGACTTTCCTGGTAGTCTACTCTCTGATAGGCTGATGTTCTCAATATAAGTCTGAGACTTGCGGAATAAACTCCTTTTGGTTCCTGTGATCAAGAAGAGCGTACGCGTTGTGATTGTCCCCGCGGGCGGTGGGCAATCATAAGTGGTGCTGAAACCCGGGAACTCGAATTACAAAGAAGGAACTGATCAGGTAAATACAGGGAAAGTAAAGTACAGTCTGGCCAGGTTAAAGTTCGCAGGATAAGCAACGAGTTAAAGTTCGCGGGATAAGCGACAGAGTTAAAGTTCACGGGTTAAGCGACGGAGATTGAGTGTAAGTGCTTTCGCTTTTGTTTTGCTAGTTAAAGTGCTTTGCATTCTGTTAGTTTAATAGAGAAATATGGGCACTGAAATGTCACGAATGTGCATGGAAGGTCCCTTAAAGCATTTGCTCCGGGCCAATGGAATTCCTCTTGAAACTAAAACAGCCTGAAACTTTTTACGCACAGTGGAAGATATTGCGCCATGGTTCTTGGACGAGGGATTACTGAATATCCCTCAATGGGAGCTTCTAGGGGAGGATTTGAGAGCGACAGAGAGAGTAAAACCATTACCCCTGGGAACCATGGCCATATGGATGTTAGTTAGAGGGTGTTTAGATACTCCTAATACCAAATGCAGAGAGGCCATAAAACAAGGGGAAGAGGTTTTGGAGGAAATAAAAGAGGAAAGGTCTAAAGCATCAGAAAGGGCGTCAATAAGATCAGAGACAGACAAGGAAAATGAAACTGGGTGTGAGGATAGTTCAGATGAAGAGGAGGATTTACTATGTAGAACAAAAAATCTTGCTATTACAGGATCTACTAAAGAAAAGATGGGGCAAACACACACCACACATGGTGACCCTGCGCTCTCAGCTCTTAGACTCATGCTGAAGAGTAGTGGCCTTGAGTGATCTGATACACAGGCGGAAAAAGCCTGGGACACCTTTACTCGGGTGGCTCCTTGGCTTCCTGCCGCTAATCTTTTTCACTGGTCCACATGGGATCGTGTAGAACAACTTGTTAGGAAGAGGGAAATTGGTTTAGGGGAGGGTCCCCCATTGGGAGTCTACCCTACATTATCCACCCTTAAGGCCTGCTTCTCTCCAGGACTTCCCAAAGCGGGCTCCCAGCCAGCTCCTCCTGTTGCATCTCCTTCCAGAAACTTGCCACATAGTAAACAACGTTGGGAGACCTTTAATGAGGAGCCCAATCCATCTCCATCTGCTCCTCCCAAGGTTGAGGAACCACTAGGGCAGCCAGCCTCTACTCATAGGGAAGGCCCACTACTGCCCTGAGGAGGATCATTGCTGCCATCTTGTATTGTGGGGCCCTCAGAGCCCGCCCCTGACACAGCTTGAATCTGAAGTGCCAGTCACTTGGGTGTGAACAGCCACTTCTTCTGGGAGCCCCTTCACCTTCCCCAGGGAGACCTGGGGTATTCTGCTCTCCATTTGAGAAGGAGCTATTTTTCCTTCTGACCCTGAACTGCTGGATGGAAGGTGAAGCTGCTCCAAGTTCAGGGTGCTGCCCCGGGATGCCAGAGCCACCGCAATCCCAGAGGAGCGCCCAACAGGCAAAATGGTGAAGTCCGCTCCACCCGAAGACCCGCCCCCCCCCCAACAGTTGAAGCTTCAACCAGGGGAGAGAGACCTCCCTGAGCCCCCGAAAACACCTGGCTCACTCTGGAGGTCCGAACCACCATGCCCTCCCCAGAGTCCACTGCCGAAAAGTCCTCCCGACCCCAACAAAAGATGATGCTCTCTATGTGGGGCCCAGCACCACTCTCTGGCCAGTGGTCACCCACAGTAGCCGTGCTCCCGACTGGGGGGCCCAGCTGAAGCGCCCCCGCAGTGTTGGGGCACTGGGCGCAGAGGCAGTGTGACTGGGGCCAAGGGGAATGGACTCGACGCTTCTGGGGTGGTGGCAGCGGCGGTGCCTCGCGCTCCCAGCCAAGGTCAGGCGGCCATACCAGCTGTATGCTGGACAGGAGTGCTAGGCAGGCCGGGGAGGGAGGCTGACCCGGCATCCAGGGGGCCGCCGGTAGTGGCGACAGCAGCAGCAGCAGCAGCAGCAGCAGCAGCAGCAGCAGCGGCAGCAGCCACACGAGGCGCGTGGTGAGGCCATGCTGGCGGGGCCCGCCCACGCTCACATGCCTGGCAGGCGGGGAGGGTGTGAGGCGGCAAGGGTCGAGGGAAGTGGGCCGCCTCTGCCGTTGGGACCCGGGGAAGTGAGCGGAGTGAGGCTGCAAGTGCGCTCCCTGCCTCAAAAGTTGCGGGAACCAGGGAGGGCAAGTTGGCTGGGTGGGCGCTCAGCTCAGAGGCCCGGAGCCTGTGCTCTGGCCCTACAGGGACCACACTGAGTCCAAGGCCTACGGCTCCGTCATCCACAAGTGCCAGGACCGCGGGAAGGAGTTCACGCACACGGGGAACTTCAAGCGGCACATCTGCATCCACACAGGCGAGAAGCCGTTCTTGGAGAGTGCAGCAAGGCCTTCTCTGACCCCGCAGCATAGAAGACACACAGCCCCTTGAAGCCCTAGGGCTGCGAGGAGTGTGGCAAGAGCTACCGGCTCATCAGCCTGCTGAACCTGCACAAGAAGCGGCGCTCAGGCAAGGAACGCTACCGCTGTGAGGACTGCGGCAAGCTCTTCACCACCTCGGGCAACCTCAAGCGGCACCAGCTGGTGCACAGTGGGGAGAAGCCCTACCAGTGCAACTACTGTGGCCACTCCTTCTCCGACCCCACGTCCAAGATGCGCCACATGGAGACCCACGACACTGACAAGGAGCACAAGTGCCCTCATTGCCACAAGAAGTTCAACCAGGTGGGGAACCTGAAGGTGCATCTGAAGATCCACATCCCTGTACGGGTCACCAAATGTCACCGACCAGTGGGACACAAAGTGAAACATGCACCACACTCTACTTGCTTGGACGGAAAGGACCTTTATTACAGGAAGAACATTCACTTATATACAGTTAACAAACCAATCAGAAACTTGTTGCCAAGGGGAAGTAAGTCTTGGAATATTACTATTGGTAGCTTAGGCATGGTCTGACAGAGATAGCCAGTGTGCTCATCTTCCTGTTTAGAGTGAGAGACAAACTACACACCCACTGGCGCTGTGCCAGTCGCCATCTTAGCTTGGTCTTAGCTTGGTCTTTGTGGCGCAACTCCGGTCATTGTCCACCACAGGAATACTTTCAGTTTTTCACCATTTAAAATGATATTGGCCATGGGCTTAGCATAGATAGCTTTATAATATTAAGGAATATCCCCACTATCCCTATTTTTTCTAGTGTTTTGAGCATGAAGGATGCTGTATTTTATCAAATGCTTTTTCTGCATCTATCAACATAATCATGTGATTTTTGACTTTAAGTCTGTTGATATGATGAATGACATTTATTGATTTCTGAATATTGAACCAACCTTGCATCCCTGGGATAAAACCCACTTGATTGTGATGCACTATCTTTTTAATATATTTTTGGATGTGATTTGCAAAAATTTTATTGAGAATTTTTGCGTCGATGTTCATTAGGGATATTGGTCTGAAATTTTCTTTCCTCTATGTGTCTCTGTCTGGTTTAGATATCAGGGTGATATTGGCTTCATAGAATGAGTTTGGGAGGGTTCCCTCCTCTTCTATTTCATGGAATACTTTGAGGAGTATTGGAATGAGGTCTTCTTTAAAGGTTTTGTAGAACTCGGCTGAGAACCCATCTGTTCCTGAACCTTTCTTTGTTGATAGGCTTTTGATGGCTTCTTCTATTTCATTACTTGAAATTGATCTATTTACGTTGTGTATGTCATTCTGGTTCAGTTTGAGTAATTCATATAGCTCTAGAAACCTGTTGATGTCTTCAAGATTTTCTGATTTGTTGGAGTATAGATTTTCAAAATAGCTTCTAATTATGTTTTGTGTTTCACTCTTGTCTGTCGTGATATTTCCTTGTTTATTCTGAATTTTAGTAATTTGAGTTTTCTCTCTTCTTCTCTTTGTTAGTGTGGCTAAGGGTTTATCAATTTTATTTATTTTTTCAAAGAACCAACTCTTTATTTTGTTAATTTTTTCTATTATTTCTTTTGTTTCAATTTCGTTGATTTCAGCTCTCAGTTTAACTATTTCCTGTCTTCTACTACTTTTGGTGTTGATCTGTTCTTCTTTTTCTAGGACTTTAAGCTGTAGTGTTAAGTCATTTATTTGTTGCTTTTTACTTATTTTATTGAATATGCTCCATGAAATAAATCTTCCTCTAAGTACTGCTTTCATAGTGTCCCAGAGATTTTGATATGATGTGTCTTTGTTCTCATTTACTTCTAAGAATTTTTTTATTTCCCTCCTTATGTCTTCTGTTATCCTTTTATCTTATAATAGTGTATTATTTAGTCTCCAGGAGTTGGAGTAGTTTCTGTTTTTTATTCTGTCATTTATTTCTAATTTCTATCCATTATGATCTGATAGAATACAACGTAGTATCTCTATCTTCTTGTATTTGCTAACATTAGCTTTATGGAATAAAATATGGTCTATTTTAGAGAAGGATCCATGTGCTGCTGAGAAGAAAGTGTATTCGCTCTTGGTTGGATGGTATATTCTATAAATGTCTGTTAAGTCTAAATTATTGATTGTGTTATTGAGATCTATGGTTTCTTTATTCAATTTTTGTTTGCAAGATCTGTCCAGTGGTAAGAGAAGTATGTTAAAATCGCCTAGTATTATTGTGTTGTGGTCTATTTGATTTCTGGAATTGAGAAAGATTTGTTTGACATACATGGATGAGCCACTGTTTGGGGCATAGATATTTATGATTGTTATGTCTTGCTGATTTATGCTTCCCTTAAGCAGTATGAAATGTCCTTTATCCTTTCTGACTAACTGTGGCTTGAAGTCCACATTATCTGAAATGAGGATGGATACTCCAGCTTTTTTGCTGTGTCCATGTGCATGGTATGTTTTTTCCCATCCTTTCTCCTTTAGTCTGTGGGTATCTCTTTCTATGAGATGAGTCTCTTGCAGGCAGCATATTGTTGGATTTTTCTTTTTAATCCAATCTACCAGTCTATATTTTTTGATTGATGAGTTCAGGCCATTAACATTCAGGGTTATTATTGTGATATGATTTGTATTCCCAGTCATTTGGCTCATTTTTGTTTTTTGACATGACTTGGTTTCTCCTTTATTTGGCTATTCCTTTAGGGTAGTTCTACCCTTTGCTGATTTACAATGTTGTTTTTCATCTCTTCCTCATGGAATATTTTGCTCAGAATGTTCTGTAATGCTGGCTTCCTTTTTGTAAATTCTTTTAGCTTTTGTTTATCATGGAAGGATTTTATTTCATCATCAAATCTGAAGGTAAGTTTTGCTGGGTATAAGATTCTTGGTTGGCATCGTTTTCTTTCAGGGCTTGGTAAATGTTGTTCCAGACCCTTCTAGCTTTTAGGGTCTGGATTAAAAAATCTGCTGATATTCTTATTGGTTTCCCCCTGAATGTAATTTGATTCTTTTCCTTGCAGCTTTCCTTCCTTCTTCTGTCTTTATTTTGTGTTAGGTATTTTCATTATAATGTGCCTTGGTGTGGGTCTGTTGTAATTTTGTATATTTGGAGTTCTATAAGCCTCTTGTACTTGATTTTCCATTTCATTCTTCAGATTTGGGAAATTTTCTGATATTATTTCATTGAATAGATTGTTCATGCTTTTGGTTTGTTTCTCTGTGCTTTTCTCCATCCCAATAATTCTCAAATTTGGCCTTTTCCTGATATCCCATAATTCTTGTAGATTCTGTTCGTGCTCTCTTACCATCTTCTCTGTTTGGTCAACTTTGTTTTCAAGATTAAACATTTTGTCCTCAATGTCTGAGTTTCTGTCTTCCAGGTGTTCTATCCTATTGGTTATGCTTTCTATGGAGTTTTTAATTTCATTTATTGTTTCCTTCATTTCAAGGATTTCTGTTTGTTTTTTTTTTTTTTCAGTATCTCTAACTCTTTATTGAAATGATATTTTGCTTCCCATATTTGCTCTTTTAACTGTTAATTGGTGTGATCATTTAATGCCTGCGTTTGCTCTTTCATCTCTTCCTTCAGTGCTTGCATTTGATCTTTCATCTCCTCGTTTGCTTCTCTGATTGTTTTAATTATGTACATTCTGAATTCCCTTTCTGACATTTCTTCTGTTATGCTGTCATTGGGTTTTATTGATATAGCATCTAGGTTTGTTTGGGACATCTTCTTCCCTTGTTTTCTCATATTGGTCAGATATCAGTGGGACTCTGAGATATTACAGATTTCCTCTATTGGCTTATACTGTCCCTGTAGATTTCCAGCATATCACCTCCTAACCTTCAGTAGCCTGAAGTCTTGGAGGAACTTGATAATGCAGTGCTTCAGAAGAAAGCTGCCCCTGGCCTGCTGCTGGGTGCGATTGGGGGGTGGGTGTGCTCAGAAAGCCTCTCACCTGGCGGGCCCACTCGAAGAAGCCTGCTGTGGACTGGACCTGCCACTGGATGGAGCCAGGCTGTCCGGGAAAGCCTCAGGACCCCCTGCCCTGGTCCGAGAAGCTGCCTGCAGACCGGACTGGGGCCTGCCGCTTGGGGCTGGTTTTGTGCGGAAAGCCTCTCACTGGGCGGACCTGCTCTGAGAAGCTGGCTGTGGGCTGGACCTGCCGCTGGATGGAGCTGGGCTGCTAGGGGAAGCCTCTCGCTGCCCTGCCCTGGTTGGAGAAGCTGTCTGAGGACCAGGACCCGCTGCTGGGTGCCTGACTGGGGGCTGGGTGTGCTCAGGAAGCTTCTCACTAGGCAGGTCTGCTCCGAGAAGCTGGCTGTGTACTGGGTCTGCCACTGGATGGAGCCGGGCTGCTTGGGAAAGCCTCTGACTCTCCTGCCCTGGTCCGATAACCTGCCCACTGTCCTGGCCTGCTGCCCGGGCTAAGCTTCACCCAGTGGGAGCGACTCACCCAGTGTCTCTGAGTTCTTCCGAGTCTCAATACCTCCCCTTTTTTTTTTTTTTTTATTATTGTAAACAAATGGGATACATGTTGTTTCTCTGTTTGTACATGGCGTAAAGGCATACCATTTGTGTAATCATAAATTTACATAGGGTAATGTTGTTTGATTCAATACCTCCCCTTCTTGAATCCTAAGTTCTGGGGTGCCAGGAGATGCAGTCACCCTCTAGTTCGCCATCTTGAAACTTGGACTGAACTTCTGAAACCATGTGCCCAAAATAAACTTTTCCTCCTCTAAGTTGTTCTTGTCAGGTATTTTGGTCATATCAATGAAAATCTGACTAACACAGTTACTCCTGTAAGTAATGTTTTTTTCCTCCTTTGGTTTTTTTCAGGACTTTATCTTTGATTCTAAAAAGATACACCTTATGTGAGGCTTTATTGGCATTTATACTGCTCAGTGTTCTCTGAGATACTGAGTTATAAAGGAACTGTGGTTTGATATTTGACATTAACTTAGGGGAAATTCTCAGCCTTATTATTTCAAATATTTCTTTTGTTATCATTTCTCTTTCTTCTTCTTCTTCTGGAATTCACATTAAGTGCGTTATATATTTTTTAGTTTTCCTATAGTTCTTGGATATTTTATTCTTTTTTTAAGTCTTTTTCTCTTTTTCTGGTTTCTATTGAGATTCTTAAACTCAGAGATTTCTTTCTTCAGCTGTGTGTATTCTACCAATAAGTTTGTCATTGTTCTCATTTGTTACTGTGTTGTTGTTTTTTTTTTTTTTATCTCCAGAATTTTTTGGGGGGAGGTGTTTTAGTCAGATATTTCACTCCTGTGACTGAATGATCCGACCAGCACAACTGTAGAAGAGGAAGAGTTTGAGAGCTCACGGTTTCAGAGGTCTTAGTCCATAGAAGGCCAGCTCAATTCCTTAGGGTTTGAGGTGAGGCAGGACATCACAGTGGAAGAGTGTGGCAGAGGGAAGCAGCTCACATCATCAGGAAGCAGAGAGAAACTCTACTCTCCAGATACAAAATAGCCATGTCCCAATTCCCACCTCCTTCAGTTGCACCCTACCACTTCAATTAATCCCATCAGGAATTAATTAACTGATTGGATTAAGACTCTTACAACCCAATAATTTCTCCTCTGAACCTTCCTGCATTGTCTCACATGAGTTTTTTGGGGGACACCTCACATCCAAACCATACAAGGGATGGGTAGTCCTTCTTATGATTTCTATCTCTCTTATGCCCACTTATTTGTCAATGCTATCTACTTCACATATTAAAATCCTTAGCATTTTCATCATAGTTGTTTTAAATTCTCTTTTTGATAATTCCAGCATCTTTGCTATTTCTACATTTGGTTCTGATACTTGCTCTGTCTCTTCAAACTGTGTTTTTTTGCCTTTTAGTATGCTTGCAATTTTTTCTATAGCTAGACATGATGTATTTGGTTCCTGTGGAGAGTCATGCTCCTGGATTTCTGCTCCAGCAAGTCGTAATTTTTTGCATTTTCCTTTTAATCTCTGATTTTGGGGTCAGTGGTTTGCCCTATGATTCCCCACCTCTCTGACTGTCATAAAGAAGAGTTGTTGATTTTTCCTTTTGTTCAGATTTTTACTTGTTGTTAGCATGAAGTGGTGACTTCCAGCATCTTACTTGCTAGGCTCAAAACAGGAAGTCTCACTTTTACTTCATAGAATTTGGATATAATCGTTGCTTCAGAGGCTTTGTTTTATAACTCTAGAATTTGGGTAATCTCAGAGTTGGCATTTATTGAATATTCCCTGAAAAATTGTTACTTAAAAATTTTTTTGGTGGGTTGAGTAATTGCATACTGAAAATTTTCAAGATTTTGCCATGACACTCTGAATTTTGTTAAAAATCCCACGGAGATTTTATGTTTAAACTGGCAATCAACCAGGTTAGATTCAGATGGCAAGTTCTGCTCTATCTTATATGGCCTGTGATTCTGATGTCAATTCAAAACTATTGAGTCCATCCCATGTCTGAATCTCCCTGGTTTCAGGGAAGTGGTATGTACAGATTCAGGATGATTCTTTTATTATCTGCCTATCCCTCCCTTAATATCTCTCTTTGACTCCCAAGACCTCCTTTTCTTCTTTCTATTCATAAAAGTTTGTGGGTGAGGCTGGGAAAGGGTTGGAGATGGGGATGGGGTTATAGAACAGTGGCAGAATGCAAGTGAAACCCTGGGTTCATTCCTCAGCAAACAAAAAATGTTATCCTCTATTTTGGGGAAGAGATCGATGATAAGATGTGAAAAGAAAGAGAGCGAGGATTAGAGAAGCAGATTATGCAATAACTGGTCTCCAAGTGAAGCTAACATTAAAAAGAGAAAGATGCTACAATCCCTACAACCAAAAAGAAGTATATTTTATGCTCCAATTTTAAAAATGCCAGGCAGTATTACTTCATTGATCCTTACAGTGTCAATAAAGGA
The DNA here is from genome assembly GCF_902686445.1 of Sciurus carolinensis. Classification (NCBI taxonomy): domain Eukaryota; kingdom Metazoa; phylum Chordata; class Mammalia; order Rodentia; family Sciuridae; genus Sciurus; species Sciurus carolinensis. The sequence continues at coordinate 109,002,601 of NC_062218.1, forward strand.
GGTGTTAGGGATTGTGTATTGCAGTTGGAAAAAAGCCACCCAGAAACATAATAAGACCTGTGGAAATGAGTGTGGTATGAAGACCAAATAAAAGATATTTCAATTTATAGCTCTTGCTGGGAAATTTCTCAGACTTTATTTCTATTCAATTTGATTAAAAAAAATGTACTTTGCTAATATTTGGGAAAATACAACACAAAATGAGTTCTGCCTTTTAGGACAGCCTAACCTAGGTGGAGGGACAGATGCCTGCAATTGATCACACATCAGTTTTGCCCTGTAGTCAGGGAACGTAGGATTTGATAGAATGCCTATGAAGATGACATTAACTTCAGCTGAATTATAGAAGAATTAGGAAACATTTCACAGTACAGGTGGCATTCAATCATAGACCTGATTAAGGATTTAAATTGTTGACAGATTGAGATGTAGAAGAGAGTATTTTGGATTCACTCAAAGGAGTGCAATGTATTTATAGGAAGAGAATGAAATCTGGTTGTACTAAGGCATGAATTGTGTGGAAGGAGGGAAGTTTGTCTACCAATCTTGATCCTTCTCACAGGAGATTTTCTGAACTGAAACATGATTCCTCCTCTTATTCTCTAAGATATTTTCTCTGAAATACTGTGTTGACCTTGTGATTACAGCACCTATGCTTCCACATTCGTTCCTTTTTTGTTCATTCATTTATTCATTCATGGAATGAATATTTAGGTTAATACCTGTCACATATCAGGCACTGTGCTGAGAGCTGTGGACAGGAAGGTGAAGAAGACAGGCAGGGTCTCCCCTAGAAATCACAGTGTAACGGAAAAAGTAGAAACAAAAAAAATTACAAGCAACAATCACTCATTGAAATTATGCTGTATGGAACTAAAAGAAATGGATGCTGTTAATTTATTCAGCCTGTATTTGTTGATCACTGATTATGTATGATAATAGCTGGAGATATAACATTGAACAAAACAGACAAAAGTTCCTGCTTGATTGAGGCATTAACAGAGAGATGTGATCTAATATAAGGGTTAAGGAAAGTATCATTTGGAAGTCACATATTGACTGTTATTACCTCTCCAATGCCTAGATTACTACCTGCCACATGGGGATATTTGTTCAAGTGAATAACAAGAAGAAGAGTGATATTGTTCTGACTGTTGCTACTACTTTTAGCTAATATTGCATACTTATTGTGAGCCATTTTATTAGCATACTTTAATTCACCATATTATTTCATCTTTATGATAAACTTACAACATGGTACAGTTATTACAAAATTACATTCCCTAGTGAAGAAATTGAAGACTTAGAAATGTGAAGCTTTTTCCTCAGATATCACACTGGAAATAGGAAAAGTGGGAATTTGAACTTATATTTTGTATGATTCACAATCCACATAAATTTTAGCCACTAAAAATATATTACCATCTTTTGCACTATATACAAAGTCCACATTTTTCCATTTTGTGTGTGTGTGTGTATGTGTGTGTGTGTGTTGTATGCATAGAGGATGCTTTACTTCAATTAATTGAGAAACAAATGGTGAAGAAGTAAAGTTGTTGCATCTCCTGGATGCATGACCTAGAATCAATCACTAGAACTCATTAAATTTAGCTACTTAAAGTCTGGTATTGAGACAATAGTGCCTGTTCTATTTATTACAGTGACATGAGTCTTAAATGAGGTAATACATGTAACATACTTTGGAAACCTTAAAATATTTTGTAGATTGAGGGAATTACTTTTCATATCCATAGGCTGTTTTGAGGATTTTAAATGGTTTTTATGGAGAGGTTGTGTGACATAGTCAGACATGTAAAAGTCAATATCAGATGTGGACAAAGTAAACCCAGACTGATTAGGAGCCAAGATTATAAGAGCCATTAGCATGGGGCTTAGGGTAGATGGGGGTGGGAGAAGAAGCATAGACCCATGCAGGTAACAAGGAAGTCCAGTTAATTTGTTTAGACATTTGAGTCACAGATAATTACTTGGGTTGTGGAGATTCTAAGAACAGGCATCAAGATATGCTGAGAATTCGAGAGAAACATCGAAGTGAAGAATTGTGAAAGCACCATTTGGAGGTGATGTCTGTAAGGAAGACCATAGTTCATGGGCTAGCATTTAGTCCTAAGTGCAAAGACTTGGAAGAATAAGGTTAGTTACAGACTATAGTGTATCCAGAAATCTTGTAATTTGAAAATATTCAGCTCATAATGTGAGAACATTCAGTGTCAAGAATTTTCTAAGTGTCAAGGGTAATTAGTCCGAGAAGTCACTTGTAGCACGGAATAAATCCACCCCGACATTCCTAGCTTTCTGAGGATTGATTTTATTTTTTCCTCTATATTGCAGAGAATTTTTAGCATTTTGATCTCATGTTAAATATATAGTCTCTAGAGTGCTAATATCAGTAAATTAAGGACCTGGAATTACATTTCATCGTTTTTGGCCTAATGCTTTTAGCATCCATTCCCACAAATAGTTCATACATTTAGCAAAATAAATTAGCTAAATTTTTCAGTACTCTGGGAGTATAAGTGATTTCCCACTTTATCAGATATTGCATTATCCCCTGGAACATCAGACTTTAGTTATTGGATTAGATGTAATAAGGTCATCTTACCAATATGATGCCTTAATAAGATGTTTCTTGCAAAACTTCTGCTTTAGATGAGTTATTGAAGGATCTTCATGCAGGGGAGGTAAGTCTGAGAAGAGACTCAGAGTGACATGGATACGAAGATTCCCACTTTCTTCTGAGTCTACCCAGATATCCTCATTTCAACGATCCAGTTCCCATTCTTTTCCATTTGGTGCTTGGACTTTCACAAAGGAGACAGCTCAAGTCTGTGAATTCAACTTCTGTTATATAACATTCTTTAACCTGAACAATTAAATTTTGGTTCTGATTTTAAGCAATGGTTATCATGTAGCTTTAAAAATAAAAGACTCTCTTGGGATTGCCATACAAGTTCTCATTTTCTTGAACTGAGTTAAAAAAAAAAAAAACACTGAACTTGTTTATTAGTTTTTGTCAATTTCCAGGAGGCATAGATGAATAAAAACAAAACCTCACTGTCCATTTCTGTAGTTATCATTGCTTCCATAAATATCAGGTGAAAAGGAAGGAAAAAAAAATTCCAGAACAGTCCTTCTCCATTCCTTCTGCCTAATAGTCTTCTCTAGTACCTCCTCCTATTGGTTGAACCTAACTTGGGTCTTAAGTCAGCAGGCAAAGAAGTCTAAAAAATGTAATTTTTAGGGTTCCAGCTCAAGCATTACAAAAAATTCAGAAGTTCCCACTTATCTGTGGTTTCACTCTCCAGGGTTTCAGTTACCTTTTATCAATCGCAATCTAAAAACATTAAATGGAAAGCTCCAGAAATAAATTATAAGTTTTAAATATCTTTTAGTCTGGCATACTGTTATAATTGTTCTATTATTAGTTACCATTGTTAAACTCTTTCTGTGCCTAATTTATAAATTAAACTTTGTCATGGGTATGCATGCATAGGAAAAAACAGTATATACAGGTGGTTTTAGGCATCTACTGGGGATCTTATAATTTATCCCCCTCTGAGGAGGGGGTTTGGAACTGAATGACAGCAGTTACATTACCAGCTTATATAGGTATTCAGCAAAAGTGTTATAGAAGCAGTGATTTCTAAAAAACTGCCACTTGAAAGATGAGTGAAAGATAGGTCAAAATAAGAGGAAAATACTTGAGGGAGAGAGAAGGACATAAAAAACCCAGGAAGAAGAAAACATGGTGAATTAGGCAACTAAAAATGAAACTCATTTCATTTTCTTAAAATAATCCAGGAAAGCAAATTCTTGGGCATTCCTAGTTAGGGTGAATACAAAAACAATCATTTAAATTACTAATAATATGTTTCTGATATTATTACAATTATAGAAATTTGTATGTTCACAGATCTTTTACATTTCCCAAATTTAGCTTCTAAATAATAAGCTCTGAAATAATTTGGTCAATGTTTCTACTTCTACCTTTGCCTTCTGTAATGATTAATTTGAATTGTCAACCTGATTGGATTAAGAGATGCCAATGATTAAGAGACTTCTAGGTGTGTCAGTGAGGGTGTGTCTAGGAATGATTGGCATGTGGGATTATGAACTGAAGTGGAGACCCTCCCTAAGTATGGATAGCACCACCCAATAGGATGGTGGCTTGTATGGAATAAAAGTTGGAAGAACAAGGAAGCAGATGCAAATGAAACTCAACTCTTCTTGAATGGGTTCTTGATTGCTGCTTTGATTGTCTGAGGATATCAGACTCTGGCTTCTTCACTCTTCCAATGCGAACTCTGCCAGTGATTCTCCAGGTAGTTTCCAAAAGCCTTGGACTCAGACTAGGGTAGCACTGTTCTGGAGCTTCCACCTCTTAGACGGGCAGCTACTGGATCTTCCAGCTCTCCATTCTGCCGATGGTCATTGTGGACTATCCAGCTTCTGGTCATGTCAACCAATCTAAGAAAAAATCTCCTTTTTATAATTACACTTTCTGTTGATTCTGTTCCTCTAGAGAACCCTGATTAATACACCTTCTATCCTTATTCTCTTCCTTTCCCTCCTTTTCTCCCTCACTCTCCCATCATCCCTTCCTCAGATCCCCTCCATTTAGTTCTCTCTTTATAACTGAATGACAGCAGCTACATTGCCAGCTCATATAGGTATTCAGCAAAAGTGTTATAGAAGCAGTGATTTCTAAAAAAACTGCCACTTGAAAGATGAATAAAAGATAGGTCAAAATAAGAGGGACTTTTAGAAGGAGAAACATTAAAGAAAATCAAGGAAAACCCAGGTTCATATAAGCCATCTTTTCCTTTTCCTTTTCTTTCTTTTGGTTTTAGAAGTTTATTTTTTCATAGAAAATTTTCTGTGAGAAGTAATATGCCTTACATTGAAAAGTTTTCATCTATTTCTTTTCTCTCCTGGTGAGAACCATCTGATAGATCTGTATGAAATAAAGTGGTTTTAGCTTGAGTGACCACAGCCCAGTGTTTTCAGAGGACTTCAATCTCCACTCACTTTTATGGAATTGAAGTCCTTGTGTGGGGTGAATCCTTGAGAGTCAGTGGTGTGTTGCTCATGTACCTCGTCTGGCACCAGCAGGCTTCAGGAAAGAGGAAGAGAGAGAGCTCAGATTAGTTGTCTAATTTGAGCTACTGTGTTTCACTACTTAGACCTGTGCTTAAATAGACATCTGACATGGGTACTTGAACACCAGTATCCGATGGCTAGTAATGCCATGCAAACCGTTTCTGAATGCAATTCCCTTTAAAAAAATCTTCAAAGCTTCAAATTCCTCAGAGCTGATCTGCTCCATGTGCTAAGGACATGATACATAGCACATTAGCCTCAGATTGATGTGTCAATTTATGGGTTTATGATTTTGTTTAATCATCTGTCAGCATGACCTGTCAGAGAGAGAAGTTTAATAATGGTCTTTGACTTCCTGATATATTCTCATTCTCTGTCTCTCTCTCTCTCTCTCTCTCTCTGTCTCTTGCTTTTAGGATCCCCAAAATTTGACAGTATTTTTCCTTTCTCTTCCAATTTTTTTCTTATCATTTCCTTGTAAACATTAACTGTTGTTAATTAAGAAAGGCTCTTTCAATGCTACTATTTTCTTTCCTCACACAGTATTAAATTAAGGCATCCAGTTTACCTCATTTTCTCCTTCATTATAGATAAAAGCAAGAAACTCAATTAGAAAAAGGAAAAAAAAAAAAAAAACTCATCACGCCTCTTCCCAGATGTCTGCATTTATTAGCCAAAATTATAGGATAGTGAGTTGGGGTTCTTGGACAAAGCAAGACCATCCTTTGCTGCAGAGTGTTTAGAGATCACAACTGTCCACCAGGGGTCAGCACTGAGTAATTGAGAGATTCATTAGAAGGGATAGAATTGTATTCATATTCTAGTGAACATTCCTTTCTTTTGAGAAGAGAAGGTATTATTTTTCGTTAAGTCAAACGAAGAGACACACTCACAGAGACTGGGAGTTTCTGAAGATGGTGTGAATGATATCTAAATTGTAGTTTTGGAGTGTACATATTAATCCCCCCACATCCCAGTTTGAAAACAGGACGTGGAAAGTATAAGACAAGGAAAGAGGCAGAGCATTAGGGAAATCAGACCTCTACTGACCAGTAGGTAAAGGCTGGTTATCCTTCTCTGGATCATGTGGGCATTGTGCAAAGGAACCAGGCCTCAGTTATTTTCCTGGAAGCAAGAGGACATTGTATCATTGAGGGGTGGGATCATGGTGGACTGCCAGAGGCCATACTGAGCAGATTGTCTACATCAAGGAACTGCCTTCTGCCAGGCTTCTTGAAGATGCCTGAGATGCAGACCTTGAATGAATGTCTGTGACACAGAGAAAGCTTCAACAGTTAAGGACCAAAAGCAGTCACACCAGTGAATTCAGAGACATGTCTTCCCCTTACTGGTGTCACCTCCAAGGTTCTTCTGAACCATGGAGAAGAGGAGACCCAGAAGAGAGAGGGGTAGAGAAGTAGATGAGCTGAAAACCACTCTCCAAGTGCCGGTCAGTCTTAGGGAAGGAACAAAGTCTTAATGTACTTTGGATGGTTAAATTTGGTTTTACTGGACTGTGTTATATTATAACTGAAATTAACTGTAAAACTATAAGTTCTGCCTAAAATGTCATTATGAAGAAGGCAAAGAAGATTTGATATAATACATTTAGGAGCAAAGATCAGAGAGAAATGAAAGAGGTTCCATTGTACTCCACTGAGTCAGACCATTCACACACACTGGAGGAACTGTATGAACTTATTCTTCATTATTTCTCTGTTCCCATCTGTTACCATCATCTTCTGAGTTCAGATCACTTTACTTTCACTGGTACCAAGGTATCTCCCACCTTAGAACTTGCTGCTCCCTCTGCCCAGAATCTTTAGGAGTGGCTTCTGTCTTCACTCAGGATCCCTTCCTCTGAGAAGCATTTCCTGGTGGTCTAGTGATTCTCCCTCCTCCTTTAGGCACTTACTTCATCCTGTCTCATGGTTTATTTCCATATGCTATTTATCACCATCTCTAGTCGTTTTAATGACTCATTTGTTTACTTGTTCTTTGGCATTGACTTAGTCTATTTGATCTCTGTATATGCTGGTACCTGGGATATAACCACTCAATAAACACATATTAATGAATAAGTGAAACAACCCTCAGTAATTCAAGAGAACCTCAAGTTTACTAGTAACCAAAAAAAAAAAAAAATCGTTGCCATGTAATTCTTTTCCAGATGTAAACTGATGGATAATGATAGAATTAATTAAGGCTCTACCTCAAGGCCTTTCACCGTTGGAAAACATTCTTCATCAGCTCATTTTCCTTGTGATAAAAGCATTCCCACTAGAAATGAAAATGAAATATTTTGTATTTGCTATGTGTTGGGTACTTAAGATATTTGCTTATTTACTATTAAAAACTTTTTAAGGTCAGTGTTGCCATTTTATAGGTTTGGCATGTAAGGTTAGGGTATGTGATTAGTAGTTTGTTGCACTGATATTGCATCTGTGTTTTATTTTTGGTTCAGGGTCAATGATCTTCTCCTGTAACCTTATTACTTTCTACCTTAAAACCCTCAGGTCACTAGTGACATCATATATGACATAATAGGGGACATGAGATGCCTCTAAATTACTTTTAGCTTACAACTTTGGCTACAGAATCAGGGAATCACTATAACTAAGTCTTGGATTTGTTTGTTTTACTTTTATGTCTGTATGCTTACATGTATTATTTGAACTGAGTCCTAAAGAATATAAAGTATAGAGTCTTTCACTGGTTGTCAGAGACAGGATTATCTGTGCAAATAACTTACTGGAAAATATTTCTAGGAGAAACCAATAAGGGTGTGGAGGAGGCAGGACAGATAGGACAGAAGCCAAGCCAGGTGCCAATCTCAGCTAAAGTTCTGCCAGGAGGGTGAAGCCAGTTCCTGCAGAAGAGTTGCTGAGGGGAAGCCACAGCTCAGAATTGTCTTGACTCAGAATGGAAGATGGACTTCCACACTCATTTGCCAGTCCTGGGCTGGGGCAGAGATGTGGGGAGAGGGACCTAAACTTACAGGTACTTCCGGCCCTCTGCTCTTGCAGCCCAAGCTGTGCCACAACTGAAGGGCACCCACTGGAGATGGTCCCATGTATAGTGCTTTAGAGGCAAAAAACACACCAAAGCCTGAGGAAAGGTGTACAGAGACCATAGAAGGGGTCTCAGGGCACCTGGGTGAAGCACCAAGCATTGCCCACTATACTGATTATAACCATTTTACAGTAAAGGAAAGCTAAATAAATTCCTCTTGTACAAGGAAAAATTGAAAGTTTGTTTTTGGTCATGACTGGGCTATTTAATTTACACTCTGGAGATAATTCTTCTCAGCTGGGTATTTTGAAATGAAATTGCAGGTGACATAGTGGTACCAAATAGGCTTTCAGTGGAAATAGCTTATGGTTCTCATTGAGGCCTGGGGTCTCAAGGAGCAAGGTGTCGGGAAATGTATTGTCACTGATTTACACACATTGGATGCACTCTGACTCTCTCTTTATTGCTTCCTCAACCCTAAACCTCAGCACATTTATTGCTTTAGAGGACAAATGCTCTTAAGGGAATCTATGGGATGCCTCCCTTTCTAGTCATTTCTTTATACTGAGAACCTTTATAGTTCTTTTGTCATTCCCAGTTAAATTTCAGTTCTATTCTGCAATTTTCTGATCCTCCCTAGCAATTCCTTCCTTTGACATGCTGGCAGAATCCTTGGCTTTCTTGTTCTTTAGCACTTCCCTTCTTATGTCTCTGTGTTTAAATTACCATTGTGCCATTATTTTTAGTGAAAGAGCTTAAAATGGCAACATAGTGTAACAACTCACTTTTACTTCTTTATATTCCTTCCCAAATCTAATACTTTCATTTTTCCTTTTGAGTCTAAATTGCTCTCTTTTAAGTTCAGCTTAATTCACTTTTCATTTTTATTATATCTCAAATTGATATAACAGACAATAGGAAAATTTAAATTAAGTTTATATACAGTGGAATCCAGTTCATGGTTATATTTGCCAGAGTCGAGTTCAATTTTTAGTTATTTGTTAAAAGTGATTCTTACCTCAGAAAAGGTAAGCATAATATTTGAAACATTTTCATATGCATTTTGCAAATTATCATTTAAGCAATAAATGCTGAATTCCCTGTGATGGTTAATTTTATGGGCCAACTTGCTTGAGATCTGGTATCTATACTTTGTCAAATATTACTTTGGATTTCTCCATGAAAATATTTTTTGAGTCAACTTTCAGTAAATTTGTTACCCTTCTAAAGTGTGGGTGAATCTTCAATGAGTTGAAGACCTGCATGAAAAAGAGACTTACCAACTTCCCTGGAAAAAACAAATTTTGCAACTCTTTCCTAGGTCTCCAGCTTGTGAGCATAACCTATTTATATCTGCTATTGGTTGTTTCTCTGGTGAATTCTGGTCAGTATACCTAGCCATTTTCAGTTACAGTAGTGTTTTCCCATCCACATGGGATATGTTCTGCAACTCCCAGGAGATGCCTGAAATCATGGGTAGTAACCCTATGTGGGCTGCATTTTTTTCCTGTATGAACCTTACTGACAGAGTTAATTTTTCTTTCTGTGTTTTGTATCATGTTTTGTATCCCTATTCTTATGCTCTGAGGCTTTGAATAAGTAAACTAGTGGTTACTTGAACACATGCACCATGTTGTGGTGACAGTACACTTGAGAATGGAGAGATTACTAAGTGACTGATGGGCAAATAGCATGTAAAATGGGGATATGGGGGACAAGGGGATGATTTACATGCCAGGTGGGATGAAAGGGGATGACTTGAGATTTCATCATGCTACCCAGAACAGCACACAATTTAAAGCATACATTATTTATTTCCAGAATTTTCCATTTACTATTTTTGGACCATGTTGATTATGGTTAACTGAAACTGTTGAAAGCAAAATGACGGATGGGAGGAGGGTACTGTGCTCTGTGAAAACCCTATTTTTTTTTTTTTCTATTCTATCTTTAAAAGGGGAAAAAATCCTTCAGGATTGAGTTTCATCATCAATGAAATTATTTCAGAAACCATAAATTTTACTTCAGTTTAATTTTGATGACTGCTGTGGTCTGAATGTGTCCCCTCTCTCCAAGCTCACAGATTGGTAACTTAGTCCCCAAGGCAGTGGGGGTTTTGGGGAGGTAGTTGGGTCATGAGGGCTCTGCTTTCACAAATGGATTAATGCTGTCATCAAAAGGCTCTGCTGAGGGAGTTTGCATCATTTTGTTTTTCTGCCATCTACCATGTGAGGACATAGTGTTTCTCCCTTCTGGAGGATGAAATGTTCAGGGAAGGATTTTTTAATTTTTTTATTTATTATTTTTAAATTATTTATTTATTTTTAAATTTTTTACAGACTGCATTTTGATTCATTGTACACAAATGGGGTACAAATTTTCATTTCTATGGTTGTACACAATGTAGATTCATAGCATTTTTGTAATCATACATGTACATAGGGTAATGATGTCTGTCTCATTCCACCATCTTTCATACCCTGCCACCTCCACCCTTTCATTTCCCTCTACGTAATCTAAAATTCCTCCATTCTTCTCTCACCCCCCATTTTCCACCCCCATTATATATCATCATCCACTTATCAGGGAAAACATTTGGCCTTTGGTTTTTTGGGATTGGCTTATTTCACTTAGCATGGTATTCTCCAATTCCATTCATTTATTTGCAAATGCCATAATATTCTTCTTTCTTTCTTTCTTTATTTTTATTAAAATATTTTTTATTTTTACAGACACATTTTGATTCATTGTACACAAATGGGGTACAACTTTTCATTTCTATGGTTGTACACAATGTATATTCATGCCATTCATGTAATCATACATGGGTAATACTGTCTGTTTCAGTCTACTGTTTTTCCATCCCCACACCCTCCCACCCCTTTTTCCTTTACACCATCCAAAGTTCCTTCATTCTTCTCTTCCCTCTGCCACCCCCCATCGTTACATATTGTCATGCACTTATCACAGAAAACATTTGGCCTTTGGTTTTTTGGGCTTGGCCTATTTCACTTAGTATGATATTTTCCAACTTCATCCATTTACCAGCAAATGCCATAATTTTATTCTTCTTTATTACTGAACAATATTCCATTGTGTATATATACCACAGTTTCTTTATCCATTTGTCAATTGAAGGGCATTTAGGTTGGTTCCACAATCTAGCTATTGTGAATTGATTCACATTATAAACATTGATGTGACTGTGTTACTGTAGTATGCTAATTTTAAATCCTTTGGATATAAACCAAGGAGTGAGATATCTGGGTCAAAAGATGGGTCCATTCCATGTTTTCTGAGGATTCTCCACACTGCTTTCCAGAGTGGCTACACCAATTTGCAACTCCACCAGCAATGTAAAAGTATGCCTTTTTCCCCACATCCCCACCAACATCTATTATTGTTTGTTTTCCTAATAATAGCCCTTCTAATTGGAGTAAGATGAAATCTCAGAGTTGTTTTAATTTGCATTTCTCTAATTACTAGAGATGTTGAACACCTTGTCATATATTTATTAATTGCCTGTATATCTTCTTCTGTAAGGTGTTTGTCCAGTTCCTTGGCCCATTTATTGATTGGGTTCTTTGTATTTTTGGTGTAAAGTTTTGTAAGTTCTTTATAAATTTTGGAGATAAGTGCTCTATCTGAAGTGTTTGTGGAAAAAATTTTCTCCCACTCTGTAGGCTCTCTTTTCACATTATTGATCATATCCTTTGCTGAGAAAAACTTTTTAGTTTGAATCCATCCCATTTGTTGATTCTTGCTTTGATTCTTGTGCTTTGTGAGTCCTGTTAAGGAAGTCTGATCCTAAGCCAACATGATGAAGTTCAGGCCTACTTTGTCTTCTATTTGGTGCAGGGTCTCTGGTCTAATTCCTAAGTCCTTGATCCATTTTGAGTTGAGTTTTGTGTAGGGTGAGAGATACAGGTTTAATTTCATTTTACTGCATATGGATTTCCAGTTTTGCCAGCACCATTTGTTGAACAGGCTATCTTTTCTCCATTGTATGTTTTTGGCTCCTTTGTCTAGTATGAGGTAACTGTATTTTTGTGGGTTTGTCTCTGTGTCCTCTATTGTGTACCATTGGTCTATCTGTCTATTTTGGTGCCAATACCATGCTGTTTTTGTTACTATTGCTCTGTAGTATAGTTTAAGGTCTGGAATTGTGACATCTCCTGCTTTACTCTTTCTGCTCAGGATTGTCAAGGTAGGATTTTGAAAGCAGAGAGCAGATAGCAGATGCTGGCAGCTTGATTTTGGACTTTCTATTCTCAAGTACTATGGGAAATATATATCTGTTCATTATTGATTATCTAGTCTATGGTATTTCATTATAGCAGTATAAATGGAATAAGATAATAATCTGCAAACAAAAGTACATTTATCTAAGTGAAAAATAGTAATAAAATTCAATTCCTACTCCCCTTGGCCACCACTGTTTTGTGAACCTTATATCTTGTTACTATTTGATCCTCAGTAGTGAGTAGGCTGTGGACTATTTGTCCTTCTTCTCAGAAAGCCTTTAAGGTGATAATTTTTTCACCAAATTTGAGCAATGCATAGACTTTGTAAAAATCTATAAAAACACTAGTATCCAATGTTGAATTATGTTTTGCATTAGAATAGTACTTACATATGAAAAAAATGTAAATAAACCCTTCTGTTTTGTTCACCATAAATTCTAGTACCCAGATCAGTGCCTGCATATGTTAACAATATCTGTCATTCACTGGGGGATGAATAGATGAGTGCTTATAGCTTTTATAGTACTTTAAAATTTATATCAAATTTCAATATTAAGTGTATAAAACAATCCAATAAAATAAACTAACATATTCAATAATACTAATTTGAGGTCTTGTCTGACATTGTTTTACTGAAATTAAATTTCTGTTTTTATTCCAAATATGGTATTATTGTTATGGTTCAAAAATATTTTGCTTCAGCATTTCTATTAAAATCATATAATGACTGCCTTCTTCATGATTTTTTCTTTGAAATTATTATAGCAAAATCTATATGTACATGGTATACTTTGATCTTTGGTGTTCACCAGTGCATTATTTTTATGTAAATACACCCAGGGATGTGCTGGCAAATGTTTAACTACCAACTCACTGAAACACAAACAAAAACTTTATTTTTAGAAAACATAATGATATAAAGGACGTGCAGGACACATTATTTAATGTAAATTTCTTATAGTTATTGATAATTCATAAGATTATTTATCAATTTGGGGAGAATTCTGGTATCTTGTAGTCAACCTATGGTTATTATTCATGAACATGTATAGTTCTGATATGAATGTTGAATGATATTTTAATTTAATGTAGTATGAAAGCAAAATGGTAAATATATGTTAGAACTTCAACATTTAATCAATGATAGGAGAAACTTCTTTACTGAATCAACTAATAGTCCTAAAATACTTGAAGAATTATTTTAACTTTCTAATACATTTACAATGTTAGTTTTGTTTTTTTGAAGACAAGACACACTTTGAAATTTAATCTCCATTATTGGAGTTTTGTACCACTTTCTTAGATCAAGACAATAAAGAAAATAATCAATAAAATCTTAGTTTGTAGTGTTTACTGATTTCAAGACATCAACATAATATTGAATGAAGAATTGAAAAAAATGAGTAGAAGCACACTATTTCATGGTATTTCCACCATACAGTAAGTAGATGTAAATAAGCTCAAGAGAACAGATAATGGTAAAGTAATCAGGAAGTGATGAATTGTTAGTGTTTATTACTTTTTTGGGCAGGGGGGTTACTGGGGTTTGGACCCAGAGGTGCTTTACCATGGAGCCACACCCCAGCTCTTTTTATTTTTATTTTTTATTTTGAGACAGGTTCTCACTAAGTTGCTTAGGGCTTTGCTAAGTTGCTGAGGCTGGCTTTGAACTTGTGATCCTCCTGCTTCAACCTTCTGAGTCACTGAGAATATGGGCATGTACCATCACACCCACACTTAATGATTTTAAATAATTTCTGTAATAATAAGTTTTTGCAATTTGATTTTAATAGCAGCTGGTTTGACATTAAGCATTTTCATACCACTGTGTACACCTCTCTCATTAGTCCATGATAATTTAAGTTGTAGTACAGATGTCAAAGAGAATTCAAAGGCAAACAAGTACAATTGTGGGGCAATACTGGACAATGAGGTGGTTGTACAGATGACCTACAATTTGCTTGTGTTTGTTGTTTTAGAATTAAAAAATGCTTATTGGGAACTCTTGGACCCAGAGAATATGTGTGCAAATCCCAGGGCTCTGTGGCTTCTCACTAGGACAGCACTGACTTCCTCCAGAGAGCAGAAGAGTACTATGAGGGAACTTGCAAGTGCATGGATGTAGCCAGGTCTCCTCTTTAATTCTGGTGATGGAACATCATCTCTGGGATTCAGAAGGGCCCCATAGTTTTTCACATTTTGAAGTGTTCAGAAATCCCATTTAACACCACAGTCAGTAAGGAAACTCAGTCAAAAGACTCCAAGAGACAAATAAAATTTGAGAATTGCTTCATCCATAAATTGTTATTAGCCCAGCATGTCATTTCTAAGACTGATACAGACCTCTGAGCTGATGTTTTTGCTTATGAATTCTCTGAGCTAAAAAAATCTATGTTTCTAATCCAAGAAAAGTTATGGGCATTCTTGCAAAAAAAAAAAAAAAAAGATGAAGAAAATGATAGCAAGGGGTAAGCTGTTTGCAGTCTGGACAACTTTTAGGCAAGAACTCATCTCTGCTTAGAAACTACCTATTTGCAACTGAATAATAATTCAGAATAGCTTGATGTGTGATATATTCTAGTGAAGATATTTTCCTAGAATGAAGGACTGTAGATAGTTGCCTATGACAGAAAAATAATTGTGACTATGTCTATACTTAAATAACTCTATATTGGAGGATAACACGTGGGTGTACAGATAATCTAAATATGCTGATACTGGAAAAGTTGATTACCTGTATATATATAATCCAAAGTCTTAGATTATTTGCTTCACTGAGTCTATTTCAAAATAACTTGTGGAATTTTGAGAATATAAATTTCATAAGCAGTCCTAAGGTTGGCCATTTATATCCTTGCATTAGTGCCTGAGAGCTCCTAAAATTTAATCAGTTCCTGAGATCTGAGCATCTTCAGAAATATTACCAAATTTTCAAAATGATATCTGTGTTAATTTTGGTTTCTAAATATGTTGATATTGCATACTTAGAGAAGAAGGGTATTACCAAATCATGTTTACTAAATTAAAGCAGTGACAAGTTAGAGTTATAGGAGGAGTGGAACCTGCTTTTTATGCCTTGAACACTTTTTCTCAAACATCTCATCTGGCTCATTCCTTTGCCTCCTTCCAGTGTTTGCTCAAATATTGCAGTCTAATGAGACTTCCCTGCCTCTTTTAAAAAAGTGCACCCCTTAAACATCCTTGACTGATTTTTTCATCCTAGCACTTATCATCATATAATATACTTTATCTATATCTTCCCTCTCCCATTCCTGCATGTCATGTGATCTGGATATGTGATCATAAAAAACATTTTAATCAGAAATTGTATTTTAAGCATAACTATCAGTCCATATATTTTCTTTTTTCAATGAATGTTATAATTTGGATATATGTCCATGTTCATTTATACATAAAATGGCTGCCTCAATTTTCTTAACTTTTAATTATTAGAATTCCCCATAAAGATACACCATGCTTTTAAAATTTATTCTCTTACTAATGGACATTTCCCCCCAGTCTCTTGCTGTTGTCAAGCATGCTAAAATATAGATCACTTTCCAAACTTCCTTTCATACATGACCAAATGTTTTTAGAGTATTTCCAAGGATGTGAAATTTCTGGGTCTTGGACGTCATTTCAATAATCCATTCTACATGGAAATATCACTCCAAAACATTCATCTGTTATCGTCCCTATATTTTTCAGGGTAGCCTGAGCTCAGTTAAGTAATTCCTGCTTGAACCCCTCATGTGGTTTTAGTCAGATGACTGTGGGACTCAGGGTCAGTCATCTGAGAGCTCAGGGGAGCTGATATCCAGGAAGGCTCCATTACTCACATTTATGAAGCCTCATTTGACATGACTGGAACATCTTGGGGCTAGTCAGTGCTCTTTCCATACGTCCTCTCCATGTGGTTAGCCTAATCTTCTTTAACATGGTGATCTCAGGGTAGTCTGAGGTCTTACATGGCAGCCACCTTCCTCCAGAGTGAGCGTTCTAAGAGGAAGGTGTAAGGAAGCCTTCTTATGTTCTGGTCTTGGAAATCCCTGAGCATCACTTCATTGCATTCTATTGGTTAAACAGGTAGATATGGTAGGAGTCTACATAGGAGTATGAACAATGAGGAATGTGATTCATTAGGGCCCCATATTTGGAGATTAGCCCAAGATATGACTTTCTCATATCTTAGTGATTGGACCTAGAACTAATGTCAAAATAATGACTTTTTCATATCTTAGTGGTTGGACCTAGATTTAGGGAAAAACCCTTCTAAATTAATAGAATAAGTATATTTGACCATAACATTACTTACTTAGCAATACCCTATAGATTTTGAACCATTTTTTGTTGTTGTTGTTCCATATTGGTCCATGAAAAGTGCTTTTAGGGAATAAAACAGTCTAGATTCAGGAATCCAGGCACTTTAGAGATGGAAGTGACCCTACATGTTTTCAGTCTCTTTTCTTAAGTTTTAGATGAGGAAACTAGTGTGCAGACAAGTCAGAAATGCTCAAGGGCATTGATACAAGCGGTTGTGACAGAAGCAAGAATAGTACTCAGGATTCTTCCAATTTTCTTTTCCTTATGTTTTATTTCATTATGAATCATCTCAGTGGGTGATAAGTATATTTCTTATAGGAAGATGCTTGTCTTCTTGTGAATTTAGCAATGCATAAATTAGTGGTAGAATTTATTACTCAGTAAATAAGATATAAGTCTAATCCTTTTTTGTAAACTACTGGCAATGAATTTTATGACCTACTCCTTAGAAATACTGTATGCATTGCTTCATTTCACTTGCTGATATGCTTTAAAAAACCAGATACAGTTTTAATGCATGGCTTATGGTTGAAAAATCAGGGGTCAATTTGCTTTACAATACTGAGTCTAGAAATTGTTTGGGAATGATTCTTGAGTCCCAGCTCATAACCTACCACTGGGTGAGACTTCCAAGAGAAAAATGGCATATGAAATGAGAAATAATTGGAGCATGCTAGTCATGGTATTTCTAAGAAAGTTGTTCTGGTTTTGAAATATGTATCTATTAATTTCTTCTATAACTTTCTTAGGGGCCTTATGTGTATATCGTGGAGGATGGTGGACACTGAGTTTCACATTTCTCATGGAGTACAGATGCCACTGAGTGATGGATCCCAGATTCAGTGTTTACTTGAAGTGGGGTTGAGCCCATAGCACTCAGTTGCTTATCAGGAATTCTGTTGTTCTGGCAGGAGATAAACCTGTGTGATTACCAGAAGCAGCTGCAGGCCAGATGGGCCTGGCAATGTGTGCTGTAACCTAATTCCCAAGAATGTCTGTACTAAGGAAGAAAGACATATGCTTAGTCCCACTCCTGCCTCCACCCAAGATCAAACCAGTTCCATCCTTCATTTCTTTTTCTGTTCTGTGTTCTCTCCTCCACCTACTCAAACCTCACTCAAACGTCAATGCCAACTTCAAGTTTCCATGAAGCTTTCTCTGGCAACTCCAATCTACATTGGTAGAACAGCTCTCAAATCTATTTCACCTGTTAGATTGCTTAGAAGAATGTTTGGGATATCTATTCTATCTGGGTTAATATCTGCTCTACATCAGTAGCTGTGCATTAGAATCATCTGGGGAGTTTTCAAAAATCCCTATATCCAGACAGTGTGTCCTAGATCAGTTAAATCTTAATGTCTGGAGGTGAGATCCACCCACCTACATGATTTTTTTTTAACTCCCCAGGTGATTTCAAATATGCATCCCAAGCTTTCAGACATTCTCTCTCTCTCTCTCTTTCTCTCTCTCTCTCTCTCTCTCTCTCTCTATATATATATATATATATATATATATATATATATATATATATATATATATACACACACACACACACACACACACACACACACACATACACACACATATACCATAATTTATAAGCAGCAAGGGATAGGAGTTAAATTCCTTTTTTATGCTTCCTGGTTCTTAAAACAGGGTTGGTAATGGAGAGATGATTAACAAACATTGGTGCTTGGTTCATGCCCAGTGTCCACATGTGTGATTAATTAGGTAGTTGGTTACTTTATACAATTAGCAGTCTAGTCTGGTAATCATGAAGGTGTTAAGATACAGGCTCTGGATAGAAATCTGTATTATGGTGTTTTCATGTTATCCCATATTTCTTGAAAGTTCTGCTCATGGTTTCTTAACATCTTTTCCCCATGGTCAACATTATTTTCTAGATTATACATTTTGTCTTCATTTTCTGAAACTCTGTCTTCCAAGTGGTCTAGACTGTTGATGATGTTTTCCATTGAACCTCCATTTGGTTTATTGATTCCTTCATTTCCAGAATTTCTGAATGATTCTTCAGGATCTCTATCTCCTTGTTGAAATAATCTTTTACTTCTTGTATTTTCCTCTGATTTCATTTCTTACCTCATCTTTTACCTCATAGATCAGTTTAACCATGAACTCTCTGAATTCTGTCTCTGAAATTTCCTCCACTGTGGTGTCACTGTTGAGGTATTCTGTATTATTTGGGATGGTTTGTTCCCTTGATTTTTCATATTGTTTGTGTCTACCCATCTATCTGGATGAATCTGATGCTGGAGAGTTTCTACCTTATGAGTTTATAGTGTCCCTCTATGTTACTAGTACCTCAAAGATTGGGAGCAGGGAACCCAATGATAGTAACAATGTATGTGAATAATATATAGCAGTAGACTAGGTGCTTAGTTCCTATTTTGATATCTACTGTTAATTGGTATGATATGTAGGTATAGTGAGATCAGCAATTTCCATCAGTAAAAACAGTAAATAAGTAAAAAGAATTCACAACTAGAAAGAATGCACTACAAAACATACTCAATAAAATATTTCATGAAGAAGAAATGAAAAATAAAAGTGAAAACCAGCAAAGGGAGGAACTACATTAGAAGAATAGTGAATCAAAGGAGAAATAAATTCAAATTAAAAACCAGAAATAAATAAAAATAACAGGGAATAACAATCATATCTCAAAAATAACATTGAATATAAATGGCCTAAACTCATCAATCGAAAGACATAGACTGGCAGATTGGATTGAAAAACAAGACCCATCAGTATACTGTCTTCAAGAGGCTCAGTTTACAGCAATAACATCCACAGACTGAAGGTAAAAGGATGGGAAAAAACATATCATTCACATGGATCTTGTAAAGAACATCAGATAAAGTGGACTTCAAGTCAAAGTTAATCAGAAGGGTTCAAGAAGATCATTTTATACTGCTTAAAGGAATTATACATCAATGAGACATAACAATTGTAAATATTTATGCTGCAAACAGTGGAGCACCTACATTCATCAATCAAACCCTTCTCAATTTCAAGATTCAAATAGATCACAACACAATAATACTGAGTGACTTTAACATGCCTCTCTTATCACTAGATAGGTCCTCCAAACAAAAACTAAATAAAGAAGATATAGAACTAATAAAAACAATTAATAATATAGACTTAACATACAGATATAGACTATTTCATCCATTAAGGTATGAATATACTTTTGTTTTAGTCAGCTTTTTCACTGTTGTAACTAAAGCACCTGACCACCAGAGTTGCAGAGGAGAAAAGCTTTACTTGAGGACTCACAGATTCAGAGGTCTTAGTCCATAGAAGGCCGGTGCCATTTCTTGGGACTTGAAATAGGCCAGCTCCATTTCTTGGGGCTTGAGGTGAGGTTCAACATCATGGCAGGACAGGGTGGTGGAGGGAAGCAGCTCATATCATGGTGATTAGGAAGCAGAGAAAGAGAGACTCCACCCACCAGATACAATATATACCCAAAGCCATGCCCCAATTCCCACCTCCTCCAGCCACACCTACCACTTCAGTTACCACTTCATTCATCCCTATCAGGGGATTAAATCATTTCTCCTTTAAATCTTCTTGCATTGTCTCATATGTGAACTTTTGGGGGACACCAAATCTGAACCATAATAACTTTCTCTTCAGCAGCACACGGATCCTTCTCCGAAATCAACTATATTTTAGGCTATAAAGTAACTCTTAGCAAATGCAAAAAATAGAGATAATACCTTGCATTCTATCGGATCATAATGAAATGAGATTAGAAATCAATGATAAATAAAAAATAGAAGCAACTCTACACCTAGAGACTAAATAATATGCTATTTAACAAACTATGGATAACAGAGGAAATCAAGGATGAAATAAAAAAATACTTAGAGATAAATGAGAATTGGGACAACTTATCAAAATCTCTGAGACACTATGAAGGCAGTTCTGAGAGGAGAGTTCATTGCACTGAGGGCAGTCTTTAAAAGAATAAAAAGTTACCAAATAAATAATCTAATGCTACATCTCAAAGTCCTACAAAAGAACAAATCAATATCAAAAGCAATAGAAACCGTAATTGAAATCAGTGAAATTGAAACAAACAAAAACAATTCAAAAAATAGATAAAACAAAAAGTAGATTCTTTGAAAAAATGAATAAAATTGATAAATCTTGGCCAAATTAATGAGGAAAAAGAGAGAGAAAACTCAAATCATTAAAATTTGTGGTGAAAAAGGAAATATCACAATGGACACTATTGAAATACAGATGATAATCAGAAACCACTTTGAAAATCCATACTACAATAAAATAGGGAATCATGATGTCATCGACAAATTTCTAGAGACATGTGATCTACCCAAACTGAACAGGAAGACAGAAAATTTAAGCACATCGGTTTCAAGCAATGAAATTGAAGACACCACTAAAAGCGTACCAACAAGAAAAGCCCAGAACCAGATGGATTCTTAGCCAAGTTCTACCAGACCTTCAAAGAAGAACTAATACCAAAACTCTCCAAATTATTCCATGAGGTAGAAAAGGAGGGAACCCTTCCACACTCATTCTATGAAGCTAGTGTCACCCTGATACCAAAACCAGACAAAGACACATCAAGAAAAGAATACTTTAGACCAATATCCCTGATGAACATAGATGCAAAAATTCTTAATAAAATCCTGGAAAATGGCATACAAAAACATATTAAAAGATAGTGCCCCATGATCAAGTGGGGTTCATCCCAGGGATGCAAAGTTGGTTCAACATCTGGAAATCAATAAATGTGATTCATCACATCAATAGACTTATAGACAATAACCACATGATTATCTCATGCAGAAAAATCATTTGACAAAATTCAACAACTATTTATTTTCAAAACACTAGAAAAACTAGGGATAGTAGGAACATACCTCAACATTGTAAAAGCTACATATGCTAAACCCAAGGACAACATCATTCTAAATTGAGAAAAATTAAAATCATCTCCTCTAAAAACTGGAACAAAAGAGGGATAACCTCTTTCACCACTTCTATTCAACAGAGTCCTTGAAACCCTAGCCAGAGCAATTAGACAAAAGAAAGAAATTAAAGGGATATGAATAGAAAAAGAACTCCAACTATCCCTATTTGCCTATGACATGATGCTATATTTAGAAGACTCCAAAACTCTACCAAAAGGCTTTTTAACAGATTCATCAAAGTAGCAGGATACAAAATTAACACCTATAAATCAAATGTATTTCTGTACAACAGTGATGAATCCTCTGAATGAGAAATTAGGAAAACTACCCCATTCACAGTAGCCTCAAAAGAATAAAATACTTGAAAATCATCCTAACAAAAGAGGTGAAAGACCTCTAGAATGAAAACAACAGAACTCTAAAGAAGGAAATTGAAGAAAACCTTAGAATGTGGAAAGACCTCCCATGTTCTTGGATAGGCAGAATTAATATTGTTAAAATGTCCATAGTACCAAAAGTGCTATACAGATTTAATGCAATTCCCATTAAAATTCCAACAATTTCTTCATAGAAATAGAAAAAACAGCCATGAAATTCATTTGGAAAAATAGGAGACCCAGAATAGCCAAAGCAATCCTTAGTGAGAAAAGTGAAGCAGGAGATGTCACAATACCAGACCTTAAACTATATACTTCATAGCTAAAGTAACAAAAATGGCATGGTATTGGCACAAAAATAGAATTGAAGACCAATGAACAGAATAGAAGATAAAGAGACAAACCAACATAAATATAGTTATTTAATACTAGAAAAAGGTGCCATAAACATACATTGGAGGAAAGATGGCCTCTTCAACAAATGATGCTGGGAAAACTGGAAATCCATATGTAGTAGATTGAAATCGAACCCCTATATCTCACCATGTACAAAACTCAACTCAAAGTGAATCAAGCACGTTGGCATTATATTAGAGATCCTGCACCTACTAGAAGAAAAAGTACACC
The DNA here is from genome assembly GCF_902686445.1 of Sciurus carolinensis. Classification (NCBI taxonomy): domain Eukaryota; kingdom Metazoa; phylum Chordata; class Mammalia; order Rodentia; family Sciuridae; genus Sciurus; species Sciurus carolinensis. The sequence continues at coordinate 109,025,275 of NC_062218.1, forward strand.
CAACTCTCCATCATGTTGGCTCAGGAACAGACTTCCCTAATAAGACTCCTAAAGCACAAGAAGTAAAGTCAAGAGTTAACAAATGGGATGGATTCAAACCAAAAAGCTTCTTAACAACAAAGGAAACAATCTACAACATGAACAGAGAGGGAGAATATCAGAATGGGAGAATAACTTTGCCACCTCAGAGCTTTAATCTCCAGGATATATGAAGAACTCAAAAAATTTAACTCCAAATAAACAAATAAACCCAATCAATAAATGAGCAAAGAAACTGAACACACACTTCACAGAAGAAATACAATCAGTCAACAAATATATGAAAAATGTTCAAAATCTTTAGCAATTAGAGAAATGCAAACTAAAACTACACTTTCATCTCACTCCAGTCAAAATGGCAATTATCAAGAACACAAACAATAACAAATGTTGGTGAGGATGTGGGGAAAAAGGTTCCCTCATACATTGCTTGTGGGATTGAAAGTTGGTGCAACCACTTTAGAAAGTAAGATGGAGACTCCTCAGAAAACTTGAAATGGAATCACCATTTGACCCAGTTATCCCACTCCTTAGCATATATCCTAAGGACTTAAAATCAACATACTATAGTGACATGGCCACATCAATGTTTATAGCAGCTCAATTCATGATAGCCAAGCTATGGAACAAACCTAGATGCACCTCAACAGATGAATGGATAAAGAAAATGTGGCATATATAAACAATGGAATATTACTCAGCCATAAAGAAAAAAAGAACTTATGGCATTTGCTGGCAAATGAATGGAACTGGAGAGTATCATGCTTAGTGAAATAAGTCAATCACTCCAAACCAAAGGCTAAATGTTTCCTCTGATATGTGCATACTAACCCATAATAAGGTAGGGTAGGGAGGGAAATTATAGAAGTTCATTGGATTAGACAAAGGGAAATGAGGGGAAGGGAGAGGGATGGAAATAGAAAAGACAGAATGGATCAGACATAACTTTCTTATGTTCATATGTGAATATACAACCAGTATAATCCCACATCATGTTCGACCACAATAATGGGATCAAAATTGCAATGGTTGCACTCCATGTATGTATACTATGTGAAAATACACCCTCCTGTCATGTATATCTAAAAACAACAAATTTAAAAAAAGAGATCCTGGTTGTACCACTTGGAGCTATATATCCTTGAGCAAATGAATTGAACTCTTTGTGTTTCAGCTTAGTTATCCATAAAGTAAGGGAAAGTATATAATTAACCTTGTAAGAGAAACCAACCTGTAGAACATTTTTCATCTCTTCATGACTAAAACTCTATCCCTCACATAGCAACTACCCATTTCCCTCTCTCTTTAGGTCCTAGCAACAGCCATTCTCCTTTGTGTTTCTATGGGTTTGACTTCTTTAAATACCTCATGTAAATGAATCATCTGTATTTGTCCTTTTGTGACTGGCGTATTTTACACACCATAATGTCCTCCAAGTCTTTCCTCATTGAAGCATGTGTCAAAATTTTCTTCCTCTTTAAGGGTAAGTAATATTCAATTCTATATATTCCAAATTTTGTTTATCTATTCATCTGTCCATGGACATTTACACTGTTTCCACCTCTTTCTTATTGCTAATAAGTTGCAATGAATATAGGTATGCAAATATCTTTTTCTGCTTTCAGAATTTGGAAATGCTTTCAGAATTTTCCCTTTGACTTTTGACAATTTGTTTATAACATATCCCAGCATAGTCTTTGGATTCATCCTCGATAGGATCTGGTGGACTTTGTGAATCTGAATATCCATTTCCTTTCCTAGATTTAGGAGATTTTCAACCATTACTTTTTCAAATAAACTTCCTACCTCTTTCCTTTTATCTTCTCTTTCTGAGACTCCCATAATGCATACATTGGTATGTTTGACAGTGTCCCATAATCACTTAGGGTTCTTCACTCTTCATTCTTTCATGTTTTCAACCTCTAATAGGGTAATTTTAAACATCACCTCTTTTGCTTGATCAAGTTTGTTGTTCAACTTCTCTTGTGAATTTTGAAAATCAGTTATTTTATTATTTATTTCCAATTTTGTCTGGTACTTTATTTTCTTTCTTTTTGTTGATATCTCATTTTGTTCATGCATTATTTTCCTAAACTTGGGAGTGTCTTCATGAAGATTTCTTTGAATTTTTTATTAGAAAATTCACATAACTTCATTTCTTCAGTTTGTTAATAGGGATTTATTTTAACCCTTTCATTAGGACATGCTTTTCTGTTTCCTCTTGTGCCTTGTGACATTGTGCTAGAATGCATACATTAAAAAATAAAAATAAAAAACAGCTATTTCTCTAAGCCTTTAATTACTTCACATAGGAATAGATCTTTACCAACCACCCCAGCCAGGGATTTTGGTGAACTCGCAAATTATTTATGGGGATATATCTTACCTGAGCTTATGCATGTAAATTCCCAATTTTCAATTTTTGTCCTTTTTTTATTTTTGCCTTCCTTCCTTCCTTCCTTCCTTCCTTCCTTCCTTCTTCCTTCCTCCCTCCCTCCCTTCCTTCCCACCTTCCTTCTCACCTTCCTTCCTTTCATTCATAGCTTTGTATTGGTGCATTATAATGTTTTGTAATAGTTGGAATCATTATGTCATATCTGTACACGATTTGATCAGTCTTACTCCGTGTACCTTTTCCTTCCCTTTCCTCCTCCTTCCCTTGATTTGCTACTAATCCTCATACTCTGATTAGTATATTATGATTATATATAAGAGCAGTATTCATTGTGGCATATTTGAATATGGACATAGCATAATTTGGTAGATATAATTCCCGTACTTCCTCTTGCCTTCCCTTACTCCCTCCTTTTCCTTCCCCTTCTTCTACTCTATTGGTCTCCCTTCTCTTTTCACGAGTTCCCTTCTTTGTTCGTTTTTATTTTCTCTCTGTATCTTCCACATATTAGAGAAAATGTTAAACCCTTGACTTTCTGAGTCTGACTTAACCTTATATTCACCAGTTCCATCCGTTTCAACAAATGACATAACTTCATTCTTCTTTATGGTAGAACAAAACATCAGTGTGGCTATAAACCACATTTTCTTTATCTATTCATCTTTTGACAGGCACCTGGGCTGATGCCATAATTGGTTATTATGAATTGCACTGCTATAAACATTGGTTTGCATGCTCACTGTAGTTGGCTAATTTTAGTTCTTTTGGATACATATCAAAAATATGGTATAGCTGGTTCATAAGGTAGTTCCATTCCTGGTCTTTTGAGGTGGTTATTTCAAAGTGCTCCACCCACCAACAATGTATAAGAGTATCTTCTCCCACATCGTCACAAGTTAGTTATATTCTTGATGATCACCGTTCTAACTGAAGTAAGAAGAAATTTCAGTGTCATTTTGATTTGCATTTCCCTGATTGCTAAGGATGTTGAGCATTTTATCATACATATTTGTTGGCCATTTGTATTTCTTCTAAATGTTTATTTAGTTAACTTGCCCACTTACTGATTAGGTTATTGGTTTTTCTACCAAAAGTGATCTACAGATTCAGTGGAATTCCCATCAAAATACCAATGACATTCTTCACAGAACTAGAAAAAAAAAATGATCCTAAAATTTGTAAGGAAATAAAAAAGGTCCAGAATAGCCAAAGCAATTCTCAGCAATAAGAGCAATGCTGATGACATCACAATACTTGAAATAAAAATATACTGTAAAGCTATAGTAACAAAAACAGCATGGTATTGGCATAAAAACAGGCACAAAGATCAACAGAATAGGATAAAAGACACAGAAACAAATGCACTTAGATATAGTCATCTGATCCTTGACAAAGTGTCAAAAACATTCATTGTAGAAAATATTATCTTTTTGACAAACAGTGCTAGGAAAACTGGGTATCCATATGTAGAAGGATGAAACTAGATCCCTACCTCTGCACAAAGATTAATTCAAAGTGAATCAAAGCCCTAAGAATTAGATCCCAGACACTGTGCAACTGATAGAAGAAACCCTAGGGTCAACATTGCAACATGTAGCTGCAAGCTTCAACTTCCTTAATAGTACCCCACAAACCTCAAGAAATAGAACAAAGAATCAACAAATGGAATGGCATCAAATTAAAAGAAGCTTCTGTACAGCAAAGAAGATCATTAGACATGTGAAGAGAGCCTGCAGAAAGGGAGAAAAATCTTTCCCAGTCTCTCTTCCACCAAGGGATTCATGTCCAGAATATATAAAGAAGCTGCCAAGTTTTATTGACCTCTCTGCTGTAATGTGGGTTCTTTGGAGCAACAACAAGCCACAGAGCGTATGTTTTTTGTTCTCCATGGTTTTCCAATGCCTAAAATACATTGGGTCCCATCAGCACCCCAACTGGCAGAAGGACTGGACAGAAACCAGTCCTTCAGAAAGTCCCTCGAAAAACTGGCAATATTGGCCACAGGCTTCAACTCTTTTCCTCAGGGAGAACTCAGAAGTTGGGGAATTTTCTCACACTTGACCTGAGCTGTAGGTGGGGAGAAATGGCAAGTGAATGTGTGCTAATTCCTCTTTTTATTGGACCCCAACTTGGTGTTATTTTTTTTCTCAGTGTATATATTCAGGTAAGACAAAAATCAGTTTCTTAGGTAGCTTCCCAAAGAGCCTCATCATTAGACTATGTTCCAGTCTTCTCTTTGCCTCCCAGGGAAGAAGGCAGGAGTTCGGAATTATTTCCCAATTGCACTGGTCTGTGCTGGGGGAGGTGTCCTGGTGAGTGAGTGTTACAAATTTTCCTGCCTGCTTCGGTGTGGCTGGTTTCATGGTCATCCAGGGTGTAGGAATCACTCATCCGATGTGTGGATTTCTCACACAGGAGATGATCTATGTAATATTGTTGAATTTCTGTCTCTGTGGGAAAAGGAGTGTCTAGGGTTTCCTACTTCACCATTTTGCTGATGTCATTCCAAGGATGAGTTAGTCAATAAGTGACTTAGAAAATTTCCTGGCATTTAACAAGCACTGAACAAGTCTTTGCTTCTTTTATTTTTCTGTCTTGAAGAGACTGATGTTTTCTCCTTATACTCCCTATTTTCCTTCAAAGACTAAGAAAATAACATAATAAGAATTATGATGATAATAAAAAAATCCTCATGGTTGAATTCAATTCAATTCAATGTCAAAAGAGAAAACAAAAGAACTAAAAATAAACTGTATTTATCTCCTTTGAATCGATAACACACTAAAAACTCAGTGTAATTATTGTCTCTCATGAGATTGAGGAAGAGCGATGGGCAATAAATAAGCAGCAATGATGCTTTATGATAATTTCTAAGCAACATAAATTACTTGCTGTAGTCTCTAGGTACTACCTAGTAAGAACTGAAGTAACAAAACTTGTAAGAAAAATAAATAATATCAAACCAGAACCTCTTGGCAAACTATAATAGAGTCAGTTTTATTGAAATCATTCAAAGTCATTGACTTACCAGGACTTCTGTGGTATGACAGGAGCTACCTGGTTTTGAATTTAGAGAGGATTTATATGTAGGAATATTGGGTTTGCATATTCATATTTGTCTGTGAATATGTTATGTATCATCACAGAAATTTCTAAAAAAAAAAGCTATAGGTAAGATACTCCATATAAACAGGAGCATTGTTGAGAGTAATGGGGGCACAGGAGGCATTAATAGTTATGCCCGGCTAACAGGTCTCCAGTGCTCGAGAGCTTACAGTCATCCTGACTGTGGTCACCGAGAAACATCACACCCATTTGTGGCAGAAGGAAGATGTTAAAGCCTGTGAGACTGTCCCTCCCCTGGCTTTCATCTGAAGTCCTCCCTATTTTGTTCTGTTTTCCTGTGTCTGAACCTTCATACGCCCTTGGCAATGACTGACTGCCTAATGCCATAGATAAGTACAGTTTTTGGTCTTGGGCATGAGTTTAAAAAAAATAAAATAAAAGAAAACATTGTAGAAACTCTATGGAGTTAAAAATTCAAGATTCTTTTCTCTGAAGGGAAACTGATATTACAGCCAGGGTACCATTTATCTCCCGCTGTGAAGTTGTAGTTCTGTTTATGTCACTCTCTCTATTTCAGTCTCTATGTATTTGTTCATCTCTTTGTCCTCTTCTTCCTCCAAGCAGTTGAAATTTCTGCTGGAGGACTGCACTAGTTAGGAAAAACTACTCTTTGGTAACGATCTAAAGAGAATTTGAAGAGGAAATCTGTGTTGTAAAGGGGGTGGGCACCACGATAGAGGTTTTTATCCCTAGAATTTTTCTCTGGTGTCTTTTGGTGGCACAAAATTACAAATTCTCCTGAATCCTCATAGGATGCATCTATTTAAAACTAGTAACTTTTAGAATCTTTTACATAGTTCAGCTCCCATGGGCTCCACAGAGTTTGAGAAAGATGTCGTTACTTCCCTTGAGTCAGAAATGATTTCAGTTTCTTGAGGTTGCAGTTCAGCTGCCCTGCCACAGTATTGTGAGCTGCAGCTCCTCTATATGCTTCATTTTCTATTTTTAGTTTTTGGAAGGCAGATTCTTGAGCTGCTGCTGTTCCACACGGCACATGTTGAATTCCGATTCTCCCTTTTCACTATTTCAAATCGGGTGCTCTTTTCTAGCTTACACAAGTGACTGTGAAATGGAAGCATTGATCTTGGGAAGTTTTAGGTCCTGCATATTTCCCCTGTAGACCAAGAAATCTAGTCATGGAATACACAGGCTTACTGAAAGTTCCCTGGGGATTTGGATTCCGTCTCTTTGAATTTCCTGCATTCTTTCTTTTTGTGTGTCTGTTTTGTGCACCTTGAATATAGCATCAAGGCAAGTTTTCTGGAGAGAACAAATACAAAAAATGCACTTCTCTGGAGAAAGGAAGTCTGGATAAAATAATCTCTCTTTTTTTCAAATGCTTGATACTTTATTTCTTCTGCCTGTTGAATTATTGTTATTATTATTTTTACTTCTTAACAGATTACCTCTAATAAAACCTTTATATAAAACTCACTGCAGTGAGAGCATTAAAAAATCTCATCTGTATGGAATTATTTTGGGGGAACTCTATTAAAAAGCGGAATCATAATTAAAAGACCTTTGCATGACTTTTAAATCCTGGGTTAATGTGAATCTACTTTCCTCTACATCTAGCAGTTTGAATGCCTCAAATAAGGTAAGGCAATATGAAAGAATGATTAGCACAGGTGGACTTTTGGAGGCAGAAGTTTTTTCAAGCCCAGAAAGTAGGATGACAAAGTAGGAAAGAGTCTTGACTCTTAGACATTCTTGAGTTTGAATTTCAAGACCTGTAGTTACTGGAGCTATTTCAGACATTCTATCCAGATTTCCTGGGTTATAGTTTTCTCATCTGCACAATTAGGATACTGTTTACACAATTCACATGGTTGTTGTGGGGATTAAATGCAATAAAGACATAAAGCCCAGTACCTGGCAAAGTAAAGCACTCAATAAACACAAGGCATGTTTCCTCATTTATACCACCAAGGAGGACGGGTGCGGTCTGACCTTGCGATCCTTCTTGGTTCATTTTTATTCTGCTGCGTTTCCTTCCTCAGTGCTAGGAAAAGCAAACCTCTGCACCACAATTCAAACCAAATCTCTTGAAAGTATAAGAATCATTTAAATGATAAACTTGTGTTGTTCTTTTCTAACACTGGCTCATAATGTTTTTACTTTTCAAATGATATGAATATATTTACAGAATCTTTATAAAGTAAAATGACCCCCTCCAAACAACAATAAAACTACACACAGAATTACTAAAAAGAGTATAACACTTATTCTTTCCACCAAGGAACTTACATGTTGCTTCTCAATTAAAACCACATGCAATGTTGATTTATTACAAATACTATATAGTATTTTGATCAATTCTATTATTATAAGAGCTGACATAGAATGCTATGTAACAGGAGTAGTGCTGAGTGCCTCATGAAGACTGAGTCCTCACAACCCATATTCCTCATTATATCGCCCAACAAATGGATGAGAAAACTGCATTTAAAAGAAGTCAAGAAAGCCAGATGCTGGGGTGCTTGCATGTAATCCCAGCAGCTCGTGAGGCTGAGGCAGGAGGAGTATGGGTTCAAAGCCAGCCTAAGAAACTTAGTGAGACCCTGTCTCAAAATAAAAAAAGAAAAAAGCTGTCCATCACCTGCCTTACACCTATCCATCACCCAACACACGAGGTTCACCTCCTGATGGTCCAGCAACAGTCAGCAAACTGATCACCTACCACCAGTGGAGCACCAGCTGCCTGCTGTTGCCTGGAAATTCACTGTTACAGTACCTGCAGGTTTGATTACATGTGGCTGCCGCCATTTTGAGACAACAGCTAGGCCCCGTAGGACCCCTGGCCAGATTGACTGAGCCCATTCTCCAGGATCCCTCAGCCCAACCGATCACTCCCTGCCTCTGGGGCCCTCACATCGACTGACTGCTCCCTGCCACCAGGACCCACAGATCAACTGACTGCGCCCTATCACCGGGACCCCAGACCGACTGATTGCACCCGGCCTCCAGGATCCCACAACCACACCAAACACACCCAACCTCCAGGACCCCTGCCTGACCAACTGCATCCCGCCTCCAAGGCCTCCTGCTAACCACGGCCAAACCCTGAGCTGCAGCTCCCCATTTGCCAACACATTTCAAAGCCAGAGTGGCCATCTTGGATAATCCTGGAAGCCATAGCTCTGATCTTTAGATGGGGCAAAACCCATCCTGAGATGCCTGCTGGAGGCTTGAAGCTCATTATCAGGTACCTCTCATGCATCATGCTACTGAACTCTGGGAGGTTTCATTACTGTATGACTGATATACTGTAGATTTTCTTTTTTCTCCTTATTGAAAAAAATTAAGTTTTTATTTCTTTACTTTTATTGCTCTCTTTTCCTTTTTTTACCTGTTCCCTTAGAGTCTCTTTCTCCCTTTTTCGCATGCTAACATCCAATTTCTTTTGATTACACTCTCACCCTTTCTATTATCTAGAACTTCTGTATATTCTTTTCTTATCTCATTAACAGTCATTCAACATCCCTCTGCATCCTATTTGTCTTCGATTTGAAACTGCAGACCTTATTGTGAATTTGTTTTACTGAAGATAATATTTGAACTCATTTTGTTTATTATGACAATTTTGTTATTATCCTCATAGGGGTTATTTGGTCTAGGATTGCATAGTGATGAATTGGGCACTGCTAATATTGATCTTCCCTTAAAGAAATGGTTTTGGAAACCTATAGGGCCACTATAAGCCTATAGGGGGAAATCTATAAAACCCCAGATCTGTACTGCTAGAGGGAAAGATACATGAACAACATGAAAAAACAAGGGAAGAAAATGATCCAAACACATCTAGATTCTATATTAACAGAATCTAATGACAGTATGTTAGAAGAAATGTCAGAAAAGGACTTCAGATTATACATGATTAAGATGATTCATGAAGCAAAGGATGAGATAAGAGAGGAAATGCAGGCAATGAATGATAATGCCAATAAGTTGAAAGAGCAAATGCAGGAAGCAAAAGATCATTTCAACAAAGAGATAGAAATTCTCAAAAAAAAAAAAAAAAAAACAGAAATCCTTGAAATGAAGGAAACAATAAACCAAATAAAAAACTCAATGGAAAGCATCACCAAAAGACTAGATCACTTGGAAGACAGAACCTCAGACAATGAAGACAAAATATTTAATCTTGAAAATAAAGTTGTTCAAACAGAGAAGATGGTAAGAAATCATGAACAGAATCTCCAAGAACTATGGGACATCATGAAAAGACCAAATTTAAGAATTATTGGGATTGAGGAAGGCACAGAGATACAAACCAAAGGAATGAAAAACCTATTCAATGAAATAATATCAGAAAATTTCCCAAACCTGAAGAATGAAATGGAAAATCAAATAAAAGAGGCTTACAGAACACCAAATGCACAAAATCACAACAGATGCACACCAGGGCACATTATAATGAAAATACCTAACATTCAAAATAAAGATGGGATTTTGAAGACCATGAGAGAAAAGCATCAGATTACATATAGGGGGAGACCAATACCAATAGCAGCCGACTTCTCAACCCAGACTCTAAAAGCTAGAAGGGCCTGGAACAACATATTTCAAGCTCTGAAAGAACATGGTTGCCAACCAAGAATCCTATATCCAGCAAAACTAACCTTCAGATTCAAAGATGAAATAAAATCCTTCCATGATAAACAAAAGTTAAAAGAATTTACAAATAGAAACCCTGCGCTACAGAATGTTCTCAACAAAATATTCCATGAGGAGGAAATGAAAAACAACAATGGAGGTCAGCAAAGGGGAGGAACTACCTTAGAGAAAAAACACTCAAAGGAGAAACCAAGCCAACTTAAAAACCAAAAATAAGCCAAATGACTGGGAATACAAATCATATCTCAATAATAAACCTGAACATTAATGGCCTAAACTCATCAATCAAAAGACATAGACTGGCAGAATGGATTAAAAAGAAAGACCCAACAATATGCTGCCTGCAAGAGACTCATCTCATAGGAAAAGACATCCACAGACTAAAGGTGAAAGGATGGGAAGAAACCTACCACGCACATGGACTCAGTAAAAAAGCAGGGTTTTCCATCCTTATATCAGATAAAGTGGACTTCAAGACAAAGTTAGTCAGAAGGGATAAAGAAGGACATTTCATACTGCTTAAGGAAACCATAAATCAGGAAGACATAATGATAGTAAATATTTATGCCCCAAACAATGTGCATCCTGTACAGCAAACAAATCCTCAATTTCAGGAATCACATAGACCACAACACAGTAATTCTGGGTGACTTTAACGTACCACTGTCACCACTAGATAGATCTTCCAAACAAAAACCAACCAAAGAAAACATAGAACTCAATAACACAATCAATAACCTAGACTTAATAGACATATATAGAATATTCCATTCATCAACGAGCGGATTCACTTTTTTCTCAGCAGCACATGGAACCTTCTCAAAAATAGACCACATGTTATGCCACAAAGCAGCCCTTAGGAAATGCAAAAAAATAGAGATACTGCCTTGTGTGTTCTGTCAGATCATAATGGACTGAGAATAGAAATCAATGACAAAATAAAAAATAGAAATTACTCCAACACCTGGAGACTAAATAATATGCTATTGAATGAAACATGGATAACAGAAAACATCAGGGATGAGATAAAAAAATTCTTAGAGGTCAATGAGAATGACGATACACCATATCCAAATCTCTGGGACACTATGAAAGCGGTACTAAGAGGAAAATTCATTGCATGGAGCACATTCTAGAAAAGAATGAAAAGTTAACAACTAAATGACCTAACATTACAGCTCAAAGCCCTATATAACAGCAAAAGTAGTAGAAGACAGGAAATAATTAAAATCAGAACTGAAATCAATGAAATTGAAACAAAAGAAATAATTCAAAAAATTGACAAAACAAAAAGTTTGTTCTCTGAGAAAGTAAACAAAATAGACAAACCCTTAGCCACACTAAAAAAGAGAAGGAGAGAGAAGACTCAATTTACTAAAATTTGTGATGAAAAAGGAAATATCATGAAAGGCACCTCTGAGATACATATCATAATGAGAAGCTACTTTGAAAATCTGTATTCTAACAAAATAGAAACTACCGAAGACATTGACAAATCTCTAGAGACATATGCTCCTCCCAAAGTGAACCAGGAGGACATACACAATTTAAACAGATCAATATCAAGCAATGAAATAGAAGAAGCCATTAAAAATCTACCATCCAAGAAAAGCCCAGGACCAGACAGATTCTCAGCCAAGTTCTAAAGACCTTCAAAGAGGAACTCATTCCAATACTTCTCAAAGTATTCCAGGAAATAGAAAAGGAGGGTACTCTACCGAACTCATTCTATGAAGCTAATATCACCCTCATACCCAAGCCAGGAAAAGACACATCAAGGAAAGAAAATTTTAGACCAATATCCTTGATAAATATAGATGCAAAGAAACTTAACAAAATATTGGCAAACCGTATCCAAAAACATATTAAGAAAATCGTGCACCATGATCAAGTGGGGTTCATCCCTGGAATGCAAGGATGGTTTAATGTCCATAAATCAATAAATTTAATCCATCATGTCAATTAACTTAAGAATAAGAATCATATGGTTATTTCAATTGATGCAGAAAAAGCGTTCGACAAAATACAACACCCCTTCATGCTCAAAACACTAGAAAAGATAGGGATAGTAGGAACATACCTGAACATTGTAAAGGCTATTTATGCTAAGCCCATGGCCAACATCATTCTTTTTTTTATGAGAAAATGTATTTAAAAATTATTTATTTATTTATTTATTTATTTATGTATTTATTTATTTATTTATTGGTATCAGGGATTTGTTTTTTGCTTGCTTGCTAGAGTGTTTGCTCTCTGATAACTTTATTTATTTTTTTTAAATTTTTTATTGTAAACAAATGGGATACATGTTGTTTCTCTGTACATGGCGTAAAGGCATACCATTTCTGTAATCATAAATTTACATAGGGTAATGTTGTTTGATTCATTCTCTTATTTTTTCCCTTCCCCCCCACCCCTCCAACCCCTCTTTTCCCTCTATACAGTCCTTCTTTCCTCCATTCTGGTCCCCTTCCCTAACCCTAACTCTAACCCTAACACTAAACCCTCCCACCCCCCCCATTATGTGTCATCATCCACTTATTAGCAATATCATTCGTCCTTTGGGTTTTTGAGATTGGCTTATCTCACTTAGCATGATATTCTCCAATTTCATCCATTTGCCTGTAAATGCCATAATTTTATCATTCTTTATGGCTGAGTAATATTCCAATGTATATATACACCACAGTTTCTTTATCCATTCATCAATTGAAGGACATCTAGGTTGGTTCCACAATCTGGCTATTGTGAACTGAGCAGCTATGAACATTGATGTGGCTGTATCTCTGTAGTATGCTGATTTTAAGTCCTTTGTGTATAGGCCAAGCAGTGGGATAGCTGGGTCAAATGGCGGTTCCATTCCAAGTTTTCTAAGGAGTCTCCACACTGTTTTCCAGAGTGGCTGCACTAGTTTGCAGCCCCACCAGCAATGTATGAGTGTACCTTTCTCCCCACATCCTTGCCAACACCTGTTGTTGCTACTATTCTTGATAATCGCCATTCTAATTGGGGTGAGATGGATCTTAGGGTGGTTTTGATTTGCATTTCTCTTATTACTAGAGATGTGGAACATTTTTCCATATGTTTTTTGATTGCTTGTAGATCTTCTTCTGTAAAGTGTCTCTACATTTCCTTAGCCCATTTGTCGACTGGATTATTTGCATTCTTGGTGTAGAGTTTTTTTGAGTTCTTTATAGATTCTGGAGATTAGTGCTCTATCTGAAGTATGATTGGCAAAGATTTTCTCCCACTCTGTAGGCTCTTCCTTTGCATTGCTGATAGTTTCCTTTGCTGAGAGAAAGCTTTTTAGTTTGAATCTATCCCAGTTATTGATTCTTGCTTTTATTTCTTGTGCTATGGGAATCCTGTTGAGGAAGTCTGGTCCTAAGCCGACATGTTGAAGTTCTGGACCTACTTTTTCTTCAATAAGATACAAGGTCTGATTCCAAGGTCCTTAATCCATTTTGAGTTTAGTTTCATGCATGGTGAGAGATATGGGTTTAGTTTCATTCTGTTGCATATGGATTTCCAATTCTCCCAGCACCATTTGTTGAAGAGGCTATCTTTTCTCCATTGCATATTTTTGGCCCCTTTGTCTAGTATGAGAAAATTGTATTTATTTGGGTTTGTGTCCGTGTCCTCTATTCTGTACCATTGATCCACCTTTCTATTTTGGTACCAATACCATGCCATTTTTTAAACTATTGCTTTGTAGTAGACTTGAAGTTCTGGTATTGCGATACCCCCTGCTTCACTCTTTCTGCCAAGGATTGCTTTAGCTATTCTGGGTTTTTTATTCTTCCAGATGCATTTCATGATTGTTTGCTCTATTTCTATAAGGTACATCATTGGGATTTTAATTGGAATTGCATTGAATCTGTATAGTACTTTTGGTAGTATGACCATTTTGACAATATTTATTCTTCCTATCCAAGAACATGGGAGATCTTTCCATCTTCTAAGGTTTTCTTGAATTTCTTTCTTTAGTGTTCTGTAGTTCTCATTGTAGAGGTCTTTCACCTCTTTTGTGAGATTGATTCCCAAGCATTTTATTTTTCTTGATGCTATTGTGAATGGGGTAGTTTTCCTAATTTCTCTTTCTGAAGATTCATCACTTATGTATAAAAATGCCTTAGATTTATGTGCATTGATCTTATATCCTGTTACTTTACTGAATTCACTTATGAGATCTAAAAGTTTTCTGGTGGAATTTCCTGGTTCCTCTAAGTATATAATCATATCATCAGCAAATACAGATAGTTTGAGTTCTTCTTTTCCTATTCGCATCCCTTTAATTTCTTTGGTCTGTCTAATTGCTCTGGCTAGAGTTTCAAGGACAATATTGAATAGAAGTGGTGAAAGAGGGCATCCCTGCCTTGTTCCAGTTTTTAGAGGGAATGCTTTCAGTTTTTCACCATTTAGAATGATACTAGCCATGGACTTAGCATAGATGGCCTTTACAATGTTAAGGAATGTTCCCACTATCCCTATTTTTTCTAGTGTTTTGAGCATGAAGGGGTGCTGTATTTTATTAAATGCTTTTTCTGCATCTATGGAAATAATCATGTGATTCTTGACTTAAATCTATTGATATGGTGAATTACATTTATAGATTTCCTGATGTTGAACCAACCTTGCATCCCTGGGATGAAACCCACTTGATCATGGTGCACTATCTTTTTAATATGTTTTTGTATGCCATTAGCTAAAATTTTGTTTAGAATTTTTGTGTCGATGTTCATTAGGGATATTGGTCTGAAATTTTCTTTCCTCGATGTGTCTCTCTCTGGTTTAGGTATCAGGGTAGTATTGGCTTCATAGAATGAGTATTGGAGGGTTCCCTCCTCTTCTATTTTCTGGAATACTTTGAGAAGTATTGGGATGAGCTCTTCTTTAAAGGTTTTGTAGAACTCGGCTGAGAACCCATCTGGTCCTGGACTTTTCTTTGTTGGTAGGCTTTTGATGACTTCTTCTATTTCATTACTTGAAATTGGTCTATTTAAATTGTGTATGTCCTCCTCGTTCAGTTTAGGCAATTCATATGTCTCTAGAAACCTGTTGATATCTTCAAAATTTTCTATTTTGTTGGAGTATAGATTTTCAAAATAGCTTCTAATTATGTTTTGTATTTCAGTCGTGTCTGTTGTGATATTTCCTTGTTCATTCCGAATTTTAGTGATTTGGGTTTTCTCTCGTCTTCTCTTTGTTAGTGTGGTCAAGGGTTTATCAATTTTGTTTATTTTTTTGAAGAACCAACTATTTATTTTGTCAATTTTTTGTATTGTTTCTTTTGTTTCAATTTCATTGATTTCAGTTCTGAGTTTAACTATTTCCTGTCTTTTACTACTTTTGGTGCTGGTCTGTTCTTCTTTTTCTAGTGCTTTGAGCTGTAGTGTTAGGTCATTTATTTGTTGAGTTTTACTTCTTTTATTAAATGCGTTCCATGAAATAAATTTTCCTCTAAGTACTGCTTTCACAGTGTCCCAGAGATTTTGATATGATGTTTCTTTGTTCTCATTTACCTCTAAGAATTTTTTAATTTCCTTCCTAATATCTTCTGTTATCCATTCATCATATAATAGCATATTGTTTAATCTCCAGGTGTTGGAGTAGTTTCTGTTTTTTACTCTTTCATTTATTTCTAACTTCAATCCATTATGATCTGATAGAATACAAGGTAGTGTCTCTATCTTCTTGTGTTTGCTAACATTAGCTTTGTGGTATAATATATGGTCTATTTTGGAGAAGGATCCATGTGCTGCTGAGAAGAAAGTGTATTCGCTCTTAGTTGGATGGTATATTCTATAAATGTCTGTTAAGTCTAAATTATTGATTGTGTTATTGGATCTGTGGTTTCTTTGTTCAATTTTTGTTTGGAAGATCTGTCCAGTAGTGAGAGAGGTGTGTCAAAATCACCTAGTATTATTGTGTTATGGTCTATTTGGTTTCTAAAATTGAGAAGGATTTGTTTGACATACATGGATGAACCACTGTTTGGGGCATAGATGTTTATGATTGTTATATCTTGCTGATTTATGCTTCCCTTAAGCAGTATGAAATGTTCTTCTTTATCCCTTCTGACTAACGTTGGCTTGAAGTCCACATTATCTGAAATGAGGATGGATACTCCAGATTTTTGCTGAGTCCATGTGCATGGTATGTTTTTCCCCATCCTTTCACCTTTAGTCTATGGGTATCTCTTTCTATGAGGTGAGTGTCTTGCAGGCAACATATTGTTGGATCTTTCTTTTTAATCCAATCTGCCATTCTATGTCTTTTGATTGATCAATTCAGGCCATTAACATTCAGGGTTATTATTGAGATATGATTTGTATTCCCGGTTATTTGGTTCATTTTTTAAATTTTGTTTATTTATTTATTTATTTTTGACACATCTTGGTTCCTCCTTTATTTGACAGTTCCTTTAGGATAATTCCTCCCTTTGCTGATTTGCTTCTTTGCTTTTTATATGCTCCTCATGGAATATTTTGCTGAGAATGTTCTGTAATGCTGGCTTTCTTTTTGTAAATTCTTTTAGCTTTTGTTTATCATGGAATGATTTTATTTCATCGTCAAATTTGTAGGTAAGTTTTGCTGGGTATAAGATTCTTGGTTGGCATCCATTTTCTTTCAGAGCTTGAAAAATGTTGTTCCAGGCCCTTCTAGCTTTTAGGGTCTGGATTGAAAAATCTGTTGATATCCGTATTGGTTTCCCCCTGAATGTAATTTGGTTCTTTTCTCTCACAGCCTTTAAAATTCTGTCTTTATTTTGTATGTTAGGTATTTTCATTATAATGTGCCTTGGTGTGGGTCTGTTATAATTTTGCGTATTTGGAGTCCTATATGTCTCTTGAACTTGATTTTCCATTTCGTTCTTCAGATTTGGGAAATTTTCTGATATTATTTCATTGAATAGATTGTTCATTCCTTTGGTTTGTTTCTCTAAACCTTCCTCAATCCCAATAATTCTCAAATTTGGCCTTTTCATGATATCCCATAGTTTTGGAGATTCTGTTCATGATTTCTTATTATCTTCTCTGTTTGTTCAACTTTGTTTTCAAGGTTAAATATTTTGTTTTCAATATCTGAAGTTCTGTCTTCCAGGTGTTCTATCCTATTGGTTATGCTTTCTATGGAGTTCTTAATTTGGTTTATTGTTTCCTTCATTTCAAGGATTTCTGTTTGGTTTTTTTTCAATATCTCTAACTCTTTATTGAAATGATCTTTTGCTTCCTGTATTTGCTCTGTTAACTGTCGATTGGTGTTATCATTCAATGCTTGTATTTGCTCTTTCATCTCCTTGTTTGCTTCCCTGATTATTTTAATTATGTACATTCTGAACTCCCTTTCTGTCATTTCTTCTGCCATGCTGTCGTTGGATTTTATTGATGTAGCATCTAGATTTTTTGGGGGCATTTTCTTCCCTTGTTTTCTCATATTGTTCAGGAATCAGTGGGTCATTAAGATATTGCAGATTTCCTCTATCAACTTATAATGTCCCTGAAGATTGCTAGTATATCCCCTCTTATCCTTCAGTAGCCTGCAGTCTTGGAGGAAGATGATAATGCGGTGCTCCACAAGGAAGCTGCCTCTCTAGGGTTGGTGACCCTCAGGTGGGGTATATTCCCTGATAGTGGGCAGAGGTGCCTCCACTTGTTGACCAATGGTCATCCAAAGGGGAACTAGGCTGCGGGCTGAGGCAAGGCCTGTTTGTGCCTGTGTCTCTGGTTTTACCGTCCTTGTGGGAAAACCTCACCCGGCAGGGAAGACTCACCCGGTAGGGAGGTCTCGCTGGTCACTTCTCCTCCTAGAGCTTCCCCTCAATCTACAACTACCGCCTGGGCTGGGCTGTCTTCCTCTGCAGCATTCCCAGGGGCCTGGACCTACCTCCTTTCCTGGGAGCCTCACCCTTCGCAGGCGAGTCTCCTTAGGCTGCCTTTCCTCAGAGAATCTGCCTGCAGTCCTGGAAACTTCACTCTGCCCCTAGGCGTGTCTCTGTGCGGCTCTTCCAGCAAGAAGCCGCCTAGGTCCTGGGACCCTGCTCTGCACCTAATCGCCTGGCTATGCGGCCCCTCCTCTGAGCTGCCACCTGGAGCCCCGTACAATAGCTCTGAGACACAGAGACCCGCCACACACCTCTTCCTCTGGACAGCCGCCCGGTGTTCCAACACAGTCACTAGGAGTCCAAGCAACTCACTTCGCGTCTCCTCCTCCCACCAACCGCCTGTAGCCTAGGCAGTCACTCTGAGTCCAAGTGACCTGCCCTGTTCCTCCTCCTCCTCGGGGTAGCCCCCCAGGTGTTCAGGAGCGGTTGCTCCCAGACCAAGCGACCCACCGCGTTCCTCCTCCAGGCAGGCCACCGGTGTTCAGGAGCAGTCGCTTTGAGTACAAAAACCCACCACTTGCCTCCTCCTCTGGCAACCGCCTGTGGCTCTGATGCAGTCACTCCTATACCAAGTGACCCGCTGCGCTTCTCCTCTTCCTCCGGGCAACCCCCCGGTGTTCAGAAGCGGTCATTCTGAGTCCAAACAGCTTGCCATGCAGTTCCTTCTCTGGCAACTGCCTGTGACTCTGATGCAGTCACTCCTATACCAAGCGACCTGCTGCGCTTCTCCTCTTCCTCCTATTCTTCTTTCAACATTGTCCTTGAAACCCTAGCCAGAGCAATTAGGCAGACTAAAGAAATGAAAGGGAAACGAATAGGAAAAGAGGAACTCAAGCTGTCACTATTAGCTGATGACATGATTCTATATTTAGGGGATCCAAAAACCTCCTCCAGAAAACTTCTAGACCTCATCAATGAATTCAGCAAAATAGCAGGCTATAAAATCAACATGCATAATGTAAAGCATTTTATACACAAGTGACAAAAGAACTGAAAGGGAAGTGAGGAAAACAACTCCATTTACAATAGCCTCAAAAATTAAAATAATTGGGAAACAATCTAACCAAAGAGGTAAAAGTCTCTACAATGAAAACTACAAAACACTGAATAAATAAATTGAGGAAGACCTTAGAAGATGGAAAGATCTCCCATGTTCTTGGATAGGCAGAATTAATATTGTCAAAATGGTCATACTACCAAAAGTGCTATACAGATTCAATGCAATTCCAATTAAAATCCCAATGACATATCTTACAGAAAAAGAGCAAGCAATCGTGAAATTCATTTGGAAGAATAAGAAACCCAGAATAGCTAAAGCAATTCTTAGTAGGAAGAATGAAATAGGGGGTATCGCAATACCATAACTTCAACTGTACTACAAAGCCATAGTAACAAAAACAGCATGGTATTGGCACCAAAATAGAAAGGTAGATCAATGGTACAGAATAGAGGACACGGACACAAACCCAAATAAATACAATTTTGTCATACTAGACAAAGGTGCCAAAAATATGCAATGGAGAAAAGATAGCCTCTTCAACAAATGGTGCTGGGAGAATTGGAAATCCAAATGCAACAGAATGAAACTAAACCCCTATCTCTCTCCCTGCACAAAAATCAACTCACAATGGATCAAGGACCTTGAAATCAGACCAGAGACCCTGTATCTTATAGAAAAAAAAGTAGATTCAAATCTTCCACTTGTTGGCTTAGGATCAGACTTCCTTAAAAGGACTCCCATAGCACAAGAAATAAAAGCAAGAATCAACAACTGGGACAGATTCAAACTAAATAGCTTTCTCTCAGCAAAGGAAACTATCAGCAATGTGAAGAGAGAACCTACAGAGTGGGAGAAAATCTTTGCCACTCATACTTTAGATAGAGCACTAATTTCCAGAATGTATAAAGAACTCAAAAAACTCTACACCAAGAATACAAATAACCCAATCAACAAATGGGCTAAGGATATGAACAGACACTTCACAAAAGAAGATCTACAAGCAATCAACAAACATATGGAAAAATGTTCAACATCTTTAGTAATAAGAGAAATACAAATCAAAACCACTCTAAGATTCCATCTCACCCCAATTAGAATGGCGATTATCAAGAATAGTAGCAACAATAGATGTTGGAGAGGATGTGGGGAAAAAGGTACACTCATACATTGCTGGTGGGGTTGCAAATTAGTGCAGCCACTCTGGAAAGCAGTGTGGAGATTCCTTAGAAAATTTGGAATGGATCCACCATTTGACCTAGCTATCCCACTCCTCGGTCTCTACCCAAATACTTAAAATCAGCATACTACAGAGCTACAGCCACATCAATGTTCATAGCTTAATTCACAATAGCCGGATTGTGGAACCAAACTAGATGTCCTTCAGTGGATGAATGGATAAAGAAACTGTGATACACACACACACACACACACACACACACACACACACAATGGAATATTACTCAGTCATAAAGAATAATAAAATCATGGCATTTGCGGGCAAATGGGTGAAATTGGAGAATATCATGCTAAGTGAGAGAAGCCAATCTCAAAAAACCAAAGGACGAATGATCTCGCTGATAAGCAGATGATGACACATAATGGGGGATGGGGGGGCAATAATGGAGGAAGGAGGGACTGTATAAAGGGAAAAGAGGGGTGGGAGGGGTTGGGGGGAAGGAAAAAATAACAGAATGAATCAAACATCATTACCCTATGTAAATGTATGATTACGCAAATGGTATGCTGTTACTCCATGTACACACAGAAACAACATGTATCCCATTTGTTTACAATTAAAATAAATTTAAATAAAAAAGGAAAAAAAGTTGGTCTGGAGATGTGGTTCAGTATTTAAGCACCCTGGGGTTCCATCCCAGATTCCAAAAAAAAAAAAAAGTCAAGAAACACAGTCAGCACATGGCAGAGCTGACATCTGGGAACTTGGACTTGGGATGTTCACAGTGTTGATAAGGCTGCTATATCCGTGGGCCTAGACAATGTAACTTATGGTGAACACCTGCTTTCAATGGAGCATCCAGAAGTTTGGTAGTTGTGTCTGTATCTCCAGTTTAAAACCCTGGGATCTGAGCAACACTTACGGCTTCCCTGGGCAGAGACTGAGCACGCGTTCCTGCATTTCCTGGGAGAGCCATCTTTAGCTCCGGTAGTCCCTTCCAGGAGAGCATGGCAGCCCTGCAGGTGGACTCCTCCAGACTCTGCCTGCCGCAGCTTTCTCCTTACAGCTCTGTGTGGCCTTGCGGTAACACATTGCAGCTAGGAATACAACCACATGCTGAGATCCATGAGTTCTTCTAGGGAAGCCCGTAAGTGTGAGAGGTCATGGACCTGCCAAAACAAGTAGCACTGGAAGTGCCAAAACAGGTGCTAGTGGAACTACTGGGAAATAAATCTTCCACCAGTTGGGACTTCTGTGGTGTTAATAGGGCTAAAGTTATAGGCTTTCTAGGAGTCAGCTCAAATGCCTCTTCCTGAGTCATTGCATAGACTATAACATGCACTTTTAAAAATACATATGCATACCAACACACAATGGTTAGAAAATATGCCAGTATGTTCAAAGCTTGTCTTTTTTTTGTGTGTGTGTCCTGTATTTTTACTGTTTTGCAGCCAAATGCCCAACATAGAGCATAATTACAAATATTCAGCTGTACAGAAGAGGAGGCGAGGCTTAAGTACAAATGGGAACATGATTATTTAAACTAAGTACTTAAACACAATTCTGCTTCTATAAACATCTGAATGCCAGGTCTGCAGAGTTGGGCTGCTGTTTAGGGAAGTCACAATGACTTTCATAATCTTTCCTTCCCCATGATAATCAATACATGGAATTGAGGCCAGTGGTTGAATGTGATCAGAATTAGCCCCTTTTCTAGAGATTTTCTTGTCTCTCTACAGACAACTATTTGTCTTAAATAGTATTTTAAATATTTTTATTTTCATCTCTGCAGTTCTTATTTTACAAATCATATACAATGTGTTTATATGTTCTTACAAGAAAATAGTATTTAAAATCAGTGTTATAACATTTTGAATATACCAGATAATTACAACTAAATTTGTACATAGCCACAAGATTGTAGGGGAATAAATAAGAATGAATAAGAGCTCTGGGTCAAAAAAATGTGAAAAAACTGTTCTCATGCTCTAGATTTCAATTTTTCACAGTCTCTTTGAGCAAACATTACTTTCATAATGAGAAAATATCTTGCACTGATATTTATCATTTATCTTGAGAACTTGAAATCTTCTGGGATTTTGTGAAGATCAAACACATGAGGAGATCCAAGGAGGCTGTGCTCCTTGTCGCTCCATGACTGGTTTGTCAAGCAGAGAAAATACTGTTTCTCTGTGAGGCAGCTGTCCCTGTCCTCCGATCCCCTGCCGTTTACCCCTGATTTGTCTGCTATGATTACCGACTGTCTGCCAGCCTATCACCAACCTTTTGAGCACAAATTGCTTGCTGACTGCTGCCTATTGTCCACCATTTTCCCATTTGCCTGCTGGTCTGCTGCCTCTTGCCTGCCCATTGCCCACCTTTCACCTACTCATGGCCCGAATCCCAACATCCACCTGCCAATTGTTTGCTGTTATTCTGCAGACTGCCCACAGACCTCCAGCAGATTGTCCACTGCCTGCTGCTCACTGCTGCATGGAAATCCATTGTCACAGTACCTGCAGGTTGGTTACACGTGGCCACTGCCATCTTTGGACACTGGTCAGGGCCTACACGTTTGCCAATGCCACTGCCACCATCCCATGGCATGACTGCCTCAGTCTGGGGACACCAGTCAGGGTCTGGAAATGTATTATCAGGGTACTTGTAGGTCTGGTTGCACCTGAGATCTTTCTGCTGGATATGCTAGTGGTTGGTATCTGGCTACTTCCTTGCAGGGTCACTCCTTTGTCTGAGAGCATGCCTGGTGGTCTCGCTGCAAGTTGAAAGGGCACTAAGATCTTGGGATTACAACAAGGCAGAGCCTGGGGAATCTGAAGACCAGGTCCATCAGACTGCTGCTGAGTCTGTGTGGGCCATCTGGGTCTGGAAAGCCTGTGGAAAACTGGAGACTAGGGAAAGTTCCCTGGGGGAGCAGAGGTTGAGGAAACTGAAGAAAACAGGGCTCTCTCCAGCTCACTGAGTTCTGAAGTGCACAGGGACAGAAGGGGCTGGCTACAATGGGTGGGAAGACTGTAAGAGGGTATGAGGGCATCTTGTTATTGGCTGATACACCCAAACAGTCTGGTACCTCCTGGATTGAAGCTAACATCAAACTTCAGACAACTTCACCTATTGGCAGAGAAGGGAAACCGAGAAAATTTTTAAAAGTCAATAGAAGAAATCATTCAATTTCCCACAGAGACATTTTTTTTCTCCCTCTCTCTCACATCTCTACTATCTTTGAATCCAAATATTTTTTATGCATAATTTTATTGAGGAATGGGATGTCTGAATAGTATAAGACACCTAGGTTGTATATTCTTATATTTTTATTTTTTCAAAAAATAAATTTATATATATGTATATATTTTCTCCCACCTACTCTTTTTCATTTTTCTCCTAATAACAGCCAACCTCTACTAATTTCTCCATCAATCTTACTATAAAATTTTACCTCTATCTTCTTTCCTTCTCCTTCATAAACATCACCTTACAATACTTCTGTTCCCTCATTGTCCATCATTAGAAACAGTCACCCTTTTGCAAACTTACAGTTTATATTATAAATAATAATTGAACACATCATTTCTGCTTCTTGTGACAAAATCGTAGATGTCTTAATAGGAGATATTTGGCTTAAGGTTGTATATTGTGTGCATTGGGTGCTGTTAATATCAGTCTCCCCTTAAAGGTGAGGTACTGGAAACCTTCAGGAACACTAAAGGACTACAGGACAGAAACTGTACTGCCTAAGATCCATACTGCTGGATGGGAAGACACACAAACAAGGGAAAAAAGCACCTCAAACAAACCAAGATGTTTTAATACCCATACACAAAACAGTAGAGGAAATGTCAGAGAAGGAGTTTAGAAGGAACATAGTTAGACTGATCTTTGAAATAAAGGATGGTATAAGAGAGAAAAAACAGGAAGTGAGAGATCACTTCAATGAAGAGGCAGAGATTGTAAAAAGGAATCAAGCAGAAATCCTCAAAATGAAAGAAACAATAAACCAAATTAAAAATTCAATGGAAAGTATCACCAACAGACTAGACCACTTAGAAGAGAGAACCTCAGACAATGAAGACAAAATATATACTCTTGAAAATAAAGTCAACCACACAGAGAAGATGGTAAGAAACCATGAACAGAACTTCTAAGAAACATGGAATAACATCAAAAGGCTAGATTTAAGAATAGATGAAGGCATGGAGATACAAACCAAAGGAAAGTACAATCATTTCAATGACATAATATCATAAAATTTCCCAAATCTAAAGAATGAAATGGAAAGTCAACTATAAGAGGACCCCACATGTACAAAATTACAGTAGATCCACACCAAGGCACATTATAATGAGAATGAATAACATGCAGAATAAAGATAAAATTTTAAAGGTTGTGAAAGAAAAAAAAATAAAATTACACATGGGGGAAACCAATTTTGATTTCAGCTAATTTCTCAACCCAGACCCTCAACTCCAGGAGGTCCTGGAATAACATACATCAAGCTGTGAAAGAAAAATGAATACCAAGGAAGAATTTTATATTCAGCAAAATTAAGCTTCAGGTTTGAAGATGAAATAAAAAACCTTCCATGATAAACAAAAATTAAAAGAACTCACAACTAGAAAGCCTACACTACAGAACATTCTCAGCAAACTATTCCATGAAGAGGAAAGGGGGGAAAAATGAAAACCAGCAAAAGGACAAACTATACTAAAGGAAAGATCAATTGAAGGAGAAACTAAGTCAAGTTAAAAACCAAAAGTAAAACAAAATGACTGGGAATACAAATCACATCTCAATAACAGCCCTGAATGTTATGGTCTAAACCATCAGTCAAAAGACATAGGCTGGCAGATTGGATTTAAGAAAAAAGACTCAACAATATGCTGTCTTCAAGAGACTCACCTGCTAGGTAAGGACATCCAGGGACTGAAGGTGAAAGGTTGGGAGAAAACATGTCACTCACATGGACTGCGTAAACAAGTAGGTGTTTCTGTCCTCATATCAGACCAGTGAACTTCAAACCAAAGTTAGTCAGAAGGGATAAAGAAGGACATTTCATACTTCTTAAGGAAATCATTTATCAACAGGACATAACAATCATAAATGTATATGCCCCAAACAATGGAGCATCTATGTTCATCAGACTAAACCTTTTCAATTTTAAGAATCAAATAGATGACAACACAATAATACTGGGTGACTTTAACACACCTCTCTCACCATTGGATAGATCTTCCAAACAAAAACTAAACAAAGAATATAGACTTAATTGACACATATAGAGCATTTTATCCATCAAGTGAAAAAACTTTCTTAGAAGCACAAGGATCCTTCTCTAAAATTGGCCATATGTTATGCCACAAAGCAACTTTCAACAAATACAAAAAATAGACATACTACCTTGCATTCTATCAGATCACAACAGAATGAAACTAGAAATCAATGACCAAAAAAAAAAAAAAAAAAAAAAAAAATAGAACTGGGTGCAGTGGCACATACCTGTAATCCCAGTGGCTCAGGAGACTGAGACAGGAGGATTGTGAGTTCAAAGCTAACTTCAGCAATGGTGAAATGCTAAGCAACTCAATGAGACCCTATCTCTAAACAAAATTTAAAAAATAGGTCTGGGGATGTGGCTCAGTAGTTGAGTGCCCCTGAGTTCAATCCCCAGTACCAAAGTAAATAAACAAATAAATAAATATAAATAAATAAAAAATAAAAAATAGAAACTACTCCAACACCTGGAGACTAAATACATTGCTATTGAATGATGACTGGATAGCAGAAGAAATCAGGAATGAAATAAAAAAAAATACTTAGAAGTA
This sequence comes from Sciurus carolinensis, assembly GCF_902686445.1. NCBI lineage: Eukaryota > Metazoa > Chordata > Mammalia > Rodentia > Sciuridae > Sciurus > Sciurus carolinensis. The sequence goes on from NC_062218.1 coordinate 109,051,351, forward strand.
AATGAGAACATCAATACAAAATATCAAAATCTCTGGGACACCAGGAAGGCAATGCTAAGAGGAAAGTTCATTGCATTGAGTTCATACATTAAGAGAATAAAAAGTCAACAAATAAATGACCTAACACTACATCTGAAAGCCTTAGAAAAATAAGAACAAATCAACATCAGAATTGGTAGAAGACAGGAAATAATTAAAATCAGAGATGAAATCAATGAAATTGAAACAAAAGAAACAATTGAAAAAATTGACAAAACAAAAAGTTGGCTCTTTGAAAAAGTAAATAAAATTTATAAACCCCTAGCCACACTAACAAAGAGCGAAAACTCAAATTACTAAAATTTGTGATGAAAAGTGAACTATCACAACAGACACTACAGAAATATAGAAGATAACTAGAAACTGTTTTGAAAGTTTATACTCAAATAAAATAGAAAATCTCAAAGACTTCAACAAATTTCAGAGACATATGATCTACCCAAACTGAATGAGGAGGATATTACACAATTTAAACAGATCAATTCAAAGCAATGAAATAGAAGACACCATCAAATGCCTACCAACCAAGAAAAGTCCAGGACCAGAAGGATTCTCAGCTGAGTTTTACAAGACCTTCAAGGAAGAACCAATACTCCTCAAATTATTGCATGAAATAGAAAAGGAGGGAACCCTTCCAAACTCATTCTGTGAGGCTAGAGACCAATATCCCTGATGAACACAGATGCCAAAAATTCTCAATAAAATTCTGGCAAATTGCATATAAAAGCATATTAAAAGTTAGTGAACCATGATTAAGTGGGGTTGATCCCAGGGATGCCAGATTGGTTCAACATACAGAAAAAAATAAACATAATTCATCATGTCAACAGACTTAAAGACAAGAATCATATGATTATATCAATAGAGGTGCAAAAAGCATTTGACAAAGTACAGCACCCCTTCATGTTCAAAACACTAGAAAAACTAGGGATAGTAGGAACATACCTCAACATTGTAAAAGTTATCTATGCTAAGCCCACAGCCAACATCATTCTAAACGGAGAAAAGTGAAAACATTCCCTCTAAAAACTGGAACAAGAGAGGGAAGACCTCTTTCACCACTTCCATTCAACATTGTCCTTGAAACTCTAGCCAGAGCAATTAGACAGAAGAAAGAAATTAAAGGTATACAAATAGGTGAAGAAGAACTCAAACTATCTCTATTTGCTGATGATATGATTCTATATTTTGAAGATTCAAAAAATTCCACCAGAAAACTTCTAGAACCAATAAATGAATTCAGCAAAATAGCAGAATATAAAATCAATACCCATAAATCAAATGCATTTCCATACATAAGCGATGAATCCACTGCAAGTGAAATTAAGAAAACTACCCCATTCACAATAGCCTCAAAAAATCAAATTGGGAATCAATCTAACAAAAGAAGTGAAAGGCCTCTATAATGAAAACTTCAGAATACTTAAAAAAATGAAATTAAAGAAGACCTTAGAAGATATAAACATCTCCCATGCTCCTGGATAGGTAGAATTAATATTGTCAAAGTGACCTTACTACCAAAATAATTATATAGATTTAATGCAATTCCTATTAAAATCCAAGTAACATTCTTCATAGAAATAGAAAAGGTAATCATGAAATTTATTTGGAAAAATAGGAGACCCAGAATAGCCAAAGTAATCCTTAATAAGAAGAGTAAAGCAGGAGGCACCACAATACCAAACCTTAAACTATACTACAGAGCAATGGTAAAAAAATGGCATGGTTTTGGCCTCAAAACAGACATGTAAACCAATGATATAAAATAGAAGACACAGAAACAAACCCACATAAATACAATTATCTCATATTAGACAAAGGGGCCAAAAACATACATTGGAGAAAAGAAAACCTCTTCAACAAATGGTGCTGGGAAAACTGGAAATCCATATGTAACAAAACTAAATTTAACTGCTCTCTCTCACCCTGCACAGAAATCAACTCAAAGTGGATCAGAGACTTAGGCACTAAAACCCTGTGCCTAATGGAAGACAAAGTAGGCCCAAATCTTCATCTTGTGCGTTTAGGACCTGACTTCCTTAGCAAGACTCCTAAAGATCAAGAACTAAAGTTAAGAATTTCAAAATGGGATGGATTCAAACCAAAAAGCTTCTTCTCAGCAAACAAAACAAAACACAACAAAACAAAAGAAAAAAACAATATGTGAAGAGAGAGCCTACAGAATGGGAGAAAATCTTTACCACATGCACATCAGATACAGGACTAATCTCCAGGGTATATAAAGAACTCAAAAAACTTAACACCACAAAAATGAATAGCCCAAATCAGTAAATGGGCTAAGAAACTAAACAGATACTTCACAAAGGAAGAAATACAATCAATCAACAAACATATGTAAAAAAGTTCATCATATCTAGCAATTAGAGGAATGCAAATCAAAACCATTCTAAGATTCATCTCACTGCAGTCAGAATGGCAGTTATCAAGATTACAAACAACAATAAATCTTGGCGAGAATGTGGGGAAAGAAAGTACATTCATATGTTGCTGGTGGGATTGCAAATTAGTGCAACCCTATGGAAAGCGGTGTGATGATTCCTCAGAAAACTTGGAATGGAACCACCATTTGACCCACCTATCCTACTCCTCAGTTTATACACAAAGGCTTTAAAATCAGCATATTACAGTGATATAGCCACATCAATATAGCAGCTCAATTCACAATAGGTAAACTATGGAACCAATCTAGATGCCCTTTAAAAGATGAATGGATAAAGAATATACATATATATAGAACTAGGGAATATCATGCTAAGTGAAATAAGTCAATCCCATAAAACCAAAGGTTAAATGTGTTCTCTGATAAGCAGATACTGATCCCTAATGGGGGGTGGGGTAGGTAAGAATGAAGGAACTTCGGATTATGCAGAGGGAAGTGAGGGGAGGGGTGGGGCTGTGGGGATGGGAAGGACAGTAGAATGAGACAGACATTATTACCCTAGATACATGTATGATTACATGACTGGGGTGACTCAGCAGCTTATACAGTCAGAGGAATGAGAAGTTATGCTCCATTTGTGTACAATTTGTCAAAATGCATTCTATTGTCATGCATAACTAATTAGAACAAATAAAAAATAAAAAGGATCAAGCCCATTCATCAAAATGTTTCTTTTTGAGAAGTTTAAAAGACTCAGTGTCTAGGAATACACAGGCATTATGTTGAAAGAGGCAGAGATGAAACCCTGAGCTGTGCAGAGGAGGTGGAACAGGATGTCCAACCACAGCAGATAAACATTCATTTTTTTTTTTTTTTTAGTGCAATGTTTTAAGACTGATTTTATTGACAAGATATCAGAATCAAGCTATTTGATAAACCCTCAAGCACTTTCAGTCGTTAATGACCTATTTTTATCATGTGGAATTTTATAGTAGAATTTTTTCCTAAAAAGGACTGCTTTCCAAGACTAAGAGGCTCAAGTCTAAAGAGATGAAATAATTTTTTTTCCCAAGCAAAAAAGAAAAGGGTGACAGAATTTAGGGTCCAGGGTTAGTGATCCAAGGGCTGCGTCCAATGATGCTTTAAGTGACACTGTTTGCTAACTTAGCTCTCTTTTCTAAGTGTTACAGATCCAGGATAACAAAGTGATTCTTCTGTTTACTCCGTTTGCTCAAAGGAATTAGGTTTATCAGGTCATCTGGTCACACCTTCCTCTTTTTGCAAGAGGACATAACTGTGTTGTCCATCTGAAAATGCTGAAGCTGACAGCTCAAGGAAACAGAGATGAAAAGTGAACCTAAGGAATAATTAATAGACTTCTAAAAAGCAAATCAAATAATCAGTTGAGCACTTGTACTGTGAGTTGGGATTAAGTTTAGTGAGCATCTCTCCCATGAGCCTCAGTTATTTTCAATGTTCCTGGCTTCATAGGTGTTCTGTTTGCAAAAGTGGTTTTGTTTCCTCTGGCTGCACAGTGTGAGCTCCAATCCCAAAGCTATTGACATTGTTTCATGCAGAGAACAAAAGTTTTCTGTAGTGAGATTAGTGGTAAATTATTTTTAATGATTTTTCAAATTACACTTGTATCAGAAAATCATTATTTGACTTGTCCTGTTGAGTAAATATTAAATGAGTTACAGTAAACTTGTCTCTATACTTCCTGAAATGCAGGAGTCAATTTTGAACATACTTCCTACCTTATCCTTGTTTTGGATGTAGGGAACTTAACAGGGCAGACTCCCCCAAACTGAACTCTATTCCATTTCACCTTTTTTCTCCCCAGATGTGTTTGCTATTTAAGTATGCAGTAGGCATGCTAAACATAGGTTCTTTACTTTCTAATTTCCTAAGAGAAACTTGAACTGAAAACAACGTGGAAGCAAAACTGAGGTTTTTGAGAATTCATAAGTAAAGTCAACATTCCAGTATAAAAGAAAATAGAAAGACCCTTGAATGGGGTGACTGTGCTTTCCGCAGACATGGAAGCTAAACCACACATACGTGTCTTTGAGATCCAGAATGAAATTATTTCCTCATAATTTTCCCAAAAGCGTAATCTGTAAACTATTTTTAGGTTTCTGGATTAGGGGCATCTGATGAAAGATAATAAAGAGGATGCTCCCATAAAGCAGGAAAACTAACGTGGTTTTTACTGTGAATATCATCTTCCCAGACACTGTGGTGTGCTGTGTCCTGGCCTCTCACAGCCTATGGGAATTACACAGAGGTCTGCCCACGTGTTCCCCTCCTGCTTTTGTAAAGACAGGTCGTTAGCTCAGCAGCTACCTGTTCTTACCACCAGCAAGAGTCAGCTCCATGATGACTGATGTGATGTCATGAGACTACTTCTATTTGTTTTGAATTTAGGGTTTATACCTTTAGATGAATCACAGACATGCATGTGAGAAGGGATGTCTTGGGGTCACCTACCTTACACCCCACATTCATCACTGCCCTCTGACCTCCCTCATCTGTACCCAACACAATTGACATTGTGACATAGGATGATGACTTTTAATATCTAATTTGGGAATCTCTTTTATTGAGTACTACAAAATAGTAAGCATATCAGATTTCTCAGGACTTAAGAAATTTTGAAGCATAACCCAGAATTTTCCCCTTATGCATGTAACTAATAAGAAATTCCCATTGAACATGGAAAGGCCCTGTCTGGAGCCACCATGTTCTCTTGTTAAATCCATCCATTTCCAGGTGGAGGCACTAATACTCTGTAGAAAATAGTCGGGATGTCTTCTAGGTGTTCAGGTAGGCGTTACTAAGGTTCCTTTTATACATATGCATAAATGTGTGCTTTTTTTAATAAAAATCGTATGAATTATATTGTAATATACTTTGAGAGAGGAAGGTGGTAGAGATGGGGAAAAAGAGAGATGGATTTTAAATTTTAGTCTACTCTTAACTAAACAGTAAACTACTTAGATATGATTTGATTTTTCTTGACATTTATTGCATTTTGGTTTGTAATTCAATTTGGTTTAATAGTATGAGTTTGGGGTTAAGTCATCTCATCTGGACCTCAGTCTATACTTTCACAACCTTCATAAAAGTATACCACAAGAGTCCAAATGGACACGAAGAACTTCCTAATTGAAGATATTCTTATATTTAAAATATGAAGTCAGGAATGAGTCTTAACACTCCTCATTCTAAGGTCACGTACGTGTTCCAGAAAAAATGGCCACTATCTGCTCTGGCAGACCCAGAGGAAAAGCTTTCTTTCTGTGTGGGGAATGTGATCCTAGGACTTTACAGGAACGTGGAAGAGAATCTGGGTGGGTTCCTCCAGAGATCAGGCTCTATCCATCCTGTCATTTTCTCTGTGCTTTCCTTATTTGTTCTTCCCATTCTTATGGTAATTAACAGAGTTCCAGACTTTATACCATCAGTTCAGCAGCAGAATGAGGGAGGGAGGAAGTGTTCCCTGTTAAGTCCAGGAGGGGTTAGCATCATTGTTTGTTATAATCCCTGAATTACATCAAATCACGTGGTAATACCCAACAGTAGAGAGGGCTGAGACATTTAGTTTGTATTCTTGATTTGTGTCCAGCACAAAACAAGGTATCTAATCCCTAAAGGGACAAAGGAGAGAATGAATGTGGGGGAAGCATCAATCGTCTTCTTGGTTCTGTTTGACAGTAGAATTCACCCTGTGAACTTTAAAAATCCATAATCCATAATCCTGAGTTTCAACAGTGGAAATTCTGCTCCGGTAGGTCTGATTTAGTCTCTTTGGCCAAATTGCTCCCAAGTTGCATCATAGTGATGAGATATATCACCAGAAAGTTGCGTTCCATTAGAATTTGTCTTTTCAGAAAAACTATTATTCTCTCAGCTTTCAAAAGGAGAGATAATAAATAGCTATATGTGAGTCTGTTCTTCCCATTAAGAACTTTTATCAAAGATATTATTCATTATGGTGTTCAGTCTCTCTGATGTAGAGAGGAATTATCAATATGTCTCAGCACTCAGACCCAGATAATATGTTGAAATCATACTCTAAAAATTTGTTTGGGTACCAGACACTTGGATACATTTAATCCACTAATTTTTTTCTCTTTGCCTTAGCCATAGAAAGGGAACAGCTTGGTTTATGTTCAGGTTCTATATTTTTCCTTAGAATTTGTGTAGATAATTTTTTTCTATTTTCTTTTCCTCTTAATATATCAAATATTGTTAGACTTTGGTCTTTCTATTCATGCGCATCTCTAATAGGTTTCCTTAAATTCAGAATAGATAGGTGGACATAAAATAATAAAAATAGGAGTCTCTAAATTTGGTGAATTTAGAATAAGTTGTGAAAAATGGCAATAGCATTTGGTTTGTGAGAAGCACTATGTTAAGCATTTTATAATGTCGACCTATGTGGCACCAATCTGTATAATCCAAATAAATTCTTAGCCCAAAGTGGTTCAATTTCTACATGGCATAACATTCAAGGAAAGATATTCCAGCCAAAGAAATGTAACTAAACAAAGGACTCAACCTTTACTTAGATCTCCCAGAGATGAATATTAGCAGGGATACAGCTAATTAAACATAGCAGAAGTTTCCTAAATTCCACTTTCTCTTCAAATCTCTTGCATTTTTTAGAACCCGGCAGTTGCCAAATTTCCAAAACTTCTCTGATATTCAGTCAATATTTTTCTCTTTTCATCATTCCTACACAACACTACACCTTCTATCTCCTGTGAGTATTTCCTCACCCACTTTCTGTTGGTCTAAGCGATGCCACTCTAGGCTGGTTGGAGGACCAGGTAGCTTCATGCTTACTTGTTCTCCCAGAGTAATACATTGATCTCCTCTCATTGTGTTCTCTACCTGGCTACACTTTTGAGATATACCCATTCTTATGAGATGACACCAAGGTTTTGGAAAATCAAGCAACTTCTCCCAAGTCAACCTGTTAAGACTCAAAGTATACAAGTCTGAGGAGTGCAATTTCACAGTCTGTGTGCTCAGACACTATTCTGTTTTTGTTCCTGAGATGGCTGAGATGATGGCACAGTTATTTTTTCAATAGTTTGAAATCATTTCAAGTGTTATCTTCTAGATGTAGTAATACCCCTAATACCTACCTATCATGTTTTGATTCCCTATTTTTGTTCTATCTGCTATTGTACTCATTGTAAGCTCAGTGAAATAATTTTGCTCACTATTGAATTCTCACCATTATATGCAGTACTGTGTATAGAATAAGCAAAATATACTCATTGAATTATTGACTTGATAAGAGGAAGAATGAGTAATCTTTTCCTACAGCTGTGGAATTTTTCTGTCATTAATAGTGCACCCATCTCTATAATCTCAAGGCTTTTCAGAAATGAAAAGTTACTTGTCACAAAAATCTAAGACCTCTGGTATATAGTAATGAGTTAGTTTTCTCTCATGACTCATAAGTTGACTTTAAAGGAAATTTCAAGAGGAGAGTTTAAAAACTTTTGAGCAGTGACAACACTATGTATGACCTAGTGGGGGGAAAAAACACAGAATTTTATAACCAGAAAACTAAGGTGTGAATTATAGCTGTGGACAGTCTCAGGTAAGAACATTAAACTATTTAAATTTCAAATTCATCATATTATTTTATTATTTTTATTTGTTCTTTTTAGATATATATGGCATTAGATGGTATTTTGGTATATTATACATACATGGAGTACAGTATATTCTAATTTAATCCCATTCTTGTGGTTGAACATGCTGTGGAGTTACACTGGTTGTATATTCATATATGAACATAGGAAAGTTATGTCCAGTTCATTCTACTCTCTTGCCTTTCCCTCTCCCCTGTTCCTTCCATTCATTCCCCTTTGTCAAATTCTTCATTTTAAGTTGGGGGTGCTGCTTCTTGTTATTCAAGATTTATTTGTTGGTATCAAATGTGAGATGTTATATATGAAACTTTGAAAAATTTCAGTATTTTGTGTGAATTAACACATTTTAATAATTAATACATTTCCAGTTTTTAAATGTCATGAATAATAACCATATCTAGTTACATAAGTGCCCAGGAGTACCCCATCTGTGTTTTTCCTTTTTTCCACTGAATATCTTAGGAGAAAAGAAAGAATGTGTAGGGCTTTATTTTTAACTTTCTCTAATCTTTGAGCAATAAGTATGCCTGTCATCAAATGCACTTCCAAGGATGAGTTTCTAAACTAAATGGTATGCACATCACATCTCACATTTCACAGACTATTATACCATCTTGATTTTTATAAATATAATGCAATAATGTCATTCCACAGCATTATATATTTTTAAAGAGATAAAATATGATTTCACTAAAGAATTTGCAAAGTAAAAATAATTTTCTAATTCCTCACCTTTTCAAGAAGTAAAACTTGAGCAATAAACAAAATATAATGTCTCCATTTTGGTAGAATTAAACAATTACAGTTCTTTTGTGTCTTTTTCTGGTCATATCAAAGTTATTAAAATCATTATGTAGTAAAACTTTATCATAATGTAACTTAATTAAGTTCCATCAAATGAACAATAAGTGCACTTCAGCAATGTCAGTAATTCAGAATATGTGTTAAATAAAACTAGGACTCAAGACAATTGCTTTTAATTAGGTTACGGAATATAAACCATAGGGAAGTGGCAAACCTCTCTAATTCATCAGCAATTGTATTGAAAAGGTCACTGGAAAACAAATATAAGAAGATTCCAATAAAAAAACAAACCCAGTAGTTTCTAAATATGAGTTTTAATGAGTTCCAATTTCACAGTGCTGATTCTATTCGTTCACTGTATTCCAAGAATCTGATTCTACTCTTGTCTGATGTGTTGCAGTGAAATCTCAGCTTTGCCATAGAATTCACAGGAAAGCACAATTGCATAGGAAGGCTGACCTCATTCAGCTGATTTTCAAAACTCAGTCATCCTATAAAAATGTATTTTGCTAATGTAACATATGAATGGCATACATCTTCATGAAAACTACCTTGCAAATACATATCGCTGCCTTTTTGGGGTCCTCATATCACTTGTCTTAAAGAAAAGCATCATCTGTTCAGATTGTTGCAAAATAAAAACTCAGTATGATTTCATAGTGCTTTTCCCCCATAATCTTCATTATTAGAGCTCACCTAATTTATAATGCAACTGTATTACTTTCATAACTACAGAAACTCCAGGTAGAAATGTACTTTTTCAAGCATCATTTTTGTCAGATATGGACTCTCTAGGCATTGAAAGATTGATTTGGTTAAAACCTTTGAGAAGAACTAGATGCAACTTATGAAATAAACTACAAAAAATTTGTAAACCATGAGGTGCAAATACAAAAAGACCATATATAAATATATCTTCTGTGTATTTTTTTGTCCATTATTGACTGTCTACTAATTAGGAGTGATTGAAACTAATGTTATGTTTCCTGGTTCTGTTTGGGACCTCATGGTTGAAGGAGGCATTTCATTTAGCATCATTTCCTCATTCTTTTCTGTGGCTCACATCCATTCATATTTCATATTGTTCCATGACATTTTACACTGGACAGATATATTAGGCAAGGTTCTTTTTATTGCAACCATCAGAAAGAAAATGACTGAGTAACTCAAGCAGAAAATGGAGTTATTGGAGGTAGCTACATACAATTCAAAAAATAGCTAAGCAATCATGCTTCCAGGAAGTGCAAGTGAGTAGCAGATCTGGGACCTTGGTAACTTGAGTCCACGGAGCCACTTTTGCGTTGCTGCCCTTGTTGTGACTCAGCAAATGTCCCCAAGCCACCCCATGTCTTTCCATTAAAATTCCACATTCTCAGGAGTAGGCATGGATTTGTCCATTTTTATTTCTAATGTTTCTACTTCTACATCCAACAGCCATGACTGGAAGGGTAGTAGAATGGCATAAATGTGGGAGGGCTGGCATTGCTGTGAGCCAAGATGCACCCTAATTTTGTGTTTGTCTCAATTGCTCATTATCATTGGGGCTGATAGGATCTTTGGGAGAATTTCTTTCATTTATATCAACAATTCCTTCAAGTTCAGTGTGTGAGCACAGAATTCTTATTAGGCTTGTACCCATAGCTCTTCTTATTTCTTTTTCCATTCGTTTCTTGCTATTATGCAGTGCTGCAATAATGACTGCTGCCATCACTTGGGGTAACACTGCCTGCTCCTCCAGTGCTTTTGGGACAGGTAGACACCTTTGGATTGTTACAAAGGAAAAATAACTTTGAGTGGAAGATTATCTGAAAGATCCCCCTCCAGGACTCAAAAGTAATTTACCCTGTAGTCCATTCCTGTCTCCATAATCAAATAAGTCCCCCCTCAACTTCTACAGATCTGCTTATAGTGGTCTATTGGCCTCCTGGAGTTTTTGCTGTTTAATTATTCTATGTTGGTTAGTGCATGAAATTAATCTGGACAGTGCTTTATTTCAATCCATCTGCAAGGCTCTGGGCAGATTTACTGACTATGGCAAGCTTTGTTTTTAATGTTCATTCAGTTCTTTCATGTCCATTTACTGTGGAAAAGAATGACTGAGATGAATGGTGGCTCCCTGGCATATTTACTTGCCCAGGTGGAAAATACTTGCTACTGCTTTCAGAAAAACCTTCCAACATAAATTAAAGCCATATTCCTTGAAGTTAAAATGCCAAAAGATAAATCTTTAAAAACTATAAAATATATTTTTATTCTTAAAAATCATACTTCTTAATAATTTCTTTCAATTTTATAACATTTTTGGTTTCATGAACTAAAAATGACATTTTTTTCATTTAAGAGTTAGTTCCGGGAGACTTGTATACACATCCATTTCTGGTACATTGCATGACCTTAAAATAGTCATTTGGACTTTTGGACATTCTCTTAGTATAATGAGAAGGCTAGTATTGGTATTTTTTGTGAAAATCAGTAGAATTTTCATATGAAGCATATGAAAGTTTGTGTATATTTTACAATCTTTATTTTGTGATGAAGTGATAATTCTGACAACTATACATCATGTTCAGATCATTATGATACTCAAGTACTGTACACAAAGCAATTGGTCAGCTGATGACCCCGATTTTTTCATTGTGGAGTCACTACTACCTACCTAGACTAGAAAATATAGGCTCATTTTGATTTGTGAAAATCTAGGAATTTACTTGGGATACTGAAATGGTTTCTTCACATTATGAAAACCCATCTTCCAAAGCCCCTTGAACCTAATCATATTGATTATATCCTAAAGATTTCCATAGTTCTTTCTCTGTAATACATGCAGGATAAAAACAAAGGTTACATCGGATGATCTGATACTAAAACTATATTTCTTTGGAACTTTCTTTTTTTGGAACTTCAACTTTATTTTTTTCCCTTCAGGAGTTTACAATTGAGTGGGATTTGTATCATTTATACATATGCCCACACAGAAACTGACTACCCACTATTGTTTCTGTTCTTTGCTATAGATATTCTAGAAGCTTGGGAATACTACAAAACTATGTATGATTAATGATGACTAACGCTTTCCATCCTTATAGCTTTCCAGTTTCTTTTTTCCAAGAACAGAATATACTGTGTTAGCATTGTTTATCCTTTAGAGTTATTTTAGTTATAAGATCACTGTCACTGTAGCCTGATTTCCAAGGATATCATAACTACCATGCTGAGTACTTTATACAGGTTATGATGGGCAGTATCAGTATCTCAGTTGTCAAAAGACAAGATTATTATTCCACAGATATTAGGCATGTGCTAATTGTTACATAAAAATATTACTTAGGAATTGTGCTACCATTTAAGTGGAGAACTTACTTAATATTAGAAACAAAATAATTTTAATTATTATTTTACTTTGTTATCTATATTTTTAAATGCTTGGCAACAAAGTTCTACCTTTAAAATTGTTGTTATGAAAATCGCTTGATTGTTCTTATAGGGCGAAGTAGAAAAATGTAGATAAGCAGATATATTTTGACTATAAACTATGGGAAACTTTAAGCACTATTCTAGACTCAGAAACATTTAATCTCATTCTAATTGGAATTACTTTGGGTAGTAGTGAAGTAGACAGGATCACATTCCAAATGCTTATGTCTGAATTTGTATTCTACAACACCCTTGCTATAGGTCTCTGGGAAAATTACACAATTTTTCTGAACTTCAGTTTTCTCATCTGTAGACTGACAGCAACCTCTTCATAATTGTTCTAATTTATTCTGTTGCTCTTTTCAATATGGGCTCTGGTTTCATTGGTTTCTATGTATTTCATGATAAAATGTAATATACATTGTCCAACTGACTAATCCCAAGAAACAAACCACAATTAATACTATTTTACGGGGGGCCAAGATGGCGGACTAGAGGGCGGCTGCATTTCATGCTGCTCCAGGACGCAAGATTCAAAAAGAGGAGATAGTAAGAGACTTGGGACCAACTCAAAGCTGCCGGGTAGGTCTCTCCTGTTGGGGAGGCATCCCGGATGGGGCGTAGCCCCAGAACGCAGGGAATTTGTGAAGTGGAGTTGCTCGGCAAGACGCCCCTCCCCCCGCTGGAGCGGTAAACACGGACAACTGGGATCATCATAGAGGAGGCCGCTCAGCATAGCGCTTGGACTCGAGCAGCCTCTGGGGCTCCGGGCGGCTGCCTGAGGAGGAGCTGCGTGGCGAGCTGTTTGGACCCAGAACAACCGCTTCTGAACACCGGGGGGTTGCCCGGAGGAAGAGGAGGAGCGCAGCGGGACGCTTGGTATAGGAGTGACTGCATCAGAGCCACGGGTGGTTGCCAGAAGAGGAGCTGCGTGGTGAGCTGTCTGAACTCAGAGTGGGCGCTCCTGAGCGCCGGGGGACTGCCCAGAGGAATTGGAGGAGCGCGGCGGGACGCTTGGTCTGGGAGTGACTGCATCAGAACCACAGGCGGTTGCTAGAGGAGGAGCTGCGTGGTGAACTGTTTGAACTCAGAGCGAGCGCTCCTGAGTGCCGGGAGGTGGCCCGGAGGAGGAGGAGGAGCGCAGCTTGTTGCGTGACCTGGGAGTGACTGCATCAGAGCCGCGGGCGGTTGCCGGAGGAGGAGCTGCGTGATGAGCTGTTTGAACTCGGAGCAGCTGCTCCAGAACACTGGTGGCCTGCCTGGAGGAGGAGAGCTGTGGGACGCTTAGTCTGGGAGTGACTGCATCAGAACCACAGGCGGTTGCCAGAGGAAGAGGCGAGTGGTGAGTTGATTGGACTAAAAGGGACCGCTCCTGAACACCGGTGGCCTGCTTGGAGGAGGAGCGTGGTGAGTCACCTGGTCTCGGAGCCACCGCTCCTGAACACCCGTGGGGCTACCCCAAGGAGGAGGAGGAGGAGGAACAGGGCAGGTCACTTGGACTTGGAGTGACTGCCTAGGGCTACGGGTGGTTGGCGGGAGGAGGAGACCCGAAGTGAGTTGTTTGGACTCCTGGTGACTGCGTCGGAAGCCGGGTGGCTGTCCGGAGGAGGAGGTGTGTGGCGGGTCTCTGGGTCTCGGAGCTGTTGTGCGGGGCTCCAGGTGGTGGCTCAGGGGAGGGGCTGCATAGCCAGGTGATTGGTGCAGAGCAGGGTCCCAGGAGCTAGGTGGCTTCTTGCTGGAAGAGCCACACAGAGACACGCCTAGGGGCTGAGCGAAGTTTCCAGGGCGGCGGGCAGATTCTCTGAGGAGAGGCAGCCTAAGGAGACTCGCCGGCGAAGGGTGAGGCTCCCAGGCCCAGGACGTAGGTCCGGGCCCCTGGGATCGTTGCAGAGGAAGACAGCCCAGCCCAGGTGGTAGTTGTAGATTGAGGGGAACTTCTAGGAGGGCAACTGACCAGCAAGACGTCCCCACTGAGTGAGTCTTCCCTGACGGAGGAGGTTTTCCCACAGAGACGGTAAAGCCAGAGACATAGGCACAAACAGGCCTTGCCTCAGCCCTCAGTCTAGTTCCCCATTGGATGACCATTGGTCAACAAGTGGAGGCACCTCTGCCCACTAGTAGGGAATATACGCCACCTGAGGGTTCCACACCTAGAGAGGCAGCTTCTTCGTGGAGCTCTGCATTATCAAACTCCTCCAAGACTTCAGGCTACTGAAGGATAAGAGGGGATATACTAGCAATCTTCAGGGACATTATAAGTTGATAGAGGAAATCTGCAATATCTTAATGACCCACTGATTCCTGAACAATATGAGAAAACAAGGGAAGAAAATGCCCCAAACAAATCTAGATGTTACATCAATAAAATCCAACGACAGCATGGCAGAAGAAATGACAGAAAGGGAGTTCAGAATGTACATAATTAAAATGATTAGGGAAGCAAACGATGAGATGAAAGAGCAAATGCACGCATTGAACGATCGCACCAATCGACAGTTAACAGAGCAAATTCAGGAAGCAAAAGATCATTTCAATAAAGAGTTAGAGATATTGAAAAAAAACCAAACAGAAATCCTTGAAATGAAGGAAACAATAAACCAAATTAAGAACTCCATAGAAAGCATAACCAATAGGATAGAACAGCTGGAAGACAGAACTTCAGATATTAAAGACAAAATATTTAACCTTGAAAACAAAGTTGAACAAACAGAGAAGATGGTGAGAAATCATGAACAGAATCTCCAAGAACTATGGGATATCATGAAAAGG
Organism: Sciurus carolinensis; assembly: GCF_902686445.1. Classification (NCBI taxonomy): domain Eukaryota; kingdom Metazoa; phylum Chordata; class Mammalia; order Rodentia; family Sciuridae; genus Sciurus; species Sciurus carolinensis. Next base: position 109,066,453 of record NC_062218.1, read on the forward strand.
CCAAATTTGAGAATTATTGGGATTGAGGAAGGCTTAGAGAAACAAACCAAAGGAATGAACAATCTATTTGAAGAAATAATATCAGAAAATTTCCCAAATCTGAAGAATGAAATGGAAAATCAAGTCCAAGAGGCTTATAGGACTCCAAATACACAAAATTACAACAGACCCACACCAAGGCACATTATAATGAAAATACCTAACATACAAAATAAAGACAGAATTTTAAAGGTTGTGAGAGAAAAGAACCAAATTACATTCAGGGGGAAGCCAATACGGATATCAGCAGATTTTTCAATCCAGACCCTAAAAGCTAGAAGGGCCTGGAACAACATTTTTCAAGCTCAGAAAGAAAATGGATGCCAACCAAGAATCTTATACCCAGCAAAAGTTACCTTCAAATTTGACAATGAAATAAGATATTCCATGATAAACAAAAGCTAAAAGAATTTACAAAAAGAAAGCCAGCATTACAGAACATTCTCAGCAAAATATTTCATGAGGAAGAGATAAAAAACAAAGAAGCAAATCAGGAAAGGGAGGAATTATCCTAAAGGAACTGTCAAATAAAGGAGGAACCAAGATGTGTCAAAAATTTTAAATATGAACCAAATGACCGGGAATACAAATCATATCTCAATAATAACCCTGAATGTTAATGGCCTGAATTCATCAATCAAAAGACATAGACTGGCAGATTGGATTAAAAAGAAAGATCCAACAATATGTTGCCTGCAAGACACTCACCTCATAGAAAGAGATACCCATAGACTAAAGGTGAAAGGATGGGGAAAAACATACCATGCACATGGGCTCAGCAAAAAATCTGGAGTATCCATCCTCATTTCAGATAATGTGGACTTCAAGCCAATGTTAGTTAGAAGGGATAAAGAAGGACATTTCATACTGCTTAAGGGAAGCATAAATCAGCAAGATATAACAATCATAAATATCTATGCCCCAAACAGTGGCTCATCCATGTATGTTAAACAAATCCTTCTCAATTTTAGAAACCAAATAGACCATAACACAATAATACTAGGTGATTTTAACACGCCTCTTTCACCACTGGACAGATCTTCCAAACAAAAATTGAACAAAGAAACCATAGATCTCAATAACACAATCAATAATTTAGACTTAACAGATATTTATAGAATATACCATCCAACCAAGAGCGAATACACTTTCTTCTCAGCAGCACATGGATCCTTCTCTAAAATAGACCATATATTATGCCACAAAGCTAATGTCAGCAAATACAAGAAGATAGAGACACTACCTTGTATTCTATCAGATCATAATGGATTGAAGTTACAAATTAATGAAAGAGTAAAAAACAGAAACTACTCCAACACCTGGAGATTAAACAACATGCTACTATATGATGAATGGATAACAGAAGATATTAGGAAGGAAATTAAAAAATTCTTAGAGGTAAACGAGAACAAAGAAACATCATATCAAAATCTCTGGGACACTATGAAAGCGGTACTTAGAGGAAGATTTATTTCATGGAGCGCATTTAATAAAAGAAGTAAAACTCAAAAAATAAATGACCTAACACTACAGCTCAAAGCACTAGAAAAAGAAGAACAGACCAGCACCAAAAGTAGTAGAAGACAGGAAATAGTTAAACTCAGAGCTGAAATCAACGAAATTGAAACGAAAGAAACAATACAAAAAATTGACAAAATAAATAGTTGGTTCTTCAAAAAAATAAACAAAATTGATAAACCTTTAGCCACACTAACAAAGAGAAGACGAGAGAAAACCCAAATCACTAAAATTCGGAATGAACAAGGAAATATCACAACAGACACGACCGAAATACAAAACATAATTAGAAGCTATTTTGAAAATCTATACTCCAACAAAATAGAAAATTTCGAAGACATCAACAGGTTTCTAGAGACATATGAATTGCCTAAACTGAACGAGGAGGACATACACAATTTAAATAGACGAATTTCAAGTAATGAAATAGAAGAAGTCATCAAAAGCCTACCAACAAAGAAAAGTCCAGGACCAGATGGGTTCTCAGCCGAGTTCTACAAAACTTTTAAAGAAGAACTCATTCCAATACTTCTCAAAGTATTCCAGAAAATAGAAGAGGAGGGAACTCTCCCAAACTCATTCTATGAAGCCAATATTACCCTGATTCCTAAACCAGACAGAGACACATCGAGGAAAGAAAATTTCAGACCAATATCCTTAATGAACATCGATGCAAAAATTCTCAACAAAATTGTAGCAAATCGCATACAAAAACATATTAAAAAGATAGTGCACCATGATCAAGTGGGTTTCATCCCAGGGATGCAAGGTTGGTTCAACATCAGGAAATCAATAAATGTCATTCACCATATCAATAGACTTAAAGTCAAGAATCACATGATTATTTTGATAGATGCAGAAAAAGCATTTGATAAAATACAGCACCCCTTCATGCTCAAAACACTAGAAAAAATACGGATAGTGGGAACATTCCTTAACATTATAAAGGCCATCTACGCTAAACCCATGGCTAATATCATTCTAAATGGTGAAAAACTGAAAGCATTCCCTCTAAAAGCTGGAACAAGGCAGGGATGCCCTCTTTCACCACTTCTATTCAATATCGTCCTTGAAACTCTAGCCAGAGCTATTAGACAGACCAAAGAAATTAAAGGGATACGAATAGGAAAAGAAGAACTCAAACTATCCCTATTTGCTGATGATATGATGGTATACTTAGAGGAACCAGGAAATTCCACCAGAAAACTTTTAGATCTCATAAGTGAATTCAGTAAAGTAGCGGGATATAAGATCAATGCACATAAATCTAAGGCATTTTTATATATAAGCGATGAATCTTCAGAAAGAGAAATTAGGAAAACTACCCCATTCACAATAACTTAAAAAAAATAAAGTATTTGGGAATCAATCTCACAAAAGAGGTGAAAGACTTCTACAATGAGAACTACAGAACACTAAAAAAAGAAATTAAAGAAAACCTTAGAAGATGGAAAGATCTCCCATGTTCTTGGATAGGAAGAATTAATATTGTCAAAATGGCCATACTACCAAAAGTGCTATACAGATTCAATGCAATTCCAATTAAAAATCCCAATGATGTACCTTACAGAAATAGAGCAAGCAATTATGAAATTCATCTGGAAGAATAAAAAACCCAGAATAGCTAAAGCAATCCTTGGCAGAAAGAGTGAAGCAGGGGGTATCGCAATACCAGATCTTCAACTCTACTACAAAGCAATAGTAACAAAATCGGCATGGTATTGGTACCTAAATAGAAAGGTGGATCAATGGTACAGAATAGAGGACACGGACACAAACCCAAATAAATACAATTTTCTCATACTAGACAAAGGGGTCAAAAATATGCAATGGAGAAAAGATAGCCTCTTCAATAAATGGTGCTGGGAGAATTGGAAATCCATATGCAACAGAATGAAACTAAACCCATATCTCTCACCATGCATGAAACTAAACTCAAAATGGATCAAGGATCTCGGAATCAGACCAGAGACCTTGCATCTTATAGAAGAAAAAGTAGGTCCAGAGCTTCAACATGTCGGCTTAGGACCAGACTTCCTCAACAGGACTCCCATAGCACAAGAAATAAAAGCAAGAATTAATAACTGGGATAGATTCAAACTAAAAAGCTTTCTCTAAGCAAAGGAAACTATCAGCAATGCAAAGAAAGAGCCTACAGAGTGGGAGGAAATCTTTGCCAATCATACTTCAGATAGAGCGCTAATCTCCAGAATCTATAAAGAACTCAAAAAACTCTACACCAAGAATGTAAATAATCCAACTGACAAATGGGCTAAGGAAATGAATAGATACTTCACAGAAGAAGATCTACAAGCAATCAACAAACATATGGAAAAATGTTCAACATCTCTAGTAATAAGAGAAATGCAAGTCAAAACCACCCTAAGATTCCATCTCACCCCAATTAGAATGGCAATTATCAAGAATACAAGCAACAACAGGTGTTGGCGAGGATGTGGGGAGAAAGGTACACTCATTCATTGCTGGTGGGGCTGAAAATTAGTGCAGCCACTCTGGAAAGCAGTGTGGATTCCTCAGAAAACTTGGAATGGAACCAGCATTTGACTCAGTTATCCCACTCCTTGGCCTATACCCAAAGGACTTAAAATCAGCATACTACAGAGATACAGCCACATCAATGTTCATAGCTGCTCAGTTCATAATAGCCAGATTGTGGAACCAACCTAGATGTCCTTCAATTGATGAATGGATAAAGAAAATGTGGTATATATATACAATGGAATATTACTCAGCCATAAAGAACAATAAAATTATGGCATTTGCAGGCAAATGGATGAAATTGGCGAATATCATGCTAAGTGAGATAAGCCAATCTCAAAAAACCAAAGGATGAATGATATCGCTAATAAGTGGATGATGACACATAATGGGGGGTGGGAGGGGTTAGTGTTAGGGTTAGAGTTAGGGTTAGGGAGGGGGACAAGAATGGAGGAAGGAAGGACTGTATAGAGGGAAAAGAGGGGTGGGAGGGGTGGGGGGAAAGGAAAAAATAACAGAATGAATCAAACAACATTACCCTATGTAAATTTATGATTACACATATGGTATGCCTTTGTTCCATGTACAAACAGAGAAACAACATGTATCCCATTTGTTTACAATAAAAAAAAATACTATTTTACCAGTTTGACATCAGTTGGACAAGTGAGACCGCTATAAATCATATGGAATAAGAAATTATTCTAAAAAATGTGCTGTTTTCTACATAAATGGGTTTTAATTTTAGACAATATTTTGTTACTTATTTTGAGAAGTTAATTAGGTTTCTATGAATTCTGAGAATTAGGATGATACAATAATTTAGACATGTCCAAGGTATACTTGTTTGGTGAAGTTGGTACTTCAAACCAGTATATAATTTAATAAGAATTTTTTGAAGAATTTGGGTATTTATTGGGAAATACATAGTTATATTTCTAGTATATGCTATTCAGAAAAATAAATCCTACAGGTGATAAAGACTTTATATCAGAAACTTAAACTATAAAGGCAATAGTAGAAATCATGTAACTATGTTTATGATTTGGATTGGCATAAATCTTATTAAGCCATGCACTACAAAGCAATATAGAAAAAGATTCATAGATTTGATATCAAAATTGCAACCTTCTTTAAGATAAAAAGATATAATGATATACTTGGAGAAGATGTTTGCAATATTCATAACTGAAATTAGATTCACATCCAGAGTACAAAAATATTCTAAAAGAAGTTTGAATGTTTGTGTCTCCAAATTCACGTTCAAATTCTAACTCCTAAGGTGCTGGTGTTAGGAGTGGTAATCCTCCTGCGGGCGGAGGAGCTCTCATGAATGAAATTAGTGCCTTTATAAGAGACCCCACATAGATTCTTTGCCCCTTCTCCCATGTGAGAAATACAGTCTTAAGAAGCAGACCCTTCAAATTTGCTGGTACCTTGATCTTGGACTTCCTAGCTTCCAGAACTGTCAGAAATATATTTCTGTTGTCATAAGCTTCTCAGTCAGTGGTATTTGTTATAGCAGCCTGAATGGATTAAACCCAGAAGAAAAGAGAAAGAAATCCAATGGAAAAGTGGTGGAAAAACTATGAACATTGTGCATAGGGAGTTGATAATAATGGTTACCTCTTAGGAGGGACCTGGGATTTGAGGTGGTAATACGAGAAATTTAGTTTTATGAACAGCATTATCATAGGTTTTTCCCAAGGATCATATATCCATGAACTACTTTCTCTATATATACTTGAAGTGGTAATTTTTGTGTTTGTGTATGGAGCAAGTAATGTAGTTAGCTATATGTTCCAATTAATAGACAATTCATTAATTTCCTGTGTTTTGCTATGCAAAGACTATTGCAATGAATATCCTTTACATATCTCCTCAGGGATATGAAGGAGATTTTCCTTTAAGGTAGATTTCAAGAGTGGAATTGCTGGCTCAAAGCACATGCTCATGTTTAAGAGGTAAAGTCAATTGCTTTCCAAAGTGCCTGTGACAATTTATATTCTAACAATCAGTGTAAGTCTGTTTTAGTTTTTCTTTACCCTTGCCAATAATTGATAGACTTATTCAAAATAAGAAATGTGACAGATCAATAGAAACATGGGCAAAGGCTGTGAACAATCATTTACAGAAAAATAAACATAATGGCTAGTAAACACTTGAAATTATGCTTGTTATTCCTCACAATCATGAAAATACAAAATATAATGGTTATGGAGTATTCTTTCTCAGCCACCTGTTTGACAAAAGTTAATAAAAGCTCATTAGGATTTTAGAAAATGTCCAACAATATATTTCCTATCCAGCCCATGAGATAAAAGCCTTCTAGTTTTGTCAAATTAGGAAAAAAAAATTTCATTTAAGATAGTGAAGAAATCGCCCATGAACTTACAGGGAAGTGAATAAAGATCAATCAAATGTTGTTGGAAGTCAAACACAAGCAAGCTCTGTCAGTTGACCGCAGGCAACAGAGCCTTGCACAATTTTTCTGCTGCAATTATATTGGGTAGAAACATAAAAAACTACTAAGAGTTAGTAAAACAGAAACAAAACAAAAAGTCAGAATTGGGAAGAAGTGGGAATCATTTCCCAGAGTTTAAGTCTTGGTGAATGCTATGCTTTGAATGTGGAAAGTTAGTTCCCAAGGCAACAATATTGTGAGACTGGAGCTTTGCGAGGCTATCAGGCTCTTCCTTCTTGAGTGGACTAATGCTGCTTTCCCAGCAGTGGGTTGGGTATTGTGGGAATGGGCTTCTGATAAAAAGGATGAGATCAAACCCCCAACCTTCCTGCTCCATCATGCTATCTTGCCCTTTTTCTTTCCACCAAAGGATTTGAAGAAAATCTTCACCATAAGCTAATGCTGACACTTTGTTTGATATTGTATATCCCAGCCTCCAGAACTGGAAGAAATTATTTTATTTCTTTATATTTACATTTATTTTCTTTATAAATTACCCAATCTGTGGTATTCTGTTATGGTAGTACAGCCTTAAGTTAGTTGTCAAGGTAAAAGATGTAGCATCAGGTAGAAATATTATGGTCCCATGGAAAAATTGGAGATTGAGAACATCCTAGATTTTTTTAAGGGGGCCAGGAGAGGGATATTCCTAAATAAGTTCCTAAACAAGGGGCTACCCTCAGCAATAAGGGCCCAATTTTTTTTGTAACCAGTGTAAAAAGAATAAAGATTTAATGGAGAATAATATGTGCCTGGAGAATCACAGTTTAATGCTGAAAAGGTTGAAGAAGAGTGGGCAGCATTGTTGGAAAGTGAACCAAGTCCTAAAGGTGTGTGTCTGGGTTCTGCAGCATTAGATGAAACCTTACAAAACTATCTGGCACCTTGTACTTTAAGTTATGGCCCAGAAGTGGAAAATGGAAATGTGGTCAGGAACTGTGTTCACACAAGAGGAGAAAGATCTGCTCTCCATATTGGGTTGGGCAAAATATGAGAAATACTGAACAGAATTTTAATGCTATTAAATTTTCTAAAGCATTCTTAAGAGGATTAATTTTCATTAATCTGTGAATTAAGAAACCATATTATATTGGTATCCTTATGTGTATCTGGTAAATATGAGATATTTTGAACTGAATTAAAAAACAAGATTATTTATGCCATGAAGTGACCTCAGTACACCCTTTACCAAGAAGTGGAAAGTATCAGTTTTTAGCATTTTACTTAGGGATTGATTATTACTAGGTAAATTTGACTGAGGAAGGCATTGCAACTTTCCTTCAGGTTTATCCTATTGGAATAAATTTGATAGGATTTTTCTAAAGTTATGTTTCATTGGTTGAGGAAAAGGGACAATTGAGATCTAAACAACTTTAGAGGTACTGGTGTTTGGAAGACTATTCAGGAGTTCTGGGAGAAACAACTCTTGAAGGAGCTGGAGTGCTTCAAGGAGAAGGACATTCCTGCTATGTGTCTGGAAGGTATGCATGGAAGATGGAAATTTTTAATGGAGAAAAGCATAATGTCAGAAATTTCCGCCCTCATCCCTAGAGCATAGCACTAAAGAACTGTTTTTGTGAATCAGTAGATATCATGGATCAAAGAAGACCCTAGATAAACAAAAACATCTTGATGAGTTGGTTCAAAGATATCTCATTAGTATAGGACTTCCTAGTCACAGACATGGAAGGCATGGTCCATTGGATAGGTGTAGAATAATTCATATACATGATTCATGCAATAGTTTAAAGTAATTTCTCACATACTCCTATGACCAAGGTTTCATTAGAACTGTTTGGTTTTTCTTGTTTTTCCCCCACAGCAACATAATGCCACTTCCTCCCATTTCCATAAATATATTAACATCATCCTATCTCTTCTTTTAAATTAATGGAACTAGATAAATAGATATATAGATGCAGTATGTATACCTACATACATATACATATACATATACATAGATGTGAAATCTAGTTTTTGGTCATTGTTTTGAAAACCACACTTTTTCTCATGGGAAATGCTATGAATCTGGTACAAATCTAATATGTGTGTTTTGGTGGCTGTGTCATATTTCATGATATTGATATATAAAATACATTTAGTCTCCTATTGATAGGTATTAAATATATCTCTAGTTTTGGACCAATGTAAACAATATGACAATAAATATCTTTGTACATATGTCCCTTTAAATTAGAACATTTTTATGGAATAGATTCCTAAGAGGTGACATGCTTGATCAGATGGTATGAGTATTTTCAAGTTTTGTAGATGTTTTCAGATATAGTAGTCCATGTTTCTATCAATATATGAGAATACCCTTTTAGTAACAACCACACCAGAGATAGTTGTCATTGCCAGTCCAATGATTGTGAAGTGGCATCTCAATAAATCAATATATGAATTTCCTAGTCTGTGTATATGACAAATGTAACCATAGAGTCTTATTTTTAAAGTTGAGGAAGAAACTTTGGCTAACCATTGTCAATTTTCTGGTATGTGATAGTGGAATAAAAGGGACCAATTTCCTTTGGCATGTAATGTTAACTGGAATGACAAGCTCTATATTTCAGGAAGAGATTGAAAGTTGTTAACATTATGACTCACAGGAGGTTTGCTCAAGAAGGGCTATCTTGACCATCTGAAAAGTCTCATTGACCTCCCTAGAATCCAGGGACTCTGAGCCCTTGCTTCTATTCCCACTTGAGTATGGCATAATAAAGTCAACCAAACCTATTTAACTAACCACATCTACAGGAGACCTAGGAGTGGTGGGGCTTTTGGAGGTGTGTGCTGAGTGGAGCAGTGCTTGTTTCTGCAGGTGCTATACAAGGTTGTGGTCATGTGTGAGACTCAGAGTCCAGCATGAAGATTTGAACCAGTTGAGGGTCTGCATTTTGGTTGAACAGTATAAAGAATTCTACTCAAGAACATCTATGCCCATTCTTTTTTTGAAAAAATTGGAAGATAGGCTGGGTAGTGTGAATTAGAGTCAGCTAATGGTAAGGTTGTTTAATAATGTATAGCCCCTTCTTTCTCCAAAACCATGTGCAAATACAGTAGCTCTTGGTGCTCACTGAGGTACGCCCCTGCAAATTCAAATAGTGGTTGGTAGGGTTTTGGAATCCAAGTAGAGTGCCCAGGTGCTCTGGATTCATGGCAAAACTCTGCAACAGTGTTCTCTTTGTTCAGCAGTATTGAATTTCCGAGCATAATATTAGTGTCTCAGGAAATCCTTCCCAAGATTTCCAACCGGCAGTCAGTGGTTTATTCCAAATGTCTGAATGAGCTGAAGAGTTTCCCCTGGTCTGAGGTTGCTTGTCCTGGCAAACAGACATCTGCACTCCTTCTTACTTTTTAACAAAATCTGTCTGTGCTGCACAGGACTTAAAGATCTCTCACCTTTGCGTGGTTTACCTGGAGACAGAAAAATTATGACTTTAAAAAGGAAACAGATTCTATCACAGCTCCCTGTCATAACTCTTACTTATTTTTATTTTTTTCCTAACGCAATGATTTTTATCTTCTTTTATGTCCATCATTATGGGTGTTTCTGTTACTTCACATCCAGTGCTTGGTGTTGGCAGCACGAACCCTACTGTTTGAAAAGCTCTTGGAATCTGAAGCAAAGCCACAGTTAGAGTTGACTTTGGCAAGTGTGCTTTTCAGACAGAGAGATCTCCTCTTTCCCTTAAGAGATGTCTATAGGGCATTAAGATGAGACCATGTCCCAGTCTACACAAAGCCCTATACACAAGTGTAAAGGATGCTCAAAGACTGACACAGGGTTTTTTTAAGCTGAAAGAAGTGAGGTATCCAAACTGGTTTGCTTAAAACCACTTGCCTCTCAGCTTCTGGGATTTGCCAAGTGTTTGCCAAATACATCTAGTACTTGTCTTATATAGAACATACTAAGGTAATAATTTCTGGTGATTCTGGTATAGAACAGTACAGTTATTTTTTGAGGAATATTTCCAAGGTTTTACTGGGCTGTTGTAGAATGGCAGTTATGGACAAGTACTATCAAACATACTGATTTTCTAATTAGCATTTGAAATTTGCTCCATTCAAATTTCTTTTAAATCTGGTTTCATCCATTTCCAATTAATGCATTGTTTGACTTTCCAGCCATGATAGCACAGAGAAATCTGTCATTTAAAAACATATTTCACCTATAAATATCTTTATATATAAATCACCTGTAAGATTCCTTAGGGTCGCATTGAATGTCATTGCTCAGTATCCCTTGATAATTTCCCATCTCCTGGGTTTCTCTTCCTCCCAAATCTCTCCAGGTGCCCCACGAGGATTTTTATCTATGATAGCACCCTTTGCCCCACTTTCTGGAACACTACTGTTCCATTACTGCTTTAACTAAAGCCTGATTCTCTCTGAAGACCCACTGAGTCTTTTTCAAGTGAGTGTGCTCATCCCTCACATTAACTCACATCAGCCCTGGGGGTGGAAGTTCACACCTCTAGGCTTTCTGCTATCATTTCTGAACTTCCATCTTCCACTTTCCTGAAAAAAAAACCCTGCTTGCTGATGCTCATATTCTTCCTCCAGGTAACTACTCCTGACTGGTCACTTCCTGTTTGCTAATGTACATTGAGCCTCCTGACCACAGAATGCCTTTTGGCCTCAAATCAAGTCATTGTGCTCTGTGATTTCAGTTTCCTGGGATTCCCATTCAACACCATATTCTGGACCTTTGTAATGCCCAGAGCTTAAGCTAACCTTTCACATCAGTCCCACAGTCCCTTTTATCCACATCAATGACATTGTCATTCTGAATTCCATCCTAGTAATTGCTTTTCCATGGATTAAGCATTTACTCTGTGCCAGGGTTCCAATCTTTAACTTTTGGATTTATCATTTTATTTAACTCTGAAATCTACTTGGAAGTACACATTATTATGATCTTCACTTTACCGAGAGAGAAGCTGGTTTCAGATGATTAAGGAAATTAATCAGGATGATATAGGAAGAGAATGGTAGAATTTGAACTAAAAATAATCATGTCTGCTCCAACTTCAAGCTTTTAATTCCTGCAGTATAAACATTCCACTCTGGCCCTTCTGCCTCTCTTATTCAGTGCCATTTCTCCTGACTCTTATTCTCAGGGAGAATTCTCACAGCTCTTTGCCCTGTCTGCTTATTTCATACATAATAGTGTCTCTCCATTTTTATTATCTTTCTGATTAAATCTAGATTTTGTGGACCATCATTGAACTATATATTTTTTTTTGTTGTTGTTGGCCTTAGTAAAGTTAAGATTTTTATTGAAGGCTGCAATTACAATTTGTCAATATTGATTGTCATATTTAGCATTATATTTGTAAACTACTCCTTGTTATTTTTGTGCTATAGTAAAAGTTTCTTGACTCTCTGAATTTATTAACTCACTTGCCTTTTAAGAATTTTGTTGATTTTAGATATTCTTAACAGTAGAGTGTATTCTGACATATTATACATATGTGGAGTATAAAAGAGAAGGGAGGGAAGGGAGGAAGATGGGAATAGGAAAGACAGTAGAAGGAATTGTACAGAATTTTCCTATGTTCATATATGATTACATAATCAGTGAAACTCCATATCATGTACAACCATAAGAATAAACTATATTCTTAAATTCTCCCAATTTTTGTTGTCCTTCTCCCATACCTTCCTAGAGAATCTCTAACCTATCCTACAAATGGATTGCCAAGCATTTTGGATAAAAATGACTCAAACTATAGAAAATGCAGGTCTTCTCCCCTTAACTTAGAATGCAACAAAAATAACAATTCATTCTGCAATAACAAATTATCTTATAACTTAAACTTCTAGTCCATTGGGTCCCAGTCAATTTAGAGATTTGCTCTCTCTTTTTCTCAAGTTATATTAATTTTCAGAGAGATTTACATATACTAAAATGAAAGTCATTGCAGTGAGGGTAGAAAGAGAAGGACTTTTCCTTAGAATTATCAGAACAACCATATTGCAATCCACTGAGATGTCGTCATCCAAGTTGGCTATTGGCAGATAATGGAGGCACCCAATTCATGCTTCCTCACTACCTTCTCCTAGACACCTTCAGATCTGTCATTCTCTAGGTTATTTGTCCATGCGAGGCTATGTCAGAGGGGCAGCCAGCAATACCCAACTCGATATTGGTGCAGAAAAAGTGGACAAATTATAACCTTTGTGACACAAGTCTCCAGAAGTCACAGAATCCCTCCTACTATATTGAATAAGAATAGATAATGGTCAGGCAATCAGGGTAATGGGCTTTTTCATATGTAAAACCCATGAGGCTTATCTGTGGGAACATTCCAGCCAACTCCTTTGTTACAAATCTGTGGAAAAATGGAAGGTAGGGATGAACCCAGGCGGGAGTCACAGGAAGATAAAAACTCCAGGACTGAAGGACATTCGATAACTTTCCAATACATATTTACCATAGATTTTGACCAAAGGTTGTGATACTTTTTCAGTGCCTGTTTAACATAGATTTGGGTCAGTGCTCCTATCCCAAAACCATAGAAGTTGCTAGGCTAGCACACAAAAGTTATTTTCTTGCCATCAGTTCTCTTCCCATATTGTAGGAGTTCTCTTTTGTCCTTACTTAAATACCTCCTACTCTGTTTACACTTCCTTTCTGTTATTGTCTGTGAATTTTATTCTTCATATTTGGAAAACAAGAACCTACAAAGAAATTGGTGAAGCAGAGAAATCTGGTTTCATCTCAAAACTTCAGTTTCAATACTGCCAACAGTGGCCACCACGGCAGTTTTCTGAAACCTTTGATCTCCGGTGTACTGAAATTCTCTGCTTCTATCTTTATTTCACTGACATCAGTTACTTGGGGAGTTGGTGGTGGTGATAATCAAGGGTGAAAGAGATAAACAGGCTGTCACCTTCCCAGAATCTTTGGTGAATCATTCTTTTCTACTTAGTCTTTGTCACTTTCCATGGAATTTGGACTCCATTGCTCAATTCTATTAATTTTTGTCTTGAATTAATCTTTTACTCTTTTACTCTATAGCCTAACCTCCATTCATTCTGCCAGTCTAAATGCTATCTTTAAATGACCACAGCATATCTCCCCAACATTGCTGCCTAGACTTCTAACCAACGCCCCTGCTCCTGGGTCTATTCTGCATAGCAATGTGTTCCACTATCACAGCCAGAACGCTCTTTATCAATTTCAAACTTAATCACATAGTTTCGTTTCAAGAAATCCTTCTTTAGCACCCCAAAATGATAAAGCTCATATTCTGTATGTGGCTTACAGAGTCCTATGATCTGACCCCTGGTAAATTCTCTAGTCTCATCTTCAGGTACTCCTTACTGTTAGCCATTTTGGGCTTTGGCCACATATTTAGGACTTTTAAAAATGGTTTCCTTTGTCCTTAATTTCCTTATCCCCACTCATTCACCTATTTAGAACTTACTAACTCATTAAGTCTAAACTTAGAGCTCAATTTTCAGACCTCCTAAGACAGGATCTGTACCATCTAAACTGCTTCCATAATCTCTTCCACTCTGCCTTATCAACACCTGTTCCTCAGTCTGCCTTTCCTTCCTGAGTATGAGATCCTGGGGATCAGGCATCAAGGGGGGGTTGATTATCATTAAGTTCCTACAGAGAGTAGTAGATAAAAACTCAATAATTTATATTTTTATACAAAATGTAAGAGAAAATGGACTTAATTTCACAAAGGCATCACATATTTATTGAAAAACAACAAGAGTGATAGCATTTGAAGAGGAGTAGTGATTGGGAAGAGGCATGAAGGGGAACTTTTGGGAGCTGTTGTGTTCTATTTCTTGATCAACATGGTACTTATATAGCATGTTCACCTTGCATTGATTGTTACTCTATAGTAACACATTTGTGTGCACATTTCAGTGTGTTATAATCCAATAAAAATGTTAAAAAAATCAAGTTGATTGCATATCTACATTCTAGCAGAAACACAAGAATATAGAAGTTAAAGGAAGTCACCTTTATTGTGCTTTTTACATAAACATACAAGTTGTACCAGTACAATGTGAACACTCTCCTGGAAACTCCAGAAGGGAGTAACCAGGACAACATTATTTAAATCGGAAATACTTAATTTTTTTGTCCCTTTAGAAAAATTTGTATGACCTATAGATGCCTCAGAAAAATGTTTTTAAATGCATAAGATAAAAATAAAACATTTAAGAGTACAAGGGAAACATTATAATTATAATGTTTTATTAACACATTAAGTAACAAGGTAGCACATTTAATGCTATGGTCTGAATTTGTGTTTCTCCCAAATTTATTTAATCCCCATGCGATAATATCAGAAGATAGGGCATCAGGGAGGTGATTAAGTCATAAGGGCTCTATTCTCATGTGTGGGATTAATGCCCTCACAAAAGAAATCCAGAGAAGCTTGATAGCCCCTTCCACTATTGAAGGACACAGCAAGAAGGTGTTGTCTATGAACATAAGATTGAGCACTCTCCAAATATCAAATCTGTCATTTTTGGAAATTTTAACCAACATCGAAGATGACATAGCTTTGTCCATGTCTCAATAGTGTTTGTAAACAATTGTAGTAGGGAAAAAAATGAAATGGTAAAGATGCTTAGGTCACCAGAGTAAGAACTTGCCCGCCTGTGGTGATGGAATGACTACTAGGTGTTAAGTAGTTGGCCAACCATATGTCATAAGTGGCTGTGGGTAGAAGAATCACAGTCATATTGTATTTAGTGGCAGGTCTAATGGCCACTGTGATTTGAAAGTAGTGATTAAAAAGAAGTCTTTGAAGTGCATGTAGTAACAAATGAAAATTCAGAAAAAACATACAGAATTTAAGAGGCTTGCCCATGCAAAAGAAGAGGTATTTTCACTTTCATCGTTGGAGAGTTTGCATCAGTCAATGAAGTTGTATCTGGTTGATATTGCAAGATATGAAAATAACTCTAGTTTCTGTCAGTGATAAAGTCACAGGTACTTCTGCAGTTCATTGTCTGTATTCATAAAGAAGGAAAAACTGCATGTTATTAAGATGTTAGGCAAGTGAAGATGAAAGTAAAGATGTAATTTTATGAGTTCTCTGAATTGTATCCTGGACTAGGAACTGCTCCTCTAAAATGTAAGAGTGAGTTCTGTTGACTTTCCTTGTTGGGGAAAGAGATTGTAGGAAAACTGTGATACAAAAGGTGTCAATAATCACAAACAACAACACGTTAGACTGTTTTTTTTACAAAGTCAAGAACTGAGGTTATGATTAAATGAATGGAGTTGGAGAATATCATGCTAAGTCAAATATGCCAAATCTTAAAAACCAAAGGCTGAATGTTTTCTCTGATATGTGAATGATAATTCAAAATAAGTTGGTGGCAGAGGGGAGTGCTGCTAGGGAAGAACAGTTACTTTAGATAGAAGGGGAAGGGGTATGGGGGTAGGAAGGATAGTAGAGTGGAACAGCATTATTACCTCTTGTACATGTATGACTGTATGACCAGTATGATCCTACAACATGTACAATTAGAAAAATGAGAAATTACACTCCATTTATGTATGATTTATCAAAATGCATAAATGCATTCTACTATTATGTATAGCTAATTAGAACAAAAAAATTAAAATATAAAAAATAAAAGAAATAAAGATTAAAAGGAAAATAAGTATTTCAAGTGTATGGAGGCATTAGGAGAGCTATACTTTTAACTAAGAAGCCATTGACCCTGTTTAGTCATGTGTCTGGGTTGGGGCATTTGCAAATGTAGACTGACAAATAGGAACATTTGATTTTTTTTAAATTAGTTTTCTTCACATAAATATAGACTATGGAATAAGATTTAGTAATGCCTGTTCATCCTTTCAGTCTCGGATCATCCTTATGGTCGCCTTCCTGCGTCCTGTCCTCTTTGCACCTGGAACTGCCCTATATGTAGCACGCACCAGTCTGTTAGGTTTTAGTTTAGGATTTGCTCTTTTAATTCACTAGATTCTAAGCTCCATGCAGACAAAAACGCACATCTGTCTCTTTCATTGTTTTCTCCCTAGCATGTACCACAGTGTCTGCGTGATAGACACTCAATAAATATCTGTATAACGAATAAATAGGTAGGTTAGCAAATGCTTTCTCAAACCATCTGTTTCCTCTTAAAGTAGTCTCAATGTAAAGAGAAATAAGAAGGGAAAGAACCACAATCTTGTGGTTAGCCCACAGTGGGATCTTCCATTCTTGCAGAAAACTGACAGTGCAGAACTTTCATGCAGAATGCCTACTTCAAGACAGGGCTTTCAAAAAGTTGGAGGCTGGAATATCAACATATCAACCTACAGTTTCACTGATGGAGCTGTATAGAAGTCTCTCCAACAACGAAAGATAAAATGCCCCTTCTTTGTATGGGCAAGCCTCTTAAATTCTGTATGTGTTTTTCTGAATTTTACTTAAAGGATAATTTTTATTATCCTTTTTAAGTTAGGTAACAAGTTTAAAAAAAATACAGGATTGTATTTCGATGAAACTAACTATATTCCAAGGGTTTCTGAGAATTACAGTGTTGAATAATTTAAATTCACTTTAGAAGGAGATCAGCTGTGACTAATCTAGGTCTTTTTTTCCCCATGTTATTCCTTGATTTATTTTCTGTAAGTCCAAGAGACAATATCAGGTTTCCTTCAGAGTGATCATGATCTATATTTTAATGCAAAACCATTTCTTTGTATTCCAATTGAGTAGCTCATGTAACAAGAATAGGATAATTTTTTTTCCACTCAGTTTGACATTGTTAGTATTAACTGTGAGAGATAAGGTTTCTGGCCTTAATATATGTCTTGATTATTGTTGCAGGTTGTAAAGTATGTATCTTTTTAATAACACGACAAGAATTAGGACAAAGAAGAATAAACCTCAGCTGTACCCTTGCCCTTTAATTTTATTTTCTGACTTTATTGTCTGGTACTCCTTTTAGATGAGCTGGACTTTTATGTCCTTAGTCCTTACAGAATAGGAGACACATGGTCCTGTACACTGGCAATGTTGTTTATCAACATAAGCCAGCAGTAAAATGAAAAGATAATTGGGCTTGTCATCCAAATACTGCCGTAAAGAATCCCACAACATGAATTTAAACACAGACAAATCAAATAAACAAGATCCCCACAACCAAACAGTGTTTCCTGGGGCAGGTGTTCTTCAAAATCTAAAAAGTCAATAATGAGTAACTTTCTCTTCTGTAACTGTTCAGTAACTGTTCAGAAAACAGTTTTCTAATCAGAGAGTATATTTTATGGTCAATTAATTCTGACTTGCATGAGCAGAAATCTTGGAGATTAGAGATAGGTGCTACAGTGGGACAGTTGGAATTTACTCCTGTCTTAGAGTCATGACAGGCACCTCCCAAACAGCACGAACTTTCTTCGTTAAAGCATCTCCATTGATGCGAGCTTATTCAAACACTTTATTGATCAAATGGTGAATCAGGGCCCAAGACTTTTCCAAAGAAAAACTCGGTTGTGTGTGGAATTACTCCTGGTCTACAAACCCATGTTCTCCCGTGGAGAACAATAGCTGTTTCCTTTATTTCCTTCTTTCTTTTCCTTTCAGTCTTTCCTTCTTTCTTCCCTTCCTTCCTTCCTTCCTCTTTTTTTTTTCTTGTATCACTAAGTCCATGTAAATTCTACCATCTGTTCTCCTGTTCTCCAGTATATATTAATCTTCTCTCAAGCAACAATGAGCAACCCCTCTGTACTCATCATGTTATTGACACACAGAAAAAGTGTCACCTCACCAGCTCTTCAGGTGACTGAGATAAATCCCACTTAGGCAAGGATTTTAAAATAAAGACACCATTCATCTCTTCTTGGTGTTCTTGGCCTTGTTCTTGTCTCAGCTTGGACATGAGAGAACTATGTATGAAGATGACATTCACTTAGCCCTTTATAGAATCAGTATTACTAACCTTGCATATTCATATTTTTTTAGCTATTATTCAATATCATTTCAAGAAACAACTGAATAATTCCTATTTTCATTTCTGTTGGTATTTTAGAAAATATATGCTAGCACTTAATTTTTGCAATTGCATTCTCAATATAAAACTTTTAGAAAGAAACCTAGGATTTATTAACCAAATAAAACCTCTCAAAAGAGAAAAAAAAAACAAACTGGTTTTCTCAGAAAATAGCTGTTTTGTTTCCTTCTTTTATTATACGTTGGTAGTGCTATATTTGCCTTTTTAAAATCTGCCTTCTAGGAGACTCAGAATTAAATTGGAGGTACAATTATGTAATTATAGCATTACATTAATCCATATGTTTAACACATTTGAATCTATTTTTTCTTGGTTTCCATTTGTCATTCTATTTTATTGCCCAGGTATATACGTTTTATAACATTTTTGTCAAATTATTTTGGAAGGAAATTAAGTCTTTGTACTTTAATTGTCAACCTCCACGACAGAAGGGACATATATTTACTTAGAGCAGAGAAGAGGGCTGTCCCTTGTGATCTCTAACTGTATTGAATTTGTCCAGTCAGTACACAAATACATATGCTCCTTGAGGATTGCTTTCCACAGTGGGAGAAATAAATTGGAAATACAAGCCAAGAAATGGAAAATTAGAGCACCGAGAAAACTAAGTGTATGTTCACAAGAAGTAACATGTATCTCACACTCATTTAACTTAGAAGAATTGCAAACTAGTGAAACTGAAGAAAAGTTGCATTTCTAAGGGATTTTTAGATAATTTTGTGTGATGGAGAATGGAATGTGCAGAGGTATGCATGTGTTATCTCATGCATGTATATGGTTTTGGAAGATTAAACATAGGGCTTTTGGAGAAAAAGCAAAAGGTAAAATACAACATTTTTATCATATCTATTAAAAGTGGGAGATGACGAACACTTTCCTTCTGCATGAGAATTTGACTCCCAAACATTTGTATTTCACTCCCCTGGCAACTCTATAAAAGTAAAATATCAACTTGGTTATTAGGAAGCACTACATATGATACAACTGATTCTTGATTGGCAAATTGTGTCTAGACTAGAAGAATTTGTAACTCTTTAGAAGATCTGATAGAAGCTGTAGCTTAAGGGTTCCCTGAAAGTGTAACTGCTTTGGTTGGACATGTCCATTGTGAGGCCTATAGAGACATGCAGATTCCTGTAGGGCAGGAAACTTTCAAACCAGCATGACTCATGTACCCCATTAAACTTATATGGGGATGGCCAAGATGCGATTATTCCCCTCAACCTGATAAACTTCAGACAAGTTCTTCCTGACTATGGGTACCTGACCTCCCTTTTCTTAGAGCATTTACTTTAGAAGACCTGTATTGCCCTTCTGGAACATTAGGATTCACATGGACTAGGAGAACACACTATAACTGAGCTATACCCCCAGTTCTTTTTTATTTTTTATTTTAAAATGGTCTTGCTTAGTTTCCCAGGCTGGCCTTGAATAGGGGATCCTGCTGCCTCAGCCTCCAGAGTAGCTAGGATTACAGGCATATGCGACGATTCTCAGCAAGATGTAAATCTTTTACAACCCAGAATATCTATTTTTTTAAAAGTTTGGGATTCATCTCTTAGAAATGTAATTATTAAGAAAGATAGGCCCCTACTTCCCAGGTTCTTTGGGAAGGTAAGAGCCTAACTCTGATAATGGGCAATTAGTGATTAGAGTTGTCTCAAATGGACTAATCACCATGACCAAACCTCCCTACTAAGGTCCTCCACCTCTTTTCCATTAGCTTGCCCTAGCATTTTAAAATTTTCCCACCTGAAGGACTAGAAGAGGTGAGTACTGAGAGGTCGGGTCCTAGGTCCTTACTGGTAACCTCTGACTTGAGGCTACATGCCCAGGAAGGGGGAGGAACAATGGAGACTGAATGCAAAGAGACTTTTGTCTTGAGAACTTAGCAATCGGCCTGGGACCACCCTGTTAAGATAAGGCAAACAGGGAAGAAGCAGGCTGGGGAACCATGCAATTTAGAACCTTCCCAGAAATAAGAAGAGACCCTGAAGACAACTGGTGACTTGGTGTGAAAGTGTGAGAAAGGGCACCTGGAGTGGAACACAGACACATGTGACTTTGGATTGCTCCAGGACTTCATTGTGGCAGATGCGGAGACTAGATGTGAACCCATTAACTGCTGAGAGGACTGGGAAACTTTCTTCCATTCTCCACTTTCCTCACTAACCTATTTGGGATCATCAGATATCATTTTTCCCAATTACTTTTAACAATACTTATATTCCTCATGCTTTTGTCTCTTAAAGAGATTCATGGGGGCAGAGCCAAGGGTAAGTCAAAGAATTCCCATGGAAAACAATACCTAGCACAGAGCTGGAGACACTACAGTAGGTCTAAATGATTATTTGTTATCTAATAAGCACAAGTTTACTATTTACCTAATAAAAGGCCTGCCTTAAAAATACAAAAGTCTCCTGTCTGTTGTTACAGAGGAATTGAATGCAGTCTTTCCCCTTATTGCAGTAGTCTCAAAGAAAGTTTTCATGGCCATTCTTAACAGGGAGCAGAGAGCACAGTGGCTGCATGGTTGCATTGACTGACGCATGCACACCCACAAGGACTTCGCCTGAAGAAGCCTGCTGCCTCACTTTCCTGCTGGCATGCTGTGGCTCCTGTCTTATGTTTTTCAGGTTTGGCTAAGGTCTGCGATACCCTTATGAATCTGCCTATTGATTTGAACACAAGAAGACCACAGTCCTTCCAGTGAATGTCCTCTCATGGTGACATCACTCTACCATCTTGCCATTAGTTTTCATTTTGCTTTGTAGTGGAGTTTTACTTTCCACCAAAAGACCATGAGTCATTGTTAATTTGCTCTATTTTTTAAGCAGCCCAATCTTTTTTTGTCAGTGTATGGTTATGAAGTGCTCTTTTATAGCTTTTGAGAAAAACTTCTGATTTGCCCTTACAATGGAGCCACTAGTGTTGGGACTATGGATGAATGACTCAGAAATTTTAGTAAGCTAGCTGCCAGAAAAATAGCTTTTTCACATGTAAACGAGGTAAGTAGTATACTGTCATCCAAGAACAGGATTTATAAAAAAGTGGGCAAAAGGGGAAAAAAAAACAACAACAGGCATTGTGTTATCAGTGAGGTTTGGTTTTGCACGAGGGATTGGTGAATTTTTCACTGGCTGCTGGTAAAGAGGTCACTCTGGGCAACCTGCCTTTGAGCATACTGTTGGGAATTATCTTATAGAAATCAAAAAGCAAATTTCACCTGGATATGAATTATTGAAAAAGGTTGAGAATACAATGTGGAATATGTTGAGAGGCTCTTTTGTATTGTATACCAGCGTCCTTTCATTGGTAACTTTCCCTTCATTATCAAGCCAGTCTGCAGCATTTCCTCATCAGAATGTTTGGAACATTCAGACAGCCTCAGCTTGGGCCGGATAATGGTAGATGTTCCTTCCTGAAGGCTGAATGTATTTTTCAAGACAATTATGTAGGTTCAATTGATCAAACCAAGAAACGCTGTTCAGAGATCTATGGACAGAACAGAGAAGTGTCAAAGAAGGAAAGAAGAAAATTTTGACCCATTTTAAGCTTTTTAAGGATCTGTTAAATGTGGTTCACATATTTGTATGGAAATATGTTTAGGACTTGGGAAAATTATTTCAAACATATAACTACAATTAAAGAATATTCAGCCAGATAATGGATTGCTGCAAAATTATTTTACATGCTTTATCTAAAGAGCTGTCAAGAATTTATAAATGAATACCACATTGTCTGAAGTACTCAGAGAATACAGACAGCTTCCTTGGACTCATGCTAGCTGTCAGCTGTTAATGCATAATAATTATGTCTTCAGCAATAATTCTTCCAAGAACTTGTTTTGTGTATCTGCTTATTGTAATTTTCTTCCTCTTCTTCTACCTCCTGCTGTTTTTAATCTTACCTTTTGTTTTTTAATGTGTAGCCTATGAAAAGATGGATTCTCTAGAATCTCAAAGCATTTAATAGATGATAGGGTTTGTTGAAACATGAATGGCAAGTTTAAATCTATAAAAATGGCATACATACAGAGAAAAAACAGGAAAGAAATCTCTAGAATTATTCCAGACATCTTTTTATAGAATAAATAGGATCATGTGATATTGTAGAGAAATTTGGACTTAGGCTATGGGGAAATGGGACTTTGGCAGAAATTCAATTAAATTCAGTAACACTGCTTTAAAAATAAGTAGCATTCAGGTGCCATAGAAGTTAGAAAGGAGAGTGAGACTTTGTGAGTCCTTATAGAGTTTACAATCTGACTGACTTCCTTATTACTCAGAAATCCTCTCTTTGAAAGCAGATCTCTAGAACCTAGTACACAGCTAGTCAATGCCCAGGAAATAGTCATTGAACTGAGCACACAATGTTGCCTCATGGAAATAAAAATGTGAATTACCTAATGCAATAGGTGATTCATAAGAAAACTATCATATTAATTAATCAAGTCTTTCTCTGCAACATAACAGCCCTTTAAAAGTAGTCCTCAAGTTTTTCCCTTTGAGTTAATGGAAGGCATCATTTCCATCTGACAAATGAAAAAAGCAAATCAAAATAAAAATAACAATGTTTATTGAACTACTGAGACTTTGTATTGCCCTGAGTATTCTAAGAGGGTGCTTTACATGTTTTATCTCCTCTATTCTTTCACAGTTCTATTAAGGTGCAATCAAGAACTGAAGTTTCTGAAGGTGTATACATCTTGTGGAGTTACATGACTATTAAGTGGAGGAAACAGCATGGTGGCCCTGTTTTGTGTATCTCCAAAGTCGGTTTTATTTCCATTGTTTTTTTACTGTTTCTGAAACAGTAAAAATGGCAAAAATACATGTGAGTTTTGATGTGAAGAAAGATGTTACTTCTCTTTATAGTGTATGCTTCAACAAGAAAAGAGGAATGGAAAGGAGATTAATAATTGACGTTTTACATATTTCCTATGTACCAGACATTGAGTAGTAACAACAGGATTTAAAGTTCAGATCCATTTTCTGACCCTGAGCCCCAAATTTTTCCCTATTCTACTACTCCACTTCTCCAGAAATTACCAATAGATTTGACAGTTGTGAGGCTGTTCTAGTTCTGCTAGAATGCAACAGGAAACTTTTGGACAGGTCTCTGTTAGCATCGGTTCACTCATCTAGAATTGGGATAATGATAATAATTATTTCAAAGAGCATGCAGGTTTTAATTAATTTAAATAATTTAATTTTCTAAGCATTATGCCTAACAAAAAGCCAAATCTTTCCACGATACTGGCAATGTAAGATCCCTAATTAACACCTATATGCCAGGTTTGGCTACATCTTCAATATCAATACTATAGAGGCATTACTCCTCCATTATTTAGAAAGAAGTCACAAAATTGGCTCAGTTAATAAAGAAGTCTAAGGGGCATGCTTCTCTGTTTCTGGTGATCATAATATCCTGGTAATTATGTCATTCTGTGCCCTAGTCTACCACTATGTGCTGGCCCAGCTTAGCTGCAGGGAGGCAAACTTCTCAGTTTCAGCTATGGGCAGAATGCAAAGACCAAGGTCTATAGTTTGCAGCCCATGCGTCTGTCCCCACTAGAGATCCTGCCTCTTCAAAGCTGCTGTGAACCAAAGGCCCCATGTTGCTACTTTCATCTTTGCACATCCCAGTTAAGGGTTTTGAAATAGTCCAGGTTGAAACTTTCCCCCTCTTCAGACCCTGTACAGAAAACCACCCCTGCCTCTCTCAAACAGAATCAGCTTCTCTTCTTAAGAGCCCAGAGTTTTTAAAAAGGACTTTGTGTGGATTTTTCCTAGAGGTTGCTCAACATTTCCATTTCAATTTTGAAACCCTGAAAGGTTATTAATGAATTTCTCCCTTTCCAACTTCCACCAGACAACAGCAACAATGATGATGACAGAGATACAGAAACACAGATACAAGCACCAAGAGACCACCCCGCCACATATCTACACACATACGAGCCCACAGGCTAGGAGCTCAAAGGTACAGCCTCTCATTTCTGGGGGGCAGGGTGTCAGAATTAGGTATAGAAAGAAGGAAGAAAACACAATTTACCATATTTTTATGAATATTCCTAGAAAACATTTCATATTTATAAACATTTTAATTTCTATTGAATATCACATATCAGTAATTCTCAAACTCATTGTAGCACTATTCTCTATTGTGAATGATTAAAATTTCCAATCAGATGCAGACCAGTAATTTTGTAAAATATGTTTTAAAATATTATTATAATGTCAAATAAAGTTTTCTAAATGCTTACTATTAATTCTCTAGACTTAATTTAGTGTCAGTTAATAATATTCATCTATAAATTACATTTGGAAGATAGCGCCATCATAACTGTTTCCTTATTATAATATGCATATTCCTGTGTATCTTGTTTTTGCCCATTGAAAGTTATATCTTGAAGATCTTTCCCACATAGAACAATCTGTAGACAACATGAAAATGAGTAAGAAAAATAAATACTTTAATGATATGTTTGTTGCTTTATTCATTTGGCACTGTTTCTTACATCCCAATTCTCCCTCTTGAAATCTGTTTTATTTTTACTGAAATGTACTGTAAGGTGATTCTTTCAGAGGAAGTCTGTGGGTAGTAAACTAAGTTCTTACTTTTCTTAAATTGTTGAAATTTCACATTCACACACATGACCATTTACCTGTGCAGAGGTGTCTCATTCAAGTTGCTCCTCCTGGGAGCTTTGAACTTTGACTTCTTTGTCTTTTGGAGTTCAGCATTGCCAATGAGAAATTGGATATTAAGCTAGTTTTTATGCATTCCTTATTCCTGCATTTTGATTTAGTATTTATTTAGATGAATTTAATTTTTATGTGTTTGTTTATTCTCCTGAGGATCATACATAGGTTAAATTGGTGTGTGTTTGGTAGCAGTTGTCTGTTGCATTTTATCTGAAATATATGTTGACCAGGTTAGATTGGGAGACACTTTAATTTCTTATAATTTTGTCAACATGTCTTCCTTGACTCCTGGCAGATTACATTTTTTCTACATTAAAAAAAAAAAAGATTTTTGTTGTCTGCATGTTTTTTCCAGTTCCATTCATTATAAATTCTGTTTCATGATACCAATGATGTGCACACATACTGAATCGTTTTTTATGGTCTTTTACCTCCATCTTCATTATAATCACTGCTATATTTTAATTTTTTTCTGCTCCTAATCTTTAAGTTGATCTAGACTTTCAACATGTACCTGAATATAACTTAAGTAATCATTATTCTATTTTTAGTTTTTATTTTATAATAGCACCTAAGATCTTCCCTCTTAGCAAATTTCTATATAAAATATAGTATTGTTAACAATAATCACATTGCTTTATCTATTTTTAGTTGTTTTTAACACATCTTTTTCCCTTTATATGTTTTCCTACTTTCATGTACTCAAGCAGCTCATTTTCCTCTTTCTGTCTTGTCATTTTTTTTTTTCAAGCTATTTGTCCTTGGTGAACTTTACTTTTGTGGACAAATAGTATTGTCTGAAATTGATGTGAGACCATGGAAAATTATTTGTCTGAACTCCTAATCTGTTGGACAATAATTCTTACAATGTATTTTCTTCATCTGCCTGCACTTTATTTTCCCTCCTGCTTTGCTATAAATGTTTGAACACCTCCAAAATTCACGCACTGAAACCTAATCCCCAGTGTAGTCGTATTAAGAGGTGGTGTATTTAAGAGACCATTAGATCAGGTGTGATCCCCTTTTGAGTGAGATTAGTGCCCTTATGAAAGAGGACTGAAGAAACTTGTTTTCTCCTTTTGCTGTGTGAGACCCAGCAAGAGGGTGCCACTTAGGAGGAATGAGCAGACACTGCATTGCTGGCACCTTGATCTTGAACATCTCCGCTTCCAGAACTGTGAGCACTAAGTTTCAATTCTTTATAAATGATCTGGTCTGAGGTATTTTGTTATTGCAGCCCAATAAGATATCTCCCTACTTCATGGAGGGTGGATGTCTATATTTATTTTAAATATTTTTGTTCTGCTTTAATGAATACAGCTCTTTGAAGTATAGAGTTGGATACTTGTGAGGAGGTAGAGTAGAAATGAATTGGGACACTGTAGATTTGATTTCATTTCTTGGCAAACCTGTTATTTCCTCTGCCTGAGGATACTTGGGATGTCAGCTTGCAGAGTCAGAGGAAAATAAGCAGTCTTCCTGACATCTCAAAGCCCCGTATGTTGCTGCTCTGCTGCTGCTGATTCACTGTCACCTGGGTGATTGTCCCTCCTCTTACATCCACCTCATTTCATCCCTTCATAAATGGTTTAGGTTGCTGAGCAGAAACATGACTTATCAGCAGAATTCTCCATTCTGCCCTGTTTCCCTGTTTATAGTCCCTGTTACTCTGCTTGACTCACTCACTCTTCAAGATCTTCTCACTAATGTGGGACATAATTGTTTTCTTTTAAACAAGTATTTCTTGTTGAAGACTTAGGATACATGTGCCTGTTCTTATTGTCTCATCTTATTTTGGTCTAGATTTCCCAGAAAGGCAAGCATACTGAAGTATTACAATGTAATTAAAAATGAAGATTTTTCTCCTTATCTTCTTTTGCTTGTTTTTAGTGGGTTCCTTGGGTTTGAGAGACTAATAGAAAGTCCTTTCTTATTTGTCTTTAACTGAAAAACCAAAATAGCTTTTAAGAGATTGAAGTGACATGGCAAATCTCTCTCCTAATAAGTGATATGAATTACAGGGTTGTTGAAGAGATAAAGCAATAGAACCTGCTGATGCAGGGAAAGTAGGAGCCAAGGTAAGGGGAACAATCAAGGACAGTCATTGCATTTTCCTGCTTTGAGATACTGGACTAATGATGGTGTCAGTCATTTAATGGAGAAAACTAGAAGACAAGGTTGCCATGGAGGATGTATTTTATAATTGAGATTGATAAATTTCTGAGATATCTGGAGATTTCACATGAGCTCTTCTCTATGAGTCTGAAACTGAGGGCAGAGTTCTGTCCTTAATATAAGTTTGGGTTGTATTAGAGCCTTTGGGTATGGGTCAAATGATCTTGGAGGTTGTATAGATATACAAGAATAGAGAGCAAGCTCTGAGATATTCTTACCTCTTGTGGTCAGGTATTAGAAAAAGAGTAAATGTGCAGAGATAGAAGGAAAAAAAGAACATGGTATCTCTCAAGGGAAGAATTGGTTAGATTTTGAGGAGAGAAAGGTGAATTGTATTAAATGAAACTGAAAGGTGTACTAGATAAATATAGGGAATGGCCATTGGATTTGGCAACAGGAAACTCACTAGTGACCTTGACAACAGCATCAACACATTGATGGAGTAAGAAGTTAGACCAGAGTGGCTGGAATTAGTGAGGTGGAAGTGAGGAAGCAAAGGGAAAGCAGATAACATTTGTGAGAAGTTTAGTTATGAATACAAGCTGAGAAATGAGGTGGCAAAACATAGAATTAGTGAGGTTTTTTTTTTTTTTTTGCTGATTTGCTTTTAAAATTTTTTTGTTGTTGTTGATGGGCATTTATTTATTTATTTATTTATTTATTTATTTACATGCAGTGCTGCGAATCAAACCCAGTGCCTCAAACATGCTAGGCAAGCACTCTACCATTAAACTACAGCCCCAGCCTGTTGATTTGCTTTTAATAAGAAAGATGTTAGAGCATGTTTGTATACTACAGAAATGATAAATGGAAGGGAAGAGATCAATTCAACAGGAGAGAAATGGATTATTGACATTGCATTGACCTTAAAAAAAGTGAGAAGGAATTAAATTCAGAGCAAAAGTGGAGAAACTGGCTATGGACGGGTGTATGCTCATTTCTTTTGTTAAAACAGGATGAATGATGGGAATCTGCATACTGATGCACACAGGTTTTAAAATTTGAGAAGTGAAAATGAAATTTATGCTATTTTCTCTGTGAAATTTGAGAGGAAGTCATCAAGTTGCTGGAGGAGGGACTGTTTTGTGAGGCTTGAGATAATAAAGGTATTAAAAAATCCTTTCATTGTTCTTAACTCAAAACATCTGTCCTGATTTGCTTGATATATTTAAATGATTATTTTATATTCCAGGATTATTTTTCTAGAGAATAATGAAATAGTGCAAACCAAGGCTGCCTATTGACACGTTGCTGTTTGAACTAATGCCTGTTAGTGAATCCATTTTACAGATTAAAAATCCTGAACCTGATATATATTAAATTGTTTGTTCAGTGCAAGGTAGCTGGAAGCAGGGGACTGGACTGCAGGCTCACCTGCTGGTGGATTTTACAGCCTGTGCTCTAGATTGCTGTACAATATTGCCTAGCTCATCAAGAAGTTTAAATAACACACACATCATACATAATGAAAGGATAATGAACAATGCATGGCTGTGCATTTACTGTTCTCACCTCTGTTTCAGTAGTTTCTATACCCCACCACCAATTTTTATTATTTACTCTTTTTTTTTTTGATTCTGGATAAAATAAACTCCTCATTTCTATGCTACCAAAGTCAAGAGGAGCAGAAATAAAACTATATTCTCACTTTAGCCTTTTCCATACCTATCAAGAATTTCATGTAAAATCTTTCATAATCAACCAGTGATGGAATAGCTAGAAACTTGACAGCACTCTGACTTGTGGGATGAGCATATATCTTCACAAACAATCTCTCCTCCCAATCTTAGCATTTGCTTTCTGAACATATTAATTTTTCTACATAATGGTTTTCTTTAACTTTCCTTTCTCAATAAGACAAAAACAAGGATTCAGAGATCTGACAGAGTATCTATAAAAAGCAGAGAAGAACAAAAAGATGCTCCCTTTGCACTGAGTTAATGAAGAATAATATTTTAAAAAATGATGAGAGATGTTGGAATCATGTGGGCGTGTTATTCATGAATCCTGTTTATGCCCCTTATTTTTCTTTGTGTAGGAGTGCTATCTGAAATCTGGATGAAGAAGTTTGGTTTGACACTAAAATTATTAAACATAATGAGTGGAGAGCAGATCCTTAACCATAGAGGAGAAATGCAATACAAAGAAACAATCACCATGAGAGGGATATAAAAAGGAAGCTAACAAAAGTTTCTGTATTTCCTAAAATTTTCTAACATATTGATCATATTTTACAAACTTTTTTGAAGAAGCTTGAGTTATTCTCTTTATTGAAAAGGAAAAGTGAAACATCAAAAGCCTCTTTAATTTGTTTTGGAGTATACAGACTTTTAATAAGATTGGGTATACCACCTAAAATTTTATGTCTTTCTCTTTTTCTTCTAACATTCTTTTTTACTTACATTGATTCAATCAGGGTTGGTTGAGGAGGGTTTCTGCTGACTAAATCAATACTTGAAATTCATGTTTATATTAGGACAAATTTTGAAGATAATAATTAAAATGCAGATGCAACTGGAAGAAGTTGACCTTAAAATTAAATTTATTCTGAGATTTCAGTGATATCTTGATATATCACAAGATTTTAGGATCAGTTTTCATGGGGAGAGGAGTTGGTGAAGGGAGGCAAAGACACATTATAGAGTGCTTGGTTAAAAGTTGAAAGGCCAACTTTTTTTACTTACTGTTTTTTCTTGGTAGAGTGGCCCTGACTGAGAGCTATGTGACCCTAGACACCTAGACCTAATGCATGACTTAAGGAAAAGAGATCCTTATGCCCTCATGTTTCTGCAAAAGGAATTATTTTTTCCTTCCTTCATTTGAGGTATTTTCACTTTGATAATACTGACAGTGTTTAAGAGACATTAATTAAACTTCTACTCCTTATGTTTTAAAAAATTGCTCATGTAATGTGTTATGTGTTAAGGTCAGTTAATTAACTAGATCTTGTAATTCATCAAAATGAGAGTTGTACTGACTCTCCAGTCAGAATTTCAAACACACATACACACACACACACACACACACACACACACACATACACAGGGGGTGGGGAGGGAGGAAGATATTCTAATAACTTACTTAAAACCATATACAAATCTTTATTTTATTGCTTTTGGGCCTCCTTGAAATGGGAGACGTGCATTCCTTTAGGCTTATAGTTTTGGAAACTCAAAGAAATATTGAAAAA
Source organism: Sciurus carolinensis (assembly GCF_902686445.1). NCBI lineage: Eukaryota > Metazoa > Chordata > Mammalia > Rodentia > Sciuridae > Sciurus > Sciurus carolinensis. Next base: position 109,097,057 of record NC_062218.1, read on the forward strand.
CACTGCATTTTTCTCTCTAAATAATGAATATCAGAAGAATTAGTGGATTAAACTTTCACCTTTCCACTCCTACTTTTTACCAATATTCTTGATATTGCAACTTGCTTCTTAAAGTTGGTAACTCTCTGAGAGTTAAATTTTAGACAAGGTCCCACCCAACAGAAGAAATAGCCTCTTTCTTTTTGGGGACAGAAGTAATTTTTCTGACTTAATAATGAATAATTTTTTAAGATGGTCCTTTAGATTATGAAAGTTGATGACCCAAAAGATAGGAAATGCTTTTAAAATGTGACATAGCCTAAGATAATTAAAAAATCTGTAGATGTTCTTGCCTATTGTCTAAGCAGGATTTAGCACCTGTATCTTGTAGCTAAACACAAGTACTGGGGAAAAAAAAAGGCATTTCTTTCTCCCTTTTAAAGGCACATGGTCTTTAGTATTCCAAAATTCTTTCATTTTGAATATTTCATTTACTTCTTCAGAGCAGTCCTGTGAGATAAATATGAATTTGCATTCTCCCAGATGAAGAAGTCAAATTTTTTCAAAATGTACTGCTTTGGGGTCAATCACCTTAAGGAGATGGTAAGAATTCAATGGCAGCTCCAGGCATCAAAGGTTTGATATACTCCCCCTGGCCTCAGTTCATGTGCTTTCTCATCTCTGATTTATTGAGGAAGAAGTTATCAGTAAGCTGAAGATCAAACTAGCAGCACTGAAAATGAAGTGGCCAGCAGAAAACGATATGTTTTAGAAGGTGTGCCTTGGGAGGGACGGGATTGATTAGATTTCATCTTCTAGGTCCGTGCCTCTGCTTCTCTGGTAATTAAACTGTGGGATAAGAGAGAGAGAGAGAGAGAGAGAAAGAGAGAGAGAGAGAGAGAACACTACATGATAAAAGTTCAGACTAGTGTCTGTGATTATAATATTAATTCAAAACAGTGTAAGAACTATTGGCTTTAGATGATGTACTGTACTGGCTTTCTTCAGAAAAGAAGGCTGTCTTAGTGTGCCTGCGAGATGATGCTCAAGCTTGCACGCTGCCAATCAATGTGAATTCATGAAGCAAACAGGAAGTGATCTTTAAATTTACCTCCATCTATAAATACTTCCAGTAGAACCTGGCTGTGAACTAGTTTTGATGTTGAAAAATCAATAAAGCAAACAAATAAATGAAGCACAAGGCACACAAAACAAATGGAACAATCCCGGTGGAAATAATCAGATTCTCCAATGCAGCATTGAGTCCTCTTGAAATTATTTTGACTGCTTACCTCTCCAAAATATGTAAAACTTCTCTTAGCTAATGACATATTTTATACATATCCATTTGTTGCTTTTGTTCTGGTTACCAAAATAAAAATGTTTGGTGTAGGATAAAAAGGAAAAAAAATACTCAATAAGCGTGTGCACACACACATTCACACACACATACAACTCTAAAAATGATCCATGCTCTCCTCCCTCGGATATGACCAATTTTGGTATTTTGCAGGCTGCTGTTTTACTTTTTTTCCAGGGTTATTTCTTTTCCAAATTTTAGTGCAATGTAAATTCCTTCAGTTTTCATTTTCATGATTATGTACAAAACCCCACATAAACAAAAATATAGTTTTATTTTTTCCATTTATTTAGAATGATACTATGCATATGTTCCTGAGATAGTAGCATATAATTAATTCAAATAGATCATCATTCTTTTTACAGTTTGTGGTGACTGTTAGTGGCCTGTTTCATATCCAATGTTCCCTTATTTCTAATAGAATCTCACTTTGATTGAGGAGCAATGTGTCGAGCTAAAACAAAATCAAATTTATGAGCATCCTTTGCTTGAAAAACCAATTGATGCAATTTCCACCAATGAAACTGTAAACAGATACCTGCAAGGGATTTCAGAGAAAGTTTCATTTTCTCAGTACAGACACTGTCCTTCCTTTGTTCTTCTCTTCCTGCCTGCTGACTGGAGCTGCAAGGGCCATGATTACACAACGTGAAAAAGGTTTGCAATCACTAACACCCTGCCCATGACATTCCTGAGCTGCTGAAGCAATTCCTGCAACCTTTTACTTACAAGATAAAGTCACCTAATTTGTTTCAGTCACTGCTTAATTATAACTGTTACTCACAACTGAATGAAACTGTTATGAATGTATATGTGTATTGACTAATAAATGTGGCTGCACTGTGTTTTAATATGGCATATGTAATATATGTTAACATTTAACAAATATTAATGCACCATAAATTATTTAACAATAAAAAAGTAAAGTATATTTTGACTATTTTAATTTTTCACTATTACAAGCAATGATACAATAATAATATTTGTATCTACCAAGAAACATTCTACATATTTTCCATCTCTTTGCCATTTTGTATATATTTTTGGAGAGGGAAGAAATAGTCCATTGGTTTAATTTTCCATCTAATTCATATTTTATTTGAGTTTCTTCTTATTTCCAGCTTATTCTTGTTTGTGTGCATTTTTAAATTAAATGTACTGGTACACAAAAACATACAAATTATACATATGAATGGGTTAACACTCGATATTTTTTTAACATTTGAGAATATAATTTAATAATTAAGACTACAAGTTTCTTCTAATCAAATTCTCAAATCTACTTAATACAATTCTGTACGCAAGTTTCTACATACAAATGCTACAAACTTTAACCAAAATAAGAATTATAATTTCTTCAAATAACTGACAAATTTTGAGTACTTATATGCCAAATTACATAACTGAAAACATACACTGAAAATGAAGGAATTTTAAAATACTTGTTTAATTAAATTAGAAAATCCCATAAGTAACCAAAAAACTGTATGATAATCTACTTCATTACATCCTCTGCACAAAAATGTTACAGGATTTCAACTAACAATTATTTAAGTATAAAATTCAATAAGCTGACTTTGTACCTTAAAACTCCAAATAGTTCCCTCCATTAAACTTCATGCCTACTTTTATGAATTAATGACAAATGATGTCCCTGAAAAATAAGCTAACAAGGAAACTTCTCCATACAATTTATTTCAGACTTATTTATATAGAAAGGAGACTAAACATGTATCCTCTCTCTAGTCTTCTTTTTTTTTTTACACTTGATATTTTGATGCATGTATACATTGTGAAATGTTTAAGTCAAATTAATATATCTGTTTTCTCAAATGTTTATCATTTCTTTGGGTGAAAATGTTCAAAATCTTTTTTTTTAGGGTTTTGGAATGTATAGTACATTCTTTTCATCTGTAGTCACCTGACTAACCATAGCACACCACGACTTCTTGTTCCTGTCCGACAGTAATTTAGTCCCCCTCTCTCCCTCCCCCATTTGTGTATTTTCGAATTTCAGCATTCATTCACACATATGTATGTGTATGCATCCATGTACATTAAACATTTCACATTTATCCTACAAATATTTAGATGCAATTCAATAGATAAACTAAACATGAATTAATAAGAATTATATATACATATATTTAATCTCCAAGTACCAAAATAGTTTATTTTAGAGAAGTGTGTTTCTTTTATTATGGATAAGAAAAACACTTTGAGAATAATAATCATATTTATTTAAGGGGATTTTTTTTCTGTTTCTCTCTGTCTATTTAATTGTGATGAAAAGTCAGTTTTCATTGCTGTGATCAAAATATTTGACAAGAACAACTTAGAGGAGAAAGAGTTTATTTGGGCTTAAGGTTTCAGAGGTTCAGTCTATTGTTGGCCAATATCATTGCTCTGGGCTCAAGATGAGGGAGAACATCATGGCAGTGGCAGAAGGACATGATGAAGGAAAGCTGCTTACCCCGTGGAAGCCAGGAAGTGGAATGAAAGTGAGAGAGTTACAAGCCAGACAAAATATAATCCCCAAGGCCATGCTCACAGGAGCTACTTTACCTCCAGCCACACCCCACCTGCTCATAGTTACCACTCACTAATCTATTCAAATTCTAATGAGGTTCTGGTTCTTATAATGCAGACTCATAGTTCACACCTCTGAACATTCCCACATTTATACAGGAGCTTTTTTTCAGAGAACACCTCATATCCAAACCATAACAGATGATAATGTTCTTTAAATTTAGACAGGGTGAATTTTTTTCCTGAGTATCTATAAATTCATGAATAATTCTAGATTTCAGTTTGAAGGCACAGTGTTTGGTTTACACAAGGATCTCTGAAGTCCTTTGTAGTGTAGTTTCTGACTACTGTAGACTCATCTTTATAACAGAAATATGGGGGGCAGTTACCTGTGGAGGATATAGTTTGTGGATTACTGGTCTTCAGGATATTAACTCTTTAAAACGTTTTATTTGTGGTTATAAGGTGCCTGGAATGCTTCTCAGGTACATTGGCCCAATTTGGGAGTATCTTGTATGAAAATGTCCATTTTAAAGAGTTGACCTTTCGTTTACTGAAGAGAGGAAAGTAAGAGATTCTTGGAGTCATTTGTTCATCCAATAGAGAAGTTAGTTCATTCAAATTGTGTATTTCCCCATTACCACAGGAATTAAATGCATTTTCATGTATTTCATTGGCCTCTAGTATCTACTGTTTTATGAATCATTTATTTCCTCAGTCTATTTTCCTATTGTGTGTGTTGTGTTGTAGTTGTTTTCTCAGATGAAAAACCAAGTTTCCATATAATCACAAGTTTTAATAGTCTGGACTCATATATTCTATTTAATTTTTATATAAACCTCAAAATTCTTTAATTGAATTATATTTTGCATGAAAATATTACAGTTTTTTCTTATATTTATTCCTATGTAATTGGAGTTTTATGGCTATATTGATGGATTTATTTTAAAATTTTATTTTCTAATGTTTTTAAAGATGTAATTTATTTTTGTAAATTGACCTTTTGTCTGAAAATTTCCTAAACTAGTTTATAATTCTAATAATTCATCATCATTTACTAATTCTCTATATAATTTATCTTTAGATACTTCTTGGATTCCTATAGACACAATTGAATCGCCTCTAAATAGTAACAGATTCTTCTCTTCTAATCCCTTTACATTTTTTTCCTTGCCTTTTAAAGTAACTGGCACTGCTGGTCTGATGATGAACCATAATGGTATTTGGTATCTTTTCTCATTCTCAATCTGAGAAGAAAAACTTTCATTCATTATTTGGAATATTGCTTTCTGTAGATATTTTAGTGGACATCATGGATCTGACTAAAGTTTCCCTTTGTTTTCTCTTTCTTTCTTTCTTTCTTTCTTTTTTTTTTTTTTAGTTTACTGAAAAATACATATACTTATAATGGATGTAGAGTTTTATCCAATGTTTTTCAATGTTTTTTCTGTACACAATTAGATAACTTTATGAAATTTTTCTTTTTTTGTCAGTGTGTGATTCATTGACTTTAGAGCAGTAGGTCAGCTTTGCATTCATTGAATAAACCCTGCTTTGCCATTTGGTCTTAGCAAAAAACAGATGTGCTATTCAAATTGAGTATTTTAAAGACATTTTGATTATAGTGTTTCTTAAAGAGATATGGGCTAGAAAATGAGGGAAACACATGCAGTATAATAATGGAGCCTCTTTGTGTCCCCAGGCCTGCAGGCTTGGAGATTGGAAGTGGTTACCAGATGGAAAAGAAGGATAGAGCTGAGTCAAGAGCAATGTCAGATAGGAACTGGAGGAATTAATAACTTGGATTTAATCTCCTTATTTCCTCCAATATCTGACTAGTGCTAACCACTGGCCAAGCATGAATGAAAGCTTAAGGGAAGAGAAGTTCACTGATGCAGTCCTGATAGGTGGTTCTCCCATTACCAATCAGGGTAGATCTGAGAGTAAAGAGATATATCAGGTATGGTCATGCATTGGTCTTTTCATTTATTTCTGGATCCAAACTTTGTATTGGCATTCAGAAATGAAATTGACCTCTAGATTTCCTTTCTTAAATTTTCTTCATGGTGACCTTAAAATATAGGTGGAGAGGTTTTGTATGTTTCTATTTTCTCAGAAACTGTTATTATTTCTACCTTAAAAATTTGTGTGAGCAGGCAAGGTGGTGCAGCCTATAATCCCAGTGGCTCAGGAGTCTGAGACAGGACGATCCTGAGTTCAAAACCAAAACCATCCTCAGCAACAGAGAGGCACCTAGCAACTTGGTAAGACCCCATATCTAAATAAAATACAAACAAAAACAAAAACAAAAAAGGGCTGGGGATGTAGCTTAGTGATCAAGTGCCCTGGAGTTCAATCCCCAGTACCAAAAGAAAAATTTGTTTGAATTGGGTGATGGAGACCTTGGATATTGGTTATTTCTATCTTCTCTCTCTCTTTTGTTCTCATATTGGTTTAAAGAACTAGGTATCCTTGTTTGAACCTTCTCAGAGAATCATTTTTTGCCTTAGCTCTCTAATTTTTTTTTATTTATCTCTATTTTCTTTCTAGTACTTTGTCTAGATTTAATTTTCTGTTCCTTTTCCTTTGTGTTGAAATATATACTTAACTCAGTGATTTATGTTTTTTTTTTCTTTTTAACTGTACATATAAGTATGTAAATTTCCTGCTTTATCCATGATCTCTAAGTTTTCGTTATACAAGGTCTTTCTCATTTTTTTGCCTTGAACAGGGGTGGGGGAAGAAGGGTACTGGGGATTGAACTCAGGAGTACTCGACCTCTGAGCCATAACCCCTCACCTATTTTGTATTTTATTTACAGACAGGATCTCACTGAGCTACTTAGTGCTTTGCCCTTGCTGAGGCTGACTTTGAACTCATGATCCTCCTGCCTCAGTTTCCTGAGGCACAGGGATTACAAGCATGTGCCACGATGCTTGGCTTTTCATTTGTGTTTTTTGGCTTATGGATTATTTAGAAGTCTATTTTTTAGTTTCTGAACATGTGAACCTATCTTTTTCATTCCTAGATAATTGCATGTTTCATACATGCATGAAAACTGTGTCATTTCAGTCTGTTGTGTTTGTGTTTAGTAAATGTTTCCTGTATGCTTGAAAAAATGTTTGTCCTACAGTTTCTGTTTACAATGGTTTAGATATTTCCACAATATCAATTCTTTTATTGCATTTGAGGTTTCTATATTTTTGTCATTTTTACTTGATTTCTCATTTGTGAGAAAAGACTATTTTAGAAATTAGAAATATTGTGACTGAATAGTTCTGTTCATATATTGGTCAATTTTTGTTTTATATATATCTTGAGTCTGACATTTTAGGTATGCACAGCTTTATAATTATTATTTGTTCTTGGAAAATTGCTTTAAGAATCATTCTTAGGAGATGATCCCAGAACCCCAGGCAGCTTCTTTGACGAGGGACTGCCCAGCGAGACACTTCAGCACAGGGAGAGGCTCCCTGGCCCAGGAGGTAGGTCCAGACCTCAGGGAACATTGCAGAAGAGGGCTGCCCAGCCCAGGCAGTAGTTCTGGACCGAAGGGAACTTCTTGGAGGGGAGCTGACCATCGAGACTTCCCCACTAGGTGAGTCTTCCCTGCCAGGCAAGGAATTCCCACCGAGGCGGTAGAACCAGAGACATGACTGGCCCAGACCAGTCATGCCCCAGCCCGCAGTCTAGTTCCCCTTTGGCTGACCATTGGTCAACAAGTGCAGGTGCTTCTGCCCACTACCAGGGAATATACCCCACCTGAGGGTCACTACCCCTAGAGGGGTAGCTTTCTTGTGGAGCATTGCATTATCAAGTTCCTCAAAGACTTCAGGCTACTGAAGGCTAGGAGATGAGATATTGGAAATCTACAGGGACACTATAAATCAATAGAGGAAATCTGCAATATCTCAGAGTTTCACTAATACCTGAAAAATATGAGAAAACAAGGGAAGAAAATGTCCCAAACAAACCTAGATGCTATATCAATAAAATCCAATGACAGCATGGCAGAATAATTGTCAGAAAGGGAGTTCAGAATGTACATAATTAAAATGATCAGGGAAGCAAATGATGAGATAAAAGAGCAAATGCAAACTTTGAATGATCACACCAATTAAAGTTAAAAGAGCAAATGCGGGAAGCAAAAGATCATTTCAATAAAGAGAGATACCGAAAACAAACAAACAAACAAACAATCAGAAATCCTTGAAATGAAGGAAACAGTAAACCACTTTAAAAACTCCATAGAAAACATAACCAATAGGATAGAACACCTGGAAAACAGAACTTCAGACATTGAAGAAAAATATTTAATCTTGAAACAAAATTGACCAAACAGAGAAGATGGTAAGAAATCATGAATAGAATCTACTAGAATTATGGGATAGCATGAAAAGGCCAAATTTAAGAATTATTAGGATTGAGGAAGGCACAGAGAAACAAACCAAAGGAATGAATGATCTATTCAATGAAATAATATCAGAAAATTTCCCAAATCTGAAGAATGAAATGGAAAATCAAGTACAAGAGGCTTATAGGACTCCAAATATACAAAATTAAAACAGACCCACACCAAGGCACATTATAATGAATATACCTAACATACAAAATAAAGACAGAATTTTAAAGACTGCGAGAGAAAAGAATCAAATTACATTCAGGGGGAAAACAATACAGATATCAGCAGATTTTTCAACCCAGACCTTAAAAACTAGAAGGGTCTGGAACAACATTTTTCAAGTCCTGAAAGAAAATGGATGCCAACCAAGAATTTTATACCCAGCAAAACTTACCTTCATATTTGATGACGAAATAAAATCCTTCCATGATAAACAAAAGCTTAAAGAATTTACAAAAAGAAAACTGATATTACAGAACATTCTCAGCAAAATATTCCATGAAGAAGAGATGAAAAACAATGATGCAAATCAGCAAAGGGAGGAATATATCCTAATGGAATAGCCAAATAAAGGAGAAAACAAGTCATGTCAAAAAACAAAAATGAGCCAAATGACTGGGAATACAAATCATATCTCAATAATAACCTGAATATTAATGGCCTGAACTCATCAACCAGAAGACAAAGACTGGCAGATTGGCTTAAAAAAGAAAGATACAACAATATGTTGCCTGCAAGAGACTCAGCTCATAGAAAGAGATACACACAGACTAAAGGTGAAAGGATGGGAAAAAACTTACCACGCACATGGACTCAGAAAAAGCCAGAGTATCCATCCTCATATCAGATAATATGAACTTCAAGCCAAAGTGAGTCAGAAGGGATAAAGAAGGACATTTCATACTGCTTAAGGGAACCATAAATCAGCAAGACATAACAATCATAAATATCTATGCCCCAAACAGTGGCGCATCCATGTATGTCAAACAAATCCTTCTCAATTCCAGGAATCTAATAGACCACAACACAATACTAGGTGACTTTAACACACATCTCTCCCCACTGGACAGATCTTCCAAGCAAAAATTAAACAAAGAAGCCATAGATCTCAATAACGCAATCAATAATTTAGACTCAATAGACATTTATACAATATACCATCCAACAAAGAGCAAATACACTTTCTTCTCAGCAGCACATGGATCCTTCTCTAAAATAGACCATATATTATGCCACAAAGCTACTGTTAGCAAATATAAGAAGATAGAGATACTACCTTGTGTTCTATCAGATTATAATGGTTTGAAATTAGAAATAAATGACGGAATAAAAAACAGAAACTACTCCAACACCTGGAGACTAAATAATATGCTATTGAATGATGAATGGATATCAGAAGACATTGGGGGAAATAAAAAAATTCTTAGAGGTAAATGAGAACAAGGAAACATCATATCAAAATCTCTGGGACACTATGAAAGCAGTTCTTAGAGGAAAACTTATTTCATGGAGCACATTCAATAAAAGAAAAAAAAATCAACAAATAAATGACCTAACACTACAACTCAAAGTCCTAGAAAAAGAGGAACAGAGAAACACCAAAGTAGTAGAAGATAGGAAATAGTTAAAATCAGAGATGAATCAATGAAATTGAAATGAAAGAAACAATTGAAAAAATTGATGAAATAAAAAGTTGGTTCTTTGAAAAAATAAACAAAATTCATAAACGCTTAGCCACACTAACAAAGAGGAGAGAGAAAACTCAAATTACTAAAATTCAGAATGAACAAGGAAATATCACGACAGACACAACTGAAATACAAAACAAAATTAGGAGCTATTTTGAAAATCTATACTCCAACAAAACAGAAAATCTTGACGACATCAACAGCTTTCTAGAGTCATATGAATTACCTAAACTCAACCAGGAGCACATATACAATTTAAATATATCACTTTCAAATAACCGAATAAAAGAAGTCATCAAAAGCCTACCAAAAAACTCCAGGACCAGATGGGTTCTCAGCCGAGTTCTACAAAACCTTTAAAGAAGACCTAATTCCAATACTCCTCATAGTATCCCAAGAAATAGAAGAGGAGGGAACCCTTCCAAACTCATTCTATGAAGCCAATATCACCCTGATACCTAAACCAGACAGAGACACATCGAGGAAAGAAAATTTCAGACCAATATCCTTAATGAACATCAACACAAAAATTCTCAACAAAATTTTAGCAAGTCACATGCAAAAATATATTAAAAAGATAGAGCACCACAATCAAGTGGGTTTTATCCCAGGCATGCAAGTTTGGTTCAACATTCGGAAATCAATAAATGTCATTCACCATATAAACAGTTAAAGTCAAGAGTCACATGATTATTTTGATAGATGCAGAAAAAGCATTCCATAAAATACAGCACGTCTTCATGCTCAAAACACTAGAAAAAGTAGAGATAGTGGGATCATTCTTCAACATTGTAAAGGCCATCTATGCTAAGCCCATGGCCAGTATCATTCTAAATGGTGAAAAACTGAAAGCATTCCCCTAAAAATTGGAACAAGGCAGGGATGCTCTCTCTCACCACTTCTATTCAACATTTTCCTTGAAACTCTAGCAAGAGCAATTAGACAGACCAAAGAAATTAAAGGGATACGAATTGGAAAAGAAGAACTCAAACTATCCCTGTTCACTGATGACATGATTATATATTTAAAGGAACCTGGAAATTCTACCAGAAAATTTTTAGAACTCATGAGTGAATTAAGTAAAGTAGCAGGATATAAGATCAATGCTCATAAATCCAATGCATTTTTATACATAAGTGATGAATTCTCAGAAAGAGAAATTAGGAAAACTACCACAATCACAGTAGCCTCGAAAAAAATAAAATACTTGGAAAAAAGAGGTGAAAGACCTCTACAATAAGAACTACAGAACACTAAACAAAGAGATTAAAGAAAACCTTAGAAGATGGAAAGATCTCCCATGTTCTTGGATAGGCAGAATTAATATTGTCAAAATGGCCATACTACCTAAAGTGCTATACAGATTAAATGCAATTCCAATTAAAATCCCAATGATGTACCTTACAGAAATAGAGCAAGAAATTATGAAATTCGTCTGGAAGAATAAGAAACCCAGAATAGCTAAAGCAATCCTTAGCAGAAAGAGTGAAGCAGGGGGTATCGCAATACCAGATCTTCAACTCTACTACAAAGCAATAGTAACAAAAACGGCATGGTATTGCTACCAAAATAGACAGGTGGATCAATGGTGCAGAATAGAGGACACAGACATAAACCCAAATAAATACAATTTTCTCATACTAGACAAAGGGTCCAAAAATATGCAATGGAGAAAAGATAGCCTCTTCAACAAATGGTACTGGGAGAATTGGAAATCCATATGCAACAGAATGAAACTAAACTCATATCTCTCACCATGCACGAAACTAAACTCAAAATGGATTAAGGACCTTAGGATCAGACCAGAGACCTTGCATCTTATAGAAGAAAAAGTAGGTCCAGAGCTTCAACATGTCGGCTTAGGACCAGACTTCCTCAACAGGACTCCCATAGCACAGGAAATAAAAATAAGAATCAATAACTGGGATAGATTCAAACTAAATAGCTTTCTCTCATCAAAGGAAACTATCAGCAATGCAAAGAAAGAGCCTACAGAGTGGGAGAAAATCTTTGCCAATCATACTTCAGATAGAGTGCTAATCTCCAGAATCTATAAAGAACTCAAAAAACTCCACACCAAGAATGCAAATAATGCAATTGACAAATGGGCTAAGGAAATGAATAGACACTTCACAGAAGATCTACAAGCAATCAACAAACATATGGAAAAATGTTCAACATCTCTAATAATAAGAGAAATGCAAATCAAAACTACACTAAGATTCCATCTCACCCCAATTAGAATGGCGATTATCAAGAACACAAGCAACAACAGGTGTTGGAGAGGATGTGGGGGAAAAGGTACACTCATACATTGCTGGTGGAGTTGCAAATTAGTGCAGCCACTCTGGAAAGCAGTCTGGAGATTCCTCAGAAATCTTGGAATGGAACGACCATTTGATCCAGCTATCCCACTCCTTGGCCTATACCCAAAGGACTTAAAATCAGCATACTACAGAGATACAGCCACATCAATGTTCATAGCTGCTCAGTTCACAATAGCCAGATTGTGGAACCAACCTAGATGTCCTTCAATTGATGAATGGATAAAGAAACTGTGGTATATATATACAATGGAATATTACTCAGCCATAAAGAATGATAAAATTATGGCATTTGCAGGCAAATGGATGAAACTGGAGAATATCAAGCTAAGTGAGATAAGCCAATCTCAAAAAACCAAAGGAAGAATGATATCGCTAATAAGTGGATGATGACACATAATAGGGGGTGTGAGGGGTTAGTGTTAGGGTTAGAGTTAAGGTTAGGGAGGGGAGCAAGAATGGAGGAAGGAAGGACTGTATAGAGGGAAAAGAGAGGTGGGAGGGGTGGGGGGGAAGGGAAAAAATAACAGAATGAATCAAACAATATTACCCTATGTAAATTTATGATTACACAAATGGTATGCCTTTGTTCCATGTACAAACAGAGAAACAACATGTATCCCATTTGTTTACAATAAAAAAAATGGCCATACTACCAAAAGTGCTATACAGATTCAATGCAATTCCAATTAAAATCCCAATGACTTACCTCAAAGAAATAGAGCAATTCATCTGGAAGAATAAGAAACCCAGAATAGCTAAAACAATCCTTAGCAGGAAGAGTGAATTAGGGAGTATTGCAATACCAGAACTTCAACTAAACTACAAATCAATAGTAACAAAAACAACATGCTATTGGCACCAAAATAGACATGTAGAACAATGGTGAAATAGAGGACATCAACATAAACCCAAATAAATACAGTTTTCTCATACTAGACAAAAGGGGCCAAAAATATGCAATGGAGAAAAGGTAGCCTCTTCAACTAATGGTGCTGGGAGAATTGGAAATCCAGATGCAACAGAATGAAACTAAACCCATATTTCTCACCCTGCACAAAACTCAACTCAAAATAGATCAAGGTCCGTGGAATCAGACCATAAATCTGCATCTTACAGAAGAAAAATTAGGTACAAATCTTCAACATGTCAGCCCAGGATCAGACTTCCTTAACAGGACTCCCATAGCACAAGAAATAAAAGCAAGAATCAATAACTGGGATAGATTCAAACTAAATAGCTTTCTCTCATCAAAGGAAACTATCAGCAATGCAAAGATAGAGCCTACAGAGTGGGAGAAAATCTTTGCCAATCATACTTCAGATAGAGCGCTAATCTCCAGAATCTATAAAGAACTCAAAAAACTCTACACCAAGAATACAAATAACCCAATCAACAAATGGGCTAAGGAAATGAACAGATACTTCACAAAAGAAGATCTACAAGCAATCAACAAACACATGAAAAAATGTTAACCATCTTCTTAATGAGAAATGCAAATCAAAACTACCCTAAGATTCCATCTCACCCCTATTAGAATGGTGATTATCAAGAATACAAGCAACAACAGGTGTTGGCGAGGATGTGGGGGGAAAGGTACACTCATACATTGCTGGTGCGGCTACAAATTAGTGCAGCTCCTCTGGAAAGCAGTGTGGAGATTCCTTAGAAAACTTGGAATGGAACCAGCATTTGACCCAGCTATCCCACTCCTTGGCCTATACCCAAAGGACTTAAAATCAGCATACTACAGAGATACAGCCACATCAATGTTCATAGCTGCTCAATTCACAATAACCGGATTGTGGAACCAAACTAGATGCCCCTCAGTTGATGAATGGATATAGAAACGGTATATATATATACAATGGAATATTACTCAGTCATAAAGAATAATAAAATTATGGCATTTTCAGGCAAATGGATGAAACTGGAGAATATCATGTTAAGAGAGACAAGCCAATCTCAAAAAACCAAAGGATGAATGATCTCGCTGATAAGCGGATGATGATACATAATGGGGGGTGGGAGCGAGGCAAGAATGGAGGAAGGAGGGATTGTATAGGGGGAAAAGAGGGGTGGGAGGGGTGGAGGGAAGGAAAAATAATAGAATTAATCAAACACCATTACCCTATGTAAATGTATGATTACACAAATGGTATGCCTCTACTTCATGTACAAACAGAGAAACAAGGTGTACCCCATCTGTTTACAATAAAAATAAATTTAAATAAAGAATCATTTTTTTAAAATTGTAAACAAATGGGATACATGTTGTTTCTCTGTTTGTACATAGAGTAAAGGCATACCATTTGTGTAATCATAAATTTACATAGGGTAATGTTGTTTGATTCATTCTGTTATTTTTTCCTTCCCCCCCACCCCTCCCACCCCTCTTTTCCCTCTATACAGTCCTTCCTTCCTCCATTCTTACCACCCTCCTTATCCCTAACCCTAAACCTAACCCTAACCCTAACGCTAACCCCTCACACCCTCCATTATATGTCATCATCCTCTTATCAGCAAGATCATTCATCCTTTGGTTTTTTGAGTTTGGCTTATCTCACTTAGCATGATATTCTCCAATTTCATCCATTTGCCTGCAAATCCATAATTTTATCATTCTTTATGGATGAGTAATATTCCATTATGTGTGTGTGTATATATATATATATACATATATACATATATATATATTTATATACCATAGTTTCTTTATCCATTCATCAATTGAAGGACATCTAGGTTGGTTCCACAATCTGGCTATTGTGAACTGAGCAGCTATGAACACTGATGTGGCTGTATCTCTGTAGTATGCTGATTTTAAGTCCTTTGGGTATAGGCCAAGGAGTGGGATAGCTGGGTCAAATGGTGGTTCCATTCCAAGCTTTCTGAGGAATCTCCACACTGTTTTCCAGAGTGGCTGCACTAATTTGCAACTCCACCAGCAATGTATGAGTGTACCTTTTCCCCCACATCCTCTCCAACACCTGTTGTTGCTTGTGTTCTTGATAATCGCCATTCTAATAGGGGTGAGATGGAATCTTAGTGTAGTTTTGATTTGCATTTCTCTTATTACTAGAGATGTTGAACATTTTTTCATATATCTGTTGATTGCTTGTAGATCTTCTGTGAAGTGTCTGTTCATTTCCTTAGCCCATTTGTTGATTGGATTATTTGTATTCTTGGTGTAGAGTTTTTTGAGTTCTTTATATTTTATATATTCTGGAAATTAGTGCTCTATCTGAAGTATGATTGGCAAAGATTTTCTCCCACTCTGTAAGCTCTTTCTTTGCATTACTGATAGTTTCCTTTGCTTAGAGAAAGCTTTTTAGTTTGAATCTATCCCAGTTATTGATTCTTGCTTTTATTTCTTGTGCTATGGGAGTCCTGTTAAGGAAGTCTGATCCTAAGCCGCCATGTTGAAAATCTGGACCTACTTTTTCTTCTGTAAGATGCAGGGTCTCTGGTCTGATTCCGAGGTCCTTGATCCATTTTGAGTTGAGTTTTGTGCAGGGTGAGAGATAGGGGTTTAATTTCATTCTGTTGCATATGGTTTTCCAGTTTTCCCAGCACCATTTGTTGAAGAGGCTATCTTTTCTCCATTGCATATTTTTGGCCCCTTTGTCTAGTATGAGAAAATTTTTTTTATTGGGGTTTGTGTCCGTGTCTTCTATTCTGTACCATTGATCTACCTGTCTATTTTGGTACCAATACCATGCCGTTTTTGTTACTATTGCTTTGTAGTAGAGTTGAAGATCTGGTATTGCGATACCCACTGCTTCGCTCCTTCTGCTAAGGATTGTTTTAGCTATTCTGGGTTTCTTATTCTTCCAGATGAATTTCATAATTGCTTGTTCTATTTCAGTAAGGTACGTCATGGGATTTTAATTGGAATTACATTGAATCTGTATAGCACTTTAGGTAGTATGGCCATTTTGACAATATTAATTCTGCCTATCCAAGAACATGGGAGATCTTTCCATCTTCTAAGGTTTTCTTTTATTTCTTTCTTTAGTATTCTGTAGTTCTCATTGTAGAGGTCTTTCCCCTCTTTTGTGAGATTGATTCCCAAGTATTTTATTTAGTAAAAGAATCATTTTTACATAACCCTTTTTATTTCCAATAATACATTTAGGTGTTTAAAGTCTAATTTATATGATATTATTGTAGTTATATAAGTTTTCATTTGGTTCATTTTGCATTGGTCTCTTCACTCTTTAGTTTCAACTTTTGAATGATATAAGCAGCATATAAGTTCTTTTATATTCTGTCTGATAACATCAGACTTTGATTTGGAGCATTTATACTATTTACATTACATATGATTACTAATATATTTTATGTTCACCCTAGCAACACTATTATTTGTTTCTCTTCTCCTCATTTCTCCTGTCCTCGTTTTCCTTTCTTTTCTCTTTCTTCTAGGGTTCTGAACCCAGGGCCTCATGCATGTTAGGCAAGCACTCTACCACTAAGCTACATCCTTTGCCAATATGCTTTTCCTTGAGTCATCTTTTTACATATTACTAGTAAAATATTTAATTTTCTTGAAGTTTTTCATGGTTTATTAGTTTAAGGTTACATATATTACTATATAATTTTTCCAAAATTTTCATTAATTACTTTTTCATTCTAGTCTTACCTTTAATATTTATTTTTTCTTTTAATTTTTAATTAAACAAGCACAGATTCTTCTATTTTGTTAGTCTTTTCATTGGACATTCTTATCATTTTCCAGATTAACTCTTCCCTGTTTCCCTTTATGTTAATTTTTGCTTTTTGAGTTTCCTCCTGTTTACACTCTGATTTACATTTTTCTTTGATTAGCATAGAGACAACATCTGTTATTGAATGAACATACTTTTTTTAGGTTTGAATTTTGTGAATCCTTACATGTCTTTCTTTTTAACAAGTTCAATGGTTGTATTCATTCTGTTATGCATTTCAGCTATGAAGTTTATTCAGCTATTTTATTTTTTCATACCAAGTATTCATATTCATTTTTTATAATTTTTATTTGTTTAATCTTATCAATTCTTCCCTTATCGTTTTGAAAGTCAAAATCATGCTTACTTTAAAAATTCACATTTTTATTCTGTTAATGTGTGGTATATACAGTTTTACCCCATTAATTTTGTTTGTATAGTATGGATTTATTGGTTAGGATTTTTAGTTTGTTTGTGTACTTTTTGTTTTCATTGGGATTCCCCCCCACCTCTTGCCTTGTTATTATTTTTGTGGAACCATTATTCCCTGATGGTATTAGATACCTGTTTCAATTCTACCATGGAGGTAGGTATTATGGTTTTGGTATAAGGTGAACCCCAAATGCTCATGTTAGATAATGCAGGACTGTTTAGAGAGGTGAGATGATTAGATTAGAAGAGCTGTGGCCTAATTGGTGTATTAATCCATTTGATGGATTAATAATTTGAATGGATTTCTGGGTGGTAACTGTAGGCAGGTGGGGTGTGGCTGGGGGAAGCAGGTCACTGGGGATGTGCCTTTATATATCTTGCCTTTGTGGGCTCTCTCTCTCTCTCTCTCTCTCTCTCTCTCTGCTTCCTGGTTGCCCTGAGTGAACAACTTTGTCCACCTTGTCTATCTGCCATGATGTTCTGCTTCACCTTAGGCCCAAAGCTATGAAGTCAGTGAACCATGGACTAAAACCTCTGAATTCATGAGACCAAAATAAACTTTTCCTCCTTTCAGTTGTTCTGGTTGGTATTTTTGTCACAGCCATTAAAAGTTGACTAACAGGTAGGCCGAGTGGCAGAAGGAAAGGTACACAAGTCAGGGGTCCTGCCTTTCTTCCCGGTCCCCTTGGCATCTCTCCTCATTCTCAGCTGTCAGGTTCCTCTCATGCCGGGTCATTGTTGCCTCATTTTTCTCAGGGTTCTTACTTTGATTCTTTAGACCCATGCCCTTTATTTATAGTCCACAGCACTCATTTATTTTTCACTTCTCTGGGGTTAGTTCTTAAGAGGCAGTCAAGAGCCCATGGCAGTTCACCATCTTTTCAAGAACTAAGTTTTCTATTTTACCAATAGTTCTTCAATGTGTATTAATTAGTTTCCAGGTATAATTTGATTATTGTTAGTTTCTAGCTTTTTTTTTCCAAAATGAGTTGTAAATGTGTTCTTTATCTTGTCAGATTTTGAATTGTGAATTTCTTTTATAACTTGATTATTTATATTAATATTCCAAACTGTGTGATAAGAAACTTTAGTCTCCACTTTAAATTTTTAAATTTAAAAAAAAATTTTTTGGTATTTGGGGTTAAATTCAGGGGTACTTAACCACTGAGCCACTTCCCTAGCCCTTATTTTTTATTTTGAGACAGGGTCACACTAAGTTGCTTAATGCCTCACTAAATTGTTGAGGCTGACTTCGAACTTGCCATCTTTCTGCCTCAGCCTCCTGAACTGCAGGGATTACAGGTGTGTGCCACCACACCTGGCTGGTATTCATTTTGTATGCAACATACTATCCATTGATTAGCTGAATCATACCCAATCTTGATATTCTTACTTCTTTCTTTATCAAATTTTTCATTTTCTGAGAGTTGTAGGATAAAGTATTTGAATATGATTACAAACATCATTTTCTTCTCTTTATTATTTTTTACTTTATGCTTTTGAAAATTATGTTACTGGTACTTAAAGTGTTCACTATTGTTCTTTCTTTATGAAATACTGTTTCTTTTAAATCTTACATTTTCAAGTGCTCTTATTTGATATTAATGTATCAAACATATTTGCATATGTACATACATGCTAATACATAAGTATATTTTGTATAAACTAGGACTAAATATGTATGTATGTATTTTTGGTGAGGTTAACTTTTATTTATTTAGTATGTCCATCTTTTTTCATTTCTCTGTCTTCATTATTTTTGCTTGTGTATTACTTATAGAAAACATTGGTTCACATTGATATTGACTTTATGTGAGAAATCTGCCTTTTTTGGGGCAGGTACAGGGGATTTAACTCAGGGGCACTTGGCCACTGAGCCACATCCCCAGCCCTATTTTGTAATATTTTCAATTTAGAGACAGGATCTCACTGAGTTGCTTAGTCCCTCCTTTTTGCTGACACTGGCTTTGAACTTGAGATCCTCCTTCCTCAGTCTCCCGAGCCACTGCGATTATAGGTGTGTGTCACTGAACCCGACAGAAATCTGTCTTTTTATTGGATGATTAGATCCACTTATTGTGAATTGTAATTGGTTTTGTCATATCATCAATTCATTTTCATTTTTTGTTGAAAACTTACCATGCTAAATGCTTCTTTTCTGGTGTCAATTTTTGCTATTACTTTTTCTAATGTAATACTTGAAATAAATGTGTTGGTTTGGATCCTCTGGGAAACAAATGACAAAGTGAGACTAATTATGCAATAGATTTATTGTGGAAATAATTATGAGGCAAAAGGGAAGAACCAGAGCAAATCATTATGAGGCAAAGGGAAGGACCAGAGCAAGAGGGAGATGAATGAAGGGAGAACTTTCAGATCACACTGCAAGCCTGCTACGCTGAAGGAGAGCAAGAGGGAGGAGGATCAGTAAGGGAGAGTGCCACGTTAGAACAGAGTTCTAAGGACATTTTAGTCAGGCAAATGGGAGTCCTTGAGCCAAAATTACTGTTTAAAGTAGTTCTGCATCTTGTAGGAATGGACCTGCTTAGCTTCCTCACCATGCTCGGTCACTGGCTGTGAGCAGCAAGTGGAAAGTGTGGTGTGAATGTTGGGCTGGATCCAGCAGGCAGCTGCTGGGACTTTCAGTAATGCAACTGAAGCTGCAGCTATACAATCTTCCAAGAGGACAGATGATTGATGTACTTCATACCAACTCAAAACTTAGGAATGTAGGTGAGGTACCTAGTAAGCTAGAAACCATAATACAGTGTACCAGTCTTCAACCCTTACAGACACAAACATTATCATGAATTTACTATATTTTACTTGCTTTTAAGAAAAAGTCTTGCTGGGCACAGTGGTGCACACCTGCAATCTCAGTGGTTCAAGAAGCAGAGGCAGGAGGATTGTGAGTTCAAAGTCAGCCTCAGCAACTTAGGGAGGCCCTAAGCAACTCAGTGAGACCCCGTCTCTAAATAAAATACAAAAAGGCTGGGGACGTGGCTCAGTGGTTAAGTGGCTCTGGGTTCAATCCTCAGTATCAAAAAAAAAAAAAGTCTTTATTACCTATGTAAATTGTTCTACAATATGTTAGCTATTTTTACTTGGTTATCAAGTAATGTTACTTTTAGGTATTGTTAACTTTTATTTACTAAGTTTTTTTTTGGTTGGGGGTTACTGTGGATTGAACTCAGGAGCACTCAACCACTGAGCTACATCCCTAGCCCTATTTTGTATTTTATTTAGAGTCAGTGTCTCACTGAGTTGCTTAGCACCTCACTTTTGCTAAGGCTGGTTTTGAACTCTAGATCCTTCTGCCTCCGCCTTCAGAGCTTCCAGGATTATAGGCATGCACTACTATGCCCAAAATTTAGCTTATTTGCTAAATTTTATTAAGACTTTTATATTTATGTTTTTGAGGTATATAGATCTCTAGTTTTCTTTTCTCAGTAATGACTTTGTGTAGTTTCTATATCTGAGTAGGCAGAATTCTAAGAAGGTCACTAGAGCCCCCATGACCTGCTGCACATGCGCTGTACTATCCCTGGGTCTGTGAATAATAGGAGCTGTGTTCCTATAGATATGTTATATGGTGCAGTTGTCTTTAAGAAAGGAAGACTCTCTGGGTGGGCTTGACCTAATATCATGAACCATTAGAATCTGAATTGGCCCGAGATAAGGAAGTCAGATATCTGAATTATGAGGAAGATTTGACACATCTCTGCTGAGTTAAGGATGTAGGGAAGTGTGCATTAAGGAGCAGCCTCTAAAGGTTAAGAGCAGACCCCGACTGACAGTCAGCAAGGAAGTAGGACCTCAGTCCTACAGCAACAAGAAACTGAATTCTGTTAGCAATAATAAAACATCTGGAAGTGTGTTTTTCTCAGTCCTTCTAGATGAGAACTCACCTGGCTGGCATCTTGATATCAGCTCAAAGAAACCTGAGCAGAGAATTCAGGCATGCTGAGTCCAGACTTCTGATGTATTGGAACTGTGAGAATTGTCAAGAATGGTGCATTTATATCTCAAGCATAGGCACTGCACTGTGTTAATATTTAGCATTACATGAATAAATGATACATATTCTTTAACCTTTGCTTTATCAGTATTTAGACACAAGTCAGGAAATGTCTTTTAAGATACTGAGTACCATTGATGATTATTTTGGGGGGATTTTTTTCAGATCCTTTATACTTGTGAATGAAATCTACATGTGTTCACATGTGTCCATGTTACTTTAATCTAAGTAAAATATTGATCAATGTGTAACTGTGGTACCAATAGAAGTATGTAAAGCTAGCACAAAATGTATGATGAGATGATATCTTTATGGCCATAATTAACTTTTGAAAGTTTTTAAAAATATCTTTTCCAGAGGAATTCCCATGAGCTTAAAAATGGCAAGGCTAAGGGATACTTTTGTTTAAGAATGGAATTGGATCCACTCCTAATAAGTAGGCACTGTTAAAATGACACTTGTTCCTTTACAGGAAGAGGCATTGAAATAGCCATCATTAATGAGTCTTTTGCCAAAATGTTGTACACAATTCTTCCATTCCAGTCCATATCCTTTTGCAAATGATTAAGCAATTGATCACTCTTCCCCAACCTGCTAAGTGTCATCTCAAATGAGTGTCTTTGAATTGGTTTGTGCTACTTTCTCACTTAGATTATTTGTGTTTCTTATAAAACAGTGTGTTCTTTTTGACATTATCCTAACCTAAATAGAAAGGTCAGAAAGTTGCTCAGGTCTGAGGCTTTTGGTTCATTGTATCTTTGTGGAGTCAACTATATTTGCATGGAGTTAGAAGATAATCATTTCCTATGATTCATATAGGAAACTGTGAGAAATTACTCTTACCTACTAAAACTTTCTTTTTCTGTCTGTAGATATGTTAAGAAGAAATGTGAACCACAGTAAATCTCACCATTATGTATACCCACAAGGCACTAATTTAAAGAAAACTGTAAGTAAATAGCAGACAGATCAGTAGACTAGAGACAAGGGAACAGGGGGAGGTAGGAGGGGAGGGAAAGGGGAAATTCTGGGGACTAAATTAGAACAAATTATATTTCATGCATTTATAATTGTGTCAAAATGAATCCTAATGTTTTATATAACCAATAAGAACCAATAAAAATAAAGAAATCTAAAAATGGAAAAATAAAAAGAAATGGAGGTGTTGCTCATAAATTCCATCTTTTGAGATTGTTGTAAAATTGATTATTCTTAGGGAGCAGATTTTAAAATTAACTCTTGGTGCATACCTATAATCAGAAATGGACTCTGTTTATTGCTCTGTCTGCCACAGGATATTTAGCTGGAAAGCATGAAAATAGCCTTGTGAACAGCTGGGCCCATCACAAGAGACCACCGCTGCCAAAAATGGAGGACATTGTATGCTCCAGTCAAAAGAGATGATTTTGGCCTTGAGATAATATTGCTGAGCAAAGGAATGACAGATCAGGGAAAAAAATGTTGATAAAGCAATAACCACCATCCTTGAATTAGTTAATCCACTGGAATAATTTTATGACTTCTTAATTATTTTAAATGACTCAGACCTGTTGAATAGAAAGAAATTCATGTGGCTATTATAAACTCAACAAAAATATGTTACACAAAGGCAACTAGATTGCATTGCCAGTTAGGACTATCATAGAAACACACTTACATCCTCACTCTTATAATGCCATTGTGACCCCCTGTGGGAGAGTATAGTGTGATATTCAAGTGCCTTTAAAAAGAATGCACAATGAATATATTCTCAGGGAAATCTAGCTACCTATAAGGTAATATTGTTTTTAAATTATCAATATTGGATATTACCATCAGAATTATCTTCCTAAATGAATTAGATTTTACTATTTTTACTATATCACTTTGTTTAGTTGCTCAAAATTAACTTTGAAAACTTTGAGTTTGTCATTTAGTCGAGTACTCTTTATGATATGACTTCTTAAGCCAAATATCTCTCTATTCTGTGTATTTGTATCTGGCATTCTGTCATATTTCCTGTTTCCCAGACATGTCAGATAATTTCATATCTTATTCTACTGGTTGCATTGATCTCTCACTCCATAATTCTTCCCCTTTATTCCCTTAGGTAAAACACAAAGGCATTGCTCAAATGCAACATTCTTTCTTAAGCCTCCCTGATTCTCACAGTGAGAATGCATTTTTCTTGCTCCAGGCCCTCATATAACAATACTTATTTTTCTGTTTGGTACTTATTTCATTTTGGCTTGTATTCCACATAGTTTTCACTGTCGTTCCCAAAATATGAAGTTCTTTGTGAGCATGTTCTTCTAGCAATTCATCTTGTGTCACCAAAGTCAGCATTAACTACCATTTATTTATTGGCCATTCTATGTTTTGATCTCATCAGTGGATCAATCCATTTGCTGGATTAATTTATTGATAGTTGAATGGACTACAGAGTGATCACTGTAGTCACGTGGGGTGCAACTGGAAGAAACAGGTCACTGGGGCTTGACCTGGGACCACATCTGTGCTTGGCCCCTTCACTTTGTCTCGGCTTCCAAGCTCTCATAAGCTGAACATCTTTCCTCCACCATACCCTTCTACCATGATGTTCTGTCCAGAGGAAGGGAGTCGAAAGATCATGTATTGAACTTGTGAACCAAAATGAACTTTTCCTTCTCTAAGTTGTTCTTGTCAGGTATTTTGGCCATACTGATATAAATCTGATGAACATAGATAAGAAACAGAATAGAAAGCAAATTTTCAGCATTAAGACCAATCAGTCCTGAGGTTTATTAAATTACTGTGTTTTTCTAAAACATCTCAGTGTCTGCCAGGAGCAAACATCATGCTGCTCAACTGTGGTCAGTCAATGATGAACAAACGATCTTACAGAGGTGAAATCAGGCAGTTTTGATGGACTGTTTCCTCCCCAGAGGGGAATGTCCCCTCCCTGGTCATGTCTTAGGTCATAGGTTAAACCAAAAGGCAAAGATGAAAGCAAAGCTAGGGGTGTTGGGGAAAATACTTATCCACCACGCCTGATGTCTCTTGCCACATGGAGGGACATCCTTCTCCTCTGTGTCCCTTGCTTTTCATTGTGAAAGAATGGATAACCCTCTGTTGTGGTTTGGATGTGAGTTGTTCCCCAAAAGCTCACATGTGAGACAAAGCAAGAAGGTTCAGAAGAGAAATGATTGGGTTGTGAGTCTTAATCCAAACAGTGAATTGATCCCCTGAGTGGGATTAACTGATTGGTCACTGAAACAGTAGGGTGTGACTGAAGGAGGTGGGCACTGGGGCATGGCTCTGGGGTATATATTTTGTATATGGAGAGTAGAAACTCTTTCTGCTTCCTGATCACTATGGGAGCTGCTTCCCTCTGCCGTATTCTTCCACCACGATGTCCTGCCTCACCCTCACCTTGAGTCCCAAGGAATGGAGCTAACCACTTATGG
Source organism: Sciurus carolinensis (assembly GCF_902686445.1). NCBI lineage: Eukaryota > Metazoa > Chordata > Mammalia > Rodentia > Sciuridae > Sciurus > Sciurus carolinensis. The sequence goes on from NC_062218.1 coordinate 109,121,923, forward strand.
ACTAAGACTTCTAAAACCTTGAGCCCCCAAATAAACTTTTCCTCCTCTACAGTTGTTCTGGTTGGGTCCTTTTAGTTCCAGCAGCAAAAAAGCTGACTAAAACACCCTCACTGGTGAATTTGGAACAAGAAACAGGGCAGGCTCAACTGCCCTATTCCACTTTGCTCCTTGAAGATTTTTCTCTTTGTAGGAAAATGTGGTGTGTTCTTTGTTATGTGAAGGAAGGACTGCCATTGTCCATGCTGCTAGTGACAGATGGGCAAAGATCACTACTGGACAAGGGAGTTTTAGAAAGATCTTTTTCCTCCAAAGGCATCTCCTCCAGCTCAGTTAAATCTATAATAAATACATTTTTATTATCTCTGCCTAACATTTCTGTTTTTAATTGACTTATATCTTGCAGGGAAGAGAATATCATTCATTAGACTTCTTCAAATCTCCTCTCCGCAATCTCCATATTACTCTGAAAAGTGGTACAATTTGTAAATGAACTAATTAGTGGATAGGGTGAAGGCTTAGGAGGAATTGTTTGATGTATGTGTGATTCTTGGAAATTTTCAGATGCTGATTCTATTTACAAAGGTTTTCCAAAGCATTTAACATTCTTGGGTTGAACAAATAAAAGGTGATGCCTTAAGGGAAGTTTAAAAGTCAGAAAAAAATGTACAACTTTCATATATGTATTTCTCAGTCAGGAGGATGGTAGAGAAAGCAATTTTGTGACAAAATAAAGGTCCAGTGAAGAGTTTGGTGCCATTCTGGGGTGCTTGTGAGTAGAAAGAGGCAAAAATGGAGGAGGAACTTGAGTGTGGGTACATGTAAGCGAGAGTATTTCCGACTGTGTGTTGTGTGTGTGGGTATGTGGATATACTTATGGGTGTGTATCAGCATATCTGTGTTTAGCTAATAGTGCGAAGCAGTGTTAATGGATATGGGTATGTGTGGTGTATTTTGGGGTGTATATGGTTATGTGTGTGTGGCTGGGTATACACAGGTCTGTGGTTGAATGTGTGTTTGCATACATGTGTAAGAGTCATTGTTTTTGTCCAAGGATTTGTGTGTGTGTGTGTGTGTGTGTGTGTGTGTGTGTGTGTATTGGTCTGAAGGGGATAAAGTGTACACCAGAGAAGACAGAAGAAATTTTAAAAAATGCTTAGAGCATAGCAAACAGCATGCATTTGTACAATTACTATGCTCATTGCCCAATTTTTTCTACCAAGGATAGGAACTGGAGCTGAAATCCAACTTTCTGTTTGCTAAGCCACGTTCCCTCCACGGGGGTGGGGAGGGGTGGGGGGGTTACAAATTTGCATAACAATGCTTTGTGAAGTCCTAAATAGCACAGCAGGATGGTTCTTTTTAGAGTTTTTATTTTTCCATATGTGACTTCAGGGCATACCTATCCATTTTTCTCTCTCCCATTTCCTGTCATAGGGTACCATTTCTCTTGACTGTGAGGAACAAGTTTATTATAAAACTGCCCTCGGACCTGAGAAAATTGGGAAAGCTTACCTACAAGGAAGCCCAAGAGGGCATTTATCAGTGGTCCCAGAAAATTTGTGGGTTGCCTTTGAATTCCTTCTAGAGCTCTGACCCCATCTTTACTTTTTTCCCTTGTAACTTTTCCTAGATACATTTTATTTAATAATGATTTGGGATATTTGCATTTTATGAAGGAACTTTTGAAGAACCCCAAACTCTGGCACATGTAGGAATGAACTTCAAATATTCCAAAGAAACTGCACAGGAATGTTGTTAGAGGGTGGTTGTGAATCCCACTGTGAAAGCGTTGGTTTGTACCTCTTAAGACAGACTCAGTTCCCACACATTTGAGGAAATGAGAAGTCCTGAGAAAGACAGCCCATGGATCCCACACTCAAGAGGGAAGACTATGGATTAGGCATTTATCGGTGCTGGGAGGAGAGATAATGAATGTGATCACTTAGCCATGCGTTTTGAAATGTGTCCGAGTGAGACCAAATATTTTGAAATTGTGAATACAGAGAATTAATACCTTTAGAAAATCTAAAGGGAAGACTGTGAAACACAGAGCAGGTTTTGGTCTACTGTGACTCTGTAGTATATCTGGAGTTCAGTTAGCGTGAAGCCTCTAGCTTCGTTCTTTAGTCTGAGGACCGCTTTTTCCACTTGGGTTCTTTTGTGGCTCCATAAGACTTTGGGGGTGCTTTCTTTTTGTTTCTCTGAAGATTGTTACTGACATTTTGATAATGTTTGCATTGATTCTGTAGATCACCTTTGGTATTGTGGACATTTTATCAATATTGATTTTGAAGTATAACTTTTGATAGTGTCTATAAATAAACATTTGGTTTAAATCTAACCAACAACAACAACAACAACAAAAACAAAAACAGAGCAGGCAGGGCACTGGCTCATCCTCATGAGTTGTTTACCTTTGCCAGCCTTCCCAATGTGCTGAGTCTAGGGCAAGCAACGTTTCTCAAGCTTCGTTTATCCTTTCATAGCACATTAATAAAGCGATTCGCTTGTTTGTCAGCACTTTTTACTCTATAAAGCCTCAAATTGACATCAATCACACATGCCAAGGTGTACAGAATAGTAAATGCACCTTTCTCCAAATCTAACTGCAGTTGATTCATATAGCCCTTTTAATTTACTTCACTGGGGTGATGTATTTTAACTCCTTACTGGGACCAGCTTTCTGCATGCCTAGCAGTTATTTGAAGGACACAGCATTGTTTCTTCTGCTTCCCCCAACTCCATATTTCATCTCCCCCACCCATGTCATTGATTAATTTCTGTCATGAACAATGTGTATATCTTGTAGAGGGACTATTAAGCACAGATACAATTTTGAAAGGGGAAAATATTTGATATAAATAGGTCAAAGGCTTCAGTCCACAGTCTGCTAATTGACAGTTGTTTGACCTTGAGAAACTACTTTAAATCCATTCCTCAGTTTCCTTATCTTTAACAGTATTAGCATGATTCCTAATATTCAGACTCATTGTGAGGTTTAGCTTATATATGAGAATTGCATTAAATATCTAGTTCAATATCTGACAGCAAGGTAGCAATATCTATGTAATTTGTTTTGTAGAAATTTTACTTCATTTTTATAAATTTGGAAATTATAAAAGTATCTTATAGCAAATTTCAATAATGTTAAATTTAGTAGAATCTGGAAAATGTATTTTTTTAAATAAAATTTTACTTGAAGTTTAGGATGCCAGTTAAGGTCTTCTGTTCTACGTACTATATTGGCTTAGTGATTTTGTCATTTTAATAAATAGTCTTATTAAGTTTATTTTAGATTAAATTAGAATCTTTTTAAATTTTTTTATTTGTTCATTTTACTTATACATGACAGTAGAATGTATTTTGACATATAATGTATACATGGAGTATAACTAAAATACACTAAACAATGAATGAATAGATATCTACTCAATAAATCCCTTTAAATTGAGGCTCAGTTTGATGGATAAGTCATATGACTTTAATTGTCTTCTAAATTGTTGTTGCAGATTTGAGGCTATAAAATAATCCATAAAACTGAGAGGTATAATAAGCTATTTTTAAGGGGATATGCTTTGCAAATATTAATATAAGTTTCAGTCAGATCCAAAGCATTGCACTAATAGGATATGGTCAATTACTTTTCTGGCACTCTCATTAATGTTTGCTATGCCAGTTCTAGAGACAATAGTTATTCTCAAGAAGTTGCAGAAGCTTAAGCCTGGAGGACTGGTGAACTCTCTCACCTACCCAAAGTTGAAAAGCAGCAACAGCAACAACAAAAACATAAAGACAATTTTCTTCATTCCATGAAAAATAGAATCCTGTATCATAGAGGTTTATTTTCCCATGTATCATTCTTTCTTATCATAGAACAAGACTTGCTTAGATCAAAGTAACAAAATTTGAATATTTACCACTGCCAAATAACTGATAAAAACTTTCTTCTTTTTCCTCCTCCCTATTTCCTCTTCTTCACCTTTTTTCTTTTTAAAAATGTAATATTTTGTCTAATGGTATAGGAATTATTTACTAGAAATCTAAAAATGAGAGTAAATGGGCTTATTTCTCCATTGGCAAATTAGTAAATAACAGTATGGGATTAGGTAGCCTTTGGTTAAAACTTGGTAAATGGCCTTTTACATACTAGCTTAGGAAGTGTTAGAAATATTTCTGGAATTTCTTCCAAGTGAATATTGGTATTCATATATCTTACTGCCATCTTTTGATTTTAATGACAAATATTGGTTAGTAAACAGATTTTCTTTTAAGTAGGTTAAATAATTTGCTAGTTTAAGCATTAAATTTGTTACTTTATCAGTAATTCCTATGCATTTGAAATGTTTTTATCATACATGTAGAACAAGATTTGGATCTGTTTGTTGCTTGAGAATCATGGTCATACTCTCTGTACCATTAAGTCCACCTACATGCTTCCCATCTAAATGAGAAAACTGTTCAGACTGCACCTTGTCTTCTCTCATTCCACCTACCTGCATGCTAATTTCCTTAGGCCCCATTAATTTTTTTACATGCCCTTAAGTCTATGATAAATGCCCTGTATTGGAGAGCTATAGCAATAGTCAAGATAGTTTTAGGGATACATTTACTATTTTATAAAATATTCTTATAAACAATTCAGTTCATAAAAAAATACTCAAACATTTTAAAAGTATTTCTATTTAAAGAAGTATGTAATACTTGCAGATCTTCACTAGCCCAAGTTTTTAAACCTATTAGCAAAGGGAATGTTACTGCTGATATTAGGACACTTGATCAATCTAAAAGTTTTTGCAAGAATTTCCTCTTCTTATAAATAAGTGCTGTTCCCTCATGAAAGGAACTGTAATTTTAGAAGAGAGGCTAGAATTTGTCCTGTTCCTGAGGGCTTAATCATGCTTACTCTCTCTGTTTGGCAACTATTTTCTCTGGGTTAGTCTGGGTTAGTCTGGGAAAGGAAGGAGGGTGTGTTTCTTGGTTATCTCTTCAGATTTTCTCTCCTCTCCTTTCTATTGACACCATTAAAAAATATTCTTTTTGTAAATTCTGGAATTTACTTTTATTGTAATTTTGAAATTAAGTACAACTCTTCTAACTCCATAGATAATGTTGAAACTAGAGATCAGTGCTAACACTAATTTTCTCTTGGGAAAAAGGAAATACACACAACACACACACACACACACGTGTGCGCACACTCACACCCACCCTTTTTCTCCACGCTCCCAGGACTTTCCTGAAAACTCCTTACTCCATATAAATTGCAAACTTTTTAAAACAATGTTCAACCATAGATGTATATTTAATGTGAATGATTTGAGTGTAGAGGTATAATTCTTAAATCATTAATAATCAAAATTTGAATTGCATTCCTCAAGATAGACAACCCATTGCTCTCTAATTAGTACTAAACACTTCAATCACCTAAAGAATCAAAATGTTTAGAAAGTTGGTTTAATCTCATTTCTTAAATACAACTAGTTTACCTGGAGCCTCATTGCATTCAGCATATACAGAGGAGAAATTTAGCTTTCACAACTTATTTTGGATTCCAGCAGTCAAATTTTTAAAAAGTGTGTAATCTTTTCATGGATCTACTCAGTTGAGGGGAATGGCAAGGAGTAATTAGACTGAATGCTAGCACAAGTCCTAATTTGTTTTGGCAGTGTTGTATATTATAAAGTTACATATTATATTTTGTAACCCCTACCAGAACAGTAGTGCCTTCTAATGTTCATCTTCATCTGGTAATGCGGATTGTTTTTTCTGCTTCCAGAAATGTCTGATTCACTCTTTTCTACTTTTAAGTTGCTCAAATGTCTAATTAGCATTATTGGCTCTCCTGACCCTGCATACACTGATGACTGTACATTGCCCATGTCTTTTTCCTCCTTTAGTTTTCTTAAGTATGCTTGAACCCTGCATGGGACATGACTGAAGTGATGCTCTCAGGATCAGCCCTCAACCAGTGAAAAATGGACATTGAAGAACAAATTACCAGCTGCTTCATACTGTAGATCATACAGTTCAGAGAAATGATCTGTTCATTCAGATTCTCAGTGGATTTGATCCTCTGTCACCCACAGTGATCATCTGTATGTTACCGTACTCTATTAATTTCCTTCCATTTCCTGCCTCATTTTACCACTCAACTACTGGTCCTTGTTGGGATCAGTTCCCTAATAAACTACCTGGATTCAAATCCTTACCTTGGGATCTGTTACTAGGGCAATTCAAATTTAGGTCACTTTTTATTTTAATAGGTTACTTTTGAGAATGCTTGCTACAACATAGTCAAGATCTACTGAAATTAAAAATAAATATTCATTTCAGATTAATAGTGTTGATTTAAAATTTGATATGTTATGATTTACCACATTGATTTCTTTTAAGGGTTCTCTTTTTGGAGCTCTTGCACCATATAATTAACTAATCCCAGCCTAGTTTGCCACTAGAGTATCTGTGTATTCATGCCTTCAGTCTTTTTTGGACAAAATTAATGATGAGTTTGATTTGGAATCCTAAAACACACATACACACACACACTTACATGCACTTTCCATCAATATATAGGTCAACACTTGATAATATTTTATAAGGTTAGTTGAAAACTATTTTCTATTTTGGAAATTTTGCCACTCTATATAATCTCATAAGGTTATCAGACCAGTGGTGTTTCTAATGCCTAATTTTGCAGTGAAAGCTGATTTTGGGGTATACCAGAATCTCTAGATTTGTCTTCCAAAGATTAACAAAAGGTGCAACTCAGAAGTGCATAAGATTAATTTATATGACTTATCCTGTTCTATAACACCATTTTCCACCCAGTAACCGACACCAATCAGTACATGCCACGAATTATCCTAGTCAATTTTACTGAAAAATTATCAGTGTAAAATGCTTTCTTTGGTTGGGGGTGGTGCTTAGTTTTCAGGTTACCCTTTCCTAACTTCCATTACTTCCCTTCCCTTCCATTTCTTCAGTGACACACATTGAAGTTCAAGTAACATTGCCATGGTAGGAGGAAGTATTCGGACTTAACATTGGTTCTCACTGACTTTGGGTTGGGATATGGCAGTTTGGTGTCTGAACGGCTGCACCCCTGAGCCCAGTGCATTTTCTACCTGACCTCTAACTGCTTTCTACCCCACATCTTTTCCTCTCAACCCACTGGAAGATAGGCTGCTTCTTCAGTCTCACCACCTGCCAAGTATTCTACTTCTCCTTCCTGAGAACCTTTCTGTCTGAATCTCCACCATACCACAGGGAGGCAGGCAGGTGGGTCACTTCTGTCTAAGCATGCCATGTTACTATATCTGCTATACACTGCTAGAGGACACCTCTGAGGTAATCTCTGGCAATAACTGCAAGTGGGAAAGAGGCATATCCATTGTTACTTCTTCTCATTTCCTACTCTAATTCCTTCTTATTCCATCTTCAGTCCTTGGCGGTGGGAACACCTACTCTATCTTAGGTGTTACCCTAATTTCATCTGCTCTAGACCTCTAAAGGCCCTTCCCACATGGAAGGATTTCTTTCCTCTTCCTGTATGTCAGAACATTCCCTGAAAGTCTGCCTTCCTTGTGCACTGAGACTGGAATTAAATCCAAGCTCTGACATCCACATTTTCCTTTTGCAATGCAAAGTGAAGATTTTGGAATTTAGAAAGCATTCCTCCAAGTAAGACTTGCTTCTCAAGGCTATCATCTAGCTGTGAGGTCAGGAATAATTTAATTTTGAAGCTCTAAGTTGAATAATGACTTATTTGTTCTAGAAAATGTACAACACCCCCCTGAAGTAATGAATATAACTCATTTAATGGGTAAGGAGTCATAGAAAGTAGATATATGATGAATGATAATATATTGGTTTAATATTTTCAAAAATGTTATCCATTCTAAAATATTATTACAAGTAGTGGGTCTTAAAATAGACTTTTATTCACATATCTACTGATAAATAACCCAAATAAAGCAGAATGCATGCAGTTGCTGATGCTTAACTTTATAGGGTTGCACAGCATATAAATTTTGTGAATAAGAGATGCATAGTTATTTTCCTTTCTACTAATCGTAGCTTTATTGCTGCTGAAAGTGTAACATACAAATTCAATCAAGTTTGGTCTTGAAATATTTAAAGAATATCATTTTTTATGAGTCCTACTTTCACCCACAACAGTGACTCTCTAGTCCTGTTTGAATAAGAAGTTTAATCAACATTAACGGGAATACAAATTCCAAACCCTCATCCTCCCCAGTGTGTGCATCTGCCCTGGTACACTTGCACGTTCCTCTGTCCTAGAAATGGGGGAAGTTTAAACCAGTTTTGCAGATGCTTACACACTCCACTCTTTATTCAGCCTGGCTCACTGCTCCTGGAGTGAGGAACAAGGAAGTCCCAATTGACCTGTTTGACAGTTTCTGTGTGGTTGGAGTCAGGTAACTGAATGTCTTTAGTCTGGGGAGGCACAGGGAGGTTTATTCATCACCTCTTATCTGTCAAATGCTTTCAGGGAAGGGAGAGGAACACATTCTCCTCCTTAAAGATCAAGGGGCCTTTTCACTGGAAAGTTGCAAATATGAATGAAATGGGAGGAGGAGAGAACAAATAGTTATCATTACTTCAGGATTGACCACACAGGTGTTTGTTTGAAATATTTCTGTTATTTAATCCTTACAGCACTCCCACAATGATTTCATTTTCCAGATAAGAAAACAAACTCATAGAAGTTCATATACTTTGCAACACTACCTTGGTGGTAACTGGCAGAAAATGGGAGTGACCCCACATTCAGTTGGTCTAAATCTTACAACTTTTACACTGCACCAAAATGAGTATAAAAATCTATTTACTTTCTCACACTTTGGAAATGTTGGGAATTTATCCTCCTAAAGAGTCGGTTAATTCAGATGGTTCTATAGTTCAAGGAGACACCAAGATTGTTGCAGAACCTTTGGAAACTACCTGAGAATACATCCTCAAGACCCTAGAATACAGTCTAGGAAAGTTGTCCTAATGACTAACTGGCAAATCTTAGAGGCTTTAATATAGGTGCAAAGATTTGATTTTTTTTTCTGGATTATCATGGCACATCTGACAACTTTTGATATTTGATATGGTATGTTATCTATTTTGTACTAACAGCCATACTCATAGTTTATTATGCCTGGACTGTTGCCCAGAATAATCCTTTTTTTTTTTTTTGTTATGCCTTGGCAGAAACTACGGGTATATTTAAGTGTATTAACAGAGATGATTACGTTCAACATGATTTTCAAATTCTGATAAATTTTAAATCACATTTCATTCATTAATTCATTAAGCTACTAGTAAATCCATTAATTCATTAAGCTACTAGTAAATCACTGATTAATTAGTGCTACATTATCTGTTTAAAGCAGAGAGATGCCACATGCCTTCAAAAAATCTTTAATTCCTTTGTGGGTTAATTTAGAGATGTAAACTTCAGAGAAAATTTAAAGTTATTTCCTCATCATTTCCAATTTAGTTTGGAAATTAAGTAAGGTAGTTTCATGTCAGAAGATGATGGGAGCAAGAATAGGCAGAGAAAAATTATGAGTAGCATAAGAAGGAAAAAAACCCTCACAATCTTATTCAGACTAAGGAAAATCTTTTCTTTATAGACAAGCAACTTTTTCAGAATTGCCTGTACTTGCTCCCCTTTCCCATAAAGAGAGAAAGAGAAAAAACACAGACAAAACTATGATTCTCTCAATTTTCCTTTGCTGTCAAGAAATACTGTTTTAAAAAAGTTGGATATATGATTGTCAGTTTTCCTTTCAGCTGATCACCTTAGCAGACCCTAAAAGGCAGGCATTTTTCTCTAAACCTCTGGATGGCATCTGGAAAAGGAGAATTCAACTGCAGGTTTATAACCTTACCTTGTAGCTTTTCTAGAAAATAACTTGGCTTTATTTATACTCATCTTCAAAAAATAAATACTCATGAAGCCCTGATTGCAATAAACCAGATGGAATCAATAATTTACGTGTCTCCAGAGGAGTCCATGAAGAAGCAAAAGCAAAAGAAATGACTGACTATTTTGCATATAGTACTGTATTTTCGCATGTATGAAACACCCATATTTTGATTGAATTTAGCTGATTCTGCATTTACCTTCAACTGCATATTACTCAAGACAAACAAAGTCTTGAAGAAAGGAAAATTGAATAAATTGTAAAGAATTTATTCATGCTGAGTTGTTCCCTTGCCAGGAAAATTTCCGATTCTTGTGATTTAATTTATTTGATCATCATAAACAACCTGATAAAATAGCACAATTTACCACCCTGAAAGAATGTAAATATGGCCATTTAATTTCTCCCGGTTGGTCTTTCAATAATGGGTTTTGCTCACAAACATGCCTACAATAGAGTTATTCAGGCAGGAAGCTATAGCTGCCTTAGGACCAGTGTTGGGGAAACTAACTCCTGCTTTACAGAATGTGTGGATCCCCTGTCCTTCTCTTTTAGCAGACTCACTCTATGCATTATCATTTTTATTTCCTGTGTGTAATCAGCTTCACTTTCACATGTTTAACTGAGGTTTTCCTAACTGTGAATCTATCCATCTCAGCAGAAGCAGGGACCATGTCTCTTTTTCACATTGAAATTTTATGTTTCTGCTGTTGTGCTTCCAGGTACCACTCAAAGGGAACCATTCTTCATGTTCAGTTACACTCTAAATTTAACCTCGGGATTTATTTAGACTATTTTTTAAAATTACCATTGAGAATCCAAACACCATTACCTGTAACTAGTTATTTTATTTAAAGATTATTTCTGTTACACAAACTCTTAATGAGAATAACATCAATGGAGGATATACTTGAAAAGTAATATAATTAATATACTTTTCCTTTTCCTGCTTAAATGATTTTCTTATAGGAAAGGTACTTAGGGTTACTTAATTCTAAAATTTAGGATAAAATGAATGTGCAAGCCAATTAAACTTTTGAGAAAGCATGCACACAGTAGAGAGAAGGTGGCATGAATTAATATATGAATATAGCCAGGGTGGTAGGAGGCTTTGTTTTAATGTAGTTACCAAATTGAGGTCCACAACAGGAGTTTATTCAAGTAGAAATCAGACTTTGCACTAGAGACTGAAACTTACAGGATACTTATTCCTGGTAGGATATACATTATAGGAATGAGATTCAAATGAGAAATTATTTGTAGACAATTTGAATGCTAATGAAAGACAGAATTAAGTATGGTTCTATCAATTCCTTCTGAAAAGATTTTAGGTAGGAGTTTAAGAGGCTTCTGGCAAATAGAAAATGATGAGCCTGTGATGGGAGGATTAGTTTCAGAGGAAAGAGTTGACTAACCTCTAAAGCCAATCAAGGGAAACTTCTGAGAATTCCAGCCTCGTTTCTGCCCATTGACTTTGGCTGAAGTCCATGTGTGTAGCAGTCCATGCAGCTGTCTTTCTGCATTGTTTCCTTGGTTCCAAAGCCCTGGATTGGAGAATGGTTACAGCTCACTATGTTGGCCCAGCCATGCTGCTTGGGAATTAGAACAACTTGCTGTTAGAGTTTAGCAATCTGTTCCTTCCATACTCTCCTGGAAGCCCAGCATTACCCAGAATTTGAATGGAACAAGGTGTCTTTTTGCTTGTCTGTTGTGATTTTCTATTTCCAGAGACTTGCTAAGACAATTCACTAATTTTTAGAATATTACAAATGGTATATGTGTGAGAGAGTTTGATTTCATCTCTTTCAGAAGCAGCTTTGTTCTGAGCTTAACTCTCACCGTGAGTGAGTTTTCATTTAGTTTTTGAACTTGTACATTTCTCTTAATTGTTGGGTTCTGATAAGTAACTATTGCCATGTGGCATTGCTGGAAACAATATAGTGAATAGAAGAACAGGTTAATAATAAATCATTAGATTACTTTTTCTCTCCAATGAAACTTAAAAGACTTTGGTGAATTGGTAGAAGGTGAAAAGAAAACACTGGAAAGCATAAGGTGAAAAAAGTACATGCAAAATTCTAGTTATGAGACAGATTTCAGCATCCTTAAACCTAAATCTCCAGGGCAATTTAATATAAATAATTTTATTTTCATCTAAGATATATACTTTCTATTAACCCTTTTGGCTACAGAAAACAAGAAAACAAGTATAATATCCTGCAATAACAAAGATCCTGTATTTATATCTGTGAATGGTACAAAGTAGATGTTCTGTAATATTATTTGAATAAGATTTCACATATGTTGTGATTCACTACAGCCAAAACCAAAACCAAAATGTAACAAATTTGATGAATTAGTGTTTATACTAGAAAAGAAATTAACTTAAAAAAAACCTGTTTCTAAATGGAAAGCCTAAAAGTTTTCCAATGTAGACACATCTAATTGGATTACCTATTTGTGTTGTTACTCATAAATCAGTGACTTTATATGATCTATGTTAAATTTGCTAAACAGAGCTATGACTCCTCTGTAGAACAAGGACATCATGTTGTTTATCAGTGTTTGAGAGTGTGTTGCTGCCTAACATTTAAGTACATTGGATCTGCAACTGCTGACAAAAGGCCTGCTTGCCATCAGATTTGTGATTATGGTTTTATTCTCCACCAATTCCTTCTACAACCGAGTCAGCTGGAGATGGCAGTGATGGCCTCAGGGTTGCTACACAGCAGGATCACTCCAGAAGGTCTCACTCATTCCCATTCAACTTGCAGCATCTTGAGTGTTTGGGTAGGTGGAAACAAGAGAGTTGTCCATTACATACATGGAAGAAGCTTGCAGCTGTTTGACTATAAACAGATGGCTCTGGAATTCTTCTGTGTTGTCTTCATCTCAATCTGACTGGGTGCACTGTGGATCTCCTGGGTATTATTTCAGGTGTTCAGAATTAAGATTACACATCTTTTCAGTCATCTGGATATTCAGCTTTCTTATTTAACACATAATGTGTTTGGTCCTTCTTTTCTCTTGCCTGAAAAGCTTACCATGTAGGAGTCAGATATGGTACCTTCATATTTTGAAAACCTTAACTGCATTCAGTGGTGGTCTGATCTATTCTCTGAAATGCTATAAAGAATGGTTTTTGAGACTTTTCTCCTCCCCTCTCAGTTAATCAGTGACCTGGATATGACATATGCAAGTCTTTTTTTTTTTTTAACTTCGTTCCAATTACCTTTCATAGATTTGATTTTATTATTATACTAGAAGATTAACTACTACTACTATGCTTCATTTTCTCCTTAAGCATGTATTAAATACTTCTGATGTTCCAGGTTCACAGTAGTGTACAAAGTACAGTACTGTTTTCAAGGATCCAAGAAAATAGGCATGACATGGTGAAAATTAGACATATATGATTGTTATTGGCATTTCTCTTCCCTGACTGCTAAAGAATATTCTGGCTTTGATACTTTATCAGTGTTTGAGAGCATATTGCTTCCTAACATTTAAGCATGTTGTGTCCCCATTATTCTTCCTCTGAATCCTTTTACTTACCCTTATAGGAAAACTTTAATATTGCAAGAGTGATTATTTTGAGTTTCTGAAATAAAAAGAGTCAGTAGAATAAAGCAGAGGATGGGGTTACAGGAATCCACAGACCAGAGTTAGAGCAGGGATCTGAGGGAGACTGCCAGGGAGGAAGGAAAATAAGAGGAAAGAAGAAAAAAGTGACTTAATAACAGAATTATAGTGAAAATTGTGGACTGATCAGAGGCATGCCCTCTGTCTTGTTTGAGGCCCCACTAGAAGATGAATTTGAAGTGAAAGAAAGATTAAACCTACAGTAAAGAAACATGGAAAGAGGATGAACAAGGAGCTGAGAGATTTAAACAAATGTCTAGAGGTAGAAGGTAAATGTCAACATTTCTGTTGACAGATGAAAACTAATGATCAAATTCCAGCCATAGCATATGGCAAGGATTAGTAGAAAATTTCAGATTATTTGCAAGGGGGAACACTAGAGAGATCATGAGGTCAGATGAAGGAGTAGGAGAGGATCAGACTGACCACCTCAGAACCCCTGGGTAGAACTAATGGGGTTCCACTGGGCTGTCAGATGTTGAATGCATCTCCAGTATTTTCCTCATTTCCTCCTCAAGGAAACCCGAGAGGTTGTCTTGTTATGTCACCAACTTACCTGTGCTTGAGAAATCATCAAGTGGACAGAAGTGCTGTCTTTCTCTTGTCTCTTTCCTTTACGACAGGCATTTATGTCAGGTGAACTCATGGGGTTGGGCCCAAGGAAAATATATGCATCCATTTAATGAAACAGCTTAAAACGCTATAATAATTAAAGTGAATTCTGATAGGTTGTAATGGAGGACCATTCTTCTTCTTTAAAATAGTCTTATAATTAGAGATGCTGCTGCTGCTACTGATAAATGAATAGGATAGCATCACTGAATACTTCTTACTTTGGAGGAGAGAGGGGTCTTAGATTTAGTTGACACTGTATGTCTATCTCTTCTTCATATTGATGTTTATCAAGCAGCAGAAATCCAACATTTTGCAGTGTGGTTATAATGCTTTCATACTAAAATTTAGTTTACAAGTAAGAATGTGTATGAGATCTCTTCAGTCATTAAAACCACTTTATGTGACATTTTAACTCAATATCAAGTACTTTAGTGAATAACACAGATAGTAAAGAAAAATTCAAGGTTATTATGGAAACTTTACTAGGATCATAGATTTATAACAATAAATATTATTGTTTAAGTAAACAAAAAATGTCAAATTTTGGGCTACTGTTTAATATACATAATCATTTCAATACTTGCTGAATTTGCATAAAGTAATGAGTAGGAAGGCACAACTTTGGTTACTGCAGTGGCATTGTTGTCTATGGGAGAGCACAGGGAATGCACTGGAGCTGGCCTCGACTGTGGCTCTCACATTTAAGTGTGCATCACTGTCGTAGCACCCAATACCTGTTAAAACAGGCAGCTGGGTCTTACTCCCTGAATTCATGATCCTGTATATCTGGGCAGGGCACTTAGGGGTTTGTTTCTTGACAGGTTTCCACGTTCTGCTGCTGGTCCAGGATCCATATTTGGGGAGCCATTGGCTTAAAATAAAGAGCGGTATGATTTCCTGAAAGCAAAACTAAACATGTTAATTTTTTCCTTCCTCATTCATAGGTCAATTTACTCTTAGCTCCTTGAGACCAAAACCAACGTATTACTCTCCATTTCTCATCAGCGTCTACTAGACAACCTGGTATATACTAGACAGTATATGTTCAGTGATAACTCACTCTCCATTGGTACCCTCTGTTGGTTCCACTGATGCCAGATTATAGTTCTGTAAATATTTCTGTTTAAGACAATTTCACTAACTCAGAATTCTTCAATCCCAAAGAATTTCTCAGGAGGCCATGTCTTTGATGCCATGGAGCACTTTATACTTTCTCTGGTTTGGGGACAATTGGTTGTTGTATTAGAAGAAAACAAAATATAACTATTAAATTATTTAAGTGTAGATAAAAATAATAATCTTAACTCCCAAAAGTAATGCACATGAAAAAATCCAGTCCATTTTCATGACTTATAATAAAAAGCAATCATTTTCATTCTAAACTTTCAAGTAACTGATATTTATTAAACTCTTTCCAGATGAATTATTCCTCCCTTAACCTTCTTTGGGATCACATAATACTACCACTAGCACTTAACCAACTTTATACCAACTTTATTAGAGAAACGTTTTCTTTGTCTATTTCCCACAGTAATCATGTAGGTGCATTAGGTACATTAAGGAATATCCATCCGGACTAGGCTTGGCATTGGATACATATATATATATATATATATATATAGATAGATACATATATATATATATATATATATATATATATATATACCAGAGTCACATTCTTAGAAGACATTTCAGTAGAAAGGGTGAGGCAAGAGTGTGCATTAATGTACCCATTTGGAGCTACAAACACTTGTAATATGCTATGTATATTATTACTTCACTAGAAATATCAAATTATTTGGAAAACAGATCTCAGTCATATTGTGAACAAGGACTAAATGTCTCATGAAATCTTGTAAAATGTTCTATTTATAGTCATTGCTCAATAAGCCATTGTTGAATTTAATGATATAATTCAATAATAATACAGAAGATTTCTAAGGGTAGGGACTGTCTATTTTTACATGTTTATACTTCATGTCTCTCAAAATGCTCTGCATATGGTCAAATTGTCATATACCTGGAAGTTCCCAGGTGCATTAACCTATTACATGCCAAAGGATTTTAGCTTTATACATGATTCATTACTTAAAAAAGAAATAATGAAAAAAGAAAAAGAAAACCCACAAACAACAAACAAAACCTCCTGGTTAACAATCATCTTAAAATTAGAATCTCTGCCCTAAGTTCTGGAAACTGTAGTGCTGCATTTAAAAAAGAGCAGCAACAACAAAAACTAAAGAGGGAGCTTACAGACCACGCTGACATTATAATAGTTATGTGTTAAGATGGAATTATTGCTGGATAGGGCCACCAAGAATTATGTCATATCAAATATTGTTCCTATGAATTATGTATGCTTTTGTTGGTAAAATGATCCCATGAGTCTACCAAGCCACTGCAATAAATCTGGTACTTCACTGAAAGAAAAAAAAATGGGCCATGTTATGCTAGCAAGGAAGAGAATGATTAAAAGGAAACAAGAACAAAGACAAGGACTATTCACCACCAACCCCAACAACCGGAGGATTTGTGGATACTTAACATGAACTACTGAAATGTTCATCGGTTAATGTCACTGTGAGAATTATTCTTTACAGTTGTGGTTCATTAGCTTTGGTAGTATTCTCTTCTCTGTTTAAGTTACGGACCGGAGTGTGGAAGGAGTGATGATATTGAAGAATGTTTTAAAAAATTCCACTTCAAAGTGCCAACTAAGCCAGGCAAAAACACATTTCCTAGATACATCTAACTGAAAATTGTGCTGATGTAGTCACATAAAAGTTAGCAATATATAAGAGATGTGTTGTATTCTTCATCTTACTATAGAGCCAAGATCATATAAAATTTGGTATTTTAAACTATGGCACTAAAAGAACAATCAATTATCCATATTGATTTAATATGATTTTATTCTCTGGAACGTGCTGGTGGAGCTGCAGATAAGCTAGTAACACAGCATGGTTCTGTAAGCTGTTATTTAGGAACTCTTTTTATCAGAAGGTACTGATTCTCTGTGGTTTTATACAGTGTGGCCCATCAAATCCTGATGGTCTGGTATTGCAGCATGTATGCTTTCAGGGTGTGGATTACCTGGAGTAAATGGGAGGGAGCTATTTATGTTTGGCGAAAAGAGGAAAAGTAGGAACCTTGACCACTTGGACTTTCCCACCATTTATAAGATTCCAGTGACATTTATCCTGTTCATTTTCTATCACATGAAACTTACTCATTCTGAAACAAATCTGAATAATAATATTGTTTAATGCATAATTTTGTTATACATACATCATATATAGTCACCACTACACAGAAAAATGCCTTGGACTTATCTCTTTCTTACTTTTTTTTAAAATTCATTAGAAAAATCCACTTAGGAGAAGTTGAAAAATGGTGGAGTAGGGAACTCATCTCCCAGTAACTGCACCCTTAGATTGAGTCAAAACAACAATTCTGTGGTGGCATGATGAAGTCGAAAGGCTGTGGGAAAGCATCAGAATACAATTCAGAAAGCCAGCAACCAGGCAACAACCAGAAATAATTGTATTTAGAATGGAAAGAGAATGAGCAAAAGGTACAGACTCTGGCAGAACTGAATGAGCAGTGACTCCCCGGGGGAGGGGGAAGCTCCCTTCTGATGATCTGAAAGAAAGTTTTGCAGTGAATTTAAGAAAAGCAGGTTCCACTGTTCATCAAATTTGCAACATAGATAAGAAAAATGGTTTGATTTTGTGAAGTGAGCTGGTGTGCACAAGGGTTCCAGCACTTTCTAGTGGATTTAGTGAAAGCAGTGAAACAATGTCAGCTTTAAAAGACTCTGTTTAGATTTTCTGAGGGGGAAATTAGAAATCCCCTTTATTCTTTTCTTTATTTTTCTTTTTTATCTATTTTTAAAATTTTGTTTGTTTTGTTTTTAGTTTGCTTTCTTTTTGTGTACCCAAGACTCAATGAACATTTATGCTTTTTCATTGGCTTTTTGGGCCCCCACACTCTTAGTTAACCTAGGCACAGGAGTAGACTATAACATGGACTTAGGGGAAGTTGTGGGAAGCAATGGGAGCCATGGCTGCTGGTCAGTTCTAAGAGAGCAGAGAATTTGAAATTTTTGGTCTG
Organism: Sciurus carolinensis; assembly: GCF_902686445.1. Taxonomy (NCBI): domain Eukaryota; kingdom Metazoa; phylum Chordata; class Mammalia; order Rodentia; family Sciuridae; genus Sciurus; species Sciurus carolinensis. Next base: position 109,140,231 of record NC_062218.1, read on the forward strand.
AACTTTTTGATACTGAGGAAGAATAAAAGGGAGTAGAATTATATTGGGTAAGGATTGGGTGGAAAGTGCTACCTATAGCATCCTACCATGGGCAAAACTAACTCTCTTACGCCCAAAAAGTGTCTGGAGGATCTACTGACACAACCTGTGCACATCCCATGGACCTCCCCTTACTACATGGCCTGACTATCAGAATGAAGGGTGCAGTATAGCATAATTAAGATTTAACCAGTCTTCCTGGATAAGAAGACTGGCCATCAGTTCAAGATAGAACTATATTCCCATCTCCAGATACAAAATCATGCCACGTTGAGAGTAAATTTGGCTCTGAAATGGACAACCCTCCCCCAACACATGTTGAGAGGCAAGGATGATCTGCTCAGCATACAGACTCCCCTAACACATTAGACTGTTTCAGGTCAGAGCTGAGAGCAAATAGCTTGACAATTGTCTCTCACAAACATCCTCATAGTTGGGGGATTCTAAAATTGAAACCCTGGAAAGAAGTGTCTCCATTTAAGAAAATGTCGGAAAGGAGTAAACTGATTTTTTTATGATTGATGTTGCATTAGATATCTTACATAAATTGTTTTGTAGTGTCTTCCCTCTTTGTTTTTTCACAGTTCTACCTAAATTTTATGTATTTTTTCAATAAATGGGATTTTTGAGACATATTTTCCTCCTTCTCATCTCCATTTCTTTCCTTTCCCCTTTATCCTTCTTTCTTTCATTTTATCTTCCATTTCCCTTTCTCCCCCCACCATTTTCTCTCCCTTTTCTTCCTTCCTTCTTTCCTTCCTTCCTTCCTTCCTTCCCTCTCTCTCTCCTTCCTCTTCCTCCAAGGCAATTTAATATTAAGTATGCTAATATTAGTGCTTAACTTTATAATCTGTTATATTATTTATCACCCACTTTCTCATTGGTTAACAGAGTTGTAGACATCATTAGTAATAAGTTTTAAAATATTGATACATGGCTTGCTATTAAAATACCACTATTACTGGTAGTAACTTTCTCCTCTCAAAGTGGTAGACCACACAGATTGGATGTTTGATACTAAGATATACCTCTAGCTCAGGACTGATTGCAAAGACATTTCTGCTCACTAAAAGACTCTCAAATAGTAGAAAAAGAAGAGTCCATCACAACAGATGCCCAAATATAGAACCTCTGAAAACACAAAGAAAAACTCATTTAGGTGTCTCCAAAAATCAACCCACAGATATTCAAGTGGATAAAATCCCTGACAGAAAATTCAAAAAGTTGATTGTTAAAATTATCAATGAATTAAAAGAAGATCTAAGTAATGAACTAAATAGGAGAAATACAAAATGTGAAAGAATATTTTGAAAAGCAGAGAGATTCTGAAAAAAAAAATAAACAGAAATCTTGAAATAAAAGGCATAATAAATCAAATAAAATATTCAGTTGGAAGTATTCCCAATAGATTAGATCAAATAGAAGACAGAATCTCAGATCTCGAAGACAAAGCAGCTAGCCTTGCACATTTCAACATTATTTTAAAAAAACTATGATCACAGTATATAAGAACACTGGGACAGCATTAAGAGACCAAACTTGAGACTCACAGGCATCGAGGAAGGAGCAAAAATATAGACTAGCGTAACTGATCAGCTACTTAGTCAAATAAAATAAGTACAGGTCAAAAAAAAAAAAAAACTTTAAAAAGAACAAGAGATGCCAGATCACATTAAAGAGAATCAGAATAGCATCAGATTTCTCAGCTGTAGCCCTCAAGGCCTGGAGGGCTTAGAATGAAGCATTTCAAGTCTTGAAAGAAAATAACCAAGATTCTGTATCTAGCAAAACTCTCCTTCAGGACTGAGGAAGAAATACAAATTTTCCAAAATAATCATAAACCAAAGGAATTCATGACTACCAAGCCAGTATTGCAGGAAGTGCTTAAAGGAATTCTACATATAAAAGGAAAAATAAAAACAACCAAGACAATTAGGAAAAGAATAAATTTCATCAGATAAATAGATACAGAAATAAAAATTAGGATCATGTTAAACATTAGAGTTAAAAAAATGACAGAAGTGTGTAACTTCTTTTTGTAAGACTGTCAAAGGACTCAATTCTCCTATTGATATACATAGAATGACAAATTGGTTTAAAAAAACAATTATATGTTTCCTTCAAGAGAAATTTTAGTTAGACATCCAACGGACTAAAAGTGAAAGGATGGGAAATAATATCTTATGCAAATGTAACCCCAAAACTAGCAGAAATAGCTATTCTAATAACCAACAAAGCAGTATCCAGCCAAAATTAATTAGAAGAGACAAAAAAGATGACTAAATATTGGTCAAAGGAACAATCCAACAAGAAGATACAACCATAGTAAATGTTTATGCCTGAAACATTGGTGCATCTAACTACATAAATCAAACACTACTCACATAAGGGCTCAGATAGACTCACAAATGACAATACTGGGTGACATTAATCCAATTATTCAGATAAACAACAGAGATGTTGCAGAGTCAACTCATACTATAAATTGAACTGATTTAACAGACATATTTAGAATATTTCATTTGACAAGGTTATTATACTCTCTTTTCAGGGGCTTGTGGAACTTTCTCCAAAGGAGATTATATTTTAGGCTATGAAGCATGTATTAGGAAATACAAAAAATTGAATTACTTACTTATGATATTATCAGATCATAATTGGATGAAATTAGAAATCAACAGCAAGATCCACCAGTAAACTTCTAGAACTCAAAAAAATTCAGCAAGTTAGCAGGATACTAAAATTAATACCCATAAATCAATTGCATTTCTATTCTTTAATGATAAATCAGCTGAAACATTTCATTCACAATAGCCCCCAAAGAAATAAAATACTTAGTAGTAAATATATCAAAGAGGTTAAGAATCTCTACAATGAATACTACAGAACACAAAAGAAATAAACTGAGGAAGAACTTAGAATATGGAAAGACCTCCCATGTTCTTGGATAGGCAGAATCAATATTGTCAAAATGATCAACTCTGAAAAGTTCTATACAGATTCAATGCAATTCTCCCTGAATTCAAATGACATTCTTCATAGAAACAGAAAAAGCAGTCCTGAAATTTATTTGGAAAAATAAGAGACCCAGAACAGCTAAAGTAATCCTTAGTGAGAAATATGAAGCAGGAGGCATCATGGAATCAGATCTTAAATTATACTACGTAACAAAAACAGCATAATACTGGCACAAAATAGGCAAGAAGACCAAAGGAACAGGATAGAAGACACAGAGATAAACCCACATAAATACAGTTAGCTCATACTAGATAAAGGCAGCAAAAACACACATTGGAGAAAAGATAGCCTCTTTAACATACGGTGTTGGGATAACTAAAAATCCATATGTAACAGAATGAAAGTTAACCCCTGTCTCCCACTCTTCAGAAAAATCAACTCTAAGTGGATCAAAGACCTAGGAATTAGACTAGAAACTCTACACCTGCTAGAAGAAAAGGTAGGCCCCACACTTTAACATATTGACACAGGAACTGACTTTCTGAATAAGACTCCTGAAGCACAAGAAATAAAATTTAAAAATCAGAAAATGGGATGGCATCAAAATAAAAAGTTTCTTCACAGCAAAGGAAACAATCAAGTGCATGAAGAGAAAATCTACAGAATGGGAGAAAATCTTGGCTACCTACATCTCAGATAGTGTGTTCATTTCCAGGATATATAAAGAATTCAAAAAGCTTGATACCAAAAACCAAAAACCAAACAAAAACCAGTCCAATCAATAAATAGGCAAAGGAACTGAATAGAACCTTCTCAATAGAAGAAATATGAATGATCAACAAATAAAAGAAAGAATGTTCAACATCTCTAGCAATTAGAGAAATGCAAATTAAAACCACACTGATGCTCCATCTCACTCCAATCAGAATGGCAATTATAAAGAATATAAGTAATGATAAATCTTGGTGAGGATGTGGGGAAAAGTATATGCTCATACATTGTTGTTGGGGCTGCAAATTGTTACAACCCCTCTGGAAAGCAGTATGGAGATTCCTCAGAAAACTTGGAATGGAACCACCATTTGACCCAGCTATTCCACTCCTTGGCCTATACCCAAAGGACTTAAAATCAGCATATGAGAGTGACACAACCACATCGATGTTTATAGCAGCACAATTCACAACAGTTAAGCTATGGAACCAACATAGATGCCCATCAACAGATGAATTTATAAAGAAAGTGTGGTGATATACACAATGGAATATCACTTATCATTAAAGAAGAATGATTTTATAACATTTTCCAGTGAATGGATGAAGTGAAGAATATCATGTAAGTGAAATAAGTCAATTCCAAAAAAACTAAATTTGGAATGTTTTCATTGATATGTGGAAGATAAACCACAAAACAGTGGGGGAGGAAAAGAAGCGATGTTCAGTAGATTACACAAAGGAGAACAAAAAGAATGGAGGGGGGATAGGAATAGGAAAGACAGTAAAATAAATATAGTATAATTTTCTTATGTACATATATGAAAATACCTAAGTGAATCTCACCATTGTGTCCACCCACAAGAATGGGTCCTAATTAGAATAAGTTATATTTCATGCTTGTATAATTTTATAATAATAGATTCTACTATCATCTATAACTAAGAAGAATCAATGAAATAATAAAAGAAAATTTACAGAAATTATATAAACACATAGAGATTGAACAATGCACTTTTGAATGAGGAAGGCTCCCAAGAAATCAGAGGAGAAATTATTATTTTTAATTCTTGAAATCAAAATAAAACATACCAAAATCTCTAGGATATAGTAAAGACAGTTCTAAGAGGAAAGTTTATAGCTAAGAGTGCAAACAAAATAAAACAAAACAAAAAACTCAGAAAAATTCCAAATAAATAATCTATTGATGTACCTCAAGGCCCTAGAAAGACAAGAAAAATATATCCCACACCAAGTATAAGGAAAGAAATAATAATGATCACAGATAAAATTAATTAAATAGAGAATAAAATGATAATAAAAGAATTAATTATATTCTTTGAGGATTAATGAGGTTGATAAATCTTTACAAAAATAAACTAAAAGAAAGAGAAAAGACTCAAATTAATAAAATTAGAACCAAAAAAGTAAATAATACAACAAAACATCCCAGAATATCATTAGGGACTAATTTGAAAACTTATATTCCAATAAAACTAGAAAAACTAGAAGAAAAATATATAAATTTCTAGATACATATAATCTACCAAAATTGAACGAAAATGGCATAGATAATCTAACCAGACCAATAGCCACAAGACTGAAGCAATAATAAAATGTCCCTCAACAAAGAAAATCCCAGCACCAGATGGATTCACAGTAGAATTCTACCAGATCTTTAAAGAAAATGTAATACATCCTCAAATTATTCCAGGAAATAAAAAGGGAGAAAATAGTTCCAAACTCATCCTGTGAAACCAGTATAACCCTGACACCAAAATTTAGTAAGTATGCTTCAAGGAAAGAAAGCTACAGACCTATATCCTTGATGAACACAGATGCAAAAATCCTTACTAAAATATTAGTAAATAGAATTCAACAAAACATTAAAAAGTCATACCTCATGATGAAGTTGGTTTCATTATAGGGATAGAGTCTGTTTAACAAATGGTGCTGGGGAAACTGAGTATCCATATGGAAAAACTTGAAAATGGATCTGTATCTCTCACACTACATAAGATGACTCTAAATGGATCATAGTCCATGGAATAAGATCAGAAACTTTGAAAGTACTAGAAGAGAATACAGGGAGATCACTCCAGCATATAGGCATAGATAGCTAATTCCTCAGTTCAGGAAATAATATCAATAAATGAGATCACATCAAATTAAAAAGTTTATACACAGTAATGGTAATATTTATGTGTGAAGAGAGAACCCACAAAATGAGAGAAAATCTTTGCCAGCTACTCTTCTCATAGAGGATTAATATCTAGAATATATAAAGAACTAAAAAGAAAAAATCTCAAAGCCACACAAAAAAATAAAAACAACTCAGTCAATAAATGGGCAAATGAACTAAACAGAAATTTCTCAAGAGAAGTAGTACAAGTGGTCAACAATTATATGAAATTATGTTCAACATTCCTAACTATCAGGGAAATTCAAATCAACTACACTGAAATTTCATCTCAGTTCAGTTCAGAGTGTCAATCATTAAGATCATAAATAATAGTATGCTGGTCAGAATGAGAAGAAAAAGGATAAGAGTAAAATGTGGGAGGAGGAGGTATCTCATGAAAATGGAATACAAGTAAGTTTGAGGAATGGGATCTGGGAGGGAGAAGCAGAGGGCAAGATGAGATACTGGGGAATGAAACTGATAGAGCATGTTTTGTGGTTGTCCAAATATGCCACAATGAAATCCATTATTGTGTACAATATGCATCAATAAAAACTAAACAAAAAAGGAAAAATGTACAGTTAAATTTCAATACCTAGTATTTGCACATACTTAAGAGAGACAATGTGATGTTTTACTTCATGTATGATTTTTCTTAATTCTGAAACATATTGCATAGAGGAATTTTTAAAACATATGTGTTATAAAAAACCAATAGGATATAAATGGGTCATTGCAAGTAACCTCAAGTCTATATGAATACCAAAGATTGACAAGAATTTGGATAAATAATAAGGCATAAAATTGAAATATAAGTATATTTCAAATGTATGTGAAGTTTTTCATTAATAAAATACAAATAATTTTAAATATACTTTCTGGTCATTATATGTTTTTTGAATTTAATGCACAAAGAACACCTTTTCTACCATGTGGAATGTTGAAGAACATATTTCACATTAAGAGGATTTCTTATTCTCTAAAAAGCTGTATATTGAGGGTTAAGGTAGGATTTTCAGAAAATGGTATGCTTGCTGACATTGCCTCTTCCCGCACCCATAGATGTTGATTGATTTTCTGATGACTTCAGACACAGTCTTGGAATCCTTTTCTATATATGCTTCAGGTGGCCATGAACAATTTATTGGTGAAGGTATTAAAATTCAAATTTTTTTCTTGTTAGTTTAATGTTTCATTATCTCCCAAGGATCAAATTCAGCATCTGAGACCCAAAGATATAACCACAAACTCAGATTCCAAAGCAAAACTGATACATTATAAATCGTGTTTCCTTAAACATTCAAAAACTACTCAGCAGAATTTATAGTAAAGGGAAAGTTATCTGGGATATTTTACCTTCTCCAACTAACTTGGAACTACGAGTTTAATTATCATCTAATATTGGTATTGAATGATATTTAATTTAAAGTTTCAAACAATTACTGTAAGGTCATCCATAGACTTGAAAATGGGAAGGAAAGAAAGTAATATTGGATGTCTTTTATTTACCTTTTTTTCCTCACAACAACTCTTCTAGGGAAGAAAAAATTTCATTTTTTACTATTGAGAAAATTGAGAACCTGGAAAATTAAATAATTTGCCCAAATCATTCCATCCTTAAATAGAAAAATCAACATTCAAAAAAATTTATAACTTCCTAAAAAGATGATGTTTGTTTTATGTAACATGAAAGGTTTTATTTTGGTTTGCTTATACTCAGGATGTTTCCTAAATTGAGTTAGCAAATTCTGAAGAAGTAGGTACATAGATTAGGACATTTAACTTGGTTTCACTAGTTCCTTGAAATCTTAGTTATGGCTACTTTTTTGTGTTATAGTCAGAAGTCAAAGAACTAAACTCCCCATTATAAAAGAAAAGAGAGAGAGAGAGAGAGAGAGAGAGAGAGAGAGACCTGGGGACAGACAGAGAGAGGTATTTATGATGCTAGGTACAATAAAACTAGTGCTCAATACAGAGTCATTTTATTTGCTGAGCTTGGCTGACAATTTTTGCCTTATAAACTTGTCCTTAATTATTAGGATTGTTTCACCAATGTATACAAAATTATCTCCTGGAAGAAAGTAAATATTTAATACAGGTATATTGAAGGTACTGACACATGGACATACACAGCCTTCTGTTTATTTAGGTCTTCATTAATTCCTCTCAGTAATTATTTATAATTTTATGTGTCAACTTTTTGTAGCTGTGTAGTTAAATATATCACCAGATATGGGTTTTAATGATATTATAATGTATCTCTTAAATTTTATTTTCAAATTTTTTAATTGTTTAAAAATTTGATGCTTTTGTATCAGACTTTATATCCAGAGCAGTTGCTGAGTTTACCTATTAATTCCAGGTAGAAAATTATTTTGGAATTTATACACATAAAATCACATAGGTATTCCATTGTGTATATGCACCACATTTTCTTTGTTTACTCATTTGTCGATGGGCACTTAGGTTGATTTCATAAGTTGACTGAAATTAACATGGGAGTTCAGACATTTCTGGGACAGACTGATTTCACATCTTTTGGGTAAATAGCCAGAAGTGGGAATCCTAGATCATAAGTCTTATGATTTGAATGTGAAGTGTCCCCCAAAAGCTCATGTGTGGAGACAATGCAAGACAATTTAGAGAAGAAAAGATTGAATTATAAAAGCCTTAACCAAATCAGTGACTTGATCCCCTGACAGGATTAACTGAGTGGTAACTAAAGGCAGGTATGGTGTGGCTGGAGTAGGTAGGTCATTGGGAACATGCCTTTTGGGGTATATGTTTTGTATCTGGCAAGTGGAGTCTCTGCTTTCTGTCATACTGTTAGCTTCTTCCCTCTGCCACACTCTACCTCGAGGTGTTCTACCTTACCTTGATCCCTAAGGAATGGAGCCAGCCTCCTATGGACTAGGATCTTTGGAATAATGAGCCCTCATATACACTTTTCCTTCTCTAAAATTGTTCTTGTCAGGTGTTCTTGTCACAGCATCGAGAAAGCTGCCTAAAACAGAAATTTGTACTGAGAGTGGGGTTGTTGCTGTGATTAAACTGACCATGTGTTTCAGAAGCTTTTGGAGCTTTTTGGAATTGGTTGGAGGAATTTTGAGATGTGCAGCAGTGCAAGTTGGAAATGCTTTAAATTGTTGTAAGTGGAGCTTAATGACAGATTCTGGTGGGAACGCAGAAGACCATATTGCCAGTAAGACCATGGGCAGTGAAAACAGGACTCAAGAGAGTTTGGACGAAAAAAAGGACACTATTGGTAATTGGACTAGAGGTCATTCATGTTATGTTTTGACTAAGAAGCAGTCTGCATTTTGCAGTGTCCTGAGACTTACTGCAAGGTTGATTTTAAAAGTGATGGACTTCTTTATCTGCTGGAAGAAATTTCTCAATAGCATAGCATTTCGGTAGTGGCATGGATATTGCTGATGGATTTTAGCCAAACTTATTGTGATAATCAGGAGCAGAAAGCAGAGTGAAAAGATTTGACAAACTTGGACTTGAAAGTGGGAATAAAACTGGGGCTAAGAAGTTGGAGTTGTTAAGGACATTACTGCCACTAATGAAATGCTTACGACCTTGCATAGAAATAATAAGAAAGATGGCTTGAGGGCATCTCAGGAGCAGGCAGGACCATGCCCATCTCAGGCTCAAGGGAATAAAAGTGAAAATTCTCTTGAGAAGAGACCAGTGTTTGCACAAGGGTACCTAGGACATTTTTTCAACATACCCAGCTACCCAGGCACTCAGAGGCTGCTGCAACCAGGGTCCGTGGAGTTTTGGCTGCTGCTCAAGATGGCATCAGACTTTAGCATCAACCAAATGGTACTGGTTCTGCAGTAATGCTAGATGATGGATTTAGAGGGTCATGGAGGCTTCCACCAAGATTTTCAAGGAAGGCCTGGGAGACCAGGCAAAGTACTCTATGGTCAGAGTCCTGGTTGGCAGTCCCTAAGAGAGTGATACATGGAGATGTGAGTAGGAAACCAAAACTTCAGTGGAGACCCCCAAGATTAAGAAATGCCAGTAGCATGGAATGTCTGCTGAGGAAGGCTGCAGAGACTGAGCTGAGACAAGTCAGCAGAAAAGACATTTGGGCTGCAACCAACATGGGGTGGAGCTACAAAAGCCCTGTGGACAGAACATCACCATGCCATGTGCCCCAGCTGCCTAACAGCTGGATATCAGTCTTGTTTTTGTCCTATCCCTTCTTCCTATGCTCCTATTTTTGTGAATGAAAATATTTACTCTGTACATTTATATATTGGACACTTGAAATGGTTTTTGATTTTTATAGGAATTCATGATATCAGCTTGCCCTAAGTCCCAAAGGAGTTGTTGGACTTGAACTTTCCAGGCAATTCTTGAACTATTGAGACTATGGGGACTCTGAAATGAACTTAATGTATTTTTCATTGTGAGATGGTCATGAGATTTTGGGGACCAGGGGTGGAATGTTATGGTTTGGATATGAGATGTCTCATGAGTAAGACAATGCAAGGTTTAGAGGAGAAATTAGTGGGTTGTCAGAGCCTTAACCCAATCAGTGAATGAATTCCCTGACAGGATTGACTGAGTGGTAACTGAAGGGAGGTATGGTATGACTGGAAGAGGTGGGTAATTAGGTACCTGCCTTTGGGGTATATATTTTGTATCTTGCAAGTGGAGTCTCTCTCTGCTTCCTGATCATCATGTGAGCTGCTTCCCTCTGCCACACTCTTCCTTCATGTTGTTCTGCCTCACCTTGAACCCCAAGGAATGGAGCCAACCTCCTGTGGGCTGAGATCTCTGAAATCATGGGCCCTCAAATGAACATTTGCTCCTCTTTAGAATTGTTCTTGTCAGATCTTTTAGTCACAGCAGTGAAAAAGCTAACTAAAAAAATGATAATTCTATTTTTAATTTTTAAAAAAAACTCCATAGAGTTTTTCATAATAACTGTACTAATTTACATATCCACCCATATTTTATAAAGGTTTGCTTTTCTCCATATTCTTGCCAACCCATTATCTTTTGTCTTTTTGGTAATTGACATCCTGATAGGTATGAGGTGATATCTTATTGTGATTTTAATTTCCATTTCCATGATGATAGCAGTATTGAACATTTTTTCATACATGAGTTGGTCTTTTGTATGTCTTTTATTCAAGTACTTTGCCCATTTTTAATTTTGATTATTTGTTATCTTGTTATGAAGTTTTTGAATTTCTTATGTATTGTGGACATTAACTCCTTTTTGGATGCAAATGCTTTCCTCAAATCTGTATATTGTCTCTTCGCATTGTTAGTTACTTTCTTTGCTTTGTTGAAGCTTTTTAGTTTCATGTGATTCCAGATGTCAGTTTTTACTTTTCTTCCTGGAGATCTGAGGGTTTGATAATTTTTAAAAAATCATTGCTTATATCAATGCCATATAGTTTTCCCCCAATGTTTTCTTCTAGTAATTTTATATTTTGAGACCTTACATTTAATTCTTTAATGCATTTTGAGTTTTTGTTTGTGTATGATGTGAGATAATTGTCCAATATTCATCTGCATGTGGATATCCCATTTTTCTGGCACTGTTTATTGAGGACACTATTCTTTTCTCTTTTCATATGCTTGGTACCTTGATGGAAAAATCAATTGACTGTACATAAATGGGTTAATTTCCGGGTTCTCTATTCTCTCTATTGTTTCATGTGTTTATTTTTTTATGGTAAGATCATGCTAATTTTTACTATGACTGTGACACTACACTGTAGTACAGTTTGAAATCAGTAGTTTTGTTCTTTATTCCTCAGGATTGCCTTGGCTGTTTAAATTTAGGGATTTTGTTGTTGTTTTGCTGTTGTCATTGTTCCATATGAATTCTTTTCTTTTTCTATTCTATTCATATTGAAAATGATATTGGAATTTTGTTAGGGATTGTGTTGAACCTCTACATCATTTTGGGTAGTATGTTTATTCTAATGATATTAATTATTCCAATTCATGAACACAGGATATTTTCCCACTTATTGATGTCTTTATTTTCTTTCATTCAAGGTTTTTAGCTTTCAGTATATAGGTCTTTCATACCTTTGGTTAAGTTTATTCCTAAATATTATATTTTTATGATTGCTCTTTGATTTCTTTTTTCATAGTTCATCATTCATGTATAAAATATTACTGATTTTCTGTTGTTTTTGTATCCTGAAACTTCTGCATTTGTTTATTAGTTCTAATAGTTTTTTGGTGGCATCTTTAGGGTTTTCTGCATATAAGATTATCTTATTAGCAAACAGTGACAATTTTACTTCCTTATTTTCTACTTCTATTATCTTATTTCTTTCTCTCACCTAATTGTCCTGGGAAAAACTTTCAATGTTATGATGAATAGAAGTTGCAAGAGTGAGCATACCAGTTTTGGCACTTCCATTTTTCACTTTTGACTATAATGTCAACTATAGGCCTATCATATATAAGCTTTATTGCCTGAACACTATTTTTAATAGGAATGGTGATATCAAGCATTTTGATCTAATTCCCAACTCCCTGAGAAAGCTTTTACTATCATTGTTCCCTGTAGGTTTTATGTTGATACTCTGTTAGTTTAAGGTACGTCTCATTTTACTTTTAGTTTGCTAAGAGATTCAGACTTAATTTAGCCATGAATGAGTATTAAATTTTACAAATGAAATATCTGCTAAATTGATGCTGTATTTTTTAAATTCCTTTAAAAGAATAAGAGCATTTACTGATGATGTTTTATGTTAAACCAACTTTGCATTTATAGAATAAACCCTGATTGGTTGTGATGTACTATTTTTCTGTCTTTGTTGATAAGTTTGATTTTTTTAAATTTTAATTTTCATATTTATGTTCTCAAGATGAATGATCTTTAATCTTCCTTTCTTATAATACCCTTACCAGGTTTTTATATAAGAGCATCCTCACCTCATACAATAAATTGGAAGTCAGTTTCTTCTATTCTATCCCATGTGAAGTTTCTGTAAGATTATTTATTTTTGAATACTTGGAAAATTTCATCAGTGAAGCAATGAGCCTCTATCAATGGATATTTTATTGTGTACAGTTTTTTTTCCCTTGTAAATTCAGCTTCTTTTATTTGGGACAACTTGGATTGTCTATATCTTATTAATTAGGATTTGGTCCATTTTAATATTTAATTTTTTTTATTTGGTGTGAATTTTTAAATTTGGTGGGTATATTACAGGGTTGGTGCCTTTTGGCAAACTGAGGCAGTGCAAAGTTTCCTCCTTCAACCTCAATTCTTGCAATCAAGTCAGGAAGATTTCAGACATATCACTCAGAGTAACAAGCATGAGTTTATTAGAAGGTATAAGAAAGGGAGAGAGTGGATCCTTAGAGAGAAGAGGGCCAGCTCACCTCTCCTGCACTCCAATTTTATTTGGAATACCAGGAAAGTTCCGGAAAGTCCACCCAAATTCACCTCTTAACTTTTGACTGAATATAGAATGACATCGTTCAAGTCCCCAGGGACATGACAACTCCAGGTCACTTTGGCCCATGCTGACCACTTCTAATTGGAGCCTCTTTTTTATAGATTTTATGATTAGGAAAACTTATCCACTTCTCCCTGAGTTCTGGCATCTGGTCTGTGTAAGGGTCACAGAAGTCTCCCTCTTCAGGGTAACTTATATTCCTTTTATAGGCATTTCAGCATTTTGTGGCCCAAATATCTTCTGCAGATAATAGGTAGTTCACTAAGAATGTAACATATCCTGTTCACATAAGCCAGGCAGGGCTGCAGGTAGATTGATGTTTTTAAAGTGAAAGCACGTGGGGATCAGCACAGCAGGCCCATTTTACAGAATTAGCCCCTTAACCTCATGTTCCCACTCTGGGACGAAACTAGATTCTCTGCTTCTCCAATTTGTTTCTGGGTTCTTGTCTTAACAAACTTAATAAAATTCACTAATAATATGGAAGGTAAGAGTGAATGGAGTAGGATTTATTTACGTGAGAGAGAGTGGGAAAAAAAAAAAAAAAAAAAAAAAAAACTACTGCAAGGCAGGAAGGGAACTGATGGCAAGTTTTCCACCTAAATGTAACAGCCTAGGGGCTTATGTAGTTTTTGGTTCTGAGTGTTAACCAAAACGTATGTTAAACAGGCATCAAAATAGTATCAACTCTATTGGTCAAAATCTATGTTAAACCAATACCTAAAGAGTATCAGGTTATTAGTTCTGTCCTTTGAACTTGAATCTTTCCTGTGTTTCCCATCTGCATTTACCCCCACCTTCCATTTTCCCACCACTCTGGGACAAAGAAGTTGGATGAAATGTTTACACTGGTTAGCCTCATGATGTGGTATTTACATTTGAAAAGGGTCTTAATCAGGACCCATTAATGTTTCTGCTGGTTAGCCTGAACGTGTGGTTTTTACATTTGAACAAGACCTTAATTGGGGCCCATTACTGTGACTACCTGACCATTTTACTATATCTATTCCATCTTATTCATTTCCCCCTCTGAAGAAGTTCCTCTAACTGTCATTAGAGAAGAGGAGCAATGATCACTTTTGCTACTTCAAATTGAAAATTGGCATTGAAAGGGGACAACAGTCAGGGTCAGGTGCAGTCGGGTACACCTGTAATCCAAGGGGCTTGGGAGGTTTAGGTGGGAGGATAACGAGTTCAAAGCCAACCTCAGCAAAAGCGAGACATGAAGCAACTTGGTGAGATCCTGCCTCTAAATAAAATACAAAATAGGACTGGGGATGTGGCTGAGTGATAGAGTACCATGGAGTTCAATCCCTGGTTACCTCCCCCTGTTCCCACTAATAAAAAGAACGAGGACAGAATAGTCCTTTCACAGAGACCAATCTAAGGGCCCACAAAAAGTAGAGATTGGTTTTGGGTTCCATGTGTAAGGTCATTTGGAGCTTGGAAATCTCCTACCTCAGGCAGACCATGCCCAAAGAACCTTCATATATATATGTATATATATATTTTTTCCCTCATTATGTATATATACATATATATACCCTTCATTATATATATACATATATATGTATATATATATATATATATATATATATATGAGTATATTTATGCTCTTATCTTGACAAATTCTCCTTTGATTTGGGTGTATTCTGGAATTTAATTTTTTGTGCATGTGTATTGGGGATTTAACCCAGCAGCACTCTACTGCTGAGTTATATTCCCAGTCCTTTTTATTTTGAGACAGGGTTTCATTAAGTTGCTGAGCTTGGCCTTGAACTTGTGATCCTCCTGCCTCAGGCTCCCAAGGCACTAGGATTACTCCCTTGCACCATGCTTAGCCTGCTTTCATTTGTAGAAGATATTTTTGTTTCTTGTAGAAATCCAGGTTGCAGATTTTCACTTTCAGCATTTTAGATAGTTTGTGCCACTCTCCTGAGGTTTCCATCATTTCTGCTGAAGGGCCTGCCAGGTACAGCTGGGGCACTTCTGCCATCTTTGGATGATGATTCTTGTGAATTCACTGGAAAACATTCAGGTAAAACACAGAGTACTAAGTAAAAAGTTTACTAGAGAAAGTAAGAGAGGATAGCTTGCAGCATAGGAACTGCACTGATCTCCTCAAAGAGAGGACAGTGTGGTGCTCAGTCAGCGTTTTTAAGGAAGTTGAATTCCCTGTTCTTGGCTCAATTTTCATGTCCCCTGAACTGGTTTATAGCCCTTTGGATAACCCTCAGCAAACTTTCTTTGTAAGGGTCTCTGTGTTCTGGTTCAGTGAATGGGCAGTTGTGATACAGTTTTTGTTAAAAGGGAGAAGAGGTCTGGTGACTTGGGTACAAGAGATAATGATGGCAAGGTCTGAATAGTAGAGTCCCCTGAGGGTTCTAATTAACTACAGCTGGGAGAACTCTTGACATACCAGCCCCATTTTCTGAAGCTTGCCTGTTTGGTTAGGGGATTCTGAGGATTTTAAATAACAGCTCCCTCAAGGGACTATAGTTATCTACACCTTGGAGAAGGTTGATGTTCCAGCTCTTATTCCTAAATGCTTGGCTATTTAGATAAGGTTCTGGGCAGGGTCAGTTTTATGACTGCTGGATTTTTCTTGGTGCATAGGCCTAATGTCTGTCCTTTATTGTCCTTTCTGCTGACCAGTTCATAGCTAACTATCCTACCTAATAGAAAAAATGTGTCTTTTTTCCTGTGGTTGGTTTTAGTATTGACTATTTTTGATATCCAACAGTTTTATCATGAAGTGCCTGAGTGGGTTTATTTTGTTGTTGCACGGCCTTCTGTGTGAAGTCACACTGCCTCCTCCATCTGTGATTGATGTCTTACCCAACATGTACTCCCACAATGCTTTCACTTTATCCTCTTTTCCTCCCTATGGACTCCAATTGCAAGTACATTAAAAGTTGATATCATATTCCATCTGTCCTTTTAAAAAAATTTTTCATTTGTTCTAATTAGTTACACAAGACAGAATGCATTTATGCACTTTGATATATCATACTTCATACATGAGTAGAATACAATTTCTCCATTTTCTGATTATACATGTTGTAGATTCACATGAGTCATGCAGTCATATATATACATAAGGTAGTAATGTCTGTTTCATTACACTCTCCTTCCTATCCCTGTATCCCTTCCCTTCCCATCATGCCCCTCTATCTAATCTAAAGAAACTCCATTCTTCCCTAGCGCTCCCCATTCCTATTGTGAATTATTATCCCCATATCAGAGAAAACATCTGGCCTTTGGTCTTTTGGGATTGGTTTATTTTGCTTATCATGATATTCTCCAACTCCACCTGTTTTACCTGCAAATGCCATAGTTTCATTCTCCTTTAAGGCTGAATAATATTTCATTGTATATTCCAATGTCCATATACATTCATCTTTGAAGGGCACCTATGTTGCTTCCATAGTTTATCTATTGTGAATTGAGCTGCTATAAGCATTGATGTGACTGTGTCACTGCAGTATGCTGATTTTAAGTCCTGTGGGTATAAACCGAGGAGTAGAATAGCTGGGTCAAATGGTGGTTTCACTCTTAAATTTTTTGAGGAATCTCCATACTGCTTTCCATAGTGGTCGCACCAATTTTCAGCTCCACTAGCAATGTATGAGTGTAACTTTCCCCTGCACATCCTTGCCAATATTTATTGTTGCCTGTATTCTTGATGATTGCCATTTTGACTGGAGTGAGATGATATCTTAGAGTAGTTTTGATTTGCATTTCTCTAATTACTAGAGATGTTGAACATTTTTCCATATATTTGTTAATCAATTATATTTCTTCTTCTGTGAAGTGTCTGTTCAGTTCCTTAGCCCATTTATTGATTGGGTTATTTGTGTTTTTTGGTGGCTTTTTAAGTTCTTTATATATCTTAGAGTTTAAAGTTTTATCTGAGATGCATGTGGGAATGATTTTCTCCCATTCTGTAGGCTCTCTCTCCACATTATTTATTGTTTCTTTCGCTGAGAAAATGCTTTTTACTTTGAATTCATCTAATTTCTCAATTCTTGATTTTGTTTCTTGCTTTTAAGGAGTCTTGTTAAGGAAGTCAGATCCTAGGCTGATATGGTGAAGATTTGGGCCTACTTTTTCTTCTAGTAGGCACAGGGTCTCTGTTCTAGTGCCTAAGTCTTTGATCCACTTTGAGTTGTTTTGTGCAGGATGGGAGATAGAGGTTTAATTTCATTTTGTTACATGTTGCTTTCCATTTTTCCCAGCACCATTTGTTGGAGAGGCTATCTTTTCTCCTGTTAATGCTTTTGGCACCTTTGTCTAGTTTGAGATAACTGTATTTATGTGAGTTTGTTTCTGTGTCTTCTATTGTGTACCATTGTTCTACATGTCTGTTTTGGTGCCAATACCATGCTATTTTTGTTATTATAGCTCTGTAGTATACTTTCACCTGTTTTTCATGCTCAATTGTTTATTTTTTATCCTGTTCTTGAGTTTCCATCTTTTCTACTGATCTATCTCCCAGATCACAACATCTCTCTTGAATTGAATTATGTCTCTGGTTAAACCTGTTAATTTAGTTTTAAATTTTAGTCATTCTGTTTTTCTCTTCTGCAAATTCCATTTGAAATTGTCTTGTTATTTACTTTTTTAGAAACAGTAATAATCACATTTATTTTAAAGCAAATGGCAGATCACTTCAATATTTGGATCAGTATTGTATCTGGTTTTATTATGTGTTTTGCGGGAGACCCTACTTCTTGCTGTACAAGAATTTGCTCTGGATGATGTTTTCACCTTTCAGGAAGAATTCTCCCATCCCCTGCCTGGTAGCAGTGGGACAGGTTATCTCAATTCTATGACTTGGAGCTCATCTGCAATGTTTGTATGGATCTTTCTTTTCCTTCACTGCTGGGATTAAGCCCATTTAGATTCCAACTAGAAGACTAAGGTGTTTCTTCTTTTCCTCACTAAGCCCAGAAATCCAGTTTTTATATCTCCAACACCTTGAGATTGTCAAAACCTCCCTGTACTTATTAGTTGCTTTTGGCTCTGCTTGTTAGCCTCTTGTCCTACAGAGCTTAATCAACAAATGGTTTGAGGGAATAAGTGTGTTCAGTATTGGCTGCACTTTTCTGTATGTTCTTTCTTTCTGGAATATTGTTCCCTAATATCCTGGCTGCCTTAGCAGCACCAAACCTCAAATCTTCTGCCTGTATTCCCACTAATTTGCTTAAAACTCTAATGACTTCTCTGCTAACCTATCTTTGTTTACTAAGTCTGATGCATTTTTATAAGAATTGGAAAATGCCTGAGAGGAAAAGTGGCATGAAGAAAACTGTGTTTATTTAAATTTGCTTCTCATCTTTCTGCATTCTAGACCCTCATGTCCTGACTGATTCATTACTGCTCCAATTCTTTCAAATAGAGTTTGTTTTTGTATTTTGTCCATTTTTTTTCTTTTCTTTTCTTTTCTTTTCTTTTCTTTTCTTAATTGTTCCCAGTGGGAGCCTTGGTCGTCTGGAAGGCAAGGCAGATATCTACTTGCATTTTCTTTTCTATACATGCTTCAATTAACCATTGAAATCTAAATATTTATTTGCTGCTTAAAAACTCTGGAACATAGGACCCCTAAATGTTCTTTTAGAGTAAGAAAAAAATATTTTTAAGAAGTCCATAATTGCAGAAATTCCTGCCCAAGGGTGCCCTTATGAAGTTCATATCATTACATGGGCAAGGAGTGAAGATTTGCCTTTGCAAGTTCCTGTTTTCACCTTGTATGCTTCACTTTCCCAAGCTAATTAGCAAGTGCTATTCTTTCCAAATTGACCTCCCAGGATGTGGCCCCAGTTTTTATCTCAAGACAATTTGATTCATACAGAATATTTTCCAAGGGACAGAAGTTGCCTGGATTACAATGTGAGGACTCTTGCAGCTATGCACACCGTGGTCCTATTCCAAGGCAGAGTGCCATCTTAGATCATTTGTGGGCACAGTGTTCCATGCTCCAGATGATACTTTTTGGAATTTGAAGCTCTTTCCTTCCTCTCCCCTGACTCCTGTCTATCCTTTGCTCCTTGATTGCAGATGCCTGAAAGTTTAAGTTTTACAGTTAATTGGTGCTTAATAGTCTAGTATGTTACTTGTCTCAATTTAATTTTTATTTCTAAAGAGTTTCACTGATAATTGAAATTTTTCTAATAGAAAGGAATGACTTTCGTATTTTCAGAATTTTTCCTGAGGACTGATAGGAAAAATAGAGAAGGTAGGTTGAATTTGAATGGTGAATATACAATCACACTGCTAATCAATTATATCACATGTTTACAAATTAGAAAGAAGGTGGGTAATTATTGCTCTTGAGTTATTTTGCAGCCCAAGTCCTGTGTTCAATTGTATTTAAACTTAGAAAATTTTAAGAGTGTATGATACTATTTAGATTGTCAGATTTGTATTATGCTAGATATAATCAAAAGTCTTTGTTTTTTAATACCTGCAACATATATTGCAATGTTTGTGATATTTTAAATCATTCCAGTCAATGTTTGATTTTGATTCACTTGTCCTTCCATATCCCAGTACTTAATAATTCACAGTGTCAGAAATTAAATTTAATTACTGTACATGGTAAAATTGAATTGCATACCTCGTGAGGAGCATATTATGAATGTCTTATTGTATTGAAAAAATGAATAACCTTGTAATAAATTTTGATGGTTTCTGTAAAGAACTGTTTAGAGGAATTTTAGAAAAAACATTTCCACACAACATGCATGCTTTATGTGACTTTATATAAAGGACAAAGGAGAGAAAGAAGTGTCATCAGAAGGGCAGAAGCACGTACCTTCTTTTCTGAAGGATTTTTTGTTTTTCAGAAATACAATGGGGACACATACCCTTTGGTGCATTCATTTTAATGTAACACTTCAATTTGTAAAATAAAATAGATTCATAAAATTATTTATAACAGAATAAAGATAACACATGAATTACACTATGTAGCATAAATAATTATTATGGTACTATGAATTGTGTAAAGGTGAGATATCATGAGAGTAAAGTAATAGGCCTTTTGAGCCACACCTTGACTTCTCAACACTTCATATCTCAATTACAACACTGTCTTTTCTTTGCAAAAATAACTACTATCCCTATTTTTATTTTATTCATTTCCTTGCATATCTTTAAGCATTTTCACTCAAGTGGGTATCTTCGGTGCATCTTTAAACACCATAATTTAATTTTTCCCATTTAAAGTAGGATTTTAGTCTCTTTTAATTTATATTTCATTTTTATATGCTGACTCTTTATTCATTGAATGACTCAGGTTGTTTGGTGTGGGGAAATCCTGTGCTTCAGATTATGAAGATTACATTGATGTATCCTTCTGTTGTCGTATTAATTACTTTCTTGAGAGCTGTTAGGCAATTTGGAAGTGCTGTGAACCTTGGGCTGATGAGAGAAGCCATTCATTATTCACTAGTAGCTGCACATGTCCTTTCCAAGCTGATGCAAGTCTTTGCATCATCACCTGAAAGATGTTTGTGTGCATCTTAAATGGGGACTGTGTGAAGCTTGCTGGTAACCCTATGGAGAGGTAATCATAAATGAATGCATGCAATAGGTTTTTGATTTAATAAAAGGCTAAGATAGTGTGCTTATGCAAATGGACTTTATTTTCGGACTGTCAGATTTTTCTCCCTGTATTATCTAGGGAAATAAGAGTAAATAAACCAATGGAGTGAATTAATATCCCTTACAATTGCAATTCTCAAAATGTGGGGGGGGATGCTATGGTATCTGATATATGTTAATGTGTGCTCCAAAAAAATCCTCCCAAAACAAAAAACAAAACAAAACAAAAATGCTTCTGCAGTAACATAAATTGGGAAAATGATGAGTCACAGTGCTCATGAGTCTATTAAAATTGTCAGTCTTTCATTAAATAAAGCTAATTTATTTTTGGTTAACTTATTATTCAAAATCTCTTTGACCATAGTCTTTTTGGTTTGTTTGACAATATCTTGTGACACACAAAGACTGCAGATACAATTGGAAGATTCTCATCAGTATTATAGTGAATGTGTAGATCAAGTGGGGGAGTATAGCCATCTTGCCAATATTAAGTCATATAATTATGACTATGGGATGTCTTTCTATTTATGTAGATCTTCTTTAATTTCTTTGAGCAATAGTTTGTGATTTTCAAAGGATAAAGTTTGTACTTCTTTTAATAAATTTATTCCTATGTATTTTATTCTTTTTGATGGTATTATTTTCTCAGTTTTCTTTTCAGTTGTAAATTGCAAGGGTATAAACTATAATAGACTTTTGTTTATTGATCCTCAATCCTTCAACTTCATTGAACTTGTGTCAGTTTTAATGATTCCTAGAATATTCCTTTGGATTTTTTACATAAAAGAACCATGTCATGTGTCATACGCTGAGTTTTACTTCTTCCTTTTCAAGTCGAATACCATTAATTTAATTTTCTTGCCTAATTTTACTGATTAGAGCTCTAGTGCCATTTTGATAGAAGTAGTAAAAATGGACATTCTTGTTTTATTTCTGTTAGTGGAAAGCAGTCTTCATCATTAAGTGTGCTATTAGGAGGGATAAATAAAAATGGTCATTATTTATAATATTTTTTATACATTGCTGAATCTGGTTTCCTAGAATTTTGATAAGAAGTTTGTTAGGGTGGTCTGAGGTGGCTGGATGGTGCAGCCTGCACGTGCCAAAGAGCAACCAGACACCAACAGATAAATCCTAATGGGTCTCACACCCGCCTGTCACTCAGCAGGATCCCCAGCCAATCCCAGAAGGACACGGGTCCCAGCAGGGTCTCCCACCAACTGCAGACACATCCACCCCTGAGCCCACCCCTGCCTACCCCAGAGTACAAAAACACCACCCTATCAGAGCTGCAGCGAGACTTCCAGGGCCCTTTACCTTGGTGGTCCAGTGAATCTTGCCCAAGAGTTGATCCCAATAAAACTTTTTTTTAGTTGCTTTTGGTCTGATTCCTTTTTGGCCAGCATCTGACCTTATATTTTGGTGCCAGAACCTGGGACAGGGTCCTCAGGCCTCCCCCCAATGGGGTTGAGGTCCATCCTCTCCTTCAAATGAACCAGGAAATTCCTGCACTGCTTCCTTTCTCTTCCCCACAGGCTGACAGAAATGGGATAAATTCCTTGCATTTCCCTTGGTCTTTCGGTTGCACCTTCCATTACCGGCATCTACCCGTAAGTCATACACACATGCCAGACCTCCACTCTGGGAGATTGTGGAGACATCCCAGTCTCCAGTTGGCCCCCACCATCCATTTTGGTCCCCCAAAGGATAAGATGTCCTAGCCTCCAGCCTGCCTGCCTCCATTTCAGAGTGAGCACAATCAGAATTTGGGACGCCTCTTTCTGTTCCTGTTCTCCCTCCAGGTAATACTGAAAGGTTACGGGAAACTCCATGTCTTCCTTAGACCCCAAAACTCCTTTGGGCTGCCAAATTAGGACTCACCCAAGATTTACATGAGAAGTGACTGATCTTTTACTTGACTGAGGCCTGGCCTCAGTACGTCTTAGAAAATGGCTCAAAATGGCCACCAGAGGGAAATTCTTTTGACTTTCAAATCCACACTGATTTGGACAATTACTGTCACCAGGTAGAGAAATGGTCAGAATTGCCTTTTGTTCAGGATTTTTTGAGATTTACACTCTTGTCTCTCCCTTTGTTCTACCTGCTCTACTGCCCAAGTTTTCCTCCCAGAGATGGTCCCAAACCTCTCCCCCATTTTTCTCCTGCTTCTTCTTCCTCATTTTCAGATTCACCAGAACTGTTTTCAGCTCCGCCCTCTCATCCTCCCCCTCCTTACTCAGGCCAGACTTCCTCCTCCTCTTCCTCTTCTCCTCCCACAGCTATAACTCTGCCCCTTCCTCCTATGGTTACAGCTCCTCCTCCTCCTCAGAGCCCTCACCACTTTCCTCCTTTTCCTCCACTAGAACATCCCTCCACCTACTCAACTCTCTCCTCTTCTGTTAGAACCCACACCCAATCTCATCGGACCCTCCCACCACCCAACCCAGAAGCCTTTGTACCCTCTGGGAAGTTGCTGGTGCAGAGGGCATTGTGTGAGTCCATGTCCCATTCTTGCTTCAAGATCTTTCCCAGATCAGAAAGCACTTAGGCTCTTTCTCTGCTGATTCTTCTGCTTACATTAAGGAATTTAAATATCTTTCTCAGGCTTATGATCTCACCTTGCATGATGTTTATATCATTCTTTCTTCCACTCTCACGCTAGATGAGTGAGCCCACGTTCAGCAGGCGGCATAAGATCATGCCAACCAAGTCAGCCTAACGGACATAACCCTACCCACAGGGGCAGCAGCAGTCCCAACAACCAAACCAAATTGGGACTACCAAGAAGGTCAACAGGGTTGCCACCATTGTGTTCGCATGATCCAATATCTCATAGCAGGCATGCAGGCAGTCTCCTATAAAGCAGTAAACTTTGATAAACTGAGGGAAATTACTTAGGATCCAGATGAAAAGCCAGTCTTATTTCTTAACTGCCTGACAGAGGCCCTTACCAAATATACTAAACTGGATTCTGAATCTCCCTATGGGGCTACAGTGCTAGCAACTCACTTCATTTCTCAATTGGCCCCTGATACTAGAAAAAAGCTTGAACGAGCTGAGAAGGGCCCTCAAACCCCTGAGATCTGGTGAAAATGGCCTTTAAAGTCTATAATGCCTGAGAGAAATTGGCCGAATTGGTCAGGCAGACTTGTTTACAGAAAAAGGTGACACTCCAATCCCAAGCCTTGGTAGCTGCCCTGTGGACTGCAGCTCCCGTGAGGGTTTCAAAGGGGAACCAGCAATTCTCTCTACCAGGGACTTGCTTCAAATGTGGACATGAAGGTCACTGGGCCAATTGGTGCCCAAATCCATGGCCCCTCTCCAGGTCATGTCCCACCTGCAATCAAGCAGGACACTGGAAGAGTGACTGCCCTATGGCTGGTTCCTCCTCAGCGCCTCCACACAGGGGGATGACCAACCAGGTGGTCCCTTCTCTTGAGCTGTTGGAATTCACAGAAGACTGAATGAACCTGGACTCGAGTACACCTATCACCCTTGCAGAGCCCAGGGTAACACTCCAGGTAGCAGTATGTCCATAACTTTCTTTGTGGAAACGGGGGCTACCTATTCTGTTTGCCTACTCACTCTGGGAGTTTGTTTCCTTCCCAGATTTTGGTTATGGGAATTGATGGAAAATCCTTCTTCCCAAACAGAACAGCTAAACTAGACTGTGCCTTGGAAGGACATCCTTTTACACACTCTTTCCAGGTCATTCCCTCCTGTCCAGTTCCCCTCCTAGGTAGAGATGTTCTTCAACTCCTGGGAACCACCCTACAACTTCTCCCCAGGGACACTACTACTACTATTCACCTTCTTCTACCTCTGGTTCTTATACTCTCCAGCACCCCCACACCACCTACCCTACCATTGCCTGCAGACCTGGTCAACCCTCAAGTCTGGGACACCTCCAAGCCAGTCATAGCCTCCAATCACAAGCCAGTCCTTATCCAACTGAAACCTCAAACTAAATTTCCTTCATGTCCCCAGTTTCCTATCTCCTGCACCCACAGGGAAGGACTTAAACCCATCATAGACTGGTTACTTACCAGTTGATTCCCCCTGTAACACTCCCATATTACCAGTTTGCAAACCCTCAGGGGCTTATTGCTTGGTCCAGGATCTCCACCTAATTAATGAGGCAATTATTCCCATCCACCCAGTGGTTCCTAACCCTTACACTCTTCTTTCCCACATTCCCTCTTCTACCATTCACTTCACAGTCCTGGATCTCAAAGATTTATTCTTTACAGTTCCTCTTCACCCTGACTCCTATTACCTCTTTGCCTTCACATGGGAGGATCCTACATCCCTTAGGTCTCTATAGCTAACATGGACAGTTTTACCTCCACCTCTTTGGGCGAGCCCTAGCTCAGGATTTGGCTACTTGCGACTTAGGAGATAGCATATTTTTAAATATGTGGATGACCTCCTTCTATGTAGTTCATCCCTCAAAGTCTCCTAAACTCACACTGCCCAACTCCTTAATTTCCTGGGATCGTGGGGCTATCAGGTCTCTCCAGCCAAGGCCCAGCTTACCACCTCTTCAGTTACATATTTAGGCATACTCTTCACTCCTACCTCAAAGAGTCCCACAACAGACAGAATCCAAGCCCTCCATGACAAATAGCTGCCCAAAATGGCAGATTACATTCTCTCCTTCCTGGGTTTGACTGGCTTCTTCAGGCTTTGGGTCCCTAACTTTGCACTTCTTGCCAAACCCCTATATAAGGCAGCAAAGGAGACCCCTCATGGGCCTCTCACCTCCCCCAATATGATAGCTAAGACTTTTTAGAAGCTTAGAGATGCTCTCACATCCTCCCCTATTCTCTCTCTCCCTAATTCTAACCATCCTTTCCATCTCCTTATGGATGAAAAACAGGGTGTTGCCACTGGCCTTCTCACTCAACCTATGTGACCTTCCTACAGACTGGTAGCATATCTCTCCAAGCAACTTGATTCCACAGTTGGTGGGTGGCTACCATGCCTCTGGGCAGTGGCAGCAGCAGCACCTTGCTTCGGCCAATAACTGTGTTCTCCACTCATTGACTCCAGGACCTCTTAAGACATAAATCCCTTCCCCTCCTGAGCCCATCATAGATTCAAGAATTCCATCTTCTCTTTATAGAAAACCCTGCCATCATCTCTACTCTTCCTCTTCTCTCAACCCTGCTACACTTCTTCCACTGTCCCTGCCTCCCACAACTGCTAGCCATTCCTGTCCACAGGTACTGGAGGCCCTATTCTCACTTTTTGATTACCCACTTCCTTCACCTGACTTATCCATTTTTGTTGATGGTAGTTTGGTGCTAGGTCCCATCGAACCTAGCTTACATGGTAATCACCACTGCTTCAGTTCTGGAAACCAGCTGCCTTCCAGAAAGGATGACCTCCCAAAAAGCCAAACTCTTTGCTCTACTTAGGGTCCTCATTTTATCCAAAGGCAAACAGGTTAACATTTACATAGATTCCAAATATGCCTTTTTGATTGCTCACTCACATTCAGCTATTTGGAAGGAACGTGGGTTTCTAACCACAAAGGGGTCACCAGTGGTCAATGTCTCCCTGATTTCCAAACTCTTGGGGGCACTTCAGCTGTAATCCCAAGTTGCCATCATATACTGCCAAGGACATAAAAATTCCTCAGAACCTATAGCCATAGGTAACAACAAGGCAGACTCTATGGCATGGAAATTGGCAACAAAACCCTCAACAACCCCCATCCTACTCCTATCCACTACAAGTAAACCTGAATATTCTTCACAGGAACAGAAGGACGTAATAACCCAGGGCACCCTTCTTGGGAATGATGGCTGGGTCTTCCTGGGAGACCAGATTGCCCTTCCTAAGCAGCAAGCTTACAACTTAGTGATGGACATTCATAACTCTCTTTGTATTGGCCCCAGGCCTCTTCTGAAGTTTCTCCAACCCCTCTTTTATCTTCCAGGAAAGAGAACTATTCTCCAGCAGATCCACTTTGCTTGTCCTGTATGCTCCACAGTATCCCACAAGGGAACATCAAACCCAAACTCCCTATACACCAAATGAGAGGCCATCAGCCAGGCAGATCAACTACACCCACATGCCTAGACACAAACAGCTCCATTACTTACTTTGGTTGATACTTTTTCAGGCTGGATAGAAGCCCTCCCCATCTCCAGGGAAACTGCAGACACTGTTGCCTCCATCCTCATCGAGCAGATCATTCCCAGATTTGGACTTCCTGTGTCCGTCCAGTCAGACAATGGTCCTGCCTTCACCTCTCAGGTTGTTCAACTAGTCTCCAAAGACCTCAACATCACCTGGGGACTCCACATCCTCTACCAACCCCAATCTTCAGGTAAGGTCAAAAGGGCTAACGGCATCCTCAAGGATCATCACACTAAAATTACTATTGAATTCAAACTCTGTTGGCCCAATCTCCTTCCATTGACCCTTACCCACATTTGGGCAGCCCTAGATCCCCCTCAGACCTTAGCCCTTTTGAGCTGCTCTATGGAAGCCCTTTCCTAATCAACCAAAGCTTCCCAGTCACTCCTCCTCCTTTGGCATCTTACTTACCCTATTTCCACTTTTGTACAAGCTATTAAGAGAGCACATGGACTGCTTTCTTCCTGAGTCATCCACAGCCTTATCTCCAACTGAACCACCAATTGAATCAACCATCATTCCTCTGCAACCAGGCAACGTGGTTTTGCTCCAGGAATTACATCCTCAATCGCTGCACCCTTGCTGGACTGGACCTCATATGGTTATACTTACCACCCCAACAGCAGCCAGACTTCTAGGCCACTCCTCCTGGTACCATGTCTCTCGCCTAAAATTGCATACACCCCAGATACCCAGTCCTGCCCTCTACTATGCTGGGGTTCACCAAACTCAAAATCTCTCACCAATCCTCTATTACTCCAACTACTCATTAATCTCTCTCAGACCTCTGTACCAGTCTACAGGTGGTGTTCTATGTCTGGGAGACATGGCAGAAGGATGGAAGCTCCCACTCTCAGATTGTAGTGGAAAAGGACTGTTCCCCCACAGGATGTGACCAAGAAATCACCTTCAATCTCAAAGATTTTAACTCTATGCATATCTCCTCTCAAACCCCCACTATAGCTTTCTTTCTATATGACCAGACCTAAGCATTCTGCAAGAGGTGGCCACCATCTAGACGGCTGCCTCTACCACCAATGTAAAAGGCACTTTGTTGGCCTTGTGAGGTACCCAAAGGACAACTTACTAGTTGGCCCAAATGGTGAATGGAACTTTATAACCATCAATATCAAAGATCCTTGGGCCCCCATGTGGACCTCGGGGGTCAACGGCAAACTCTACTCATGGTATGGAACCAAACATCCCATAGCTTCACTTAGAATCTGGAAAGCCTACACTCAGGTGGCTCAGCTTCCCATAACCATCCAAGAGCAAGAAAAGAGACTCGACGCCAACTCGACACAGCAGCTCATCTCAATATTGACCCCTTCTCATGGCTTACCCTGATATGTCAAGTTCTTTAGCTTCTCAATTTGTCCAGAGTTAACAAAATCACAGACTGCTTTCTCTGGGAAAGTTTGGATTGGGCCCCCCTAATAGCTGTCCCTATCAGTGACCCTCCTTAGCTCTTCCTCAGCACCTCACAGGGTCCCCTCTCCGCCTTTGGAGGGAGTTCCCCTTTTGCACAACTCCTCAGAAAACTTTACCTACTGTTACACTTCCTAGATCTCCTGTTGGTGGACAAAAGGGGAACATGCCTCTTCATTATAGTATGCTGATTTTAGTTTCTTTAGACAAATACCAAGGAGTACGATAGCTGGGTCATACAGTGGTCCTACTTCTTGTCTTTTGAAGAATCTCCCTACTACTTTCCAAAGTGGTTGTACTAATTTGTAGTCCCATCAAAAAATGTATGAGTCTATGTTTCCCCCATGTCTTTGCTAGCATTTGTTATTCTGTGTATCTTGGTGATTGCCTTTCTAACTGGAGTAAGATGAAATCTCAATGTAGTTTTGATACACATTTCCCTGATTGCTAGAGATGTTGAACATTTTTTCATATATTGTTACCTATTTGTGTATCTTCTCTTGAGAAATGTCTGTTTAATTCCTTTGTTCATTTATTGATTGGGTAGTTTCCTTGTATTAAACTAAAAACTCTTTACATATTCTGATATTCGTCCCCTATTGGAGACAGAGCTGGCAAAGATTTTATCCCATTTGGTAGACTATACTTCACACTCTTATTTCCTTTGCTATACAGAAGCTTTATGATTCGATGCTGTTACTTTTATTGATTCTTTCTTAAAATTTTTTATTTCTTCTAATTAATTATACATGACAACGGAATGCATTTTGATTCATTGTAGATGACTGGAACACAACTATTCATTTCTTTGGTTCTACATGAGTCCACACCATTCATTCACAAGTATTTAGTATAATGATGTCAATCTCAATTCACCATCTTTCCCATGCCCTGCCCCTTTTGCTCTCCTCACTCCCCTCTATCCAATCCAAAATTTCTCAATTTATCCCTCCCCCCAATTCTGGATCAGCATCCACATACTAGAGAAAATATTTGATCTTTGGTATTTGGGGGTTGGCTTATTTCACTTAGCATGATATTCTCCAACTCCATCCATTTGCCTGCAAATGCCATAATTTTATTATCCTTTAAGGCTGAGTAATATTCCATTATGTATATATACCATAGGTTCTTGATTCATTCATCTATTGTAGGGCATCTAGTTTGGTTCCATAGCTCAACTATTGTGAATTGAGCTACTATAAGCATTTATGTGGCTGCATCATTGTGGTATGCAGATTTTAAATCTTTTGAGTATATACAGAGGAATGGGTTAGCTGAGTCAAATGGTGGTTCCATTCCAAGTTTCCTAAGGAATTTCCATACTGCTTTCCAGAGTGGTTGCACTACTTTGCAGTCCCACCAGCAACATATACGTGTACATTTTTCCTCCTACATCCTTGCCAAAACTTATTGTCACTTGTATTCTTGATGATTGCCATTCTGACTGGAGTGAGGTGATATCTTAGAGTAGTTTTGATTTGCATTTCTATTATTACTACAGATGTTAAACATTTTCTCATAAATTTGTGGATTGATTATATATCTTCTGTGAAGTGTTCATTCACTCAGTTCCTTAGCCCATTTATTGACTAGGTTATTTGTTTTTCTGGTGTTAAGTGTTTTGAGTTATTTATATATCCTGGATATTATTGCTCTCTCTGATGTGTGGGGGGTAAAATTTTTCTCCCATTCTCTAGGCTCTCTCTTCATGTTATTGATTGTTTCCTTTGCTGAGAAAAAGCTTTTTAGTTTGAATCTATCCCATTTGTTGATTCTTGCTTTTATTTCTTGCACTTTAGGGGTCTTGTTCAGGAAATCAGGTCCTAAGCCAATATGATGAAGATTCAGACCTACTTTTGCTTTTATTAGGTGGAGGGTTTAAGGTTCTTGATCCACTTTGATTGAGTTTTGTGCAGGGTAAGAGATAGGGATTTAATTTTCTTTTACGACACATGAATTTCCAGTTTTCCCAGCACCACATGTTAAAGAGGCTATCTTATCTTCATTGTATTTTTTGACACCTTTGTCTAGTATGAGATAACTGTATTTATGTGGGTTTACCTCTGCGTCTTCTATTCTGTACCTTCTGGTTGACATGTCTACTTTGGTGCCAGTACCATGCCGCTTTTGTTTCTATAACTCTGTAGTATGACTTAAGGTCTGGTATTGTGATGACTCCTGCTTCACTCTTTTTCTAAGGATTGCTTTGGCTATTCTAGGTCTCTTGTTTTTCCAAATGAATTTTATAATTGCTTTCTCTATTTCCATGGGGAAATACATTGGGATTTTAATTGGAATTGCATTGAATCAGTATAACACTTAGTATAATGGCTATTTTGACAATATTAATTCTGCCTATCCAAGAGCATGAGAAATCTTTCCATCTGCTGGTGTCATCTTTAATTTCTTTCTTTGGTGTTCTGTAGTTTTCATTGTAAAGGTCTTTCACCTCTTTCCTTACATTGATTTCCAAGTATTTTATTTATTTATTTTTTGAGACTATTGTGAATGGGGTACTTTTCCTAATTTCTTTTTTAGAGGATTGATCACTAATGTATGGAAATACATTAGATTTAAGGGTGCTGATTTTATATCCTGCTACTGTGCTAAATTCATTTATTAATTCTAGAAGTTTTCTGGTGGATTTTTTTTTATTTTCTAAATATAGTATCATGTTGTTGTCAAATAGTGATAATTTGTGTTCTTCTTTTTCCTATTCATATCTCTTTAATTTCTTTGGTTTGTCTAATTGCTCTGACTAGAGTTTTAAGGACTATGTTGAACAGAAGTGGTGAAAGAAGACATCCCTGTCTTGTTTTAGTTTTTAGAGGACTGCTTTCAATTTTCTCCATTTAGAATGATGTTGACCTTGGGCTTAGCATAGATAGCTTTTATGATGTTGAGGTATGTTCCTATTATCCCTCATTTTTCTAGTGTTTTGAACATGAAGTGGTGCTGTTTGTTGAATGCCTTTTCTGCATTTATTGAGATGATCATATGATTCTTTAAGTCCATTGATGTGATGTGCTACATTTATTGATTTCCATATGTTGAAACAACCTTGCATCCCTGGGATGAACCCCATTTAATCATGGTGCACTATCTTTTTAATATGTTTTTGTATGTGATTTGCCACAATTTTATTAAAAAAAATTATATCAATGTTCATCAGGGAGATTGGACTGAAGTTTTCTTGATGTGTCTTTCCCTGGTTTTGGTATCAGGGTGATACTAACTTCATACAATATAGTTTGGGAGGGTTCCCTTCTTTTCTATTTCATGGAATACTTTGAGGAGTATTGTTATTAGTTCTTCTTTGAAGGTCTTGTAGAACTCAGCTGTGAGTCTGTCTGGTCATGGGCTTTTCTTGGTTGGTAGACTTTTGATGGCATCTTCTCTTTCATTGCTTGAAATTGACCTGTTTAAATTGTGTATGTCCTCCTTATTCAGTTTGGGTAGTTAATAAATCTCTAGAAATTTGTCAGTGTCTTCAAGATTTTCTGTTTCGTTGGAGTACAAATTTTCCAAATAGTTTCTAATTATCTTCTGTTTTTCAGTAGTGTCTGTTGTGATATTTCCTTTTTCATCCCAAATTTTAGTAATTTGAGTTTTCTTTCTCCTTCTCTTTGTTTGTGTGGCTAGGGGTTTATCAATTTTATTTATTTATTCAAAGGACCAACTTTTTGTTTTGTCAAATTTTTCAATTGTTTCTTTTGCTCCAATTTCATTAATTTCAGCTCTGATTTTTGGTTATTTTCTGTCTTCTACTATTTTTGGTGTTGATTCATTTTTATTTTTGAGGACTTTGAAGTGTAATGTTAGATCATTTATTTGTTGACTTTTTATTCTTTTAATGAATGAACCAAATGCAATGAACTTTCCTTTTGGCACTATCTTCATAGTGTCCCAGAGATTTTTATATGCTGTATTGGTATTCTCATTTACCTCTAAGAATTTTTTAATCTCCTCCCTCATATCTTCTGTTATCCATGCATCATTCAATAGCATATTACTTAGTCTCCAGGTGCTATAGTAGCTTCGGTTTTTTATTTTATCATTGATTTCTAGTTTCATTCCATTATGATCTGATAGAACATAGGGTAGTATCTATTTTTTGTATTTGCTAAGAATTGCTTTGTGGCATAACATATGGTCTATTTTAGAGAGGGATCCATGTGCTGCTGAGAAAAAAAGTGTATTCACTCCTTGATGGATGAAATATTCTATATAGGTCTGTTAAGTCTAAGTTAGTGATTATATTATTGGGTTCTACAGTTTGTTTACCTTTTGTTTGGAAGATCTATCCAATGGTGAGAGAGGTGTGTTAAAGTCACCTAGTATTATTGTGTTGTGGTGTATTTGGTTCCTGAAATTGAGAAGGGTTTGTTTGATGTATATAGATGCTCCATTTTTGAGGTATAAATATTTATGATTGTTATGTCTTATTGATGTATGATTCCCTTAAGCAGCATGAAATGTCCTTCTTTATATCTTCTGACTAATTTTGGCTTGAAGTCTACTTTATCCAATATGAGGATAGAAACCCCTGCTTTGTTATGCAGACCATGAGAGTGATATGTTTTTTCCCATCCTTTCACTTTCAGTCTGTGGATGTCTTTTCCTATAAGCTGGGTCTCTTGAAGGCAGCATATTATTGGGTCTTTTTTTTTTTAATGTACTATCTGCCAGTCTATGTCTTTTGATTAATGAGTTTAGATCATTAACATGCAGGGTTATTATTAAGATATCATTTGTATTCCCAGTCCTTTTGGCTTATTTTTGGCTTTTAACTTGATTTGGTTTCTCCTTTGATTGACTTTTCCTTTAGTGACGTTCCTCCCTTTGCTATCTTTTATTGCTGTTTTTCATTTCCTCTTCATGGACTATTTTGCTGAGAATGTTTTCTAATTCAGGTCTACTAGTATCAAAGTTTTAAAATTTTTGTTTATCATGGAAAGTTTTATCTCATCATCAAATATGAAGCTTAATTTTGTTTGATATAAGGTTCTTGGTTGGGATTCATTATCTTTTAGAGCTTGGCATATGTTGTTACGGGTCCTTCTAGCTTTGATGGTCTGAGTTGAGAAATCTCCTGAGATCCAAATTGTTTTCTACCTATATATAATCTGATATTTTTCTCTTGTGGCCTATAAGATTCCATCTTTATTTTGTGTACTAGGAATTTTCATTATAATACACCTTGGTGTGCGTCTGTTGTAATTTGTACATTTGATGTCCTATAAGCCTCTTGTATTTGATTTTACATGTCATTATTCAAGTTTGGGAGATTTTCTGATATTATTTTGTTGAAAAAAATTGTACATTTCTTTGGTTTGTATCCATCCTTAGTTGGAGCAGCTTCCATCATGGGACACCAGCTGGACACTAGAAGCCCAATATCAAGGATCCTAAAGGTTACCTATCCTCTATCCTGATAATTCTTAAATTTGATCATTTCATGTTATCCCATATTTCTTAGAGCTTCTGTTCATTCTTTCTTACCATATTTTCTGTGTGATCAATTTTATTTTGTAGATTACAAATTTTGTCTTCATTGTCTGAAGTTCTGTCTTCCAAGTGGTCTAGTCTGTTGTTGATGCTTTCTATTGAGTTTTAAATTTAGTTAATTGTTTCCTTCATTTCAAGAATTTCTGCTTTGTTTCTTTTCATTATCTTTATCCCTATATTGAAGTGATCTTTTGCTGCCTGCATTACTGTCTTATATCATCCTTTACTTTACAGATCATTTTAATTATGTACATTCTGAATTCTATCTGACATTTCTTCTACTGTACTGTCAATGAATCTTTTACTGTGGCTTCTTGGTTTGTTTGGGGTGCTTTCTTCCCTTGTTTTTTCATGTTGTTTGCATTTTTTTCCCCCTCTAGCAGTGCAGATCTGAGGCATTAAGGTTTCTACCCTATAGATTTGTAATGTTCCTGCAGGTTTCCAATACCTCTCCTTTAAGAAGGAGATCAATTTTAACAGCACCTAATGTAAACAATATGCAACTTTAATTCAGTTAACCCCTATTAAGACATTTATAGTTTTGCTGCAATAAACAGAATTGATGTGTTCAATTATTCTCTATAGTATAAATAGTAGGTTTGCAATAGTGTCTACAGTTTCTAATAGTGGACAAAAAGAGAATGGGGGTGTAGGGTGTGATCTTTATAGGATAGGAGGTGTGACTACAGAAGTATTAAATCATAGGAAGAGTGAAATAGGAATTAGTATAAGTTGACTGTTAGCAGAGATAAGAGAGAAATGGACTCTCCAGTGTAACCAAGCCTATAGGGACCTTGGAAGATGACTTTCAGGTCCCTAGTTGATGGTGGTGGTGGTAGGTAACCTTTAGGATCCTTGATATTGGGCTTCTAGTGTCCAGCTGGTGTCCCATGATGGAAGCTGCTCCAACTAAGGATGGTGATGGCGGCAGCAGAAGTACCCCAAGATGGCCACAGAGGTGATGTAGGATAGAGTTGACTGCTTTCAGAAATGGGACTGTGAAGACAGGCCATTCTGGCCTGTTCAGATATGCAGTGCTGTGGTCAGTTTTGTTGCAGTGGGCTGTTGCCTCCTGGTCTTGTATATTGTCCTAGGGTTGGGCCTATGGCATCGGTTGTAGTGTCCCAAGATGGAGGCCGACCTGGAAAGCCATGGGGACCACAGCATGGGAGCTCTTCTCTCCTCCTCCAGTTGGGCACTCTCCCCTCCTCATGGGGCTGGTGGCAGGGATGGAGCAAGGGCTCTCTCTTCTCTCCTCCTTGCTGGGGCCCTTTTATTGATTCTTGTTTTTATTTCTTGAGCTTTAGGGGTTTTGTTAAGGGCCAATACATTGGAGTGTTGGCCCTATGTTTTATTTTAGCAATTTCAAAGTATCTGACCTAATACCTAGGTCTTTGATCCACTTTGAGTTGAATTTTGTACAGGGGGAATATGAAAATCTAGTTTCATTCTTCTACATAGAGATGTTCAGTTTTCTCAGTACCATTGGTTAAAAAGGCTCTTTTCCCCAAACTATGAGTTTGGTACCTTTGTCAAGTATCAGATAACTGTATCAATGTGGGTATGTTGCTTTGTTGTCTATACTATTCCATTGGAATTTATATCTGTTTTTATGCCAATACCATGTTACTTTTCTCACTGTAGCCCTGTAATATAATTTGAGATAAGGTATTATAATGCCTCCAACATTTCTCTCTATGCTCAGTATTATTTTGACTATTTTGTTGTTTAAAAATTTTCCATGTGGATTTTAGGACTGTCTTTTCTAATTCCATGAAGAATATCATTAGTATTTTGATGGGGTTTGCACTGAATCTGCATAATGCTTTTGGTAATGTGGCCATTTTGACAATATAAATTCTGCCTATCTAAGAATGTAGGAGGTCTTTCCATTTTCTCAGGTCTTCTTCACTTTCTTACTTTACATATGTTACTCTCACAAACTCCTGAGTTCCATTTCTTCTGATAAGTAGTTAGTTATTAATTCAGGTTCCTTTAAAAGTTACAAGTCATTCATTTTTTCCTTGCTACCTTCAAGAGTTTTCTCCTTGTCTTTTTTTTTTTTGCAAAATTTTCTAAAAATTGAGTGCTAAGCTCTTTGTTTGTTCTACTTGGATTTTACTGTTCTCTGATATGCATATAAATGTTTTTCATCAAATTTGGGGCATTAGTTTCAAATATTGTTTCTTTTATCTCATATGTCCTGATTAATTATGTATCTGTTGATGAGCTTAAATGGTGTCTCACATTTCTTTAATGCTCTGTTTACTGTTCTTCACTCTCTTTTCTCTCTCTTCTTTGGATTGCTAATCTATCCACCAATCTTCAAGTTTTCTAATTCATCTGCCAGTTCAAATAAATAGTTGAGTCTCTCTAATGAATTTTTAATGTAGTTATTGCACTTTTCAACTCCAGAATTTTCCTTTGGTTCTTTTTATTTCTCTATTATGATGTTCTCTATTTAATGAGATATCATTTTATTACCTTCCTTTATATCTTAAACAGTTTCCTTTAGTTCTTTGAACATATTTATAATAACTACTTTGAAGTCTTTGTCAGATAAATCTGTCATAGAGTTGCTCTTACAGGCAGTTTCATTGCTTGTTATTTTTCCCTATATACAGATAAAAATTTTAACATGTATCTTTTTTATAATCAAAAACTGGACTTTCTAGATAATATGTCACAGTAATTCTGGATACTAGTCACCCTCATTCTCCTAAGGCAGTTGCTTGCTAGTTTATTATTTAGAGATTGACTGGATTACTTCAGTCTATTTCCCTCCGGCAGGGAAAAGCCTCTGATGTTCTTGGAAGGTATACTCACAGGCATTTTCACAGTGATTTTGGACAGTTCTTTTTGATGCTCTTTTCCTGACCATAGCCAGCTGTTAGGTGCCACCAATTACTCGTTGATTGCTCTGTTGTTTTTAACAATGCTGTGCAGTATAAATTGCTCTGCAGAATGACCTAGTTAAATTCATGCTACTTTTCAAAGACAAAGTTTGAAGTCAGTGTTTGAGGTTTGTTCTCACCTCAGGTGGGCTTTCCTTTCCATAGGTTCCCTCTCGTAAAATAGTTGATTGGTTTGTGTCTAATGACACTTCCAGTCTGTTCTTAATTGTTTTATAGCAAAACCTCCATTATTCTTGAGAGTACCCTTAGGCTTGAACTTGCTTATATTCTGTTTTAGTTAGTTCCTTTGAGAAGAGCTTCAGAGTTCTCTAGTTTATAGTCAGCCTCTCTCCTTGCAGGGAAAATATCTGTGGGTCATGGCTCTGAATTTGTGGTCAAGAATAGTGGTGATATTTTTGCTTTAGTTTCTGGACACTGAGTGGAGGTTGGTAGCATCTGGGTTTTACTTGCCTCTCCTACTCTGGAAATTCTGAATTATGAATGAACTGAGAGGTATCCAGAGCCCAAGTATTCCTTGTACACTAGGTATATAGATAGACACTCATGAGTGTCTGCCACATGAATAAGATCTGGGAAGAAGAAAGGAGTCCTTTGGGGGAACTTCTGGTAACTTAGTTATGAAACATATAACTACCAGGATAAGAAATATGTTCTGATCCTCCTTGACTAGGAGTTGGAGCAACAGAAAGTGATGTGCTCTTGCTTGTAGCTGCCTGGGCTAGAGTCTCTATCGCACTGGGTAGAGAAGTAGGAGGAAAAGTGTGGGTTAAGGTTCAAGTGATGTAGATAATTGCTATTAGTAAGTTTTAAGAAATTTTGGATTTGCAATTTCTTCACTTGTGGTGTGACTTTAGGACCATTTTTAAATACTTTAAACAGCTTTTAAAAATAAAATAATCCCATTTTCTCTCACAAAAGTGTCTGTAGATCCTCATATAGTTCAATAATATATTGAATACTTACGTATTTATCCATCAGCCTAAGAAATCAAACATTCAAAAGGTAAGCATAGCCCTCTGTATCCTTCCTAATTCAATTTTCCTTCTATTTTCCCCAGAAGTAACTACTATTTTGAATTCAGTGTTTTCATATTCATTTCATATGTTTATATTTTGTTATATATGAATATATTCAGAAGCAGAAAGCATATGATTCCTTAAGGTATATAGTACAATGCATTTTAAAAGATTAAATGTGTTCCATAGTAAAAAGGAATTCAGCACTTGCTTTAAAACATAAATAAACACAAGACCATTGGCTGGAAACATCATTTCAAAAACAGCTGAGTCTTAAACTTCATCACTTGTTATTTAGAAATAATTGTCTCATTGTTATATAAATATATCTGAATGACATGAAATTATTCTTCTGTCACTAATGGGTGACTACATTTGAATGGGGAAGCAGTGCAAGAAATACTAATTCTAGTAGTCTGAAGTTATAGGGCCCAATCTAATAAGGTCCCAGAACTGTCCTATGATTTTATAAAAGGTTAATATCCATCTTTCTCTGTTCTTACCCAGAAATTTCCATTCTTCATGAACACATGAGAACAGAACACAACAGTATTAACATTAGAAATTAGTGGGTGATGGTTGTCCAGAATGGGAAACTATTCAGAGGAGAGGGCTGGTGTTTGAGGAGGTCAAAGCTGCAGAAGAATATATGGAATTTTGAAGTCAGGTGAAGGGGTAGTCAGCAACCTGGCAGAGTGAGTTCTTGCTCAGGAGGTGTGAACCACCTTGGAAAATAAAAAATCTGAAATAATCAGTAAGAAATAAAGCCAAAGCCAAAGATTAGATTTAAAAAGCAAGGCTCCTGATGGGTCTTCCAGCCCTCATAGGAACTGGAACTGAACAACTGATAAAGGCTTCAGTTCTTTATTTAGCAGGGAATACATCAAAGGCAGGGATAAGGTTTCAGTGTGGAAGGAGTCTTGTTTTGGTGCTTGTTTCTTAGGGTGGCAGGAGTCTTGCAGTAAATAGGTTGTTTGGTGTTTGGCAGATTATGCCCAGATTCAGGAGGTTATTTGATCCTAAGGCTGTGAGCAGACAGGGCACCAGAACGATCTGAGTTTTCTTGAACCAGGTAATTTCATCCAGGAGTTCCTGGAAGAGTGGCTTCCCTGCCTTAATGACTTCAACAAACCCATAATTTATATATGACCTCCAACAGTCGGGAAATTTTGAAGGACTTGATTTGAGAACTTGATTTGGAGTCTTTCTGTAACAGATTAACCTGTTTTTGAAAAGATGATGGGAGAATGGAGAAGAAAGCAGGTCTATAGTATGTGGAAATATGGTATTTAAGGAAAAAGATGGAAATTGATAGCAAATTTGTTGGAAGAAGCCTGCGATAGGCTTACCATGACCTCAAAGATCTTATATAATCTCCTTTCTTTGAGTGTGGGTGGGATGTGCTATATGGAAAAGGTGAAGGGATTTGGCAGATAGACCTGATTTTATTAAGTAGTACCTTTAAATTAGAGAAGCTCTCCTGATGACCTTGGAGAAGCAAACAGGCATGTCATGTCATAAATTACCTAGGAGGTAAGAACCCTCTAGGAGCTGAGGGCCTAAATCCTATAGCGATTTAGGGAACTAAGTTCCACCAGCAACCTGGATAAACTCAGAAGAGAATATATCCCAGTCAGCATTTTGACAGAAATCATGTGAGACCCCAAGCAGAAGATCCACTAGGCCATGCCCAGCCTCCTGATCCTCAGAAACTGCAAGATAATAAATGTATGTTATTTTAAGTCACAAAACTTGTGGTGAATTGTTATAGCCATAAAAGAGTAATACAAGCCCTTTTTAAAAATACTTGGGACATCAGGATATTTAGCCTGACTTCTGGGAAAAAAATGTTATAATTACTTGGATCATTTTGGAAAATATTCAGCCTATAAGATTATCCCATTTGCTGATATCCCATCCGTTATTCCACAGACGTGAGGAGAGCTTTTCTTGAGCTAGATTCCAAGACTGTGTTTCCTCATTGTTTGATTTTGTACTGTTTTGCCTCTAGGTGTTGAGTAGACATTTCTAAAATCTTCTAATAATATTTTCTACTAGCCAAATAATGGAATCTGAAAGTGGTAACTTTTTATGCCAATTTTTTTTTTTTAACCAAGGGCTTTCTCTTCTATTGATTCTTCTTTTACCATCCTCATTCCTATAATTATTGTTCCAACAGTGTCAGCCAGGCTTTTTCCACCCACCTTGTGGGTTCTGACCTATAATCATTGTTATTAAAGGAAATAAATTGTCTTGAGAATTTTCTAATTAGTACTTCAGAAAATTCTAAGATGAATACTAGAGAGCTTGGGTATGAATATAAGTTCTAGTGTTGATAAGGGAAAGAATTATGTACAGTGGAATGAACCTTTCAAAACATTTTACACGACACATTTTTTGCTTTGACTTTTTAATCTGTGTTCTTCCACTCGAAATCCATTGCAAGATTTGCAATTCCTATATAGTATTATATATCGAATATAAAATGTTCACTTAGTTTTAAATTCATTTTTAGGTATTAAAGGAAAACAAATTTTCACTAGAGAATGAGAGCTCAAAGGAATCAAATTTACTCTTTTCTCTCATTTAGAGTCAGTGAACTTCTGAAGGCATAAAGTCAAAAAAAACCATTATAATTGGTGAAAATGGTATATTTAGATGAGACCGAATGAACATGTTTTATTTGGGAAATTTTCTTTACAATAAAATTGTGCATAAGAAAAGTCTTCTCCATCTGTTATGAGCTTACTCACGAGACAAACTAGCAAATGGGATGGTTAGACACATATAGCTTACTGAGATGTCTGCTTTTCCTTCCTTCTTATTCCATTTCTTGCCAAGAAGTAAAAATGACAAAATCTTCCAAAATCTAGAATGTGGTGGAGTATGATAGCAGATGCTCAGAAAATCTTTGAGAGGTAGATAGAAATGTTCAAGAATGGCAATAGATGGTCAGCATGAGCATTTGAAGGAGTCATTTAATTGAAGGCCAAGCAAGTAGCTGTTTGGGAGTTGGTTTCTCAAGCTGTAAGGAATGCTCATACTGTGGTCACATGTGTGAAAATATGTGAAGACACACACAAAAAAATAATCCAAGTGATTCTGTGACACAGCCTCTCTCTGAAGGAATAAAGATACAGGATTTCCCAAAGTGTAGCATCTGACAATACATGATACCTTTAGTCAGAAATTGAGCTGTAACAAAGAAAGCTAAGGTGGCAGAACAAAAATCTTTAAAAACAACCTGCACCCTTTGTTACTGTAGGACTTTTAACATAGTACTCTGTTCCCTCCTGGTTTGTGGTGCCTTAACAGAGACAAAGAAGTGCTCCTTTGTATTAATCTATAAAGTCAGTAAGTTAATT
This sequence comes from Sciurus carolinensis, assembly GCF_902686445.1. Taxonomy (NCBI): domain Eukaryota; kingdom Metazoa; phylum Chordata; class Mammalia; order Rodentia; family Sciuridae; genus Sciurus; species Sciurus carolinensis. The sequence continues at coordinate 109,181,564 of NC_062218.1, forward strand.
ACTCTGTAGTAAATTCAATGTCATTTGAGCCAGTACAGTTCTTTGCAAAGTTACCTATGTGACCATGATTTTCCTTGCACTCTTTTATAGGAATTATTAATAGTGTGATATTGTACACCATATCAAACTTTTAGAAAACTGTACAATATGAGGAAAAGATAAAATAAAATAAGGTGAAATTTTAAGCTTTGTTGAGCTATGACTGACAACAAATAGGAAAAATAATTGTATATATTTAAGTTATGATAGTCCCCCTTATCTATGAATAATAAATATATCAAAAGAGAATACTACCATTCAACTTTTTATGCTTAACAAGTTGTCAAAGCAATATTAATGAGTTAATTTCCAGAATAGTAAGATGAAAAAACATTCTCCTGTTGGTGGATTAATCTGGAATAGTAATCCCCACTTATCCACAGGAGAGAGGTTCCAAGACCTCTGCTGGATGTCTAAAACCATGGATAGCACCAAACCTGTATATATATATCATGTTTTTCCTATGCATGCATATGTATGATAAAGTTTAATTTACAAATTAAGCACAGTGAGAATATTCATAACTAACAATACAATGGAACAATTATAACAATATACTGTAAGTTAAATGAATAGAGTCGAGTCTTTCTCTCTCAAAATGTTATTTTTCTTTACTCACCGTTTTCTTGTGATGAAGGAGCTGATACAATACCTGCCTGTGTGGTGAGATGAAATGAGGTGAGCAGCCTAGGCACTGGGACGTAATGTTAGGCTTGTACCTAAGGACTGGTTGAATGAAAGCATGGTGCTGCCTTGATAGTTGATCAAAAACCCATTTAAGCAAATAATGAATAAGTAGCATATACAGCATCTATATGCTGGGAAAAGGGATTATTTACTGTGGGTGCATAGGACACAGTAAGACAACAGAGTTTCATTCCCCTACTCAAATTTTTACACTTTAAAACTGATAATTTCTTTATTTCTGGAATTTTCATGTTGAGCACAAATAACTGAAACCATGGAAAGTGAAACTGCAGATAAGGAGGGAACTTGATATTTTAATATATATATATACATTGTGAAATGATGACCACAAACAAGCTATCTAACATGTCCATCACTTCACATGCTTACCTCTTTCTCATTTTCTTTTCATATTGTAGGCGAGAAGACTTAAGATCTACACTCCCAGTTAATTTCAAGTACATAAGACATAGAGTTAACTGTGGCCACCATGCTGCTATATGTTAGATTTCTAGAATTTATACATCATGCATAACTGAATATTTGTACTCTTTAACTAACATTTCATTAGATGGATCTAAGTACCGAAATGTAAACATTTAATCTCTGTATTCAGAGATTAAATATAGCACAGTGTCATTCAACTTAGAAAAATAAGATTCACAAAAATACTTCATTTCAAAGTTTTGGTAGCAAGTAAAGATCCCTTTCTTTACTTTGATGTCACCCACCTTTTTTTGTTTTCATATTCCAAAAACAGATAAAAGATGCAATTAACACCTAAGTGTTAGGTTCACTAGAAGTCTCAGATGATCACTAAGGCAGTGCATCTTAAATTCCAAGATAAAAGTGCCTTTGCTCTTTTGTTGTATAATTTTAAGTATACCTTTCTTCTGTTGGCATCCTTGGCTAGCTCTATTAGTGAATAATCAGAAATGACTGTGTAGTTATGTATTTGAGATCACTGTTGAAACTGTGTGACTCTGAATTTGAATTATGAAATAAACTGCAATCATTTCTCTATAGTCTATAACTACAAAGATGGAATATTTACATTATGTCCACACTATTATCTTTGCTTTATAATATTACTGAATTCTTCTTTCATAGAGATTAAATAAAGGGCATAAGCCCAAATAAAGAGATCCTAAATCAGTCTGGCATTTAAGGCCCCAGCTTTAAGATTTTATATTATATATTATATATCAGCATCTTTATCTGGGAATCATGCTCTCATTTTTTTCTATTTTTCAATTCTGATTTATCCATACCTTTAGGAAAAGTAATTAATAGACTTTATTGAGTTAAAATTTTAGGTTAGGCTGAGATAGGAGGATCACAAGTTCAAAGCCAGCCTCCACAAAAAAGTGAGGCTGCTAAGCAACTCAGAGACCTTGCCTCTAAGTAAAATACAAAATAGGGCTGGGGATGTGACTCAGTGGTTGGGTGCCCCTGAATTCAATCCCCAGTACCAAAAAAACAAAACAAAAACAAAAAACACAGGAAAGTAGTAGAGTTCCCATATATTCCATGTCACACCTTATTTCCTTGTTATTAACATCTTGCATTGGCATGATACATTTGTTACAATCGATGAACCAGTATTGAGGCATTATGATTTTTATTATTAACTAAAGCCCATAATTTACCTTAGGGTTCACTTTTTGCATTAAACACTCTATGGGTTTTGACAAATGTATCTGCTATTACAATGTCATAAAAATAATCCAGTTATTATTTTGAATGTCAAATTTCTGATTCTGTAGATCAATTTAACTCCACGTGACCAGCACTATATATTGCTTCTGTTGTAACACGTGGTCATTAAAGAGAAAGCAATGCTTTTCCAGTAGTTCTTGATATGCTGAAGATAAAATTCATTTAATGGCATTAAACGAACAGATAGAAATAAAAGTAAAGAGGATCTTGTAACTGGGTCAAAAGTTGGGTCCATTCCAATTTTTCTGAGGATTCGCCGCACTGCTTTCCAGAGTGGCTGCACCAATTTGCAACTCCATCAGCAATGTAAAAGTGTGCCTTTTTCCCCACATCCACGCCAACATCTATTATTGCTTGTGTTCTTGATAATAGCCATTCTAATTGGAGTAAGATGAAATCTCAGAGTTGTTTTAATTTGCATTTCTCTAATTACTAAAGATGTTGAACACTTTTTCATGTATTTATTAATTGCCTGTATGTTTTCTTCTGTAAAGTGTTTTTCCAGTTCCTTGGCCCATTTATTGATTTGGTTCTTTTTATTTTTGGTGTAAAGTTTTGTAAGTTCTTTATAAACTTTGGAGATAAGTGTTCTATCTGAAGTGCGTGTGGAAAAGATTTTCTCCCACTTTGTAGGCTCTCTCTTCACATCCTCAATTGTATCCTTTGCTGAGAAAAAACTTTTTAGTTTGAGTCCATTCCATTTGTTGATTCTTGCTTTGATTTCTTGTGCTTTGGGAGTCTTGTTGAGGAAGTCTGATCCTAAGTCAACATGATGAAGATTTGTTCCTCCTTTGTCTTCTATTAGGTGCAGGGTCTCTGGTCTAATTCCTATGTCCTTGATCCATTTTGAGTTGAGATTTTTGCAGGGTGAGATATTGTGGAATCAACCTAGATGCCCTTCAACAGATGAATGGATAAATAAACTGGTATATCTACACAATGGAATATTATTCATCCATAAAGAAGAATAATATTATGGCATTTGCAAATAAATGGATGGAATTGGAGAATATCATGCTAAGTAAAATAAGCCAATCCTAAAAAATCAAAGGCCAAACATTTTCCCTGATAAGTGGAGAATGATATATAATGGAGGTTGGAGTGTGGGGAGTGAGAGAAGAATGGGTGTACTTTAGAATATGTAGAAGAAAATGAGAGGGGGGGTATGAAAAATGGTGGAATGAGACAGACATCATTACCCTATGTTCATGTATGATTACCTGAATGGTGTGAATCTACATTGTGCACAACCATAGAAACAAAATGATGTACCCCATTTGTGTACAATGAATCAAAATGCAATCTGTAAAAAATAAATAAAATAATAAAAAAAAGAGGAGCTTGTACATAAAGCCCTTCACCCATCCTGCTCACTACCTTGTCAATACCTCCGTTACCTTCCAGTATACTACACTTTTGTATTTCATGTACAAGGATGAGGACTATGGGGACTTTGACCACGCTGGAGATTTGGTGACATCTAGGAAAGCCCTAACTTGACTTCCTCTGTATCTTTAGTAGTTATTGTGTCCTTGATCTTTCTTCCCTTTTATTTTTACTCTGTTATAAAATATTTATAAGATCCACTGTTTTAGCAGTTTTTTTTTTATTATTTTCAAATGTTGCCTTTATTTCCTTCTGCTTTTCTTAGATTCACCCAATTTTTTCTGTAAAACAAGATTCATACCTCTCTATATTACTTTTCTTTGTATATAAAATACCTTTTCTTTACTTATTTAACACATAAGTATATATAAATGGCATGTAAAGTATTTATATAAATTAAATAAAAATAATAAACGTACATGCACAGATTAAGAGAACATTACTAGTATTCCAGAAATGCACTAAATAACCCTCTCTAAGTTTGGTCTTCCTGTCTTCCCCCAGTGTTAGCTACGACCCTACAGTTTGTTATTCATGCACTATCTTTTCTTAATATCTTTGCCATCTATGTATTTATCCATAAGTAAAATGTTGCCTGTAAGTATTCCACATGATATGAATATATTGTGCTGTATTTTTCTAGTACTTGCTTCTTTTGCTTAGCATTATATTTTTGAGGCTCACCTATTCTCATAGACAGCTATTATTCCTATTATTCCAAGGTATGGATATACTAGAATTCATTCATTCAACTCTGGGTGAAGAGTCAGGTTCTTTCCCATTTTTAGCTATTGGAACAACATTCCTAATAGGCATTGCTTTTATTTTTTATTTTTTATTTTAAAAATATACTGAAGAGCATTTGGGTTATTTCCCCTACTCCCATTTGTTTTTGTTCTGTTGTTTTGCTGCTCAGACTGATTTTCTGTGAGCATTCTTGGACTTGTCTCCTTGCACAAGTGCAAGAGTGTCCATTTTTGCTTTATGTGTTCAAGTACAATATGTGCTCAAATTTACTGGTTAATGCTAAATTATTTGGTGAAGTGTTTGTTCATGCTTACATTTCCATGAATATTGAGAGTTTTTGTTGCTTCATATCTTTGAGCACATTCTTATACAAAATTTAATTTTTGACTATTTTATGTGTGAAATGGAATCAAGTTGGTCATAGTACCCTCTTCATATTTGTTTGACTTCGAAAGCATCTGCAGTCATCTCTGCTTATATCCCTTTTTCATTAATTTATTTTATTTGTGCTTTCTCTTTTTAATAAATTTACTTAGATTTTTATAAATGTTAATTCCCTTTTATAAAAGCAGCATTTATCTTTTGTTGATCTTCTGTGTGGAATGTTGATTTTCTATTTTATTGTTTGCTTTTTTTCTTTACTACCTTCTTCCTCTGCTTTACTTGGTTTCTTTTTCTTTCTTTTTTTCTTTTTTCTAATTTCTTAAACTAGATAATATTGTTGCTATTTTTGAGATGGAGACTTGCTAAGTTGCCCAGGCTGACCTGGAAGTTACTATCCAAGGCCTCAGGTTCCCAAGTAGCTGGGATCATAGGTAGGCATCACCACACTGGCTAATGATTTCCAGACTAAAAACTTCTTTTTTTTTTTTCTTTTTTTTTTTTTTTAATATGTAAGCATTCAAGGACACAGTTTCTTCTAAGTATTGCTGAGGTCTGTCTTACAAGTTTAAATTAATTGTCATTCAATTTCAGATATTGCTTACTTTCTATTATGACTTTTAACTCATGAAGTGCTTAGAAAAATTCGATGTGACCAGAGAATTTATTTCACCATTTCTCTGATATAGTTTGAGAGTTGCCTTTCAGCCTAGAAAAAAAAAAAAAAAAAAATTGTGTTGAGAGTCCTTGAAAAGGTTTTTTCTTTAACTGGTCTTTACAATATTTATGTGGGTGCATTAAATTAAACTTCTTAATTTTTAAATTTACATATTCTGTCTTTGATAACTATTCTTGTTTGCTCTAGTTGTGGTTTTCTTAACTTTGAGCAAGATGGCCTTAAGGTTCCCCTAGCAGCAGTGAACTTTAGACAGGCTTCATCCCTGCCTGGGTCTCTAACTTCCCTTTTCCTAGGGCACTTACTTTAGCAACTTTGTAAATTTTTTTCTAAAGCCCCTTTGAAATGTAAATTTTTTTCTTGCCAGTTTCACAGCCCAGGCATATCTTTCTCAAGAACCTGGAAGCCATCCCTTTGATATGTAACTCACTGGGAAAGATTAGTTCTCCTGTGCAAGGGTGGGAGTGTAACCTCCCTGGGAGTCTTGCTCTAAGTTATAAAACTACTTTGTCATCCTACTTAATTTTTTCATTTTTGTGATCTTAATATTTTAGACGTGCAATTTTTAAACAGCAAACATGTATTTGGATATTTTATAAATAATCTAATCCAATACTCTACATTTTAGATGGTCAGGTATTTCATTTATATTCATAGTGATTCAGGACACATATTGAGTTATTTCTATTTTAAATTTATTTCATGTTTTAATTATTTTCTTTGTTTTTTTCAGTGCCAAGTTCAGTTTGATACAGGAAATCTTCCTTGCCTCCCTCTTAGGACACGGCTCTTTTTTTTTTTTTTTTTTCATTCAACATTATGCCCATCAGCTCTTCAGGGTCTCAGATCATCTGACGGGCACTCACAAACCCAAACTGAACTGACCTTGGAATTTATCGTATCCTTAATGTTATAGGTGATAATCAAACATAATCCAAATATCCAAATTTTCCTACAAACTTCGGGAAAATGCTTAGTTATAAGTTCTTTCATATTTTAGTATTATAGGCTTTAATCATTGTTGAATTTTCCTTTGAGCTCTTAAGCTATATTTTAGAGGTACTGCATGGTGACTACATGGTACTTAGCAATAATATTTTAAATATTCTGAAATCTATATTTCTATTTCTTCCTTTATGGAAAAATAATTAAAGGGGGAATTTTAAAAAATTCTGCATGGATGGGGTTTGTTTTATTTTTATTTCCTTACAACTGACTTCTATCAGGTTTTCAGTATGCCCTTCATAAAATTCCTATTCCAAACTTCTCAAACACTTCCAAGTGTGACTGAATCACCTAGATATCTTGTAAAAACACAGATTGTGTTTCAATACTTCTGGGACACATTCCTAGCAAGCACTCAGATAATGCTAGTGCTTTGAGTCCATGGACTGCACTTTCAGTAGGAAGATTCCATTCCATTATTTCAAGTTTGGGAAGTAAATGTCAACTATCTTCACCTGTTTCTTGCTCAGTGATCACAGATTGCACTCAGTATAAGGATGTCTAGTAGTGTGACTTTTAACATGACACTTATTACAGTTTGGATAAGAAATGAGTCCCAAAAGCTTATGTTTTGAAGGTTTGGTCCTCAGTACAGCAATGTTCAGGAGTGGGGCTTTTAAGAAATGATTGGATAATGAGAACTCTTACCTCATCAGTGGATTTATCCCTTTGCTGAATGAATAATTTGAATAGACTCCTGGGAGGTGGTTGAAACTGTAGGCACATGGGGCATGATTGGAGGATGTAGGTCACTCTGCTCTTGAGGACTACATTTTGTTCCTGGCCCTTTTCTTGATCTCCCTCTTTCTCTGCTTCCTGCTGCCATGAGCCGAGAAACTTTCCTCTGTCATGCTTTTCTGTCATGATGTTCTGCCTCACTCAGGCTCAAAGCAATGGAACCAGCTGACCACAGGCTGAGATTTCTGAAGCTGTGATAGATACAAAATAAATCTTTGATCCTCTAAGTTGTATTTCTCAGGTATTTGTCTCAGCAATGAAAATACAACACTATAACTCATTTAATCCTCATAACATCATTGTCAGTAAAGGAAAGTTGTTTTTCTCACTTCGGAACTGAGGCTGAGAGAGGGCAGTGGCTTCACTTGGAAACCTCTTAATCCTGGTTCTCTGTCACAAATCCCTGTATGGGATATTTTCCAAAGGTGTTGGGGGAACATGCTGGCTAGTTGACAACTTCAGTTTCGGTGGTTTGCCCTAGAAGACTTTATCTCTGAATCTGTTTTATTCTTTCTTATGGGCCTCTTCTGCCTGCTTTGAATGTTTTTGTTTGTTTGTTTATTTTGCTTTTCTTTTAGATTGATGTAAAAATTGGCCTGGCCCCCTAATAATCCTCTGAGACGGTTTTCTGAATATTGATTTAACATTCTGGTGTTTCTCTTCAGCTGATTTGTTGCTGTCTGTGAAGGCTTGTTTTTCTTTTTCTTTCTTTCTTTTCTTTTCTTTTTTCTTTTTTTTTTTTTAAAGAAGATCTTTAAAAAAGAAATCTGTTTCACTTTGTTTAAGCCATATTTCCCAATTTATCTGTCCATATATCCTCAGCTGTGGCAAAGACATCTTTTTTCCCTTTGCACATGCTTCTGAATTTTTATACAGATACAAACATACATCTATTCTCAATTTGTATTAAATACCAACCATTGTACTAAGTGTTTTAAAGATATTTTTCTCTTTTTACATTGAGAAATGCCCTGAGGTATTTTAAGCACCACTGGATAGGTGGGAATTCAGTGGAGAGTTAATAGCTTATCTGAAAATATTCAGTTAATTCAGGACAGAGCTCAAATTCAAATTAGGGTGCTTGGCTCGAAAGCAGGTTGTAAATCTCTTGGGGAAGCCTTACTGCTTTTCAGGTACCCAACATTATTCTCTCCTTAGGACAAGGAGGAATTCAGCTAATTATGACACTGACTGTTTAAAATAAAAAGATGCTTGTGTGTGGGTTGGCAGTTAGCGAGGGCTGTGGCTTGACTTGAGCCGTACTTCACCAATAAACTGAATGCCCAGAAGGGTGTGTTTGTCACCTTCTAAACATGGCTCATTCCCAGAGAAACATCATTCTCAGAAGAGCTTTTAATGAATTTTACAGGTGTTTTTCTGCCTGCTCTGGCTTTTCCTCCAGGGCGGCTTTGCAAAGCTGATGAATAAGAGGTGACAGGGCAAGGGATTTCTGACTGGCACACCTGAGGTGAAAAGACTGAGAGCTCTGCTGGCAGCCAGTAAAGTCCAATCTAATTTCCAAAACCAAATGAGAATAATAATGACAATAAAAGACCCAGAATGCCACTTTATTATATCTCATTGTGTTTATAGTTCTTGGCAAACACAGAAAGAAAAATCCGAAATCAAATTAAGGCAATCTGCATGACAAAAGTATTAGCAAGAGACAGTGGGGGCGGGAAATTGTTGATGATTTTCATTATCTGTGATGCTGCTGAGAGCTTTATTTGTCTTCACCTTGAAACTTTGGAGAAAATCTGACTCTCCTTGGCAGCATTAGCTTCTTTTACTGAAACATCTTGCTATTTAAATAAGCGCTGAGCCCTCGAGGTTATTTCGAAATGTTTTCCTTTACCAGGTGCCTGGGGTTTTCTGTTCTGAAAAGAGGCTCTTTGAGAAAAGCTAGAGCCTCTGGGTGCTATTTATTACTGAGATGAGCATTTTTGCCACATTTAAAATTACAAGGCTCTAAAGGGCCTGGATGAAATGAAGAGCATTGGCTTCAAATACCAGTTCTTTCATTCCAATGTAACCTTGGGCAGTTAACTGGGTTTCAGTTTCCTGCTTGTGTGATGGATTGGAGGACCTATCTCATGAGGTTGTGGCAAGCATCAGAAGCTCTGTTCTCCAGGAATTTTAATTATAGGGCTCAACTCATCATTCAGATAGTAGGCATGCATTAGAGATGGATGTGGATGGTTCTTTCCATTTGTTATGTTTTTCCAGGAGTCAGAGATATTTATATGAGGCAGTGCTAGAGGGCAGCTGGTTGAATGACATACAGCAGTTATCAAGATTGGCCAGAGAACTGGATTTTTCCAGCTGAACTGGAGTTGAAAGACAGTTCTTGAGCTCATACCACCTCCCATTTACTGGTAAGATTCTCTTCACAAGTGCTTTTTTTATGTAGATAGGGCAGATGTTCAGACTGCTTTTCATATTATGTGCCGGATCATAAGTCTTTATGACTCCTTCATTGAAGTCTTCACCTCAAAGCCTCAGTTTAAATGGGACTCCAAAGAAGTAGTTCTGAGCTTCCTTCTGACTCTTTTCCTGCTGTCTCTGATTGAGTATACTGTAGTAAAGTGAGACTTGATACATATGATTCTAGGTGAGATATTCATTTCGGTTAATTTACTTCTGACTTTTTTCCATATCTTGCTTTTTCTAATTCTATCTTCTGACCTTAATATAAGCTCCTTTCTTTAAATATAATTCTTTACATGATTGACTCTAATTTCAGAAGGCCATCTGAAGAAGTCATTTTGCTGAGAGTGATTCTACCTTGAGAGGAATTAATTTCCATTAAATTCCCATTCATGGCTCAGGCTGGCCCACATCTAGCCAATAAAGGCAGAAGAGCCCACAGTCTTCATCATTTGTAAGCATTTGATAGTTGGACTATTAAAATCAGAAGTTTCCATTTAGCAACTGAAATTATCCACATAGATGACAAATTCCAGCATTGAGGGCAGGTGTTCTTAGACCAGATGCTTAGAATTATAATGGGAAAGAAAAAAAGAAAAAAACTGAAGGAGATTCTGAGATATGCTAACCCTGCTTTTATTTGTTGACATGAAAAATATTTTTCCTTGGGGATTCAAATGTTAAGTATATATGTGCACATGTATGTGTGTATACAGATATGTGTCTGTGTATTAAAGTATATGAAGTTCTGTGTGTCTGAACACATGCATGTACCCATATAACTAACCTGTCGTCTAGAGAGTATTTTTTCTTTTTTTTTTTTTTGTTTTAATCTCAGAAGTATAAGCAATTCATCTGCAATTGTGATTCATTCCTTTCCTTTGGGTAATTTGCAGTAATTACAAGTCTTTCTATGGTTGTTTCGTTTCAAAGATGATATCTGGGTAATGTTGGAAGCCAAAGCCTATGCCCACTGTAGATCAATTTAGTAATCTCTTTTGCTTCAAGATTAAAATTTCCACTTTTTTTTATCCTTTGGGGCGGGGGCACACAGTGATTATGTGTATGGTCTGCACCTTGGAGAGGATTTTGTTGAAGTCTCTTCAATAAAACTTTATTGTCTGTATAATCTTGTACAGATTACTTGGCCTCTGTTATGATTTAGATATGAGGTATCCTCCAGAAACTCAGGTGTGAGACAATGCAAGGAAGTCTAGAGGTGAAATAATTATGAAAGCTATAAACTTAATCAGTGCATTCATTCACTGACAGAGATTAATTGCATGGTAACTGTAGGCAGGTAGGATGTGACTGGAGGAGGTGGGTCATTAGGGGTATGCCTTTAGAGTTCATATTTTGTTCCTGGTGAACAAGAGCTTGCCTGGCTTCCCGGTGGCCATGTTCTGAACTGCTTTCCTCCTTCACACTTTTCTGCCAGGAAGTTCTGCCTCACCTCAGGCCCAAAGCAACAGAAGAGACTTTATATTGACAGAGACCTCTGAAACAAGGAGCCCCAAGTAAACTTTTCCTCTGAAATTGTTCTTGTTAGTTCTTTTGTTCACAGCAGTGAAGAAAAAACTGACTAAAATAGCCTCTGATTCAGTTTGAGTTGTTTCCCAAAAGCTTGTATCTTAGAACCTTAATTCCTCCACGAGGCAGCTGGGAGGTGGAACCTCCTGGCAGGTGTTGGGTTCATGGGAACAGAACCCTCTTCAACAGATTAACATCTTTCTTGCGGCTTCATACTTGAGGTAGAGAGTTCTTATCTTACGGGACTGAATTGGTTATATGAGAGCAGGTTGTTAGAAAGCAAGGCTGTCCTCATGTTTTGCTTCTTCTGAACATGCCCACTTACTCTTTTGATGTCCACTATGTTATGAAGTAGCACCAGGCCTTCACCAGATGCAGCAGCCCAATCTTGGACTTTCCAACCTCCAGATCTGTGAGCCTAAATAAAATATTTTCCTACATAAATTACACAGCCTCAGGTATTTCATTGTAGCAACAGGGAATGTTAAGGAAGCCTTATTACAACTCATTGTCCTCATTTGCAAAATGAGGGCATGTAACTGAGAACTCAGCTTGTTTTAAGTATGAAGTAAAATAAAACATGCAGATTAGCACAGTGTCTGGCATTTGTTAGGTGCTTAATAAATGTTAATTATTGTTTTTACTCTAATCTAGTGCTAGTAATCTAGCACTTGATTATTACCACTACCTTCAGTAGTAGTATAATAATTAGTACATATAGTCTTTATTGTCTCTAATATTCTTTGGAACTTCTGTGGCTAATAATCCCCAAATATGTTACAAATTTGGATACCAAAAATGAAATACTTTAATGTTGGATATTTTTAATAAAAGCTGAAATTTTATTAACTTCTAAGAATGACCTTCTCTCTTGCCAAGTTTCTATTAGGAAATGAAGTCTATTGATAATATAAAGAATTGGTCCTAATTTGTCTTATTTAAGATATAGCTATATGACTTAGATTTTAATGAGACTTACTTATAAATCAGATACTGAAATTCTGTCTAGAAAAGAAAACTACATATCTTGAGATGATTCTGCAACCGAAAAAATTTTTAAAAGTCAGCTTGAAAGAAACCGCCATGTATTAAATGTCTACATATGTCAGGGATTCTTCTAGATAATTTGTAGTTTGAGAAATTTTAAAAATATTTATTTTATTAATATTTTCCTGAGCATACACACAAATCTTTTTAAAAACAGGACATCTTATTTTTTATTTACAGCAAACAAAGAGAACCAAATAGTCTAAATCCCTACACACAAGAGTCTGTGTTTTAGGTGAAGAACCCTAAAAAAAATGAAGGTGGGGTCTTGTATTTGTACCTCTTCTCATGAGGGTCTCCCTGGAAAAACAAGGGGAATGATCTTGACTTTTCACTCCAAGATATTGGAATATGAGTAAGCCTTACCAGGGGAGTACTAGAAAGGGGAATATTTCATATTAAAACTAAGCTTTCATGATGTGACAACTCTTTGGTGGTAAAATGCTGGTCTGAAAGCAAACATAAGGAACACTACATATTCCACAGATCCTAAGGGCATTAGCATCTAACCTTCTGTGTCAGGGTTTTTCTTTTATGATTCAGCACAGGGAACCACTTGACATTGAGGAAGAAAAAAAACAGTTCAACACAAAAAGTGAGGAAAGAAGGACTGAAATTTAAGAAGATACAGATTTTAAAGAATTTTCTATACGAAAAAAATCAACTGTTAAAGCTGTTAACTGGTTGCGGCAGATTTGCCTCAAAGATTGGGAGGGCAATTTTTCTTTTGCTAGGCCTTGCTCTCTCCCCATTCCAGTAAAGAAGTATTTTATACAATTTGTATTATTTTGATGTATACTTAGAATATTCTTGTGACCAAGATGATAGCAAATCGTGCTCAAAGACATTCCAAAGATACTATTTTTAATTCTGATCTTCCTTTTGAGTCCTGACCCAAGGGATGGAGCTAGCATGAAAATCTAACTTTTATATTTTATAGGAGATGAATTTAACAAAGGTAGACAGTTTGGTGAGACTGTGTTTTGTTACCATTTTCCATGAAAAGAAAGCAAACGTATCTTTTGTCAGTTTTTGGTCTGTATCATCTTTAGGCGACAGTGTCTTTAATAAAGACCTATGGTTTATGTGACCTAAGTTAATCCCTCCTGTTGTCAAGAAGAATGCTACCAATGTGTTAAAATAGTCTTTGTCTCTGGTTTACTCATGTCTGTTGCAGTAAATGGGACAAAGCTGATGATATTATCAAAATACTCTATAACAATATATTATCAAACCAGGTTTTCCAGGACATTGGCAACCCCAATATGTATCAGGAGCCTTAGGACTCACAGTGGGATGCAGTTGTTCATTCCCAGCCCACTCTGTCTGCCTCCAGTGCCACATAGGCAGACATATTCCTGTGACATTAAGCACAGTGGTGAGACATGAGTCACCTGTGAATATGCCTTAAGATTTGAAGGTCCTGTGAGGTCTCACCTTTGAGAAAGGGGGAGGGGAAGGCCAGCGCTAGAATTTGACCACTGCAACCAAATTTCCAGGTCCTACCAGCAAAATCAGAGCCTTTTCCATGCTCACTGCACATTCCTGAGAGTGCCTGGTTGTGTCTGGAGCCTGCATCCGAACCCCTTAGGGAGAATAGGAAGGAAACTTCTGATTTCCTGTTGTTGTCTTTTCCTCCCCACCTCTCTCAGTTGCTTAACCTCTGGGTGATAGAAAAGAGACTTGCCTTAAACAATTGACTTCATTTACTTTGATCCCTTAAGGAAAGGGATGGGGGTTGTATTTGTTGTGGGAGGTGTGAAAAGGGAAGGCAATTACTTTGATGTATCTCCTCTAGTTGTCAGACGTTCTATATACCGGGTCTTATTTTGGTCTTACATATAACCTATGCAAGGTAAGCATTATTATGCATTCATTTACTGAGTGCTTATTACGCATCATGCACCATTCTAGGGACTCATCATTACTATCTCTCATTAAATATGGGGGAAAACGTGAGAGAGTCTAAGTCACTTGCTTGAAGTTTACGATTTTTAAGTGTACAAATAGGCAAATTTTTGTTTGTTGTTTATTAACTTGAGCTTCATTTAAGATAATTTAGCCAGGTGTGGTGGTGCTTGCTTGTAATCCCAGCAGTTTAGGAGGCTGAGGCAGGAGGATCATGAGTTCAAAGCCAGCCTCAGCAAAAGTGAGGCACTAAGCAACACAGTGAGACCCTTTCTCTAAATAAAAAATATACAATAGGGCTGGGGATGTGGCTCAGTGGTCAAGTGCCCCTGAGTTCAATCCCCAGTACCCCCTCCCCCCAAAAAGGATAATGTAATGTTAAAAACTATTTTTTTTCTAGTAATTTTGTCAGAGATATGAGTGTGGTTTTCAAGAAAATTAATACCAAGATTTAAAAGACAGAGTTTAGGAGTATAAGTGAAAAGTCTAAGAGATTAACATAAAATATTCAGTTAGTATCACTGCAAAAGATGCGATCCTACTTATTCCCCCCTCTATTTTGTAAACATACATATAGTTTTAACATTTAACCTAATAGTTACAAAATGGATTCCTACTGTTCATAAAAGCCCTTTTTATTAGTGAAAATAATTACAGAAAATATAAAATATTCTGGATGAAAGTGGAAAGAAAGAAAAGATAACCTCTTCATTTCATCTAAATGTAAATTTACTTTTAGGTAACCTTGTTAAAATTTTAAAATGTTGCATTCTTTATAAAAATTTTATCTTCTCTGGTAACCTTTTATTTTAAACCAAAAATTAAAATTTACCCTCACATATTTGTGTTAAATATCATAAATGCACTATGAATATAAATATGCAAAAGTATTTATCTTTTGTATAACAAATATTTATTACAAATTTAAAAAACAAGTGGAGAAATAGAATTCAATTCCAGCATAGTTTTTCTAACTGATCCTTGAGGATTTCTTCTTTACGAGTGAGAGGCAGTAATTGTTAGTAATTGGATTTCAAAGGGATTTAGTTTTTGTAAGGACATTCATTAATTAGACTAGTTTCCCCTAAATGATTCTAGCTCAAAATCTATCTCCACATGGTTTGTATGGAACCAAAATGGAAGTGTGTGGAAACCACAGTTGCTTCCCTTTCCTTCTTTGTTTCCAGTTCCCTTTCACTTCACCCCCATTCTTCTGACCCCTGGTGTCAGGGCCAGTGTCTCCAACACCCTCTACTCCTCACTCTCCATCATTCATTCCCTTGTCTCTGATGTGGAAAGTCATGAATTTCTGATCTTATGCAGAGTGCTTTGCGAGCTTGGCTTCAATGACCCTTTCCAACCATTTTATTGGCTACCAAATCCTTATGTAGAAATCTGGAGCTTCAACATTCCTCTCAGTGGCTTCACTGGAATTCCGCATAAATAAAACTTCATATCTAAAGTTCCATTCAGAACCAATTAAAAATAATTTGTAATTGGTATTGCATTTGAATGATCCTTCTATTGACACTTTTTATCTGTAATAAAATTTACGATAAATGACATGATGTATGGAGGCATTAGAGATGATTTTTCTTCCTTCTATAAATTTTACATGAGAAAGTATAAAATATTTTGTTCAGGGTTTTTAAAAATTTTTAAATCTAAGTCCTTTTTGCATTCAATTGCTTTTTGGTATTACTCAATGGCTACTCTTTCTAGTTGAAAACCTTTCTGCCACTATTTTTTAATGGGTTATTTATTCAAGATTTAGAAGGAAGTACTTATTGCTCAAGGCATGTTGAATGACCCAATAAAAATGTCAGTTCTTTACACTGGTAACTTTACAAAAATTCCTTTTATGATTTAATGGGAGTTTCTCCTGTTTTATTTTAATGGACAGGCATATCAAGAATGGTTCTGGTAATGTAATTCAAAATAAGTTCTTCCATTAAGAACTGAATGATTTTTTTTTTATTGCTTTCAAAAATGAATCTCCACCCATGAAACACTTAGAATGGTAAGAGAACAAGTGAAAATTCAGTCTTCTTAAAGTAATGAAGCAGTGCAGGAGTAGAACAAAGCAATATCATAATGAAGTCAGAAACTTCCTTAACTTCCACATGCAACTGTTCAATAGGAGAAAATGCTTATAAAAATCACTAATTCACAACATAAGAAGCATGTAAGGCCATTTTACCTCAGCGGGAAACTTGTTGACTCTAGATTTTTAAAATAATCTTTCAGATATAAAGTTTAAAGTGACACTTTGGGTTTTAAAAATAACCTTTCAGACAAAAATTACTTTTCCACTATTTTGCTTACTGAGACTGAAGCAGGAAGGCGAAGAACATGAATTTAATTTAGTTTTGCATACTTCCTGAATCTGTGTTCCTGTCCTACAAGTGAAGCTCATATTATTACTAACCTGTCTCTTAACAATGTGTTGACATTGTTTACTTCCCAAACCACCTTCGCTTCTATGAGAAATATATACCTCCAGTTTCTTGCCTACTGGTCACAATACCCCATATTGGCTTCTAAAATATTATCATTTAACTGAGTGTGCTGGCATATGCCTGTAATCCCAGTCACTGGTGAGACTGAGGTGTAGTTTCTCTTGTGCGGGGCTAGCTCATACGCGGGGTAAGGGCGTGGAGTCAAGACCCTGACTCCAGGAAATGGTGGAAGCATGCTTGTGACGAGCAGCCTGCAGATTCGTTATTGCCAGAACAGCTATACATTTTATAGGTTTCTTGCCCAATCACAATGTGCCTTGGGGGATCAGACCACCAGGTTCCTATATGGGTTCCCTTGGTAACAGTGAGTCAACTTGGGGCAGTTGTTTACTTTCCAAGGTAGCTGAAGTGGAACGTTCCTCCCTGCAAGTTTTCCATGCACACTTGAGACTTTCACTGCTGCCAGCCAAGAACTAGGATTTCTCCCAACACTGAGGTAGCAGGGTCTCAAGTCAGAAAAAAGCCAACCTCAGTAACTTAATGAGAACCTGACCCGAAATTAAAAAAATAATAATAATGAAAAGGACTGGGGATATAGTTCAGTGGTAGAGCACCCCTGCATTCAATTCTCACCGCCACGAAAATAAACAAATAGATATAAAGATAAATAAAAGTGAAAAATAAAAGCTTACCATTGAGACAGGTTACCATTGTTTTCTGTTATGTGGGGCTAAGAATGTAAAGCCCTATTTGAATACCGTATTATAAATTATTAACAGATAAAATAAGACATTGGAAAATTCTGGAATGAGCATCTTCCTAAAACCAACAGGAAAATATTAAAACTGTGGTCTATATTCTAGTATCAGAGAATTTAAATACAAATTCTTTCTCTGTTAATATGAAAGAAATTTTATCTTTCAACACAGAATTGAATAAATGGAAACCTGAATGTACAAACATTTTGCATAGGTATTTTTCATTCTAAAGGACTTAAAGTAATCTTTCTTACCTAAATTTCTAGTATTTTTCATGTGGTTTGAATTTAATTAGGATAAATTTTAAACTTTCATCTAGGTAATTTTTTTGGAAAGTGTTATCAAGACAAATGAAGATGAATAAATCTGCATTTACACATTGAGTCAACCATCTTAGGTGAATGAAGAGAGTCTGTGAAAGGAAATAAAGAGAGCAGTGAGCACTTACCCCACCTCTCAATGACTCTTACCATGACTTCCTTCTGCAGTTGGATTGCTTTCAAGTTTGTATTGTAAACAGAAAGAATATTCAAAATGCTTTCTGAATGCACTAATAAGTCGCATCACTGATGTATTGCTTTATTACATGTGTCATTGAAATGTTTACATAACTCCAAATGACAGGCATTTTTGAGGTGCACAGCCCTTTAGGAAGGGCACACATCATTGAAATTAAGAAATTAACTAATTAATATAAATCAACTCTACATTATTTTTCTTATATCACACAGAGAACACTGTAGATGAGAGTGAAATATTGGTTTGACTGTATATGGTCCTTAATAATTAGCCCCATACACAACACAATGGAGAAGATACATGAGTGCACATGCAGCATGTGTACACATCATGGGAATGCATAAAATGTGTATTTTATTTTTATACACATAATATGAAAGATAATGTACCTATGTGTGTATAGATATATGTATGAATTTGTGATACTTTGTGCATGTATCTAAATTACTTGGTATCAACGTAAGCTATGCTCAGTCATTTGGTTGATTTAGATGACTAGTGTCACAAAAGTGAAGATTCACTTGTTTAATTTTTGTAGTTCCTAAGGTATACGTACAACAAACATTTATTGGTAGCTCCTCTGGAGAAGGGTATTCTCAGCATCTTTGTGAATGTTGTTTTTCCTAAAGAAATTCTCTCCCTTCTACCTCATCTTTGCTATTCTTCTGGGTTATAAAACATCAGTGGAATTCCTTTATGAACTTCAAAACCACCTATAATTTAGACTGATGCTACTCAGAATGTTCTAGTGTTAAATGCAAACTGATACCTGTTCACCACCATGGGCGTACTATAGGTATTTAGTGCAAATTATTATACATTTTTTAATAATTGATATCACTGAGACATCCAGACATTATTTTATTTAGATTTTTTTTATTATTTTACAGAAGTATTGGTCTACAACCAAAGCACAACATGAACAAAAACTGGACTTTCACCACACATGCTTTGAGGAACACTGATCTATGCGATTGTTTCTTCAACCTGACAGTATATCAAGGTTCTCCAGGGCACTTTTTAAGAAACACAAGATGATTAATAATTGGGGACTAGGCTGTGCTAAAAAAAAAAAATCCCCCAAGCCTCCAGGTTACCTTTTTGCACATTAGTTTAGAATCTCACTCTTGGCTATTTAATTGCTGCAGTCCAATTATGCCAAGACTAGTTTACGTCTTTGGGGATTGAGTAGAATGGAAGTGCCATGCGACTATTATTGATCTTGTCCTCTTGACTGCTGTGTCTTCAGCACCTAGATAGTACATACATAACAAGTGATCACAATTGGCGGATTGAATGCATCTCTCAGTTCTCAGCTAGATTGTGAACCAAGTAAAACCATGGGTCATGGCTTCTATTCTGTGGCCTCTCACAAATTCTTAGGATGCAAAAGAACTGTTTTTTTAAATACACATATGAATAAATAGCCTTATCCATGATGACAGTGACATTATTTTGTGTCCTCTCTACATATGTGTCTGTACAGCAAGTAAATTTCTCAGCACCCTGTCATCACAACCCCAAGTATCACTCCACAACTTTCAAGATTAATAGATAAATATAATTTTTCTGGGGGAATAGGTCTAGGAATCCTCAGGTATTTTCTGGTATGTAAATCTAGTTGGTTAATCTCACCTTTAGCTGCGAAAGAAATTTGATCAGAAAAGTCCTTGATCTGTGGCCCACCTGTTCTTGCTTAGCAAATTGGCTACACTTGGCTTGTTATTTATTTACCCTGCAACACATTTTATCTTTATATGACACACAACAGCCTTTCATGTCTTTGTATCTTTTCCATGCCATTTCTCTTGCTAGGAATTATATTCTCTTATTCTTACCAAACAAACCCTTCTACTTTACTTAAGGTCTTCTGATTCAGTTGAGAAACTACTACTGTCTCCCTTCATCAAAACTACTTGCTCTGCCTGCTGTTTTCCCTCCATACTTTGCCATTTCAAACTTCCATTACCTATCTTTTTCTTCCTGTTATGTACTAATGTGTGAGTTTGTGTTATTCTCCTCCAGACTAAATTTATCTAGCTCAAGAGTATATCTCATTAATCTCTATTTTGCCTTTGCTTATCTTGTTGCCAGTTTCAGAGCAGATACTCCAGAGATGTTCTTTAAATCAATTTAGGAACATTTAGAATAGGGAAGATGGAGGGGGCTCTGTGATGTTTATTAGAGGCATATAGGGTGTCATGCATCCCGCAGAGTGATCATGAAAGGAGTTTTTTCCCTCTTTCACTAAGCACTGCTTCTGTTGGGCATTGAATAAGAAACTGCACCTGTGCCCTTGTGAGGTTCTTCATTGAATTGCTTTGCTGCTTCTGAAAACATAAATGTTCTGGATATGTCCTTTTGTTTCATCTGCATCCAAATACAAGCAATAACTATCTTGTTACTCAATTTAGTCCCTTCCAATTTCAGTAAAAGAAACACATTTTCCTTCAATATTCCTGCCTTTTTTACAATCTTGACATAGGTCTCTTTATTTGTCAAGATACTGAACGTTTTAAAACCCAGATAATAATAACAATGGTGCATTACTGAGACTCCCATTAGCACTTGAATTGTAAACCTTTTTGAGAGTCAGTTATTTTGTTCACATTATCAAAGGGAGTTTATTTTTGTTCTTTCAGATCATCAAGACAGGCAGAGTTCCTCTGTGAAGTACTTTTATGTCCAGTTCTCCTTGGCAATGAGGGTACTGTCCTCTGAAGGGGCAATTTCAGGTAAGGTCTTCCCTTTAATTCCCAATCTTGTAGGAACTTGGGCCAGTCTTTGGTCTACCATTACCAAGATACTATCAGAATGGAAGGTCAAGGTCAGTAGGAACAGCAATGTCTCCAAGGGGAAAGGCAGTTGGTGAGCAGTTATCTTGACGTTGCCTTCACTTCTCTCTTTGACTCTGGATTATTGCTTACTTCTGGGCAGCAAGGAAATAATTTATTTGAATTAATATTTATTTCTTACAATTTTTATTTGTCTTGAGTATGACCTGAGGGCATGTAGGATTTCACAGACCCAGAAGCCTAATCATATTTTCATAGTGTATTGCTTTAGAAAATTTCTATAAATATTTTCAGTGGTGGTTGAGCCATCTTCTTGGGATACAGGAGGAAAAATACTCAAGAACAGAAAGTAAATTTGTGTCTCAATCGATTATTTAGAAGTATGGATAATTACAACA
Organism: Sciurus carolinensis; assembly: GCF_902686445.1. Lineage (NCBI taxonomy): Eukaryota > Metazoa > Chordata > Mammalia > Rodentia > Sciuridae > Sciurus > Sciurus carolinensis. Next base: position 109,202,783 of record NC_062218.1, read on the forward strand.
GTAATGAAAAATAGCATAGGAAGGTAGTAAGGCTTACAAATTATGAGTAAATGTACTTTGTTCAGAAAACTAAATAAATAACATAAAACTTAGGTTAAAAAATCTCCATTTTTTGTGGTGGGGTGAGTCATGAGAACTTTCCATCAGGTCCTTACTTGGGTGTTTTTGAAATCTCTCCATTTTTATTCAAATGTGGGTTTAATTTTTCCATATAAAAATGTTGCTACCAATTTTTATTTTCTCTCTTCAACGGACTTTCTCTTTTTGGTGCCTACTGTCTTATTTTTAAATATCTTCTACTTCTTTTTGGTTGATTCTGCTTTAAATTGGTCTTTCAATCTGTCTCCCTTCTCCCTATAGTTTTATTTCTTCTTCTTCTTTTTTTAACAACAGACATTTATTTCTCACAATTTTGAAGGCTGGAAAGTCCAAGGTCAAGGTGCTAGCAGATCTAGTATCTGGTTGAGGTCCAGCTCCCTGGTTTGTGCAGTACTTCCTCATTGTTTCTTTCCAGTTTCTCTCTCTCACTTGCAGACACATTAGGCAGGCATCTTGCTCATAGACCTTTTGTTTTTCCCTCCCTTTACCTCCAACCTATTTCTTCTATTCTTCTTCTTGGTGAAAAAAAAAAAAAAACCCACTATTTTTATAGACATTTTTCCCTTCTTCCTTCTCAATTTTTTAAAAGCAGCATATGAATGATTTTTGAAACCTGAAAATAAAAGATTAAAAACTTGATGAAAAATGGTTATTTTTAAAATAGAACATGCTGGATAAAGCAAAGATCTCTGTAGATTCAACATGGATGAAACCAATATTATTTTCCATGTTATCTAAATGTAAAGGTGATGAAAACAAAGCTCTGCAGCAATAAATAAAAGGAGAAAAAGTGTTCGTGGAACAGAGTACAGTGTTTCTCCTATAAATCATGTAAATGGGAATGGGAGTTTTACAGGCTTCTGAAAGAATCAAAAAGGATGGATTGATTTTGAGAGATGAAGGGGCAAATGACTGGGCCAATGTCATTGTTCCCCATAGGAGCAAATTCATTTCTAAGAACAAAACGTAGTGATACAAATAGCAATGATTTTGTGGTCGGTTCTGTATGAATTTTCATATATTCATGGTACTCAAACACAACAGGTATGCCTGACTCTGAGGTGCGATTTTGTGATCAATGCTGCCTCAACTGAGTCTTCTAAAACCAAAGGAAGAAGACAAAATGGTGACATCAGTGATCTTTATCTTAAGCCTTTTTAAAGGAAGAGTCTTAAGATAACTTATTCAAACTTATACAGATGTTAAAGAAAATTTTGTCAATCTTCATTTCATAGACAAGGAACACAGTTCTCAGAGATTGGGAGAACTAAGTCAGAAGTGCCATTTTTGTTTTGGTGTATAGCCCCAATTACTCTTTTGGCAAAACCTCAACTCTTTTCATACCTACTCTCTGCTCCCTCTCACAAATTATCTTCCCAACTGATTTCACAAGACTAAAAAGTTCCACAGTACAATCCTTTAAAGGTTCTGTGTGTATTCAGAAATCCTCCACTAACACAAGTACATTGCTCAGAGGGAATAATATGGTAGTGATCGTTTTCTCTGGGTTTGTATCTTCACCCAAATCTTCTTTCTTCTCTGCCATTCAGGAGGAAGAAGCAGAGAGGAGTATGATGGACTAACTCTACCCACCTTGCAAATTTTCTGTCTTGGGGAAAAATATATCTACAGTTGCTTTCTCAATGAGGAGGTTATTTGTGTCAGAAAATTGTTTGTGAAATCCAGAACATCATACTTTAGAGGATGATGCAACTATCTTATGTGCAGGCACTGCACTGTCTGGTGTCCTTTATGTGGAAGAGTTTTTTGTTGTTGTCTTCAGCAACTATGCAGGTGAAGGTTCAGCCTGTTCAGTTTCTCTTTGTGATGCCACAGGGAGCTGGAGCATTCAATTCAAGAGAACTCTGAAATCAGTCCACAAAGAACACCTTCCTCCAAGGACAAAGAGCCCTGTCATTTGAAGGTGGGCACAGAAAGCTGTGAAGTAAGTGAGACACACTGATGATTTTCTCTGGCACCCTCATGCTTTCCAAACTTTGCTACACCTCCAAAGTTATCATTTTTCTATTGTGGCTGAGGATTACAGCCATATGACTAATGAAAACCAATATTGTCAGAAGGAGAACTGCTTACTGTGGATTTGAGATCCTTCACTAGATTTTTTTGGATAGGCACAAGGATTTCCAGATCAATGAAATGTCTTGAAAAACAATTCTGACATGTACAAGGATACTTTCATCACAATCAAGCCCACAGAAGCAGATTCAACTTTTACTGAATTTGCATCAAGGAATTTGCAATTTAGCATCCCATGCTCATTCTTCTTGAACCACTGAAGTGAAATAATTTATATGGTGAGTAAATACTAGCTAAACAATGTGCTCTTAGGAACTATGATCACTAACAATCCTGCGAAAACAATGCACTCCTTTATAGTTTGGTAGATTCCAACGGAGTAAGATTCCTTCATAATCAAAGTGTAATTAAATCATTAATCTCACTCTATACTACTGATGCATATGAATATTTTCTGCTAATAGGAAATTATTAACTTGTTTAAATTACTCTAATATGGCACTCATCTTTCATAAACATTTTTCAGGGAAAACGGGGTCATGCACGAGGGACCTTCAGCTTTCTTTAGAGGCAGGCAGCTCAGGCATTGACTGAGCTTTGTGTTGTGCTCTCTTGATGACCCTCTCTCAAGAGCTGTGGAAATTATCCTCAGCTCTTCCTAATGTAAGAGAAAAGACCTTGTTGATTTTAGATCTTTTATATTGTGTTTTCCACACATAGTGCTTCGCTATGTTGGATGGTGGAGTAGGCTAGGATAGGGTCCTAGGAGAATAATTACTTGAGAAATCACACATGTAGTGAATAAGTGTATTTTTCTAGTCTTTAAAATCATTTCTTACACTAGTTCCTGTTAGGTTGAGCACAAATCTGCAATTCATTCTTCATCCTACTGCAAACATGTTTAGGCAATCAATGGGTTCTGCCCGGAAGCAAAGAATACAAATAGAGGCACTTACAGAGAAGAAATGTATGATGATATATTTCCTGCGATTCAGGTAGAAAGGAATGATTTGTATTGGTGTGATCCCAATCTACTGTAGTTTACTTAATATATAATTTTGATTCCTTTTATTATTCCTCTTCACTTTCCTTCATTAAAAAATGTTTAATTTTCTCCTTTAAGATGAATCATTGGCCATAAACTTATTTTATTTTATAATGAGTTATTATATGTTTTATTTATGTAAATAACAATGGATGTAAAAACCGTACATATATAATTAAAATGCTGCATAATTGAAATTCTGAAGAACTTTTTTTTCTAACATAAGGGAAACATTGAACAGTTTGAAAATTCTTAGTCTAGAATTTGTATAACTATTGCTTTCGCTCATGATCCCTGGTTTAATAAACTTTTTATACTGCTTTTCTTTGTAAATAAAGATGACCCTTATTTTAATGAGTTTTCCAGAGGGAATTCACTGTAAGAGTGGCAGTCTATGTTGGACATGATTTCAGATGACCACTTCACAATATTGGTGAATTTTATATTGTTGCATAATTAAACAAGAATAGTCAGTTTAACAAGGTATTTTCTATATTATTTCATTTTAACTTGGCAAAATCGGGGGTGACACATCACCAAGATTTTTAGGCAAATATTAAGCTAAGGAGATGGAAGAAAGTGTAAAGAGATACAGATGCTGGTTTGCCAAGATGGTGAAATAACACAAATTTCAGATTTCATGCCCCAAAATTAATGCTGGAGAAATTGTAGAGGCAAAAGGGAACTATGGATTTAAGGAAATGACAACACTGAAACCCCCTAGGAGTTGAAGATTGAGAGCTGGATTGCACAGGATAGTTGGTTAGTAGTAGCTTGGAGCACAGAAAAGCCAGAGGCAGGAAATAGGAAAATATTATCACAGTGGTTCTCAAATGCATCTTCAGACCAATAGCATCAGCATTACCTGGTTACCTAATAGAAATGAAAACTATCAGTCCATTTCAAACTTACTTAAAAAGAAACTGAGGAAGGCCTAGCAATCCATTTAAACAAGCCCTCTCTAATTCTGATACATGCCACCGTTTAAAGAGAAAGAATTTTTAACCTCCTATTTGCCTTTTCTTGCATTGCCTAGGGACAACTGTGACTTGCAAGTATTACTACAGACATTTGTGTGTATCTCAGCAGACCAGAGGGTCAGTGCCAGTGTCAGTGCTGGAGGTATTATGACAACAGGGTAAAAAGCCCTTCCTGTTGGGTGTTCCCAACAGATGAAGACTGGTCAGCTTTTCTCCAGCATTTATTTCTCCATCAAAGCACAGGGGTTACAGCTTAGTGAGGACAGTGAACCACCCTCTGTTACTCACTTAAGGCTTTAAGGGAACCCTAATTATAGCTGATTGATGGCTGGTCAGTCAAAATGTCACCAGGGATTCTGTGGAGCCTGAGACCGTCCACCTGGAGCTGTGCCATGTCATTCATCATTGACCATACAGAACTGCTGACACTCCCAGGAAGTTGTGGGTTCACAGGTCATGAGGATGAGACCTCTAAGCAGGACCAGGTCCAGGACTGTAAGCTCAGGTTCAAGAGCCAGTTGCTGAAAAACGAACAAACAAAAAGGAAACTATAAATACAAAACCAATTGTAAAGATGAATATTTGTCTAGGATGACAAAAAATAGTCACAACAAACTCATAGTTTTAAAATTATAGATCATCATTAAATTTAGAAAACTATTAATTCCTATCAAAGTTCTTAGGCTTTTATATCCTTATTTTTGGCTCCATATTCTTCGTTCAACTCTTCCTCTGTCAAAATCATATTACTGAAGATAATTATAATTTAAAATACAAACTTATTTTATGTAGTCTTTTCCATTCTATGATCATTCAAAGTTTGTATTTATTATTGAGAATTGGATGCATAAGACAACTATACACACTGACTTATTTTTAATACTGCTATATTTTGAGCTTTATAATCACGGGATATTTGATATATCTTATTTTACATTATTCATGTGTAAAAAAGAAAAAAATGTATGTTGCATTTAAAATAATGTATTTTGAATTTTTGAATATATCCTAAAAGCAGATAATTTCATTGACCCCTAAAATTTCTAAAATTTTGAAATTTAGAAATCTGATGATTGAAACAGTTTACTTATATGTTACTTTCTGACTACACGTTTAAACCACTTCCCCCAGTTCAGTGCTGGACATTATTAGAACATTTTGACATTGCACTATAAGCTCCTTCTGTCATGAGGCAGGACATTGGTAGGATGTAGTAGAGGGGTATTCTCAGAAACCATTCTTATACACATACAGTCAATAATAACTATACTCTGTAATCATGTATATTGGAATAGAAATTGAGTGGAAAGATAGCACTCTTAACTGCGTATCTTTTGAATATTTACAAAAGTACAAGGTCTATGACTCTCAGACTTTGTTAGTATATTAGAGAAGTAAGGGCATGAACTTAGAAGAAGCAGAACATATAACAGGACATGAAAGAGAGAGAAAGAGAGAGGAAAGGAAGTGGGGAGGGAGAGAGAGAGAGAGAATATTAAAGAATTCACTCACTCCACTCACTTGACCTGGCAAGTCCAAAATCTGCAGCCTAACTCAGTGGACCAGGAAGAGGGAGGTAAGTTTGCAGTTTGTACTCAAAGGCTGTCTGCTGGCAGAATTCTCTTTTCCCTGAGAGATCTTTTTCTGTTAAGGCCTTCATTCGTCTTAAGAGGTCCACTCACATTACAGAGGATAATTTAATTTGCTTTACTTAAACTACAGATTTAAATGTTAATGTCATCTAAAAAGAATACCTCTACAGAAACATCTAGATTAATATTTGACCAAGTATTTATACTGTGACCTAGCCATGATGACTCACAAAACTAACCACTACAATTACCTTTAAGGTGACTTCTTTTTTCCACCTGAGGAGTTTAAGTAGCTCAAATGAAAATCGGTTACTAGAAGAGTATATGTAAAGTTACACTGTTTTTAACCTTTGCATTTAGGATGATGCCTCTGGTGTATGGCAAATGTGTTATGAATGAAAGCAATGCTATTTTACTCCTGAGTGAAGCCTAGAATGTCAATACAAGATTCCCCAGACTCTTCTCTTGCAGTATTGGCCAAGTGGGTTACATGTTTCACATGGTTCAGTTATATGATGGTAGACCCTCCAACCAGACAGATCCCTGAGACACCCTGTGGTATGGCCCTGGAACCTTGCCTGGAGCTTAGTGGCTTTGCATATGTTAAGCTACTGAGATTTGAGGATTTTTTTTTTACTACATCGTAAACTATTCTAATATATGAAACAATAAATTAAAACAGGCATGCTATGTTTAAAGAGATAAAGGATGATATTAACAATATGCAACACAATATTATACAAAATAATTAAGTAAAAATATTAGGCATGATAAATTTATTATTTGATGTATGGAACCTAGCATATGGGGCAAATAATAGTGCAGTTGATAACCAATTTAGTAGATTTGTAAAAGAAGACTTGGACACCCTCCAGAAGTTGGTGGAAAATAATAAAGAGTTAAGAAACATAAAAGAAAAGGCTGAAGAGATATGAAGAATAAGAATAAAGGAATAGAGGATTCAGAGGGAAAAAAAAGTGAAACTAGGAGGAAATATTTGAAGAAATAATGAAAATTCATTTTTCGGAATTAAAAAAGTGAGATTTCGATATAATGGGTTCATAAAGTGCCAAGACTAAAAATCTGCACATAGAAACACTGCAGAAAAATTATAACAGCATCAAAAGAAAAGAAAAAAATATTATTAATTTCAGAGACAGGATTACTTACAAAGGAAAAAGATTTAGGTTAACTGAGATTTTCATCAATAAGATTAGAAATAAGATAATGGAATAATATTTTTAAAGAAAGTCTAAGAGGAAATGAACCCCAATTCTATAATTTTATGTCCAACCAAATTACCATTCAGATTAGGACGAGTTATATAAGTACCCTAAGGCATGAAAAACACCTCGAGTTTGCCATACAAAGACATTAGGAACACTTTGAGAAACAAAGAGAAACAAATTTAAGAGTTCAAGAAAGACAGATATAAGGTGTGATCAAATATTTTGGTAAATGTTATTTTCGTCTATAAAAAAAATCCAGGATGATGGAAGGGCCAAGTAGAAGCACATGATGTCTTCCATTGGCCAACATAAGTTACATGGTCAATTCCAACCTCTTATATATGGATTATCTTACCTAGCACAGATATAAGAACAGAAAAGGCTTGGGTTTTATCTTTTAATTAAAAAAATTTTTTTTGCTCAGATTTTGAAAACATACTTGACATATTTTCTGGTATTAATATATTCCAAATAAAGTGGCTATAAATTAAAATCTAGTTGACTCCAGAGGAAACCCTCAGATTTTTGTTTCTAACAAGGTGGAACAATATATTAGATTCAGATTTTTAACAGTTTGAGAGTAAATAAATTTGTTCTCAACTATGATTGTGGAAACAGACATGTTAACTGCTAATTTAAATCAGTTATTATTTTTGAAAGACCTCTACATTATGAAATTTTAGATGGGTCACAACATAGGATGATTTCTTTTGATATAAAGAGTTTCAACATTGAAGTGTCCTCTGAAACAAAATTTTAAATTCAAAAGCTCCTCTGCCTTTTGCTTTCCTTTCTTTTTCTTTCTTTTTTCTCTTTGGCGGTGTTGGACATGAATCTAAGGCCTTGTGAGACTAGTAAGTGCCTTAGACCTTCATTCTTGCTTTTTTCCTTATTGAATTGACTAAAAGCATCATGAAGGAATACCTCTTATGTCTATTATTTTCTAATAGTTATTGGTAAAGTGCTCAAACACACAAATATACATAAAGCTTAGTGATGAGCACATTTAATTGTAGTTCTGCTTAAGTGACATTTTAAACCTCTGTGGTATTCCTCCAACTTCACCCATATAATCTTTTTAAAAATATTTTTAAAGTAAGAAATATTTATCTGCTTCTTTATTCAAAGAGAACTTTGATGAATCCCTTAATGTTTCTGGGCTTCAGTTACTTCATTTATAAAATGAGAAAAATATTTTTGATAACCTTAAAGGTGGTACTTATACTTTACATCTAGTTCTAGATTTTATGACTGAAGTATAGGTTTTATGAACTAAAATAGTATTACTTATTACTATTGCTATACGTAAGTACTATTACTTAGTATTATGTCCAACTTAATTGCTTTGTGTAGTTGCATAGCAAATTAGATTCTTTTAGAACTATAGGAGTCCTGAAGTAGGACTGGAAGATTGGGGGCAGGATATAGAAAGGGGCCAAGGGACAGATGCTGAGCAAGGATATGGGCATCTAAGATGAACAGAAACCCTTGGGTATTTGCAATAAGCCCTGAGATCAGAATTGGCAGGACGAAAGACAATTTTCTGACCCTTTGGTCTAATCCTTCTCAACTGATGTGCTTTCTGGTTCCTTCTGTCTGGTCTCAGAAGAACACTGTAGTCTTTTGCCTTGTTAAAGTTACATACCTGGTTCCAGATTTATTCACTTTTTTCATCTTCTTGGTGGGATTACTGATAAGAAATGGGAACAACTGAGGCAGAAGGATCTCAAGTTGAGGCCAGTCTCAGCAATTTAGTGAGACCTTAGGCTCTAAGCAACTTAATGAAACCCTGTTTGCAATATTTAAAAAAATAAAATAAAATAAAAAGGGCTGGGGATGTGCCTCAGTGGTAAGCACCCCTGGGAGAAGAAAGAAAGAAAGAGAAAGAAAGAAAGAGAAAGGAAGAAAAAAGAAAGAAAGAAAGAGGAGAGAGAGGAGAGAGAGAGAGAGAGAGAGAGAGAGAGAGAGAGAGAAAGAAAGGAAACAGACTATGGGTTCAGGTTAAACAAACTTAACTATCTCCCCAACTCCCTCACTTCTTGCTTCAAAGGTCATGTTTGGGATACTGTAATCTGAAAGACAAGATTTACCTAGACTGGTATAACAAAGAAATAAGTTTACAAATTAATTTCTCATATGTATTTATTCATCCTCCTCTACATTTTATAGAGGATTTGAAGAAGAAATTGCCACACAGCAAGGAGATTGGGGAATATAGGCTTTTAGCTGGGTGACCAAACTGCCTGGATAAAAATGAGTAGAAAGGGAGGATGGGAATTGGGAAGCAATTAGCCATCTCTTCTACAATGATAAATCTCTGTGTTTTGCTCCTGAATTTATGGTGCTATAAAATGCATGGATTTTACTGACCTAAATTTCTATTACTTCAACATGTTCCTTCTTTCAGACTGTAGCAATTCAATGGTCACACACCCTAAGGTGCTATATACTTGTCTAGCATAGCTATTTCTTGCCAAGTTTGACATCTGTAAGAGATGCTAATTGAAATACAGTTATTTTATTTAAGATTTTTAAAAATGTAGTTGTAGTCCATCACAGAAATTTAGTTACATAGATTTATTTGAGATCATCTGCATACTGCTAGGAGCTAAAGGAGATGACCTGTGGTCATTTAACAAATTGATATTATGAATGCTGAAGGCTACCATATGCATGGGTATAATGCAGGCAAAGGATGAACCAATGAACTGTTAATTTTTTAAACAGTGGAATAATTTTATAGCTCACCTATTACAGACAACTTTGAAGAACTATCCTTTACTTCCAATTACACAGAAATTTCTGCAAGAAAATCTTAGAATATCTCACCTATTACACATTTGTGGGTTAGTCTTGTGAAGTTAATGACTTGGGACAGAAAAGTTGAATTACAAGCAAAGAGGAATAAGTTCCAGGGACACCCAACACAAGACAGAGGTTAGAAATGATTTCAGGACACTGTGAAGCACAGCCTTAGAAAACAAGACACTGTGGTGAAATGCAAAAATGCGCCATAGACTGTGTTTCACTGTTGCTATGTACACATGGAGACAGCTTAAGTCATGCTAAGGGAAGTCTTCAGGCTTTGAGTGTACAGAACAGCATAGCAATCTGGACAAGTAACAAGGCAGAAGGAATTTGAGTTCTTGACTGATTTTGTGAAGTACAAGTGTTCCATCAACCTGGACTGTTCAATTTCATGTTACAGGGGAGAGAAATAAATTTCTGCTTTCTTTAAGTCGCCATGTTTGGGACAACTGTTTGTTACAGTGTTATTCTGTACCTTAGGTAATGAACTTCCATGCCTGTGTCTCAGGAGACCACTTGGAATTCCTTTGTACTCTGCTGTGGCTCACGTAAAGTTCTTTCTTGATCTACTTCCTCATTTTGCAAGGTAGATAATTTTGTTTTTTGTGCACATTTGGAAGCATATTATTTTGCCCTCCTACTGGATGGGTAGTTTGATTAGGCATAGAATTCTAATTGGAAAATAATTTTTCTTCAGTTTTGAAAAATTGCTACAATTTTTTTGTTATCTAAAAAAGTGTATTTTATCCCAGCAGCTAAGGAGGCTGAGGCAGGAGGACCACAAGTTCAAAGGCAGCCTCAGCAACTTAGCAAGTAACTCAGAGAGACCCTGTGTCTAAATAAAATAGAAAAAGGGGGGCACTGGGGATGTGGTTAAGTGGTTAAGCGTCCTTGGGTTCAATATCCAGTACCAGAAAGAAAAAAAATGAAAGAAAGAAAGAAAAAAAAAAGTTTGTTTTGATTTGTAAGCTTTACCCTCATCCCACGAAATTTCTAGGATCTTCTTTTTTAGTGAGGTTCTGTAAGTTCTTACGTCATATTTTAGTATGCATCTAGTGTAATCCATTGTTTGGCATTCTGTGTGCCCCCTCAATATGGGTCCCTATACCTGGGAGGTTTCCTTGAATCATTCTTGTTGGATGATTTTCTCCTTTTCTAGTCTTCTAAATACCAATATATATATATATATATATATATATATATTATATATATATATATAAAATGTTAGAACTCCTAGATTCATCCTTTAAATTTCCTTTAAATTTAACTTTTCCTTTCTCCCTCTTTTTTTCAAATCTTTTTGTCTTTTTTCTCTATTTTCTATGAAATTTCTCAAATTAACCTTCAACCCATCTGTTGAGTTTTTTTCTTTTTGCCATAGTGTTTTTAATTTCTGAGAATGAACTTTCTGTTCTTTGGATATTCCTTCCCTATTGTTTCCATCCATTGATCATGAATGTGATGTCTTCTTTCATTTCTGAGATAATATCAATAGCAGTTGTTTTCCTAAAGTTTTTTTTTTTCTCATCTCCGCGGCCTGTCCTCCAAATGGATTTTTCCTCATTAATAATTGCCATCTTTCTTCAGATGAAAGTCTTTCCTCAGATGTGTGGATCTTTTCTGCTCAGAGAGTGAGGCTTAAAAAGCTGATCAAATGCTCTGGGAATGGGAATGCAGCCTGCAGGTTGAATTTCATAGTAGAGTGGTCTAGAAAGAATGTAGCTGCCAAACTCCAGATCTTGGTGTCTTTATTGGTTTCCCTCTTGGACTGATTAGGTGTGCCAGAGAAAAGTCTGCTAGTCCCAGACTAAAGCATAGAGATTTGGCTGCTAGAATCTGGGAGGAGAGTCAGGGAGAGGGCTAGTGATCCCAGCATTCAGCATTCACTACTTACACCCCAATGCCAATATTTTTAGTACTTTGCTCTGGCTCACAACTATGCTTTGCAACTATGTCCAGACAGCCTCCACTGTAAACTTCCCTGAAGACTAATCTTGTGTGTTTCTGTGTGGTATGTGGCAGTATCTTTCATTCTATGGAGAGGGATGGGAGGGATTGAGGTTTGAAATGATTCTCAAGCAAATTTTACCACATTCTCTTCATTTAATTCCCTTACTCTGATCCCTTCACTCTCATTTCCAGAAATACTAGAAGAAAGACTTTTGAGGCTTCTTCAGAATAAGTCAGGTGTTGCAAGCATTTGCCACTGTAGGTCTAGGAGTTTGGCTATATATTAATCTGCTTAATGAGTGGCCATTCACTTATATGATTCTTAGTTTTGAAAAATTAGTAGCCAAAATTCTCCCATTTTTTGAGATTGTGTGTGTGTGTGTGTGTGTGTGTGGTGTGTGTGTTTAAAGATACCATCATGCCAGGTACAATGGTGCATGCTTATAATCCCAGCAGCTCGGGAGGTTGAGGAAAGGAGGATCTCAAGTTCAAAGTCAGCCTCAGCAACAGCAAGGCACCAAACAACTCAGTGAGACCTTCCCTCTAAATAAAATACAAAATCGGGCTGGAATGTGGCTCAGTTGTTGAGTGCCCCTGAGTTCAATCCCTGTACTAAACAAACAAACAAACGAAAAAACTAATAAAGACATCTTGTCTCCTTTGGTAACAGTGAATTTTAAATGTTTTTATTTTACTATTTTTTTAGTAATTGATGAACCTTTATTTTACTAATTTCTTTATATGTGGTGCTGAGAATAGAGCCTAGTGCTCACACATTCAAGGTAAGCGCTCTACCACTTAACCACAATCCCAGCCCATAGACGTTTGTTTTTAATATACCATTTTAACCTGGAGCCATGATGATTGCTTTTATAAGGTTTTTTCTCTTACACTAGCAAAGAAGGTTAAAATGACTTCATTTCCTCGCATATATTCTTTTCTGAAGAATAAAATATGATTTTATTAGCTGATCAAGAGTATTAAATAGTTACATTCTCTGATTCAGGGAATTAATTTGTGACAGAAGAATTATAAGAATGAGGATATTACAATCTTAATGAATCTCCAATAACTCTCAGAATCTATTGTTTAATATGCCATCTATTTAAAAGAATAGAGCTTGTGTCAAACATGTAGTTTGTATAAAACTATCAAACTAAAAGACTGCCAGCAAAATGGTGGAACACAGGAACACATTTATGAAGAAACATTGCTAAAAGAAGCTGGTTGATCGAGATGCAGAAAATGGGCTTGTTTGCAGGCACTTGTACATCTACATGTGACAAAATTATAATAAGTTCTAAAGATACTGAGAATTTTTCCTTTATTCATTGCTAACTGGTCTTCTGGAAGGAGTTTCCACTATGTACCTAAGTAGAGGAGCACCTGAGCTATGTCTTCTATCATTTTTGCCTACATTTTGCACCTTCAATATTATTAGCCCCAAAGTGCTTCTCTTATTTCTGTGTAGAATCTACTGACTACCTGGCCAATGGAAATAAACCTTCTGTGTTCCTCTGCAGCTTTCAGATGAAAGACTTCCATCAGCACTCAGAGTTATCTGACTTTCTGAACCCATTAAAAATCCTTGAGAGGTGGAGAGCCTATAATTGTTATCACTCAGGTTCAATATAATCAGCTGTCCAACTACTCGTCACTTCCAACAGCAGCTTTACTCCGCTGCCTCCCTGTTTCTGAGATGCCTCTCTGGGGATCAATCACAACTGCCAGGACAGAGAGAAATTGAATGAACTAGATTCTAGTTTGCAAGCCAGCCATCCCACACAGAATGAGATAATTTCTAACTGAAGAGTTGCTAGAGCTTCTGACATTTGCAGGGTGTTAGTTGTTGGTATATTTGAAGAGGGCTCTGGGAGTCCTTCTGTACAGAAAAACCTAACATGGGATCCAATTATATTTTTGGTCCAGGGTTGTTAAGCATCAGTGGAGCATGGTTCATCATGACGAAACTCCTTTCAAAGCTATATCACTGATTCATGTGTTGATTCAAGACGGTCCAGCAGCATCCATACTGTGTCCTATTGGCATCCCCTCCTTGCAAAGCTACTGAAGACCTGGCTATTGGGTCACGAAGGGAAACAAGGACACTTCAAGAAGAGCATTTTCCTTTAAGATTCTGATACATATTGGTTGGATATTTAAAACACAAATAGATTATGCAACTTAGAGTTTTATTTTTGTTTATATTTTCAATTAACAAGTAATAATTGTGCATATTAATAAAGTGTGATATGTCAATACATGCATACAGTGCAGAACCCTTATTTATGTTTGGGGGACTTCCAGCTCCTCTCTTCTAGATAGTCCTAGAATGTATGATAGTTTATTGTGAACTATAGTCACTGTACTGTTTTGTGGAATAATAAGACCTATTTCTTCTAATTGTGTTTTTGCACTAGTTATATAACGTTTTTTCACCTCCCCTTTCCTTCCCTCTAAAAACTAGTAATCACTACATCAGATCACTAAGTTTCTAAATTTCTAAACATGAGAGCATGTGATATTTGTCTTTTTATGTCTACCCTGTTTCCCTTAATATTCTCCAGTTCCATCCCTTTTGCTGCAGGTGACAGGGGTCACTTAAAGGTATTTTAATCCTGATCTACCATAGTACTTCATAGTACTTTGTGGTTTTAAGTGCTTCAAAGTTGTGATAAGTGAAGTGTTTTCTTTTTGTTGTTGTGTTGTTGTTTTTCCCAGTGGTGCTGGGATTGAACTCAGAGCCTTGCACATGCTAGGCAAGTGCTCTACCACATTCCCAGCCCAGGTGGAGTTCAGTACTAAACTGGCACCATTTAGAATAAACAATAGGAAAAATTTGCTTTTCTAGTTTGTCCAGGTTAAATAATCTCGCTTTGCTTTTTTGCTCAGCTGGGTTTTTCTCAGTCTTATCTTTAGGGTTCTCTGCACTTGGGAAAGGTGTTGGGACAGCAGAGCATTTGTGAGTGGCTTGTCTACACTGCTTCCACTATCTGTTATTTGGGCTTCTCCTTTCTTTTTCATTTCCGCCAGTATTTCTAACTACCTTCAAAATCCTTCTCATTCTCTTACCCCCAAATTTCTTAACAAATGATCTATTAAATTGTTACTACTGATTAAACCGATGAAGGGCTTTTACTTTTAATATTAGCATTCAGATGAATATTAAAGTAGCAAAGAGGTTTTTGGATTCAATGGATCATAATCTACTACCATCATGTCATTTTTTTTTTTTTTGTACGTTCAAATTGTTCTTGGGAGCTCTTGAAAGCAAATTCTGATGTTCTCTTGAAATCTCCATATCAGTTTTTAAGCGCTTCCTTAGTTTTCTGACACAATAAGATAGTCTAGGCTTATGTTGAATATGTCTTGCCTCAGACCTGGTATTAGCTATTCCAAGTCCTGTGGAAGCATTTAGAAGCCAAGAGCAGAGTCCTGGTTCTAGATTCTTGGAGTTGACAGAGTTAGGAACACACATTTGAGAAACTCATCAATTCATACTGGTAAGTGTAATTTCAATCTAATACCAAAGGATTCTACTTCTTTCCCCCCATTCCGTTTTGGTTCTTTCTTTCCCCAGAGTGAGACCACTGATTCTCTAAAGAATCAACATGTACATTTTTAATACTGTAAAAGAAAAAAAATTGACCTATAGCACACACAAAATATTTCCCAAGTAGTGTATTAACATGACCACTGTCAACAAGTTTATTGTCTGGATCCATTTGCATAGCTGTAACAAAACATCATAAACTAGGTAGTTGATAAACAGCAGAAATTTATTTCTTACAGTTCTGGACTAAGCCTCTGGTTCGTAGATGTGTTCTTTTTTGTCTTCACAGGTGGAAGGAACTATCTAGCTCTTCAGAAGGGCAAAAAGCCCACCTTAAGGATCTCATCACTTCGCATAGCCCCACCTCCTAACACCACCTCCTTGGGGGTTAGAATTTGAACAAATAAATTTTGGGGGATTGTCACAAACATTCAAACCATGGCACTTATTAAGTTCATGATTTCTCTGCAGCAAATACAGTAACAATATACAATAAGTACAGTATTAAAATTTACTTGAAACAGTAATTTTTACTTATGACTATATTATCAGTTTGATAAATGGTTAATTTCATGTTTATGTTCAAAGTTTTTCCAGGATTATTGGTTTAATCTTGAATTTGAATATATACAATATTAATATGACTTAAAAACAAAAATAACAAATAATATGCTCAGATAATATCTACATCTTTTCTTATGTTCATATTACTTTTCCAACATTACACCTTCTAGACAATTAATTACAAGCCTTCTTCTCTTCTCCTTCTTGTCCCTTTCCCTTTCCCTTTTCGTTCATTCCTTCCTTCCCTCCTTCCCTCCTCCCTTCCTTCCTTCTTTTTGGTACTGGGATTGAACCCAGGGACACTTAATCATTGAGCCACATCCCCAGCCTTTTATTTTATTTTATTATTTTATTTATTTTATTTGAGACACGGTCTCACTAAGTTGCTTAAAGTCTAAGTTGTTTAAAGTCTCACTAAGTTGTTTAGGCCAACTTTGAACTTGTGGTCCTTTTGCTCAGTCATGTGAGTTGCTAGTATTGCAAGTGTGTATCATCACAACTGCTTAGCTTATATTTTTTTGTTCAAAAATATAATACTGCATATGATATATAAGATATATATTTATAGAAATATGAGGTGTATTGTATATATATATTGTAACTTATTTACTATATATGAACATATCTATCTATATACCACTTTCTTAGGGGATAGAATATGAAATCTGATATTTTTGAAATTTTGCATTTTTTGCTCAAAATATATCCAGGTGTGGTTGTGCATGTCTGTAATCCCAGTGACTCAGGAGGCTGGGGCAGGGGGATTGCAGTTCAAGGCCAGCCTCAGCAACTTGGCAAGATTCTGTCTCAAAAGCAAAACAGTTTGCTTGGCACAGTGGCACATGCCTGTAATCCCAGCTCAGGAGTCTGGGGCAGGAAGATTGGGAATTCACTATTTTTAGTGGTCTTCCTTATTCTGTTTCATCTATATAAGTGTACATATATAATTTTTAAATTGACAAGTGCAAATTTTATGTTTTATGTGGTATGATATGATGCTTTGATATAAATACACTGTGGAATAGATAAACTAACATAGGCATCACTCAATATATTTACTATTTTTTTGTGTGGCAAGAATACTTAAAATCTATTCTCAGCAATATTTGAGTATAAAATTTATTGTTATTAACTATTGTCACCATTATACATCTCTTGTTTTATATAGCCAAATAGTACTATAGTTTTTCAATCAGTATCCTACATTTGGTTGTTTTGATTATTTCAATATTTTCTAACAAATATAATTTATAATAAATAAATGTGTGTGTTTACATCTTATCAGATGTGTACATCAGGATAAATTCATCATAGTGATGTCAGTGACAAATACATGAGTAGCTTTGTTAGATATTGATGGGTTTACCTCCACTGTGATTGCATAATTTTGAATTCTCCAGCAAGGTAATAAATTGCAGTTTTAATTTATAATTCCACCAACAAAAGTGTAGTCAAGCTTTTGAATTGCTAATGGTGAAATATTGTTTTAAAAATTATATTAATCTAAAACTGCAACTAGGTTTCCTCATACCCAAGTTATAAGTGACCTCACATGTATTTTCTTCTCTTATGACTTACATTCTCTGATTTTTCTGTTAGATCTGTGATCCATTTAAATTTTATTATGTGTTTGGTGTGAAGCATGCATCCACTTATCTTTTTCTAAATGGTTTCCCAGTGTTCCTTACATTATTTGTTAGAAGGTCTGGATTGTCTGCTGATTTGTCAACCTTCTCACAGATGAGTATTACATTGTTTAATTTACAGAGGATTTCTAGTATGTTTTAATATCTGACAAGATTAGCCGTGGGGCTTTCCCTCAGATTCTTACCCTCCTACTTTTACATGTAAAGTTGTAATAAATCTGTGGAGCTCCAGGAAAGAAAAACTTGGTATTGTTACTTGGAGTTATTAAATTCATATAAAAACTTGAAGAGAACTGCCATTTTATGGTGTTGAATTCTCCTGTCCAAGAACAACTGACATATTTTTTGTGTATTTCAGAAGATTTTTCTAGTATTCCTCATATAAGTATTACATATTTCTTGTTGAGTTTATTCCTAATTTTTTGTTGATATTGTCAATGGAGTTTTTTCCTCAAGGACAATATCTCTGTATAAATGGAGACATTTTATATTTACAAGTAAATGTCATGCACTATTAATTTAATAAATTTATTATTTGAGTGCTACTTATGTATCAGGTTTCTTCCATGTCCAGTGTGCATGAGGGAAAGGTTTTCTGTAGGAGGGATGAGCTGGCTGTAGATTAATCATTAAGAAACTTATTTAATAGAAGAACCAGAGGAGACAATTATTTCTTTTGAATCAGGGAGTGTGAGGGATTGAGTCATGCTAAGATCTGGCTCTAATGAGAAAATGGAGCCTGACTTTCCTTGATTTATAGTCATACAGGTAAAAGGGGGACCAGGAGGAGCTTCTGTGAGAAACAGGATGGATTGCAGTTAAGAAAGCCCTTTGCTCTAGCAGGTCATGTGACACATCCAGGACATGCAAATTCCAGCAGTGAGCCACTCTGCATGGACATCACATACTCCCAGGAGATCTGGAACAATTCCTAATTATTGCCAGTTCCTGTGAGCCAGATTTCCGTGTCTGACAACTCACCACGCCTGATTTGCTAGTCACAGATGGCTACCCACACTTTACGGATTCTCCAGATTCTGTTATCATATTGACTTCAAAGAGATCAGCTTACTTTTTCATTTACAATCTTTTCTCTCTCTTGTTTCTTATATAACTGCATTAGTCAGTGACTCTAAAGTGCCAAGTAGAGGTGGAGATAGTATTATGGTCTGTTAACAGGAAAATAACTTCTGATTTCTTATTGTTTTTATTTGCCTGGAATATCTTGGTCCATCCTTTTTATTTTTAGTTTTTCCGAATTACTTTATTTGACATGGCATCTTTACAAACAACATAGCCTTAGGTTTTCCTTTGGAAAATCTCCATGTTTTATTGAATAAACATCTAAGTAATCATTATTTTGACTCAAAACAATAGGATATTAAGAATTTACTGGAGTTAGGGGACTATAAATATATGTAGAAGAACAATTTATCTTACCACATTCTACTGTTTCTATTCCTAGATGTTGTGTAGTTGCTGTCCATGAAAAAAATGTAAAAAAGAATTTGGAACTTGTTCTGCTATGTTTTATATGACTACACCAAGGACTAAAATAAGAAATCTTAGAAGATATAAAGTCTATAAACTTTGGGAGATTAAATTTCTACTTCCATATTTCCTGCTTCCTATCAGTGAATCTATGGGTAGTCAGTTAAACTCTCTAAGCCTCAATTCCTTGTAAAGAAATTGGAGATAAAATTATCTCTACTACATCTCTTTCAAAAATTTTTATACCCATCCAATTTTCATTTTCATAATCTGTCTATCTAATGCCTCATTCTCGAATAAAGCTTTGGTGTGCTATTTGTTTTGTAAATCTAATGACTTTTCTTTTGTTTTTAGTTAAAATAATGGAAATATTTATAAAATTCATTTATCTTTACTAGCAGTATTCTGCTCTATGCCTCTTCTGAACTCCATTCCTCTGTAGGTAATTACTCTAATTTTTTTCTGTTTTTATGGTCTTTTAAATCTGTGTGTGTGTGTGTGTGTGTGTGTGTGTGTGTGTGTGTGCACACATGCCTTTGTAACTCCAAGTAACATAAATGCATAAATATATCATTATCTTGGCTTATCAGTATGAGTTGCTGGAGTTTTTATGTTTGTACTTTGTAATGTATACATGTATGCATTTTATGTACATAAGTTTATCTGTATATGTTAAGCCTCTCCATTATTAAAATCATGATTACTCTAATTAAATACAATCTTTCCTTTAGTTTCCAACATTGTATAATTATAGTATGATTTTTGATTCTTGCAACTTATAACTTTAAATAACATGCTCATAAACTTCTCATTACTCTTTTGTCAGTTTCATGCATAACTAATCTCATCCCTCATTCTTTTATCATCCTTTTCACCTCTCCTTCCTCATTGCACACTTTACTTCTGTCAGCTTTACCTGGCATGTAGGAGGTTATGGTTGATACAGTTCACATTCTCCTCTGTGAGCATAATAATTCATAGAAAAGTTACAAGCAAAGATTCACTCTAAAAGATGAGCTCAAATAAACTAAGTTTTTGACTCATTTTTATATTGGTAATATGATTCAATCACATTCCTTTTGGAGGAGTTTTTTATAACATCATTTTTGTGCTTCTCAAGGAACATGCTTCTAGCACCAGATTCTTTTCATTTAAAAAATACCATTGTAGCTTAATTCATTTTTGGACCATAAGTTTCTTTCTTTCTTTTTTTTTTCCATTTCTATTCCTACTGAGAGAAATAAAATTTATCACTTCCCAATATTTCCAGATTCGTTTTTGGGTGACCAACTACTTGATTTATTTCATTCTTCTTGGAGATATTCTTTTAGCAGCTTTACTTTCTCTTCCATCTTGCCCCTATTCAAGGCTGATTTTCAACTGGTACACATCAGTAGAGCTGAAGTAATTTTTAAAACATTGAGAAATTTCTGACAGAAGGAAATATAATAGCATCTGTAATAGGTGGTAAAATTGACTAAGTTAACCAATTTATATCTTAATGTATTCACTAAGTATTGTCATAGTATATGAAGGTGATTGTTGATCATGGATCTTCCTTCCATCAAGACTTCTGAGAAGCATCTACCAGTGAGGCCAGCTAGACAGTATAACATTTTCTATAATGTACTCTGTAATTTCAACTGATCATTTCACTTTTGCTTTAAACAATTCATACTTTGTGCTGTTAGTATCATGATCCTTGCACAGAGTTGTTACTGAATTATTTTGGTGTTTGTAAAATCAAGAATCTACAATGAAATATTAAAACCAAACTTTTCCTTGTTTCCTGTGTTAGTACCACTATTTCATTTCAAAGTCTTGTTTTTCCTCTCATTTTCGTGGAGTAAATATTCCTCCAGTCTTTTCTTCATAAAAGTATGTCAATAATAAAATCTGTGAGTCCTTGCATTTATGAAACTAAACGTTGAACACTCAAATCTAATTGATAGTTGGACTGGATATGGAATTATAGATTTTGTAATACACTCTGGTGGCCTTGCTCCATCATTTTCTTAATATCTATGGTTGCTGCTCCTTTTAACAGATAATGATTGTGCACTTACAACATTTCAGGTACTGATGTTAATCTGGTATTTGTTACTTTATTGCTGACATTGTTTTATGAGCACTTTCAAAGGAAATAATTTGATTTTGAAATAAATTTTTTATATTGTTTGATAACTACCTCCCTTATATTCTCTCCTTGCTTTTAGATATACTAATAATTGAATGTTGGAGTTATGCTTTATTTCCCATGATGCTTTTTATTTCTCTATATTCCCACTTTTGTCAAAATTTTCTTCACATGTTTAGAAATATCTTTCATTTAATCATCACTGTTTCCTATTTTTTTTATTGGAAATCATTACTTTTATCAGAAGCATTATACATTTTCTCTTCATTCAATTTTTATCTCATCCTATTCCAGTTTTATGAATAAACATCTAAGTTCTCACGTATTGACTGAATTTTTGGTCTTGGTGCTCCTTGAATAAAGGAGGTGAAAGGTGGATAAAAAGGCAAATTGTGAACTTGGGGACTTGCTTTGCTCTCAGATTGCTGGGCACTGAGAAGCTCCACATGCCTAAACATGTGCAAAAGTACCCGTGGTGATGATTCAGTCTTCCCAAGGTAACACATACTCATTATTTAGGAAAAACTCTACTTTTTATAGTTATTTATCACTATTGCTTTAGCTTCTTATATTTATTGTCATTAGTTATTTGGATGGTTATAAACCTGGCTGCAATATTTTGTGGGGAGGTGTGCAAAAAATAACAAACGGGACAGAATAAGTTAATTGTTCAGTAAACAGCTTCAATTGTTCTGCTCACAGTCCCACCTCTTGCTCTTCCTTGCCACATTCATGTATCCTTTGAGTCCATAGCCTCCTCCACTGAAGTTCTGCTCAGGTTTATTCTGGATTACAGAGACCTCTCTTCTCTTCCAATATTAAATACTTCCCCCTTTCCTTTCAAACTTCTTAGAAATATTGTCATCTCCCACTCAATGATAAGTTTCCTCCTGTTCACCAGTAAAGATTGCTTTGTGCTCCTATAGATCTCAGGAGGGAGGAGAGATTAAAGCATGTGCTCAGTTGGCCATTCTTCATGGGAACTCCCATTGCTTGCAGGATAGTCCTAGATGCCTTCTTCCATCCCAGTGTTTGAGCAACAGTTTCCTGGTCACAGTTCTCTGAAGAATTTCTTCACAGTTCTCTTTGTGCTGTTTCTTCAGCCTCATGTGCTCTCTTCACTGTCTTTTTTCCTTAAGATCTCTTCTTGCTTCTTCCATACAGACTCTCCTCTCCTCATTGGAAGAGTTGCCTGATTCAGTGACATCACAGAATCTTGTTCTCTATTCCATGTTTTGACAAACATTTTTCTGTATCATAAAACAAACTTTTCAAAATTATTTTTAAAGTTTCAGAGTATGCTATTATATGATATAATTTTTAAATGTAAGAATTCTCACACTGTTTTGCACCAAGGTTTTTTTTTTTAATCATATTTTCCTATCACAAAAAATGGAAATACCAGGAATGATTTTGTGTGCCTGTAATAATCCCAGAGACTCAGGGCGCTGAGGCAGGAAGATCTCAAGTTTGAGGTTAACTTCAGCAATTTATTGAGGCCCAAAGCAACTAAGTGAGACCCTGTCTCAAAATAAAAAGTAAAAGGGCTGGGGATGTTGTTCAGTGATTAAGTGCTCCTGGATTCAATCCCTGGTACTAAAAAAATGAAAAACAAAAAAAAAAATAAAAGGTGCATTTTATATCTTGACACTTAAGTTATTTTATTTCATTTAAATGGTATAAAAATGTTAAGGTTCTTCATATTTCAAAATTTTGTCCAAGTAAATGTGTATTAATTAGCATTTTTTTCTTAAAAGCTTATTCTATTGCACCCTGGACCTTTTCTTTTTAAAATATTATGTTGATTTAACAAATTTAGAAATGCTATCTTATCGCTTTATGTGTAACTCTTCTTCTTACTGTAAGATATGTCCAATGGTTTTCACCTGTTAATTACCTGCTTTTATATACATATAAAGTATGTATAGTCACTTCATTATTTATGACCTTTTCCCAATTTTCTTTAGGGATTCCAAGATGATATTTCTTGTCCATAGCAAGAATTCCTTTTATATTAAGCACATTCTTTGTCCATTTTGGAGTGTGAATATGTTTTCACAGTTTAATTTCTTGCATTTATTTATATTTTTTACCATATAGGTGTTTTAAATGTAATACAGATATGAATGCATTAAAAACGTGTTGCTTCTGTATTTGACAAAATATTAAAAATGTTTTTCTTAGGTGACAATTAGAAAGCTTTCTTTTGGTTTTCAGCTTTTTAAAAATATTTTGAATTAATTTATTAAAACTTCTTAACACATATTAATCATGCTTACTAATGGGATTCAGTGAGATATAGCCATGTGTCCATACACTGTACATTGATCTTATCTTTAATTCTTTAGTATTCATTATTTATGTGGTATCATGAAACAAAAAAGAACAAGGAAGTCTTTGGTCCTTGGTCTCTGATGACCATTACTATCACATCTTCTGCATCTTTGAATGTGATGATTAGGAGCTCAGGCTCGGGAGCCAAAATGAATCATGTGGGTCAAGTAATAACCATGGCTCTGCCTCTTTCTCAATGCCTCAGTTTTCTCATGTGGGAAATGAACAGGTTATAGAATTGTCAGAAGTTTGTGACTGAAGTGTGCAGAGTGGCCTCAGTACTCTGTAAGATCTGCACAGCAGCTGTTATTACCATTATCCTTGTTACCACTGCAGCTACTCTGTTGCTTGATGCTCTTGTCCTGATCTGCTTTCTAACTTCAGATGGGCACTGCTTCTCTTGGCAAGATTCCATGATGTCCCTCACCAGATCTTCCTTCTTGGGTGCTTGCCTACCCCACTACCTTCAGAAATGTGTGATTCCATCCCATTTCTTACCTCACAAAACCATCTCCAGAGTTAAGCCATTCCTTTTCTCTCACCAAATGTATGGAAGACTCATTCTGTTGATTCATCTTGATTTTCCTTAGTGGGCACATAGTTGTTTTTTATTGTCCCTCCACAGAGAACAGCCTTTTCTCCTATTAGGAATAAACAAAACTTACTCTACTCTCTTAATTTTTGAGGGTTTTAAAATAGTGAAGAAAGGGGAAAATACATTAACTAGTATTTCAGTAACTTATATTGACTGTATAGACTCAAGGCTCTGGGAAGAAAAGTGAACAAATAGAGCTGGAGAGTGAGAGAAAAATGTCACCAGCAACAGAGGTCAAACCAATCATCATGGGAAGGCAAGGTTATAAATGCAGCACAAAGGGATGAAAATGGATTTGTTTTACAACATAAATATACAATGTGTCTCTTCAAAAATATTTAAAATGGAATTCTCCAGTTGTGGCAACATGGGAAGACAGATTAAAGAAAAAAAAAATAAAGAATCCAAACCTAGAGAAAAGCTGCAAGACTAATTCAAAGAATTTCTGCATACTCTTTACCCAGATCTGCCACTTGTTAATATTTTTACCACATTGGTTTTTCATTCTTTTCTTTCTCTCCATATACTACATACATATATATGTATATATATAGATATATGTATACATGTATATATAGATATGTATATGTATATATGGAGTACATATGTGTGTGTATATACATTCACATGTATATATATATATATATATATACACGTCATGATATGTTATTTACTCTTTTCTGTAACAGATGAGAATAGTTTCAGATATAACCATTTACTTTTCAGTATTTCCTACTGTTTCCTAAGAACAAGTATGATTTTTTTATATAATCATAGTATAGTTATGAGTTGCAGGACCTATTGCTATATAATCTTGTCTAATCCAAAAAATCTCAGTTTAATTTTGTCAATTGGTTCTAATATTAGTCTCATCTTAACAGATGAGAATAGTTTCAGATATAACCATTTACTTTTCAGTATTTCCTACTGTTTCCTAAGAACAAGTATGATTTTTTATATAATCATAGTATAGTTATGAGTTTGCAGGACCTATTGCTATATAATCTTGTCTAATCCAAAAATCTCAGTTTAATTTTGTCAATTGGTTCTAATATTAGTCTTTATAGGAAAAACCTGTAAGTACATTGTTTTTCTGCTGTACGGGATCTACAGAAGAATTATGAATTTCATTCAGTTTCATATATCTTTAGTTTCCTTTAAGTTGAAAGTCTGAAGCCTTTCTTTGTCTTTCACAACAGAAGTATTTTGGAGGGTTTCAGGCCAGTTGTTTTATAGGATGCCCCTCAATCTGGGTTTGCCTGATATTTCCTGGTGATGGGACACAGGTAGTTTCCCAGCTGGACCAGTGGTTAGGAAATGTTGCGTCACTTCCTTGTTGGAGCATCACCTTCAGGACACACAGTGCCTATTCTGTTCTGTTTCATCACCTGGTTAAGGAGTGGTCAGGCTTCATAATTATGTAGTTACTATTTGTCTTCTCACAACTTAAACATCCCATGAGAAACACATTGAGACCATGTTAATATCTTCCTCTTCATCAGACTTTTCCCAAGTTTTTGCATAAACTGGTAATTTTTGCCTGATACAATCTTCACCATGTGACAACTGAAAAATCTTACTGTGGTAGTGATTTCTCAATCCTACTACTTTCTCCACAATTATCTGTTGACATGGTATGATTAGGAAGAATCTGGAGCACAGATTTTGGGAAGCAATATTTTATTTTTATAGGTTTAGAATAGCATTGGTACCAGAAAGTGAATGCGATTAAATTTGAATATTAATTTACTATGCTATTTAATGTTATTAAACATATTAAATATGTAATTTATTAATATTACATATTTTATATATTATTTCATTATACAGAAACAAGACATTAATTATACAACAATACAACAAATAATCAGTAATGCTTCACTCCAATATTTCCTTAATTAAGGTCCATAGACTACTGGAGTAAAATGATTATAAAATTACCTTGAAATTTAGTCTTTAACTAAGTTTAGGAAATAATTAAATAAAGTCAAGCAATAATATGTTTCAAGAGAAAAATCAATATTTTCCTGTCTTTCCAAAATGCCCATTGCTATTACTGGATAAAAACAGAAAAAATAGGGATGCATAGGATAAAGAAAATGTGAGAGGTTTCTTTTCAACAAAATTTTAAAGAAGAAAATATAATAGGGGAGGATAAACTGATGTAATCGGGTAGAGGAAGCCACTGTTGTGTGCAGATGGGGCATAATAAGAGGGTTTGTGATGCAGAATTTTGGCAGGATGATGTCTATTTCACTCTGAGAGGAAATAATTCTCAGATATTTTAGGATATGAAAGCTTCAGGAAAATTATTGCCCTCACATACTTTTTCACATAACTGTTAGAGAATGTACATTTAAAAAATGAGAGTATGAACTAGGAAGAGAAAGATAAGGGGTTCAGGAAATAGTGTGTCTAATCCTGAAGAAAATAAAATTATAAGCTCCAAGATGACATTTGAAGAATTAGCACAGAGAAAACCAAAAATTTGCCAAAATTTGGGTGCACTGTTGGAAATAGTAATGTACATTAGCACATCAAAAGTTCACACTTATTTTCGGGAGATGACCCTGCCATGAAAGACCTGTATTATTTAGGAGGCTCAAAAGTGTTAACCTATGAATTTAAAATACAATTATCTGCTGTTTGGTTCTGACCTCTAACGGGGCATCCAAAAAACAAATGTTAGCAGAAAGAACCATCATTTTGAATGTGATAAACTTTTATAACTACCTTTTGAATATTAAGTAGCTAAGAATACCATATAATAATACCAAACAAATCCCAAAGAATTCGGTATTATATATACAGTTTATGGGAAATGAAGAACAGTTTAGACACATAGTTTAGACACATGCTTTGTGAACAAAGTAAAAGCCATTGGGTTACAAACTTTCAATGTGGGAATTTTATGATATTCAAAGTGTTCCTATAACAAATATGTCTAATAAATAAAAAGGTACAATGGTGAACAATTGAAGAAATCTAAACACTGAAGTCACAACACTGGAATGTCAGTAGAGCCTAAGGAAGGGAGTATATTCAAGGTAAATAATTTTTCAGGGAAGAAAGATGGCATATATTATATAACATTGGTGGAAGATGTGAAAGTGAAAGATGTCCTAGGGGGAATTTTTATATGTATGTGACTATAACTCTCTTTTCAGAAAGTTTCTTTAAGATTAAAGCAAGAGGTGGTCTACCATAGAACTCCAAAATATGAGTACCAATTGTAACTTACCAACTTTAGTTGATACAGTTTAAAAAAAATCACACGAGGCATGACTCAAGAGCAGTCACTCTGATTTCACTAACTAAAAATAAAAATTCAATTTAGAACCCTGTAGTCTTACTTCACAAGTACTCCCCTGTATATAAAAGCAGCAGAATTATGCCAGTCATGTACTATTATTGATTTCCATGCCACTGGTACTGAATATGTACAATGAACAGATAAAATGCTGTCAGTAAAAACAGCTGTGATATAGATTATTGGTTAAATATTACATTGCTAAATAATTTGATCATTTTTTTCTTTAAGTTTGTATTGAAGTGAATTTGAATTTAGTTTTTTTTTTTTCAAAATTTGTCAAAATGTAATCGGTCCTTTCTATTTCTGCAGTTACATACTGAGCCTAGACTCTGAGAGACTTCTGTTCCTTGCAAATAGTGATTTTTGTTTCACCTTTTCTTAAAGGATTTTGACCTCTGCATCATCTGTCAGCACTGCAGCTATTTCTAGTCATGGTTCCTAATCTCTGGTTTTTCCTCATTCTCTCTGCAAAATATGTAAATAAACCCAAGTCCATGTACTTTATATCTGTTTTAGAAAACAGACAAGTCAGGGAGACTGGAAGGATCCTAATAAGAATGTTTCACTACTGCTTTCTTATGTGAATTGTCTATGTTTTCTTCTGTTTCATCCATCCCCTTTGTTTACTTTTCTATTGTTTTATATTAGTAGTAAATTTATTTTATGGGCAAATAAATTTGTTTTACTCAAAATTCTTAGGAGTATGTCAATCTATCTCTTAAAAACTCTAGTTATTTAAATTACCCAATAAAAATATTTAAGATGATATTTTGAAATATGTATACATTATGGAAATGGTTAAGTTTCCATCATCACAAGAATGGATAAACCAAAGAGTATTACTTAGCTTTATTAAAGAAGGAAATCCTGTAATTTATAACAGCATGGATGAACCTAGAGCACATCCTGTTGAATGATATAAACTAGGCACAGAAAGACAAATATTGCATGATCTCATTCATTTATGGAATCTTAAAAAGTTGATGACATAGCAGTTAAGAGTAGTGGTTATCAGAAACTGGAGATGGGATGGGGTTGGGTAGATGTTGGTCAAAGGATACAAAATTTTGGTTAGATAGGAGGAAGAAGAGCAAGAGCTCTATTGACAACATGAAAACTATAGTTAGTAGCAATGTATTGTATTCCTAAAAATTGCTGAGAGATTTTAGGCCTCACCACAAAATATAAGTGAGGTGATACATATGCTAATTAGTTTTATTTAGTCATTTCTATTCCTTTTATTTTCACTTTTTCTACATCTAAGACCTTTTGTTTATTTCTATCATGTAAAGGATTCCCTTACCCATTTCTGTTTTCTTCTATATCTCCACAAGGAAAAATAGTATCAAAGAGTTTTCAATAGTGGCTATCTTAATGTGATCATATCTTTTATGTTTTATTTTCTATAATATTTTGAAATAATCTTTTTCTTTTCTCTTTCTCTCCCTTTTGAATATGAGTGAATCTTTGTGTAGAATTTTATGCTGTCTTTGAAGGACAGGAGTTGTGCTAT
Organism: Sciurus carolinensis; assembly: GCF_902686445.1. Taxonomy (NCBI): domain Eukaryota; kingdom Metazoa; phylum Chordata; class Mammalia; order Rodentia; family Sciuridae; genus Sciurus; species Sciurus carolinensis. The sequence continues at coordinate 109,231,669 of NC_062218.1, forward strand.
TTTGCAAAATACTTAGCAAAACTATTGTAAAAGACAACTGGAGTGAGGATGGTTATATTTGTAATTTACATAATTTAGGTAGACTTATGGGAACTTGGAAGTATTCAAAATGAATGTCTGATTTTAGATTAATTATGAACTAAGAAGGGCTTTTTTTTTCTATTGAAATGCGAACACATTAAATTTCAGAAGTTTGAGACATTTTTTAACTCTGAGAGTTCTGAAAAATCTAAAGGAAGATGTAAGAAGCAACTCTTAATAAATTATATTTGTGATTTCACACATGACTTTTGGTTATTATGAAAGGTGTTATCTATTAAAATTATGATATTCAATTAAGAATAGTTTATCCTTATGTAATGTTTTCTTTTCAATTCTGTTTACATTATTCTGCATCACCACTGCAATAAAATATTGTCAGAGAACTACTTGGGAATAAAAACATTTTCTAAGATATGTTAGTTAAAAACACTTTGAAAAGTCAAAATTATATACCTAAATACAAATTAATAGGTATAAAAATAGCCTAGCTGAAAATCATAGAGTTCACATATTATTTTTATTATTAAATATTTGGCATTCAAATATTTCTCCCTCTATTTTTACCCAAAAGTCATTGTTCATTCGATGGCCCTGATGCAATGGGTAAAAGAAGTACACAAAAAAATCTATTAGATTAGATACTGACCTCTTGACTTCTCTGCTTCACAGAGAATGTTAACAGGAAAATTCACAAGAAAGCAACACCTAATTGTGGGCTCAAATGCCTCAGGACCCAGCATAGACTGCCACAGGTCATCGTAAAGAACACACATCACAATGCCATCTGATATCTCTTCATAGCCTGTTAAATAGAAGTGGTTATCTATTTCAGTTGTGCCACAAATTCAATTCCCTGCAGTTATTTGAGATAAATTCTTTAGTTCTTCTTTGTATTTTCCCTAGTCAATTTGTCTTTTAGGACCAAGTGAAGAGGGATGATTTGTGTGACTGAAAGCCGAACAAGTTGAACACCAGGCAATGCATGTGATTATTCCTCCACCAGTTGTGATACTGTCTGGCTACAAAAGATGATGCTGTGCTACCTGGGGCCACAGACTCTGCTGCCAGATGATAGTGGCACCAAGCAACATCAGCATCATTCAACAGGACCATCATCCAAACTCCTGAAGGGGCAGAAGCACCCTTCACCCCCTAGCTCTTTAAATTTCAAATCACTGAAGGTATGAGTTTCATTGCATTGTTTCAAAAAGAAAGGCATCTTCTTCAAGGACAAGGACACGGACAGTTTGTGGCACAGCTGCTGAAGAACTTACAGGCTAGAGGAAGCAAGTAAGGGAAACCCTGGCAGGAATCAATGGTCTTTGCACTTTAACTTTCAAAAAAAATGACATTGTCCCTCAGTAGAGTTTAGAGAGTAAAATGCTATTGCCCCTTTTTTTCCTCCCTTGGTTTCAATTCAAAATAATAGGTCAAATCCATGCTATGTTGAACTGAGAATGCTTTTGTTCCACAGAATCAGGCATCCGAGGCTGTGCTCTGGTTAGGAAGGATTATCATGTTATATACCCAGCTTCAAAGTTATCTGTATACATTCCCAGTTTAGAGATTTTGTTCCCTTCAAGATTTTTCTGGTCATGATTTGCAGGCAAAACCTCCGTCAATGTCTATGTAGATATTCAATAATCACATAAGAACCTGGACACATGGACTATTAAAAAAGATGTTTTCTCTGATATGCAGATGATAATTCACAATAAGAGTGGATAGGGAAGAATAGAATTACTTTATATTAGGTAGAGGGAAGTGAAGGGAGGGGAAGAAGCATGGGGTGGGAATGATAGTAGAATGAAACAGACATATTATCTCATGTACATAAATGACTGCATGACCGATGTGATCCTACAGAATGTATAATCAGAAAAATGAGAGATTACACTCCATTTATGTATGATCTATTCAAATGTATGAATGCATCTACTGTCATGTATAACTAATTAGAACAAATAAAAAATATTTAAAAAATGATAATCTGAATACATTGCCAGTACAGACATTCTGGTTGCATGGAATCCATTTCTATCTTGTCCACATAGGCCACTCTGGACACCATGGTTAAGTTAACCCTCTAATTATTCCTAAGGTCCAGATGGAGCAAGCCATTCTTCCCACCGTGCATCTCAAATGGCTCCTACTGCACTGATGTTTGAGAAGAAGTTGAGGACACAACTGCTCAAAATTCCCATCACACTATCTTCTTTCTTCTTGTAGTTATTACAAATTCTGGTTGTCATTTAGTTACTTCCAGGCTCTGAATGCAAAAGCATCCAGGGATCTACATGGGACCAATGCCCACTTTTCTTTCTGTTTGTTTCTTTCATAAAGACAGCTGCTTACAGGACTCTGGTAAGTAGTGATCAGTTTGAAACATGAATGCCATTCAAAGTATTTACTTGATATTTAAAAAATCAATCTTGAAAGTTCTTCCATAGTAAGAATCACAAAGATGTCTCCTATGTGAAACTTAATGGTATAAGAACTGTACTTTTGGATAGAATCTCCTATACTTTGTTTTCAAATGGAAACTATGATGACATTTTAATCATTGGACTCAAATATGATTATTTTAGAGGAATTATTTTATTATGCATATAATAAAATATATTAATGCACACATTTGCTTAGTGACTATAACAATGCACACATTTGATTAATAACTATAACAAACTCTAGTATGGTATAATGTCAAAATAGGTGCCTCAGGTAAACCATTTTCAATAAAAATTCCTTCACTTTTATGCCAGGCTGGGGAGATAGCTCAGTTGGTAGAATGCTTGCCTTGCAAGCACAAGGCCCTGGGTTCAATCCCCAGCACCACAAAAAAAAAAAAAAAAAAAAAAAAAAGAAACCCACTTTTATGCAGCATGTCTTCATGGCTTTATGATGGAATGAGTTATGGACACCTGAGAGTACTTTGTCAACCTCATGTGAGGGACAATGACTGCATTTAATCCTATGCTTTACAAATTTGATAAACTTCAGCAGTGACAGTTATGGATTTGTGCCCCTATAAATGGAAGTGGAATTGGAGAATATGAGGCAAAGTAAAATAAGCCACTCCCCAAAGTCCAAAGGCCAAATGATTTCTCCAATCAGTAGATGATGATACATAATGGTGGTGGGGAGGGGTAAGGCAAGAATGGGGGAAGGATGGACTGTGTGGAGAAAAATGAGGGGCTGAGGCAAGGAAACATAACAGAGTGAGACAAACATGGTTACCCAACATACATGAATGATTACACAAATGGTGTGACTCTACTTCATGTACAACCAGAAAAATGAAAGTTGTACCCCATTTGTGTACAATGAATCAAAAAATAATAATTAAAAAAATAAAGAAAATGTGTTCTATTTGAAAAAGGATAGGCAAAATGTTTTTGTAAGGACTTTTTCTTTTTATCTATTTCAGGGGGAATGAAAAAGAAGTCACCTGAAGTGACTGTCATTTACATTGTGCCACCACACCACTTGCTTACTCTTAAGCTGGGGCATGGGCCTGCATACATTCTTCCAATAAAGCTGCTGCCAGGGCTACCTTGCTGAGCACCACTTTTCACAAAATGCAGAGGTAAAGTGACTTGTCTCCCTCCGTGACTGATTTCTTAGGAAAAAGCATAAATGCATGCCATAAATGCTCAGTATTTATGCTCAGAATTGACCTTCACAAAACCCTCTAGGAATTAAAGCCTTATATAGATGTTCTGAATTTAAAGATTGGTGATTTATGGGACCCCAAAATATTAGATCTTCATCAAACAGAAAGCCTTTTATAGGCTCTTTTGTGCTTGTTTTTCTCTTCCATACTAATAACAAATAAGTTAGTACCATATTCTTATTCCAAATTCTCTACCAGAGAATTTCTAGAAGGTCTAGTTTATTTCTACACATAGAGAGATATCTCCCACAAGTAATAAGACTTGAGCATGTCAAAAAATATTTTCTATGAAGTTTTGTGACAAACACTCTGATAGAAATTCTGTTCCTAGAATAAGGGTAATAGACACCTTCCAGTTGACATCTCTGATATATTAATGGCAAAGTGAATCGTGACTTGGAACACTTTGAGTTAAATCAGTCACAGATTTGACTTATACTTACTCTTTTCAAAGAGTGTAAATTACTAAGGAAAACCAAAAGTTTAAAAGGATTTAATATCTTGCAGTGTTAGAGGGGGACAAATGAACTTAATTAATGGTACATTAATTAATGCTGGATTAAAACAATGCTATGAGTTAACAAATGCATCAGGGGAGTTTGTTTTAATCTTTGCAACCACAGTGAATAAAATAAATTAATGATAGGTTAGAGAGAATGTTGTCAAATGTGTTATTTTATCACACAGGAAAGCAAGTACTTATAAAAAAAAATTCTTTGCAGGCAAACTAAAATTCAACTGACAGTAAAAAGATAGAAAGGATGGCAGTGTGAGAAGTCTTATGGAAGTTTTTACCCAGAACTTTAACTTAGAAAAATCTTTCCTTCCATACCTGACTCCAAGGAGACTACTGAATCCCTATTTTGTATATGGAGTTCACTAATGGAATGGTACCTCCCCCACAAAAAAAAATTATGCAGTAAGTCCTTTCTTTGAAGGAGAATTCATATCATGCATATGTGTATTCAAATAGAAGACCTCATAGGGCAGAACTTTAACTGCACCAATAACTTCAACTAAGGGCATCATGAAAGATCTTGGCTATTATGAACCTCTCCAGGAAGAAAATTCACCTCTTTGATCCCAACGGTTCTGACTTTCATCGAATCTCGATACTTTTTAAATTTTTTTTATTTTTAAAAAATTATTTTCCATCAATTCTTAAGTTTGTAAGAACTAGAAAGTCATCTCTCCTTTCTGTGTTCAGATTCCTGGATTTAATCTAGTTCTCTTTTCTTTCCTTTATTCATGATTTTTCTTGAAAGGCTTTCCTTTCCCCAATCAGATCTAAGCTTATCCCTTCAGTCTCTTCTTTATCATGTTTTCTGTAACTCTGACCAAGTTTCTCCACCCTACTTCTGTGATTATATAGGGTGGAGACTTCCCAGTGACTTCTTGTACTAATCTGTTACTCTTTTGGACTAATTCTTCAGACTTAGTTTAGCATTAACTCCAATTATATAAAGGTGTATTGTGAATGAAAAGAACTAAAATGAAAATAAATGCTGGTGCGAATCATTTGGAAATGTCAGTTTATTATTCTAAACTAAATTTCAACTGTAGCCCATCTTGATTTTACCTTAACTACTTACCAATGTTTAGTGAGTTATGGTGCCTGAATGGATTTTCTGGCAGGTATTTTCCCTTTATCATGAATAATCTAGGTAATTAAATCTTTCAAGAAGTGATTGTAAATCACAAAGATTTAAATATGAAAAAATGTATGTTTTCCTTATTTCACATGGAATTCAGGTATAATTGATAGTTTAGTTATTTCCTTACTGGATCCTTTATGTATAAGACTAGGACAGGCATTTGAACTTTGAAATGGAAAGATAGGAGCAAACCTCACATTCAACCATTGTTTTTTTCACCAATTTGAGTATGTGAATTCATAATGTTTAGTATTTTGTAAAAATAAATAAAAATAAAAAATATTTTGTAAAAAATAAAGTATGAGAAAAGGGTTTATCAGAGTATAAAAGGTATATTTAATTCTAAATATTTGCCCTTAGTAAGTTAAATGTTGCCCTTTTTTTTTGGTAACAAATATATATACTTTAGGGAGTATTCCTTATTCAAATTCATCACACAAAGCTTGAGGAATATTTTGGAAACTGATTTTGGAATAGATTCCAGGATACTCCACACTAAAAGTTTTCCAGGCAAATTCATTTTGATTTAGGCCAGGATCAGATAACTTTTAGAGATTATGAATAGACACATTATTTACCAGGGTAAGACATTTCAGAAGTTGTTCATACATAAAATGTCCCAACCTTAATACATAAACCAGAAATAAAGATAAACCTGTAGGGTGTTCATGACAATTCATGCAAAGTCATAATAACGCCAAAAAAATCCCTGTACCCTGGCATACTAAAAATGGAAAATAGTGTTTCTAACCAAGTTACTGCTTACTTATTAAGACAGTCAGCTTTCAGTAATAAAAAGTTTTCCTTCAAGAAACTCAATATGTGTGGTAAGCATTTATGCTTCATTTCCCTGTGGGAAAGCTTACCTTCTTAATCTACTTTCTCTTCCCTCTAAATTCTTCAGTCCATTTGATTACTTTCCCTCATTTTCCTTGGAAGGGCTGATTTCTTCTGCCTCTGCATTCTTTTCACACCATATGAAGTGCTTCATTATCACATAACCAGATTAAATTTTTCCTATACCATAAAACCTTAGCAGATTACCCCAAAGCTCCCTCTCTCAGCTGTATGTATTGGTCTTCATCTCTTATATGGTCTCTACTGTTAAGGCCCAACTATTGTTAGTTTCATCTGTATGTTTCTTCTACCTTCTAGTATAGTGCATCATATATTGCATATAATGAATTAGTTTTTTTCAAGAATTAGTTTTTTGATTGTTTGAAAAAATATATTATGGTTTAGATAGAGGTGCCATCCAAAAGCTCATGTGTGAGGCAATGAAAGACAAGAGGAAATGATTGTGTTAAAAGAGCCTTAACCTAATTCATGCATCAATTCCCTGATAGGGATTAGCTGGGTGGTAACTGTAGGCAGGAAGGGTGTGGCTAAAGAGGGTGAGTGCCTTTGGGGTTTATATTTTGTCCAGGTTAAGCAGAACTCTCTCTCTGTGTTTCTTGGTGGCCTTGTTCTGAGCCACTTTCCTCTGCCATACTATTCAGCTATGTTGTTGTTTTACCTTGAGCCCCAAAGAATTGCACTGGTTGTCTATGGATGGAGACCTCTGAAACTGTGAGCCTCCAAATAAACTTTTCCTCCTCTAATTGTTCTTGTCAGGTCCTTTGGTCACAGCAGCAAATGAACTGAGTTAAACAGAAAACATCTAAGAGATAAATATATACAAAATTTCATATGAATATTCATAGTCTTTGAGTCCTGCTTGGGACATATTTAGATAAAGGTGTACCAACTGGGCTACACAAAGGGTAGCCTGCAGATCCCTGCTGCAACAGGAACTGTTTGCCAAATATGCCTGCTGACATAAGGAGTTTACATCTAAATAAATGAACTTTCACTTAACAAACTAGAGTTCGGCTGACATTATATTTATTTATTTTCATTTTGATCATTTTTTATTCATTGAGGAATAATTGCCATATCAAAATTACACACTTAAAGTGTCCTTAGCCCCAAAATACAAAACTCCCACAAAATACACGCACACGCACACGCATGTGGGCAGAAAGAAATTTTTAGAGATGATGGATATGTTTAGTACCTTGAATATAGTAGTGGTGTCGTGAATATGAACATATGTCCTATTCATCAAACTGGTTTTCTTTAAACAAACCTTTCTTTATGAAGAAAACATCAATGCAGTGACAAACGCTGTGATATAAATTCTTTTATAGTGAGGATAGTGGACATGTTCTAGTTGACAACTGATATATTAATGAGAAAGTGAATTGTGATTTACTTGACTTACATTCCAGCCCAAGCTTCTGACCTCATGTTGACTCATAACAAATGACTCAGACTTGCTACACTGAGCAGCCCTGGTCTCTGCCTGATGAGCGATTAGAATGGGAACATGGCACGTGAATGTTATATACTGCTATGTATAAACTCAACTTTCTTGAATAAATGATTTTCTTAAACCTGAGTCTCTTCACCTATATTTCATAATATAATCATACATTCTTCAAATAATTCATCTTTAGGATTAAATTTTTAAAAATGTATGGAAAGTTTTAAGCCAGGACCCAGTTCATATCAGCACAATATAGATGGTGCACACTATGATTATTTAAGCTTCCTGGATACCATATGTCATTTTTAGCACAATGTATTGTTAATCGTAAAATTTTGACATTTTAATTTTATTACTATATTTAATTATAAGCATAATTAAAACACAACATTTAAGTCTCCTGAATAAACTTTTGAGAATTCAATGAACATTTTCTTATGGCAAGATACAGGCTTTGAGAGGTAAGAGTAGGTTTTATAATAATTTAAAGTTGCTTTAAAGAAGAAGGAAACCCTGCCTTATGGGACAACATGGATGAACCTAGAGGACATTATGTTAAGTGAAATAAACTACTCGCCGAAGAGTAACACTGCATGATTCCACTTACATAAGGTAATATAGTTAAACCCATAGGAACAGAGAGAATAGTAATTGCCAGGGGTTGGATGTTGGGACATATGGGAATTGATTTTTCAATGATTATTTAATGATTATTCAAGATGATTAAATTCCAGAGATATGTGGTATAACATTGTGCCTTTGTTAACAAAGTTACCCACACTGTATTATACACTCGAAAATGTGTTGAGCCAGTAAACCTTAGGTTAAGTGTTCTTCCAGTAATTAGAAAAAAAGATGCATACCACTTTGTTTGGGTGAATATATCTTAATAGACACTTTTATGAGGCAAATGAGGTTCAAAAAAGTGGAAATATATTATAAATTGTAGAAATTCTGAGGTCGACTTAGAATGATCAATGAAACAAACATATGACTAATTTGTCTAAATGTCTGAGATTGCTGGTGATTATTGTGTCTCAGATATTTGGTGTATACATCCAAGCCCACTATTTACAGAGCAGACATTATGTGAATTCCTCAAAGTGACCAGGCTGGTTTTTAGGCAAGAAGTAGAGATTCATTCATCAAATATTATTTAGTATTTATTCTATCCCAGGCACTATTTTATGACCAAAGAATTCAGCAGCAAATAAAAGAACCAAAGAGCCCCAAATGCCTGCCCTCATGGAGCTACAGCTTCTCCATTTTTGTGGTGGTTTATTGTGAATCTAGCAGCCCTTGTGCTGGGACTCATTAGCACAACTGGGCCTTCATGTGTTCAGAAGGTTTATTCTTGGTTCACTGAAGTTTGATGCCTGAATTTCTCCTGGACCTGCATCATGGTGTTCTTCTCAGGTAGAAGGACAACAGCTGCCCAGGGTTGAGGGAGATGAGGTGATGCTTTCTCAAGCTCCCACTGGGACTCACTTCCATTACTTCCTCCTGTATCTGCTGCTCAGCTGAACCTGAAGCAACCCTTCATCCTCAGACCTGCCATTGATGAGAGACTCCTGGCAGCTCTGGAATCCATGTCATCTTTTCTCCTTCGATTTTCTATTAATTCATAGGAAAAAATACATGATTTAGAAATTACATAAAGTTATTTGCTTACATGTTAGCATGATATCAGCAATCCCGAAACTTGAAAATGAAATCTCATTTATTTTCCTACAGAATTAAAGAAATATGCTTCCTATCCATATTTCTAGACCATATTGTCCCCTTTGACTGTGTACAATATACTTGAGGATTATAACTTAAGTGGTTTAGGTACCATTCAATTTCATGGGGCCACAATTAGTTATTTATGATTACCATTGTGTGTACTGGTTCCCATTATTAGAAGCCTACCTGCACCTCAGAGAAACTATCTAACTCTGTTAAGCCATTAGTCAGAACATATGGGCTGTTATGTTAAAAGAATGATATCTTACTTTTCTAAAACTAAACTTTCTTTTCTAACCCAAAGGAATCTCTTGTATTTTTTAAATCTATTCACATGAAATTTCTATGAAATAAAATCTGGGAATACATATTTTTATCTCCACTTTACAATTTGAAAAATTGCTTTGCATGAATATACATGTGATATTTCTCCCTCCGTGTGTTCTACTACATACTCTGGAATTATTGAAAGATTATTTTATAAGTTAAATGTAAGTCAAATGATAGGATGCAAGAACTTTCTAATTTGGCTATATGACTTCTGCTTCTTTTTAACATTTAAAAGTTCACTTGTTTTTGAAGACAAATGAATAAATTATTGAAATGATTTTCAATCCTATTTTTTTTTAATGATGCCGCTTTTGATAGTTTCCTTTTCTGTTCTTTTTGGAATATGTGCCATACCTTCTGAGTTAGTCTTCTCAAAAATACAAGAGTATCTATGGTTTATAGCATCAAAATGCAGGGACAAATGGATGCTAATAGTGACATCTTTGGTGACAGTTCAGGGAAACAAAATAAGTAGAATGCTGATAGGGCATTAAGGTAATAATGAATGCTCTACTAATGATTTGCTTTTAGAATGATGATATCAGATTAAATGTCATATGTAAGACATTGGGTAGATAAAGAAGAATGAAGTATTTACTTTTTTCACTGGTGATTAAATAAAATCAAATTCAATGAAGTCTCAAGTAAGGTAACTGTAGACCAGAGGCCCTGAGATTGAGGTAAAGGGAGCACACTGATTGGAATTTTGAAGTACCTACATATGTAGGCCTTCTCATCCACCACACAATGCTTAAGGCTCACAGTCACTAAAGTTTAAACTTTCTTTACAACCAAATAAAACCGTGAAATAAATAGAAGGTCATTTATATTCCTTATCAGGGACTCTTAGGGATAGACTAAGCCCAAATGCCAGACCCCTGGATGACCTAGGTAGCCTCACACATTTGCACAGGTGTGTGTTCCAGCATCAATACTAAAATACTTCACTTAGGGAGGTCATGACATATATGAAGATAGTTGCTGAATGATTCAGTGCTCAAGCATAAACAGGGGCAGAGTGAGTCACCACTGGGTGATCAGTGACTGCTGGGCCATTTAGAAGATGGAGTAAGAGTGTGAATCATCTGTGAGTGCCTTGGAAAAGGCAAAACACATTATATGAGGTTCTAATTTTGAGACCTGGAATTTGACCACTGCAGATGTTAGTATCTTTCAGTATTCAGAATGGAATATTACAGCCTGCCCTAAATCAAGATTGATTTTAGTCATCAGTTTTCAGTTCTGAGACTCACACCCCAGCACACAGGATTTAAACTCAATCTTCTGCTGGGTCCTATGATCCTTCCTTCCACTTCTGGAAAGTGCAAAGAAAAATCTGGCAACTCTGGAAGTACTGACCAGATGATAGTGGCAAATTTAGGAGCTCAAGGATTCTTAAACAGAATGTTAAACTTTACAGGTAAATCCAGATCAGTTGTAGAGTGTATCACAAAATAAATTATGACTAATATACTTGAAAATGTGAGTGATCTCAACCCTAAGTACAAGCATTAATTTTCATATCATACTGCTGCATGCCCTGTCTCCTCATTCTACCCTCAAAGTCCAACTGCAGAGGTTTACATCTCAGTTACTTAACAGCCTCAGGAATCCCTGGGACCTCTGAAGTACTCACAGGTGCTCTAACCCAGCAGCCTCATATGTTCCCCTCCACCTTTGTGAGGAGCTTTCTCCCAGTGCTCCTATTCCCTGGGTGTTGAGTATATCACTAAATTGCCTTCACTTTGCCCCTGGAGCTGTCCTGCATTTGGTTCTGAAATAGGAGACTGCCTGTTCTTGAGTTGGTATTCAGTTTGATCAGAGAGTTGCAGAGTGGCAGGACTCAGGTGACTAGTCTCTTGTGGAAAAACCCCTTCAGATTTTGCTTCCTGCATCTTTACAGGCATCAGACCTAGTCCTGGGTCAGGACACATTACTGTCTTCTCCTAGGGCCTGGCATCCCCATCTCTTACCTGAAATCACATACCAATAAGAGTTTACTCAAAAGTCCTCCTTCCTCATGCTTATCTACTAAAACCAGTTGGGCCTGAGCGATACTAGAATATCAATCTAGCATAGGGAGAAATGACTACTAAGCTTATACCAAGATGCAAAAATCTGTAGAGTCATTTGTACTAATGAGCTTTCTGTGTGGCTTGGGATTAGGTAAGTATGAAATGCATGAGAAAAGAGGAATGGCAAAATATGGGTCAGCAGAATTAATTATGTGAGATCTAAACCATGAAAGCTCTAGATTATTGGGTTGTATAGAACTATTATTTGACAAATAAATAAGATTATTAAAGTAATTTTAATACAGGTGAGCAGCATTGTTAGGTTTTGTTTGTTTGTTTTGTTTTGTTTTTAAAGATGTTCTTGATAGCAATGCAAGATAGATTAACCTGGGGACGTGCAATAAGACTAATGCAGATAAAAATGCAAAGCTCTAAGCAAGGAAAAGGAAATCTTGGTAAAACCTCACAGCTGTGCTGGGAAGAATACTAATGTTTCATGGCAGATACAAAATTGAAACCTAAAGAAGCAAAAGACAAAAAAATAGTGATTAAAAACATGAACTTTTCAGTTGGAATGTCTGAGCTTGAATCCTGGATGAATATTTATCTGTGTGATCTTGGATGAGTCATTTAATCTCTCCATTTCTCTGTTTTCTAATCTATAAGGTGGGAGTAATGATAAGACTCATAGACTGTTATGATAATTAAATGAGTTAATAAATGAAAATTACTTGGAATAGTTCCTGGCCATAATTTATTCTTATTACAACTTTTAGTATCAATATGTCCCAACATCATATAACAATGAACAATCTCATTGGATTTAAACTTTCATTGTCTAACCTCAAAGTCCATTATCTTAAATTCTTTGCTACAAAGAAGGACATATTGGGGTGAGAACTGGTGAGAGAACACAAATGAAATATAAAGAATAAGGGAGAGAGGAGGTCCCGGAAACTCTATGAGGTTTCCCACCAGGAGAGAAGGGAGAAGTGGAAACCCAGACAAGAAAACCTTCCTCCAGAAAGGAGTGATTAACAATGTCACAGGCAGTGGCATGTGACAAAATGAATTAGTATGAACACAAGACTGAATTTCCAGAAGGGAGAGAGGAGGTCAGTTCCTTGACCAAAGAATCATACTCATCTAACTCAGAAGTTAGAATTTTGTGGCAGAATAAAGCTTTGGTTAGAAAGGAAGGGAATTTTACCTAGGGGATGGAAATAAACATTATGATCCTGATGATAAATAGAAGAGGTCATTCACTGCTGTATCTTTGCTTTTGGAGAGAAATTCCTATCTTCAACTCTGCAACTTCTAGTTTTGTGATTCTGAATTTCTTTGTAGAAGCTCAACACTTTAGCATGCCTGTGATATTCACCAATGAATAAGTGGACCTGAGTAAGATGGATTTATTTATAAGATTTTTAGAAATGAGCTTTAATACCAATAGTATTAAAAAACTAGAGTTTGAATTAAAATGGCACCTTTTCTTTGATTATTGTTCTGCTCTTAATAAGAACTTTAAAAAGTTTTTCTTTACCTCTTGAGTAATATATCTATAAAGCATAGATTGTGTTTATCAGAATAATTTTCTGCACTTTATGTTGATGCTATCATATTGTTGATTATCTAAGAATACTAAGATGTTTTGAAAAGTTTTATAATCATTTTACTTCCTCTCTTTGCTTTTGAAGTCTTCTTTTGGTCTCTTTGATATGTGTGAGAGACTCATGATCCTTTTTAACCAAGTATTCAAACTTCCTGACAGTGTTTGATATTTTTATCTTCCCCAAATCAAATCCTAGATGAAATCTTAAACTCAAAATGACTTTGAGGATGCCTGGAGAATCACTAAATATCTCTCACTTTGTAAAAAGGGAAGTGCAAAAATGATTAACTTTATTTGATATGTTGAATTACATGAGAAACATTGTCAAATAAGAGATGCTTAACTTTGCTAAGCTTTATTTGTAAGCATAAAATGTTATCATGATATTTCAGAACTTGTATAAAGTTCCTAAAAATTTGCTTTGGTTTGAAAGCACTAACCATACATTCTAGTGCTTCTTTTCCTGGTGTTAAACAACATTCTTAGTTATAAGTACAATAATTAAGAACAACAAAACATTTGTAAAACAACAAATATTTTTAAAATTTCCCTTATCAGTGGAAATGTATTTGAAATAGACTGTCATCTGATCTTTAACCATGGTCACTTTAAGTTTTTCTCATTTAGAGATTGTTTTTAGTTTGGGTCTCTTAAAGCACTTTCAATAAGCTGCAGTCTAGAATGTTTCATCTTCAGCAAAAATAGAGCAATGGAAAGATGCTGAATACTCTGAAGCACAAGTTTCTGATAGTATTATTTAAATAATTTTAAGACTAAATCCCTACACTAAGAGAAGAAGCTGATGGATTCATAAGACAGCTAACCCATGATCAAAGAAAATAATTAACCACATAGAACTGAGTGAACTGAAGAAGAACAGTTGTAGGTTTTGTTTGGAATATTGCTGATATTTTAATATTCTATTTTCTGGATTTAAGAAATTCCTTTCTTGTTTTTCTTAAGATATCTATAAATCATAACAACTTGATATATTATATATTTGTAAACAGAAACAAAACATTTATCTTTTCCTCCTTGCCTGATCCTTCCAGAATTCAGAAAATTTTATTGAATGTTTTTATTTTCATGACAATATAATGATCTGCACAGGTTCAGTAAGAATCTGTCCTTCTGGTAACATGACATAATTGGAAACATTGGTTATATAACCGAGGCTTCAACTGGAACGTTATATTTGACGATGATGAACAAAGTCAGACACCACTGGACAGTTTTAAGGAGCCATTTTGATTTTTATTACAATAATACTTTCAAAGTCTACTTGTGAAAACTGATTTGGCACCTGGCTTATGCAGGTCCCAAACTTATAGATGATAAGGAGGGTTGTTTCCTGATAGATCCAGGAATTATAGTATTATTTGGAGAGTCTGAAGAAGAGGAGTATTGACCCAAATCTATTGGTACTGTGGGTTAATCTTGTGAATGACTGATCTGGCCTCCTAGCCAAGAAGCTTTGCAAAGTTCATTTTGAGATTCTTTAAGAAAACTTCCCGCAAAGCAAACTCACAAAGGTCTGTGCCATTTACCAATCTTGCTGGACCTACATTAATAATCAAGCTAAATATAACAAGAACATATTTATTTTAAGATGGTGAAGAATTTTACCTTTAGTATATTTGGGTTAAAAAAGAGGAGATTGTAGAGAGAAATTTTATAGTTCAGTAGAAAACTATAGCACATCCTTGTGAGTTACTGGATCCTGGTCCTATTTATTACTGTCTTTGGGCTATTTTTCAACTGTCTATAAGTTGTATGGTTTTGTTACCTTCCTTCAAATTATATTCCATCTTGCCATATTGCACAAATTATCAACCTTTGCAAAATTTAAAACTTGTAACATTTTCTTTAGGATCTGGTTACAGATCCAAACTAACAGTGTTAATTTTTCTCCACCCTTTAGATTGGCATCACTGAGAACCAAAAACCTGACTTCTCGCATCTTTCCTGGGACTCTAGTTTTTTTCAAGACTAGTCTTTTCTGCCTGGGTTCTAAAGAAGACCTGTGAGCTGAAACTAGAAGACTTGAAGTTTATATCATAGCAGATCATGTATGGAATATTTTGTACGTGGAGGGATGTTATATGGGCCAATTAGGAAGTTCTCTGTAACTCCTTCCTCTTCTATACTCTGCTGCTGGAAATAACCAAGACTGTGGAAATTCTTATTAAAACCTCTTTGATTCTATACTACCACTCAAATCATTCAGACAGCAAGTTGGGAAGTTCATCTGATTGCCACGGTCACCTTACTTCACCCTTAAAATATGCATCAGCCCAACATGTAAGCGTGTCCTCACTTGGCTGCTGTCTGGTCTAAGAAACAGGACTAAAAGACTGTTCCATTCACTAATCTTTGTTCTTCCCTTCTACAGGAATCCCTCTCACTAAATGTTTGATTTCTTACACCACCAAGCAAGTATTTTCTAACATCAAATTTCAATACTTGGTTCAACTAGACTTTCAACATCAGAACCCTGCTGAAATGAGCTCAATAAAATGACTTCCCTAAGTTGTTCAATGGGAAACTTGATTTTCCTTTAACAAAATGGAGGCCTGACCAAGATGGCA
The DNA here is from genome assembly GCF_902686445.1 of Sciurus carolinensis. Lineage (NCBI taxonomy): Eukaryota > Metazoa > Chordata > Mammalia > Rodentia > Sciuridae > Sciurus > Sciurus carolinensis. The sequence goes on from NC_062218.1 coordinate 109,247,617, forward strand.
TTGACATTCCTTTAAGTTCCACTAAACTTTGGATGGGCTTCTTTAGATTTATTTCCCTGATCTCCCTTTCCTTAAAACATTTAGTTTAGAAAACTGGTTGTTGTAAAACGTTCCTCTGCCTCTTTGAAATATAAGGTTTTTTTAAAAAAAAGGCATTTGTTAGGGGCTACGGTTGGAGCTCATCAGTAGAGCACTTGCCTGGCACTGGGTTTGATCCTTAGCACCACATAAAAATAAATGAATAAAAGTATTGTGTCAATCTACAACTAAAAATTTTTTTAAAAAGTATTTGTTGACTGTACAACCCAGGATAATCTTTCTCATAAATCTGGGAGGTATTCCTCTGCAATCATTATATCATTGTAATTACCAGTAAAGATGGAGCTCCTACCCTCCAGTTTATGTGGAAGGGTAGGAACCAAACTGCAAGGGGGTCTTCATCTAAGTTGTAAAATTACCTCCTGTCACAAAGATAGGAGAAAGTTCTCCTAAAGTCAATTTGCAAACACAGATGACCTGTGTTCTTTTGCTCATTCCCCATTTACAAACTCTCCTGCTCTTAGTGTAGTTGAGTTCAGACTCTACTCCCATCTCCCTTCCCTATTGGAAATAGTCTTAAATAAAATGTTGCCTCATTAACATTGTCAATTTCTGCTTTGAGCATATGAAACCTACTGTCACGGTTTAGAAATGAAGTGTGTCCAAAAGCTCATGTGTGACAGTGAAGAACTGTTTAAGTATGAATTGGCTGAACTGTGAGAGTTGTCATCTAGTCAGTGACTTAATTCATAGTGTGGATTAACTGAGTGGTAGTTGGGATGTGCTGGAGGAGGTGGGTTAGGGGGTGTGACTTTTGGGGTTTGTTTCCGGTGGGTGGAGCTCAGCTGTCATGTCCTGAGCTGCTTTCCTCCGGCACACCCTTCCGCTCTGCCTCACCTTGGGCCTGGAGTTATGGAGTCCATTGAACCTCTGAAACCATAAGCCAAAATAAGCTTTTCCTCCTCTACAAAATTCTGATCGCAGTGATGAGAAAGGGAATTGAAACACCCACAAAACCTCTTAATTTTCCTCATGTGTTCTTAGATGTTATATCAAATGAATACATTTTCTTAGACCTGCAAACCTAGAGTTTAAAATTAAACACGCTATAAACAGTAAACATTTTTAACCCAAATTAAAAGTATGTCTCACAATGCAGGTAAATATTTTTTCATTTAGCTGAGACTGCATATTACCCGATGGATTGCTATTTTTCAATCCAAACAGGATTCTCTGTGATTTGGCCAAACTTAGTAATGGTGTTTATACTGCCTTTTTTCCTGAGATGATGAAGATAGGATTTCTGATAACCTGAATTCTGATCCCTTCTATAAGCATCAGCACCAACCTGAGTTCCTTAAAGTCTTATTATAACTAGGACTTTCATCACACACTGGACTCTACCTTGGCGAGCTATAAAGGCATACATGTAAGCCCAAGGTTTCCTTTCAGTTTTTATTTTAGTATTTTAACCTGGAAGCAAACTCATGAAAGCAGCCTCATGGTGTATCACCAAGAAAACGTCAGGGATAAAGGACAGGACAGGTGGAAACGTGCAAGAATGAGAAGCAGGAGGCTAAAGAGTAGTTTGCTTCAACTGGGTTCAATTTGCAGTTCTTTTTTCCAGTGAAAGTTTTATGTCCATTTCTCTTAACACCTAGGCATAGTTTCTTTTTTCTTGGAAGTTAAGACTTAACTGAATACAATTTTCCATGAGAAATTTCTTCAAAGACTCCCATAATAATAACATTTGTTTCTTATTTTCAGTGTTTTATGCTGTTCTTCAGTGTTTAATTTCCTACTCAAACTTAGGACCGCTTACTTGCTCTAGGCCATCTGCAGATTTTCCACTTTTCTTTAGTTACTTTAATTGAATCCTGGAATTCAAAAATACCTTTTTTCCTGCATGTTATCTAATATGAATGTAAATTTAGTATTCCCACAGGTTTTCAAAGGAAAGATCACATGATCAATTCTTTATGCAAGAATTTAGCATACTCAGATTATAAATGCCATTCTGATAAGACAGAAAGTTAGCTGCAGTAATTCATTCCCCAGAGGCTGGAAGTCTTCACAAAATTTAACAATTGGAAGAGAATCCTGAAAGCTCTGGTTTTGTATTCTTTGTGTTTTTATTTCTTAAACTGCACAAACCATTTCATCAATTATTCATTGCCTCTTTGCAATCATTTCCTGATTTATAACCAAGTGACCTGTTAATTTCATTACTCATTCCATTTAAATGACTTTTTAAAGACCTACATTCTAGAATGCAAAGCTACATATTTCACATTGAAATAATGGGGTCTGCTTTGAGAAACCTATAAAGGAAGAAACAAAACCAAATATTTGTTCATTGATAAACACACTAGTTTTTGATAAACCTATTTGATCTCAATCTCTCCTTACCTCCATTATTTTCTTGTAATACCTATTTATACCTTGGAATGATAATATTCTAAAGAACACACTTTTGGAAACACCAATTTAAATAGATTCGGCCCAAAACTGCAATGGTTTCAAGCACTTTTTGTTCATTAAGATCCTTTTGTTTAAGTACATAATTTAAGTTCAAACTTATGTCACATGACAGCATTAGAGCAGAGATAGTAAAGAGAGGGAAACACACACTGTGTTTGTCATGCTACAGTGACTGAATTTTCAGGGTGAGATAGTTTATTGGGCATCCCAAGATCCAAAATTGAATCTGTACCTTTGCATGTTCTGTGGTTCAACTTTATCAGTTGTATTCATGTGCTGTAACAATGAGTCACATGATCAAACTCATGAGACCTCAATTTATGGAATGACTTGTTAATTCATAATAGATAATATATTTTTGTAGTTAACAGAAATGTTTTAAATAATATAACATTTTCCCAAATGTTTCTTTTATCTGTGACAAAAATTTTCTTTTTTCAATGACCCGTCAGAGATTTTATTTCATTAATTGAATTGTGATTTTCCAGGAGGAAAGCAGAATATACAACTTAAAAGACTGAATATTGAAATGTACAACGGCCAGACCATATGTGAAAGTAGATACTGACTCACAACCTCTACAGTCACCAACAAGAGGAGACAAACCACAACCCGTACCGCAAACAGTCTGATACTCTGTGTAAATTAGAAAAAAAAAAAAAATGGAACTATTGAAGCTTTGGGAATAGAATAGAATAAGAAATGCCTTTTGACCATATTTGGGACTTAAAGAAGGTATCATTGTAACAGTAGACTTTTATTCTTACTTTTTCAATTGAATTTAACCTGGAATTAAAGACAATTAAAAACAGAAGTTACAATGGAAGTAAACCTTTACCTGTACTACAAAAGCTTCCAGAACATTTTGAAAGGTCTCTAGAACAAAAAAGAAAGCTCCCCAAAGAAACTTACAGCCATATATATCAAAAAAGTAGGTAGTCTACTTCCTAACGCTATCTATTAACAAGGACACATATTATAAACAAAAATACTGGAAGAAAGAATGGATCCATTTTATGAAAGAAAACAAAGTCGAAGAGAAACCTTTCAATTTTTATCAGTGAAGGTGTTTTTGAGAAAGGAAAAACCTCTAAAACCTTCAAGTTGAATTAACAAGACTGATGAGAGATGATAAATCTCATGAATTCCTGGCAGATAGTAAAGCTACACTTTCTTCATCAAATCCTGGCATCTTGTTCAATCTCTTTCTTGGAGTCAGAAGGTAGGTATTTCAAATAACCCTAGTCTATAATCAGACCCATTCAGTCCTCAATGGCAAACGTTTCTTCCTGCTATGTAACACCATTCCTAGAAATTTAATAAGGAAGGACTTTCCAAGGGGAATTGTTACATTAAAAGCACAGCAGAGGGACTGGTCTTGAGGTTTTAAATGACCTCATAATAAAGTGTCTGCTCTGGATCAAGTTTTGTCAAGCTGATATTTCAAGTTTAATTCTCCTTCTTTAGGGTTATCTTTGCTACTTTTTTTCCCTTTTCAGTTCCATATAAATTTTAGGATGAACTTGCAATTGTAATAAAAAACCCTACTTGAATATCAATTGAGATTGTATTGAATCTATAGATCAATCTGGGGATTACTGACATCTTTTCATTATTGAATCTCTTAATTCATGCTGCTTATCTGGGTCTTCAGAAGTTTGTTAATTAATTAAATTTTTTATTACACAATTCTGTCTCTAACAAATTGTCTTTATCTTCTTTTCTGTTAATGGATTTTTCTATCTGTCTTCTATGGGGTTTAAAAGTTAATCAACAGTTCTAAAAAAATGGGTTGACTTGTTGACTTTAAACTTATTTGATAGTGATTAGGTAGATTGTTGAGGAACTCCAATATGCAGTGTCTTTGGATTTTTCTCTTGTTGCTCAGTTTTTTTTTCTTAAATATAAGGCTGTTATGCTTTCTTTAGAAGTTCTGTCCGCCAGAGTTCTGGAAAGTGAATAAGAGAAGGAGTTTGGGAATCTCAGTGTGCAATCTGCATAAAATTTCATAATCTGCCTACTTTCGTTACTGTCTGTACAGAGACCCTGTCCTTCACTGCACATCCCCAGGATACCTGTTAATTATTCTCTCCATTCCTGAACTATGATGAGTAAGGTAAAAGCACTTGTCCAGGAACATACAATAGTGAGGAGGTTTATAAATATCCTTTTCATATAACTTTTATCAAATCATTATTTTACCATTATCTTTGACTTCCATTTCAGAGATGTATGGTAACAGTTTTCAAAGCCTTTGAATCCATGTAATGAAAATGAGACTGTTCTCAGTTTTCACACTTTTGGTTTAGTATTCAACTCTGTGCTGTGCTAAGTTGCTTGTCATTTATCCATGTCCTGTTCAACTTCCAAAAGGTTATTTATATTGTCTTTCTTTTTCTATTTTCACTGTCCTTGTGGACCAACTTGCCCCCATCTCCCCGCCCCTTTAAAATCCCTTACTATAGTTTTAGTGGCATTTGGGAAGGAATGGAAGTGAATACCTTTGTTCAATCAGCCATATTTATTTGGAATGTAAATCTTCATTTTCAGTGATGCTTCTAAGGCTCCTTATTGAAATGTTTTTAACAACCTTATTAAACTATGCTTACAAATAGACACTGATCTATAGACATAATCTAAAAATGTGTTATACATTGTCCACCTTGTAATGATTCTTATGCTACAGTGAAGGGGTCTATCTCTGACATTTTCTAAAATTTCAGATACATAATGATTATATCCTCTATTTCTGTGCTTCCCTACCATATGCACACTGCTCAGATTACTTTTAGTTTTTATTTATGATATTTCATTGTTTGGAATTACACCAAAGAACATGTCAGAAGGTACTTAAATTTCAACAGTATTAAAAACAGCATTAAAACTTTTTTCTTTCTTTTTTTTTTGGTACTAGAAATTGAACCCAGGGAGCCTTAACCCCTGAGCCACATCCCCAACATTCCCAGCCTTTTTTAATTTTTTATTTTGAGACAGGTTCTCACTAATTTGCTTAGGGACTAACTTGCTGAGGTTGGCTTTGAACCTGTGATCTTCCTGCCTCAGCCTACCAAGCTGCTGGGATTATAGGTGTGAACCACCATTCAGGGCAACACATTACTTTTTAAATAAACAAGCAACTGATCAAACTCTCAATATTTATATTATTTATAATATTTATATTGTTTATATCCAAAATGACTATATCACATTGAGCTATAATTGTTTCTATAGTGATATTATCTTATTATATGAGAAATTTAATTTTAAGTACAAAATTGATGTTATATTTGCCTAAGTAAAATCCTCTCATCTTTTAATAAGTAGTTCTCTATCCAAAACCTTCATGCTATCTTCTGATTATAATCATCAGATATTATAGTTTTAAGCCTTTTAAAATAAAATAATAAAAACAATAACATAGAGGCCCAAATGAGTGATGTGACTTGAGCCACATTGGGTGTTTTTTTCCTGATATCAGGGAAACTTGGATTTCCTGTCTTAGTTCAGGACTTTGGCACCAAAACCACCTCCTCTAACAGTCTCATGCACTTAATTTTGTGTTCCTGTATCTCTTGGGGAAAGATGCAGATAGCAAATAAAAGCTTCAGCCTAAGACATTGAACTTTGTCACTAAAAAAAAGAAAAATCATTCACATCAATTATTTATCTGTCAGACACTTTTGTAGGTATTGTAGCAAGAGCAGTGACCAATATAACCAAGACCCCCATATTTTCTAACATATATGTATGTATAGACATATATATGTTTGCATGTGTGTGTATGTATTTAAAGAGTTAGATCATCTATAGGTAATAAATAGGTAAGGTAATTTTAGATGGAGATAAATCACGTGATGAGAGGAAGAAAGACTTGAATGATGTACTGATCGCTCTGGGCTTCTCCTACATCACCCCTCAGCTCTTCTATCAGAACTGAAGCATTCATCCCTTAATTTCTAGGAGTCCGGTCTGCTGACAGCCCTCAGGGCATGTTCACAGCCTGGGGTTGTGGGGCAGGCAGAGCTGTTTAGCCCCCATTTAAACCCTCTTCCCTGGAAAGCCTGCATCCAATGATGGGATGATATAGGAATACAAGAATAGAAAACTTGGCCCCAATTCAAAGCTATCCTTACTCCAGAGTCCTTTATAGAATTGGGTGAGGTCTCTGTTGCAACTGAATTGCAGTTCAGCTTCTCACTCTGTCTAATCCTTCTTTACTTTCCCCACAGCTATCAACCCTAAGTATTTCTAATATAATTTGGGCGCTGAAATGTCCATCTCTGATTCATTTTCCAAGGAAACACGACCTCCACAAATGGAGAATCACTCTTTCATGAGTAAGGAGGAAAATGTGGACAGAAGTAATAGTGAGTGTAAAGTCCCTGAGATGGGAACGAACTTGGAGTGGCTGAAGCACAATGCGGGAGAGCTGTGAGGGCAGGGAACGAGGTCAGAGAAGGATCTAGAATGTAGGGCCACTCAGGCCAAGATATGGAGACTAGGGTTTACTTTAACAAAAAGATTGTTATGATTTAAAGATTAAATGTCCCTTTTCTGTGTGGAGATTAGATTATGTCAAGGATAGGGCAAAGAACGGGAAGAAAATCAGGCAGCCACTATGGAGACCAGGAAGAAATACAGTATTGGATGGATTATGATGGTAGTTTTGGACATGAGGAGAAGTGGAGAAATTCAGGAAATATTTTGGAGGTGGACCCTGTAGCATTTTCTTATGGATTAAATGCAGAAGGTGATAGATAAAAAGATGATTCCTAGATTTTAGTCCCTGTAATTGGGTTGATGAAGCTTCCACTTCTTAGATGAGAGTAGGGACAATTGGGAAGGGATAAATTAGGAATCTGTTATAGGCATATTGTGTTTTTAGACACTTGGATGTATGAATATGGATCTTAGGAGAAAGATAAAGGCTTCAGTTTTAGTGCATATATATTCACCAATTTGTCTCTTACTCTCTCGCTCACTCTTGCTCTCTTTCCATCTATAGAGAGGAATTAAATTTTTTGGCTGGGATAAGATCCCCTGGGGATCTTACACATCTAAACAAAGGTAAGGGAGGACTTATCTTTTAAATATCCTATACCTACAATTTAGTCTGAGGCAGAAAGACCAACAAAGAAGATCAAGAAGGAAAAACTTACACATGGGGAAAAATAAACCTTGGAGAAAGCAGTTTCTTAGAATCCCACATGACTACAAAAGGATTCAAGAACGGAGAGTGATCTTCTTTTGCCTTGGCTGTTGTTTATCATTCAAGTCAGAGGACAGCAGAAAATGACGAATGCTTTTATCAACAAGGAACTCTGATCATCAAGGAATCAATGGGATGAGAATCTAGTTGCAATGCATTGAGAAAAAAAAGGGGGGAGGGAACTTTGGAGAAAGTGACTACAGACATTTAAAAAATTTTGCTATGAGAAAGAAGCAAAAGTGGTCCAAAGCAGAAGGAAAAACACTGGAGCTGTACATGGAGATAGCTGCAGTGGAGCACAAAAATCCATGAGGCAATGCTTGAGAAAAAATTATGGAAATTAGGGCTTTGAGAAAGGATGAAAAGAAAGAGATTAGAAGTATTGACATGATATTATTATCCGTGTTGATTAAGAGTAGGTTTTGCAAGTCTGAGCAAATAGAATATGGTAAGATTACTTAATAGTGTAAACAATCACTTGTGGTCCTAAATCAACAGTGAAATGAGTAAACAGGTTTGTGTGATTTATCCACATTAATTATTAATAAGATGTAGGAATGGAGAAAATGGATTGTTGGGTTCAATGAGGAGTGAGATGATACAAATTGAAGAGAATGGAGAGAAAGAGACATGGAGATAAAGTATTTGCAAAGATCCATTGAAATCTAGGCTGCCTTAGAAGAAAGGTCAGGGTCAATTAGTGTCTTGATGAGAACAAAAAAAAAAAAGTTGATGGTCTTTGAGCTAAATAAAGGACCTAGAAGAATAAAAGATAGAAAAATGGTATTTTTTGAAGTCAACATGTAGTTGAGAGGAGAATAGGAATGAGTAGCACTGATTGAAAGGAAATTAAAGGACAGAGAGATTAGATGTTGGAGGGACCATCCTTGTAAATATTGAACTTAACCAAAAAGAAAGACATGATGGGGAAAAAGAAGAGCTAGATACCAAAGTCATTACTGACTGAAGAGAATGAGCAGAGTGTTGGCCAATTAGCTGGTAGCAAAGAGTAGTGCAATAAGCTTCAAATGAATGTTGTTTTGGGAAGAAAATGGTTTGTAATTGACAAGTAGAGAAGAGCATAACATCCTAATTTCACACATTTAAAACTGTTAAATTGTGAGGGAAAGAAGACTCCACTTGAGAGAGGTGAAAGAAAGATAATGCCTTTGGGGGACCCTCTCTATCTAAAGTAAGCTTAATATAATGACCCTGCCCTTAGGAGAGACTGAGATAAAGTAGAATTACCTGAGGCTATATTCTGGGTTCCAGGAGGAATGAGGAAGACTTGGGATGATGAGAAGTCAGAGACTGGGTTTGATGAGAGATGTGTACAGCTGTACAGAGATGAAAGACTTTCTGGAAATTAATGGAAAATCAGTAATATATTCCCAGATGCTAATGTTGGTCCCTATGACGGTTTAACAACAGATAATGGTGTTTCATGGTGGGGTTAAAGCAGAGATTGTGGGAAACAATCTGGACAAAGAATTGTTAGAATCAGTCACTGGGAAAAAAACATATTAGAGTGTCTGGGGATAAAACATTAGAGTGTCAAGTATATTGAGCACAGTATGAATTATTCATTTGGGATTGAGAGAACTACTATATTTATAAAATGCTCTCTTTTAAACAATTTTTCCTTTCTTTTATTCTCTTCCTGTCTTTACATGCTAAATTCCCTAAATATCAGGGCCTGCTTTACAACTCCTTTTTGGTTTTTGTTTTTATTTTGATACAGGACTTTGCTAAATTGCTTAGGGTTTTGCTGAGTTGCTGAGACTAGCAACTACAAAAGGATTCAAGAAAGGAGAGTGATCTTCTTTTGCTTTGGCTGTTGCTTATCATTCAAGTCAGAGGACAGCAGAAAATGATGAATGCTTTTACCAACAAGTAACTCTTGAGATCCTTCTGCCTTGGCCTTCTGAGTTGCTGGGATTACAAGCATGCACCATCAAGACCAACCAGGGCATTGATCTCTATTCATGTTATGTTTTCTCATGTCATCTGTTATGGAGTTTAGGGCCAATAATGGCAAATACAAATAGGTATGCCATCTGTACCCAGAAGCATTTTTTGTCCTTCAGAAATAGATCCAGAACTTGTAAAAACATAACAGGAATATGTATATTTATTTACGTTATGAGAAACTTGCAAAATATTAGGTTAATGTTATAAATTATTACTGTGTATAAATTTATAATTATAGAGTAGTAGAGGTAATGGATGAAGACTATTTGTTATTAAAGAGCTGAAGACAGTTCTTTAATGATATTTTGTTAACAAAGAATGTTTATCAAGTCCTAACGATAGTTAATTGTGAAAATATACTGCCTCATGTTGTTGTTTTTTTTTTTTTTCCCTCAACTGCTTTCCTGTGTTATTGAGGCAAAGTATTAATTAAATACCTGCTGATACAAGGTACTGTGCTAGACACTGAGTTACTTCAGTGTCTCTTTCAGATACTCAGATTCTTGTTAGAGATGAAATAAACAGTTAACAATTACTGAGTCTTTATACCAGCCATTAATTGTATTATTTAATCTCCTTTCTATTAAGTAGATATTATTATAGGATTTTCATTTCACAGATAAAGCTGGAACATTTTGAAGGGGCCTTTCAAAGGTTTAGAATGCATGCTTGTGCTTGATTTTACAAAAGTTACAAATTGTGTCAGGAATCCTCCACTTTCCCAACATGACATAGTTTTGTAGAATAAATGTAGCTGCAGGTTTGGGGAATTCATCAGTTGTTTTCTCAATTTTTGTAGAAGTAAGAGTAGAGATCACTGCTTAGTGTCAAAGAATGGCCGGAAAAGTTCTGACTGTTTTTACAAGTGAATGTAGGATATAAACCAACATGTGACCTCTTCCTCCAAAAATCATGTTATGGCTCCATCCTAAAATCATGAGGATTCAGGCTGTGCTTTAAACGACCTTCTGTACTAACTTTGTAGTGAGCTACTTCCCATCCTCAAGAGCATTCTTCAAGAGGAACTGAGGTAGTTACTACAGGAGGGAGGAACTTTACCGTACCTGGTTTTATACTGTAATGTGTAATTCAAGTTTGACATCTGGTTTCACAAGTGCCCACCACTGTGGTCAATGCCAAGACATTCAGAAATGCTTTAAAAAATCTGTTTTTCCTATGGACATTTTATTTATCTTTTGCTAATGCTTTACAACCAATTATTGGAGATGAGTTCACTATTATAATAACTGTAAAAAATCTCCAGCCAGGCACGATGGTGCACTCCTGTAATTTCAGTGACTTGCAAGGCTGAGACAGAAGGATCACGAGTTTGAAGCCAGCCTCAGCGACTCAAGGAGGCCCTAAGCAACTCAACAAGACCCTGTCTCTAAATAAAATACAAAAAAGGGCTAGAGATGTGGCTCAGTGGTCAAGTGCCCCTGGGTTCAATTGCCAGTACAGACAAATAATAAATAAATAAATAAATAAATCTCCACAATATTTATAACACAAAAATAAAGAAAGAAAGTTATAGGGCTTGAGACATAGTTGTAAGAAAAAAGTTGACTGTCTAGTTGTTTAAATAGAAGAAAAAATGTAATTATTATAACTATTTTTTCCCATGTTACAAATACATTTGATTTAAGGCAAGGTCTCTAAAAATTACAAAATATTACTTAAACTTCTAATGTTAAAATGTTAAAATTTGGAATTTTATGTTTCATATAAAAGAGTGCATTTTTAATTTCTCCCATCACAAATAGAGTCGTTAAATTATTTTAAAAAGTGCTATCAGTGTTCTGGAAATCCTTATAAACAAGTTATTTATGGATATGTTTATGAAGTAATTTTAATGTAATGTTTCTTTTCTAAAATTATTAACTACTATATATTTATTATTTCAGAACATAATAAACACTATTTTCTAAAATAATGCTTTAATTATATTTAGAAGGTAAAATATGGTGGAATTTTGCTTTGAAGTTTAAAATATGATATGTAAATTAAGCAAGCATTTTTTGGATTATTTAACCTGTGCACTAGTCTTAAAATTTGTATCACTTTGAAGCTTCAAAAGTCTCATCTGAATGAATAACAAGGCAAATTAAATTAATTTTAGGAATTTTTACTTTATGTCAATATATTAAACTTTTCAGAGGTAATATAGAATTTTTCAAATGATTTTTTTTTTAAGAACTATATTAACTGCCAGAATACTCCCAAAATACAGATAGTAAAGTAAGTTTCAGAAAAAAGAATATTTTTATTTAAAAAGCAAAACTTAGATGCTCCTTTAAGTTATTTTTCTAGTTTCCGAAGAACAGCATTCTAAGTTTTGGTAAGCAATATGATGTATAGAAAGCTTCTGGGATTTTAAAAAAATCAGCACATGTAAAAGTACTCTAGGTATGGCTCTTTATGATCTCATTTACAACATATGACCTGCTGGCTATTTATTGAATATATAGTACAGTTCTGGTCATCCCACTCCACTCGCATTTGAATAATAATTGACATGTGATATACATAGAAACCAAGTCAGTATATTAATAAAACCTGCGTATCGATGTTAATGCCTGGAAGTAGCACCTTGGGAAAGAGTAAGATATTCCTATACATTTTAAAAGAGAAAATTCAAATGTATGCAGTTCAGTCATGATTTCCTAGTTATCAGGTCATTTGTTTATCACTTTAAATTGGTTGAGTGGAAAATAAAGTCTAGTTATTTGAAAGTTTGAAAACCACCTTAGGAACCTTGCTCTTGGAATCCATTTAGAAACCTCCCCAAAACAGGTTACAAGAGCCATGGATAGGACTATGTAGGTACTATAAAGTTATTCCTTAAGAATTAATTTACTTGGTACCTCTGTTTTAGGGATCTCATACTCATATAAACTTGCTTTTCTATATGTTTGTTTATGTGTTGTTCTAATGATTTTCACAGAAATACATGTTAAAAGTAGAAAATTTAGGAATTAGAGGACATTTCAAATAATAAAATGAATTTTATGTTAATTAACATGCTATTTAAATACATTAATTAAAGGAGAAACTACTTAAACGCAGTTAATATAATATAACCCATTGTCATCTTTTAACACAGAGACAGTGTGACATTTTTGTTTATAAAAATTCCCATTTAAGCCTGGTATGGTGGCTCACACCTGTAATCTCAGCTATTTGGGAGGCTGAGACAAGAGGATTGCAAGCTTGAAGCCAGCCTGGGCAACTTAGATCCTCAGAAACTTAGCAAGACCCTGACTCAAAATTAAAAAAAAAAAAATTAAAAAGAAGTGGGAATGTAGCTCATTGGTGATGAAGGGCCCTTGGGTTCAATACCCAGTACCAAAAAAATTTTTAAAATGGTTCTTGTTTAAAAGTCACAGCTTTGTGGCAGAAGAATTTTAATGGCAAGCTCATTCCTTTTGTTTTTCTAGATATAATTTCAGGTAAGCAGAAGTTGGCAGGGCAACAGAGAAGCCCAGTCCCATAGAAAACATGTTACTCAACATGAAACTTGTTACAGATGGGAGGTCACAACATCAAAAGGAAAATTCTATGTTCCTTTCCAGTCTGTAAATGCATTCCAGCTAAAGTGGAAAGATATGTTTTCTGAAAATTATTTTGAATTTCTTCAGTCTTTCTGTTGCAGGAAAAATTTAATTGAATCTCATGGGCATTTCTTTCATGATCCCTTGGTTCATATAGATCCATTCATGTTTCTGGAGAAACACTTAGTCCTGTTTCAGTGAAATACTTTGGATCTGAGATGATGCCTTCTGTGATTTCCCAAAATTTGACAAGAAATTTTATACTAAGGAAAGTTATAGAAAAAAGAATAAGATGTTAAAGGATTACTTTTGGGAATAATGATGGTGTAAAGAATGTGTTTTTTGGGATTAAAGATACCTTTAGATGATAAGATTCAGTGTTAAAAAACAAAACCAGTAGGTCAAGTGAAGCAGGGTTGTTTGAAAGTAATTGTGGCAGTTTCTTTCGGCTTTGCCCAACTAAAAGTAAATTGGAAATCACTTTGGGAAAAAAAATAATGTAGAGATATGTTCTTGATATCAGTTTCCTTTTCTCTCTAGGATTTGCCGTTTCCTCTTATTATCCTGTATTTCTACCACAATGAATAAAAATTGTGTTAGTCAGCTGTTTGTCACTGTGACCAAAGTATCTGAAAAGAATGACTTACAGGAGAAAAGATTTATTTTTGCTCAGGTTTCAGAGTTCTCAGTCCATAGTCGGCTGACACCATTGCAGAAATATCATGGTTGAAGGGCATGAGTTGGTGGAAGGCTGCTCAGTTCAGGACAGGCTTCATCTCTCTGAGAGAGAAAAGAAGGGTCTGGGAAGAATATAAACCCTTCCAGAGCACATCTCACCAACTGACTTCTTCCAGCTAGGTCCCAGTTCCCAGTAGTCCATTCAACCATTAAAGGATTAATTCATGAAGCAGATTAATTGACTGGTGAGGTTGGAGCCTCCATAACTCAATCATTACCTAAAAGCTCCCCACCCCTGAATATTGCTGCACTGGGGACTATGCTTCTAATACATTATCTTTGAGGGACAGGCCAGATTCAAATCATAACAGAGATAGAATTTGACTATATTTCAACTTAATTTTTACTTAAAAGTTAAATCAACCTGGAATTTGCATATTATATCTTTTAACCCTGCTTATAAAACTGTTTATGCATCTAATAATAATTTTAATTAGCAGATTGAGAGCCATTTGGAAGAGTGAGGAGGGTAGAAATTCTAAAATCACGTGGCTTACTCATTTATGCTCTCCAATGGGTAAAAAAAAAAATAGTCTTGTTTTTCAGAGTGGCTCTATTTTCTGCATGATTGACAGGCCCCAGTCTTAGGTTAGGGCACCTGAAGTCCATTTCTGGAAACTGCCAAGGAAGCAGCATAACCTTCTACCATTACCATGTGCTTCTGTGAAGACTGGGACCTGCCACTACTGTGATACCTCCACAGAGGGGCCCATCACTGTAGACATCGAGGCTTCTTTGTCATGGCATCCCAGAACCTGTCCCATTGGAGGTTTCCAATAGCTCTTATGAAACTTGCCCTGCCCTGGGAACTCTAGGATATGTATCTGATTCCTTTCCATATTTTTTGTGTCCGAAGACATATCTGTTTCTATCTCCTTTGCCCCCAGCCCCTTTCCTAAATCTCTTTTTTCTACCTGATTTAAAGTATCTCCATGAATCCAGTAGTTTGCCTACAGCTCTTTGGTTGCAAGGCATATCCCTTCTGTTTGTGTTAAACAGGCACTGTGGTGTGGTGTTTAAAACAGACTTTGGAATTTGTCAGGACAGGCATACAGTAAACATCTAATAATGTTGGCCAACTGTGTCATATCTTTACATTGTTCAACCATCTTGGATGTGCAGACACCAGTGTATTTTATTTACTGTTAGTAAACTTTTTGAGCATTTCTTCTTGACTGCTACATTCTAGCTAATGAGGAAAAAATTCCCAATTTATAACTGGTAAGCTTAATCTTAATAATTTAGATAAACATATTCAGAGACTTTTACAAAAAATTCTTGGATTCTCCTAGGGTCTCCTTCAATATTCTTACAGGATGATATCAAAGAGGTAGACAAGAAACTGAGTCCTAGTTTTGATACCCTCAGCCTTTCTCTAGTTTTCTCTGGAGGGTCCTTTTGGGTTTTGCTTCTCCTGTGGAGTACTCATTGCCTGAGTATTGATTCTGGTTCTCCTGTTTTGGTCAAGGCCCACTGGCCATTCATCTTCAGCCACAATTTCATCTGCCATCAGGCACACAAATGTTCTGAAGTCTGGCTCTGACCCCATCTTGCCAAAGCAGTCTATTCTGTAACCTTCACCATAGACACTAAGACAGCAACATCTGATAAGTGCCTTAGACAGAATCTTAGTTGCTTCAGTGACACACAGGTACAAGTGAAGTCATGGCCTGCTTCTGCCTGACTTGATTGTTCTAAGTGTATGTGACCATGTCTCAGGCAGGGACAGCAGTATCCTACGGATGAGGACTTTTTTTCTAGGCATTAAAGAATTAGTGGTGTGTGTGTGTGTTCACTAGAAGGATAAGAGCACCCCTATCTTTGTGATACCCTCTCTTATCTTATAAAACTCCTCCTGTACCAAAATCTGCATGAGAGGAAATTACAGCATTAATCCACTTTATTCTTTCCATTTTCAGTTATTCTTTTCTTCCTGATTTTTTTTTTGTCTTACCAAAACCAGAAGAATGGTCTTTCTCTCCCTGTCTTTACTTGCCTACCATATATTATTTTTTAAATACCAAAGCAAGAAATCCAGAGTCTTAACAAATTCTTTCACAATAGACATGTTCATTTATAAAATCCCATTTGGCAAATGGTATTGTAGTCTTTTATTTTGGTTTCCCTCTCTAACATTCCAAGGTCCATTCAGATGACTGAATGCTTGTTGTGGTCATAAAGGCAAAAGAAAAACACACCAGTAATTTTCAAAATACATTCCCATTGCAGCTGTGATCCTGACCTTCAGGGTATACTACTTTATATGTTTTGGATTTCCTTTCCACTTAATGAAATGGAGCGCCTTCATCGTTAGCAGCATAGCAGTGTGGGAACAAGTAGAGTTGCTTTTAGGAAAAGCATTTTGCTAGGAGAATTGAAGGATAGATAAACATTCTGAGATCTGAGAATCAGGAATTCTGTATCAGATTTCTATTCTAAGAGATTAAGCTGCATAAAATTGTGCTCCATTTTCAATTGTTTCTACATAATCTATTTCCCACACAACATCCTAAATGACTCTTCTAAAATGTCAATCATTTTGGGTCCACTCTGCTTCCATATTCTCAAGGGCTTCCCATGATACTTGTAATAAGGTCACAGGTTTTTCCATGGTTTTCAATTCTCTGAGGTGCTCTGGTGTCAAAGCCCTGGTGTGTGAACCCACCTCTCTGATTTCACTTCCTCCTGCATCCTCTCAGTCCTTGAGCAGTTTTGTGGACATCCTACTGGATTCCTGAAGATGACAGTGCTGTCATCTCCCACCCAAGGATGTTTCACTTGCTGTTCCTGCTTTACCTGAGAGTTGCAAGTTTTGCTCCATCCCTTGAATGATTTATCCTTGTAGAACTGCCTTTCTCATCTTGTTATGGCACTTAGAAATACTGTTGACTTAACGATGAGCTATACACACAAACATGTATACACAAAAACAAGAAGGAAACGTTTTGAAAAACTATTTTTATGCAGTGAACTCTGATATCTTCTTTTCAAGTTGATTTTACTGTGTTCCCATGCTGTTTAAAAAAAAAAAAATCTTGCTTTTGATGAACTAAATTTATCACATTATCCACAGTTTGGGTGGCAACTCACATTTCAAAAATAGTATCTTAGAGACTTCCCTGACAACTCTAAAATACAGTTCTCCCAGTCTCTGTTTTTCTACTCTAATTTTTTTCACAGTACTTATCAATCTAACGTTATATTATACATATATTTATTTTCTTAATTTTTGTTCCTTATCTATCCTCACACTAGCATTAACCAGGAAATAAGCTCCATAAAGGTAGAGATTTTGCATACTTTGTTCAATGATGTATTCACAGTGTTTTAAGCAGTACTTGACATTTAGAAGTGTTTGTGAATTAATGAATCATGTGTAACTCACAGAATAATCTTGTCTCTGCAACTTCCCAGGTGCTTTATCTTGGGAAAATTACATAAACTTCTGTACTTTAGCTTATGCATTTGGGAATACAAAGACATAACTCACAAGTTATCATGAGATTGTGAGCATTTACTTAATTTATATAAAACAGAACAGGGCCTGGCAGATAGTAATTGCTATATAAATGTTTTCTGTTTATTATCACCATTGTTTACAAAACGGGATTAAGACTCATAAATCTGAGAGCTGCTTCAGAGATACCATTATCAATCATTTTAATAAGACAGATATTTATGTGACTAAATGTGCATATATATTGTAAAGTGTTCTTATGACAGAAGTTGCACCTGGCACAGACACACCTCACACTAGCTTTCTAATATGTAAGGAAAGCAAAAACCTTTTAGGAAGAACTAGCTCCATTGATAAAGTATAGGGGGAAAAGAACAAAGGTGTTCAGAAGAGGGAAATGAGATGGCCCTTAGTGGATCAGCTTTCCTGTAAGAAATTCCAGCCCTCTGGGACTCAGAGCTGCAGCTGTTGGAGAATATCAATCAGATTCAAGAGGACAATTTGACCTCTCTCATCTCGGTGAGGGGGCCAATAGCTATAGCCCAGACTAGGTTCCCATGTCAATCTCCCAAGGTGCCAGGCTGACTGAAGCTGCCATATTTCTAGGTGTTTTAATTTCAAGAATGAGGTCCAGGAACTTTGAAGCAGTCTCCAGTTGAGATCCGGAGGTTTTATTTACGTACCTATGAGCGGGAGTAAGGAGAGTCAGGAGGAGAAGGGACAGTTCTCTTTCTCCTTTATGAGCACAGAAAAATCATATTTTCCCCTCGTTCCTTACCTATAGAAGGGTATGGCTGCTTGGGTAATATAGTTGACTTGAATCTCACTGTGTCATCCTGGGACTGGGAACTGGGGTACAGGGGGATTGACCCATTTATTATTTACTGTGAGTTATTTAATAAGAAATCTAGTTCTGATCCAGAACACTTTACATATGCATTCAGGATAAAATGAATAAATATAAATAATAAAAATCCAACAGTACCCAAATAATTCTTCCAGATGAATGAAGGAGTTGAATTCTATGTAGAGTAAATTTAGGTTTTTATGCATCTATCCTGGGGATGATCCTAGGGCCTTGTGAATGCTAAGCATGTGCTCTACCATTGCACTACCTCCCTAGTCCAAGTAAATTTAGGTTTGGTTTCTCTAACAAAAGATGTAATTATTGTAAGTGCCCCCAAACTTCTCTTTTCTAATCAGGAAGAATTTTATTCACAGTGGGTTAAAACCACAGACTATCTTGTTAGAGTTGTGTTAAGTTCCTCATTATGACTTGGTTTCCTTATTTATATACAGGCATTAAGAGTACTCTAATGGATCACTGGAACATTAAATCAGATACTGCTAGCAATCTAAATGACATCGACAAGTCTTCAAACGAGAGTCACTCTGAGAACTTTACCATAACTTCAAGAGTGGTATCAAGCTAGAATTATCTAATTAAGTGGCACCCAGATACCTGGCCTTCAGAAATTATAACAAATAATAGATGTTCATTGCTTCAAGTTGCTAAAATTGGGGCAAACTTGCTACATAGCAATAAATAAGTAATACAGATACTGCAAGTCAAATAATTTTCATTGCACTTGGCATATCCCTGTAAGTGCTGGCCAATATGCACAGCAGTGGTCCCTAAAGACAAGGGAGTAATTCCACAATTAGATGCTTGTGAATGCAAAGAGAGAAGCTGTTTTCCTTTCACTGTGACATCTTTCAAAACTTAAACTTGTTCTAACAGTAGCATAAAAGCCAGACTCAGTCTTTATATCATTATAACAATTCAACCTCTATAAGCTCAGAGAGATGGTAGATTTCAGCTCCCCAGACAATGAGAGTGCACCAATTCTCACTTGGCTGTCACTCAAAGAATCTAAGTACTAGATACCTCTCACACATCCTTAAAAAATCAAAAGTTGAAATAGATAGATGGACAAATAGATAGAGAGTCTTAGAGTTAAAGAATAGGATTTCTCAGACCAGAGTATAAAATCTGAGATTCTTTCTTCTGACAGTGAGAAAAACAACCATGTATTATATCACACAGACACATATGGCACATGACAAACTAGTACAAAGGAGAATCCATATTCCAGTGTCATGATTTAATACAAAGTTCAAATAGCCTTTTATGAGCTAAAGTAAGTTGATATATCCACCTATACATACAATAATATAAGGAAAGTGGGACAGAAGACAGAGCTAAAACTGCACTTTGAAAATGAAAATGCACAGACCCATGGTATTTCTGCACATAAAGACAGCATAGTCAAAATGAGTATTTGTTAATTGTTATGTGGCTAGAAACCCATGTTAGTAAAAGTGACAGGATAGACAAACAATGCTCATACATGTGCCACTGTTTCACAGTGCACCCTGCTCTTATGATAGATCAGTGTGAATCAATTTGCAATTTAATAACAAATAGGTTGTTTGCATGCCTGTTGGCAGCACCATGAGTAGTAACCACTACCTCATCCTCTGCCTACTTACTTATTTTGGAAATGATCAGATTCATGGTGGTCATCTCTAATAGCTGAACAAAATGCCAACAAATCAGAGTTGGACTGCCTAATGTATTATAATGCCTGACATTTTTTCATTTAAAAAATCACGCATGATATATTCTTTTTAGGCTAGCATTTGAGGCCTTCTGAAAACTGATCCCCATCTGCATTTCCTGATGTTTTCCCTACCATACTTCCTTATGCATCCAGTGTTCTGGGTTAATGGAACTACTTGCCCTTAGTCACACTGCTGCACTTGACTTGAGGCTTTTCATTCCAGCTCTTCATAAAGACAAGCCATATTCCACCTCTGAACTGACACAGCATTTCCTTTAAATTAATTTTAACTAATACATAAAAATTGTGCATTTTATTTGAGTAATGTGGTTTCAATATCTATATAAATATTTGTATAATGCTTAAATTGAGTTAAGTATATCAGTCTCCTCAAATATAATTTCCTTATGGTGCAAACTTTCAAACTCTTAATTATTCCTTTGTAGCTTTTTGAAATATACAGTGCATTATCATTATCTACCGTGACTGTACTGGGCAATAGCACACCAGGACACCCTGCACCTACCTTACCATAACTTAGTACCTATTGATCACCCTTTCTCCATCCCTTCTGTCCCCATTCTTCACAGCCTCTGGTTACCACTATTCCAGTCAACTCCTGTGAGAGCATCTATTTTAGATTTCACATATGAGTGAGATCATGGGTTACTTGTCTTTCTCTATCTGGTTTATTTCACTAACATCATGATCATGATCTCCAGTTCCATCCATGCCACCACAATTATAGGAGACTACTCTTTATGTGGCTGAATAGTATTCCATTGTTTATATGTACCATGTTTTCTTTATTATCAGTTTATGGACTCTCGGGTTGTTTCTCTCTTTTGGCTATTGAGAATAGTGCTTCAAAATGCATGGCAGTGCAGATGTCTCTTTGACTTACTCATGGCATTTACTTTGACCATATAACCAAGAGTGAAACTGCTGGATCATATGGTAGTTTTATTCTTAGTTTCAAGGAATTTTATACAATTTTCTATTATAGTTGAAGTAATTTGCATTCCTACCAACAGTTTCCAAAGGCTCCCATTTTTTTCCATATCCTTCCCAGCATTTTTATCTTTACTCTTGATAATAGTCTTGAACCTAACAGGCAGTAGGATTGTCATGTAAAATAATCTGCTAGAACTGACTCAATAAAATTACTGGAACTAATAAGTGATGTGGTGAAGGTTGCAGGATGTAGGACCAATATACAAAACCAACTACATTTGTATATTGTAACTATTATCAGACATTGACATGCAAAATAATATCATTTATAATAGCATCGAAATATGAATCACTGTGTGGGATAAATGTGACAAAATAAGTTTAACACCTATACATTAAAACTCCCCAAACAGTGATATATCATATTCTGGGTTTGGAAGACTCAATATTGCTAAATATAAATTCCTTTCATATTTATTCAGAAATTCAAAGCAATCACAAAGAAAAGCTCAGCAAGACATTTTGTAGAATTTGACAAGCTAATTCTAAAATTCATCCAGAAATTCAAAAGACCTACAATTAGTCAAAACATTTTTCAAAAGAACAAAGTTTGACAACTACCTCTGCCTGATTTCAAGACATTATAAAATTGTAGTAATTTATACAATGTGTCAAGATACAAGAAGGTTTCACTGAATCTGAATATAGTATTCAGAAATAGATACACAAATTAATAGATGAACAATTTATTTTCTAAAGAAAATTCAACAGAGAAAAAGTATATCCTTTTCATATATGCTGGATCTATTGTCTACTTATAGAGAATGAAAATAAATCCATATTTTGCACCACAAAAAAAAAATTCCACTCAAAATGGATCATTGATCAAAGCAGAAAATCTAGAGGAAAACAGTAAAAAATCATTGTGACCTTGTTCTGGCAAAGACTTCTTTTTCCTTAATAATGAATATTAATTGTACAAATCAATGTGTTTCATCTGACAAAAAATTCTTAGATACAACAGTAAAAATATGATTCATAAAAGAAAAAATGATAAAGTAGATTTACCAAAATTTAAAAATATTACCAAGTTTAAATAAGAATGAAATTCTGGCATTTGATGGTAAATGGATGGAGTTAGAGAATATCATGCTAAGTGAAATAAACCAAACCCAAAAAACCAAAGGCCTAATGTTTTCTCTGATATGAGGAAGCTAATTCACAATAAGGGGGAAGGAGATAGGGAAGAATTGAGTTACTTTATATTAGGTACAGGGGAGTGAAGGGAAAGAAAACGGTATGGGGGAAGGAAAGATAGCAGAGTGAAACAGATTTTATTACCTCAGGTACATGTATGACTGCATGACTAATGTGATCCTGCAATATGGATAATCAGAAAAATGAGAGATTACACACTCTATTTATGCATGATCTTTCAAAATGTATAAATGCATTTTGTCATGTACAACTAATTAGAACAAATGAAATAAAGTTTTTTTAAAGATATGGTTTTTGAGAAACTGCTAAGAGAATACGAAGATAAGCTAGAGCATAAGGATATGATCGCCCACCGCCCGCGGGGACAATCACAACGCATACGCTCTTCTTGATCACAGGAACCAAAAGGAGCTTATTCTGCAAGTCTCAGACTTATATTGAGAACATCAGCCTATCAGAGAGTAGACTACCAGGAAAGTCAGCCTATCAAGGAACAGTCTCCAGGCAGATACCAGGATCGCCTCATGTAAAACAGCCAACCAGAGTTACTTCCTAAAACTTGTTTATGAGTGCAGCTATGTCTGGCAAGCTGCCAGGCACCATCTTAGAGATCAGGCCACGGTGCGGCTCTGGGGCCCTCAGAGCCCGCCCCTGACATAAGGAGGAATTTTTTTCAAGCCTATACCTAATAAAGGATTCTATCTAGAATAAATAAGGAATTTCAAAATACAATAATAAGAAAGCCCATATTAAAATTTTAAACTGTTTTAAAATGGGCAAAATATTTGAGCAGTTCACCTAGAGAATATAGAAATTATATCTAAGTTCATGAAAATATACTCAATGTTATTAAGAAAAGTCATTAAGAAAAATAAATACCACAATGAGATATCATTACAAACTTATTAGCATATACAAAATTAAAAGTCTAACAATTCCAGGCTTTGACAATGATGTGCAAGAACTGACATTCTCCTACCTTGTGGTTGAAACTAGGCTTGGCTAAACAAGTGACTACTATAGGAACTAACTGTTCTACTCCTATTTTCCCAAGAGAAATAAAATGCATGCCCACATAAACACTTGCTCATGAATATTCATAAGAAGTCAGTGATAACCGCAGTAAGGAATAACTCAAATGTCTCATCAGGAGAATGCATAAACACATTGTTGTTACCCACAGATAGATGTCCCTCAAAAAATTTGCAAGTAGAAATCCAAGATGTCGAACTAGAGGGAGGCTGTGTTCCTTGTCACTCCATAACTCTGGTATCAAGCAGAGGATATCTGTTTCTTGGTGAGGCAGTTATTGCTGCTTATTGATCCCCTGCTGTTTACCCCATTTGTCTGCTCTGATCACCTGCAGTCTGCCAGCATATCGACGCCTTTTTTGAGTGCAGATCGCTCACTGTCAGGTGCCTATCATCTGCCATTTGCCTGCCTCTCGCCTGTCCATCACCTGCCTTATACCTATCCATCACCCACCGCATGAGGTTCACCTCCCGATCGTCCAACAACAGTCAGCAAACTGATCGCCAACCGCCAGTGGAGCACCGGCTGCCTGCTGTTGCCTGGAAGTTCGCTGTTACAGTACCTGCAGGTTTGATTACACGTGGCTGCCGCCATTTTGAGACAACAGCCAGGACCCATAGGGACCCTGGCCAGACTGACGGAACCCCGTCTCCAGGATCCCACAGCCCGACTGATCACTCCCTGCCTCTGGGGCCCTCACATCAACTGACTGCTCCCTGCCACTAGGATCCCCAGACCAACTGACTGCACCCTATCAACTGGACCACAGACCAACTGATTGCACCCGGCTCCAGGATCCTTCAACCACACCAAACACACCCGACCTCCAGGACCCCTGCCTGACTAACGCACCCTGCCTCCAGGAGCTGCAGCTGACTACGTCCACACCCTGAGCTGCAGCTTCCCATTTGCCAAACCATTTGGAAGCCAGAGCAACCATCTTGGATAATCCTGGAAGCCGGAACTCCGATGTTTAGGTGGGGCAAATCCCATCCTGAGAAGTCTGCTGGGGACTTGAAGCTCATTGTCAGGTACCTCTCATGAATCAGGCTACTGAACACTGGGAGGTTTCATTACTATATGACTGTTATACTGTAGATTTTCTTTTTTCTCCTTATTGAAAAATTTTAAGTTTTTATTTCTTTACTTTTCTTGCTCTCTTTTCCTTTTGTTCACCTGTTCCCTTAGAGTCTCTTTCTCCCTTTTTTGCATGCTAACATCCAATTTCTTTTCACTACACTCTCGCCATTTCTATTATCTAGAACTTCTGTATATTCTTTTCTTATCCCATTAACAGCTACATTCTACATCCCTCTGCATCCTCTTTGTCCTCCATTTGAAACTGCAGACCTTATTGCAAATCTGTATGTTTTACTGAAGATAATATTTGAACTCATTCTGATTATTATGACAATTTTGTTATTGTCTTCATAGGGGCTATTTGGTCTAGGATTGCATAGTGTCTGAATTGGGCACTGCTAATATTGATCTCCCCTTAAAGAAAGGGTTTTGGAAACCTATAGGGCCACTATAAGCCTATAGGGGGAAATCTGCAATACCCCAGATCTGCACTGCTAGGGTGGAAGATACATGAACAACATGAAAAAACAAGGGAAGAAAATGATCCAAACAAATCTAGATTCTATATTAACAGAATCCAATGACAGTATGTTAGAAGAAATGTCAGAAAAGGACTTCAGATTATACATGATTAAGATGATTCATGAAGCAAAGGATGAGATAAGAGAGCAAATGCAGGCAATGAATGATAATACCAATAAGCTGAAAGAGCAACCGCAGGAAGCAAAAGATCATTTCAACAAAGAGATAGAGATTCTCAAAAAAAAAAAAAAAAAAAAAAACCAAACAAATCCTTGAAATGAAGGAAACTATAAACCAAATAAAAAACTCAATGGAAAGCATCACCAAAAGACTAGACCACTTGGAAGACAGAACCTCAGACAATGAAGACAAAATATTTAATCTTGAAAATAAATTTGCCCAAACAGAGAAGATGGTAAGAAATCATGAACAGAATCTCCAAGAACTATGGGACATCATGAAAAGACCAAATTTAAGAATTATTGGGATTGAGGAAGGCACAGAGATACAAACCAAAGGAATGAACAACCTATTCAATGAAATAATATCAGAAAATTTCCCAAAACTGAAGAATGAAATGGAAAATCAAATACAAGAGGCTTACAGAAAACCAAATGCACAAAATGACAACAGATCCACACCAAGGCACATTATAATGAAAATGCCTAACATTCAAAATAAAGACAGGATTTTGAAGGCCGTGAGAGAAAAGCATCAGATTACGTATAGGGGGAAGCCAATACGGATAGTAGCCAACTTCTCAACCGACTCTAAAAGCTAGAAGGGCCTGGAACAACGTATTTCAAGCTCTGAAAGAACATGGTTGCCAACCAAGAATCCTATACCCAGCAAAACTAACCTTCAGATTTGAAGATGAAATAAAATCCTTCCATGATAAGCAAAAGTTAAAAGAATTTACAAATAGAAAGCCTGCACTACAGAATGTTCTCAACAAAATATTCCATGAGGAGGAAATGAAAAACAACAATGGAGGTCAGCAAAGGGAGGAACTACCTTAGAGAAAAACCACTCAAAGGAGAAACCAAGCCAACTTAAAAACCAAAAATAAGCCCAAATGACTAGGAATACAAATCATATCTCAATAATAACCCTGAACATTAATGGCCTAAACTCATCAATCAAAAGACATAGACTGGCAGAATGCATTAAAAAGAAAGACCCAACAATATGCTGCCTGCAAGAGACTCATCTCATAGAAAAAAACATCCATAGACTAAAGGTGAAAGGATGGGAAAAAACCTACCATGCACATGGACTCAGTAAAAAAGCGGGGGTTTCCATCCTTATATCAGATAAAGAGGACTTTCAAGCCAAAGTTATTCAGAAGGGATAAAGAAGGACATTTCATACTGCTTAAGGAAACCATAAATCAGGAAGACATAATGATAGTAAATATTTATGCCCCAAACAATGGTGCATCCCTGTATATCAAACAAATCCTTCTCAATTTCAGGAATCAAATAGACCACAACACAATAATTCTGGGTAGCTTTAACACACTGCTATTACCACTAGGTAGATCTTCCAAACAAAACCAACAAAAGAAACCATAGAACTCAATAACATAATCAATAACCTAGACTTAACAGACATATATAGAATATTCCATCCATCAATAAGCGGATTCACTTTCTTCTCAGCAGCATATGGAACCTTCTCAAAAATAGACCATATGTTATGCCACAAAGCAGCCCTTAGGCAATGCAAAAAAATAGAGATACTGCCTTGTGTTCTATCAGATCATAATGGACTGAGAGTAGAAATCAATGACAAAATAAAAGACAGAAATTACTCCAACACCTGGAGACTAAATAATATGCTATTGAATGAAACATGGATAACAGAAAACATCAGGGAGGAGAAAAAAATTCTTAGAGGTCAATGAGAATGACGATACAACATATCAAAATCTCTGGGACACTATGAAAGCGGTACTAAGAGGAAAATTCATTGCATGGAGTGCATTCCTGAAAACAATGAAAAGTCAACAACTAAATGACCTAACATTACAGCTCAAAGCCCTAGAAAAAGAAGAACAGAATAACAGCAAAAGTAGTAGAAGACAGAAAATAATTAAAATCAGAGCTGAAATCAATGAAATTGAAACAAAAGAAACAATTCAAAAAACTGACAAAACAAAAAGTTGGTTCTTTGAGAAAGTAAACAAAATAGACAAACCCTTAGCCACATTAACAAAGAAGAGAGAAAACTCAAATCTCTAAAATTTGTGATGAAAAAGGAAATATCACGACAGACACTACTGAGATACATAACAGAATGAGAAGCTACTTCGAAAATCTGTATTTCAACAAAATATAAACTATCAAAGACATCGACAAATTTATAGAGATATATGCTCCTCCCAAACTGAGGATATACACAATTTAAACAGATCAATATCAAGCAATGAAATAGAAGAAGCCATTAAATACCTACCATCCAAGAAAAGCCCAGGACCAGACAGATTCTCAGCTGAGTTCTACAAGACCTTCAAAGAAGAACTCATTCCAATACTTCTCAAAATATTCAAGGAAATAGAAAAGGAGGGTACGCAACCAAACTCCTTCTATGAAGCTAATATCACCCTCATACCCAAACCAGGCAAAGATGCATCAAGGAAAGAAAATTTTAGACCAATATCCTTGATGAATATAGATGCAAAGACCCTTAACAAAATATTGGCAAACCGTATCCAAAAACATATTAAGAAAATCATGCACCACGATCAAGTGGGGTTCATCCCTGGAATGCAAGGGTGGTTTAACATCCGTAAATCAATAAACGTAATCCATCATTTCAATAGACTTAAGGATAATAATCATATGGTTATTTCAATTGACGCAGAAAAAGCATTCAACAAAATACAACACCCTTCATGCTCAAAACACTAGAAAAAATAGGATAGTAGGAACATACCTGAACATTGTAAAGGCTATTTATGCTAAGTCCATGGCCAACATCATTCTTAATGGAGAAAAACTGAAACCATTCTCTTTAAAATTGGGAACAAGACATGGATGTCCTCTTTCACCACTTCTATTCAACATTGTCCTCGAAATTCTAGCAAGAGCAATTAGACAGACTAAAGAAATTAAAGGGATACGAATAGAAAAAGAGGAACTTAAGCTGTCACTATTAGCTGATGACATGATTCTATATTTAAAGGATCCAAAAAACTCCTCCAGAAAATTTCTAGACCTCATCAATGAATTCAGCAAAATAGCAGGCTATAAAATCAACACACATAAATCTAAAGCATTTTTATATGCAAGCGATAAAACATCTGAAAAGGAAATGAAGAAAACAACTCCATTTGCAAGAGCCTCAAAAAAAAAATAAAATACTTGGGAATCAATCTAACCAAAGAGGTAAAAGATCTCTACAGTGAAAACTACAAAACATTGAAGAAAGAAATTGAGGAAGACCTTAGAAGTTGGAAAGATCTTCCATGTTCTTGGATAGGAAGAATTAATATTGTCAAAATGGCCATACTACCAAAAGTGCTATACAGATTCAGTGCAATTCCAATTAAAATCCCAATGACATATCTTACAGAAATAGAGCACACAATCATGAAATTCATCTGGAAGAATAAGAAACCCAGAATAGCTAAAGCAATCCTCAGCAGGAAGAATGAAACAGGGGGCATAGCAATACCAGAACTTCAACTATACTACAGATCCATAGTAACAAAAACGGCATGGTATTGGCACCAAAATACACAGGTAGATCAATGGTACAGAATAGAGGACATGGATGCAAACCCAAATAAATACAATTTTATCATACTAGACAAAGGTGCCAAAAATATGCAATGGAGAAAAAGACAGCCTCTTCAACAAATGGTGCTGGGAAAACTGGAAATCCATATGCAACAGAATGAAATTAAACCCCTATCTCTCACCCTGCACAAAAATCAACTCACAATGGATCAAGGACCTTGAAATCAGACCAGAGACCCTGCATTTTATAGAAGAAGTAGTAGGCCCAAATCTTCAACTTGTCGGCTTAGGATCAGGCTTCCTTAACAGAACTTCCATAGTACAAGAAATAAAAGCAAGAATCAATAACAGATTCAAACTAAATAGCTTTTTCTCAGCAAAGGAAACTATCAGCAATGCGAAGAGAGAGCCTACAGAGTGGGAGAAAATCTTTGCCACTCATACTTCAGATAGAGCACTAATTTCCAGAATATATAAAGAACTCAAAAAACTCTACACGAAGAATACAAATAATGCAATCAACAAATGGGCTAAGATTATGAACAGACTTCACAGAAGAAGATCTACAACCAATCAACAAACATGTGAAAAAATGTTCACCATCTTTAGTAATAAGAGAAATTCAAATCAAAACTACCCTAAGATTCCACCTCACCCCAATTAGAATGGTGATTATCAAGAATACAAGCAACAATAGATGTTGGAGAGGATGAGGGGAAAAAGGTACACTCATACATTGCTGTTGGGGTTGCAAATTAGTGCAGCCACTCTGGAAAGCAGTGTGGAGATTCCTTAGAAAACTTGGAATGGACCCACCATTTGACCCTTCTATCCCACTCCTCGGCCTATACCCAAAGGACTTAAAATCAGCATACTACAGAGATACAGCCACATCAATGTTCATAGCTGCTCAATTCACAATTCACAATTGCCAGATTGTGGAACCAACCTAGATGTCCTTCAATTGATGAATGGATAAAGAAACTGTGAGATATATATATATATATATATATATATATATATATATATATATATATAGATAGATAGATAGATAGACAGATAGATAGATAGATAGATCGATCGATCAATGGAATATCACTCAGCTATAAAGAATAATAAAATGATGGCATTTGCAGGCAAATGGATGAAATTGGAGAATATCATGCTAAGTGAGGTAAGTCAATCTCAAAAACCAAAGGAGGAATGATCTCACTGATAAGCGGATGATGACACATAATGGGGTGTGGGAAGGGGGCAAGAATGGAGGAAGGAGGGACTGCACAGAGGGAAAAGAGGGGTGGGAGGGTTGGGGGGGAGGAAGAAATAACAGAATGAATCAAACATCATTACCCTATGTAAATGTATTATTATGCAAATGGTATGCTCTTACTCCATGTACAAATAGAAACATCTCTTTTGTTTACAATAAAAATAAATTTAAAAAATTTTGCAAGTAACAAATTTTATGAGTCTCAAAATAATTATGCTGAAAGAAAGAAGTCAGACAAAAGAAAGTGCATATCACATTATTTCTTTTATATCAAATTCTAGGAAGTTCGAGCTAATTTATAGTGATAGAAAACAAATAAAAAAGTTGATAATCTTCAAAAAATAAAAAATAAAAAACAATGAAACAGATCAGTGGTTGCCTGAAGATCAATCCAAAGGAAGAATGGATTGTAAAAGGCCCAGGGAACTTTTTTTTTTATTTGTTCTGTTTTGTTATACATAGACTAGGTTTTATTTTGACATAATTATAAAAGCATGGAATATAATTTGCTCTAATTCAGTCCCTAGTACTTCCCCTTTCCCTTCTCTGCCTCATCCTCATGTTCCCTCCCCGCTACTCTACTGATTTTTTGCTGTTTACTTTCAGCTTCTTTTTTTTGTTTGTTTGTTTTTATAGTTGGTGTCTTGTGGATAGACATGATTCACTGTGGCATATTCATATATGTACCTAGGACAGTTAGGTCAGATTCATTCTGCTATTCTTCCCTTATCCTGTCCCTTCTCGTGTGTCAGTTCTCTTCATCTAGTCCACCAGTCTTCTTTCTATTTTGATTGAGCACTCCTCTATCCTGCCTTGCATTTCACCCTTCTTTCTCTGTTCCCCACTTATTTTGGACTAACTTCTGCAAATCAGAGAAAACATTCAACCTTTGGCTTTCTGAGTCTGGCTTATTTCACTTAGCAAAATAGTCTCTAATTCCATCCATTTACTGGCAAATGTCATAATTTCTTTCGGTGTATATCTATATCTATATCTATATATACCTATAGATATAGATATAGATATAGATATACAAAACCCATTTTCTTTATCTATTCATCTGTTGGAGGGTGCCTAGGCTGGTTCCACAGTTTGGCTATTGTGAATTTTGCTGCTGTAATTATTGATGTGGCTGTGTCACTGTTATATGCTGATTTTGGATATAGATTAAGGGAGGGTTAGCTGGATTATATGCTGGTTTCATTTCTAGTTTCTTGAGGAAACTCCACACTGCTTTTCAGAATGGTTGCACTAATTTGCAGTCCCACCAACAATGGATGAATGTACCTCTTAAAACCAACCTAGATGCCCTTCAATTGATGACTGGGTAAAGTCACAGTGGTATATATACACAATGAAATATTATTTAGCCATAAAGAATAATAATATTATGGCATTTGCAGGTAAATGGATGGAATTGGAGAATACCATACTAAGTGAAATAAGACAATCCCAAAAAACCAAAGGCCAAATGTTTTCCCTGATAAGTGGATGATGATATATAATGGGTGTGGAGATGTGGGGAGTAAGAGAAGAATGGAGGAACTTTAGATTATGTAGAAGGAAATGAGGTGGGGCATATGAAAAATGGTTGAATGAGACATACATCATTACCCTATGAACACGTATGATTACACAAATGGATGAATGTACATTGTGTACAACCATAGAAACGAAATGATGTACCCCATTTGTGTATAATGAATCAAAATTCAGTATGTAAAAAATAAATAATTTTAAAAAATGGTGCTGGGAAAATTGGAAATCCATATGTAGATGAATGAAAGTTGTCCTCTATATCTCACCTTGCCCAAAAGTCAAGTCATAGTGAATTAAAGACATAAGAATTAGATCAGAAACCATGCAACTGCTAAAAGAAAATGAAAGCCAAATACTCCAACATGTTGGCATAAGAACCAACATCCTTAACAAGACTCCTAAATGCAAGAAACAAAAACCAAAAATCAATAAATGTGATGACATCAAATCAAAAAGCTTCTGCATGGTGAAGTAAACAATTAAGAACATAAAGAGAAAGCCTACAAAATGGGAGATCTTTGCTACCTGCTCCTCAGATGACATTAGTATCCAGAATATATAAAGAACTCAAAAGACTTAACACCAGAAAAAGAAAAACAATTAATAAATGAGCAAAAGAAAAAAAATTCACATTTCACAAAAGAAGAAATACAATTGGTCAACGGATATTTGAAAAAGTACTCAACATCTCTAGCAATCAGGGAAATGCAAATCAAATATATGTTGAGATTTCACCTCACTCCAATCAGAATGACAATATTCAAGAATATAAATAATAAATGTTTGCAAGAATCTTCTATTTGGTGAAGGGTCTCTGGTCTAATTCCTAAGTCCTTGATCCATTTTGAGTTGAGTTTTGTTCAGGGTAAGAGACAGCAGTTTAATTTCATTTTACTGCATCTGGATTTCCAGTTTTCCCAGCACCATTTGTTGAATGGGCTATATTTTCTCTTGTATGTTTTTGGCTCCTTTGTCTAGTATGAGGTGACTGTATTTATGTGGGTTTATCTCTGTGTCTTCTATTCTGTACCATTGGTCTGCCTGTCTATTTTGGTGCCAATACCATGCTATTTTTGTTACTATTGCTCTGTAGTATAGTTTAAGGTCTGGTACTGTGATACCTCCTACTCAGGATTGTTTTGGCTATTTGAGGTCTCTTATTCTTCCAGATGAAGTTCATGATTGCTTTCTCTATTTCTATGAGGAATGTCATTGGGATTTTAATTGGAATTGCCTTGAATCTGTATAGCACCTTTGGTACAATGGCCATTTTGACAATGTTAACTCTACTTATCCAAGAACATGGGATATCTTTCCATCTTCTAAGGTTTTCTTCAATTTCTTTCTTTAATGTTCTGTAGTTTTCATTGTAGAAATCTTTCACCTCTTTTGTTAGATTAATTCCCAAGTATTGTTTTTTTGAGGCATTTGTGAATGGAGTGGTTTTCTTAATTTCTCTTTCAGAGGATTCGTCACTTATGAATAGAAATGCATTAGATTTATGTGTATTGATTTTATATCCTGCTACTTTGCTGAATTCATGTATTAGTTCTAGAAGTTTTCTAGTGGAGTTTTTTTGGATCCTCTAAATATAGAATCCCGTCATTGTCAAATAGTGACAGCATGAGTTCTTCTTTTCCTATTTTGTATCCCTTTAATTTCATTGGTCTGTCTAATTGCTGTGGCAAGTGTTTCAAGGATGATGTTGAATAGAATTGGTAAAAGAGGGCATCACTGATCTTTTTTTAAAACAAAAATTAATTTTTTAAAATAATTTAAAATTCTCTATTACATTGACTTTTGCTTTGATTTAAATGATTTTCTGTCTTCTGCTAACTTTGATGCTGATTTGGCCTTCTTTTTCTTGGATTTTGAGTTGTAATGTGAGATTATTTATTTGTTATCTTTCTAATTTTTTAATATATAAACTCAGTACTATAAAATTTACTCTTAGAACTGTCTTCATACTGTCCCAGAGATTTTGATATGTTGTATCACTAGTCTCATTTGTTTTTTAAGACACTTTTTATTTCTCCCTGATTTCCATTCATCATTGCTATCCCTACATCATTCAAATTGTATTTAGTCTCCAGGATTCATAGTGTTTTCTGTTTTTTATCTTGTCATTCACTGATTTCTAATTTCACTCCTTTATGAACTGATAGGATACAAAGAGTTATTTGTATTTTTTTTGCATTTGCTAAGATTTGCTTTGTGACCTAAAATATGATCTATTTTAGAAAATTTTTCATGCACTACTGAGAAGAAAGTGAATTTAGTCATTGATGGATAAAATATTCTATAGATGTCTGTTAGGCCCATTTAGTTAACAGTATTTTTATAGATCTGAGCAATATTCACTTAAGTTTATGTCTGGATGATCTATATAGTGGTGAAAGAGGTTTGTTGAAGCCACTCAGTATTATTGTTTTGTGAACTATTTTATTCATAATATTGAGACAAGTTCATTTTATGTATGCAAGTACACCTTTGTATGGGGCATAGATACTTAAAATCATTATGTATTGTGTTGGATGATTCCCTTAACCAGTATGAAGTGAGCTTCTTTGTCTCTTCTGATTAATTATGACTGGAAGTCTACTTTGTTTAATATGAGAATGGCTACCCCTGCTTATTTACAGGTACAATTTGCATAGTATATCTTTTCCCATCCTTTTGCTTTCAGTCTGTGGATGTCTTTGCCTGTAATACAATATATATTGTCTTACAATATATGGTTGGATCTTGTTTTTAAACCAATAGTCAATCTATGTCTTTTTATTGAAGACTTTGGACCATTTACATTCAATGTTATTAAAGAGATGGTTTTTATTTCCTTCCACTGTGATTTATTCTGATGGCTAATTCAGACTTGGTTCTTCTTTAATTGACTATCCTTCTAACGTAATTTATCCCTATGCTTCCGTTTATTTATTTTATTTCTTCTTCATAAAATATTTTATTGAATGCTTTTTAGAGCAAACTTTATGTTTATGAATTCTTTTAGTTTCTGTTTATCATGAAAGATTTCTGTTTTCATTTTACTTTCATTTTTGAAGTTTAATTTTTCTGGGCATAGTAGAACTTGGTTGGCACACATTTTCTTTCAGAATTTGGTATATATTATTCCAAAGCCTCCTGGCTTTTAGGGTTGGAGTTGAGAAATCAGTTGAAATCAGAATTGGTTTACTTGTAAATGTGACCAGCCATTTTCTTTCTTGCACTTTTTAGAATTCTATCCTTATTCTGTAGATTAGGAGTTTTAATTATAATGTGTCTTGGAGTATATCTATTGTAATTTTGTATATTTGGAGTCCTATAGGCCTCTTATGTCTGAATTTCTATCTCATTCTGAAGGTTTGGAAAATTTTCTAATATTGTTTCATTGAAAATACAGTGCATCCTTTTAGTTTGTTTTTCAGATTCTTCATCTATCCTTATATTTCTCTTGAATAGGTGGTCTCTTGATATTATCCCAGATTTCTTGAATATTCTGGTCATTTTCTCTTAGTATCTTTTCTTATAGTCAACTTTATTTTTAAAATTCCATACTTTGTCTTTGAGATCTGAAAATCTATCTTCAAAGTGCTGAAAATTTCCACTAATTTTTTAGTTTGGTTTGTTGGTTCTTTCATTTCCATTATTTCTATTTGGTTCTTCTTCAGAATTTCTCTTCATTGCCATAATTTTTCAGTTCCTCTATGTTCTGTATACATATGTGTGTGTGTGTTTGTGTGTGTGTATATATATGTGTGTGTGTGTGTGTGTGCGTGTACATATATATATATATATGGATGGTTATCACTTCTCTTAAGCAAGAGTCACCTTCATGAGCCTCTTCCTCTTAAAAGCCCTGGATTGTGTGACTATTCAGTTTAACTCAGTGTGTGGCCTCTGTTAAGTCTAGCATTAGGTCCAATTTTAGAAATGCTGCTGAACTCTATTTACTACAATCACTTCACAGTCAAGTTATTGTACTGTTCAACCTTACGAAAAATGAAACACTTATTGATATTGTTCTCCACTCTTTCTCTAATTCGTATATAAACTTGTAGTAACTTTCTCTCAGATGTTTTGTCTCTTTTTTTCTGCCTTTTCTCTGAATTGAGAGGGATCAGGAATCACTGCCTAGCTCCTTTCCACCATCATCTGAGATGCCACAGTAAAACTTTGGGTGTGTTATAAATGTTCATTATCCTAAGTGCACTGACTTAGGATAACGTGCATATGTCTGAATTAATGGGTTATACACTTTAAATACATGCAACATGATCTCCTCATCAGGTATATCTCAATAAAGTTGTTAATGTAAACAACATTGGAAAGTAATGCAACATATGTTCTTTACAAAGATGTACAAAATGTGAAGATAGTTTGAAAATAATAAAGTTTAGAAAAATATACCTTACAAATAAAAACCAAAGGAAAGTTGCTCATCTGCAGTATTATTGGGTGAGTCAACTTTAAGTAAAAAATGCCAGAGAAAAAAGGTAGGTAAGCTTTATAATTAAAACTTTAATTCCTTAAGAAGATATAAAAATGTAAGTGTGCATAGACCAAATTAATTAGTCTAGATTTGCAAAGAGAAACAAACTGATCAAGAAATGTAGGAGATCCTAACCTTCCTAGTCATTGATTAAACAAGGAAAAATTAGTAAATATGCAGAAATGTTGAAATATGGCTTTAAGCCACTTGAAACTCCAGTCCCCAACACTTCAATTCTTCAAAATCGTATCTTTCACAATTTCATCCACTCAGTTTTGTCTCTTAGCATTTTCTGCAGCAATTAGGTAATAAATAATAGCCCTTGCTAGATAAAAAACAATATTTAGGTGTCTTATTTCTTTTCTTATTTTTGTTTTATGACCTTCCAAATTTCCCTGAGTTTCCATTCCATATCTCTATTGATCTCTATGAATACAGTTTACATTTTGTTACCAAGATTTACATTTCCAATGATTTTTTCCTACTGTCTTACAGTGTTTCTTCTTGAGAAGTAGACTGCTTTTTTCCCCCACATTCCCAGTCCTTTTTTATATTTTATTAGAGACAGGGTCTCCCTGAGTTGCCTAGTGCCTCCGTAAGTTGCTGAGACTGACTTTGAAGTCATATCCTCCTGCCTAGCTTCCTGAGCTGCTATGATTATAGATGTGGGCCTCTGTACCCATCTGACTGAAGATGAAACATTTTCTTAAAACTTTCTAAATTAGAGTAATTACTAAACATATTTGAAATTATTTTGTATGAATTTTCCTCAAATATCTGGTAATTACAAATTTTCCAGTCATATTTAGGAGTGACTCAAAGATTCACTGATTGGGTACTTAGGCAGAGCAGAGTTTTGCTCTGGTTTAGCAACAGTGTCCTCACCGTTTTCAGTATCTAGAGGAATGAACCTGTCTCTTGGTATTGCTATGTTGTCATTATTTGTTTGGGCAATAAAGATGGAGATCATTGTGCATGCATCTGGAGAAGTTGTCATGTCTCTGGGGAGGCGTTCAGATGATTTTTGTGTGTCTAGATTTAAATCAATAATACCCTTATGTTCAGGAATACTTTTTTTCTTTCTTTTTTTTTTTTAATAGTACTTTCTTCAGAATTCTGTCAAACAGGTTACTTCACACTAGTTTGAAAATTCCCCCAAGAACATTCTAGATGGTGGCCTGTTCCAGAGTGATTTCTAAGTATCATCTACAAATTTGTTGATATCAATTATTGATGTTTCTCTCTTCCTTTGTGGTTGTATGGTTAAATTAATATTATATTTTCAAAAGAAAGTGGATACGTATAGCCCTTTTAAATCTAATGAAATTGATACTCTTAAGATTTAGATAGGATTTTCAGAAGTTTAAAAATTTAGCAACAGAGAGATTATTCAATGTTGATCACTATAACACTGGTCCACTGCTAATTTCTTAGATTTCTGCCCCCCACAACTTCAATATGAAAACTGGATATAGGTGTACATCTATTACTTACACATTTCATCGTATTTGGGGCAGAAAATGTTAATCTATTTTAAATTATAGTTTTCATGGATTACATTAATTCTGAGTCTTCTATGGATCTCTCATACTTTATAATAAACATTATATCAGAGTATATGGGCAATTATAAAAAGCACATACAGCAGCAGCATGAAATGCAAAATTTTTATAGAGATTGGAGTGGCAGCAGGCAAGTACATAGAAATGAGTTTAAGAGTGCAAGTACTAATTAGTAGGAAATGACAAGTAATTAGTTTAAAGTGAAATAAAGAAAACACATAGTTGAAATATTAAAAATCCATTAAACTACAAGAATACTTCTGCAAGATGAGATTTGTCAGGAGAGACACTAGGCAATCTGTAATCTTCAGAATTATTCCAGGCTAAGAGGTGACACCTGTCTACTGGAGGAAGTAATTAAAAAGTAATGACATCAGCGCTGCCCATCCACTGTGGAAGATGAGGCTTCTGAGAGAGCCTTCTTACCTGAAATGATTCTATATTTATTCACAACTGTCACCTTCCTTCTGCTTTAGAGAACTGCAGCACTCATTGGCCAAGTCAAATCCAATCAATCAACTTTTGACTGACATGTGTCTGTGGTGCTGCTTGTGTTTCCATGGCTGCTGAGAAGTGACTCAGCAGGAAATCTAGCCTCCAGTGCCAATCGCTGAGTGAGATGCTCCACTTTGCCAAAGTGAAATCTATAGGGAAAGAGCTTTCTATTTCCTCTTTTTTTTGTTTCACCCTCTCTCCTCCTCAGTACTAACAGTGTAACTGTGACTGAAAGAGACTCAGAATGTTTTTTTGGTGTACATTTTAAATGAGGTCATCACCTGACTTTAATGACTTTTCTTATAGAACAAAAATGAATTTTCAAGTTCTCTTAGCCCCAGTAATAAATCATTTGTATAAAAATAAAGATCCCATGGTAGTGAAAACAAACCTTGCCACTCTGTATTCAAAATAAGCATGTGAATTGAGTGTCCCAAACGTATATGTGAAAAAAATAATATTTACCTATTTAAATTACTTTAAAACAGCACTTAAACAATATCTGAGCTCTAGATGGTGGTGATTAAGGGTCTAAACTCCAGTCTCCTAATATTCTAAGTGCCTAGGAGTTTAAATAGCACTCATACAACACATCAGGACTTTGAACTGGATGCACAGGTCAAGAAAAATGGGTGGAATCACAAGGATATGACCAAGAGAAGGGGTTTAGAAAATGAGAAAAATGAGAAATACTTGCATGGAAACATTGAAAGCTTTGCAAACTGTGATAGTATGTAATTATAAGTAATTCAGCTAACGATAGTTCTGCCTTACTCATTCATTCATAACCCAAAAAATAAGTGTAATTTTTTTTTGTTTGGTAACAATATACTGCCATATATAAAGTAAGGGAACTATCTTTCTGGA
This sequence comes from Sciurus carolinensis, assembly GCF_902686445.1. Classification (NCBI taxonomy): domain Eukaryota; kingdom Metazoa; phylum Chordata; class Mammalia; order Rodentia; family Sciuridae; genus Sciurus; species Sciurus carolinensis. The sequence goes on from NC_062218.1 coordinate 109,286,395, forward strand.
GGAATAAGTGAGATTGTGCCAACCAAGGTTGGCGAAGTGATAGAACATTTCTTATTTTTATGTAATTACTGGTGGCAGTGAAAAGTTAGCCCAAAGTAAATTGCAGGAAGCATCTTGTATGGTGGCTCCACTAGTGATGTCACCATGATGTCAGTGAAGAAAGTCCTGGAGCACATGAAATTGACAAAGGCAACATGACTGGAAAAGAGCAATGACTCGATAGAAGGGACTCAAAGTTCTAACAGATGCAGTGATAAATGGACACAGGGCTGAAAGTCAGAAAAATCTCCTTTCCTGTCTTTCCACCAGTAAGTCAAATAATTCTTTGAAATTCATATTTTTGAACAACATAGACGTGGGAATTGATATCTCCACTGCTTACCTCATAAACTATGAATAGAAATTACCTGAACCATTGTTCCAGGGGAGATAGATTTTGTTTTTTTCCTTCATCATGGCAAATGTTCCTAAATATAGATCTATAAGACTAACATTTTATAAAAATGGGATACAGGCAGTAACCACCATTAGTGTCTTATGTGTATGTGTGTGGTAAGCCTCTTTGCCCTGTCATGACTACCTCTTTGAAAACTTTGCTTAAGCTCTTATTTTTTCTATAGAGAATGGTCCAACTTAATCCTGTACCTGGATTTCTGTGTATGTCTGTCTGCATGCATAACAGGGATGTGTGATACAATTTCCTAATACTGAATTCCAAGTTCACAAGCTCAGTAGAGCACACCATTCAGAAAATCCGTGTGTGCCTCTTTAAATAACATGACCAGTGAAGATAACTAAAGAGAAAATACATTATTGGAAGTAACAATTAGGATCTTCATTTTTATAGATTTTCTTCTCTTCCTGGTTCCACCAGACATCCAACTTTATTTAGAAAAGATTAGGGCACTCTGAATGCTAACAGACACTAAACAATTTTGTCTTAATGGCTGTTAATGTGACAGGTGTCATTTGCTCCAAATTCCTTCAGAATTAGGTCCAGTGCTGAGCAGGAGCAGCTGGTTATCCATCATGAACTACAGAAGGCTGCAGATGCTGCCTCAGTGGTGGTTTGAGCCACTGCAGGGAAAGGTCACTCTGTAAACACACACACACACACACACACACACACACACACACACCACCTATCTGTGGTATAAACTGACCTTGAGTATAATGCATAGGGAAATAAATTCTAAACCTGTTAGCTTCATGTATATTGCCAGGATCCATAGGAATGTTTTTCCTTTTTCTGGGGAGCTGAATTAAATCAAAACTAAAATGGTAATAAAATGTAAGCAAGAGTCAGCAGACTGTCGACCTGGGAAGAAAATTTTTTAGAGTTATATGACAAATCAGATATACAGATATTGAACACATTCTGAACCAATGAGTATACTCACAAACAATTAACAGAATTATGATGTTTTCTTTTATATTCTGGAGTGCCTGATGTACAAAATAATTTGATATATTTTTTAAGGATGAAAATTTTAATATGCAGATTTTTTTCAAATTAGTATTTAAAAAATACTTTAACCACTCATTTGTGTAATGCTATCATTCACTGGACAAAATGTTTTCTGTCCTAATAATTTTGAAATTATTTCTATGAAAAGAATCAGACAGTGTTCCATGTTTCCACTGTATCATGAGTTTATCAAACCTATTACCAATAATAAGGAAGGAAACTGAAATACGATTGACGAAGAATTACTTTTCTGAATTCTCTCTCATCAAATCATCTTTAGAACCCTGAAGCCACTTTTAATCATCAAGGTATAGTAGTAAGCTGCATACTGAAGCAGCCAAGCAGCAAAACTTGAAATAAATGTCTAGCAGTTTGGTTTGCATTTTCATCATTGTTTATGCTACCATTTATCCCCAGTGTGGAGATGTACAGTTCATCATCTCTTGATGGTATCTATAAATATTAAGATGTTAATAGATTCTTAGGTAAAGCATGTTTATGAGAGAATATAAATTGTTTGCAAAAACACTCCATATGTTTTATTTCAATTGCAAATTTTTTCCCTCCAGAGTGATTTTAATCCCACTTGGAAGATACCCATGACCCTAGGTTCATTTATTTTAAAAAGACGTAAGTAGGGGGTGAAGGAGGAAGACAGAATACAAAAGATGGTCCTAGATTCAGGCCACATACACTATCACAGTCAGTTGAAGGACAGAAAGGAATCTCACCTCGCAAGTCAGCTGCTGATCTGTCAGGGTAAGAAAACTTCTTGTATTCAGCTTATTATTGCTTATATGAGGATCCAGGAGAAAATTTCATATTAAGAATTTTGATCAGAATCAAAGTAAAAGTTACTTGACCCATTTTTTAGGCAGGTGAACTCTCATAAATAATGTATTGCCTGCTATCTTAAAATTTAATTGGTGCCTAGGTGTAATTTTTTGCAAATATATACCACTTCTTTTGATCAAGAACTTATAGAAAAATAACTAAACTTTCTTGATATGGTATTTTCTCTTTTAATATTGATTTTCATGAGCCTATTAGATATTAATGAAGTTTCTATGGATTCATATTAGCAAATGACTCATCAGCATCAAAGAATAAGAAAATTCAGATTTTTGGAACTGAATACATAAAGAGAAATTGCCACATAGAAGTGAATGAGGAGACCATGGGACTCTTTTTCTTTTTATTTAGATGGTGAAACTCTAGATGTGATAGCCTGAGGGGGTAGCAGTATCAGGTACATGACTTCCAATCTAACATTGCTTTTACAGTTCACTAACTCTGAAAAGGAGCAGGGGATAAGAGAATCCAAACACCAATGGGCATTGCTTCTTAAATTGTGGTCCATAGATCAACAGCATCCACATGGCCTGAGAACCTGTTAGAATGCAAATTTTCAGACAACTCCCTCCCAGACCTACTGTATCAGAAACACTAGAGTTGGGACCCTGCTATTTGTTGTTTAGCTATCCTGGAGATTCTGATATACACTAAAGTTTGAAAATCACTGTGATACAATATTGTTAGTTCAAGAAAAGGTATTTTAATTTTTCCCTATTCACATTTGCAATGCACTAAAATAGATTAATTGAAATGGAAAATATTCTGATTATATTACGTAATGATTTATAATTACCTCACAACATCATTTTTTTTTCCTTCTAAAAGTTGGCCTGGCATATAAATCAAAAGATATGTTGATTCAACTCACTATTCTTTTTAAAATAACACCTTTAAGAAAATATAGAATTTTATAGTCATGATTGTAATAAAACATCAGAATTTTTAACATGTGTATTTTCTAATGAAAATTTACTCAGTTTAAAGTCATGGTTCAGTTTGCTGAGGTTTTATTTACTTGGTAACAACAATAAATTATAGATATGATGACTTCTTGCCCAATCAATAACTTTGGCATACAACTTCAAAGAAAAGGAGATTGTCTTAAATAACCAAGGAAAAATTATAAAATTGAGAAACTTCAACATTAATGTAATATTATCATCTAATATTCAAATTTTCTTTATTGTTATATGGTATTTTAAACTTATTTGTCTCTTGATCTAGACAGGGGTCCATATAATATGTGACTTTCATCTCCTAAAATCTAGAATATTACTTCTACCATTCTTCATGTTTTACAATATTGACTATAAATTTACAGACTTTTTTTAGAACATTTGTGAATTTCCTCATTCTTATTGATATAATTATACTTTTAAACATATAAATCAATCCAGCTCTGAAGATTTTTTACAAAGCTGTAACTCATTCTACATTTTCTTACTCCTTGTTCCCACACTCAATTTAAGCAATTTCATTAATTTGTGTTATTTTCTTTTTAGATATTTTTAAAAAGATAAATTGGACACTACTATCATATATATGAATATCTAGACAGAGCAGCCTTACAAACTTAACCTGAACCACACAAACATTATGGTAATATTTTCTAAGACCCTTTTTTCAGAGTAAAGAATTTTCTATGTTTAATTTGTTAATAATTTCTGTCACGACTGGATGTTAAAGTTTATCAATTATTTTTCTGTATTTTTGGAGTGGTTTTTCTGATACATTCTCTTATACAGTTGGATTTTTTTTTGTTATCCTTTCACTTTTTTTTCATCCATGATCATTGATAAAAATTCCTAAAATATTTGCCCTTCCTACTTCAGAGTGGAGGCATTATTACTTCCACTTCCTTGGAATAATTCTTTTCTTTTAATTACTTTTTTTTATTTTTACAGACTACATTTTGATTTATTGTACACAAATGGGGTACAACTTTTCGTTTCTATGGTTGTTCATGATGCAGATACATACCATTTGTGTACTCAAACATGTACACAGGGTAATGATGTCTGTCTTATTCTACCTTCTGGTAGTTTCCTCACATGCACACACTGCTCAATGCTCAAATGAATACTCTAGAAGTCAAGAACATTTAACATTTTCATATAGCACATTTTTGCTTATGAACTGCATCTCAATACAGTTGGAAACAATATTCTACAGGAAATCTTTTCAATTTTCCAGAGTTCTCTCTTTTCATGCACCAAATTTCTATTATTCATTTTTCTTTCTTGACTTATTTTGGATCAGCTGAATAATGGTCCTGTCATTTCTTCCTTTTTTAATTGGTGCATATTAATTATACAGATTGGTGGGCTTCCTTGTGGCATCTTGGTACATGCATATAACATGATTTGATCAATTTCAGTCCTTCATACCTCCTCTTAACATCTCCTCCTCCCTCCCTTTTATTCTCCTATTATACCCTTTTGGTTTCTCTCCACTTTTGTAAATGTTCTTTTTAATTTCTTTTCTCCTACTATGTTGAGGGCCATCTTGGATAAGATGGCAACTGGCAGTGTGCCAAAGGGCACTGGCTACCAAAATAAGGAATTACCCAAAAAGTCTGCTTGCTGTTACGAGTTCCTTGGAGACTTATGACGTGTTAATGCCAGGCTCAAGGATTGGTTATCTAATATCATGCCTCACGTGGACAGCTCGTGATTTATATAGTATTATGCTGGCATTCCTCTGCATGCTCTCCTGCGTGAGAGAAAGCTTTGCTATAATTGGCTGATAAGCTAGGAGCCTGGGGGAGGAGAGAGGGAGAGAGAAGAAGAAGGAAGAAAGAGAGAGAAACAAAGGAGACAGAGGAACAGGGAGGACGCAATAAATCTCATCAAACTAAAGATTAGTGGTGTCTCCTTTCTCCACACTGGTTCCGCTGGACGCAACAAGTGGTGGCCCATACAGGGAACTTCGTTCTCCTTCTGCATCCCCCTAGGTAAGTAACTTAAGGTAAGCTATAGGAAAACTAAGTAACTTAAGGTAAGCTATAGGAAAACTGTAGGATAACCTCCCGGGAATCTCTGGCTAGAGTGTATAAGGGGGAGGTCACATAATCCCAGCGAAGGGGTCACATAACCCCGGTGGAAGGGTTCACATGACCCCGGCGAAGGGGTCACATAACCCCGGTGGAGGGGTCACATAACTCCAGAATGGGATCACAAGTGTCAAGAAATCCAATGATAAGAATCATACAAGATGTGATTAAGGCTAATGGGACTGCTGTAAAACAATCTACTGTAGCAACATATGTAACCACACTGGCCAAGGTTAGTCCTTGGTTTTTGGAAGAGGGAGTCCTAAATATTTCACAATGGGAACTTCATAAAGAGGATCTTATCAAAGCAGAAAAGCAATCCCCATTACCTAGAGGTAAATTTCCCATGTGGCAGCTCATTAAGGAATGTCTAACATCTGAGAAAGGCAGAATAAAAACTTTAGTAAAAGAAGGAAATATGTGTCTGGAAGGGATAAAGGAACAACTAAGTGTAACTTCTCAAAAAGAGGAAGAAGAGGAGGAGGGGCTTACGGGGAGGAATTAGAAAGAGCATCAGGGACACGGTCCCCCCACCAGTTATGTCAGGAAGGAACACCAATCCCTTCCTGGAGGCAGCAGTCTGCCCCCTATATCCCCCAAGGTACCCTTGGGAGGAGTTAGCTCCTGCTATAAATCAGATGGGTTTTTCACCATGGGGAGAAGAAACCCCCCTTAAGGAAACCTCAGCAGTCCCACAATTCTTCCCTGTGCTAGAGGACCTAAATAGACAAAGATTCCACCAACCTCTGGATTTCAAAACACTAAAAAATTTTAAGGAAGCAGTAGATACGTACAGTCCACAGGCCCCATTTACAATTAGTATGTTGAAATCAGTATCGGGACTAAATCTAGTGCCAGAAGACTGGAAAAGGACTAGGCAAAAATTTACAAGGTGTTACCTGCCCCATTCAAGCCGAAGGACAAACAGGGACTAAGGGGCTGGGTTTTCTGGAGGGGCCACTGAACCATTAAAGATAACATGGAAATCCAATAATCCTATCTGGGTCCCCCAAGTGGCCCCTTTCTAAAGAAAAAATAGAGGCGGCCCAGGAAATAGTCAACAATTAAAGGAAAACCATATCATTCCTTCCACTTCCCCTTGGAATACACCCATTTTTGTAATAAAAAAGAAGTCTGGGAAAAGGCAACTCTTGCAAGATCTGAGAGCCATAAATTCCAGTATGCAGATTATGGGCCCAGTGTAACTGGGTCTCCCCTCATTAGCTGCTATTCCAAAACATTATCATCTCATCTCTGTAGACATAAAAGATTGTCTCTTTTCCATTCCTGTACATCCCGAGGATAGCCCTCGATTTGCCTTTTCTGTTCTTTATTTGAGTAATGAAGGGTCTAATACTAGATACCAATGGGTGGTCCTTCCCCAGGGAATGGCAAATAGTCCCACTGTGTCAAATATATGTTGGCCAGGCTATATCACAGATTAGACAGAATTATAAAGAACTTTATTGTCTCCATTATATGGATGGTATTCTTTTGGCTTATAGGGAACAGAGACTTTATTAAGGGTATTTGACAATATTATTAAAACCCTACAAAAATGGGGATTACATGTGGTCCCAGAAAAGGTGCAAACCCGCAGCCCTATTACCTTTCTAGGGCATCAAATATTAGATACCTGTGTTAGGTCACAAAAAATTCAATTAGCCACAGAAAAACTTAAGACTCTAAATGATTTCCAAAAATTATTAGGTGATATAAATTGGATAAGGCCAAATTTGGGAATCACCACTGGTCAACTTAAGCCTCTGTTTGATATTCTCCAAGGAGATTCAGACCCTACATCCCCCAGAAATTTAACTCCTGAAGGTAGAAAAGCCTTAAAGTTAATAGAACAAGCTTTAGAAAATGCTCATAGTGATAGAGTTGATCTATCCTTGCCTTTTAATCTCATAGTATTAGATTCTGAATATACTCCTACAGGTCTGTTGTGGCAAACTGGACCCCTGATATGGATACATTTGCCAGTGTCCCCCAAAAATGTTTCCCCGTATCCTGTGATGGTGGCAAATCTAGTTGCATTAGGACTTAAGACAGTCCTTTGAGTTTTTGGAGTTCATCCTCAGACAGTTATTGTCCCATATACGGCAAAACAGATTGAAATACTAGTTAACAATAATGAAGATTGGGCAATTGTCTATTGTTCCACCATGGCCACATTTGATAATCACTTGCCAAGTTCACCTATTGTCAGCTTTTTCAAAAGACATCCTGTTATTTTTCCCTCAGGTTGTTAAGGCTCAACCTATCCTAGCAGCAAAAACAATCTTTACAGATGGCTCCTCCTCCGGTACAGTTACAGTAGTTTCTGATAAAGTACAGACTATTATTACTTCTCATAAGTCTGCTCAAAAAACTGAACTAGAAGCAATAATAACTGCCTTACAAACATTTCCTGAGGAACATTTAAATATTTATACTGACAGTCTCTATATTGCCCAACTTGTGCTGTGGCTTGAGACAGCTGGACCCATTAGTCCTCGATCTACCTTATAACAATGCTTTTTATCAAGTACAAACTCTTCTGTGGACTCACAAAGAACCTTTATATATAGGTCATAACAGAGCACATTCAGGCTTACCTGGGCCTTTAGCTCAAGGAAATTCTACTGCAGACTCTACTGCAGACTGCTACTCGAGATCCTCATGTATTTAATATTATAGAAGAAGCAATTAATTTCCATAAAGATTTTCATGTCAATGCTACTACTCTCAAAATAAAATATAACATTACAAAAGAACAAGCCAGAGATATAGTAAAACAGTGTCCTGCCTGTGCACCTCATTTATCTGTTCCTCATTTTGGAGTCAATCCTAGAGGACTCCTTCCAAATCATCTATGGCAGATGAATGTCACTCACATCCCTGAATTTGGTGCTTTAAGGTTTGTACATGTAACTGTAGATACCTACTCAGGATATATATTTGCTACCGCCCATACAGGGGAAAAAACAAAAGATGTAATCAGTCATTGCCTTCAAGCCTTTGCTACTATGGGAAGGCCAAAATCATTTAAAACAGATAATGGGCCTGTGTATACTTCTTCTTCATTTCAACAGTTTTGCTCAAAGTTTAATATCTATCATTCTACAGGATTGCCCTACAATCCACAAGGACAAGCTATTGTGGAAAGGTCTAATCAAACATTAAAAGTCTGCTTAACTAAACAAAAAGGGGGAATAGGGGCATTATCCCCCCCCCCAAGAACAGACTTAACCTTGCTTTATTCACCCTCAATTTTTTAAAATTTGGATGCTATGGGCTGTACTGCGGCTGATAGACATTTTAGTGGAAAGTCTGGTGGTCATCCACAAGCAATGTGGAAAGACATCTTGACTGGGTCCTGGAAAGGACCTGACCTAGTATTAATTTGGGGGAGAGGATCTGTTTGTGTTTTTCCTCAGGACCAATAACAACCTATCTGGGTCCCGGAGTGCTTGATAAGAACTATCCATAAGAAAGAAAATGGCACCGAAACAAAATGATGGTGATGGTGGTAAGTCTGCTGTTGTTAACCCTTCCTAAAACTTTTGGGGATATATTCTGGGGACTGCTATCTGCATGGCCTATTCTCTTGCCTATCACTCAAGACACACGTTTTCCCTCAATTATTTCCTAGTACAGAACTTCTAGGTAGCCCTTACCTACCAGCTGGTTCCACTGTAAAGCCACTTATTACTAGTGTAAACTTCAAGTTAAGGGATAGTCTTTGCTTCCTCTGGTTAGCCACCTTAAAAACCGCCAATGGTATCTTGCCTTGTGTGCAGTTTGCTTCTAATTGGAATCTTTCTTATGGGTATTATCAAGGAAAGGAATACTATGGCCTTGCTTTAAGTATAACCAAGGCCATTGGTAGTGTAAATTATACACAACAGCCTAGATGGGGTCCCACTTGTACACCAATTTCTTATGGCAATGTTGGATCTATTAAATGGGATATGTGTCAAGGAGATGTTACAGCTTATAAGGTGACTCCTTACTTTTCCTTTGGGCGTTTGCCATAGATTGGGAAACTGTTAATGAAATATTTAAAAATGCAAATGCATCATATAGATATGCTGCTTTAGATACTGATTTTGCTACCGATGACTATTCTCCTCTTTCCATGTGGTCTCTTTGTAGTGCGTCTGCTTGTATGGACATTAGTCTGATTAGTTTGATACAGGGAGTCAGTCTTTCTATCTCTTCACAAAGGTGCAGAATAATGCAAGCCTATATAAAGGGAGTCTTTACCCCTGCTTATAGTTATACAGGGTGCATGGCCAATTACTCTTCCTTTAATCAATCTTTCCCCCCTACTCCTGTGTGTGTCACATCTCTGTTTGTGTTCATTCCATCTAACAGTTCTAAGTTTAATATTAACATTACTAATAACAATGATGATGATACTGAGGTCCTTAACTGCACTAACCAAGAGTTTTATGTATCTAGTTGTTGGAATGCTTCATTATTTCCTCTGGCTGTGATTGCCAGGATTCCTAAATTTATTCCAGTCCCAGTGACCTTAAGTCATAGTGAGTGGAATTTCCTACCTGTGAGAGCAAAAAGAGATTTTGGTATCTCAGCTATTATAGCCATTGCTGTTGCTGCAGTGGCTGCTATAATTGGCTGATAAGTTAGGAGCCTGGGGGAGGAGAGAGGGAGAGAGAAGAAGAAGGAAGAGAGAGAGAGAAACAAAGGAGACAGAGAAACAGAGAAGACGCAATAAATCTCATCAAACTAAAGATTAGTGGTGTCTCCTTTCTCCGTGCCAGTTCCGCTGGACAGAACACTACTAGCTTCCACATAAAAAAACACTACTAGCTTTCACATGAAAAAAAAAAAAAAACAAACACTACTAGCTTCCACATGAAAAAAAAAGAATCTCTGAGTCTGGCTCACTTTATTTAATATGATGCTCTGCAGTTCCATCCATTTTTCTGAAAGTGCCTTAATTTCATTCTGATTTATGGCTGAGTAAGACTCCATTTTGTATGTATACCAAATCTTTATCCATTTATTTGTTGATGGACACCTAGGCCAATTCCATAATTTAGTGTTGCGAATTGCTATGATAAACATGGTAGCATACTGACTTGAATTATTTTGGTTAAGTATCAAAGGAATGTTGTAGTTACATCATCTGGTAGTTCAATTTTTAGTTTATTGAGGAAAAGCTGTTATGGCTTAAATGTGAGGTGTACCCCAAAAACTCAAGTGTGAGACAATGAAAGAAAGTTCAGAGGAGAAATGCAAGCAAGTTCAGAGGGTTGTGACAGTTTTAACCTAATCAGTGAATTAATCCCTGAAGGGAATAACTGAGTGCTATCTGGATGCAGGTGGGGTGTGGCTGGAGAAAGTGGTTAATTGAGGACCTGGCTATGGGATATATATTTTGTATCTGGGGAGTGGAGTCTCTTTCTCTGCTTCCTGATGGCAATATGAGCTGCTTCCCTTTGCCATATTCCCCGCTTCCCGACCACCATGATGTTCAGGCTCACCTCCAGCTCTGAGGAATGGACTTCTATGGTCTAAGACCTGTGAAACTGTGAGCCCTCAAATAAGCTTTTCCTCCTTTAAAATTGTTCTGATCAGATCTTTTAGTCACAGCAATGAAAAGCTGATTAAAACAAAATCCATTCTGATTTCCATAGAGGCTGCATTAATTTCCATTCCCACCAGCAGCTTATGAATTCCTGTCTATTCACTATAAATTTTTCCTTTGCTTTGTTTTGATGCAATTCTTATTATTATTTCCTTACTATTAGGGAATTAAGTGTGCAGTTTTTGTCCTAATATTTCCAAGTGTCAATTCTTATTATTTCTTTACCTATTGGAGACCCATTCAGGATGTTGTTGCCTATAAGTTCAAGAGTGTCATGTTTGTTTTTTTTTTTCTTGTAAAATTTCAGCTTTTATGCCTAGGTCTTTGATTCATTTTATATTGTCTTTTGTACAGAAGGAGAGAGAGGGATCTGGACTCACTCTTCTAAGTGTGGATGTCCACTTTGCCAGCACAATTGGTTAAAGAGGCTGTCTTCTCTACCATATTTTTTACCTCTTTGTGAAGAATCAGATGACCATAACTCTGTGGGTTTGTCGTCTCTCTATTCTATTCTTATACAAGTCTGGTTTTTGTTGTTGTTGTTTTGTTTTGGTTTGATTTTGCCAGTACCAAGCTATTTTTGTTACTCTGGCTCTATAATATAAATTGAAATCAGATATTATGATTCGTCCATTTTTATTCCCTCCTCCCTCTGAATTGTTTTAACTCTTGTAAGTCCTATGTTCTTCCATATGATTTTTAGGATTGTTTTTTCTAGTTCTGTGAAGAATATCATTGATATATTGATGGGGATTACATTGAATCTGTAGATCACTTTTGGAAGTATGGCCACTTTAACAATATTAATTCTACCTACTCATGAACATGGGAGATATTTCCATCTTCTAGTGTCTTCTTTAACACCTTTTTAAATATTTTGTAATTTCAATAATATAGGTCTTTTACCTCCTTCGTTAGATTTTTTCCTGGGTATATATATTTTGAAACTATTGTTAATGAAATTGATCCCCTAATTTTTTTCTCAGTAGATTTACTATTGCTGTGTAGAAAAACTATGAATATTTGTGTGTTTAATTTGCATATTACTGCTTTGCTATATTTTTTATCAGTTCTAAAAGTCTTTTGGTGGAACTTTAGTATCTTTTAATTATAGTATCAGATCATCTGCAAACAGGGATAATTGGACTTCTTTTTCTATTTGTATTCCCTTTATTTCTTCCTCTTGCCTAATTTTTCAGGCTCAGATTTCAAGTACTATATTGAATAGGAAGGTCAGAGTGGACTTCCTTGCCTTATTCCTGATTTTAGAGGAAATGTTTGCAATTTTTCCCATTCAGTATGATGCTAACTTTGGGTTTCTCATATACAGCTTTTATAATGTTGAGATAAGTTCCTTTTATCCCTAGTTACTTTGAAATTTTTTATCATGAAGGTTTGTTGAATTTTGCCAAAGTTTTCTCTGCCTCTATTGAGATGATTTTATGAATTTTGTCCTTGGTTCTGTTTATGTGGTGTATTGCATTTATTGATATGTGTTGAACCATGCTTTCATCCCTGGAATGAAACCAACTTGATCAGGGGTTAAGATCTTTTTAATATATTGTTAAGTTAATTGGGTAATATTTCATTAAGGATTTTTGAATCTATGTTCATCAGTAGTGTTGACTTGTAGTTTCATTTCCTTGAAGTATTCTTATCAGGTTTTGATATCAGGATGAACCTGGCTTTGTAGAATGTTATTGGAAGCATTCCTCCCCTTTCTATTTCATGGAATATTTTGAGAAAAGGGTATTAGTTGTTTAAATATCTGGTAGAAGTCATCTGTGGATCCATCTGCTATTTGACTTTTCTTGGTTGGGAGGCGTTTTACTACTGCTTCAATTTCATTGATTGTTATTGGTGTGTTTAGGTTTTCAATATCCTCTTTGTTCAGCATTAGTAGGTCATCTGAGGTTAGAAATTTATCCATTTCTTCTATATTTTCCAACTTTTTGGAATATAAGTTTTAAAAAGAGACATTTGTGATACTCTGAATTTCAATTGTGTCTTTCAATATTTCTACTTTTATCTTTTCATTAATTTGGGTCTTCTTCTTTCTTAATAAGTCTAACTAAGGGCTCATAATTTTTTTTTTAATCTTTTCAAGGAACAAAGTCTTTGTCTCATTAATCCTTTGTATTATTCTAGTTTCTATTTCATTATTTTGGATCTGAGCTTTATTATGTCTTTCCTTCTACTAGTTTTGGTAATTTTTTTTTCTTTCTTCTTTAAGACTTTGAGATGCATCATTAGTTTATTTATTTGTGATATCTTTTTTTAATGTAGGCACCATTAGCTATAAACTTTCCTCTTAGAACAATCTCTTTTGTGTCCCATAGATTCTGATGTGTGTGTTTCCGTTTTGGTTTAATTCTACAAATTTTAAAATTTCTTCCCTAATTTCTTCAGTGAGCAGACTCATCATTCAAGAGTGTCTTGTTCAATTTCCATATATTTATATAGTTTCTGTAGTTTTTCTTGGCGTTGATTTCTAATTTTATTCCATTATGATATGTAAAAATACAAAAGATCAATTCAATTTTCTTTACTTGCAAAATTTTGCTTTATGGCCTAATATAAGGTCAACTTTGGAGGAAGTTCCACATGCAGCTGAAAAGAATGTGTACTCAGTTTTCATCAGATAAAATACTTTATAGACATCTTTGAAGTCTATATGATCAATAGTACAGTTTAAATCTGATGTGTCTTTGTTGATTTTCTATCTGGATGAGTTCTGTATTTGTTAGAGTGATTTAGTGGAGTCCCCAATATTGTATTGGGACTTATAAGCCCCTTTATAATGAATAATATTTGTTTTTTGAAATTGAATGCACCAGTAATGGGGACAAAAGTATTAATAATCATTTATCTTCTTGTAGTATTGCTTTCTTTATCAACATGTAATGACCATTGTCTCTTTTGACTAATTTTGGCTTGAACTCATCTGTGAAAATAGCTACTCCTCCATGTTTTAAGACTCCATTTTCATGCTATATAATTTTTCATTCATTCATTTTCAGTCTCTGAATGTTTTTGTGAGATGTTTCTAGGAGACAATATAAGTTGGATATTGTTTTTTGATACAATCTGCCAATCTATTTTTTAATTGTAAAATAAAGACCATTTACATTTAGCATAATTATGGAGAGGTATATGAAGTATATTATTTTAGAGAGATATTGAAGTTTTAAATACCCCCAGTACCTGCATGTTTTACCCAATCCCAAGATTATGGAATATTTCTTTTATGATTTTGCTATGAAGTTTTCTATGTAATTTGTCTGTACTTCCTCTCCTTCTTCAAGACCTATGCATCTTATGTTTGTCCTTCTAATTTTAATCTCAGGATTCAGAACTTCTGTATTGTCTGTTCATAAGTTCTTGCTTTTAATTCTTTATTAGTGCCTGAAAATTCTAATTGCTCCATCTTGTCTTTGAGTCCTCAGATTATTTTTTCTGTTTGATTTGTCTGTTGGTGAGGCTCTCCACTGAGTTTTTAAGTGTAATTAGTTGTTTTATTTTTCATTTCCAATATTTCAGTTTGATTTCTTTTCAGAATATCTCTATGGAAATGCCCTTCCAAATATTCTGTGTTCCCCCTGAGTTAATTCCTTAAATCTTCTTTTAATTCATTGATCATTTTATTAACCAACTCTTTGAGTTCTTTGTCCAGTATTTCCTCCACTTCATTATCTATGAATTCAGTCATTGGAGTGTTGTGATATCTTGCAGATGTCTTATTACCTTATTTTCTCATGTTTTCTATATTAATGTGTTGAGATTTTTTTACACCATTATTCACAGTTCATTCTATTGAGCTCCTTTTTCTTTATGTGTCCCACACTGGTGTATATCTGAGTTTCAAAGTACCCACTCGACATGAGCATAATGTTATCATCAATCCTCACACTGCTTTAAGATAAGGTACTAATCACTGATAACTACAACCATTTGAGAGTGGTTCATATACTTAAAAAAACACGAAACCAGTCTAAAATATTCTCATCCACTCTGCTAGTCAAAAAAAATGGGAAATGGGAATAATACTCTAGGATAGATTGAAAATTTTGGTATCAATGTAAGTGAAATTATGATTAAATTATATAGGTCATGGAAAGAAAGGAAAGCAGCAGCAAAACAAAAAAGAGGGTGGGAGAGAAAGACAGAAGCAGAAAATGTGAGAATAGAATAAGAGTGCAGAAATAATGAAGAAAAAATAAAGAATAAATCCAATTAAAACATCAAAAAATAATTAAAACTGGATTAAAGTATACACTATCAAATAATGGTAAGACCAATTAAATCAGGACCAAAGATAATACCAGGTAATCTTTTTAACCTTAAAGAGTCTAAAATTACTCTCTGTTAAGATATTTGATATGAAGAGATTTCTTACTTGGTCTCCCAGATTTGGATTCTGTCAAGTGTTGTAGGTGTAGCAGAAGGCTGTCTCCTCAGCTTTTCCTCTCTGTTTCTCTAGGTCTGGAGGGAGTGACTGCAGTATGGTTTCTGTGCTGGGTTGAGGAGATATTTATTTTTCCCTCAGTAACTCATCATTCTGCATCAAAAACTGCCCTAGGACTCTAGTCCTGGCACTTATCCACTTACGCCTCATTCTGGCCTCTTTCACAAACCAAGTTGGCTCCTGCAGTTCCTTGACATGCCTGGGAACTTAGTAGCTTTCTGGAGGGTCAGAGGAAACAACACTGGATTATCTGTTGCCCAGAAGCCAGATTTTTCCTTGGCAGGGACTGCAGCCTTGTGTGCCCTTCTGTAGAATTGCTACATGTGCCTAGGGCTTCAAAACCGATTAGCTTTGCCATTCTCTGCTGAATTCAAGGTGACTCTGAACATCACCAGATGAATCTGTGCACTTGATATATCCTGCTGAGGGATATAAAACCATGTGGAGTTGTGGTAGGCCTGTGCTCTCCCTCGTAGTCATTGGTGGTAGACCATGGCAGAGGGACAGCACAGAGCACAGGTACTGCTCCCTAGGTGCCACCCTCTCAGAAAGTGTCAGGCGCTGTGCTCCATTCAACTCCCATTGCCAAATGAAGGGAGGGGGTCAACAGCTTTCAGCTCTTAACCTCCCCACTCACAAATTACTCAGATGGTTTCCTTCTGAGGCATTCCCTGAGATAATATTTGCTCGTATCTCTAAGTGAGATGAAGCTGAAGGAATTCAGTCCTTTTTAAAGCCATAAGTATAGACAAGCACTTTACAAAATGGTTGCCCACAACAGTTCACCAACAACAAATTGAGAAAAGGAAAGCATTTCTTTGCAGCCACGGCCCCAGTTTGACTCATTCTGATTTTCTTTTCTGGTTTCTGAAGGAATCTTGTCAGCTTTGTCTCTCTTTCTTTCTCTCGTTGATGTCTTCTCACAGACCTTGGTATAGGTGCAAGTTTGGAGGTATCAATTCTTTCCTGCTTTCTGTTGTGATAACCTGAATTTCCAAGTCTAAATGTCTAACAATCTAATATTGTGTCTCAGTGCATTCCCTCTCTCACCCACCTTTCTGATGAGTTGTTTTCTTGTTGCTTTGATTCCAAACTGTAGAGGAACTGACATCTGCAATCTACCTCTATCTTGCCATTTTGATTTTCCCCATTATTTCTTCTTTTTCCCTCTGATCATTTGGAAATGTACTTTGTTCCTATCGATTCCTAGGAATTAAATTTAGGCATGTATATTTACTATTAATTTGTGAATTAATCAAAGTACAAAATACACAAGGTAATAGTTGGTAGTATCAGAATCTAAAGGAGTGTTTACTACTGACATACATTTTAAACAAGTAACCTGGTTGCTTTTCATACACAACTGGAGACCTAGATTAGGAAGCAATTACACCAGAAAAAAATATCCTAAATTAGGCAAAGGCAATTATGCTTCAATTTTATCTATTTGTTTTTGATAGTCTAGGCAAAATGGGAATAGGCACTACTGAATTTTCATTATCTAGCAGAAGGAAATACACCAGATAAAGGAGAGACATATTTTGTATTAACAATGAATTTGAAGAGTAATTTTCACTGTCAGATCTTAAATACGCTTTCAAATAACTTTTTAAGTAAGGACATTGATCAGCGTAATGGACTGTGTCATCAGGAGCTATTCTACAAAAGATAAAGAAATATGCTTCATATCATCTATAGCTTAAAGCCAAAATCATCATAATATTTGAATCATATTTCTACAAAGGATTTTTCAGAGATAAAGCAATTGTTCACACATTTTCTTTTTTGAGCAGGTGCAAGCATAGAAGACAGAACTCTGCTTTTTATGTTACAAATATGACAAACAATTTTAGGACTTATCTGTGATTAACACATTTGCATTTAGCATATGTAAGTGGCTAAGATATGGGCTCTGATCTCAAGGAATTATAGTTCAGTAGGGAAGACAGACCAACCCACAGAAGAGGACACTAAACTGTGATAACTGTTTACATAAACATGTTTCTTAGGTATCTCAAGGGACTAGGTCATGATGACTTCTTATATAGGATGACACTCATTGGCTCTTAAAAAAATGTGTGTGTAAAGTATAAAAACTGTTTTTGCCTCTTCAGTCCCCATTTTCTCTTTCTGTAAAATAATTCCTTTATTCCTTATGAAAACATCTCCTCTTCCAACTGGCTGGACTATCACAGTCTTGCCTAACTTTGCAACAGAAGTCATAGTGAGACCCAAATCAAGGGAGTAATCTATCCCCACACGTTCAGTCCAGAAGGGCAGGACCCAGGTAAGGCCAATCGCAGGGTTTTTTTCCAGGAATTATTTTGATTACTAAAGAGTTGAAGTTAACTTTCTTTCCCAGATCTCAAGAGTACTAAAAAAATAATTAATTTCCTGGAACTTTGTAGTGCTATCTTTGCTGCTATTTAGAGAAAGTCTGCTTGCATAGGATAGTGCAATTTATCTGGACCCATAATCCTAGGTTGAAGTCTCACAAAGAAGAAGAGAGGACCACACCATAAAAAAAATAGTGTTCTGTTTAAAAGTACATGTCAAAAGACCTTGAGAATTTTGTTTTAGCTCATAATATTTTCCAGAGATAAAAATGGGAAATTTTTAAAGGAAGGTTTTTCTATGGTCATACAAGGGAGAGAATACTTTCCTTGTATGTGTGGGGAAGCAATCTGGAAGAAAATATGGTGAACATATTTATCAGATTATCTTGAAATAATTTGTCCTGAGGAGATTTTTTATAAAAACCTTATAAAGATGATTGAATGTTGAGATCTTTACCAAGTAGTCAAGTTCAGATATTCTACATTGTTTATTTCTTTATATACTTTAGGTAGAGGGATTTCAGTGAGAAAGACACATTTCTTAAAAAAGTTATATGAAATACTATGTGTGCATAATATGTTAAAATACAATCTACTGTTAAGTATATCTAAGAAGAGCAAATTAAAAAATATATGGAAAAGACTAGTTTTTCTTACTGAGGTAGAAGTTTACTTCACGTGGACAGACTTGAGGAATGCCTACAAATGTCAAGACTTTTGTTATTATTCCTGTATCCCCAACATAGATTTGATTTAAGGTTTGTAATTCAACAGTCCAAATTATTTCAGAAGTCTTCATTATCAGTTTTTTGTCATTGTGACAAAATATATGACAAAAATGACTTAGAGGAAGACGAAATTATTTTGATTCATGGTTTCAGAGATTTCTGCCCATAGTCAGTTGACTTCCTTGCTTTGGGTTTGAGGTTATGCATAACATCATAGTGAAAAGACATGGTAGAACAAAGTTACTCACTCGTGGCAGCCAGAAAGCAAAGAGATTGAGATAAAGAGACTCAAGGACAAGAAATACACTTCCAGGGCATGCCTCCAGTGACCTAGTTCCTATACTAGACATTACCCCCTACATTATCCCTCCCTAAAATTCCAATTAGCTATTTATTCTTCAACAGATCAATCAGTTGATGTCATAATCCTCACAATCCAATCACTTCCCCAAATATCCACCTCAGAACATTGCTGCTTTAGGGAATAAACCTTCAACACATGAGTCTTTGGGGAGACATTCCAGATCCAAGTCATTATAAAGTCCATATCTGAAAAAGTCCAATAACAAATGTTGCATTTTCCACAATAAAAGAGGTTTTCTGTGGCATGGATAAATTGTTTCATTTTTTGAGGTCTGATTCCTGATAGAATGAGAAAAATGATAGTACTAGAAAAGGCGACCATAGATAACCACAAGGTGCATGAGGGAGTTGCTTAGTATTACATCTGCAAGTCAAAGAATGAAAACCACAAATAAAGGCTTGAGTTGGTATTATTGACAGAGGAGTAATTTAAGGATAACTAGTTACTTGTAGCATGAACCATATTAACAATAATTCCACAAAACAAATCTTATTCTCCAATTATTACTTCCTGGCAGCATATAGAAAGTCATCTGAAGCTGTATCAAACATTTAGATGGGGCTGAAAAACCAAGCATTTTGTGATATATTTATGTGATATATTGATATATTTATATATTTATATATATTGTATGATATTCAATACAAAGATAACTTTCATATAATGGAAAATATTTTTATGGTTAAGGGGTAAAAAAATTCCATGATTTTGAAACTCAGGTGTGATTCTTATTATTTAAACTTTGTTTCTGCCTATGTAGGATATATATATTTACACTTACCTAATAGGTTTCTTGTGAAACTTAAAAAATAGAGTATTACTACATCTTATTATAAAATTTAAGTTGCATAAAATATCAGTATTTTTTAAAATTTTCACTATGTAATCCCATACATTTTAATAGAAAATTGACAATACTTGATAAAAATTGATATTTTTCCTTAAGATTTGAAATTAGTAATTTGACAACATAGGAGTATTTACTCTTTTCTTTTTAAAAGTTAGCACTGGAAGTCTTCTTTTTTGTTGCTTTGTCTTTCTTTTCTAACTTTAGCAAACCACCAGACCTAAACTGAGTTATGATAATAAATTTTTAAAACCAAGCAAAATAACAATTTAAAATTTACTCAGTGATTTATATGTCACAGAAATAATTCAAAATCTGAAATTATATTTGCTGCAGCCCCAGTGGTCATTGTGAATCTTAGTTTGGCAGAGATCGTAGAAGGCCAGTCACTGGCTAGAAATATTAACAAGATTCACAAAGCCATTAAATGTTGATATTGTTCATAAAGAATTTTTAAAGGATCATTATAAATCTCAATAATGCTCTGGTCAAAGCATTTACATTAATTAACTAATGCTGATTTGGGGACTAAATATTTTTGTATAATTTCAATGAAAATTATTGAAGCACAAATTCTTATTAATTATTAGTGACTTATTCTAAACTCCATTTCTTATATGTGTGTGTTTAGATGTGAGATCCATCCCTGGATAGCATTTTGGGAAACTTCTTCTTGTCCACATCTCATCCAATTAATCATATTTAAATGAAGTATTTCTGTCATCTGAACAGCCTAATACTTAAGTTGAAATACTTGTTATTCTAAAGGTACTTAACCTATAGCACTGATGTATATTATTATGGGTGACAGTATCTCAAGATCAACACATTCCTGGGTTTGGAATGTTGGCAAAACCAAGAGAATGACCAATATATATTCAAAAGCTGGCAAAACTCCCATTTATTTATTTCCTTCAACAAGTTAAGTTGCAAGAGATCATGAATGGAAAGGTATTTCCTCCCTGGCTCTGCTCACTCAGGGCACATGAGTCCTGTTTGTAGTGACCTCTGTTGGAGGATGATGTAACAAGGAATTATACTTGCCTTAGGATCAGTTTATGACCGTCTGCAGCATGTTCTAGAGACTATGAATAATACATTTTAAAAAAAATAAAAGTGAACTAAGCAACTCAGTGAGACCCCATCTCTAAATAAAATATAATAAAGGAATGGAGATGTGGCTCAGTGGTTAAGTGTCCCTGGGTTTAATCCCCAGTTTCACAAATGAAAAACAAAAACCTGTTTTGTCCCCTCTATATTTTAATCTATGATTCATGTTTCATTTATGTGATTCATTTTCTTAATATTTTTTGTTTTCTTATTCTTTCATTAGAATTCTTGATATTCTGTGCTTTCATGATGTTATAATCCTTTTTTACATTATTTATTGCTTCAGCCTATAGTACATTGCACATAATATATGTATCTGAAAATTTGAGATTGGGTTTAAAATGCATACAGAAAAGCTTCATTTTTTATATATCAGAATGGCCACACTTTTATTTTCACTTTTCTGTAAGCCCCTTGAAGAGACTTCATGTAAATACAAAAACAAAACAAAACAAAAAACAACCTATAATAGCAAGGAGATTGGAAGGAAGTAATTGTTGAAATGATTTTTAATATTTTTATGGAAGAAAAAACTGACTTAAAGAAGGCTTGCAGGTAAAGCCAAGCAGTGGAAGGTAGAGCCATGGCAGAGGTGACAGCTGCTCTTTTAAGCAGAATTCCAATTATGAATATGGGTCCAGAAGTTAGAAAAGGCACAGAAAGCAGACATTGGCAGATAGCCTCTGAATGATGGTTAAATCAGTAAGTCTACAGGCCTCCTGTCCCTCTGCCCCCTGCCCTACCTAACTCTATTCCCATACCCTTATCTCTAGACTCTCCAATGAATGACTTACCCTTAAATGAGGCACCTGAGGGTTCTTCGTTAATGGCTCCCAATGTGGATAATGATGCACTCAGAAAAAGACTTCCTCACTCTGTAATTCAGAAAGTGCTCCATCTGACATGGTACTCCTGGCATATGCACCCTAAGATGACCTTCCATTGGAGAAGTCCACCTGGAACCCAACTCTATCCAGAGGAGTATGGCATAGAATCCTCTCTGGGAGGGGAGGAAAACCCTATTTGTTTTCTAGAACAGTAACACTATGATCCATTAGTAATTTGAACAAGAATCACCAGAGAAGAATAATGAATGAGAAATAAAGCACCATAACAAAAAGAACAAATATTTCCAAAGGGAAAATGGATTATGCAGAAAATAAACAAGTCTAGTTTGAGTTTTAGTTATTAAAAAATAGAATGTAATGAAAAAGAAACAAGAATAAAAGATGATAACAGAAACAATAGCAATCGACATAATAAATTTAAGTTGAGAATAAGATGAATTCATAGAGCAGAATACATAATGTAAGAAGGTTAGAATATAATTTACAACTTTAACTAAGTGAAGGAAAACACAAACCTTCAGATTAAAAGAATGAGATGAATGAAAAATGATTCACATGTAGAGACATTCTTGAGATATTTACTAATATCAGAAATTAACAGAATTTATATCCTCCAGAAAAAGAAATATGATTAACTACAAAGGATGTAAGTTATGCTACATACAGGACTACATCTCCTGCTGCATTTTGTACACATTCTTTTCTCTGCAAAATGTGTGTGTGTGTGTGTGTGTGTGTGTGTGTGTTGGGGGTTGTTTCTAAACTTTGACCATGTGATAGAAGCTTGGGATAAAAGTAGGGTTAGTAGAACTACTGTTTTTATTACAAGAAAATAGATATACCAGAATTGTTTTGGAAAAACAATAGTAAGAACAAAAACCGATGTAAAAAGAATTAATATTCAGAAAAATAATAATAACAAAAGTTGAGCATAATTCTGACAGATTTTAAAAGGTAAGTGATGAACACATTAGCTTCTTTGTGGGGCAGTGCTGAGGATTAAACCCAGGGCTTGGAGCATGCTAGGCATGCACTCTGGCACTGAGTTACATCCCCAACCCACATGAACTTTTATTATTCCTTTTTTATTTTAGACTAATTGAAATGTTAAATAGCAGAACAGAGATCCCTGTGTATTCTTCACTCAGCATAGCTAATGTTAACATCTTGCACAACCACAACACAGTGATCCAAACCAAGAAATTAGCATCAGTAAAACAGTCTTAACTAAGCTGTCAGCCTAACCCAGACTTCACCAGTTTTTTCCACAGACATCCTTTCTCTGCTTCAAGATCTCACATTGTATCTAGTTGTCATGTCCCCTCAGTCTCCCTCAATCTGTGTAGTTTCTGAGTTTTTCCTTATTTTTCATGACCTCAACGCTTTTGAAGAATACAAGGCAGTTATTTTGTAGGATATCCCCTACTGTTTATTTGTCTGATGTTTTTACAAGATTGAGATTACGTATCTTTGACAAGAATACTCCAGAAGCCCTGGCCTAAAAACACACATATGACCTCTTAGCTTGTTACAAAGGTGACACTGTAGAGCTGTGGGGAAAGAGAAGCTTTTAAATAAATTTCGTTGAGTCAACTCAATAAATATATGAAAGAAAATGAACATAGTCATTTCTTTATATCATACACATTGATCAATTTCAGGTGGATTATGTTTTTAAATACAAAAGGCAAAGTGACATTTTAGAAAGAAAACATAGGAAGACTTTGGGATCTATTTTTAAGAATAGGACACAAAAGAAATATGCAGGCAGAAAAATAACCTGGACATTTACAATTAAAAACCTTCATTCTTAATTAACTTAATGACATCAAAAGATATTCCTTAAGGGAGCAAAAAGGCAAAGCACATGGTGGAAAAATATGTTACTTGTTTATTACATCTAGAATGTATGTGTCATATCCAGAATATGTAAAAATTACTAAAAATCGATGTCAAAGAATTCAATGGGTAAATTTTCTGAACAGACATTTTATAAAAGAATCTATGATGAATCTATTCAAATTCAAACAGCAATGAACACATGAAATAAGTGTTCAACCTCATTAGTTTTTAGTCAAATGCAAATTTAAACCACAACGTGATGTTTACTCACCTGTATGGCTAAAGTGAAAAACACATATGCTACTACAGTGCCAAGTGTTGGAGAAGAAAATGACCTAAGAATAGGAATTGTCTCTTCTGTGTCTTCTTTTCCCTCCCTTAATGCTTAACATCATCACCCTACTAAGAGTCAAGCTAGTTAGGCATTTGACACCTGAACTTTATAAGATGGGTGACTCCTGTAAGTTTGGTAGGGTAACTCAGAATGTAGCACTTACAGGGCACCAACAGTGGACACTACATGTTGAAGTCTTGCTGACTTCAACAAGTCTTCACTTGACAAAGTGAGTGTGGTCCGGGCCTATTGGCCCTAAATCCCTATGTGGTTGTGAGGATTGTTATTGTGTCTATGATGAAGGAAATGAGAGATGATGCAACACACGAAGTTTTAAACAGAAGACTCCTGAACCAACCTGAGGATGGTGACTTCAGGATTGAGGCTTGAGCATATAGTTTAGATGGGGATCAAACACATTCGAAGACACACCGTCTGTAGCTTTTTTTAAAAAAGTAATCAGGTGTACTCATTAGTATTTTGGGCATAAAAATCATGGAATCAGGGAGCAAAAACAAGAAAAAAGGCAAAAACAAATGCAACCAGAACAACAGAAATGACGACACCACTTCACTGCAAGCAGGCTTCTCCTCCACAGGAGAAATCCTGGTTCAACTCAACTCTATCTGCCACCTGTGTGACCCGCCGGGACAAGGGCCTCCACACCTCCACTTCAAAGGGAGGAAAAAATATGCTTACTTCATAAGATTGTTGGTAGTGTTAAATCAGAGAATTAAATTAATGGAAGCACTTAGAAAAATGTATGGAACAGCTTCGCACAGTGGCAGTATCATAGCCAATGAGGTTTATCTGAGGCATGGTTGTTGCTAATTGAAAAATGTATGGAACACTGTAAATGCCCAGTAAATCTGTAAGTCTACAGTTAAGTGCCCAGTGCCAGTGGCACATGCCTGTAATCCCAGCAGCTTGGGAGGCTGAGACTGGCAGGTCACAAGTTCAAAGCCAGCCTAAGCAGTGACAAAGTGCTAAGCAACCGGTGAGACCCTGTCTCTCAATAAAATACAAAATAGGGCTGAGGATGTGACTCAGTGATCAAGTGCCCCTGAGTTCAATTCCCAGTACCTTCCCTCCAAAAAAATTGTGAAGAAAGAAGTGGGTGGCAAAGGAGGAGTACAGAGGAGAAGAAAGACTAGGAGAGGAGATGAACAGAGATAAGCTTTGTGTTGAGCATGGGACACATATATTATTAGATTGCCAAAAGTAACGGGTACAGTGAAGGATACACATGTGGTTTGGTGATAAAATAATTAATATGAAGCCTGGCCAAAAATTGAGGGTAGAACAATTTCTGAAGAGCAAATGGGTGACTGATTTTGAATCAAAGCAAACATCCATACCAAGCAACTGATTGTGATAGTTTCAATAAATGGGAAATTCTTTCTTAATAGTTTTTAGTGATGAGCACTTTTCCAGAAAAATGAATGGTAAACTTAAGGAATCTTTTCTAGTGATTCACACTGGATCTGTCATAAGTAGCATGATTTTTGTCCATTGTCCAGCTCTTTATTTTTCAGGACTGTGGAAATTCAGTGTGGAATAGGCAAAGTTTTCATGCTCCTCAGAGAGCAATTTGCTCTTGCCTCAAAATAGCTTCTGTAACATCACTGGTCCTTATATCAGTGAGCTCCAGCTGTGATTAAAGTCATCCTTGCTGCTTGAGTCACTGAGTAGGAGTCTTAGTTTCAATCACAAGGTTTGGTCTCTGAGAGAACCAGAGGTCATTTTCTGCTGCTCAATGCAAGTGATTGTCTGTCTTGGAAGATGGATTTTTTCCATTACTTACAATTTTATGTTTTTAAAATTTTTTTTTAGTTGTTGATGGACACAATCTCTTTATTATATTTATTTATTTATTATTTTTATGTGGTGCTGAAGATTGAACCCAGGGCCTCGCATGTGCCTGTCAAGTTCTACCCCGGAGCTACAACCCCAACCCATACTTACAATTTCATGTTTTGTAGTGAACATGTCATATATTTTGTTGCTAATTTGGGAGCATCAGGATGTTCATTATTTCACAGATTAACATTTGAATCATAATTAAAGAGTTCAATATAAGATTCCCCCTTAATGTGTCATAATAATTAGTTTAATAATTTTATACAATTCAGGATAAAGATAATGTTAATTATAGTAAAACAGCATTGCCTAGGAGGGCTGAAAATTCAGCTTTACATTTTTAAAAATATAGTGCACAGTGCAAAAACTTAAAAAGAAGTGGAGGAGAAAAAGCAATCATGGTCTTATTACAGATAGATAGATATAGTTTGCACTTAAGTACATTTGCTTTTAAACTTTTAAAATAATTATTAATATACTTAAGATCAGGCCACTGTGAAAATTTTTAATGAGCCAGGTGTCTTAGCATTCACCTGTAATCCTGAGACTTGGGAGACTGAGGCAGGAATCAAAACCAGCCTCAGCAACTCAGCAAGGCATGAGGCACATATATGAGTCTGGTCTCAAAATAAAAAAAATAATAATAAAGAGAAAAAAGCTGGGAATGTGCCAATGGTTAAGTGTCCTTGGGTTCAGTCTCCAGTAGCAAAAAAAGAATAAAACAATTTAATGATGTAAGTGCTGTCCCTGTATTTTTAGAAAACCTGTTTCTAAACATTATAACATCATTTTAATGATTATGTAGTATTTAATTGCTTTGTGCATTTTTCCAATTACTAACTGAATGCATGCTATAGGTTATTAACATTATTCTCACTCTATCCTAAAGCTAATGTTATAGCATGCTTATTTCCTTTTCTGTAAAATGTTCATATTCTTTGCTAG
Organism: Sciurus carolinensis; assembly: GCF_902686445.1. Taxonomy (NCBI): domain Eukaryota; kingdom Metazoa; phylum Chordata; class Mammalia; order Rodentia; family Sciuridae; genus Sciurus; species Sciurus carolinensis. The sequence goes on from NC_062218.1 coordinate 109,313,051, forward strand.
GTGTTTTAATTTCGATAATCGCCTTTTATGATGCTGGTGTTCTCTTCCTACTTCAAATATACCATCACTGTATCCTTGCTTCTTTTGCTCTTGATTTAATTTAGCAATACTTTATTTACATCTTTCTAAAAACATTATCTTGGATCTATTGAATGATTCTACTCTTTAAGTATTGAAAAGTCTTTTTTATCTGATTCTTTTCCTTTGATTTTAATCTATTTCATTTCTTTGATGCTTTTTTAGAGATACTTCTTTTCTAAAAATTTAACCTGTGAATTCAATACATATGTCTTTGTTTTTTAACAGTAGAAATGGTATTATAAAGATTTCAAAAATAGTAAAGATACAGTTTTGTAATGTTTTAAGGACTTACTATTCATATCTAACAAAAGTAGATATATTGTCATTTTTACTGCAGATACTTTTTTTAAAGGCTGAAAACATTATTTTACTCTCTCACGTTATTAAAGTAAGTTCCTGCTAATGGCTTATGTGCTAATGTGTTTGATTTCACGCATATTTTTAAGATTTACAACAAATATATAATTACACAAGATATATGGCATTGCTTTGCCTATTTTTAAAAAATATGTAATAATAAAATTTGTATTTTACCATTAGTCTTCTTTTAATTTTTTTTACAAATTGCATGTTGATTCATTGTACACAAATGGGGTACATCATTTCATTTCTATGGTTGTACATGATGTAGATTCATACCATTCGTGTAATCATACATGTACATAGGGTAATGATGTCTGTTTCATTCCACCATTTTTCATACCCCCCTCCCTCTCATTTCCTTCTACATAATCTAAAGTTCCTCCATTCTTCTCTCACTCCCCCCCACACCCCCATTATATATCATCATCCACTTATCAGGGAAAACATTTGGCCTTTCATTTTTTGGAATTGACTTATTTTGGTTAGCAAGACATTCTCCAACTCCATCCATTTACCTGCAAATGCCATAACATTATTATTCTTTATGGTTGAATAATATTATATTGTGTACATACACCACAGTTTCTTTATCCATTTATTTGTTGAAGGGCATCTAAGTTGGTTCCACAATCTAGCTATTGTGAATTGAGCTGCTATAAACATTGATGTGGCTGCGTTTCTGTAGTATGCTGATTTTAAGTCCTTTGTGTATAAACCGAGGAGTGGAATAACTGGGTCAAAAGGTGGGTCCATTCCAAGTTTTGTGAGAATTCTCCACACTGCTTTCCAGAATGGCTGTACCAATTTGCAACTCCACCAGCAATGTAAAAGTGTGCCTTTTCCCCCACATCTACGCCAACATCTATTATTGTTCGTGTTCTTAATAATAGCCATTCTAATTGGAGTAAGATGAAATCTTAGAGTTGTTTTAATTTACATTTCTCTAATTACTAGAGATGTTGAACACTTTTTCATATATTTATTAATTGTCTGTATATCTTCTTCTGTAAAGTGTCTGTCCAGTTCCTTGGCCCATTTATTGATTGGATTCTTTGCATTTTTTGTGTAAAGTTTTGTTAGTTCTTTATAAATTTTGGAGATAACTGCTCTATCTGAAGTGCATGTGGAAAAGATTTTCTCCCATTTTGTAGGCTCTCTTTTCACATTATTGATTGTATCTTTTGCTGAGAAAACGCTTTTTAGTGTGAGTCTATCCCATTTGTTCATTTTTTTCTTTGATTTCTTGTGCTTTGGGAGTCTTGTTAAGGAAGTCTGATCCTAAGTCAACATGATGAAGATTTGGGTCTATTTTGTCTTTTATTTGGTGAAGGGTCTCTGGTCTAATTCCTAAGTCCTTGACCCATTTTGAGTTGAGTTTTGTTCAGGGTGAGAGACAGCAATTTAATTTCATTTTACTGCATCTGGATTTCCAGTTTTCTCAGCACCATTTGTTGAATGGGCTATCTTTTCTCTATTGTACGTTTTTGACTCCTTTGTCTAGTATGAGGTGACTGTATTTATGTGGGTTCATCTCTGTGTCTTCTGTTCTGTACCATTGGTCTGCCTGTCGATTTGGTGCCAATACCATGCCATTTTTGTTACTATTGCCCTGTAGTATAGTTTAGGATCTGGTATTGCGATACCTCCTACTTCACTTTTCCTACTCAGGATTGTTTTGGCTATTTGAGGTCTCTTATTCTTCCAGATGAAGTTCATGATTGCTTTCTCTATTTCTATGAGGAATGTCATTGGGATTTTAATTGGAATTGCCTTGAATCTGTATAGTGCCTTTGGTGGAATGGCTATTTTGACAATGTTAATTCTGCCTATCCAAGAACATGGGAGATCTTTCCATCTTCTAAGGTTTTCTTCAATTTCTTTTCTTAGTGTTCTGTAGTTTTCACCTCTTTTGTTAGATTAATTCCCAAGTATTTTTTTTTTTTTTGAGGCTATCATGAATGGAGTGGTTTTCTTAATTTCTCTTTTAGAGGATTCATCACTTTTGAATAGAAATGCATTAGATTTACATGTATTGATTTTATATTCTGCTACTTTTTTGAATTCATGTATTAGTTCTAGAAGTTTTCTGGATCCTCTAAATATAGAATCATGTCATGGGCAAATAGTGACAGCTTGAGTTCTTCTTTTCCTATTCGTACCCCTTTATTTCTTTGGTGTGTCTAATTGCTCTGGCTAGTGTTTCAAGGACGATGCTGAATAGAAGTGGTGAAAGAGGGCATCCCTGCCTTCTTCCAATTTTTAGAGGGAATGCTTTCAGTTTTTCTCCATTAAGAATAATGTTGGCCATGGGGTTAGCATAGATAGCCTTTACAATGTTGAGGTATGTTCCTACTATTTCTGTTTTTTCTAGTGTTTTGAACATGAAGGAGTGCTGTATTTTATCAAATGCTTTTTCAGCATCTATTAAAATAATCATATTCTTAACTTTAAGTGTATTTATGTGATGAATTAGATTTATTGATTTCTGGATGTTGAACCAACCTTCCCTGGGATAAACCTCACTTGATCATGGTGCACTATCTTTTTAATATATTTTTGTATGCAATTTGCCAGTATTTTGTTAAGGATTTTTGCATCTATGTTCATCAGCAATATTAGTCTAAAGTTTTTTTTCCTTGATGCATCTTTGTCTGGTTTTAGTATCAGAGTGATACTAACTTCATAGAATGAGTTTGGAAGGGTTCCCTCCATTTCTATTTCCTGGAATACCTGAGGAGTATTGATATTATTTCTTTGTTAAAGGTCTTGTTGAATTCGACTGAGAATCCATCTCGTCCTGGGCTTTTCTTGGTTTGTAGACTTTTGATGGCTTCTTCTGTTTTGGTGCTTGAAATTGATCTGTTTAAATTGTGTATGTCTTTCTGATTCAATTTGGGATGTTCCTATGTCTCTAAAAATTTGTCAATGTCTTTGATATTTTCTATTTTGTTGGAGTACAGATTTTCAAAGTAGCTTCTAATTATGTTATGTATTTCAATGGTATCTGTTGTGATCTTTCCTTTTTCATCATGAATTCTAGTAATTTGAGTTTTCTCTCTCCTCTTTGTTAGTGTGGCTAAGGGTTTATCAATTTTGTTTATTTTTTCTAACAACAAACTTTTTGTTTTGTCAATTTTTTGAATTGTTTCTCTTGTTTCAATTTCATTGATTTCAGCTCTGATTTTAATTGTTTCCTGTCTTCTACTATTTTTGGTGTTGAACTGTTCTTCTTTTTCTAGGACTTTGAGATGTAATGTTAGGTCATTTAGTTGTTGACTTTTTTATTCTTTTAATGTATGAGTTTAATGCAATGACCTTTCTTTTTAGTAATGCTTTCAGAGTGTCTCAGAGATTTTGATATGCTGTGTCATTGTTCTCATTTACCTCTAAGAATTTTTTTTTATTTCTTCCCTGGTGTCTTCTGTTATCATTGCATTATTCAATAACATGTTATTTAGTCTCCAGGTGTAGGAGTAATTTTTATTTGTTATTTTATCATTGATTTCTAATTGCATTCAATTATGGTCTGATAAGATACAAGGTAGTATCTCTATGCTTTTGTTGTTACTAATGGCTTCTTTTTGGCATAGTATATGATCTATTTTGAAGAAGGATCCATGAGCTGCTGAGAAGAAAGTATATTCACTTGGTGATGGATGAAATATTCTGAAAATGTCCATTAAGTCTATATCATTGATTGCATTATTTAGTTCTATAGTTTCTTTGTTCTGTTTTTGTTTGGAGGATCTATCCAGTGGTGAGAGCAGTGTGTAAAAGTTCCCCAATATTATTATGTTTTGGTCTATTTGATTCTTAAAATTGAAAATGGTTTCTTTGATGTATATAGATGCTCCATTGTTTGGGACACAGGTATTTATAATTGTTAGGTCTTGCTGATTTATGCTTGCCTTAAGCAGTATGAAATGTCCTTCTTTATCCCTTCTGACTAAACTTATGTTTAACGTCCACTTTATCTGATATGAGGATGAAGACCCCTGCTTTTCTACTGAGTCCATGTGCATAGTATATTTTTCCCCATCCTTTCACCTTTAGTCTGTGAATGTCTTTTTTTATGAGATAAGTCTCTTGAAGGAAGCATATTGTTGGGTCTTTCTTTTTAATCAATCTGCCAGTCTATGTCTTTTGTTTATTGAGTTTAGGTCATTAACATTCAGGGTTATTATTGTGATATGATTTGTATTCCTAGTCATTTTGGCTTATTTTTGGTTTTTCACTTGACTTGATTTCTCCTTTGATTGACTTTTCCTTTAGGGTAGTTCCTCCCTTTGCTGACTTGTATTGTTTTTCATTTCCTTCTCTTGAAATATTTTGCTGAGAATGTTCTGTAGCACAGTCTTTCTATTCATAAATTCTTTTAACTTTTGTTTATTGTGGAAAGATTTTATTTCATCATCAAATCTGAAGGTTAATTTTACTGGGTATACTATTCGTGGTTGGCATTCATGTTGTTTCAGAGCTTTAAATATATTGTTCCAGACCCTTCTTGCTTTTAGGGTCTGGGCTGAGAAACATGCTGATATCTGTATTGGTTTCCCCTTATAAGTAATCTGACACTTTTCTCTCACAATCTTTAAAATCCTATCTTTATTTTGTATATGAGGTATTTTCATTATAATGTGCCTTAGTGTGGCTCTGGTGTAATTTCATGCACCTGGTGTTCTGTAAGCCTCTTACATTTGATTTTCCTTTTCATTTTCAGGTTTGGGAAATTTCCTGATATTATTTCATTGAACAGGTTGTTCATTCCTTTGGTTTGTATCTCTGTGCTTTCCTCAATCCCAATAATTCTTAAATTTCATCTTTTCATGATATCCCATAATTCTTGGAGGTTTTTTCATGGTTTCTTAACATCTCAGTTTGTTCAACTTTATTTTCAAGATTAAATATTTTGTCTTCCTTGTCTGAGATTCTGTCTTCCATGAGATCTATTCTATTAATGATGCTTTCTATTAAGTTTTTAATTTGGTTTATTGTTTCTTTCATTTCAAGTATTTCTGTTGGGTTTTTCTTCAGAATCTCTATCTCTTCATTGAAGTGTTCTTTTGCTTCCTTCATTTGCTCTTTGTTTATTGGAGTGATCATATGTTGCCTGCATCTACTCTCTTATCTCATTTTTTGCTTCATGGATCATTTTAATTGTGCAGATTCTAAATTCTTTTTCTGTCATTTCTACTGCCATGCTGTCATTGGATTCTATCAAAATAGCATCTTGGTTTGTTAGAGACATTTTCTTCCCCTGTTTTTTCATATTGTTTCTGTATATTCCAATCTATTAGTGAAGACTGAGGTTGAAGTTTCCCCTCTGCAGGCTTATTGTGACCCTGCAGTTTTCCAGTACCTCTCCTTTGAAGGGGAGATCAACATTAGAAGCACCCAATACAAAGAAAATGCAGCCCTGAATCAGATAGTTCCTATAAAGACATTAACATTATTGTAATGAACAGGATGAGTTCAATTATTATTTAAAGAATTTCTAGTGGAGAAAGAAGAGGATGGGGATGGGTGTAGAATGTAAGTGAGTAAATAGAGGTCCCTGTCAAAGGGCCTCCAGTCTCCTGTAGGTGTCTCAGGAAAGAGGCTGACTGTCCAGTGATGGTGGCCATGCCCTCAGGAATAATTCAAAATGGTTCACCGGCTTCCAAAGAAGCTGGGGAACTACAGTGAGGATGGACTCAGGGTCCAGCCTCCATCTGTGGTGGGGGCTGAGCAGGCTCAGTGTCTGGCGACTGTCTGTGACTGATGTTGGGTAGGCACAGAGTCCTCCACCAATCTGCAGTTGCGGGGGTGGCAGGTGGGCTTGGTGTCCTGCTACCATCTGCCGCCATTAGTCTTTTGTACTTAATAGTGTGCTTTAATGATATAATCTTGTTCATACACATAAGTATAGTTGATTCATTTAAACTAGTCTGTGAACTTTGGCATTATTGGTATATGTGTCAGAAAATTCTTTGTTAGAACTGTCTTATGCTCTGTGGTATGTTTAGTATCATCCCTGGCCTGTATCACTGAAAGATGCTTGAAAAGATGGTCACTCTTATTGTACTGATAAACATAGCAATGGAACTTCCTCCACTTCCAGGTGTGACAACATTTTGTCTGCAGATATCACCAAAAGATCCTTGATGGAAAAAAATCAACTGACAATTCAACTAATATATAGTAATATATTATAAGAAAGGTTCATTTGATGGATAATTGGGCTGTTTATAGTTTTCAGTATTATAAACGATACTGTAAAGAACAGCAATCATGCATGGCTCTGGTGCACATATGCTAGAATTTTCCCAGGGTACATACCTGGTAGTGAATTTGCTAGATTGTAAAGAATGTTATCTTTATATTCAAAAGACTCTGGAAAGCAGTGTGGAGATTCCTCAGAAAGCTTGGAATGGAAACACCATTTGACCCAGCTATCCCACTCCTTGGCCTATACCCAAAGGACTTAAAATCAGCATACTACAGAGATACAGCCACATCAATGTTCATTGCTGCTCAATTCACCATAGCCAGATTGTGGAACCAACCTAGATGCCCTTCAGTTGATGAATGGATAAAGAAACTGTGGCATATTTATACAATGGAATATTACTCCGCAATGAAGAATGATAAAATTATGGCATTTGTAGGCAAATGGTCGAAATTGGAGAATATCATGCTAAGTGAGATAAGCCAATCTCAAAAAACTAAAGGACAAATGATCTCGCTGATAAGCGGATGAGGACATATAATGGGGGGTGGGAGGGGCTAGCATTAGGTTTAGGGTTAGGTTTAGAGTTAGGCTAAGGAGAGCGGCAAGAATGAAGGAAAGAAGGACTGTGTAGAGGGAAAGGAGGGGTGGGAGGGGTGGGGGGAGGGGAAAAATAAAATAAACATCATTACTCTATGTAAATGTAAAAAAATAAAAAATAAATAAATAAAAAAAAGACATGTTGACTTCAAAATAGTCAAGCAAATTTAAATAATCATCAGCAATATATAAATATCATGTCATTCCATATCTTTGTTAATATTTTCTTTAATAAGAATTTTAAAATTCTTATCAGTATTTTAAGTACAAATAGTAACTTGGTTATTTTAATTTCTATTGCAATGGTTACCATTGAGAATAAGTATGTTTTTAGATGTTTTATTAACCATTTTTGTTTCTTGTTTCATGAATTTGCTGTTCATGTTCTGTTCCTATTTTCAAATTGGGTTTTATTTATTTTTTAATTCATTATAGATATATTTTATCCAAAATATAGCTTAATTTATTGTTATTTCTGTTTTACAGTTTAAAAATAATAGAGCCAAAATTTCCAGCTTTCACTTTTATGATTTTATTTTGTGCATTTTTTTAAAAAAACCTTAAATCATGAAAATGTTTTTGTTTATTTAAATGTTAAAATTTTCCTGTTTTTTGATGTTTTCCTTTAATTCAAGTGAATTTATTTTGTACTTTAACATAGTATTGGGGTATAATGAAAATATACAATCAATTGCTCCTAAAGTATACAATTTTCGATATATGTATAAACCTGTGGTACTATCACTATATTCAAAATAATGACCATGGTTTTCATCCTAAGATATTTTCTCTTGTCTTTTAAAAATCTTTCTTTCCTGCTCTTCCAAGATGCCCATCTCTTTCTATCTGCTTTCTGTCACTGAAGATTCACTTGCATTTTGTGGACTTTTCTATAAAATGGAAGCCGCTACACTTTGGATGTTGACTGTCCCCAGAGGTCCATGTGTAAGGGCTGAGGTCTCAGAGTTGTGCTATTGAGAGGTGCTATGACCTGTAGGAGGTCAGGCTTTAAGTTAGGTCGTCAGGTCCTCGGGGTGTGACCCCACATGATTGTGGGACTCTAGCCTATCCAATCCCTTTCTATTTCCTGGCTCATGATGTGAGTGATTTGCTCTGACACACTCTCCATCATTGCCAGCTGGCACCCCCACCAAAAACCCAAAGCAGTGAGGACACCTGATTTTGGACTAATTACCATGAGCATAAAACCATAAGTTAAACAACCTTTTCTTTTTATTTCTTTTTATAATTATTATTATTATTTTGTACCAGAGAGCCACATTTGCCGTTCACTTTTTATTTTTTTATTTTATTTTGAGGTAGGGTCTCACTAATTTGCTAAGGGCCTGCTAGGTTGCTGAAACTGACTTTGTACTTGAGATTCACCTGCCTCAGCCTCACAAGGCCCTGAAATTACAGGAGTGTGCCACCATGCCCAGCTTCTTTTTCTTTTTATAATTTAACTACTTCGGATAATTTGTTATATTGTTATATGTATTTATTTCTTGTTTTATAAAGCATTATTATTTTGAGAATCATCATGTTGTTAAATGAATTAGTCATTCATTATTTTTTAAGTATACTGCCATTGTATGGCTATATCACAATTTTCTTATTCATTCATCTGATGTATATTCAGCAGTTTTCAGATCTTAGCTTCCAAAAATAAAATTGGTAAGAAATGCACAAGTAAGTATTTATATAAATATATTCTTTCATTTCCTTAGAAGTGGAATGACCAATTCCTGTGGTAGACGTACATATGTCTTTGTAAAAGCTACCAAATCCTTTTCAAGTGATTGTAGCACTTTAAAAGTCCAGTAAGAATATATGAGAGTTCCATTTGCTCTTGGTTTTGGTTGGTGTGAAGAGATTCTCTTAATCAGGGTTTATATTTTAATTTTTTTCTAATTTTATATGTGGTAAAAACTCATTTTTTAATATTTGGGCATATGTGATGCATATTTAAGGTAAAAATATATTCATATGCTATATTGACACAAATCTATTTATCTCATAATCTTTTGACTTTGCTTCAATTTCATGTTGATGAATTGATAATATTCAAGTAATTTAACTGTTTTCACATTTGAAGAATCAAATATGCAAATGGTCTCACTAATTTGATCTAATTACCAGGGTAAAATTGTAGAGAAATATTGTGGAAAAATTACAACACCAATGCTGGGAAATATAATTTGTATTTTTAGATTTTCCATTTTATTCATGATATTAGAGAGCTATCTAACTTCCTCAAATTCCATCTGAAAATTAAGGGTATAAAATGTTTTCTCTATACTTTTCAATAATTCCTGAAATCAAATTTGTATTTCAAAGTTCTTGTTATACAAGCTTAGCAAATGTAAATTACAGTATTCATCTTATCCAAATTAGTTTTACTTTTCAATAAAGGATGAAAATTAATGAGAATTCACTGTTCTGACAATGGAGAATTATAAGATATTTATATAGTTCACAATTCTACTGTGGAGGAGTCTTAAATATTCTAATGTTTTTGAAAAAAATGAGTTGGCAAAATTTAAAGGTAAATGAAAAATATTCTCATTAATATTGATTGCTGCACAAGTTTAAATATTAATGGTTCCATTTTCTTTACATTATCTGATCAATGGTATATCATGAGATATAAATGTTGACAATATTGCAAATTAGGAAATCAAAGTGCTTCCTTTGTTTTTGTTTGCAAGTATGTCACGTGATATATTTGCAAGGCAAGTGTTCACAGGAACACAGGCAAGCCAAAAATGATTTTAAAGAAACACACACACACTCCTCGGAGAAGACAATGAACCTTATTGTGTTTTTATATTATAGGGACTATTATGCTTAGCACTTCATATTTAATCACAAAATTTCTCCTAGCTTTAGAACAATAACTTATATTTTTCATTTTTATGTTTCAGAAATTAAATTTTACCTTGTGAGTTATTTATGCAAGTGTACAGATAGTAACTTGTAATAAATTTAGAGAGATGTGAAATAAAGTTAATCAGAAGCAAATTGCATGCTATTGTTGTTAGTATCTTCAGTGTACATTATTATGAAATGGTTCCCTAATTTCTCTGTTATTTGCTCTTTCTTCTTCCAAGTAGCCTCCAGGAACCATGGGACAGAGGTTTCTTTTTTGAGGCTTGAAGAAAGAAAGAATAAAGGTAAAAGAAACTTTTCCAAGATTAGTGAGTCACTTTTAAAGACCATTACTCTAAATTCCTCTTATAATTCACTATCTACTTTCATCCCATTGGTTGCCTTTATTTGTTAAGGAAGCCAGGAAATGCAGGTTTTAAATGTAGGCACATGTATAAAAGAATTCTTCTACAGAGGAGGAGGCAGAAGATATATTCAGCAACTGGTCTTCTCTAGCCCAAAAGGCAGAAGACTGTCAGTGTATATAATTATTGGAAGATGCTACTTGTAATACATGGTCGTCTCAAGATGGGAAGTTGGTGCAAATGTTGTGAGGCAAATTTTCATTTATATTTTTATCGAGTGAACAATCTATATAAAATAGTACTATTTGCTTGCCATCTTTAATTTAAAGCATCTATAGCAAAAATAGTATAATATTGTTAGTATTAAAAAAATTTGGATTATATACTCCAAAACTTTTATTTTGTAATTAAATCTGATTGGGATGTGGATGACTAGCCAGTGCTGTCTTCAGTTGACACCTCTTCCAAGTTCCTATTTGAGATCCAAGACTCACTGCCTTTCAACTGTCCCATGTTTTCATTTTACCTTTCTCCCACAGGCCTTTGAAGGCATCAGTAAGTGATGACTAGGAGAAAGTAAAGAAAATGCCCAGGAGTGATACCTAGTCACATATTTGAGAAGGGAATTATAGTCTATGAAAGCATGCTGTATGATCTATGATTTGATAAATAGATAGGAAACAATTGTGTCTTATTCGACAATTTAAAGATTCTTCAGTTAATTATGGCATGAAATATGGTTACCTTTAATAATCCAACAGAAAATCTATCTCAGTCTCTGAGTCACTAGATCCATAACAAGCTAACAGGTCAGTAGACTTAAAAGTCTTCAATTAATGATGGAAAAGTTAAAATTATTCACTAGTTGTTGAAAGGAAAACCAAAATATTTAGAAAACAACAAACATAAGAATACTTTATATAAGAATATAGCATGTAGATCAGTTCAAGGACGTATTTGCAAGCAAATTAATTAGCCTGCTATTTTCAATACTTACATGATAATTCAAATAAGTATAGTTTTGTTTGATGGTATCCTGGAGCACCTTGAAGCAGAATTTTTTAAAAGCTGGAGAAAATGCAAAATTATCCATTCATAGGCATGGGAAGCCTCCTGCAGTAACAAGGACTAAGAAGGTCAAAGTTTGGAATAGGAAACTACTTGGAGGTGGATTCTTCTATATTATCCATTGCAGTATAACATTAACATAATCTAGATATAAAACAGACACAGGGACCAATGGAACAGAGTGAAGAACTCAGAAGTAGACATTGGCATATGCAGTCAACTGCTGTTTGATAATAGCACAAACAATACACAGTGGGTATTCTACCCTACAAAAGGTAGCTTTTTTAAATAAATGGTGTTGGAAAATCCAGTATCATCAACACACAAAAGATTAAGATTAGAACTTTATCTTACACAACAAACAAAAATAAATTAAAAATTGATTAAAAACTTAAATGTGAAGCCAGAAAGTAAAAAATTCTGTGAACTGTTTGGATATGAGGTCTTCCCCCAAATCTCCTGTGCTAATGCAGAAATGTTTAAAGGTGAAATGATCAGACCGGGAGAGCTGTATATCTAATCAGTCATCTTAGTTTGAATGGACTAACTTGGTGGTAACTATAGGCAGGTGGGCCATGGATGGAAAAGGTGGGTCGGTGGGTCACTGGGGTCAAGCCCTGGAAAGGTTCATCTTCCCTGCAGCCTTTTCCCTCTTGCTCTCTTTCTCTGCTTCCTGGATGCCATGAACAGAACACCACAGCAGGTCACACCCTTCCACCCTGAAGTACTTGGGCCCAGAGTACTGGAGTTGGTCAACCATGGACTGAACCCTGAAACCATGAGCCAAAATAAACTTTTTCTCCTCTAAGTTTTTCTTGTTGATTAGTTTGATCACAGTGGCAAAAACCTAACTAACACACATTTCTGGGAGAAAACATAGGGAAAAGTCTCCTTGACATTGACCTTCACAATGATTCTTTAAAATTTGCTATGACATCAAAAGTTTAGGTAACAGAAGCCAAAGTAAACAAGTGATATTACTTGTGTAGACTAAAAACCTTCTGTCCAGTTAATGAAATAATCAACAAAATAAAAAGTTAGACTGTGGATCAGGAGAAAATATTTGCAAACATGTTTTTTATAAGAAGTTAATATTCAACGAATGTGAGAAAATCATACAATGTAGTAAAAATCAATCAAAACAAGCCCCTAAACCCAGAATAATCTGATTTTAAAGTATGCAAAAGCCTCAAATAGACATTTTTCCAAAGGAGACCTAGAAAGAGCTGACAGGCATATGAAAAGGTGCTAAACAAAACCAATCATCAGGGAAACACAGATCAAAAGCTCAAGGAGATATCATCTCATACCTATTAGAATGACTATGACCAAAATAACAAGTGTTGGTGAGCGTGCGGAGTAAAGGGGGCACTGGCACACTGCTGGTGGGAATGTGAACTGGTGCCACCATTGTGGAAACAATATGGGGACTCCTGAAAAAATTCTAAACTGGAAATTCTCTGTGATGTAATTCCTCTTCTGTGTACGCACCCAAAGGAAGTGATACGCTTGTCTCAAAGATACATTTGTACTTCCAGGCTCACTGCAGCATTATCACAATAGCCAAGGAAGGCAAAACTAAAGCTCTGACAGAGCATGGTCCAGTCAGAAACCTCCATGGGTTGGCTAACAGGTACAAACTGACCTGAACGAGTAAGATCTGGAAACCTAACCTACAGTATGGTGACTATAGCTGGTAACGAAGTGCAATATAGTTAAAACTTTTCTAGGAATAATCATCACAAAAATGTCACTATTGTTAGCCAGTGGATATCATGAGCTTGATGGTGCTATCATTTCACAGTATATCAAAACATCACATTGTACATCTTGAATATGCATGATTTTTATTTAATGAGCATATGCCAATAAGGAAGGCCAAAAATGAAAACATTGATGTGCCTTTGACAGCAATTTCATTCCTGCATGTCTAGCCCATGGTTTTCCATGCACATATAAACCAAGAGATGCTAGTCAAGAGAAATAAATGTTCACAGCAGCATTATTTATGATAGGCAAAACTGGAAATATTCAAAGGAAGAATTGATAATTGCATTATATTCACACAATGGAATAGTATACAACAGTAAAGATATTTTTGCTCAAATGTAAATAAAAATGTTTATAGCTATATAAAACTCCACAATGAAATCTCTTTCGGAATAAGTTTACATGCTAGAAGAGAAACAGATCCTGCAGATACTAAAAGAAATCACAAGTGATCAAATTTTATTATTCTACAAAACAAATGGCAAGTTAACCAGAAAATAAGTAAAACTGAGGCAAATAAAAGAAGTGAAGATAACTTATATTCCTGATCATCTAGAGCTATAACTGTGAACATTATAAATATAAGACTTAGAAATCATAATTAGATGATGAGACTGAGTGACGACTTTTTCTGATTATGGAGAAGATATAATGATTCATATAATTTTAAGAAATTGATATAAATAAGTAAATATGAATGTTTATTTTATATGAAAATAGACAAAGGAAAATAATACATATAAGTATTAAAACAATAATTTAAAACAAAATAATTCAACATACTCAATAGAAATTCAAAAAGAAAAAAATGAATATGAAAGCACACAAAAATAAGATTATATAAAGAGTACTAATATCACATTATTAAAATACATGTGAAAAGGTTAAACTGACCAATTAAAAAATATAGCTCCCTCTGAATGGATGAAATGTAACTCCAACAATATGTTTTCCATGCATGGAAAATTTGAAAATAAAATAATCTCAATGCTACACAATCAGGTATTGGAGGTATAAGTAATAAAGAACATGCATATTGTCAAAGTAGATAAATGAGCTGATAGATCAAATAAGAGACACACTGAGCAGAGATGGATAGAAGTTATGTACAGTGAAATTAGGACCATAAAACTAGAAGAAAACAGGATAATATTTTCAGGTACTAAGGGTGGTAAGGTTTCTCAGACAGGTCTAACAAAAAGTGCTCATTATAAAAAAGAAAAAAAATTGATGAACTTAGAACTCATCAAAATTAAAATATTTCTTTTTCTTCAAAGGACACCATTAATGAAATAAAAAAGGCGAGTTTCAGACTGAAAACAAATATTTACAAAACCTGTATCTCACCAAAGAATTGTACATAGACTATATAAAGAACCCTTACAACTCAATAAAGAGAACCCAACCCCCAATTAGGCAAAAGATTTGAATAAGCTCTTCACAAACCAAAATACACTAATTGTCAGCAAGCACTTGAAAACAAGTCAGCATCAAAAAATGCACACTGAACCCGCAGGTCACCGTCTTCTCCTTGGCAATCTCACTCTTGTCTCCATCTGCTCCAGTCAGAATTCCATCCCCATCAACCACTGGAAATACCTTTGTCAGAACAATTAATGTTTTCATACTCAGAACTAATTTTTTTGTGTTCTTACCTCTCCTTTCAGCTGAAGTCCATGAGGTTGTTTATGCCTTCCAACTTGGAACATTTTCTTCTCCCAGCTCTTCTTTTTATAAAAGAACACCAGCCCAGACTTCCTGACAGAAGTGAGAAGTCGTGTAGCCAAACTGCTTACTTGACTCATCTCTTTAGATGTCTCCTCGGCAGCCCACGTGGAGATGTCCCAAGAAGAAATCCCAGTTCTCTCCTCCCTCCAACTTTCCTGTCTCTGTTGATAAGCCAGCTCTTATCCAGTTGCTCAGCAGAAAATAAAGAACAATCCTTGATTCCTTCTTTTATAATCGTCCCCCATATCTGACAGATCAACAAATCTTACAGACTTAGCCTTCAAAAAGAAATAAAAAACATTGAGTCTGACTGGTTGTCTCGGTTTTCATTAAATGCATTCTGGTTGTAGCATGGTTATTTTTGTTGCACTATTAAAATACTTTCCCAAGTGTCTCCTTCTGACCCCCTTTTCTCCTCTACAGTTCACTCTCCAAGCAGCAACTGAGAACGATCATGTAAGTTTGAATTAGTTCTTGTTGTTTTTCTCCTTACATCCTTCTCTGCCTGATTGATGCCTTTGCACAGCTCTTGGAATGAGGCCTTTTATTCTTTCTCTTAAATTTGTTCTTTTTAGTTATAGATGGCAGTGGAATCTACTTTGATATATTTAAACAAGCATGAAATATATCTTACTCTAATTAGGATCCCAATCTTGTGCATGTACACAGTGGCGAGTTTCACTATGCTGTATTCACATATGAATGTTGGAAGTTATGTCCCATTCATTCTACTATCTTTCCCATTCCCATCTCCTTCCTTTCCCTTCATTCCCCTTTGTCAAATTTCCATTCTATTGTTCTTTAACACAAACCTCCACGTATCAGAGAAAGCATCCCATTTTTGGTTTCTTGGGATTTACTTATTTCATGTAGCATAATAGTCCCCAGATTCATCCATTTACTGGCGAATGTTATGAAGTCATTTTTCTTTATGGTTGAGTAATACTCCGTTGTGCATATATACCATTTTTCTTTATCCATTCATCTGTTGAAGGACACCTAGCTTGGTATCATAGCTTAGCTATTGTGAATTGAGCTGCTATAAATATTGATGTGGCTGCATCACTGCAGTATGATGATTTTAACTCCTTTGGATATATACCAAGGAGTGGGATAGTTGGGTCAAAGGGTGGTTCCATTTCTAGTGTTTTGATGAATCTCCGTACTACTTTCCAGATTGGTTGCACTAATTTGCAGTCTCATCAACAATGTATGCATATACACTTTTACACATATCTTTGGCAACATTTACTGTTACTTGTATCCTTGATAACTTCTAAGTGCCAATATCATCTGGTCCCTGAATATCTGCACCTCTATTTTGTTCTCATCTCTTATCCTCTTACCCTCACTTATTAGTTCTTGTTTTCTTACTCCTCCTATCCTCTTTCTCCTCCTTGTTTTTGTCCTCCATTCCTCCTTCTATTTCTATTTCTAAAACAGATCAATGTTGTAAACAGGAATGGATTTTCCTTTTGCTTTACCTGGAATTCTATAACCATACCACATGGTACATGGGTAATTCCTATTAGCACTTTTAATCTCAGCCTTCCCATCCAATCAACTTAATGGTTTTAACCTTCTTCTTCTTTTTATTATTTATTTTTAAAAATTATTTTGCTGAGTGGAAACTGGGGGTTGAACTCAGGGGCACTTGACCACTGAGCCACATCCCCATCCCTATTTCATATTTTATTTAGAGACAGAGTCTCACTGAGTTGTTTAGTGCCTCCCTGTTGCTGAGGTTGGCTTTGCACTGGAGATCCTCCTGCCTCAACTTCCTGAGCCTCTGGGATTACAGGCATGCACCACCAAGGTGCCCGGCAGTTTTAATCTTCTCTTTATCACAGATTCAAATTTATTTCCTTCATATCACATATCTGTTACCTGCACTATCCATTTAATTATTTGATTTTTACTGTTTACTTCTCAATCTCTGAGTGCATGAAAATCTAAGTCAAATGAGAGTAAAGATTTTACTTTTACTTATTAGTGTAACCCCAGTGCCTAAAAGAAGTGCTCAGTAAATGGTAAATAAATTAATACATGGAAATTACTCTTGAAACTATTATTCCAAATACAAGAGTTTCATTGTTTAGCCACTTCTCTGCAACCATACAAAAGCAATCATGTAAATGAAGAATAAAGACCATGGAGTACAAAGATAAATTAGAATCTGACCACATGAAATTAAATTAGTTCACATTTAACACAGGGATGTTAGAAATGAAAATAACAACATTTTAGTTTATTTGGGAAGAATTGAAAAAGAAACCGTTTCACCTCTAATGCTTTTTGTTCCGCAGCTTGGTATGCATTTTGTCTAATTAGTTGAATTAACAGGAGAGTACATTTTGGAAGATGATTCTAGAAATTTGTACTTGAGGGGGATAAATTAAATTTGGGCAGCAATTCAAACTGCTGAAGAAAAAGCAATTTGTGAGCACATTATTTAGACTCTCAAATTTAGAAGACAATGAATCTTAGTCCATGGTCAGGATCCAGAAGAGAGCATTTAGGAAGGATATTTTTGAAAATAATTTTATTCCTGTTTAACTGAAAGTTTGAGAACTTAAAAATGTACCTGTACTTTGTAATAAATTTATTTGGAGGAATAACATTTAACAAAGCGAGGTCAATAGTTTGGATGAGCTAAAGAACTATGTAATAACAAATTGTTCTTTAGGGTTAAAAGGAATTGGAGATGTAGCTATTGTTGTGTAATGATTGAGAGGATATTTTCAATTCATTGAAAATTCTGAATATCTTTTTATACAAATATTTACTGCTCACAATGTTAATTTGAGGCTTACAGGCAGGTATTAAGAGGTTATGAATACTTGGAAAAGTTCTGTTTTTTCCTTACTTGTTATTCATTTCGATGGACTTATGGTAGTCTTCACTGTGGTCTCTGTAGCCTCAGAGGAAAGAGAGTTGTTTTTATGCATCTTTAATTATCTATAGTCCCATCTACAACACCTGTAATCACATTCCTGGTGACCCAAGAAAGGGCCCATCACCATTTGTTTTCTGATATTGGTAATACGAATTGACTACAGAAAAAACTAATAAAAATAATACAAAACACTTGACACATCACATTTGAATGGAATTATAAAGATTTAATTACCATTTAATATGAGAATGAAAGTCATCTTATAAGACATACCAATACCGAAGCAAAAATAACTAAACCATGGTATGTATTACAAATGAAAGATTAATGTGAACACCTAGGGGATTATGTCTCTGCTTTGTTATTCTGACCATCTGTTAAATACATGCCAGCGTGCCTACAAATGAGCTCACACACTCACACACACACACCTCTACTTCCCTTAGTTCTACTTGCACAAATACTTGGCATAATTAGTAGTAATTTGGCAGTGTGATTGGTTCACATTGTTTTATTTCAAAATCCTATCTTTCCATTCATTTGTTTTTAACATTTTTTTTGAAACTGAAATTTACATTTGTGGGTGTTAATTTCCTACTCCTTCAATTGAGTGGCCAGTGTAGATCATTGAGGCACAGTATTTTCTGCTAGAGTATACCACTTTTCAAGGGTGATTGTTTTTCTGGTTTGCTCTGATTTTTAGTGCTAAATTTTGCACAGTATGGGACACTTGCTGACCCTGGCTCTGAAAAAGAAAGCATGTGGAAAGGTCTTTGAAAACATTAGATAAAGCAGAAGTTAAGGTGCCCTTAAAGGTTTATGCCTATTTAAGTATAAGTTCATCTATCAGCCCATGTCTGATATAAGAATGGCATCTAAACTTGAGGACATTTCTAAGTGAAAAAGTGCTCATTTGAAATGTTACCAAGCTGAGAGCAATGAACAATGTCAGGATAAAAAAAAAAAATGTTCTGCTAGGAATAGAAATTACCAGAACTGATGTAGAAGCCTCTGTTCTGTAATATATAAACAGGTTTGAAATCTTAAATTCACAATTTTCCAGTTGTTTCAGAGGCTTACTGAATTCAGTCACGATCATCTCTGTGGCCTATGACTTCCCTACTTGAAACCATTCCAGTGGATTTTATTGCATTTATGGTTTATTAGTGAGTTAATCAGACAGTATCCTCTCTAAGGGATGGCCTCATGTAGGCTGAGATTGAAGGATTTACTAATTTATCTGGAATGAGACAGCTCTAACTTTCCTTTTAATCTTTTGAAAGTCATTGACTCTCTTTCTTTGAGTTTTCCAATGTGTCCCTCTGAAACACCTCTTGATAAATATTGCTATTTTCTAACACTCCATTCTTCTATTTTCTTGCCTACACTACCTTTTCTGATCTGACCCACCCACAACACACTTCTTTGCTCCTTTTTCTTCTTAGAGAAGGACATCTTGGATCACACTTGAGATGACCTCATCTGTCCCCATGGTCTCAGTTGTGACTCTCTATACCTGTGACTTCCAAGTTTCTATCACCAACCCAGAACTCTCTTCTGAGAGTCAGACTTATGTAGACAATTGCTACTGGTTTTATGAAAACAAGTTTCATGTGTTCCTCAATATTGACATATCAGAAATACTGTTCATAATTACATAACTATGCCTTTCTCAAACAGCTCATCTTCACTATTTGCCAATTTAGAGAATAGTGCTACCTTTTCCCAAAGCCTAGGAATTGGGACTTATTCTTACTTTTGCATTCATCCAGTCTATCACTCATCAGTTCAAAACTATCTAAACTATACTTATCTCTTCTTTTTCCTTAGTGGAGATCATAATCTTTGCTCTCCTGGATTATTGCAACAAACTGTAATTTATCTCTCTGTGGATGAATGGCCTTATCCTTTCTTCAATAAATTCTACACACTACAGCCGGTTGGCTTTCCCACAATGAATCTTATCATACCATCCCCAAGTTAGAAATTCTTCAAGGCTGAAGTCCAAATTTCTTAGAATAAATTACACAGAATTTTATGATCTGTCACTTATTTAGCGGTCCATTCTCATCCCTGAATGCTTATCATTTTCCTCCCCTGTTCCCCTCCCTCATCTGTCTGGTCCTGCCAGAGTCAGCTGCTTATGGATCCTTCAGTGCTGTCCCTGTTCCTGGGCCTAACTAGTTAACACTTTTGACCTTCAATATTCAGGCATCACATTCTCAAGGAAGCCTGTTGATTGCTGCTTCTATGTTACAAAGTAACTGTTTATACCTCCTTCATGAGCATTTATTTTAGTTTATTGTGATTTTTCTTTATTCACTTGTCTTTATGCAGGAGTCATGCATTATTTATCTTTCTGACTTCAACTTTCAGCATGGAGGGGGCACAGAGTAGATGCTTGGCAAAAGCTTGATCAATGTCTAGAATGAAAGCCTTAAGAGCAGAGAACAACATGGGTTTCTGACCTGGCTATGATAAACTTGAGGCGTATCTGTGCAAATGAAAGCAAAAAGGGGTAATTTTTTACCTTGTTACCCTTTCCATGCTGGACAGAATCAAGACACTATTCTACATTGTCTACATGATTGAATTTTTTTCTCTACATATATTTTCCTAAAAAAGAGTGTGTTTTCTACTGTAACTCAATCTCACACGACTATTAGTATATATTTTATAGCAACACTCAAAAGAGAATGATGATAGAATGAAAATAAAACTCTGATTTCTTACATCAACAAATATGGATTTTAACCTGAATTCTGCAATTTGTCAGTCTGTAATCCTGCACACGCGACTTGCCTTGTTTTGTTCTCAGTCTTTGTATTTAAAGTGGTGAAATGTAAAAAATACAACTTTTCTTTTAGGATTATTATAAACATTTAGAAACAAGGCACGTCAAATAACATTGTGTGAATGGTCAATAAATTATTATTATGTAGGATTGGCAATAGCAGTTCACGGTTCTGCAATAGCAACAGTTATAATTCTACTACAAAACTGAATTCTTCTGTTTTAATCTCAAATTTGTGAAGTATAATAAATATGAAGTTCCTAGAATGTAAGTGAGCTCATAGTTTTGCTTGCATTTTACTAAGAGCACCAAGATGTAAGTTCATCACTATTTTGATATTTTTCATATCCAGAAATTTATTAATTTTACACATTGCATTTTCTGTCAAGTATATTATCAAGTATTATGGGAAACTACAGCAGTTAAGGCATCGCCTTATCACAAAGGAACCTAAAAGTCATTCAGTTAGCTTGGAAAAGTAGAAGAAAAACATTTGAAAATTAAAAGTAATTTTTTGCTCGGCATATTATGAAAACTAATTAGTAAATATTAGTAGCCTTGAATATCCAGATTATCACTTTATATAAAATAATAAAAATTTCTGGTAAATATACAGTCAATTTAAACATGGAAGTGTATATTATGTTAGCTTAATGACCTCATCCTGCTTGTTAATATGTTTTTCTGATTGCTTTCAAATGTTTATTTCCAGATGGGACTTCTCTCCTGAACGCTAAGCTCATATATACTGCATGCTTGCTATCTCCACTGGATGTGTGATGGAGACGTAAACGCCTTCCTTGAGCAGTGACCTCCCTGCCACCTTCAACACGATCTTCTCATGGCAGTAAACAGAAACTCTACCCTTCAACAAGTTTCTCAGGCCGACATTCCCAGAGTCACCTTTGATTCCCTTTTTTTAAAATATTTTATTTATTTTTTTTTTTTATTGAAACCATTTTTTTATTTTTACAGACTGCATTTTGATTCGTTGTACACAAATGGGGTACAACTTTTCATTTCTATGGTTGTACGCAATGTAGATTCACACCATTCATGTAATCATACGTATACATAGAGTAATACTGTCTGTTTCATTCTACTATCTTTCTGTACTTCATCCCCTTCCACCCCATTTTCCTCTACACCTTCCAAAGTTCCTTCATTCTTATCTTCCCCCGCATCACCCTCCCTTGTTATATATTGTCATGCACTTATCAGAGAAAACATTTGGCCTTTGGTTTTTTGGGCTTGGCCTATTTCACTTAGCATGATATTTTCCAACTTCATCCATTTACCAGCAAATGCCACAATTTTATTCTTCTTTATGACTGAGTAATATTCCATTGAATAATATACCACAGTTTCTTTATCCATTTGTCAATTGAAGGGCATCTAGGTTGGTTCCATAATCTAGCTATTGTGAATTGAGCTTCTATGAACATTGATGTGGCTGCATCACTGTAGTACGCTGATTTTAAGTCCTGGGTATTAACCGAGGAGTGGGATAGCTGGGTCAAATGGTGGGTCGATTCCAAGCTTTCTGAGTAATCTCCATACTGCTTTCCAGAGTGGCTGCACCAATTTGCAACTCCCCCAGCAATGTATGAGTGTACCTTTTCCCCCACATCCTTGCCAACACTTATTATTGCTTGTCTTCTTGATAATAGCCATTCTAAGTGGAGTCATTTGAAATCTTAGGGTATGTTTAATTTGCATTTCTCTAATTACTATTACTAGGGATGATGAGCACTTTTTCATATATTTGTTGATCCCCTGTGATTCCCTTTTTTAATGTTACTAATTTCTAATGCTGGCTCAATCAGCAAATTTTGTTGGCCTTTTTTTTTTAAAAACACATCACAACCCAATGACCTCCCTGTCCCTGACTCTTAGCCTACCCTAGGACATTAAGGCTCTAGCCTTGATTACTGCAATGGCCTGCTCCTTTCATCTCTCTGCCCCCTCATAATCTATTGTCTGCACAGTAGTATCCAGAGATATTTTAAAACATAAATCAGATTCTATCAAGCCTTTCTCAAAGTCTTCAATTACCTTCCTGTCAAATTCAAAAGCCAGAGCTCCTGAAGAGGCCAGCAAGACTCTTGTGGTCTGGCCCCACCACTTTTCTAATTTCATGCTGCCACTGCTTCTGTGGTTTTGGGGGTTCAGTCACCCTCGCCTCTCTCCATGTTCAGCTCACTAAGGATTCAGGACCGTTGTGCTTGTTGTTCTTGCTGCCTGGAACATTCCTCCCTGAAGTCTGCATGGCTTGCTTCTTCATCTACATCAGGCCTCTGTTCTGATTTCACCTTGCCAGAGAGCCTCACCTTGTCTACCCTGTATGCAGTGGTGCCCACCCCAGCACTCTCTCTCATCCATCTCAGTGGTACTTATCATCACTTATCATATTGATACAACTATTTTTCTGTCTTATTGCTAGAACTTAAGCTGTAAGAGGGCAGCAATTATCCTCTCATATTCATTGCTTTACCCAAAGGGCTAAGTCAGTACAATGCTTAACACATGATAAGCACTCAATAAACATCAATTCAATAAATCTTTTTAAAGTAAGCAATTACTATCACTGGGAAACAAAACAGCAAGTACTACTATCTCTTTTACATAGTACAAGTTAATAAAAGTTAATATTATAAGTATATTAACTTTGACGCCAATGAACCTATTTACTTATCATTAATCCATCACCTTGCTGTTAATTTCTACATTCTTAATTTCCCATTGCTGAGTTTATCCAGAACTATGGGTTGTACTTCTGATGTCCTGATTCTCTCTTTAGTTAAAATAACATTTTTGGAAAATAAAGTTTTCAGTGTTACTTTGCAAATATGAACATTACCTTTGTACTAGTCTTTTGAGTTTCTAAATAATAGTCTCTCAGCCTTAAAACAGTCTTGAAATAGTATTTACCTTCCTGTCATCTGTAAAGCATTAATCTGTCATCATGCCTTTTAAAAGCAAAGTACTATTTTTCTTTACTTTGCAGAAGGCAGGAAATGTTAAAGCAGTTCATTAAATTTCCATATGCTTTCCTAAAAGTTTCCCTACCTATTAGAATAAGCTACTGGGTCTTTCAATAAAGTTACCTTTTAAAAAATTACTAAATTTAAATCATGTACTTATTGAAATGTATGTGTGTATTGTGGGTTTGTGTTTGGGAGTAATATAGAGACATAGAAATAGTATAGGAAGGATTGTTATAGATCTTGTTAAATTAATAGTGCTTCAGATCTCAAGTGGGAAGATGTAACTCAGGCATATGTGTTTTACCCTATCTGGATATCTTTCACTTCTGTGGTTTGATGTTTACATTTTTCATATACAGGATATGATAATTATGAAATTTATTTGGATTGACAACATTCTAGAATGCTCTGAAAGAAAGGTCAACCTGCATTTTTATTGGCTGCCCTATCCCTTTTTAGCTCCATGATATCTGGCAAGTCATTCAGCATTTTTGAACCATAGTTTCACTGCCTATAAAATGGGAGTAATAATAGATATTTCAAAAAGTTATTGTGAAGCTCAAACAAAAACATTTGGTAAGCACCTACTTAGGTAGAAAACTGGTAGATATTTTTTGAGTGAAAAGTTAAATGAATGGTAGTTGCTACTGACCACCAACATGGCACTACATACCAGCTCCCACATTTAATGAAGAAGTGCTGCAACCCAGGTTGGAAGTCACAATCCCACCCAGGGGCCAGTGTTCGAAAATGCGTAGGGATTTTGATCATGTGAGTGACCCAGGAAAGTGTGCTGGGATAGCAGGACTTCAGGAGGCTTCTTTAAGAATTCCTTATAATATTGCAGAGAGTTTTTGCTTCAGATTTCAGCAGCAATATAAAGAAGTCTTCCAAATTTCCCTGTAAATTACATGTGGGTCAGAGCTGGACACATGATAAACAAATCCTTTCATGCGGGTTACCAGGCTCCTTTGCTGATATTGATCCATCCTAACTTGACTTGCATCTCATTGCTGTTACATTCTTACTATATATATATATAGTGCATTTTACTTGGTATTACTCAGGCCCTCTCCCCTAGCCTACCTTTAAACTGACACCAGAATTTTCTTCCCTAAATTAAAATTTGATTATTTAATTCCCAGTCCTATCCAAAATATCTCCATTATTCACTATAAGCATCAGAAAAAAAAATTCAAATGTATTATAACACAAAGGCTATATTCTCCTATCCTTTGCAACTT
The DNA here is from genome assembly GCF_902686445.1 of Sciurus carolinensis. Taxonomy (NCBI): domain Eukaryota; kingdom Metazoa; phylum Chordata; class Mammalia; order Rodentia; family Sciuridae; genus Sciurus; species Sciurus carolinensis. The sequence goes on from NC_062218.1 coordinate 109,338,023, forward strand.
CAACTCCCAACTACATGCTACACTCCTTGCTAGTACCAGCAAATAATATGTCCCTTCTTTTATTCTATTAGTGTAAATGTTGCTACTTTTGCCTAGGAATTTTCTTCTCTTTCTTCATCTTTCTTTAAGATGAAGCTCACAACTCACCCCCTCAATTCCCTGTTCAATAATCTCCTTGTTCACAGTGCTCTGATGGAGCACAGTCATGTTTCCACTAGGGTTCTTTGCATGCTGTGTTGCATCTTAAAGCGATGAAAGTGAAATGGAGGAATGGAGGAAGGAAAAGCAGACAAAGATAGAGCAAAAACTGCAGTAGGGAGGAAAGAGATAAACAGATAAGGAACTTTATAAAGAAAAAAATTTTCATATGAACCTTGGTGCCAAAAGGATTCTAGTTCTGTATTATCTATCTCCAGGTAGAGGACCTATACTGTCAGAATGACATTGACATATGCAAAGAAATTGGTAATTCACAGGATTTATTTGTTACTAATTCCTAGAATGTCAATTTCCATAAGACTAGATTTAAAATACTTTTTGGGTAATCATACCAGTGTATATTGTACAAGAAAATATAAAACATGAAGGGATGATTATCTTATTTAAATTGGTTTCATGTTTACTCAATTTTTTTCAAGCTAAGGTTACCAATCCACTTTTCAAGCTTTGTTCTATGTGTTTGTCCTCTTCTAATAGGAATGACTATCTTTAAATGATTGTAAACAATAGTTTATTTCACCTTAGTATTCAACATAAGACATACTTATAAATTTTAAATGGAGTAAAAAGAAATGAAACACCACAGGAGAAAAATAACTATTCTCAGATAATTGGAGAATTGTGGATGAAATTGCATTTGAATTTAATCTTGTAGGATAAGCAGAAGTAGGCACAGGGCGGGGGAAGTGTATGTCAGTTTGGATCCTCTGAGAAGCGGATACCAGTATGCGATTATACCTGCAGAGACATAAAAGGGAAATGTGATGGATAAAGAGTGAAGGTGCAAGAGTAAACAGAGTGCCTCAGAACATTAAAAGAAAGAGGAAAAGTGGGTAGGAGTTGTTTCAGACTAAAACACAGTTTTGGGAAAGTCTCAGGCAAACTGATGAAATTCTCCAGACCAAAGCTGCCTATTTGAAAATACACATCACACAAAGCAGGAGTGAGCCACGATCATAACTTCACTGTGCTGTCACTAGCTGGGAGTAGCCCAGGGAACATGTTGTGTCAGCATTCACTGCACCACTGGCTGCAAAGGGCTATCAGTTAACTCTACTCCCTGTAACATATTTTCATAAAAAGATCCGTGGTTGCTATAGGGAGTAAAGGCAATCAGGCATAGAGAAATTACAAGATGTTTATGAAAGAAAACCACATCAGATTGTGTGGAATATAATGTGCATTCAAGGTGGTAGAGGAAAGAAATTATAAAGATAGCTTGAGACTAAAACTGAAGAATGTTGACCAATAAAATGGGGGATTTAGTTGGAATAATCTTTCATAATAATGACTCATTATGAGTTTAATTTTTTAAATAGATGGATGATGCTCTAAGATTGTCTTGTAGAAGAATATTGCAAAATTCACGACATTGATTTTAAGTAGGAGGGAGAGTACAAGTCTAGGTTTATGCCTAGAGCTCAAGGCCTGTAGAGGAAAATTTAACTTATCCATTACAAAGTAAGTTAATACCATAAATTCAAGACATTGCTTATAGTGAGCTCAGAGAGGAGGACATGATCAGGAAAATATCCTTGGAGAACATTTTAATTATGAGAAATCATATTACAAGTTGAGAATTCTTACTTCCTATCCAAATTTTTTAAATTATGTATTGAATTTTTTTAAATCAATAAAACTTTTTCTGTCGTGAATATATAAGGTCAAATTCTCATTGAGAATTTTTCCTAAGGTGAGACACATAAAGATGATATTTAACATAATTTAAGATAATTAAATAAAGATGATGATGGCATATATTGACCAAATAAGCAGGTGATCCCGTGCAAACTTAAAACAGAAATGAAAAACAGCAACATGGCTCATGCACACTCACACACACACACACACACACACACACACACACACACATTTACACACAAGTTTAATAAAGCGAAACTCTCAATTATTTTCATTGAAATGCACACCAGGAATATAGCATACTAAGAAAATATTGATGAGAAATTAGAGATAACCTCTTTGGTGTTGATTTCCCTAAACAGCCATGCCACACACATGTACACACTCAGTACATAGATACTTTTCCTTCACTCAAAATTGTCCTTTTGTGCTTATTTTTCTTCCTTTCTCCCCACTTTTCTTTACATTTTTCTTTGCTTATTCCTTCTAATTCCATCCTGATTTTACATAGTCTCTGAGTAATCCAAACCCTTAGAACTCTTGTTTTTTTTCCTTTCACCAAGAAAGTGCTCATTGAGACACCATTTCTTGGCAAAATTCATGTTTGGAATTCTTACTCTTATTTAATAAATATAAAACTTTGTTACCAATCATGACTGACATTACAAAATATGGAAGGTAAAACAAACACCCACAAGACTTGAGGTTTTCTATGAAGTCAGGGAGCTTGAGATGCTGCTGAAGGCCAGATTGGCCAAACTCCAGGTCAAACAGTGGGGGTCTAAGGTAAATAGTCTTCCTCTGGTGTTGGAATGCACTTTCCACCAGCTAAAAGGAGTATTGAGGCACCATGTGAAGTTAGAGCAACCTATGTTGCAAAAGGGTTGAGCCACTTAGAAAAATCTATATTACTTCCTAAACAATCAAATCTAGTGCTTTCACCTGTAGAGAGAAAAAGTTTCAGGAAAGGTGAAGTGAAATCATTGTTTGAATAACAGGAAACTGACAGTTCCCCATTTGACTCCAGCAGGAAAAACCCATTCAATTTGTAGACTGTTGGTCACACTCACACATACGATTACATTAATATTTGAGACATTATTATGTTTTGAGATGATTGCTGAAATTATTCTAAAAGTCCACATGTTTAAACAAAAATGATTTCTAGTAACTCTCCATTTAGCCCAACTGAGCTCTCTGATTTAAAATGTCAAGCTCCAAGTCTCTGGCATGGAATAAATAGAAATAAGACTGGGAACAGCCTCATGTTTCTGGTACTACATGCTTTCATTTTTCTGTTTCATATTCCATATTATATAACCTTTCCTTTAGAGGTGACCATAAATTTACTGTCAAGATTAGGACTTCAGACAATCATATTTCTTATTTTTTTTTCCTTCTGCGGCTTGCAATAATTAGAATAATTAGAAAGAATAAATTTTCTTCACTTGAGCATTATTTTGAGGATGAAGACCTATAAATCACAATAATTCAAAATGTTAATTTCAATAAGTCAAGTCCAACAACCTTTTGAAAATTTGATTAGGCAATATGCCCAGGTAAGAAAAATAAATGAAATGCATTAAGGTTGCTATGATTGTTCAGTTTAGCAAATGTTTTAAAAATTAGCTTGAAGTAAAGAAGAGAAGCCAGATGGACAAGTGAAAAGTTAATAATCAGATTCAATTGTCCAGAAGTTTCTTCTATACAAGCAAAATATATTGAACTTAATGAATAGAAAGAGGAAGAAATCAATGGAAATCTTATTGAATACATATGTAGAAATAAAATCTTCTTGGGAAATCGAAACAAAATGATGCATACAAGTTGCTTACATTTTCAATTAGGGAATAATTGGAATTCTGATTTCAGGCTGAAAGAAGCAGATGGATCCTCCTTGAATTTTGTTTTCCTTCCCACTATATATTCAATCCATCAGCAAATCCTTTTTTCTCTACCTAAAGTAGAGAAATCTCCACTTCTACCCAGTCCCTCTGCTAACACTGGTGCAGAGATCATCTCCAGCTTGGATGCCCCAGTGACTCCTTACTGTTCTCCCCACTCCCACTGCCCCTGCAGTTTTAGTCTTTATCCTGCAGCCATGTGCAAAACTAAGTACACTGTGGTCCTGACTGAAACTCTTCAGTGACACACTTAGGAGGGAACATACCTATACCACATCTCACAAGCCCCGACCCATCTGGTCCCTGCCCACCTCTCTGACCTCATCACCAACCACTGCTTCACTTCCTCGTTTTCCCCTGCTGAGCTGCCCTCTAAGCTCCTATGGATATGTTCATTAGTCCAGAGCTTTCATTTACACTTGTGCTTCTGCCCGGATCTTTATATATCTTTCTTTATACATCTTACCCCTCATCATTTGGGGTTTTCAGTTAAACACCATTTCCTCAGAGCCTTCCTTATAATGATCCATTCACTATCTCTTTATCCTGCCTTATTTTCTTTATTATCATCATTTTACACTGTATTTTCTATCTAGTCGTTTGCTATCTGTCTCTCCCACTAAAATTTAACTCCATAACAATAGGTTTCTTAATTTTAGCTTTACTGGCCATCCCTATGGTAAGACCAGAAAATGTAGGTATTCAATACATATAAATCCAACAAATGAGAGAATGAATAAAAAACAAATAGCTTTTATTTTTCTTTGTAACTATTGAAATGTCTTTCTTTACTGTACGAATTTTCAAAATTATTTTTTCAAAGTCAACACCAGAAAATTGATAATGTATCAAGTGATACAATCTGTGATGCAAAGCACAGAGTTGTTAACATGATATATCTGGGGTGCAAGTAAACACAATACCTCAGCATTTCTGTACCAATGGAGAAAATTTCATAATCCACAACTTGCTTAACATGACCTGAAAAACCGCCCTATGACAGACGATGCAGCAGTCTAGGCACACATGCCTTTTTATTTTCTCCTTTCCTTTGAAGTCAATAAGTATTTCTAATATGGCTTTTGGTGGCTACTGCTGTTTTCATTATTATCCTTATTAAAGGATTTGATTTGATTTTACTCATTAAAAGTTAATGCAAATGAAGCTTTCAGAAACTTTTAAATGTTGATAAATCTTTTAGTTCCTATTTTCTAAATTAAGTGGTATAATACATGATGAAATTCACACTCTAGACTCCTCATTAAAATTACTTGCAAAATGATCAATTTATAAATTCCTCACCTATGAAATGTGAATAAAATGATAATAATGATGATAATAATAATATATACACATGTAAATGCTTCATGGGGATACATGAAGGCTATGTAGGTTAATATATATAAAACACTTAAAACAATTTTTGGTAGACTGTAGCATTAAAGTATGTTAATTTTGAGGGTTTGTTCATTGTGTAAGCTTTCCCAGATAGAAAATATTACAATGTTCCTTGAGGAAAAATATTCAGTACATTAATATTTACATCAAAGGATTTAGGCCTGGAAAACTTGGCTTCTGCTGTCTATGAGGGATCATAATATCCACTGTCTCAATTTCCACAAATTTCATTAAATCTGCATAAATGACATGGTTTCAAAATATAGTCTTAATTTCCAGGAAAGCTAAAGCTCTGAGGTGAAGAGTGACATTACTTTCATTTTCTGGTAGTCTATTTGTAGGGGTTGATCTTTTATAGAAAGCCTCGTCACTGTAACTGAATAATCAATTTTCCTGAGTTGATTTGCTATTCCAGCCAAACCTTGTCAATTGATAAAAACTGCAGCAAATTAGTTATGTGCACAGTCAAGACCTCTGTTATCTCATCCTTTGTTTCTTTTGGTCCATACAGATTTTATGACAGTTCATGTAAACAGAAAGAAATAAATGAGATGAAGATTATATATGTATATATATATATATATATATTCATATGATATCTATGTGTATATATGTAATATATATATTTGTGCATACATATGCACATTATTCTTATTTAAAAATATAATTATGAAATGTAACATTGACCGTCCATTTTAGGGATTATGGGACATTAGTCTGTTGAATCTTTAGAGTCTAATAGAAATTTTATTCTAACATGGAGTTAGTGACGAGGTATGTGTATGTATGCCTGCATGCGCACATTTGTCGGGTAGTGGGGATGTTTGATTAACGATGGAAAAATTCTGGTTAAGCAGACAGGATGGAGTTGAGCTATGTCAGTTGTGTGAGTTATCTAACTTAAGTAGCGTTAATACTGAAAGCAAGTAGATAGATCTTAGTTTGTGAATTTGAATGTGCAAGAAACATCATAGTTATTTTTGTTTTTCACTATTTATTTAAGTCTGCCTTAATCTCACCTCATTATACCCAGGTAGATAATAATCTTAGTCATCGTTAGAATTTCAGCTCATGTCCCTTTGCAAAGTTGAGCAAAGATCCAAACCATCTTTGCAAAGAAGAACATTTGAGAAGTCATTCTTATCCCTAGTCTTTTCTTGATCAAGCCCATGTATTCCTTAAAGTCCAGGGGTTCCTACAATTACGCCTCACTTGGCTTGATTGGATCAATTATCTGAGATGTTCAATAAAATTTACTATTGGAAAAGACATTCATATCTTAATTATGGTTTAATTGATTTCAAGTTTAATCTTTAAGGAATAGATAATTCAGTGTCATTGAAACTAATCTAGGCCCTAAATCACAATAGAAAATTATCCATTTTTTTATAAGTTTAGAATAATTTGGCACCAATATGTAGTAATATACTAAAAAAGTTATAGGTCAAATGTCATACATGAAAATACATTAGAAATATAAGTAAATAGAGTTCATGAATATGTGAAAATAAGAATAATCTGTTACCAACTAGTATTTACTCTTGGAATTGAAGAATAAAGTATCAGAATATATGTCATAATAATGAATTTCCTTAACAAATTGAGAAATTATTAGAATACTCAGATACTTGGAGGAATTTAATAACATGCATGAGTTATTTATAATCAAGAAACAGAAAAGTCACATAAATTTTTAAGTAATATTTATCATTTTAAAAAATTTAAAAACAATATACATTTTAGGTAATAAAATACCATAACATTCAAATTTTAAAAAATGCAGACACACCCTATATTTTAACAGTGAATTGCAAGTTCAAATAAATGCACTATGACAGAAAGAAAACAATAGCAGTATGAATGTAGGAAAAGAAGAGTCCAAATAGATCTTCTTATTGAGATATGCTTGTATATCTAGAAAAACTGAGTGTTAACAATCTCCTTCTAGTTTTTATAATATATTTTAATAATGTGACTACATTCAAGGTAAATGTAAAAATATTAATATTTTCTCTATTTAATCAATATTCCACCGTACTTGTAATGAGAAACAGTATTTCACAAGTATGACCTAAAACATAACAGAATTAGGAAAACATTATTAAATGATCTTATAGTGAAATGGAAGGCATTAGACCTTTCTGAAGAAAATAATAAATTAAAAAATTAAACAGGGACGTATGTCATGTTGTTTCATAAGAATCATAACATCACAAAAGTACTATTCTCTCTTGATATTAGGAGAGAAATGTATACAATCTATAATCAAACTCCTATAGAATATTTTGGCATAAACAGGATTGGATAAATATTTTTAAGTTCATATGGAAAAATAGATGGTTGTTAATAGTCAGAGGACATAGAAGGAAAAGAAATTGTTTTCTTCTCAGCATTGTATCATTAATAGAAGAATATATTTTAAAACCAGTGTAAAAATATCAATATGATGTGGAATAGAAATAGATAAATGAGTGAGATAAAATAGTGAATGCTGTAAGAGATTCCAATAGCCATGCAAATTTTGTTTAATAAACTTTAATTTTAGAATGATTTTAGATTTAGGAAAAAGTTATAAAGACAGTATAGAAAGTCCTTGTGTATACTTTATACTAGTTTCCTGTAGTTTTCACACCTTACATAATTATGGTACACTGTCAAAAGTTAAGAAATCGATATGGTTCATTACCCTTGAACTAAATTCTAGACTACTCTTCATGAGTTTTCATGTTCTTTTCCTGTTTTAGATCCAACCCAGGAGAACTGCTGCATTTAGTCTTCATGACTTCCTTGTTTCCCTTGGTCCATGATTCCATGTGAATTTAAAAGCCAAAAGGATCATTTCAATTTGTTGGTAAACTGTGGTATCTATCTGAATGAAAATGACATTTGATTTTTATCAGAGCAAAATTAAATTTAAAAAAGATCAAACAAAGGAACAAAAATGCAAATGTAAAAATTCTGAAACAAAATGCATCAGTGAAAAAATAAAACTAACAATTTATGAAGAAAGTTTATAGCACCAGATTTTTGGGTGAGGAGGCAATTTCATTAAGATTGTTAAATAAATAGTCCAAGTAATAATTAAAAGAAACATGTAGCTATTTAAATGATTTTATAGCTAAAACGCCCTAAAGAAAATGTTTTAGTCAGCTTTTTTGCTGCTGTTACCAAAAGACCTGACAAGAACAATTTTAGAGGAGGAAAAGTTAATTTGGGGGCGCTCACAGTTTCAGAGGTCTCAGTTCATGGATGGCTGACTCCCTTCCTGGGTTTGAGTTGAGGTAAAACATCATGGTGGAAGTATGTGGCTGAGGAAAGCAGCTAGGCACAGGGCACAAGGAAGGGGAGAGATCACCTCACCATGGCAAAATATAAACCCCAAAGGCATGCCACCAAGGACTCACCTCTTCCAGTCACACCCTACCTGCTTTCAGTTACTACCCAGTTAATCCCTATCAGCGCATCAATTCACTAATTGGGTTAAGGCTTTCAAAACTCAGTCATTTCAGCTCTAAACTGTCTTTCACTGTCTCACACATGAACCTTTGGGGAACACCATATATCTAAACCATAAGAGAAAACAATAGTAATCAGATTTGTGTGTATATATGTGTACATATCACACACACACATAGTAATAGAGAAATATTTAGTGTCTGTCATCATCAAAAGATTCTTAAAAATTGACAATGAAACCGAAACTTTATCTAAAAGAACAATTAGCAAAGATTATAAAATGTTCCAGAAGGCAAATTTTAAATAACCAAAAATATATAAAATAATGGAATTAAAGGGAACTAAAACGAAATGGCAAAATTATGGAGAAAGATTTGCACTACCACTGGTGTGCATTACATGCGAAGAAAAATATACATTCACACTTAGTAAAAAAGAGATTGTTAAGGCTTTTTTGTAACCAGCCAGGTAATATCTACTAAAATAAAATTAAGTGAATATCTTGCAAAGTGGTTGTTGATTTTTAAAGGTTATAACATAATATTTACTGTATAACTTTGTGTCTATAAAAACATACACGATTTTAAAAATACAAGCAAAGAAAAAGCTGCTAAAATGTATATAAATGATTATGTTGTTTATAAACACATTAATGATATATTCTAAGATATTAACATCATATTAACAAAGAGAAAAATGAGTGTCATGAGTGTTAAGGTGATTAGGTCTTTGTTAATATGTCATTTTCTTAGTTTACTTAGTATAAGAAGCTTGTAATGTTTTACAATTTGAAGATATCAAATACTGTTTATTAAAATTTTTTCTTTTTTTTTAATTGTAAACAAATGGGGTATAACTTGTTTCTCTGGTTGTACAAGAAGTAGAAGCGTACCATTTGTGTAATAATACATTTACATAGGGTAATGTTGTTTGATTCATTCTGTTATTTTTCCTTAACACTTTGGAGGGGAAATGATCTTAAACTGGAACTGTCCAAGCATCTTTTAAATCAATATTGAAACATGTAACCAATTCTAAATACATGAATCTGCATTTTTATTTAACTTGTGAGAATTACTGTGTCCCCATTTGTCTCTGTAGCATATTGGTGATTCTAAGTAGAGGCACCACAAAACAATACATGATAAAGTGGTGAAACAGGATTCAGAATGACATTTTTATTTGGTTTGTTTAGATTTTCTTTTACATTGACATAACAAGGTAAAAATGAGGACTGTTTCCCCCATAAAGACTCAGTCCCTGGGTTTCAGGCTTTTTCTCTTTTTCTCTGACACCAGCTGTTTTCCCTGATCTCCCATTTTCACTTGCAATCCAATAAGTTCATATTTTTAAGTGTTAAATAAACATTATTGGTGTAGGATCACACAGGAAAACTTGATATTTCCAGTAGGCGGTGTAAAAACATTGGATATGAGCAATAAAAACTGTCATTTTATGCAAGTAGGCCATGAAGTTCTCTGGGAGAAGGTCATGGAATGACCTCACAAAATGCTTCAAAACATTCTTTCTATGTTGAAAAATATCATTTCAGACATTAAATCTTATTCCTATGTACATCACCACATTGAATTGGAAAATATATATGCAAGTTGGAAAAGCTTTGTTAACATATATATTAACCTAAAATCTTCAAAACAAAACAAAATTAAATGGATGTTATTTCGCTATTTGTTATGAAGAATTCAAATTCAAAATCAAAACGTTCGTTTGTTATGCTGTTTCAGGGGGCCAACTCTGTCTCCTAAATATAATAAAAATATCTGAAGTGTTCTATATGACCATTTGAAGGGCTTTGTAGGTGAAATCATAATTAGTAATGTTGTTGCATCTATGAACCACAGTTTCCTCATCTGTAAAATTTGTCTTATGACAAAATACCTGTCATAACTGTGGCACTAATATGTAGTGCATTCATTGGAACTGCAGACTCTAAAAGCAGACTGTGTAGGTTTGAATTCCTCTTATTCCTCCTTACAACTATGTAAGCCTAGACAGTCTACTTAATTGTTCTATACTTCACTATTCTCATCTGCAAGTTGAAGATAATGATATCTATCTCATAGCATTAGTGTGCAGATTAAAGTGAAGCAAGTAAAGCTCTTTGATGGTGCCTACTGACACTATGTTTTGGTTATTATTGACCTTTTATGAAAATGTATGCAAATCACTAATGAAAGTGGCACATGGCTTATGTACAATATATGCAAATTCCTCCCTAGTTTGGGGCATGTATTTAGCACTGGCAATTATCTTTAAGACTTTCAGTCCTCCTTTCTGATATTATTCACGCCTTCCCAGCTTTGTTCTATTCAATTCAAAGGAAACAATTGTCTTATGCTGGTTTTTTAATACTATGCTGCCTGTCTTGCTGTGGTGTCCACTCTGAATCCACATTTACTCTGCTAATGCATCTATACATCTCCCTTATTCTGTGTATACATAGGTGCTCTCATCCATTTCCTTCTTTTCCAGTAGGTTAAAAAATTAGGAGATGTAGATTATATGTTAAAATGCTCCTATCAACATCTGAAATTCATCTGCACAATACAAAAATTTTTCCTTCTCTTTCACACTTTTGGTATTTCTCCTTAACAAAAACAAAAATCATACTTACTGTTATGGTTTAGATATGTGGTGTACCCCAAAATTCAGGTGTGAGACAAGGCAAGGAAGTTTGGAGGTGGAATGATTGGGTTATAAGAACCTTAACCTAACCAGTGTATTAATTCCCTGATAGGTTATAACTGTCTATAGGTAGGGCTTGGCTGGAGGAGGCATGCCTTTGGGGTTTATATTTTGCCATGGTGAGGACAGCGGTCTTTCTCTCTGTTACCTGGTACCATGTTCCCAGTTACTTTCCTCCACCACCCTTCCACCATGACATTGCTCTAGGCTGCCTTCCCTCCAGCCTACAGCAACGGACTCTGACATCTATGGACTGAGACCTCTGAAACTGCAAGCCCCCAAATAAACGTTTCCTCCTCTAATTGTTTTTGTCAGGTCTTTTGGTCATAACAATGAAAAAGCTGACTAAAATTTTACCAAATTACTAATATTGGTTGAAAAAAAATTACTTCTTCTGTATCTCTAGAATTCACTTTTCTTTTTTGCACTTTCACACATAGTATGATAGTGCCAGTTCTCATTAGAACTCTTCTTGATCAGCATTTAGGTGTGTTACCCATGCACACAGCTGGTTAACTACCCAATCCCTTCTTTCCTTTTTAAAGTAACTGATCCCCTGTATTGTTAAGTATAGCAGTGTAGTGCATAACTACTTCTTTTCCATGTTGGGGTTGGTCAGTACAACCTCAGTTGTCATGTGGAGGTGAATTAGGAGATTTTAGCCATGCACCCAAGGAACCACAAAGATGCCAGATCCCTGACCACAGTGATGGTGGAGACTCCATGCCTGCTCTCGTCTGCCTACCACTTAGTCTCTGCTATTTTGTGGTTTATGCTAAGTGAGGCCAAACTTAATTTAACTGACATACTGCATCTTGAATCCAATCTCCATTCTCAGAAGGAATTTCTTAGGGCACATGTGAACTGTGTCCATCTCATGCTTAAAATATCCCACTGAATTCCTGTCGCTCAGAGGACAAAATAGAAACTGTTCAAGCTGCTACTTACCATTCTTTATTATATATAATCCTTGCTTAAGTCTTTAGCTTCCTCTCTATTGTCTTTCCTTAGGATCACCTCTCAGATATATTCGACAACAGGTTTGTCCTAATAAGAACTGGTAAGGTAGGAGCTGTGAAATTACAAAGAAGACAGTGAGTTACAGAAATATCTGAAAAGTCATGTGTGATCTTCCAAGTACCACTCTAAGGTTCTTTTAGGACCTTGTGAATGCTTTATTAGAAGCTTTTATTTCATTTATTTAGAATTTCTATTTGTTCTTTTCCTCTATTTCAACCAGATTTTCTTAAACAAAGATGCAATGTCTTTCATTTTATATCCCCAGGTCCTTGCAAGTTAGTTGTAAAATATTAAACACTCCATAAATGTGTTCCATTATTGATTAGAATTTATGTTGACTAAATTCTCAATGAAAAGATTTCCACTGATAATTTTCTTCGTTCTGTAAATCAGCATATGCTCAAAGAGATCCAAGAAATCCTCCTTCCTTTAATATTTGATCCTGTGCCCAAATGATAGATGATTTATTGAGCACTTTGAATGTGCTGGATACACAAATTTTTTTTCATACAGTGAGATGTTTCCTATTATTATACTCTTAATTTTGCATTTGAATTATCTCCAGAATTAGAAAAACAAAACAGTTGCTAATGACTCCATAAGTCATGAAGCTGAAGTTTGATCCCAGGAAGTAAGACTCCAGAGCTCCATGTGTTGCACTGCCTCCCTGGAGTGGTTAACTGCTGGGCACTGCAACCAGAGTAAATCTGGGTTCAAATTGTCTTCTACCATGTATTACCTATGTGATCTCAGGGAAGCCACTTAAACTCCTTGCCACAATTCTTATACTTGTAAAATGGAAATAATAATTAATCTTCTCTGTGATTTTTTTTTGTGAGAATTAAATGAGTTGTTTAAATGATTCCAAGTAATTTCCTCTTCAAATATGGAGACTTTTTGCTTGTTTGTATTTTAAGACATTCATTTAGATAAACGAGATAAGATAAAACATATTTTTCAGTTAAAATATTCTTTACAATTGATTTTCAACCTTGGATGATTAAAAATTCCAGGGAGTCAAATAACACTCTCAATGCTCTTCTGTGCTTCAGTAGAAGGACCCTGGAGTTAACCACAGTAGAACAGCATCTGCTGTAGCTCTTATGGGGGATTAACCAAATACCCTCATAATTAAATTGGTCAGTTAATTATGCATGTTCAGTGAAATAACGGAAACAGTTATACTTCCAAGGACTTGAGTTTAGTTGATTCTGACTGATTGAACACACATTTCTTATTTTGTTAATCAAAAGTGATTAACAAAAATAGATTTATTGCTTCACCTGAAATTTTGAATTCTGCATAAACCCACTGAAAAATATCAGAACTTTCAGCGAAATATTTAGACTTTCTCTGAGTCAGAATGACTTGAGGAAGGAAAATTCAACATTGAAGACTGACTAGGAAAAATGACTACTGGTAATAATGTTATGTGTTCAATAATAGTGGCATTTATTCTACAAGTAAGAGTGTGGACAAATTCAAGAACTGATCTATACACAGATTTTAAATCAATATCCTGGCATATAACCAGGAAATAGGACAAACTAAGCCTAAGTTAGCAGAAGAAAGAAAATATGTTTACATTTATCATGTAGTACATGATAAATGTATATAATTCTTATTTTTCAATTAAAATTAAATAGAAAAAGAATTGAGCTATGCATAAATGTCATTTGCTATTAACACAAAGTCCTTTGGGGAAATCGTGGAGCATGTGTTTAAAGAGATATTTTTAAGATTAATGAGATATAATAAGGTTGCAATCCAACTACTTTCAAAATAGTATTTTAGGGCAACACTCAAGCTTTCTAAAGGAAAGTTACAAGAATTTTTTTGGTCATGTTCCTAAAGTAGGGTATTGTTTGGGAATATAACTAGCAATTGCGTGTGGTAATTTGTGACAATTACCACTATTTTAAACTCCAAGAATCCTCAGCTGCAGTCCCTTTTTAGCTTCTCTGCCAGAAACCAAGTAACTGGACTTTAAAACCCATAAACACAGATATGATTCCATGCAGGTGTCTTTTTGTAATTATAACACCATTACTTTAATAGCAAAACCAAGAAATTAATAATGATCCTCCCTCAGAGGGAGGAGGATTTGTTAAATTTCTGAAAACTGTATGTTCACCTTTTACCTTCAGCACCTCCAACGTAGACTGACAGTTTTAGGAAATAACTCCCCTTCTTGCTGTAGTTCCAAACAGGTGTTCAGGGCCCTCAGTCACAGAAGACTTTCAGAGTTGTTCTATGACTCAGGTTTGTTTTGTCTTGGAAAAAGGCATCATTTTGATTGGCTTTTTCACACCCACCCCACCGAGCAATGCCCCTCCAGCCTTCAGGTTTCCAGCTTCTTCTAGATTTGTAAGAGAAAAAGCATCGCAAGCGTCTGAGAATTAGCCAGCCATTCACCGTTCACATTCACTACTGATCTTCCCCTTCTTTCCACCAGTTAAAACTCTGAGTGTCAGATTTTGTTTGTTCTTTGGATAAATAATTACTTCCAATAAGTTATTTCCAATTGGCTCCTCTAATTTTAAAACAAACATTAAGTTAAAAAAGCATTTCCTAGTTGATTGATAACTAAAAAAATTAGTCTTATTCTACAAAATTTTCCTTTTAAAGTTAAACTAAATATTGTAGGAGATAATAGTTGATATATTTTCCAGGTTTATAGTATTGAATTATAACTTGACAGCTTTGGAGAGTGAATGTCACTCAATATTTCCTGGAAAATTTAGTGTCATCTGCCCATTCCAAGTTTTTCCCCATTTTTCCATCATAGAATAGGAGAGGTGGATTTTCCATCATAGGGATAGGTGGATTAAGATTACAATAATATTTTGCCACAGTATAGACAAACATATGCAATCAATGACTATAGAAATTAATTTGTTGATGAAAAGTAAAATAAGCAAAACTAACTTTACTAAGATAATTGCTACTTTGTTTACATAATGGGTGAGTTCAAACACTGAAAAAAAGTCATATTGCAATAATTGATTCATCAATTAAATTAGTGTTTGTTGAGCATTTACTTTATGTGAGATTGTTTGAGGTGCTGAACCTGGCTATCAGCAAGATGGACAGTCACTGACCACATAGAACTTACATTCTTATGGAGGAAACTTACAGAACACAAAAAATGAGGAAATGGAATTACAAAAGTGATATGAAGAAAAATATAAATCAGGCTAAGTGTAGAGAACAGGGAGGATTATTCATGGTGATCAGAGAACATGTCTTTGAGGAGGTGACATTTAAGCAGAAACTGGATGAAATGAAACAAACTGAAAATATCACTGGAGGCGTCTTGTAGGCAGAAAGAACAGCAAGAGCAAAGATCTTAAGGAGAGAGCACTTGAGACTTGTAGCAGCTATTGAACTGTTCAAAGTAACTAGAGGCCAGGTCATGTGAAGCCCAGTGAACTGTGGCAAGGAGACAGTAAGAGCTATGGCACACCAATAAGAGTTTTCTGTAGATTGGCACCACTTCTGCTTTTGAAGTTCCTGGGAAAGTTTATGGCTATATCTCTCTATTTGATGCTTAAACCTGCAGGGTTTGTGAATATTAATGGTCTGGAGTCTCAATTTCTTCTTCTTGTAAAATGTGTTTTATCTATATTTCCATATGTTTGTAAAAGAATGGGTGGCCTCTACTCCAGCTTTGTCTGCTTTGTGGTTAGAAACAGTGTATTTCATTGCTACTGAACTTTATATTTAATTAAGTCCTACTCATTACTTACTACATTCTCACACCATTTTCTATTTCTGTGCCATTTCCTATTACTAAATTCACTATACTATTTAACCCATTTACCTTTTGTGTATAAGCCTGCTATTCTTACATGCCAGGACAAGTTGGAAAACAACTCTTTCAGGATTATATTTCCTGATCATGTCTTGAAAGCATGTAAATTAGAAAGTTTCTTAAAGGATCACATTTTTAGACTTGAATCTAAACACTTGGCAAGATAATTTATTGACATTGTCATCAAGTTCTGAAAGCTGAGAGAAATTTAGTACTTAAACTTCTGAGTAAGCAATTTGCTCTTCTGAGAATTAATACACACACTAAGTATCTGTTAACTTTTATAACATAATGCTGAGTTTATTTCATTTCCCTGGCAGGCTCTGAAGGTTAGTCAGGTGATGTATGACTATACTAACTTCATCCCAAACCATCCTGAGTCCTTCAGATGGCCTTCCGAGTGCTATTTGTGGGTCCTGTGTACCAGGAACTGGCTTTCTATGGACATGGTAGAGTGTGTATCTTCTCTCATCAGGCCTCTCCTTGTGTTTATTCTGTTGTGAAGACTCACTTAAGGCAGAGCTACAGAATACAAGTAGGGATTTTTACAAGGGGGGACCAACCAACATTATTTTCCTGACCAGATTAATTACAAAAAGATATCCCCAAGAAATGTGTATGCGGGAGAAAGGGCCAACACCGGGCTGCTTCCACTTTTTCACCAATTACTGCCAAACACAACGAACCAGCTCAAATCCTCAGATGTCTATCTCCTGAATATTCCTTCTGCAGATTTCAATTTTTCAACCCAGTGTAAATGAGAGGGAAAAAAAATCCCTAAAGCTTTTTTGCTCAATTAGTAATGCTGATACTCCATTCTGTGACACCTCAGCTTTGAATTTTGCCCTTTAAAATAAATGTTGTTTTTTCAATGCCAAGTAATGTTACTCAATTCTGTGCTCTTCGTTAATAAGGTCCAAGTAAATCTTTGAAAAATACAGTGGACTTTATATGGTTCTCTGAGGACTGTTTCAAGGCCAATGAAAAGAGAAGATTGATATGACCCTCCTGTACAACATCCAAAAGTGACTCAGAGCCAAGACTTAATGGCTTCATAAGCAGTCAGAATGAGTGATGCTGTTCATGAAGAAATTTTACTGAAATAATTAATTGGGTACACAGAGCAATTTCTCTTCAATATAGCATCATTTTATCATTCCTGAAGGAAAAACACAGTGAGAGCCACACACACAGATAATATGCTAAAACAAAATAAACAGACTTGATTTCTGTCCAGAAATATAAGGTAGTTATTTTCGGAAGTAAAGTAGGTAAATAGCAAACAGCCTAATAAATTGGATTTCCTACTTTTTTTTTTTTTTTTTTTTTACATTTCTGCTGTCAATTCTGTGATGTTGCATTTAGGTTTTACATTAGCCTTCAAGGCTGCAGTTGAAGTTCTGAGCACAACCAAAAGCATAAAAATAAAAAGAGACTGAAAGAGTAAGCCAAGAGTAGACTGACTCCAGGATGGTGAGAAAAATGTTTTATAAATAGTTGCCCTTTTTCTCATCACTCCTACTACTATTGTCTGATTGGAAACAACAAAGGAGAAGCCCCCATCAATGGCACACGAGAATTTGATTTGTAATAAATATTTAACATAATAGCTATCAGAAGTACTGATTTAGTGAATTTCTACAATAATGAAGTTAAAAAAATTTATAACTTGTTTGCACGGTATTGTGCATTATCTCTCAGTCTGAAACCCCTGATCCAGGGGATTCCTAAGTCAAGGCAGGACAGCAGTCAAAGTACTCTGGTAAGAGAAGTATAGCAGATTCTGCATTCAGACTCTCAAAATATTAAAAAGCATTCACTAATTAGATGATAATATATCCATGATGCATTTGATGCCAATGACACATATAAAATCTAATGTGTGCACAGGAACATTTCAATAATTTTCCTATGAGATATGCAATAATTTCCTCATGACTTGTTTCAGTGGCAATTAGAGAAACTATGTCCAGTACAGTCACTAAGAAAATGACCCTCAGGATATGCTACATAATTTCCTCTTTAAATTCCATCTAAAGGGTAAGTTCAATTTTCTATTGTGTGTTAGGTATAAGATTAATATTTCATTGCAATGATTTATATTGTATGAAATGCTTTCTCATCCATTGTATCTTAAGGTCTATGTATAATCGTATATTGCAAGAAAAACCAAGACTTCAAAATAAATCTGGGAACAATGAAATGGACACCTGTATTGTTTTTATCCTTATCCTGCATTTACATACCAGAATGTGTAGATACTGCATTGGAAGGAAGAGCTGCACGTGGGAGGATAGGGTTGGCTTTCATGAGATTCTGGATAGGACAGCCATAAACAGAGCTGCTCAGGGCAAAACATAAAGAGGCAAAGACTATGTCCTGAAACCAGCTCCCAAAGCTTCCTAGGTATAAGATCTGGAATCTCTGTACATCTTCTCTATCAATATTTCTTTAAAATTTCTAATAAATACTTTTGTAGGCAGAATAAAACCTCCCAAAGATGTTGACATCCCAGAGCCTGGGAACACATTATATGACATGGCAAAGGAGCTTTGCAGATGTGATTGAAGTGAGGAACCTTGAGCAAGAGAGGTGAATCTGGATGAGCCAGGGGGACAAAGGAACAACTTGCTGCTCCAAGTTCAGAGACCTGTGTCAGACTTCTCATCTGTAGAGCTATATGCCAATAAATCTGTGTTATTTTTAAATGACTGAGTCTATAGTAATTTGTTATAGTTGCAAAAGAAAACTTATACAATGCTAGTATATGTTTGTAACATAAGAGACTCTATCATAAACATTTAAATTGACTCCATTTTATAATATTGTTTATAACTATTTTGTTTATAAATTGTGTTTTCTACTGTCCAGGGGACAAAGGTTGACCACTCCCCCCCACACACACAAATAAATTTATTTTATGTCAATTATCCACATTTCGGAGGTTAGTAGGTGGATAGATAAAATATTAATGGATAAAGAAACTTGCAATGCCAATTGGGTTACATAAATTCACTGTCAAGAAAACATTTATTTTTCTCTTTAAAATGGAAAGAAAATAACCAAAGACTCTGTTTTAAAAATAGAGTTCTATTTCTTTTTCATTTCTGAACTTTGAAATAAAGATCAGAGAAGAGGTACAAGAAGGTACTGGGATTGCAGGTCTATTATTTGACTGCTTCATTTATTCAATTGCTCAATCATTCAATTAACATTTATTGACCTCTTTCTCTTTGCCAAGCATTGTATAAAATGTGGAAGCAGAAGTGAAACATGTTATAATACCTCCTTTCCCATAACCCTTAAATTTATTGAGAGATTTCCTGGGATGAAGAATAATAGGCTGAAATGCCCAATTAAGTTTTTTGTTAAAGCTGAGTTTGGAGCAAAGCAGTTAATACCAGCTGAAAAATAAAGGTTGGTTGAAATAACTCATTGCCAAAGTTCCTTCTTGCTCTGAAAGTCAAAGTAGCTGCTCTGAAGGGTGAAGTGAGAATAGCATACTGAGATTATGAAGAAACTACTTGGCTATCCAAATTCTGTGGGAGAAGTCAAAATTTTCTCTGGGCAGAAATTAGGCAGGATTTACACGAGCATGACAGCAGTTGAATGTAAGGAGATTGTAAGGCTTACTAATAACTAGTTTTAGATGTACTCATGTCTCTGAATCTTATTTTACATTGTATTTATTTGTCTGTGTCTTATAAATCCAATGTACTTTTTTCCATTGTAATGAAGAACTCCATTATGTAAAGAATCATGAAGATCTCAAACTTCTTTCAGGTTCCCATCTCTGAATAGCCTCTCCACAGCCTGGTATCTATTAATAAGCTACCAATGCTGTTCCTACTGAGTCCACCTACTGCTCAACTTCCAGGGACACAGTACTGGGAGAAAATCAAAGCAGCAGTATCCAGAAGAAGCAAATCTAAATTTTCAAATCAGGAAGAGATCAATTCTAATTTATCTTGTATCTGAGATTTACAAAATAATAATTTTTGATATTTTGGGGGTATAGGAAATAATGCTTACTTCCTTGGAATTTGAAATAACAATTTCATGAAATGGCAAAGCACATGGAGGAGAGGGTGTAGGAATAAGTATCTAGGCAATCAAAGACAGGCAGATAAAAATAAATATAAGTTTTAATGTTTCAAAAAAATTTCCCTGCTCTTCAAATTCTTTCTTTGCTATTTGAGGGAAGATTCATCTACAGCTCTATTTTTAGTTTTATTCTAAAATGAACTAAGTAATGTAAAGTAAGTCTCTCCATTCACTTTCATTTTTTTTCCTTTTTTTCCTTTTGCCACGACAAAAGAAGAGAAATGATATTTATTTCTCCATCTCTGGTATTCAAACTGAAAATTATTTTTATCTTATAAAAATAACATATAAATATATATATGAAAATAACAATGATTGCAAAATAATGTTTGTTCCTCCTATCTCTGCCCCATTCCATCAGATTGAAAGCTTTATATTCCATTTCTTTCATCCTTATTCAAATTGTGTGCATTTCTGAAATATAAGAAAACTTGTTTTCCATATTACCATCTACTTTCAAATTCAGATATAATTGACATTTTTACACAATTCCATTGACTTTATAATCCATTTAGAAATAAATTTTTAAAAACACCACTACTTCACATATTTTGTATCAGTTTTCTGATTAAGAGATTTGTGTTTTAATTTAATTTCTAAAGGTTAGGATGTTTTCTTGAACATTCTTTCAGACAAATAGTTTCTCTGGTAGATGTACTGAATCTTTTCATGTCCCAAATGTTTCTGTCCTATTTGACAGATAAATTATATCTTAGCTGGATATAGTATTAAAACACAATCCTTCACTCTCAGTTTGTAGATAATTATCCAGTATCTCAACTTCCACTGTAGCAGATGCAAATTCTGTAGCTAACGTGGTATTTTTAGAAGTACTTTCTGTCTCAATTCTAGTAAAATTTCTTTCTTTTTCTTGCAATTCAGAGTTTTGGTTATAGCATATCTGAAGTATGCATCCTCTTTGTCCTCTCTCTGTGTCCTTCTGGATTTCTCCATCCTGCTTCACTTTAACACTGGGCAAGATAATAACTTTTCCCTGGAAGCTCTCTGCTCTCGGCTGTTACCTCTATTTATCTCCTAAGCCTCTTTCTTGCTGCTTTTTTTCTTGGTCTGTATTCTCTAGGCCTCTCTTCCATGCTTGGGTTGATTTTGTCTAATCCTTTGCCTTCTACTGTCCCTGAGAGTGCAGGACTTAAACATGGGTCTCCAGGCCTTACACTTCACATGCAATTGTTTTCTAATCTTTTCCACTTCTGTGAACTATTGACCCAAACCTTACGTACCAAACTAATTTCTACCCAGTCTTCAGAACTCAGCTCCACCCTTTGCTAGCTTACTTTCTTGTTTAAAAACAAACAAACAAACAAACAAAAAAAAACTTTTTTCCTTGCATACCTTTCCTTCCTTTATATTCAGAAATAACTTCAAATTTACAAAATAAGGTATACTTTCCACATAGCTTTTCCCAGTATTTACATTTTATGTTATCTTCTGTCACCCATCAACACCAAAAAATTAAATTAATGTGGTGTGTCCTAAATGATACTTTTCTCTTTTCTTCATTATTTAACATATATCTATTAGAATTTCATTGTAAGGAAGAATTGTTCTTCCCCATTGGCTTATATACTACATGATTTATTTATACAAGTATTTATATAAGTATGTTATTATATGAGTTATTTATTTATACATTTAAGTATTTATATAAGTATCTATTGCATATGATGAGATATAATTCATCAGTGTCATTATTTATTTTGTCCTATTTAGTCATTGGGCAAATCTTCAGATTGGTTTCTATGTCCTTATGACATCTGCTTGTCATGTTTTGAATATTCCTTTACCTTCTGGTCTCAGATAGTTTCATTTCATTTTATACTTTCGCTACCCAGTCTTCAAAGCAAGAAACTTTGTCTCCTTTTACCACAGAATGGTGTTTCTTAATTGATTTGTGCTGCTATAACAAAATACCACAGATTGAGTTGATTGTAAATGTTAGAAATTTAGATCTCACAGTTCCAGAGACGGCAAAGTCCAAGATAAAGGCACTAGCTATGTCTTGGGTGGGGGCTCGCTTCCTCATTGATAGGACCTTCTTGCTATATCCTCACATGCTGGAAGGGGTAAACAAACTCCTTCAAACCTCTTTTATAAGAGCACAAATTCAATCCATGAGGGCTCCACTCTTGTGTTCTAATTACTTCTCAAAGTCACAACCTCTTAATATGATTGTTGGCAGGAGTGCAGGGAACTCAATTTCAACTTAGGAATTTTAGAGTCCACAACACCCAGACTATAACAGGTGTGTACAATAGCATACACAATACCTGTGTGCAAGATGGACCTATTGCTACTGGGATATTCTTTTCAGGTTCTTGCACCAGGAAAGACAGTAAAAAATTTATGCATGATTATACACACATAAAACACATGCACACACACACATGCACACTTACACACACACAAATCTATAATCACATATCTACAAGTGTATATATTAAGCACTATGAGTTCATAAAGATAGCTCTGACTGGAAAATAATAGCACAGCATTTATTTTAGTCTTCTCCTTTCTTTATTTTAGATTTCTTTCTCTGATAGTAAGAAACCTGCCTCATATTCCACAATATATTTCTTTTTTCAATCCTATAATACACATAAAATTTATTTTAATTGAATTATTAATCCAGGACTATGCAAAGAAACAAAATTACTAAAAACATACAGTATTTATGTGCAGCATTTTTTAATCAAAAGAAATTTTATGGTTTTGTCAAAATTGTAGAGTTTTGGATAAAGTGATATTTTCCAAAGTAGTTTAGCTCTTTTCTTCCCTACTTCCTCATTGTGCATCTATTATTTGTCTGTAATAGACTTAGATTCACTTCTTACTCTATGTATTTTATTTTTATCCCCTACTCCCAAACAACATATATGCATCTGATTGAATCGATTGATGGATTGATTGGTATTTGAATTATTACCATGGTCCTATGAGTCAGAAAAATATAAATCCATACTCAAAAAATGGTGCCCCCTTTATTCCTTCAATTCAATTCCCATCATCTCCGTCTTTCTGGCTCACTTTCTCCCACATGCATAGTATGGATAAAGTATGAATGTTTTAGAACATCTTTGTATTGTCAAGGTGCTGACCATAAAGTTTGCAAAAATTTGCTCTCTAATAAACAAAGTATAAAATTCCCAAATGAAAATATTGTCATTAAATGTGTATAATAGTATATTTTGTTTTTCAAATTCATTAATTGAAAAAATATTGATTATATTTATTTGTGATGTTTAATAGTTTTATATAGTAATAACCTCTATTTAGATAGCAATTAGCTATGTATGAGGTATGTGCTGAGTACTACTTTACAAAATTAATATTAAATCATTTCAATTCTTACAATTAATGATTGCCCTACAATGTGGGCAATACAAGTAGTTAGTCAACATTCTTACAGTCAATAAATCACTCTGAATCCCTTTTTCTTAACAACTGGGCTATTCATCGGATTATCCTACGGTTTTCTTCAGGAGTGAATGACTTATCTTCTTTTTTCCATTTTTAAAAAAGAAGGTCTTGCCTTTTTTATTTTTCAAAAGAGCTCTTTAATTATTTCCTGGATTGTGATAGAATATTTTTATTTACTTTGTCATTTCCCTTTCAAATAAAGGCTATGCTCTTTTGGGAGGTGTATTTTTTAGTTTTTACTGCATTTAAGTATATTAGTGTTTTCCATTATGACTTGTTGGAAGTTTGACAAGATAGAGGACACTCAAAAGCAAAGAGAGAACCATAAACTGAACCAAATTAAATCAAATCATCCTACCTGCTGTGATTTGAGAGTTGGATCTCCACCCCCTGGAAGTTGTGTTGGAAGCCTAAGACCCAAATTTATATGTTCATGACATTTGGAGGTGGAACCTTTGAGAGTTAATTAGCATTATCAGGTGAGATCATGCAGATGGGAGTTTCCATGATGACATTATAGCTTTATAAGAAAAGGGAGAGAGGTTTGAGCCTGTAAGTTTATTCTCTCTCACTATATCATGTTATAATCCAAAAAGGACCTCACTTGATTTGGCACCTTGATATTGAACTTCCCAGACTCTAAAACTGTGAACTAACTAAATTTCTACTCTGTAAAAATTAACCAGTCTATGGTATTTCATTATAGCGATAGAAAATGGATTAAGACACTATGTTTCCTCTCTAATCCCCATGTCCAACCTGGAGCCAGGGGCAAGGACCACCAGGAGAAGCGTGGCAGGGTAGAAGAGATCTGGAGCCCTTTTCTCTGAAGGTTCATGTGTGAGCAGGAAAGAGGGCAAGTGTTGAACTGGGGACAAGAATAATATTTTAACTTAGATTTGACTTGTTGGTACCCCAAAATAAACAAAATTATTGGGTTCTTTCCAAAATGTCCCAAATGTAGGAAATAGATATAATCATGGGTATGAGACAATAATGGGAGAAAGGGGTTATGATGATTAATTTTATATGTCAACTTGCCTGGGCCTTCAGGTGCCCAGATATTTGGTTGAAGATTATTATTGGTATGTCTAAGTGTACCTCTGGATGACATTAACATATGAATCACGTAGAGAGCAATGCATACTGCCTTCCCCAATTCAATCTGATGAATGTTAAATAAAATTAAAATGTTGAGTAAAGGGAAAATTTGTTTTCTCCTGGTGTGTCTTCAAACTGAGATAGCAGTATTTTTCAAAAGTCAGACTTGGACTCACACCATTGTCTCTCCTGCTTCTCAGGCCTTATGACTGTAACTAGAACTGGATAATCTGCTCCCTTGGTCTTTAGCTTGCCAACTGAAGATCTTGGGTCTCTCAGCTTCCATAATGTTACACAAACTTGTTTGTTTTCTTTCTCTGGTGACTCCTGAAAAATATAGGGGGTCTTTTCTATTTTTACTTCTTGACACCCTATCTTCAATAATTAAAACAAAAACATTACACTAACAATTATTTAATACAATGTAATGTATTAAGTATTTAAAAGTATATTTTCATATTTAATTCTTACAATTGTCTATGGTAGTAATTATTATTATGCCAATTTTACAGAGGAGAGCACCAACTCTAAGAGAAGTTTAAATAACCAACTTGTCTAAGATAATACTGAATGGTGGTAGTTTCAGTATTCAGTCCTCTGCTACCAAAATCTGTAGTCTTTTTTCCAAGTACTAATAATCCTACATTAACAAATCTGCAGGTCTTCAATCTTCTTTTAACATATACATGGCAAAACTTCATATCATTTTCTTTTAAGCCACCAGGATTTATTTACATTTCATTTAAAAAGTTGAATTTCACTGCAGTATTTAAATGGGTATTACTAAAGATTGAAATTCTGTTTTAAGTACTAAATTTTTTGTAGATTCAGGAACAAAGTATCTGCTTTTGATGAATCATCTCTGTACCTGGCAGTTTTTTCATGGTCAGAATTACTTAAAACATGAGAAATTGCATAGACTCAACATTTATGATATGACATGTTAAAGAGACAACTCACTTTCCTGACAATGTACATTAGGAAGATGATAATAGTACTAATAAAAAAATTGTTACACCCTTTAATATCAAGTGCACCTTGAATTACTTTCCTAAATATGTTTTTAACTTGGCAGGTGGCCAGACCATTGCTGCTTTATATTCCTAGTCAATATTAGCCCAAATATAAAGTCAATGGCACATTCTATTTTAGAAATAGTGAAATGATAAAAAGGCTTCATAGAAAATGCATTAAAATTCTCAATTTAATAAGCTATATAGTTCCTAGAACACTAAAGAGAAAAGTGGCGCACTATTAATAACTCTAAGACATCTTCAAATTAAACAGGGATGACATGTAAGAATTAGCTTTCTTCTTTGCAGTTTTAACCTACTTTTAGAAAAAGTTGATTTAATCAATAAAACATGTGGGCACATACGTATGTACACACAGGCATATCAAACACCGCTGTTCCTTCACACTTCAGCATGTCTTGCTCTTTCATCTCCTGTAAGTCTTTGCTCCAGTGAAGACTCCTCAGTGATCTTTCTCTAACCCTCTATTTATAACCCAACACTTTTCTTCCCCTTCTTCTCCCCCCGCACCCTCCCTCTACTTTCCATACTCTATTTTTCTCCTTAATACTTACCACTTTCTGACATCAAGAGTTTTATGACAGCAGGAAGTTTTCTGCTTTGTTAATCTATAACACTGCCTATCATATAATACCACTTGACACATAATATGTGCATGCATAATATTGATTTCTCATCTATCCTTTACATTTCTTTCATGATTTTTTCTTTGACAACAGACTTCTTTGGCACTTTTATCTTTCAAAATATGTGCAGGATAGATATCATTTTTGTTATCAAGTTCTGTCTTAATTTGTTGTTGAAAATCAATATAATCAATGATACTATTTCTTTGAAATTATCGGTCTTTCCATTTACAGTCTTTCATTTACTAATTGTTTTCATGTGGTTCATATGTACTTGAAAATAATCTTTGTTTCCCAGTTATTGAGTTCACAGTTCTATCTACCCACTTAGGAAAACTTTTTCAAATCTACATACTTTCTGATTATTTTGTCTGCTTCATTTATTGATTACCACAAGAAATGTGTTTACAATTTCCCAGCAAATATCAAACACTTCATTTACCCATTTCCTCATGTAGTTGTGTCAATGCTTTGTTTTGTATGTATTGGTGAATTTTGCATTATCATATATTCTGTTGAATTGTACCTTTAACATTTTATGGTGATACTTAATTTCTAGTCATATTTTGCCTACAACCAGCATAATTCATGATAGCCAAGATAACAAAGCAACCTAAAGTTATGAATGGATAAAGAAAATGTTTTGTAGATACACAAAATAAATATGGGGATTAAGTTGATAAAATTATGTTATGTGCATGTATAAACATTCCACAATGAAACTCACTATCCTGCATAATTACTTTGCACCAATAAAAAAATGGAAGACTGAAAAAAATACTATTTGCCCACAGACCAAGCCTGGCCCACTATCTATGTTTGTAAATAACCTTCTATTGTAATACAACTGTATTCATTAATTTATCTATTTTCTATGGCTATTTTTGGCTTACAATGTTAAAATTGAATATATAGCTGCATTGGAAACTAAAAAATAAAAATAAAAAAAGATTCATGACGATAAATTGGACCACCATCAGGGATTGGTTAACAACAGTTCCGCAAAGGTGATCAGCTCGTACTTGCCATATAGTCCTATGGGACTCTTGCCTGCATGAACCCCCCTGCCTTGCTGACCTTTAAGCTGATTGGTTCCCGCCTAGCCCCCACCCTACCTAAAAGTGTGTGACTTCCTCAATAAACAAGTTCCTGCTGTGAAAAAAAAAAAAGAAAAGAAAAGAAAAAATACTATTTGGTTTTGGAAAAGAAGAAAATCCTGTCTTTTGTGACAACATGGATGAATCTGGAGGACTTTTTGCTAACTGAAATAACACAGACACAGAAAGAAAAATATTCACTTACAATATTAAGTATGATCTCAATTATGTGCAGAATATTTAGAAAGTCAAAAATTGAAATAAAGACTAAAATGGTGGTTATCAAGGACAAAGAGAGGGAGGGACTTGAGAACCAAGTCAAAGATTACAAATGTACATTAGGTGGAATGAATAGGTTGAAACTCTATATCCAGCATGAGGATTACAGTTAATAATATCATATTGTATGCTAAAATGTTGATAAAAGAGTAGATTTTAGGGGTGCCATCACTGGTTGGTTGCAGTCGCGGAGTGAGCTGGTGTTTGAGTCAGGCCGCCTACATCGCAGAGGTAGATGGCGGGCAGCTAACCCGCCCAACCAGCAGGTCAAGTACAGAAGTCATAACTGAGCGACCCCGCCTGACCCCTGCACCTAGCTCAGTGCCATCCCTGGTTGGTCGCAGTCGCGGAACAAGCTGGCAGGTGAGTCAGGCTGCTTGCATCGTGGAGGTAGCTGGTGGGCACCCAACCCGCCTGCCTTGCGAAGCTGGGCAGCAGGTAGGCAACTCGGCCAACCACCAGACGGAAGACAGACGCCATCACTGAACAACCCCGCCCGACCAACATGCCGAGGTTTGTCCCCATCACGGAGCTAGCCAGAGGCATCTTTATAGGCTGGTGCAGGCATTTTGAATTACTCCTGAGGGCATGGCCATCATCACTGGAAGGGCAACTCCCTTCCTGAGACACCTACAGGAGGCTAGAGGACCATTGACAAGACCCAGGAGCCAAGAAGAGGAGGTATTGAGAGACTCAGAACCAATTCAGAGTCACTGGGGAATATACCCCACCTAAAGGCCACCACCCCTAGAAGGTCAGCTTCCTAGTGGAGCACCACATTATCAAGTTCCTCCAAGACTTCAGGCTACTGAAGGCTAAGAGATGAGTTATTGGAAATCTAAAGAAATAATATTTAGTCACTAGAGGAAATCTGCAATATCCCAGAGTTTCACTAGTAGAGGGGTAGATACCTGAACAATATGAGAAAATAAGGGAAGAAAAGGTCCCAAACAAACCTAGATGGTATAGCAATAAAATACAATGACAGCATGGCAGAAGAAATGACAGAAAGGGAGTTCAGAATGTACATAATTGAAACGATCAGGGAAGCAAACAAGGAGATGAAAGAGCAAATGCAGGCATTGAAGGATGAGATGAAAGGGCAAATGCAGGCATTAAATGATCACACCAATCAACAGTTAAAAGAGCAAATACAGGAAGCAAAAGATCATTTCAATAAAGAGAGAAATTGAAAAAAAAAACAAACAGAAATCCTTGAAATGAAGGAAACAATAAACCAAATTAAAAGCTCCATAGAAAGCATAACCAATAGGATACAACACCTGGAAGACAGAACCTCAGATATTGAAGACAAAATATTTAATCTTGAAAAAAAATTTGACCAAACAGAGAAGACAGTAAGAAATCATGAACAGAATCTACAAGAACTATGGGATATCATGAAAAGGCCAAATTTAAGAATGATCAGGACTTAGGAAGGCTTAGAGAAACAAACCAAAGGAATGAACAATCTATTCAATGAAATAATATCAGAAAATTTCCCAAATTTGAAGAATGAAATGGAAAATCAAGTACAAGAGGCTTATAGGACTCCAAATACACAAAATTACAACAGACCCACACCAAGGCACATTATAATGAAAATACCTAACACACTAAATAAAGACAGAATTTTAAAGGCTGTGAGAGTAAAGAATCAAATTACATTCAGGGGGAAACCAATACGGATATCAGCAGATTTTTTCAATTCAGACCCTAAAAGCTAGAAAGGCCTGGACGAACATTTTTCAAGCTCTGAGAGAAAATGGATGCCAGTCAAGAGTCTTATACCCAGCAAAACATACCTTCAGATTTGACAACAAAATAAATCCTTCCATGATAAACAGAATCTAAAAGAATTTACAAAAAGAAGCCGGCATTACAGAACATTCTCAGCAAAATATTCCATGATGAAGAGATGAAAAACAATGATTAAATCAGCAAAGGGAGGAATTACCAAAAAGGAACAACCAAATAAAGGAGAAACCAAGTCGTGTCAAAAAAAAAAAAAAAAAAAAATGAGCCAAATGAGCAGGAATGCAAATCATATCTCAATAATAACCCTGAATGTTAATGGCCTGAACTCATCAATCAAAAGACATAGACTGGCAGATTGGATTAAAAAGAAAGATCCAACAATTTACTGCCTGCAAGAGACTCATCTCATAGAAAGAGATAACCACAGACGAAAGGTGAAAGGATGGGGAAAAAATACCATGCACATGGACACAGCAAAAAAGCCAGAGTATCCATCCTCATATCAGATAATGAGGACTTCAAGCCAAAGTTAGTCAGAAGGGATAAAGAAGGACATTTCATACTGCTTAAGGGAAGCATAAATCAGCAAGACATAACAATCAAAAATATCTGTGCCCCAAACAGTGGCTCATCCATGTAAATCAGATAAATCCTTCTCAATGCCAGACATCAAATAGACCACAACACAATAATTCTAGGTTATTTTAACACACCTCTCTCACCACTGGACAGATCCTCCAAACAAAAATCGAACAAAGAAACCATAGATCTCAAAAACACAATCAATAATTCAGACTTAACTGACATTTATAGAATATACCATCCAACAAAGAACGAATACACTTTCTTCTCAGCAGCACATGGATCCTTCTCTAAAACAGACCATATATTATACCACAAAGCTACTGTTAGCAAATACAAGAAGATAGAGATACTACCTTGTATTCTATCAGATCATAATGGATTGAAATTAGAAATAAATGACAGAGTAAAAAGCAGAAACTACTCCAACACCTGGAGATTAAATCATACACTATTGTATGATGAATGGATAACAGAAGATATCAGGAAGAAAATTAAAAAATTCTTAGAGGTAAATGAGAACAAAGAAACAACATATCAAAATCTCTGGGACAATATGAAAGCAGTTCTTAGAGGAAAATTTATTTCATGGAGCGCATTCAATAAAAGAAGAAAAAAATCAACAAATAAATGACCTAACATTATGGCTCAAAGCCCTAGAAAGGAAGAACAGAGCAACACCAAAAGTATTAGAAGACAGGAAATAGTTAAAATCAGAGCTGAAATCAATGAAACTGAAACAAAAGAAACAATAAAAAATTGACAATATAAATAGTTGGTTCTTTGAAAACATAAACAAAATTGATAAACCCTTAGTCACACTAACAAAGAGAAGGAGAGAGAAAACCCAAATTACTAAGATTTAGAATGAACAAGGATATATCACAGCAGACACAAGTGAAATACAAAACATAATTAGAAGCTATTTTGAAAATCTATACTCCAACAAAACAGAAAATCTCAAAGACATCAACAGGTTTCTAGAGACATATGAATTACCTAAACTGAACCAGGAGGACATACACAATTTAAACAGATCAATTTCAAGTAATGAAATATAAGAAGTCATCAAAAGCCTACCAACAAAGAAAAGTCCAGGACCAGATGAGTTCTCAGCCAAGTTCTACAAAACCTTTAAAGAAGAGCTCATTCCAATACTTCTCAAAGTATTTCATGAAATAGAAGAGGAGGGAAACCCTTGCAAACTCATTCTATGAAGCCAATATCACCTGATACCTAAACCAGACAGAGGACACATCGAGAAAAGAAAATTTCAGACCAATATCTTTAATGAACATTGATGCAAAAATCTCAACAAAATCTTAGCAAAATCGCATACAAAAATATATTAAAAAGATAGTGCACCACGATCAAGTGGGTTTTATCCCAGGCATGCAAGGTTGGTTCAACATCAGGAAATCAATTAATGTAATTCACCATATCAACAGACTTAAAGTCAAGAATCACATGATTATTTCAATAGATGCAGAAAAAAGCATTTGATAAAATACAGCATCTCTTCATGCTCAAAACACTAGAAAAAATAGGGATAGTGGGAACATTCCTTAACATTTTAAAGGCTATCTATGCTAAGTCCATGGCCATTATCATTCTAAATGGTAAAAAACTGAAAGCATTCTCACTAAAAACTGGAACAAGGCAGGGATGCCCTCTTTCACCACTTCTATTCAACATTGTCCTCGACACTCTAGTCAGAGCAACTAGACAGACCAAGGATATTAAAGGGATATTAATAGGAAAAGAGGAACTCAAACTATCCCTATTTGCTAATAACATGATTATATATTTAGAGGAACCAGAAACTTCCACCAGAAAACTTTAGAACTCATAAGTGAATTCAGTAAAGCAGCAGGATATAAGATTAATGCTCATAAATCCAATGCATTTTATACATAAGTAATGAATCTTCAGAAAGAGAAGTTAGGAAAACTACCCCATTCACAATAGCTTCGAAAAAAAAATAAATACTTGGCAATCAATCTCACGAAAGAGGTGAAAGACCTTAAAATGAGAACTACAGAACACTAAAGAAAGAAATTAAAGAAAACCTTAGAAGATGGAAAGATCTCCCATGTTCTTGGATAGGCAGAACTAATATTGTCAAAATGGCCATACTACCAAAGTGCTATACAGATTTAATGCAATTCCAATTAAAATCCCAATGAAGTACCTTACAGAAATAGAGCAAGAAATCATGAAATTCGTCTTGAAGAATAAGAAACCCAGAATAGCTAAAGCAATCCTTCTAAGAGTGAAGAAGAGGGTATCGCAATATGAGACCTTCAACTGTACTACAAAGCAATAATAACAAAAATGGCATGGTATTGGCACCAAAATAGCCAGGAAGATCAATGGTACAGAATAGAGGACACAGACACAAACCCAAATAAATACAATTTTCTCATACTAGACAAAGGGGCCAAAAATATGCAATGGAGAAAAAATAGCCTCTTCAACAAATGGTGCTGGGAAAACTGGAAATCCATATGCAACAGAATGAAACTAAACCCCTATCTCTCACCTTGCACAAAAATCAACTCACGATGGATCAAGGACCTTGAAATCAGACCAGAGACCCTGCAACTTATAGAAGAAAAAGTAGGTCCAGATCTTCAACTTGTTGGCTTAGGATCAGACTTCTTTAACAGGACTCCCATAGCACAAGAAATAAAAGCAAGAATCAATAACTGGGACAGATTCAAACTAAATAGCTTTCTCTCAGTAAAGGAAACTATCAGCAACGCGAAGAGAGAGCCTACAGAGTGGGAGAAAATCTTTGCCACTCATACTTCAGATAGAGCACTCATTTCCAGAATATATAAAGAACTCAAAAAACTCTACACGAAGAATACAAATAACCCAATCAACAAACAGGCTAAGGACATGAACAGACTTCACAGAAGAAGATCTACAAACAATCAACAAACATATGAAAAAATGTTCACCATCTTTAGTAATAAGAGAAATTCAAATCAAAACTACCCTAAGATTCCATCTGACTCCAATTAGAATGGCGATTATCAAGAATACAAGCAACAATAGATGTTGGCGAGGATGTGGGGAAAAAGGTACACTCATACATTACTGGTGGGGCTGCAAATTAGTGCAGTCACTCTGGAAATCAGTGTGGAGATTCCTTAGAAAACTTGGAATGGAACCACCATTTGATCCAGCTATCCCACTCCTTGGCCTATACCCAAAGGACTTAAAATCAGCATACTACAGAAATACAGCCACAACAATGTTCATAGCTGCTCAATTCACAATAGCCAGATTGTGGAACCAAACTAGATGCCCTTCAATTGAGGAATGGATAAAGAAACTGTGGTATATATATACCATGGATATTACTCAGTCATAAAGAATAATAAAATTATGGCATTTGCAGGCAAATGGATGAAATTGGAGAATATCATGCTAAGTGAGATAAGCCAGTCTCAAAAACCAAAGGGCGAATGAATCACTGATAAGTGGATGATGACACATTAGGAGTGGGAAGGGGGCAAGAATGGAAGAAGGAGGGACTCTATAGAGGATAAGGGGTTGGAAGGGGTAGGAGGAGAAAAAAAATAACAGAATGAATCAAAACTATTACCCTAGGTAAATGTATGATTACACAAATGGTATGCCTCTACTTCGTGTACAGAGAAACAGATGTATTCCCATTTGTTTACAATAAAAATGAATATAAAAAAGTACATAAAATAGTTTATATCAAATAAAATCATGTGGAATTTTTTAGGTGTCACAACAACAACAACAACAACAAAAAAGTAGATTTTAGGTTCTCTTAGAACATACAAAGAGCAAAAGGAGAAGATGATATATCAATTTGTTTGACTATAGTAATCATTTCACTTTGTATAAAAATATGTCATACACCTTTGAATATATATAATTCTAAACATTACTAAATAAAAATATTTAAAATAATCACTTCTGCCTTTATGTCAGTTTTTGTTTTGTTTACCTTAGTCTGGTATTTTTCTATATTTAACTTTCAATCTTTCTTTTTATTATAGGAACAACATAGAAACTTTAGATTTACAAATCAAAAATGTCTTTTTCTGGTCAGAAAGAATTGAGATCCCTAGATAATGGACCATAAGCCTAGAGAAAAATAGTGTCCTAACATGATGCCAAAGTACGTCTTTTGGTTGACATGATGTATTCTCCTATAGGATAGTGAGTGCCAGACTTCATGGCAAGTATAGAAGAATAATATTTGTGGAAATTAATGTAATTTACAGCAAACTTTGTGAGATAGTGAAAGTGTTATTACTGCATTACAGGTGGGAAACCAAAGGCTTAATAGTTTTCAATGATCTCTCAAGATTACATAGAGGAAGAACTGGAATTAATATCTTTGACTCCAAGCCTTGGTTTCTCTCACTTCATAATACTCTCTCTAGGCCTTTTGGTTTGTCAAACAAGTAAATCTGGACTGTGAAAGATAGTTCCAGGTAACTTATCAGGGACACTAAGAAGCTAGATGTCTACAGCCCATGGCAGGCTCATTAAAAGAGTCACTAAGAATAAATCAACTCTAAATCCCTTTTTCCAGGAGTAAAATTGAAATAATTAAACTAAGGTAGTCATGCTAATAAAGACAAGAAGGAGGTAAGAACAACATAAAAATATATTAGCCTTGAAAAATTATCTGAATCTTTCCTGGGTCCATAATTTATGTAATCTCCTATAAACCAAACAAGTGTCACACGCCTGTAATTCCATATGTACGAGAAGCAGAGGTAGGAGGATTGCAAGTGAGAGGTCAGCCTGGGCAACTTAGAGACCATGTCTCAAAATAAAATTATAAAAGGGCTGGGGATATAGCTCAGAGATAGAGACCCCCACACCTACCTTTGCTGGTCCCAGATACAATCCCTGCTACTGTTAAAACATGTATCTCCTGTGAAACCATGCACTTCAGCACTTAAGCAACCATAATGAAATGCAATGTCACTGAAAAAAATCACAGTATTAACAAAAGAAATAGTTTGTATTAATGTGTGCCCTATCTTTTTATTTATAATCTACATGTGTTTCCATATTAGCTCTTCCCAATAAGCAGAAACATTTCTATTCAGTAAGCTTATCTTATGCAGCAAAGTACACAAATAGCCTTGTAGAGTTGGATACTTAAGGCAATCTATTGCTTGTCTAGTTAAGGAAATATGCCATAATCATTAAACACATGAATGGTAACAAGCCATTTCCTTAATGAATGCCTATTAAGGTATATTAAAGCCAGCTTATAAATAGCCTTTAAAAATCATCTGGACTACCAAAATTTATGTAGCCTGCCAGATTAGTAGAGTTCTCAACTGGATTCCAGCATCTTCTGTGTTCAGGAAATATTCCCTCCCTCTCCAGCATCTTTTCCTCTTTGCTGCAGCTGACAGCCTCTCTCCAAACTCTCAGTTTTGCTCTCAGACTCTGTTCAATGTTCATTTCCTCTGTGGTTCCTCCAGGGATTTGACAATGAGAAGGGTGCCCTTCTTAATATTCACTTGTACTTAGTGGACTTTACCAGGGATTGTAACATCATGTAACTGTACCCACAAGCTGTGTGGAACGTCTGGACAGACACAAGTCCCAGCTCTCCATTCACTGATACAGGCTTTCTCTTAATCACGCCCTTTGGTCCTGGGAACTCTTGACTTTACTCTTAACTTGCCCTGAACAGCATTTCAGTCACATTGAAAGTGATGCTTCAACCATGCTGGAGCTCTGAAGATAGGGGAGAAGTTCACAGAATTAATAGATATTTACTGAGACTCTTTTTTGGGCCTAACACAATGCTTATTGCTGAGGTGCCATGTGTGAGTAATTGGCAGTTATGTTTTATGAACTGAAATAGGAAAGTAAAGAATAATAACTTAGATGAAGAAGTATGTCTGAAGATGTTACACTTGAACCTCACTAAGACATCTAAGAGAAAACCTGGGAAACTGAAAACACAAGTATAATTCTATGCTGCTGGGACATTACATTTTAATTCAATTGCACAGCAGTGATAGTAGAAGTCATAGATGTATATATGACCTTTAAAGGAAAAATTACATTTGAATTTGTTACATATCTACCTGTGCCAGAAGAAAACAAGTTTTAATGAAAGAAATCAAGAAGAGATGCATGATAAGTTTATAGATGTAGCACAGCAGGTCCTAGGCATTCCTACTGCTTTAGCAAAGAGAATAAAACTGAAGAAAGATATCATCTCTCTGTACCTTCACTGAAAGCAAACCAAACTTGTGAAGTCGTATGGAGCAAGTATTGCCATCTCCATTTGACCCACAGGATTAGTGGACTCACCAAGAGCCCATCAGTTTATGCTGGAACTGGAATAATATTCTGGGTGTCCTGTTTTCTCAGTGTCTCTGTTTCCTCTTCAGCTGTGCTCAAAATGAGGTCAGAGAGAAGAAGGGGATGCATTCCTGCTCATTTAGTGAGGGATGCAGGAAGGCCAATTGGTTTGTGAAAAGGCAGCTATGTCAGAGTTCAGAGTGTCTTGGATGATGGACCTAAAGTCTCATTTCCACTCTGGAGAGCCATTAGAATGGGTTAAATGTCCACAGAACATGTTATTCTTGTTTTGTTCTATCCATCTGGACTATAAATCATATGTTTATAATAGGGCAGAGTCTGGGTTAGGATTGGTTGATAGATTTAAAAAAAAAGGTGGCAATAATTGTTGGCTTATTAAAGAGTTCTTCTACTTTACAGAAAACAATATTTATTCTTTGTGATATGTACATTTCAGCAGTCTGGAATAATATTAAGAGGGAGAGGAAAAAGGTATTTACTCCAGATATTGTATTTTGTTCCATAAAGACAAAAGTCTTTAAATAATGCAGCTTTGGGGGGCTTTTTAATAAAATGTTTTATGGTTGGCATAATTACTTTATGTTACTTAGAGGAAGGTGCACATATTTGAAGAGTACAGTTTGAAACATTGTGACATATACTTAGATTTGTACTGCCACCACCACCAAGGTAGGAACATGGCCTCCATCCCTAAACAGTTGCTCATGGGTTTTTGTCATCTAACAAAAAGGTGGGTCTCTAACTCCTACACTCATCTCCCTGCAAACTGTTGATTTTCTTTCTCCTCACTATTCACTAAATTGCATCCCCTAGCATTTATATATTTGAAAACATATAGTATGTACCATTTGGGAAGGGGGTGATCAGTGTTACTCTTCTTTCTCTGAGCTTAATTATTTTGAAATTCAGCATATATGAATATCCCAGTTTGTTTATTCATTCACATGTTGGTGGATATTTGGATTTCTTCTAATTTCAATTATTAGAAATATAGCTGCTATGAACATTTGTATACAAGTCTTTTTTTATGGTTTCATTTCTCCAGACAAATTTCCAAGTTGTTTTCCAAACTGCTTGTACCATTTAAATTCCCACAATCATTAAAATAAATTACGTTTAGGTTACAGGCCTTATAAATGTAAAAATTCTGCACTAAAGAGGTATTATAAACCCCTTAATACATTAGTTGTGAAGTTTGTTTTATCAGAAATGTCTTTATTTTGAATAAATATTGAAGTACAGTGCAGTTGATAGCAAATTATGTTTAATTTGGGCACCATTGATTGCGAACAGTTTTGAGTTTTGAAAACTCCTCAGTATCTTTAGCTTGTCAAACTGACACATATGAAAGATGCTCTACATCATATGTCATCAGGGAAATGTAAATTAAAAACAATGAGATACCACTACCATGACCTTGGAATATTTGACCTCTTTAAGGCTCTATTTCATTTTTTACCTATCCCCATTATATTAAGACTCAGTTGACAATTAAAAGTTATATATACATGTATGTGTATATATATATATACATATATATACAATATACATGATATTTTAATATTTATGGTACTTTGTGAAATGATTAAATCAGGCTGATTAACATATCCATTGTCTGACATACATTTTTGTTATGAAAACATTTAATATTGACTCAGGAATTTTCAAATATACACTAAATTACTATTAACTGTAGTATCCATGCTGTACAATAGGTCTCCAGAACTTAACATAGCTAACTGAAACATTATATTCTTGACCATCTTCTCCCCCACTCCTCTCCATCTTCAGCCTTCACTGCTGACATTCTACTCACTTCCTGTGAGTTCATTATTTTTAGATTCCACATGTAAGTGAAATTTTGCAGCATTTTTCCTTCTGTGTCTGACTTATTTCACTTAGCATAGTGTTCAATAAGTTCATCTATACTCCACAAATGACAGTGTTTCTTTCATTTAAAAGGGTGGATTGTATTCCATTTTGTATATATTTACATTTTCTTTATCAGTTCATCTGTTGGCAGACTTAGATTATTTGATTTCTTCACTTCTGTGAAAAATACTACAATGAATGTTGGAGTACTGATGAGATTGAGCATTTGTATAAATAAATCTGTTGGTTATTTATGTGTCTCCTTTTCAAAAATGTTTATTTAGATTTTTCATCCATTTTTAACTGGGTTGTTTTCTTGCTAACGTGTTGTTTGAGTTCTTTATATATTCTGGCTATTAACCCCTGTCAGACTTATTGTTTGTAAATATTTTCTCTCATTTTGTAGACTGTCATTTCACTCTGTTGATTGTTTCTTTGCTGTGCAGAAGCTTTATAGTTGGAAACAGTCCTATTTATTTATTTTTACTTTTCTTGCTTGTACTTTTGGGTTTAGGTACAGAAAATCATTGCCCAGATTCATGTCATGGAACTTTTGTCCATATTTTCTTCTAGTAGCTTCATAGTTTCAGGACTTAAATTTAAGTCTTAAATTCATTTGGGGATTATTTTTGTATATTGCAGGAATTAAAAGCCTAATTTCATTTCCTGCATGGGGAAGTCCAGTTTCCCAGTAGCATTGATTGAAGAAACTGTCATTTCCCTGTTGGGTTCTTGACACCTATGTTGAAAATAGGTTGACTGAAAATGCAGGTTTACCTCTAGGCTCTGTATTCTCTTCCATTGGTCTAGGTGTCTGCTTAATGCCAGCACCATGCTGCTTTTTTATTAGGATGCTGTGTTAGTTAGCTTTTTGTAACCCTGACCAAAATACTTGACAAGAATAACTTAGAGAAGAAAAACTTTATTTTGGTTCATGATTTCAGAGGTCTCAGCCATGGTCAAGCTGACTCCATTTCTCTGAGCCTAAGTTGAAAGCAGAACTTCAAGGCAGAAGGACATGGCAGAGAAAGGCTGTTCACTGAATGGCAGTCAGGAAGCAGAGGATGGGGGAAATGAGAGAGAGGATGCATGAGAGAGAGAGAGAGAGTGAGCAAAGGAGCCAAGGACAAAATATAAACCCCCAAATTGTGTCCTCAGTCACCTCCTTCCTCCAGCCACATCACACCTCCAATAGTATAATAGTGCTTTTCACTGATCAGGTTATAACTTGCATAATCTAACCATTTCACTT
Source organism: Sciurus carolinensis (assembly GCF_902686445.1). Classification (NCBI taxonomy): domain Eukaryota; kingdom Metazoa; phylum Chordata; class Mammalia; order Rodentia; family Sciuridae; genus Sciurus; species Sciurus carolinensis. The sequence continues at coordinate 109,377,675 of NC_062218.1, forward strand.
CTGAACATTCCTACATTAACAAGAACTCTTGGGGAATACCTCATATCTGAACAATACATAGTATATTTGAAATTCAGTAATATGGTGCCTTCAGTTTTTGTACTTTGTTTTCAAGATTGCTATTGCTGTTTGGGGTCTTTTCCTGATTCCACATGGATTTTTGCGATTATTTTTTAACTATTTCTGTGAAAAAAAAGCCTTTGAAATTGTGTTAGGGATTGCACTGAACCTGTATATTGCTTTGGGTATATGGGGTATGTTGGCGATATTAATGCTTCCAGTTTATGAATACGTGTTATCTTTTTAATTTTTTGCCTTGGTCAATTTCTTTCATCAGTATTTTATAGGGTTCAGTATACCAGATGTTATCCTCCTTATTTAAATTTATGCCTAAGTAGCTCTTTTTCTTTTCATACAATTGTAAATAGAATTATTTCTTCATTTCTTTTTGGATGATAATTTATTCTTCAGTATACAAATGATACTGTTTTGCAAGTTTATTTTTTAATCCTGAAACTGTGATAGATTAGTTTATTCTAACACTTTTTGTTGGGGTCTTCAAGGTTGTCTTTCTATATATGTATTTTTTCATTAGCAGAGAAAATTTACCTCTCCCTTTATAATTTGGATACATTTTATTGCTGTTCACAACTGTGGCTATAACTCCAGTACTGTGTTGAATGGATGTGGTTAAAGTATTTTTACCTTTGCCTTATTTGTGATCACAGAGACAAAGCTTTCAGATCTTTGCTGAAGCATATAACATGAGCAGTTAACAGTAAGCATATAATATATGGCTGTTATGTCAAAATATATTCCTTCTATCTTATTTGTTGAGAGCTTTCAATCATGAAATATTTTGACTTATAATTTTCTTTTCTTTCTTTTTCTTTTTGTTAAGTGTCCTTTTCTCTCTTGGTATCAGGGTAATCATGGCTTCATAATATCCTCCTTTCCAATTTTTTAGAATCATTGGAGGATCAGTCTTAATTCTTGAAATGTCTGGTAGAATCCTCCAGTGAATTCATCAGGACAGTGCTGGAGTCTTCATCCACCAGGGCCAGTCCCATGTTGGGGTTTATCAGGGACTGGACCCTGAGTCCACTAGAGTGAATCTGGAACCTGGGTTTCAGGAAGCCAACCTGGAGCCTGAATCTTTGGAGCTAATCTGGTGGTGCCACAAGGCCTGGAGTCTGAGACTGAGGATACTAGCCTAGAGGCTTAGAGTGTGGCTGGCCCAAAGACTAGATTGCAGAAATTGCAAGAGTGTGCTGGAGTGGATCTGGACCCTGGACCCTGGACCCACTGAAGCATGGTATGGTGGACGTGGCACAGGGTCTGCCTCAATGTCCATTGGGGCTGGCCTCAAGTCTGCTTCATCTGCAGGTACTAATCTGGAGCCCTTTTCTGCTGAAGCTGAATTGCCACCAAGTTTTACTGGGGTCTGATTCTGGTATCCATGGCTAATTTGGGTGCTTACCTCACTCCCCCACCCCAACACAGGATTTCTGTCCTCTCTGTGCTCTCTGGGCTTGGGTGAGGGACAAGGCAGGTCATGTGAATCTATCCTTCCTACCTTCTTCAATGTATCTTTTCTAATTATTGCACTAAATTCCAGTCTTGAATTCTTTACCTGGATTCTTACTCTTGTGAAGGCATTATTTTCTGTGAATTGTTCAAATTTAGGTTTCTGCAGAGAGAGGAATGCTAGAGGGTGCTATTCTGCCACTTCTGATGGGGCTCCTCTAGTTTCTTCAGTTTCTAAACAGAGGCCCATTCCATCGGTTCTTGTGATGAACAAGTGAACGTGCATATAAAGTAGTGAGTATATATGTTCGTTGGGAAAAATTACACAGAGAGTAACTTAGAAACTTTAGATCGTGAGGCACTTTCTATTGAGAACTAGAAAGGATATGTCGGCTGCACGCTTTTCGGGAGGATCTCTCTCTGTGTTCTGTTTCCATCTCTTTCTCTCTTTTCTATATTTTCACTGTTAAAATTAAAGGTGATATTATGAACATGATTCAGCAGAGCATTCCCCACACTTCTCCCCCACCAGTCACCTCTTTCTGTGTTAAGTGTCTTACACAGAGAACACTGAAATCTCTTGTCCAGTTATTAGTGGACAAATAGAAGCACATTCATTTTAAAATTAGAAATTATATGTACATTTTCAGGTAATGATGAATGTTTTTAATTTTGATTTTAAAATCTGTGGAAAACTTATCTTTTCGTTTTGGTCATATACATGCAATGATTCAACACTACATTTGCTTACACTCTTCTGTTGCCATCAACACTTCTACCTACTTACAGAAGATGGATAATTCCTAGTTATTTTCCATATAAGTCATACAGTGTTTGAAAGAAGAATAAAATTCAACATGGAAGCAAAGAAGGTCATTAGAGACTATCTAGAACAATTCTTTCATTGTAAAGACAAAGGAGACTTGAAATGGGTGGCTCTTTATATATTTTATTGTGTTTTTAAGGTGATTTCAGGAGAAATGAGGGATAGACATACACATTCCTTGTACTATCTTGAACTTGGATGTTTCATCTTGTCCATTCATATAATTTTTGAAAAGATAATGTATCAACTAAAACTATTTTGAACATCATTAGACTATATATCTATTCCTGCTACCAAAATGTTTTATCACAGGTTGTTCTTCCTGGGTCCGGCATCTCTCTACATGTGACTTCTGTAATTTCTCTTACTTTATAGAGAGCTCTGAGAATGATTCTTCTGGACAGTCATTAAAACTGTTCATTAATAAATGCATGCCTATCAAAATAAAATGGTATCTAGAAGCTTCCTTCTGCTTTCTATTCTCAGCTGTTCAAATTAAAAATGACTGTAGATATGACTGAATTAGTGTTTTTACTTTATAGTCAACTTTCTGGTTATTGGGCAGGGTGCTGGTTAATTCTGTTTCTTTAGAGGTGACTTTCATAATTGAGTTCCTGCTGTAAAACTTCACTTACTGAACACTTAAGTTATAAGTATCCATTTGCATGTACATTTTACATTGATAGAATGTTTACTTAAAAAAAGAAATCAAAATTGTGTAAAATTTCAGTTTGTATCTATACCTTCCAAGAAATCAACTGGTTTGGAATGTCACAAGAGATAACTGAAAAGTTAAACATATGAAAATGAGAAATGTTTCACTGAATAATTTTTATAATGTTAACCCTAATTTAAATAATGAAAGCATAGCAAATAAAATCCAACAGTTGTTTTAAATTAAAAGAAAGTATGTTGATGTATAATTTTCCTTATAAGTGTTAAAATAATACTGCAGCTCTGAAGGGAGATATGTGGCAAGAAATCTAATCATTATGTGAAAAGATTAAGAGGCAAAGAGATATATATCGTGTGATATATTTGGAAATTAGTTTCTGTGACAAGCTAGTTTTGTCTGTTTTTGAATTCTACATTTATGGAATTATAAAAACTATAAAGTGTACTCTCTCTCTCTCTCTTTTTTTTTATGTTAGCCGTTAAACCCAGGACTTGCACATTCTCAGCAAGCATCCTACCACTGAGCTGCACCCCAACCCAAAACATAATTCTTATAGTTGAGTAAATGAATAGAAACTCTACCAAATGTGAAGAGGAATAAGGCCAAGTGGAATATTCTCCAAACTGCCAACAGAATTTATATTACCACATTAATAGAAGATTGATCACTGTATGTAAATGGCTTCACATTTTCTTAAGATAACTGTACATTGATTTGGTGGTAAGGTGAAAGACCACTAACTCTTCCTTGCTAACACTTTCTTCTTTAATTCTAGTACTATGTGATTTTCTTTTATTGAGTTCAACTATAGACGTATAAAATGTTTCAGAAATATTTTCACCACCACTTCTATGTGTCTTTTTATGACAAGAAGTCATACATTAGCTTAGTCAGTGATATTTCCAGAACTATCTTCCAGTTGTAATCCTCAAATTTTCTGTTTCTCTGATAACACTTTTTTTTTTCTAGCAATGTTACAGATTCTGTGTCTTTTCTTTTATCTTCTCATTTCCTATATCCCAAAGGAATCTGTGCTGGGGGAACAGGAAAAAATATGCACTGAGTTTATCACCTTGATCTGATAACTCATAGTATTTTTTATTTTCACTCACTCTTTCACATCCTGAGTTGAGCCCTAGGGAAGCACAATGAGCCAGGCTGTGCACTTGTGAAGAGGTTGCAAAAGAAAATCAGAAGAACCACATTCACTGACCACATTTAATATAGCAGATACTAAAGGAAAAAGGCGATGGAGTAAGAAGTGAGAGAATACTTCTTTTTCCTTGTGTCATATTCAGAGTGCATCCAGTTTGAGCAGCAAGTGATCCTAGTTGCTGACCATAGGGTAACTAGAGGAAGGCTCAAAGAGCAAACATTGATAATAACCCACAGATCTTACAGAAGTGAATAGCAGACAAATCCTGAGAACTGAGTGCAAAGGAAAATGTAAGACTCTTCAAAGGAAATTTCAGTGTCAGAATCCTTCCAGCAGATTTATTCCTAACACTTGGTTATGGTTTTTCAAAAGTACATTTTGAAATATCAGTAAGGTCGTATGACACATTGGACAGCTTATTCTTTTAAGTAGTTATCACTTTCTAACACATTTTTAAAAATTAAACTTTGCTCACACATCTACCTTATACTATATTTTAAAAAATGTAAAAGCTCTTCCAATTGAAAAAACCAAATCAGTTCTATGAAAAATGACAGATAATTTGGCAGCAAACATCAGTAGCCCAAAGGTCTGTTATACTTTGCAAATTGTAATTTCAATTATTGAAAACTGTTCATGCCTGCAATTTGATTTCTCTCATGCCTAAAATAATGTTTTCTTATTTTGAGCCTGCAGGACTATGCTAATTTATGAATAGTGAAGAATTTATTGGCAATTCATTTTAATTTATTGTAAGCAGCAACCTCAGGGCCCTTCAAATTCCTTCCATCAAGAACTAGATTCAGGCCAGGCATGGTGGCGCTTGCTGGTAATCCCAGGGGCTGCGGAGACTGAGACAGGAAGATTGTGAGTTCAAAGCTAGCCTCAGCAATGGTGAAGTGCTAAGCAATTCAGTGAGACTCTGTCTCTAAATAAAATACAAAATAGAACTGGGGAAGTGGCTCAGTGGTTGAGTGTCTCTGAGTTCAATCCCCTGGTACCAAAAATACAAAAGACAAAACAAAATGAACAAACAAAAAAACTGCACTTGGAAATTGGTAATATCCAATCTTCATGGACTACATATGAGCACCTTACCTGCGGTGTTTTAATTCATTTAAGGGAGAATTTTTTTTCTTGACTTTAATTTGTTAATTTTCTACACATTTCATCTTTCTGATTTTCTACCTTCATAAACTTTACTTTCCTTCTGTTCTTCAGTTTCTTGTAAGTTGACAATCAACTTTTGTATATTCACCAGATCACTCCTTCCCCTGAATAAAAGCACTTTAACTTCATATCTCCTATCAAGCTATTTGTTAAATGTCAAGAATAATTCACATGATGCACACATTAAGATGTGAAGCATAATCAATAAACTGTAGAATAACATCATAAAGAAAACCTGTATTTGAATTCTTTTTTAGCTGATAATCAATCTTTTCTTTTTTTTTTTTAATTCGTAGTTGTAGATGGACAGCATGCCTTTATTTTATTTATTTTTATCTGGTGCTAAGGATCGAACCCAGTGGCTCATCTGTGCTAGGCAAGCACTCTGCTGCTGAACTACTGCCCCTCCCCTCTGATTATCAGTCTTGAATTGGAATGATTATCATTCTTGGCTCAGCTCTATGAACTATCTCTATTTCTTTATACAAATGTTCCAACATTCTGGAATCCATTATTAATGTTTATAAAACGACTAAGAATTTAGTTCTGTTGTTATTATCTAGTGATCTAAGAATTATTTGATAAATATTACATAATTCTTCAGTATATAAATGCTGTCTGAATCACTGTGAAAGACTGAAATATTTTTTGCTTTATATTCTGTGCTTATAGTGTAAAAAGCTGAGGCAATATAATAAAGCAAAAGACACAAGATGCTATTTGATGAAGAAAAATGATAGTATATATATTATATACACATATATATAAAATGATGGTATATATTTTATTTGTTCAAATATTAAATACAAGAATTTATGGAAAGGTAAGAAAGGATTCTAGAAAAAGTTTTAAATTGAATTACTCATCAATACATTCATGTGCTTTTTAATTAATTAAACAAATGTTTTCCGAACCCTGCGGCAGGTGCTGGGAACAAAAAAAAATAATAAGGTTTATTGCCTATCTGTAAGAATCTTAGAATTTTACTAGGGATAGAGAAACATGGAAGAAGAAAATGCAGGTCCTTTAAAGGTAATTAATATGTGTAATAGCGTAATATTATAGTTCATTATATTTGAAATGTGGAATTGATTGGGTTATTTAAAATAAGAGAAATCAACCTTAACTAGCTTATGTTGAAGATCTATGGATGGATGCCTGTGAAGATGAAACTTGGGAGCTAGAAGGAATTGGAACCAGAGTTAAATGGTGACAGGGCATTCTCAAGCTGTACCTGTTTCTGTCTATAGAGATGCACATATTCAGTAGTAAAGAAAAGCATTAGTGAAGATGTACTCCATTAGTTCAGTAGTATTAGAATGACAAAATGAGAAGAGTTCAGATTCAAACCCAAATTTCTGGTTTGCAGAATTATTTGGATTATGTTCTTATGAACCAACATAGAAATTATAGGATGTGGGCAAGTCCAAGGGCAAATACAGTGAGTTCATTCTGGCATTTATTGTGTAGCTTCTAGGTAGAGATTAGCAGTGAGCATGTGGATATGTGGAAGTGAACTCAGCAAAGAAGATACTAATAAGTAGATTCATTGAATTTAGTATTTCAGAGATGGTGGTGAAATGCACTTTGGAAATAGAAATGAGAGGCACTGTGTACAAGTATGCAGATAGTAATGATTGTAGTTTACCCACTCCCATGGCAGTGGGTAAATCTTTCTAAAAATAAAAGGAGAAACCAACATGAGGTGACTTAAACACAATAATTTGTGATGGTTTTTATGCATAGAAAATTCATGTCATACATGCAACAGAAACCACCTTTTCATTATATGATATACTGCCAGGATTGGTTTAAGAACTCAATAAATATGTGTTGTATATATGAATGAAATAACATTTCAAGGTGAGGAACTGAGGAAACTACTGTACTTGAAACAAAGTTGCCTTTTTCAAGTGGCTTTGTTTAGTTTATCATTTATTGCATGACAAAATTGACAAGAGGCATAGTGCTATAATACTGCTTAGAACAGTAAAAAAAAAAGAGTCCATGATTCTTGAGCAAAACTCTTATGTATTCAGACAAACAGATTACCTAATCGTGTCGTTTGCTTTTTATAGCTAACCATTTTGAACTATACAAATAACTTTAACATTTGAAATTAATACAGGGAAAATTACTCTGATGTTGAAAGTCTGAAATTCTCTCTAGCCTTTAACCCATTGAAATGACAGATTTTGTAATTCAATGTTTGCCCTTGTAAAGTTTGCTTAAGAATGAAATTATATTGCACAGAGGAGGCAGACGATGCTCCCTTTCAGCATTTAATATTTGCAGTCCTGAACACGAGGACAAATGCCTCTGAAAAGACAAGTTCTAGTACACAGTGAAAAGGACAGTGATTGCCCAGAAAATTATCCAAAGTGGCATTTTTGGGCTCTACCTGACAGACCACTTTGTTAACGGAATGAATGACTCGATGGTAAAATCTCTGAAAATTAATCTACATATTTAATGCAATTCCATTTAAAATTTTAGCAAATTTTCTGTGGAAGCTAGCAAACAATCTATATGGAACTACAAAGAGCTTTGTGTAGAAATACCAAGAACTAAGGGTTATGAAGACATTTTTAAAAGAGAGTAAAATTAGAGCTATGTATGCTATTGGATATCAAGTCTTACTGTAAAGTCATTATTTAAGAATACACTGGAATTTCTACAAGGATGATCAAATTTTCCAATGGGTCAGAATATATTTTAGTGATAACCTAACACATTTATGGGCATTTGATTTATTATAAAGGTAGTACTGCAAAGCAGTGAAACAAATAAATTTTTTAAAAAATAAAAACCTGGGTTGCTTGCATATTCAAATAGAATATTCTTCATACTATAGGCAAAAACAAACTGTAGAATTAGATGTAAATATAAAAATAAACATAAATGTACCTAGAAGACAACATATGCAAGTGTCTTCTTCATCTGGGGATACCAATAGAGTTCTTAAACAGTTCTCATGAAACATAAAACACAGCAATCATGACTGACAAACTGAAACACATTAAAATCAGAGAAAGCTGCTCATAATGAGCCACATTTAAGACAACAAAAAGTCAAATTGTATCATGGGATAAGATACTTGCAAAACTTGCAACTCAAAATATATACCTATATAAAGATTTCTTACAGATCAATATAAAATAATAATTAGATAAGCCCAATAGAAAGAGGAAAATATTTAAATGCATACTTTACAAAAACGTAACAGAAAGGTCAACAAACATATGAGAGCACACTCAACCTTGTTAATTATCAAGAATGATAATAGAAATCTAATGAAATATAACTTTACCCCAGCATGATGACTAAAATTTTGAAATACTAACCAAAATGTTATTAAAAATGTCAGGCAACTGCAATATTCTTATACTGATTTTCGTGGCACAAATTAGTACAACTAGTTTGGAAAACTGACACAATCTATCAAAGTTGAGTATATATCATCTATGTTTTAAAAAATTCACCACCATGTAAATACTTAAGAAATGAGTGCATGTGTGGATCAGAAAATATATACCAGGGGCTGGGGTCATGGCTCAGGAGTAGAGCACTCACCTAGCATGTGTGAGGCCCTGGGTTTGATCCTCAGCACCACGTAACAATAAAATAAAGGAATTGTGTCCACCTACAACTAAAATATGTATGAATATTTTTTTAAAAGGTATATACTAGAATTTTAATAACATATTTGCATTGGAATAAATGAATAAATTATGCTCTAATTATACACAGAAATGAAAATGAATAGACCATTCCTACTCCTATTTGGATAAACTTGGATGAAATTCTGTCACAAAATATGAGAAAAAGAAATAAGAAAAAAAAATACATACTCCATGGTTCTAGTGCTACAAAGCTCAGAACTAATCTTTGGATCTGATCTTGAATACAACTGAAGAATGGAGAGAAGGTATCAGGGTTATTACTGATTGGGAAAAGTCATGAGGAGGTTTATGAGGTGCAGATAATATTCTGTTTCACAATTTGGTTTGCAAGTTCTTGGATGCGTTCTTTGGTGATAATTCTGATACTCAAGTTTTGACATTTGAAGGAATTGGTTTAACGTTCATAAAGCTCTATGACCAGTAGAGCACATAGATTTTGCTTATTGTCTATTTTTTTTCCCTCTGGGTTAAAAAACCTTTTTTCTCTCAGTGCCTAGTAATAAGGGACCTGAACTGACTCTTATACTATAAAGGAAGGCACTTATTATTTAAAGGTAAAATGACCATGCTCTAAGATTATATTTTGTGCCTGGAAATTAAGAATATTATATTATTATCATAACCATCATCATTTTGATGGGTTTGAAGTATAAAAGACCTAAAGCAGTTAATTTTACAAAGAGTCCCTCAAGTTATTGAATCAAATATGAATAGAGAATAAGTTGAATGCATAAACTTTTGATTGGCTTCCATTCCTAAGAGGTTTATGAACAGTAATTCTTAAATATCTCTTCAGTAAACGTAATATGTGGCTTAAAATGTTTTAGATTCTATTATTGTGACCATTTTTAATGAAAGAGAAAAAATGAGGATAAAACAAAAATATAACTTCACAGTGAACATTTTTACTTTTATTTAAAAATTACGAAAAATATTGTCTTAGTCTGTTTAGCCTGACATAACAAAATAGAGTAAACTGGCCACTTATAAACATATTTCTTATGGTTCTAAGGCCTGGGAAATTTAAGACCAAGGCATTGGCATATCAATATCTTTTGAGTTGTCTACTTTTTGGTTGATAGAAATAGACACACTTTCTCACTGTATCCTCAGATGGTGGAAGGGCAGAGGGCTACCATTAGGTTCTTTTTCAAAATTCACATCATGAAGATTTCCATGATCTCATCACTTCCCAAAGATCCTGCCTCAAATGTCATCTGATATCATCACTGTAGGGAGTTAGGATTTCAATATGACTTTTGGGGGTACATATATATTCAATCCATTATAAATATACACTAAAATATTACATGATACATCTTTAGTTGGCAGTACTGTGACTTTTAATTTTTTCATTTTACTCATAGTATAATTTCTAATTTTCTATAAAGGACAATTTACCCTGATCAAGTTACATGATTATAAAAAAATATTAATAAGTACATGCTATTTTCTCATCTTATTTAAAATTAAGAAAATCATCATTACCGAAGAAGAAATTTTACACTATTTCAGTTCAAGTACTGGCCTGTTAGGTCCTGATGCTTTTGTTCTTTTTGACCCACAGGAACCATATTCCTTCTTGTAGTACTTAGCTAAATAAAGGGGAGCATGGAACGTAAGTTAGAATTTATACAAGCCACCTTTGGAGTTAAAAAATAATGGTCTACAGAAAGATCTCCTGCTCACTGTTCCCCCTAAAATGACAGAGGAATTCTCAGTCATCCTGTCTTCTCTAGTGAACATTCTGACATGCAGCTAGTTTGAACACTAGCTACTTTGATATGCTATTTTGCGCTTCTAAAATAGAGAAATTTGAAGAGATAATAGCATGTAAAATAAAAAATAAATCATTTTTTTCTACAGATATATATTTGCCTGTCATAAAGCCAGATTTTCTGAAAAGACGAGAAAGCTCAAGGCAAAAGTAATTAATGAATTAATTTTAAATATACAATTGAATGTGCTAATTGAATTTATTTTTTCCTTCATAATGGGAAACATTAAACTTTATAACTTTCTATTATTAATCTCCCAATAGTAGATAACCTATTTTATTATTTCACTGAAAGTTTTACTTAACATTAAAATTCACTGACAATACAATAGAAACATAACCTAAGAAAATAATATACAGCACATCATAGCAAAACTGTAATAATCATCAAGATCGTATATGAAACCTCCAAAGCTACAAAAGAATGACTTTTCTAGTGCTTATTATACAGGAGAAATAATTGACTCAGTATTTGTACCAAGAAAGAAAGATATTAATTTTGAAAAAAAAAACCCTATAATATTGATAAATTGGGAAAACCATGAATATTTCCATATTATTCATCCATCTCAAGTGATATTTAATAAGCATGCTGAAAGAAATACCAAATATAGAGGAGTTGGAATTTTAAGAGATGATTAATAACTTTAATTTATGATCATACCAACTAGTCAAAATCACATATTGACATGATTTGTTGAACCATAATGATTTTAGAATTTTCATGAGATATTTGTTTTATTCTTTGAACTATTACATATTATTTCATTTATTTACCTGGAACTTCTCTATTTTGCAAAAAACATTGTACATTTTGGAAATCACTAATTGTATTCAATCGATTTGTCTGTAAGTTAATGAATGAGAACCAAAGTGGGTTTGAAGACCTCAAACACCAAGTTTCAGCACAAACTCTGATCATCTGGAAATTTACAAAATCTCTGTGGTGTTTCAGAAGAGCACTTGACTTAGAGTTGGAAGACCAGCTTTTAGTTCTAGTTCAGTCATTTGAGTGGGGGTCCCCAGGAGGGCCGTTTTGCTTAGAAGACTCACTGCCGATGTTCCCCTGTGAGCCTGCTACTCAAATTGTGAGAACCACTGAATACTGTGAATGTAATTAGTGATCTTGAGGATCATCTATCTACCCCTTTTTGAAAAAGATGAAGAGTTTCAGTAGACAAGGTGGGAGAGATTTTACAAAAGATTTACAAAAGAAAGTGCTTTGAAGAGAGTCAAAGTCAGTGTCCAGAGGCTGATGAATGAAATGACATACGGGAGAAAAAAAATTAGGAAGAAAAAATTCACTATTTGAGTTGCAGTTTACCCCCTGATCAGAACAGTAAAAATTGGTATTCTGAGGACATAATAGCAAGAGGCATCCAATGTAAACTGAAGATGTGTATATAGGCATGCATAAAATAGGTGATTCTTTTTAACAACTACTTGGAGAAAAGGTTGATTTCTGCTGTAGTTGAGTCTTTACTGTGGATATGGAAATACATGTAGCACCATTGATGGTCATTGTTATCTTTCTTATTTATGCATTCACAAATCCTCCTAAAATATTTCAAAAACATTGGCTTCAACTGATATGCACATGTCCTTAATCTCTTTAAAACCACTGAAAGGAAACAAATTGGAACAAGGACAATAATTTTGTTTTTAGTCTTTCTTCTACTTGAGATCTCTTGGTATCTGAGGCAGTCCCATCCCCCTCTAATAGAATCTCCCCCCTTTCCATTACTCTCTTTCTATCACCTTGTACATTTTCTTATTGTTGGGATCATATCCTGTAATCACTGTCTGCCTCCCTCATAAGAGCCTCAGGTCCATGATGGAAGAAACCCCAGTAGTGTTGACAACACTTCATCCCCAGAGCCCATTATGTATTTATTAAATTCTCAGTTTAATTTATGTATACTTGACATTATGGAAAATATTATTTCATAGATGATGATTAATATTATGATTTAGATATTAGGTGTCCCTCAAACGCTTAAGTGTAAGACAATGCAAAAAAGTTCAGAGGTAAAATGATTGAGTTGAGAGTTTTAACCTAATCAGTGCATTAATCCAGTTGACTGAATTGACTGACTGGTAACCATAGGCAGGCAGGGCGTGATTAGAGAAGGTAGATCATTCAGGGCATTCCTTTGGGTTCTATATTTTGTCCCTGGTGAGTGGGCCAGTCTCTCGGATTGTCATGTCTGAGGTGCCTCTGCCATGCACTCCTACTGCAATGTTCTGTCTCACTTTGGGCCCAGAGCAATGGAGTTGTCTGTCCATGTACTGACTTCTGAAACCATGAGCAGCACCAAATAAACTTTTCCTCTTCTAAAGCTGTTCTTGTCAGGTTGTTTTGGTCACAGTAGTGAAAAAACTGACTAAAACAACTAGAATATTGAATGGTGGTTTCTTTAGGAAATTAGTATAGTCTCTTTTCTTAGACAATCTATTGAGTTGACCAATATATTAGTGAAATTTGTGCCAAAAGAACATGATCCTAAATTACAAAGGATGACTATATACTGTGTAGGATGAGGTGTATTGTGAAAAAGAAATAAAAAATGTGAAAAGTATTTTTGTAATTAATATAGGAAACTAAAGATTGAAGATAGCAGTCATACTTGTGTATGTTCATATGTTATGCACATGTCATAGGTGTGTGCTTATCTCTAAGATGTATATAATAGATATATGACTTATGTCTCATTGCATAGAGTATATATAATGAAATTAGTTTGGTTTCAAAATAATGCAATTTATGTTTTTATGGGTATATTTAAGGGATTTTTGTATCACTATTTGTTGATCAAATATGAAAATTAGAAATAAATTGGCAGTAGAGGTTAAAATAATTTTATATAACTATACATTCATTAAAGAAATTGTTGGATGCAATAGAGGCAGGGGTTGATAAGCTACAGGCAAGTTTACCTTAAGAAAGAAAAAAGTAATATCATTGGGGAAATAAAACAGTTACAAAGCTGGGCATTTTGGTGCACATCTGTAATCCCAGTGATTTGGGAAACTGAAGCAGGAGGATCACAAGTTTGAGACCAGCTTCCACAACTTAGTGGGACATTAAGACATCATTACCCTATGTACATGTATGGTTACACGAATGGTATGAATCTACATTGTGTACAACCATAGAAGTGAAATTATGTGCCCCATGTGTGTACAATGAATCAAAATGCAGTCTGTAAAAAATAAAAATAAATAAATAAATTAAAATAAATAAAAAAGAAATTTAGTGAGACTGTCTCAAAAAAAAAAATTTGAAAGAGTTGAGTATGTGACTCAGTGATAAGGTGCCCCTGGGTTCAATCACCATTACAAAAAAAAAGATAAAACATTAAAACTGCTGAAAGTATTCTCTAAATGCTCTGAAAATATTGATAACTACAGTATCAAAACAATTCTGTGATTTAAAAAACATTGACTCTCAGAACATCTATTGATAATTTTTGGAGAATATTGATTTTGGAAGTTGGAAACAAGAATGTTAATTTCAACTTGTTCCTGGAGTTAAAGAAGTGACTGATGATGCAGCAGTAATAGAAAGTTGAACAAAAAATAAAGAAAGAAAGAAAGAAAGAAAGAAAGAAAGAAAGAAAGAAAGAAAGAAAGAAAGAAAGAAAGAATTTTGATGATGTTCACCATAAAGGAATTGAGAAACTTGTGCTTTCAGATAGGCACATGTATACTGGGTTTTAGGAAATCAGATTATTTTTTAAATTTCTTAGAGAATGAGTGAAAGATTTTTCTTAAATTTTTTATTGGTGTGTTATAACTGTATATAATAGTGAATTTCCAGGTGATATTGGTGGATGTATACAACATAATTTGGTCAAGTTCATTCTCCAGTATCTCCTCTTTCCCTTCCTTCTTCCTTTCCTTCCCCCAATGCCATTTTTCAATTCCACGGGTCTCTCTTCTATTTTCATGAGATGACTTTTTTCTTCTTTTACTCCCTGGTTTCCACACAGGAACCTTGATTTTCTGTGTCTGGATTATTTCACTTAATACGATATTCTACAGTTTCATCCATTTTCTGCAAATGACATAATTTTATTCTTCTTTATGTCTGAGTAATCTTCATTTGTATATATATCACATTTTCTTTATTCATTCATCTGTTGACATACACCTACACTGGTTGCACATCTTGGGTATTGTGAATTATGTGCTAGGAACATGGCTATTCAGGTATGGCTATAGCATGATGATTTTATTCTTTAGGATAAATACCAAGGAGTGGTATAGGTGATTTGTATGGTGGTTTCATTCCTCGTCTTTTGAAAACCTCCAAACTGATTTCTATAGTGGTTGTACTAATTTACCATTTTACCAACAGTGTATAAGTGTTACATTTTTCCATATTTTTGCTGGCAATTATTGTTATTTGTACTTTTTACTGATTGCCATTTTAACTAGAATGAGATAAAAAATGTCAGTGTAGTTTTGATTCAAATTTCCCTAATTTCTGAAGATGTTGAACACTTTTTCATGAATTTGTTGGCTATCTAAATTTCTTATTTTGAGAAATGTCTGTTTAGTTCATTTGTTCATTTGTTCATTTACTGTTTGGGTTATTGTGTGGTGTGTATGTGTGTGTGTGTGTGTGTGTGTGTGTGTGTGTGTGTATGTTTTAAGTTTTTTGACTTCTTCATATATTATGGATATTAATCCTCTTTCAGAAGAGTAATTTTAAAAGATTTTCTTCCATTCCATGGCGTCATTCTTTATATTCTTCATTGTTTCCTTTGCTATGTGAATGCCATCTCATTTGTTAAATCTTTGTTTTATTTCTTGACTGTAGAAGTCTTATTGAGGAAGTTGTTGCCTGTGATTATACATAGTAGTGCTGACTACGTTTCCTTTTAGAAGTTGCAAAATTTCAGGTCTAATTCCTAGGTCTTTAAACCACTTCAAGATGACTTTTGTGCAGGATAAAATAAGTTTATTCTTCTAGATATTGTTATTCAGTTTTCCTATCACCATTTGTCCAGTTTTCCTACACCTTTTATCCAGTGTATGTTTTTGGCACCTTCGTTAAAGATCAGATGACTGAAGTTGTGTGCATTTGTCTTTGTGTCTTCTATTCCATTCCATTGGTCTACACATCTGTTTTTATGCCAGTACAATGCTGTTTTGTTACAATAGCTCTATAGTATAATGGAAGTCAGGTATTTAGTGCTGCCTCCAAATTTTACTCTTTTGACTCAGAAGAGCTTTGGTTATTCTGAATCTTTTGTTCATCCATGTGGATTTTAGGATTGGTTTTTCTAGTTCTATGAAGAATGCCATTGGTATTTTGATGCACTGAATCTGTAGATCACTTTTGGTATTGTGGCTGTTTTAATGACATTAACTCTACTGATATAAGAATGTGGGTAACATTTCCATATTCTAGTGTCTTCTTCAGTTTCTTTATTTTAGTGTTCTGTAATTTTTATTGTAGAGGTCTTCTTCCTTTTTGATTAGATTTATTCCAAGGTGTTATGATTTCGATGTGAGATGTCTCCCAAGAGCTCATGCATGAAACAATACAAGATAATGTAGAGGTAAATGATTAGATTATGGGAGCTTTGACCCAATCAATGAATTAATCACCTGATAGGAATTAACTGGGTGGTAAATAAGGCAATTCGGGAGTGCATAGAGGAAGTGGGTCCCTTGGGGCATGACTTTTGGGTATGTACTTTGTCCCTGGTGAGTGGAGCATTCTTCCTCTGCTTCCTGATTGTCATGTCCCAAGCTGTTTTCCTCCACCACACTCTTCTACCTTGATGTAGTTGCCTCATTTTGGGCACAGAGCAATGGAGTCAGCTGTCTATGGACTGAGACTTCTGAAACTGTAAGTGCCAAATAAACCTCCTTCTCTAAAGTTGTTCTGGTCAGGTCTTTTGGTCATAGCAGCAAAAAGCTGTCTAAAGCAGTAGACATATTTTTGAGGTTATTATGAATATACTTGTTTATCTGACTTCTTTTTCAGCATTCATAATTGCTATATAGAAAAACCATTGATTTTTGTATGTTGATTGAGTATCCTTCCACCTAGCTCAATTTGTTTATCAGTTCTAGAAATCTTCTAGTGAACTTTTTTTTTGATCTTTTAAGTAGAGGATTTATCATCTGCAATGATAGTTTGACTTCTTGCTTTCTTATTTGTGGCCCTGATATTTACTTCTCTTGCCAATTGCTTGGACTAAATTTTCAAACACTTTTTCAAATAGAAATGGGAAGAGTAGGCATCCTTGTCTTCTTTCTGGTTTTGGAGTACATGCTTTCACATTTTCCGCATTTAACATAAAGTTTGCTTTTGGTTTGTCATAAATAGCCCATATGATGTTGTAGTAAGACCCTTTTCTTCTTAGTTTTTTCAGTGTTTTTACAATGATTGGATGCTGAAATTTGTCAAAAGCATTTCCTGCATCTCTTGACATGATATTGTGATTTTTGTGCTTAATACTATTCATGAGATGAATGATTTAAATATGTTGAATTATTCTTGGAACCTGCCTGGAATATAACCAATGTGATCATGTTGTACAGTCTCCTTAATGTGTTTTTTAATGTAGATTGCTAATATTTTATTAAGTATTTTTCTATATATCCTTATGTTCATCTGGGATATTGGTGTACAGTGTTCTTACTGTGTGCTTATCTGCTTTGGAATCAAGGTGATACTGACTTCATAGAATAAATGTGGAAGTTTCCTCCTCTTTTCTATTTCAAGGAAAAATTTGAAGAAGAGTAGCATTTGTTCTTCTTTAAAGGTCTGCTATAATTTGACTGAGATCCATCAGATCCTAGGATTTTATTTCTTGGAAGACATTTTAAAACTGCTTCAATTTCATTGCTTATTCTCAGTCTATTTATATTTCCTATGTCCTCTAAGTTCAGTTTAAGTAGGTCATATGTTTCTAGAAATGTATCACATCTTCTAGATTTTCAACTTATTTAAAAACTTTAAAGTTTTAAAAATAGTACTTAATGATCCTTGGGTTTTCAATGATATCTGTGGTGATATCTCCTTTTCATCTCTAAACTTTTATCAGTTTTGGAGTTGCATTTTTTTTCTAGTTAGTTTCACTAAAATTTTTCAATCTTACTTATCTCTGTATTGATTCTTTGTATTTTTTTTTAATTCTCTGTTTTATTAATCAGGCTCTGATTTTGGTTTTGGAATTTGTTATTGGTTGTTTAGGACCTTGATTATTAGTTCGCACATCAGATATATTTCTGTTTTTTATACAGGGACTCATATAGATATAAACTTTTTTTCTCAGAACTGTCTTAATATTTTTCTAGAAGTTCTGTGATGTTGTATTTCTATTCTTGCTTAATTTGAAAATTTTTAAATTTCCCTACTAATTTTCTTATAACCCATTCCTCATTCATTCAAAAATATATTGTTCAATCACCATGTGTTTATATCGGTTCTAGACATTTCTTTGTGTTGAAATCTAGTTTCATTCCATTATATTCTGATAGGATGCAAGGAATTATATGAATGTTTTTGCATTTATAATGACTTGAATTGTAACCTAAAATATGGTCTATTTTGGAGAAAGTTCCTTGAGCAGCCAAGAAGAAAGTAAGTTTACTGTTTAAGGAAGTATTCTATCTATTTGATTTATAGTGTCACTTAGGTGAAGTTTCTTTATTGATTTTATTTCTGAATTACCTACCTACTGGTGATAGAGGTGTGTTGAAATTACTCAATATCATTGCATTATGGTCAACCTGTGACTTTATGTTTAGCAGTGTTTATTCTATTTAAATGGGAGCACAGATATTTGGGCCATAAACATTTACTCTTACTATATTTTTTCATTTTTCAAAAAATTGTTCTTTTTAGATGTACATGACAATAGAGTGTATTTTGACATATTATGCATATATGGAGGATAACTTACTATTTTAAAATATTTAAAATTTGTTCTAATTTGTCTTACATGATGGCATTTATACATTTTGATAGGTCATATACATGGAGTATAACTTCTCATCTTTCTGATTATACATATTGCAGGATATATCATATCAGTCATGCAGTCATATATGTACATAAGGTAATCATGTCTGTTTCACTCTACTATCCCCATACCCCTTCTCCTCCTTTCACTCTCCTCTACCTAATATAAAGTAAATCTATTCTTCACTAGGCCCCCTGCCTTTATTGTGAATTAGCATCTTCATATCAGAGAAAACATTTGGCCTTTGCTTTTTTGGTTTTTGCTTATTTTGCTTAGCATGATATTCTCCAGTTCCATTCATTTATCAGCAAAAGTCATAATTTATTTCTTCTCTAAAGTTGAGTAATATTCCATCATATATATATGTGATACACACACACACACACACACACAAACACACACACACACGTATATATTTATACACAAACACACACACACGTATATATTTATACACACACACACACACACTATATATATATATGCACCCCACATTTTCTTTATCCATTCATCTGTTGAAAGGCACCTTGATTGGTTCCATAGTTTAGCTATTATGAGTTAAGCTGCTATAAACTTCGATGTGGCTACATCACTGTAGTATGCTGATTTTTAGTCCTTTGTGTATAAACTGAGGAGTGGAATAATTGGGTTAAAGGGTGGTTCCATTCCAAGTTTTCTGACATACTTTTTATATATTTTAGGATCATTATAGTTTAGCAATATGACATGACCTTTTTTGTCTCTTCTGATTAATTTTGACTTGAAGTCTACTTTCTCAGTTATGAGAATAGCTACTCCTGCTTGCTTTCAGACTTCATTTGCATGGAATATCATTTTCCATCTTTTCACTTTCAGCCTTTGAATATCTGCCTGACAGGTGTGTCTCTTGCAAGCAACATACAGGTGGGTCTTATTTTTAAATACAGTCATTCAGTACATGTTTTTTAACCCAAGATTTGGTGATATTCTAGATATATGATTATCATTTACTGACATTTGATTTATTTTCTATGTTATTTGGACTTAATTCTCTTTTGCTAATGACATTCATCCTTTCCCAAGGTCTGGTGATGGTTTTTACCTTCTTCTGGGAGTAAGATTTTTTTATGTATGTTTTTAAATGCTGGCTTAGTGGTCATGAATTCTTTTAGGTTATGCTTATTTTAGAAAGTTTTTTTCTTATTCTTTGGTGCTGAATGATAGATTGTATATAGCGATTTGAGTTGGCTATGTTTTGTTTCTCAGGACTTGAAATACGTAGATCTGTGGATCCAAGCATTCCTGGATTTTAGAGATTCTGTTGAAAAATCAGAATTTTTTAAATTCATTTTCCTGTAAATGTGACCTGACATTTTATTCTTAAGACTTTTTAAAATCTGTCCTTATTTTGCATATTTGGCATTTTAATTATAATGTTTTTGGAGAGATTTTTTTTTTTTTGATCTTGTCTATTTTAAATGCCTCTTGATCTTGATTTTCATACCATTTCCAAGGTTTGGAAATTTTCTGTTATTATTTATCTGAAAAGATTATCAGTTCATTATCCTGTATCTTTCTTATTACTTCTTCAATTGCAATGATTTTTATGTTTGCTCCCTTCATGTTTTCTTAGAGTTATTATATATTTGGATCATATTTTCTTTTCCTTCTTTTTTGTTCCTTATTGATGACTTATTGTTCAGGTTCTCATATCTTTTTTTTTTTATTTTGTCTATGTCAACTTCTTTTTTTTTATTGTAAACAAATGGGATACATGTTGTTTCTCTCTTTGTACATGGAGTAAAGGCATACCATTTGTGTAATCATAAATTTACATGTCTTGTTTGCAAAGCCTGAAATTCTATCTTTTACATGATCTAATCTACTAGTGAGACTTTAAATCAAATTTTTAATTTAATTTAATTAGTTTTTTATTCCTGGCTTTTCTGTACAGTTCATTCTCAGAATATCTCCTATTGAAATTATCTTTCACATACTGTGTTTTATTATTTCATTCATTAGATTTCATTTTGGATAATTGATCCTTTTAATAATCATCTTTTTTATTTCATTGAGATTTCATCCACTTCGATATTTGTGGATTTAATTTTTGGGGTGTTATAACCTTTTGGAGACATCTTGTTTACAAGTTTTCTCATGTTTAATGTGTTTATTTGCACATTTTTCTTTCTCTTTTATGTGGGTCCTTTAGTGAGTTATTATCTCTTTATGATAATCTTTGATTCAACACATCAAGTCAGCATATCATAATGTTAATTTCAACCACCAGTACCATTTTGAGAGGAGAGGATTATCACCAATAATATTGATAATTTAAGAGCAAACCATCTCCTATACCACATGCTATAAAGGGTATTACTAATGACCTCTACAATTCTATTAACCTAAGAGAAATGTTGATGAGAAATGATATAGAATAAGGTAAAAAGATTAAGAATTCAAGATAGAATAATAGATTGAATTTGAAGAAGGATAAAAATAAATAAAACAAAATATAGTAAATGGAAAAATGAAAGCAAAAGGATGTGGAGGGAAGTGAAACAATATAAAATCTAGAAAGAAATAAGGATGAGGAGAGGGGAAGGAAATGGAAATGAGAGAAAAGGAAAATGTACTGACAGTCTTCAATTAATTGACAAAATGTACAAAATTAGAACTGAAAAAACAAACTGTGGGGAGACATGGAATCAGTTTTCATCAGTTTCATCTGTTAATGCAATAATGTCATAAAGCAATTCAGTTTTCTTCTTGCTGAGGGTTTTTAAATGGAGACATTTCTCCCTGCAGTTTTAATTTTAGAATTTCCAAGACATGAGGAAGTTTGTGTGAAAGAAATACCATTCTGATTGTTTATTCTCAGTTCTAATCAAAACTGATCAAACTTGTTAGGGAAGTCTGTATGATGAGCTCTTCCCTACTCCATGTCTGACAGTCTTCAGTGGGAGAGCAGTATGTGATTCAAAGTTGACTTCACCCTCAAAATGGCTTTGTTATTGTTACCAAGGGTGGGAGTGTAAGTCTGGCCAGGCTCCTGGCCAGCTCTCGCATGCACTGCTTGTAGACGAATCTTACTCTCTGCCAGTTCCACCCCCTGTCAGCCAAACTCCTTATCTTGGAGATCAGACTGCCAATTTCAAGTGAAAGTGCCTTTCCCTCTTCTCCACCCTACAGACTGTTAGAGTGGCAGATGCAACTCCAGAAGCCAACCTGAGCCTCTCCAAGTCTGTATTACATTCTCCTGTTTCTAGACTCACTCATGGTATGAGCACCCACTGATTCAGTAAAAAGTAAAGCTTATGTGACTCCTTGGTCTTGGGTTTTCAGAAAACAAGAATACCAAGAAAAAGACTGAATAATGAAGAGTTAAGTATGAGAAAGAAAGATAAGCTTATTGAATTTCTCGTCTCCTACCCAAGAAGTCCAAAATTTGTATTTTAAGCTGTCACTGATTCCTTATCTCCCTTGGAGAGTGTTGAGACCTTTTCCTGTGTCAGTTTGTCTGCTAGTATCTAAGCTTATTTTCTGCCCAGATTGCAAGTTTGTTGTATCTTAAACTTGGTGGGAGAATTTCTTTTGGTTTATTGGAAGGGAGCTTCTTGTCCCCGACTAGATCATCATGCATCCAGGGCTCCCACTATCTATTCCTTTAATTAATGCTCTTCCCTATTATAGAAACCAATATTCTTGGTTTCCACCTGGTTGCTAAGTCTCTGAGCTCTGAGATGCCTACTGGCATTCCTATCTCAATGTGCCACCACAGGACTGTTTTTTTCTTTCTTTTTTTAAATTTAATCTTAAGGAGCTACTACCTTATCATGGGTTCCTCTAATCTGTCATTTCAGTCAGTAAAGATTTATTTTAGCTCATAGTTTCAGAAGATTCAGTCTATGATTGGCTTGGCTCCAAAGCAGAAACCTCATCCAATTAATGTTTTGATATGAGAAAACTACAGTCTTTTATTATAAAAATATCTAAAGTATATTTTGACCCAAAATGATGAAATGTTAAAATGAAGTTCTGTAAAACTTAAATGAAAATAATAAGTGGTCAGTTAATTTAAAAATTGCTCACTTAAGAAAATAACTGATAAACTAAAATTTAAAATTAGAAAATTGAGGGAACATCATTAAGAAGGATCACAAAATTATAGGTTAAAATTCACTAAATCAATGATAACGATGTACAGAAGGATGTAAAGGTATTCAGGAGAATAAAGATAACTTTATAATGTATGAGTCATGTGTGGTGCTATACACTTATAATCAAAGTGACTTGGGAGGCAGAGGCAGGAGGATCACAAGTTCAAAGTCAGTTGCAACAGCTAGGTGAGGCCTAGGAAACTTAGTGAGAATCTATCTCAAAATAAAAAATAAAAAGGGCCAGGAATGTGGCTCAGTGGTTGAGTGTCCCTATGTCCAATTCCTGGTCCCCTCCTACCCCCCAAAATATAAACCAAATACAGTATATGAATAGAGGAAATGAAAGTGAAAAAGTAAAAGAGGTCAACTCTATGTTTCATAAAGTCAGAGAAGGCAGATAATAAAAAAAAAAATAATGTTACATAATCTGAGTTTGCTTCTTTCTTTTCCAACTAGCATAATTACCTTCACACTGGAAGGGTAGTACAGATATTACAAATATTATAGAGTGACTTAAACATGTAATACCACATAAAAAGAGATAGTTGACTTCAATAAATGAATTTCGAGCACCTGTATGCAAAGGATTTAGTTTGAAAAGTATTGAGAAAACACATATTCCCCAGATGTGAATGTAAAGCATGTTCTGGAAGTTTTAAGAATTCACTGGGCACAGGAGATCTGCCAGATATCTAAACAATAGCACATGTTGTTCCAGACTTTTAGCCATGGCAAAGGGGATTGCATATGCTACTGTTAAGCACATTTAAAATATACTTTGGCAAAATTCTAGAAAAGATTTTTGTACAGATGGCTTATAAACATTTAAATAAAAATACATGTTTTTTTCTAGGAATGTGAATGAATTGAGTTATACTGTCATGGAATTTAAAATTGTTTTGTGAGGGTAGTTTCCAGTTTCGCATATCAGATGAACACCATATACCTAAATTTTGTCTGGTATTTTATAAAGCCTTTGGACACATCTTTACTAAAGGTATGGAAAATTGTTTGTTCATATAGTAACAGGGTTTGGGGAGTCAATAATTTTAACATATGCATTATAATGCTTATTAACAATTTAGTATCTGAAAGGGTGCTGAAAGGGATATGTGAAAAACTTGATCAATCATTTAGAAAAAATAACGGAAAACAGAGTTTTTTATTTTTATTGACTCATCTTGGGGAACATGGTCAAATAAAGATGGAAAACATATTGACAAGTCAAAATGAGAGCAGAAAGCACAAGATATGACTTAACAGAAATAAATATAAAATGACTTTAGGCCAATATTTTATTGCACAATTATCATTGAATGTTATGTTCTTTAATTAAAAGCTATTAATATAGAAAGCTCATGAGGATTTTGAAGGCTCTCGACCTTATTGTGAGCCAATCTTGACTTGGTGCATTAAAGTTCAGAGAAGGCTTATAGTATTAGCAATAAGATGGCTATAGAAATGAGGGAAATGGGATTCGTGATGTCTTCAGTACTTCAAACTGCATTTTAATATGATAATTGGAAAACCAAAATGATTACAGTAATGGTCCTAATGGTGAAGAACTGTGAAGCCACATCATAAAGGAAAGGTTTGAGGGAAACTGTAAGGAAGAAAACACTTGAAGATATATGACATATATTTTAAAAACTATGATGGGAATAAGGAAAGGAAAAAGGAAGAGAGAAGGATCTGAGGGAAGAAGAGAGAAAGATAAGAAGGACTAAAGTGAAGGAAATGTTTAAAAAAGAAGAAATCTGAAGAAAGGGAACTAACATTTTAAATGCATTCGCCCCTAACCCACAAAGAATTTTTCTAGGTACTTTTAAAATATTTGATTCATTTATTTTGTAGAGAAAGTGATATGTATCCATTTTGACAGGAAGATGGAGTGGATGTACTACATTGGGGATAGAACAAAAAACAAAGCACAGAAGTTCTAGGAAGAGTTATTTTGGTATGTCATGAAACGGAACCTCATAAAAAGTATAGCTATCAATCAACAATATGGTGGGCTGCCTTAAGAGCAATATTATTTCCATCCCTTGAGGTATCATGGTGAATATGAAGCTTACTGAGTATCTCTTAGGGGTGTTCTAAAAGCAATGCCCAAATTCAGAAGTTGAACAAAGAAATAACCAACAATATTCCCTCCAATACCAAAACACGTGGCCTCTTTAGGGCTGGGGAATTATTTAAAAACAAATACAAGATAATTTCCAATAGTTAACTTTTGATTGTGTTTGTTATTGGGAGGAAAAGTCATGAATAATAGAATCTAAAGATAAACCAAAAACATTCTCCAAGTTATTATTTTATATTTTTCTTTTCTTTTATTCCATGCGGTTTAAAAGGTTGTACCTAGGATGTTTAAATACTCCTCCTTGAAACAATGATATTATATATTTTTGTAACACTTACCATGTGCCAGCATTGTTCTGAGCACTTTACTAATTAGCTTATCCATTCCTCAAAATATCTCTATGGCTTATACCATCATATTTTTTCTTACCAATTAATGGACTGAGATATAGAAGTTAAAAATAATTTCCCAAGGTCTCACAGCTAGTAGGTAGGAAAACCAAGACTGTGGAATTTGACTAGCAACTACTACTCTTTGCTGTCTTTTTATTTCCTTCTTTATTTGGATGGAGTTAAGAATAGCAAAACACAGAAAACATTGATTAAAAACAAAATAGCTTGAGACACAAATGGAAAAAGAAACTAATAGTGTCAGGTCAAATATTAAGCCACATACATGGTTTTTACATAAGGTATTCCTTATAGAGTTACATGTTTGGTATTTCAATCCTATAGATCAATCCTATATATCGATTCTATGATCTCTAACTGAAAGACTCAAACGATAAGACAATTTTTTTTTCACCAAGTTAAGATTAGATAATGGATATTGTGTTCAAAAGCATTACAGTATATTCTCTAGACAGACATAACACTACAACTAAAACACTAAATAAAATATTTTATATTAAATGTATTCACTGACTTTTTTTTAAAGAAAGCAATAATCAGAGGTTGATCAAGGTACATGGAATACAATAAAACTGATTTTCTTTTCCTTAGGGAAGTCTAACAAAATGGAATAACTTTGGTCTTAGTTCTAAAGGTTTAGAAGCATTTCAGAATTCAGAATTTAGAAGATCAAGCTCAAGTTTACCCAAGTTGAGATGTCTAATGAAAGATCAACACCACTGAAGTAATACACTTAAGGCTATACCTACAGTCTAAATGTAAATTTTACCCTTTAAGAATATTGCCTGTCTCACACTCTGGCACTGAATGTAGGAGGAAAATATTTCTTTTCCCGAATTTATAACAACAAGCTGCTCATCACATAGTTCTTACCAAAATTTAATCTACATGGATAGTATTTTAAGTAAAACAATTCTTCCATGTGTTAAAATGGTATGGCAATTTTATTCAGGACTGTCATGATCACAGGACCTATTGAAATGGGATTTTGCAGTAGGGTAAAAAAAATTAGATTCAATTAAAAGTACAATAAGGAAAACTGGAAATTCATAGCCAAGGGTGTGTGTGTATGTGTGTGTATGTGTGTGTGTGTGTGTGTGTGTGTGTGTGTGTGTGTGAGAGAGAGAGAGAGAGAGAGAGAGAGAGAGAATGTTGGTGGAAAATTACTAAGAACAAGTATAAGGATAAAGGCAGATTTTGCTAGACCTACTCAACTTAATTCTTGTCAAAGGCAAAGGTAAGCCTTTGAGATCGGACCTGAGTGAAAGTGGGTGATAAGGAACTTGGTTGGATGTTAAGTGTGACCAAATAACAAGAGAAGAGCTACACTGACATGACAGGATTCTTACTGGAAGTGTGTTCTTGAATACATGCCCAAGGACAGAGCTGAAGAAGAACTGAGAGGAGACTGAGGAGACTGCCTAGAGTTTGGTCAAGAAAAGAGTGTCTTTCAGTCCCACCCTCCCTTATCTGAGGAAAGAAGAGACATTCATGCTTCCTTTGAACAAAAGGTTGTCATTCAGTCACCTATTGTTCATTAAGGGTAAACTGCAGAACTTGATGGTAGAGGATATTTATTACATGGTGCTCAGATATTTAATGAGGGAATTTTATATGAAAGTACAAGAAAAACAGAAATTAATAATTGGAAACATTTATGAGTCTAGAGGGAACTCAGCTGAGATTTCCAGACATTGGGCTCATTGAGTGTGATGATTCTGCTGTCTTCTGGAGCTGGAATCTGGTGTTCTGATAAACTCTGACTGCCTCGCACAGTAGCAGGCATTAATGTTGACCATCTATGTTCCACTGTGGTAATTTATCTGAACTTCACATCAACTCATCCAGTTCCAGCATGCAGGGCTTTGAGAACAGGAAAGTTTCAGTTTTCAGTGATTCCAAATTAGAAATATCAGAGAAAAACTGGAAACTTGTCTTGGAAGACATTGAAAGAAACTAGAACTGATAATTTGGTAAGAACTGGAAAAAATGTGTAAGATGGAATCTACAAGGGTGTACTATAATTTTCCATGGAAGCATGAAATTTCCATTTACAATCACTCCCATTTTAATTCGTGTTTATAATATCAGTCTGGCCCCATGAGATTTGGTCTAATTACTGACATAATTCAAAAAGAAGGTAATAGATCACCTAGGCCTTTTAGAGTTTTCTTTGCTGAAACTTTTCACAAGAAATATCAAATTAGGCTTTTTAAAAGCCTCTTGAATCTAGAAAGACAACCCAGGAGCTTACCA
The DNA here is from genome assembly GCF_902686445.1 of Sciurus carolinensis. Lineage (NCBI taxonomy): Eukaryota > Metazoa > Chordata > Mammalia > Rodentia > Sciuridae > Sciurus > Sciurus carolinensis. The sequence continues at coordinate 109,405,363 of NC_062218.1, forward strand.
CCAGACTTCACTTTTAGTACCTTTAGATTTGGGTGAATTCCTTTCTTTTTGAGGTCTCCAAGACATCCCACTTTCCTGGGCCTGCCAGAAAGAAATTTTCCTTCATCTATAAGGTTGGAAAACTTAGATTAGGTACCAGATTGGTTTTCCAAAAACACTCAGTAAGCATTACCTTCATTAGTTAACTGATTTCTTAAAACTATGTTCCAAAAACACTCAGTAAGCTTTGCCTTAATAAAATTAACTAATTCCTATATCATAGTCATATATTTGGTTACATGGTCAATTTTCCCACTTAGGTCCTCTTATAAGGAGAATCAATTCTTATTGGATTTATCAAATAAGTAAGGCCATGGGAATAAGAATATTCATTGTTTCTAAATCTGGAGGGATTAGGTATAGAGAAAAAACATAAATGTTTCATATTTTGTTTACAAAAATATACTGCCTTAAGTTGAGTGAATGAGTCCTATGCTTAAGAGAAAAGGGAGAGTGCTTAAATCCAGAAAACAAAAGAAAACAAACAAAAGCAATGTTCCAAAACAAAAACTGCAGTCATCCTTTATTAATTCGTCAGTCCCATATAATTAATTCGTGTTCTCCTTGATCTTGGGTTTACAGTTTCATGAACCCAATAGCTTTTCACTGGTATTCTGCAAGTCCTTAGTCCAGTGGTATGATCTCACACTTATTTAAGTAATGGCTTTATGAAGTATTCTGATCTGTAGCTGATTGTAAGAGCTTTCAGGAAAGCATGAGAGCAAAACAATAATAATTTGTGACTGACAAAGACATAAAATGACCATAGTTAATATCCAATGAGAGTTCATCTGATAAGGAAATTTGATTGTTTTTCTGACACACAATATTTAAAAATAATAACTGGTGATAATAACTGACTGGTAACATTATACCAGGACATACAGTGAGTAGTAAGGGTATTAGAAAATTTCTAGGAATTTTATACAACTTCTGAAACAACTATATGAATAACATTTATCATACGAACATAACTTAGAAAAGGCTAATCATCTCTTCTTATCTGACCACACCTTTTCATGCAATTTGACATACCTAATAGACGGAATTAAACAGCTCTCTGTACAAGGTAAGAAAACAGATCCTTTGAGGGTTTCCAGGGGACTTTCAGGAAATCTTAAGGCATGTTCAAGAACAAGTGTTCTTAATTTGAAATTTAATTTTGAAAAAGGTGTCAAAAATGTCAAAAAGGCCAGGTGTGGTGACGCATGCCTATAATCCCAGTGGCTCTGGAGGCTGAGGCAGGAGAATCGAGAGTTCAAAGCCAGTCTCAGCAATAGCAAGGCTCTAAGCAACTCAGTGAGAACTGTCTCTAAATAAAATACAAGATAGGGCTGAGGATGTGGCTCAGTGGTCAAGTACGCCGGAGTTCAATCCCTGGTACCCCACGCAAAAAATGTCAAAGTTTGAAATAGGATCACAGGACACTATGAAACAATATTTGGGTTCTCTTAAATGATCAAGAGCATGAGAAAGGTTAATGGAAGGCACAGGAAGTTGTTCTGATAAAACTCAGAATTATGGTTTCCTTGGCAGCATACTTCACAGGTAAAGAAAAGTTTTTACAATTCTTAATGGAAGCAACCCAGCATTCCAAGAAAATTTTGCCATTTTAATGGAGATAAAATTCTAGTTTTGTACCAGTGCAATTTTGATATTGAGGATCATTTTTAAAGTCTTTAAACATAAATCCATTCAATCTGACTAGCTTAACTACACTTAAAATTCTTCTTCAGCAAATCTTCTACAGCTTTATGTATATTCTCAAGTTTTGTCATATATTTCTTTCTTTCTCATTGTGAAGCAGCTAGTAATTTAGGACAAATTACTCTCTTTTTTCCCTCAAAAAAGTATGTCCTTCATATCTTGTATATTTCTTGTCAAAAACACATTGTACTTTCCTAGCCTGCTTTGCATATAGTTTTTCCACTTCGTGTCTATTATTTCTAGTAGCATCATTTGAATGCATTTATTATACATTTCAACTATTAGCAAAGTTGGTTTTACAGAGTGCTTTTAGTAAGTCTAGGTTGCTAGATAAAATATCATAACTGGGTATATTATAAACAGAAACTTATTTCTCACAATTCTAGAGAGGGGGAAGTTCAATAACAAACACTGGAAGGTGTCTGATGGGAACCTATTCAGTGGATCAGAGGTGGCACCATCTAATTGTGGCTTCACGTGGTGAAAAGAGCAAAGGGGTTATTTGAACCTGTTTTATAAGGGCACTAATTCCATTTGTGAGGTTTCTGCCCCCATATTTAATCACCTCCCCTAAGGTTCCCACCTCTTCATATTGTCACTATTTTGGTGGGGGTGGGGGCATAAAAACTAGGAAGAAGACAATTGTGAATTTTCTCATCTACAGTATTTGTAGCAAACCAGAAAATTTTATTAAAACTCTATTTTATAATTTATAGATGGTATGTTTCCTTATAATGCAATTTTTCAATGAAGGAAAAAGAACATGCTTATTAACAGACTCAAATATTTAGCCTTTTTATGCCATATCAAATAAGAAACTAAAAATATATAAGTTGATGCTTAGTAATAGATGTTTATGTAATATCTTATTTCAAAATAGTCAAGATATTTAATAAGTATTATTTGACTCTATTTAGCATAATGTTAAGGTTGTAAGTTACCAAAAAGATTTTGGAAACATTTTTGAGGTACATATATAATAAGACCAAAAAAGTTAGCCATCATGTTATTTCTCTATTAACTATTTTTATAGCATATGCATATTACAAAAGCAAACAACAAACAAAATACAAAAAACAAACAAACAAAAAATCCCCAAGTAAAATCATGAAACACATGGGTGCTTCTTTTACTGCTGGACTTAATATTCGTGAAAATAGATATCAAGCAATTCATATTTGTTGCATCTTTACTTGTACATTTGCCTTTAGTTTGAATTTATAATTCTAAGTTTTAATCATCCAGTTAACATAGTGTTAGCTTATCTTTTTCTTTTTTTTTTTTTTTTTTTTGCAGTACTGGGGATCGAACTCAGGGCCTTGTGCTTACGAGGCAACCACCCTACCAGCTGAGCTATCTCCCCAGCCCTTAGCTTATCTTATTAGGAAATATTGCTAAAGTAAAATCACAAATATACATTATATTTGATGCTAAAAATGATGAATACACTTATTATTACTTTATTAACAAAATTAAAATAGCCTGATTTATCAAAGATCATTCCAGATCATACATACTTGAGAAGCATTTATGTCAATTTCTATATTTCTGTCAGTTTGGGGGAATATTTAATTATATGTGTTTATCTCTAAAGCAATTTGAATAGATATTCTTCAAGAGATGTGTAAATGAACAGATAAAACTATCCAAGGGTCAGACAATGTAGCTTTCCATTCTAAAATTTTAATAGACTCACCTGTGATATTTTTAACTGAAGAGAAGATTGAAAGTGGTAAAGAAGAAAGAAGAACAAAGTTAATGGGAAGGGAGAGAATTTAAAGGAGCTCATCTGGGTGTATCTGAACTTTTCCACAAAGGCCACTGCATTCCAAATTACTATTGGTGAAACCATACCAAGAAGAAGGGAAGCAGACAAAACTGGTGGAGTACAAAGTCAGTAAGGATTTGAGAAGAAGATTGTTCAGTTGAGAAACTCTGATGTTTTAACTAATGGAAACTATATACTTATGAATAGACATTATGGGTTCTAACCCAGCTCTGTCCCTTCTGAGACTAACCTCTTCCAAAGAAGCCTAGGAACTGAAGCCTAGTCTCTGTTTGCCCAGGTTTCTAACTTAGTCTCTTATAGGTAACTGCCTGCTTAAACTCTAACCCAGTTTCAAAAATATTATTAGAATCTAAGAATTTGAAGTGTATTCTCTCCAGTTTCAACAGATATCCTCTGTAGCATTGGCTTAGGAGTTGGACTCTCTAGTGACTCCCTCATCAGTCAGGAGTGCAGACAAAATCTTCCAAGGTACGTGTATGAGGTCCTGGGTGAGTGGTCCATGGGTTCAGTGATAAATATAATCCTCTCTGAATCACAGTCCATAACTGTTAAAGAAAATTCATTCTGACAGTTTGTTAAAATGACAAAGCAGGACTTTATTAAGCATTATCATGATTTTAAGGCTACTACAATGAGGTTTTGCAGTAGGATAGGGAAATTAAGTTCAATTCTGAATACCAGAAAAAAAAAGTGGGATCCTGCATCCACAAAGCAGAGTTATGAGGGAGATCAATGGAAAATTACTAAAGGAATCATGAGAGTTAAGGGAGAATTCTGCCTGATCTGACCTATGGGATTCTTGCTAACTGCAGTTTAGGATGATTAGTCATCACCAGGAGAAGGTGAGGAATGAAGAATTTGCTCAGACATAGAGGACAGAGGATATTGGTTAATCTTAGTAGATTATTGCTAAAATTAAGCTCTTAAAGATATTCCAAGGACAAGTTATAGTTGGAAGTGAGCTGGGAGGATCCTCAAAGAGAAAATGTTTGTCAATGGTTGTGAACTGGAGGTTGTCCAATGCCATGATGTTGTAGTTTCATCAGTAGAAGAGAAAAACTACAGGAATACTAATGGTTGAGGATTTCTCTGAACTACAGAATTTAAAAACCCTATACAGAAAGCTGGAAAAATCAATATATGCAAGCCATGATAAAATTACAAAAATTCTAATGCAAAGATATAAAATAAAGTTAGAGTTAAAGGAGAAATCACTTTAACATTACCAGTTAGAAGCTAAATAACAGTGGAATGGCATCTTTAAGGTGTTGAGAATAGTTGTGAAACTAGAATTTTCTATCCAACAAAAATATATTTCAATATTGGGAGAGAAAAAAAGACATTTCGGGCATACAAAAATTATGTTCCCCTAGGGAATTCTCATTAAAAGATAATTTAAACATATATTTCTGGCAGAACAGGATTCCCAGATGGAAGGGTTGAGAGATAATAAAAAAGGAAGAGTTGAGAAAGTGGTTAATGTGTAGATAAACCTATGCAAACATTGATATCTATGTATGAAATGAAATATAAATGCCTTAAGAGACAAAACTCAAGTTAGACATAAAATAATTAGTGGTGCATCATATAAAGAGACAAAGGGGTCTGGATAAAAGTGTTCCAATAACTTCAGTTTTCAGGAAGAAGATAAAGTTATGAATTTTAGTTAATGAACCCTTATGGATCTCCACTTAAATTCCTAGGGTGATTTAGCAAAGATTGTTTTCAAAGTATATTATGAGATTAGTAAAGGTATATGGAATTTCAAAAAGGCAATCAAAGCAAAAGAAGACAGTAGAGAAGAAACAGAAAATATGGGACAATAGAAAGCAAAATAAGTTGGAATAAATAAGTTCACCTATAATTAAAATAGATTAAAATATAAATTTTGTACATGAAATCAATGTACAAAGATCACTTGAATTTCAAACTTCATCAATAAGCACTGAGAAATGTAATTGAAAAATTACCATTTATAGTAGAAAATGACTATAAAGTTCTTTGGTGCATATACATAAAACAAGTGTGAGACCTATATAGATTAAACCCTAACCTTTCTCCCAAAACATGGAAGATGTCCTAAATTAATGAGGACCTGTCATTTTATGTTTGATGCTTTGGAGTGTTCAAAGCAGGGATATAAATTCTTTCCCGTGAATCTACTCTCAATTGATTTATGTAGATACAATCTAACTTCAATTCAAATCTGAAGAGAGTGTTTTCATTGAGGCTTTCAAGTAGAGTGGGAAGTCTGAGAAACTGATTTTTAATATTCCTGAGAAAAAAACCTTATGAATATTATGAAGGCAGTTAAGAAGTCAAGACCTTCTGGAAGGTATGGGGAAATTATTCTATCAGGTATAAAATCTCTTTAAAGTTATATTAATTAAGAGAATGGAAAAAGATGACTAGTTGTTTAGAGAAAAAAAATAAAGTCAGGTCCCACACTACATAAGATACACAAAAATCTATTCTGGGTAATTAAATATCTGCATGTAAAAGTGTATTTGTATAATCTTTAAAAGTTTCTGCAGGAGATTACCTTCAAGGACCAAGGCTATTTTAAATACTGCACAAAAATTTAATACATATTAAGAAATCAGAGAAAGTATAAGATTGGGAACAATAAGAGGAACCCTAGAGGCTACAGTAATATTCTTTTAAAACAACTGAGTATGGTGTATACGGGCAGTCTTTACATTGTGCTTTTTTGTACTTCACATATATTATATAAATACTTTTTATATAAATGACAATTTAATTAAAAACTTAAAAATAGGTCATCTATACTGATTGTGCTATGCTGATTTCCAGGGAGAAATATTTATCACAATAAAATGGAACACATTATAAAATATTAATGGAACAAAGACTAAGTTGAGCTTTTAAAAAAAAGATTGAAAATAGGTGACATCAATGTGAAAACAAAAATGAGTCCTCTGATCACTGAGAACTTGAGAGGGTAAAATCCTTGCCTTCAAGGAATTTCAATATAATGTAAAAATCCAAAAACTGTTAGAGAAAATATCATTGCATCTCTGCATTTCTCTATCTTTAGTGGATATAGACAACTAGAGACAGGAACCATGTCCTTTCTTGCTATTGTTTACTACTCTTCTAGAGCCATGAGTATTTTTGTTCAAATGTCTTCATGATTACCATTGAATAGTGATGAAAAAATCCAAAAATTATTTGTGGTTTGAGAAAATTTTAAAATAGTATTTAGCATATAGTTAATTTTAACACAGAATTAAAAATAAGACCTATTTTAAAATGTTTTCTTTTGAAATTTTCAAGTATACAGAAATAGAGTATATTGAAATGAACATCATTTATATAAAAATAATGCAAAAGATATTCTCACCCACCACCCTTCTCAGTTTAAAAAAATTATAGATAAATTAAAAGCCCTTTCAAAATTATTTCAAATATGTGTTATTAAATATTATCCACTTAACATAAAAACTTACCATTTAAGATGTACTTTCAGTGTTCCTCTTTTTGAATGCATTTGCGGAGTTGGGGCAACTACTATCATTATCTCCTTTCAGGATATTTTTCTTTTTCTTAAAGAAACTCTGTGCCTATTAAACGTCAACCCATATCTCTCCTCCCCTCAGCTCCTAACAATCTCCAATCTCTCTGTTTCTGTGGATTTGTCTATTGTAAATTTTTCATGTAAATGGAATCATTCATTTTGTGACTGACTTCTTTCACTTAGCATGTTTTCAGGTTACATCCATGTTATAGTTTCAATTAATATTTTTTCATTCCCTAATATTATTCCATTTTGTGGCTATTACAACATTTATCCCTTGGTAGACATTTGGGTTGTTTCCATTGTTGGCAAGTATAAATAAACCTACAATGAGTACTCATGTAGAAGTTTCAGTGCTGATATTTAATTTCAGTTATCTTGGCTATATTCCTAGAGGTGGAATTGCTGGATCATGATTGTGGGTCACCGTCTCTACCTTTTGAAGAACTACCATACTCCTCCAAAGCATAGGTACCATTTTGTATGCCCATTAACAGTGCATGAGTGTTGAGGGCCGTCTTAGACAAGATGGCGCTGGCAGTGAGCCAAAGGGCACTAGCTGCAAAAATGAGGTAGTACCTAAAAAGGCTGTTTGCTGTTATTAGTTCCTTGGAGACTTATGACATGTTAACGCCAGGCTCAAGGATTGGCTATCTAAAATCATGCCGTGCATGAACAGCTCGTGATTTATACAGTGTTATGTTGGCATTCCCCTATGTGCTCCCCTGTGTGAGAGAAAACTTTGCTATAATTGGTTGATAAGTTAGGAGCGGGGAAGAGGGGAGGAAAGGCAGGGAAAGAGAAGGAAAAAGAAGAAGGCAGGAGACAGAGAAACAGGGAGGACGCAATAAATCTCATCAAATTAAAGATTAGTGGTGTCTCCTTTCTCTGTGCTGGTTCCGATGGACGGAACACATGAGGGTTTCTATTCCTCCACATCTGCAAATCACTGTCAACATGTTATGTTACTGCAGATCTCTTTCATTATAGCTATCCCAGGGGGTGTGAAGTGGTAACTCATTATATATTTGATTTGCACTTCCCAAATGACCAATTTATTGAGCATATTTTTATATGCATGTTGACCTGTCGCATATCATTTTTGGAGCTATATCAACTCAAACTCAGTGACCATTTTTAAATTGGGTGATTTATCTTTTCATTGTTGAGATTCATGAATTATCTATTCTAGATACAAGTTTCTTATCAGATATATAATGTGATTTGCAATATTTTTTTCCATTCTTTGGTTTGTCTTTTCATTCTATTTCTTTTAATTTTTAATTTTATTTTAATTAGTTATACATGACAGTAGAATGTTCTTTAATACATCATATATAATGGAGTACATTTCTCATTTTTTCTGGCTGTACATGATGTAGAATCGCACTGGTCATATAGTTATATATGTACATAGGATAATAAAGTCTGATTCATTCTACTTTCCTTCCCATCCCCCTCCTCCTCCCCTCCCTTCACTCACTTCTACCTAATCTAAACCTACTCTATTGAAGTTGTTCTTCAGTACAGAAACATTGTTGATTAAACTAAGTTTATCTGTTTTATTTTTTTTCTCACATGCACTTTATGGTGATATGTAAAACAAAAAATCATCTGTCCATGGTCAAAAAAATTCACCTCTGTGTTTTTGGTTGACTTTCAAAGTGTGGAACCCATAGATACAGAGGGTTGATTATATTGATATTCCATCACATGAGGTTGCTGAATGGTTTATTAATTCTAATTATGATTAATATACAATTTTAACACATTTTTATGTTTTTATATATAATATTATATTTTGCCAATTTATTAGGATTTTCTCTGTACAAAATAATGTCATATATCATAGTTGTATTATTTCTTCGTTCCTAACCTGGAAGCCTTTATTTCACTTTCTAACCCAATTGCCTTGGCTAGAATCTCCTGTAGAAAGTTGAGTAGGAGTAGCAAAGTCACAAAAATAGAAGAAAAAATAGAAGGAAATCCAGCAGAGCAGGGCAAATGGGTGGGTAAGGAAGGCAGAGGGGGAGAAAAGTTGCACAGAAATGAGATTGATGAAATTGTTATGTGCATATACAAATAGGGCAAAATGAATTCCACTATTATGTATAATTATAATGCCCCAAATAAAAAAATAAAAACCAAACCAAAACAAAAAAAGAAGAGGTACAGCAGATATCTTTGTCCTATTCCTGATTTTTTGCAAAAACCATTTATTCTTTTGCTACTATAGCAGATGTAGATTTTCCATGTGCAGTATTCCCATTTTGGTGGCTGAGGAAATTCCACGCATTTTTTATAATTTTAATCATGAAAGGGCACACTGGATTTTATTCAAATGTGTTTTCTGTGTATATTGAAATAATCAAGTAATTTCTGTCCTTTATTTTGTTAATGTAGTATATTAACAGTGATTGATTTTTCAGGTCGAGCAACCTTGTAATCCTGGGTTTAATCCCACCTAACTGTGATGCATAATTGATTTTATGTGTTGTATCTTTTGTTATTTCTGATATTAGTAATTTGTGTCCTACGTGTGTATGTGTGTGTGTGTGTGTGTTTTCCTTAGCTTGACTGGAAACATCAATTTTACTGATTTTTTTCAAAGAAATAACTTTTGGTTTTATTGACTTTACTGATTTCCTGTTTTAATTCCATTTATTTCTGATTCAATTTTTATTTTTTATTTTCTTCAAATCACTTTGGATTTAATTTGTTCTTCTTTGTCTAGCTTCATAAGGTAGAAGCTTATGAAGGTGATCAATTTTAAGACTTTCTTATTTTTCTAAAATAAACATTCAGTGCCATAAATTTCACTCTCAGAACTGTTTTTGCTATGTCCCATGAATTTTCACAATTGCATTTTCATTTATACTCAATTAAAAATCTTTGAAAATTTCTTTTGAGAGTTCTTTGACCTTTATGTTGTTTAAACAAGTGCTGTTTTATTTTCACATATTTTATGATTTTCCATGATCAACCTATTATTGATTTCAAGTTCAAGTCCATTGCAGTCTGAGAGCAGACACTGGGTGGTATCTATTCTTTTGAATTTGTCAAGGTGTGTTCCATAGCCCAGCATGTGGTATATCTTGGTGAATGTTCCTTGTAGCTTGAGAAGAATGTGTGTTCTTCTTTTACTCCATGAAGTAGTCAATAGGTGCCAATTATAGCTAGTTGATCAATGGTGTTGTTGAGAAAAACTGTGCATATTGATTTTCTACCTGCTAGATTTGGCCATCATTAATTCACTTTTCAGTTCAAGCACTTTCTTAAACCCTCTAATTCTGGTAAGCCACCAGATCTTGGAATGCAGAGAAAATTTATGTGCTCTTTGTGTAGGTTTCTCATGGTTTCTGAAAGAAAAAATTTCTCAGGTGAACTGATGTTTAATGACATCATTCTTGTGGCCTCATCCACACCTTTAATTTCATTTACAAAAGATTTTGATACCACCACCTCTCTGTGAAGAAAGCAGGGCCATGAAAACAAAGGTGTTTCTCTTTTTAAAAGGGAGGTAGCAGCTGGCATGGAAACAATTACTTATAGACAACAGCACAGTCCCTCCCAGAGAGACCTGAGTACTGGATAGAAATCAAAACACCAAACACACTATGATGACCTTTGCTTGGTTGGGGCAGCTTTTTTATAGCAGAGTAATTTTTCTTTAGTTTTACCCCATTTACCAATCTTACCATTGTTTCAGCATAATACATCTTGGCACAATATAATGACTGATTAAAATTGGATAGAAAAATTGTGTTTTGAAAATTTTTACATAAAAGCACTTTGATATCAATGTATTAATTTACTCTACTTTTGGGAAAGAAGTCTTTTCTGTTTTTTATTTTTTACATCTTATTCAAACATTTTAGTCACTATAGTTTGTCATGTTGGCATTCTTGGATTCTCACCAGCGTTGTGAATCTTCTGTTTTTTTAATTGGTGCACTATAATTATACGTGATAGTGGGATTCACTGTGATATATTCACACATGCTCATAACATAATTTGTTTAATTTAAATCCCCAGTAGCTCCCCTCCTTCTTTCCCCAATCCTCTTCCTCTATTCTACTGGTCTCCTGTTTTTATGAAATGCCTTTTGTATTCCTTTTATCCCCTAACTTCCATATATAAAAGAAAACATATGACCCTTGACTTACTGGGTCTGGTTCATTTCACTTAGTATAATGTTCTCCAGTTCCATCCATTTCCCTGAAAATTACGTGATTTACTTTTTTGTGGCTGAGAAAGACTCTACTGTGCATATCTGCCATATTTTCTTAATCTATTAATCTATTGATATACGCCTAGGCTTGTTTCTTAACTTGGCTATTGTTAATTGTGCTGCTATAAACATTGTGAATTTTCCTTTAACTATGCTTAAATATTTTTGTAAATATTTTAAACCTTGAATTTTTCATTACAAGTTCTTTAAAAAAAAAAAAAAGTTTTGCTCCATTTCTTTGTGGTTGCAATAGCATTTAACACAGCTTGAAACTTTTTTCATTACGTGAGTGTGAAGGAGACTTTTTAATTTTGCTGGAGTCATTGGTGCATTTGAATTTGTCACAAATGATGCACAATGGAAGAAGACAGCTTAAGCTACAAACCCATTTACAATGTATTGATAGGTGGCCATCATCGCATGCCTACCTGTCATCAGTGCCCCATGTTGCATGATATAGTAAAGTAATTCAGAAAATGGCATTTTTTATCTTTAAACGTATCAGAATTGTCCTTTAGAACAAGCCTTCATTTTTTGTTCTACATATCATCTTCAAAAATACCTACATTGGATCCCCTGATATGTTGGCACATACAAATTTAAAGAAATCTAAAAGAAAGGCTTAACAGGCATCTGAGTAAGAAAATTGCATGCATATACACACAAAATACAATAAAAATAAGAAAACTTCCCAACACAACTTGCATCTGTATAATTTTTTTTTCTTAAAGTTTACAAAACCAGCAAAGTGATGAGGAAGAGCTAAGTCACACACCTAAATATGGCTTCTTTTCTTAAAATTTTATTTACTTTTAATTTTTTCAGACTGCATTTTGATTCATTGTACACAAATGGGATACAACTTTTCATTTCTATGGTTGTACAGGATGTAGATTCACACAATTCATGCAATCATATGTGTACATAGCGTAATGATGTCTGTCTCATTCCACCATCTTTCCTACCCATGCTCCCCCATTTCCCTCTACGCAATCCAAATTTCCTCCATTCTTCTCTTAACCCCCCAATTGCCCCTCCCACTCCATTATGTATCATCATCCACTTATTAGAGAAAACATTTGGTCTTTGTTTTTTTGGAATTGGCTTATTTCATTTAGCATGATATTCTCCAATTCCATTCATTTACCTGCAAATTCAAGCAGTAATACGTGTTGGCATGGTTGTGGAGAAAAAGGCACACTTGTACACTGCTGGTGAAGTTGCAAATTGGTGCAGTCACTCTGGAAAGCAGTGTGGAAAATCCCCAGAAAACTTGGAATGGACTCACCATTTGACCCAGTTATCCCACTCCTCGGTTTATACTCAAAGGACTTAAAATCAGCATACTACAGTGATGCAGCCACATCAATGTTCATAGCAGCTCAATTCACAATAGCTAGATTGTGAAACCAACCTAGGTGCCCTTCAATAGATGAATGGATAAAGAAACTGTGATATATATACACAATTGAATATTATTCAGCCATAAAGAAGAATAAAATTAAAAATGACTTCCTTATAGTAAAAATTTCCCTTTTTTTTTTCTCTTCTAAGTCATTCAATGGAATATACAAGAAATTAGAAAAGACAGTGGTGGGGAATTGGAGGGGAGGTTAGCCATCCTCCCTCTGTATAATACAACACTCACCAATTACTGATGGCCTATTTTGTATAAAATATTGGAAACAGTGTCAGCACAATAAGCCTAGCCCTATACAAACCTGCTGTGCAAAGTTGAAGTCTTCTAAATAAATTACTAAAGAGGCTACCCAGTCACTATCCATCATGCAAGTATGAGTATCTCACAGTGCACATTCACCCATATGGAGAATGCACAGTTGCTCAGATGAATGCCAAGGTGAGTGTAGGTCACTACAACACAGAGAAACCAGATCTAGGAACATAGGACCAAAGTCTTCGTGACATCTCAAAGCTCCTCTGAATCAGATGAAGTTCTAAGTTTCAGGGGCTTTTCAGAAAGCACGAGATCAAATATTTATATTAGACAGGGTTTCCCAGAGGAATAGAACCAACTGAATGTATACATAATTAGAAGAGGGGATTTATTAGATTTACTTCACACTCAGAGCCTGAATATTCCCACTATGGCTGTCTACAGGCTAAAGAGCCAGTAAAACCTATAACTGCTCTGTTCAAGGAGCTGGAAGCCTCTGAATGAGAAGGAACCATGATGCAGCCCAGTCCAATTCTGAAGGCCTAGTAGCCCACTGGAGAATTGATGGCACAAGTCCACGTGCAAAGGCTGAACAATCCAGTCTGATATCCGTAGGCAGTACAGCAGTAAAACAAAAAAAAAAGTGCTCACTTAAGAAGAGTCCAAAGTGTGTGTGGACATGCAAGCTTCACCTTTTTGTTGTTGTTGTTGTTGTTGTTGTTGCATCTGGGCCTCCAGCGTGTTGGGTGGTGCCATATATATTCAAGGCAGATCTTCCCTGCTCAGTTCACTATCCCACATGACAAATGGAAACATCCTCACAGAAACATTAATTCTCTAGGTGTCTCTCTATCTAGTCATACTGACAACCAATATTAACCATCACAACATTCTACACTTATCTTGACTTTGTAATTTCTTAAAAAGTGGTAATATCTAATGAAAAGGATTCTGAGGTATTTTCCCAGGCAGAACTATATCATTCCTGGTCAAATCTTAACCCTCAAAGTGCTTCATGGAAAATATTATTTTCCTAAGAAATTCTTATTTACTAACTATTGGTGACCTGAGTAAAAATAGGTATCCTTAAAAAAAAAAAAAAAAAAAAAACTTTTCTGAATCATAACTGACATAAGACTTACGTATTTCTGTAACTGTTTGCCAGAACTGATTTGAGCATAGCATAATAAATCACACTTCCCTTAGAATTATGGTACCACAACAGGAAATTCTGTCCTATGTGATTCTTACTCACTTCCTTTTCATCTGAGATTTGAACTTTATACCTGAAAACCTAACTGTCCCTTCTAAAAAGTTTCAATTTAGAGTATATATAATTTCTCATTTGTTATTAGTAGCATCAATTAGAATTTTGTTGACTATTGATTTAGGAAAACCCTTCCTAAATTCTCTATATTTCAACCATTAAAATCTCATTACCCTAAATATTTCATTTTCATGAAATCTCTCCCCATGATGAGTGTGGATCTGTGCTCTGTCCATTGTGTTCTAAAACTTAACTGCTCATCTTGATTTTCAGACATTGCCCAAGAATAAGATTTCCGTGTAAATTCTCCATCATCCTATGGAAGGATTCTGCAATCACTAGCAGAAAGGGAAAGGGAATTTTTCACACTGAATGATTTGTTTTCTTTTGTTACCTTGTTTCTTTTCCCTTTAGCATATATTTTCTATCACAACTTGGGAGAAGAATCAGAACTCTGGCCAGCCAGTCTGCCCTTTTTTAATCTGGGAATAAAATAAAATATGGCAGACAAGGTAAATTGGGGTAGAAACTATTCTCTCTTCCCTGCCCTGGAATCATGAGAAAACAAAGATAACAAGGCTACTCTGGGTCAAAGTGGGAGAGATAAATGACTGCCAGGGAGAACAAAGAACACTGATTTGAAACCTGAGTGCCAGGTCCTTTCAGGTCACACTGACATAAGTCCCTCTGTCATCTCCTTGATGCTTTAATTTTCACTTGGTGAACTGAATAACAAAAGCGATTTTCCCATTATCTCACACATTTCCAAGGAGAACAAAATTCACCCAGTCTGAGTCATTCTTTAGTACAGAATTCCTACATAGCACTGAAACTGTGCTATATAATCTCTAGAATATCACATACTTTGCAAAAGTTAGTGTGTCTCCAGAACCATGAGGGGAAAAAAAAAAAAAAATCAGACCTTTGAGAGTGGAAAGAAGGTAATAACAATGGTGGGAGTGGGGAAGAGGCTGTCTGTGAGGAACTTTAAAGGTACCATTAATGTTCTATTTCTTTACCTCATGGTTATGTGTATTTATTTTGTGATAAATCACTTATTTATGTTTATAGGTACATGTATACAGATGTATATTTAAATATATAGTTTAGAAATTATAAAAATACATTCAAAGAAATGAATGTGTACATAAATATGTACATATGCATATCTCTGTATGTGTATGGTTTTGTGTATGTAACAAGTATATTTATCTTCTACCATAAAGGATAAGTAAAAATAATATAAATAGGAGAGATTTTATGCTCATTAAATACTAGAAGGATAAAGTGGGTTAGCAGTGTATGAAGATCTGAGGCAACGCTGCAGAATGTTTTTATGTGACCGAGTTTATCAAGAGAGCACTAAGAGTCACAGGAATGAAAATCTAAGAGAATAAATTAAAACTACACTGTTACTGTAAAGAGAAATGGCCTTTAGGATTGCATATGATCTCTGGCATTAGATAGCCCAAGTCCTCTTTTCTTTTTTACTTTTTTTTTCTTAATGAAGGTAATGTGCAGTTTTACTTTTTTATGTTTCAATTTTCTATCTGTAAAATAGTATAACACAACCCTTGTTCATTTTCTATTGTTTACAAACAAGCTTGACCCAAAAAGAATGGAAAGTAACATTCAAAATGTCATAAAGTAGAAGCTATTAAAACAAAAATAGATGCCTAAAAACATTTCCATAAAGGAAAAAAAAAAAAAAAACCCACCTAGGCAGTAAGTCCTGCCAGGCAAAGGTGAGCAGAAGATACCATCGTAGTCCAGAGTGATTCTGTATTTCTGAAAGGAACCTCTCAACAAGGAGTCTATAGAATTAAAATGGAAACTAAATTTGGATAACTTTGAAGTCATTCCATCACAGAATTTCCAATCTGAGGAACTTCCTGGAGAACATTGAATTCAGCAAATCCTGTATGTTTATTTTTCTAATCCAGATCACTCTAAGTGCTTTCATCTTTGAAGTCACTTCTCTATTTTATATTATAAAAAGTCTTCAATTACATCCTATACACTGCATGGCCAAGCATTTGCCAAACAATTTCTGAAAGGGGTGGGAGAAATGTCTCCTGGTCATTCACCACCACCATCTGCTTGTCACCTATATCTAGTCTTCTAAGATGTGTCTAAGAGTAGTAACAAAGGAGAATATTACTGTCCTGGTTTTAGTATTTTAAATATACTTAAAAAGGATGATATGGAGTTTAACCAGTGAAAGCAATGAGGAAGGAAATTAAAAATTTAATTGGATGATATGAGCTTAAAGAAGCAAGTAGTTTTGTTTGGTTCATTTCCCATTTTTACTTTTAGTGGCACTATGTGGGAGGAACAGAAGTAGGTAGGATGTGAGAGACGATACAGCCTTTACCTAACAGAGCTTCAGGGGAAGCAGTGATTTCACAGGAGAAGCAGGAAGCAGAAACATTAAAGCAGGGATATAATTGCATAAGACACAAGAAAGGCCTTGTCGGAAAGAGAAAGACAATGGCATTTTATTTAGAGGAAAAGAACATACAGATAATTGAGGTTGCGTAGAAAATAAAATATAGATAAAAGTGACCACACTTTGGGCAGTAAATGATAGACACAGTGAGCAGAGTTTGAGACTTTTCTTAGAGAGGAGCCGCTGTAGCCAATAGAAAGCATTTCCAGCCAGAGAGCGACTTCTGACTGCCTGCTAGGTATGCGTGCCCAGTGCATTCTGACTCTATCATGGCTTGTGGGCTTGTGTATGATTCTAATAAATACAGAAGGGTGACTACCAAAATTGCCTGATATGGACAAGGGCTATAAATAGAGATGGAAAGTCTTAAATACATTTTTTTTTGTTAGACTTGTTCATGAAAACTTATATTTTTAGCTTACATAAACTTAAATTAAAATTTTCTTACCCATTTAATACTGATAAGTGATACATAAGCATACACACACACTATGCACACACACAACACATGCACATGCACACTTTCGGTTGGTTCTGTGATTGAACTTGTAGAAAAATTCATTGTTAAAAAGATATTTTTTTCTCTCTTGCATATTTATGCCACTTATTCTATTTTCTTGGGTTTATTACATTAATTAAATACCAAAATAATTTTCAACACCAGTGGCAAGTCTTAATTTTCTCTTAATTGAAGTAATGTAACTTTAATATACCATAAATAAACATGATGTGAATATTAGATATTCTTTTTGAGAAAGAGTATTTTTTCATAAGTTTACAAGGAGTTCTTTTTTCAGTTGATTGATGTCATACACTTTTTTTTGAGAACTATAAGAGACCTATAATTTTCTTTTGCTATGTTCAGTGCTATAAATAACTTTCTTAGTATTCAACATTTCTTGATTCCTTGGAAAGAAGTATCTAATCATGGTCAACTCTTTATTTTAACATACAGATTTATTCAATTTATTAGTATTTATCTTAGATTTTTAGTTTCATTTTATCTTTTATCTTTTTTTTCTCATTGCCACTCTTAGATTACTAATTGCTCATATAAATATGGAAGATGAAATCTTGCTTAATTCAGAGGGGACTCTTTTGTAACCCTTTTTATTTCCTTCCCTGGTTTCAAGCTTTTTTTTATACCTTCTGAAACAATTTTATTAATCTTCCCAAATAAGTTTCCATATAAGAACAGGACCTACTTTTAAAAACCAGTATTTCTTATTATAATTAATATACTCACATTCTGGTTCAATCATCCATCTCTTGTGAACTTAAACTAGTATGAACGTTCCCAAAAAGCTGTGATTACGGTAGTGCGCACTGTGCCGAGCTTAAAATAGATTTTAAAGATTTGAATACTAAGTGATCACACAAAAGATAGGAGGTAAGTGATTTTATCTTATCTTTTATGTTTTTAATTTTATTTTTATGTAACTGGGTATTGAACCACGGGCACTTTACCCATTTAAACGAATACTCAGCTCTTTATTTTTTGTGTTGAGACAGAAACTCAAAAAATTGCCTCAGATGACCTTGAATTTGCCATCCTCCTTCTGGTCCCCAAGTAGCCTGGCCATTATAGGTGTGCACCTCCCTGTCTGACAAAATTATTTTAAAATAAGATAAAAATACAAAAGTAGAATCAACATCCCAGCCTGAGTATAGTTGCCATTTAAAAAATTTAAACATATGCTTATAGTTATTAATAACTATTGTTTGAGTTATAAGTAAATCTGCGCAAAATCTTTTCATTTCCTTTTTTCTGATTCAGACTTGCCAACTCAGATTTAACATTCTATTAAAATGTATAAAGGTTATAAGTGGAAAAGAAGTAAAACACTGAACTTTCCGTGGAGTCTTCTAATGTTGACTGCATTTTCCGTCTCATTTCCTATCTTATAATTCCTGTGAGGAAACTGATATTGACCATGCCAAGGAAAAGAAAGATCAAATGAAAGCAATGGTGCTTTCTCTTTCACAACCCACATAGACGTTTACTCAGTTTCCCTGAACTAGGGTGGTAAGTCAGTTTAGAACTATTAAAGGTATGAGAAATTTAAGAAATAAAGAAAAGACATGGAAGTAAGTCAAAAGTGGGGCGAAGTGGGATGATCCAGCCTGGTGGAGACTGGACTTAACCACAGTGATATATAGTTTTTTTTTTCCTTATTTATGACTTTTGAGAATACTCTTATAGTCAATGATTTAGACACGAATATTTAAATCACTATCTAAGTTCTTGAACTTATTTTTTGTTTGTTTGTTTTTTTGAGGTGCTTTCCATAGGAAAATTCCTGAAAATATTTCAATGCAACTGGGAATTGAATTGATACATCAACCAAGCTAATGGATGGTTAACTTATATGTAATCTATTTAAAATTGATTTTGACCTAAAATGGAAGATAAATTGATGTAGACGGATATTGTCATTTAGCAAGGTTAGGAACAATAAGTAAATATGTTTACTGAACTGATAACTGCTATACCATACATATTCACCATGTCTTCGTATATCGCTAATTTTTCAGTTTTTACAAACACATTTCATAATAGTCAAGTTCTGGAACTAGCCTAGGTACCTGTCAACAGATGAATGGATAAAGAAAATGAGGGCCATATATGTTCAATGAAATTTTGATCAGCCATAAAGAATAACACAAATTTATAATTTGCTGGTAAGTGGGTGGAATTGGAGAACATCCTAGTAAGTGAAAATAAGCCAGACTCAGAAAGTCAAGAGTCGAATGTTTTCTCTCATATGTGGAAGCTTAATAGAGAGGGGAAGGGGAAAGGAATTAAAAAGGGAGGAACCTCAAAACAGTAGAAGAGAGACAAAAGAGAAAGGAGATGGGAAGAAGGGAGGGAGAGAAGAGCATGGGGAATACTGTGGAACAAATCTACCAGATTTTGCTTTGGCTACATCTAAAAATATACTACCATGATCATAGTTCACAAACCGCATGACGTTTACTCAGTTTCCCTGAACTAGGGTGTGAGTCAGTTTAGAACTATTAAAGGTATGAGAAATTTAAGAAATAAAGAAAAGACATGGAAGTAAGTAAAAAGTGGGGGCGACAGTGGGATGATCCAGCCTGGTGGAGACTGGACCTAACCACAGAATGGAGCCTGCAGGCTTTATTTAAATGGATAGGAACACCAATAGGGTTCAGAGTGAAGGACTTCCTGACAAAAATAGGATGAGGATGGCAAAGACAACTGGTCCTGGGGCTTAGCAGATTATTCCCACCTCCTCAACTTCCAGACTGCTGCATTTGAAACTAGGGCTGTCTGAGGCAATGGGATGGGGGTCAGCATAAACTGAGCAGTCTCCATTTAGTGGGATTTTACTGAGAGTTCTCAGAAAAGCAACCCTCCTGCCTTGAGATGGCCTCAAACAAACCCATAATTCATTCACAGCTCCCAACAATCATATGTAATATAATATAATATAATATAATATAATATAATATAATGCAATAATTAATAATGGAAGAGTGGTCAGTAGAATAGAGCTAGTCGATCAGAGGGAAGGAAGAGAAGGAAAAGGAAGGCTACTGGGGAAGGAGGCTGAGCAAAATTACGTGCAGTCTGAATAAAGCATGTTGGATCCTGCTAGTATGTATGATTCTAATGTTACCAATAAAATAAATAGGAATTTTAATGTATTACCCAACTTTTATTACAACTATATCTATTACAGATTTTGTAATAATTATTCATTCAATATCAAAGCTGGCATCCTTTAATTTTCCTCCCACGTTCTCTGGTGTGTTGGAACTACTAGTCTCTCCACCCCCATTCTACACTTTCTTCCCTCAAATTAAGAGAAAGTACTTGTGAGATGAATATTAATTGTCGCTCATTATCAATTGGATTAAGGTTGAGGACAACCCATATTAAATTACTACAAGAATAAAAGATGAAAACAATTACTTGTAGATTATTTAAGTATGACAAAATTGATTTGGTGAGGATAGCACTTTTTTAACTTTAATGTACTATGGACTCTTCTGGAGAACTTGCTAAATTCAGGTCTGATTAAAAAAAGGTCTAACTTCAATGGATCTGAAAATTTCCATTCCTAAAGATCTCCAAGTAATACTGATATTTAAATCCATTTAGAACACTTTGATCAGTAGGAAACTAGGATGTTTGACAATAGGATATTATTTAACATGAATGAAAACTAGTCTCCAGGTACAAATTAACTTCAGAGCAATAAGAGCAATTAGAGGATTATCAGGTCATCAACAAAGAAGAGATGACTAAGAGGACAGTATAATGTCATATAAAAATAAAAATGAATATATTCTAAAAGAGAAAATGTGGACCTATAGTATATTAGTTGTTTCCCCAAAAGGAAATCAAAGAAGTTTTGAAAGTCAGCCTCTTAAAACTGAAATAGAAAATCAATGATATGTGCCATTTGAAAATCCCTTAAAGACAAATATAATATAGCTATAAGAATTAGCATCAGGGCTTGGGGATATAGCTCAGATGGTAAAGTGCTTGCCTCTGCATACACAAGGCCCCTGGGTTCAAACCCCAGCACCAAAAAAAAAAAAAAAAAAAAAACAAAAAAAAAAAAAATGAGAGAGAATACTAGCATCATATGATTTTTGACAATTGAGTGAGAAGACCAAGAAGATCAATGACAATACATAGTTTTGCAGAGTTTTGTTTTATCTATAGTGGTTATCTTAGGAGAGAAGTATGAACAAGATGTTATAGAGCAAAGAATCTGAGTGAAGGCTTAAGGTACATAACAAATTAAAAAGAGAGTCAAGTATGACCGCACCTAAGTAGTATAGAATATGAGTTTGAATGTTGATTGATGAAAGTCTAATCTGACTGTAAATACAAGGGTTTAGTAATGGGAATATTTTTTAAACAATAGGTAAGTTCTTCTATGATTACATAGAAGATTACAGTATTGAATTTTGAAAATGTTGATATATCAAGAATATGGGTTTTAAAGCACGAGAAAGACTGATTCTTTTCCTGATGTTTGAACAACAAATATTTAGATCTCTGATAGACATAATGGTGGTCCAAAGTATCCAGTCTGAATCCTAGGAACCCAAGACTGCTACCTTATTTGGAAAAAGACTGTTTGCAGATGTCAGTAAGTAAAGATATTGAGATGGGGAATTATTATTTAATAGGCCTTAAATGGCAATATAGGAAACCTTATAAGAATGAGGAAGAGGGAGTTTGACACAGATTAAGCTATGCTAAGATAGAGGAAGAGGTAGAAATGATGCTGGTGGTCTTCAGAAATTGGGTAAGACAAGGAGTAAATTCTCCTCAAGAACTTCTGCTGTGCCCCTTCCATCACTTTGATTTCACTCTGGTGAAACTGATTCAGACTTCTTACCTCCAAAACTATAAAATGATAAATTTCTGCTTTATGCTACTAGTATGTGATGATTTTTTTTATAGCAGGCATGGGAAAATAATGCAATCTCCCAAGAGAAGTATATGAGGGCAATGTTCAAGTTAGAAAATCAGAGACGTGAGCCTTGATTGGGGAATATGGATCTTGAAGAAAAGAAAATCTTCATAAATAAGATGAGTTAATTGTAAATGAAACTGATTTGTTATTTATAGTATACTATCAAAATGATATTGTGTATTGATTTTTTTTTTTTCTACAGAAGGCTTACCTGTGATAATGGAGAGATGCCTAAATCTAGGAAACTACAGAAACTCTGCAAGTAGTTAAAAGTGGAATTTGTGAACAGAACATCTAACACTCTAGAAAAAGCAGTAGTAACAATTCAATAGATTCAATCTAGAATGAAGATGTCAGGATTAGAAACATATTTCTTGACTACAGTGTTTTACCAGGTCTGGATCTCGGTTCCATTCTATGGAGGGGTTATGTTAAAGAATGAGTTGTTTTGGTGAACAACTCAGAATCAATTCCATGTGGTGGAAAGTTTTAGGATAAAGAAGTTAGTTATTTGACTAACACTTCACTTTGGGGATATGATCTTCCATGATCTAGCAGGAAGTTAGCCAGGCTTCCAAGGAAGACCTGCATATCACAGGTTCATTGTGGGGTATTTACATGTTTACTTTTTCTCTTCTGACCAATTTTAACTACAACACTGTATAAGTTAGGTTTTCATTGCTACCTGACCATGACAATTTAGAGGTTAGCCAACTCCATCACTCCAAGGTGAGGTGAAGTATCATGGTAGAAAGGTGGAAAAGCTTCTCACCTCATAGTAATCAGGAAGCAGAGAGAGTGAGCAATCAGAAACAAAATCCAAAACTCAAAGTCACACCCCCAATGATCTACTTCTTGCAGTCAGGCTTCACCTGCATATAGTTTCCACCCAGTTAGTCAGCAGATGTTCCATGTTACTGGGATTTCTTAATTCCAGGAATCTTACTGTAACTTGGCTTCCTTTTCATACCTTCATGCATCACTGTCTCAGGGTCTGCCTGCAGATATTATAACCCTGCTACACATTGCCTGGCCTCCCAGGTCCTCTTTAAAATCTTAATGGATGTCTCCATGACCTACCAATTAGAACACACCCTACCTTTCTTCAGAACCAGTATTTACGCAGACAATACCAAGGTCTGCCACCAGCTCAAACAGTAACCAGAGCCTCTTGGGACCATGGTTACCATGTCCTCTAAGTGCTTAGGCAGCTGAGAATGATAACAAGACTTGTGAACAATAGCTTTCTAGGTAACCCTGTGCAAACTGGATGAACCCAAGATCCTCCTAATGAGTTTGTACTTCTATACCATTGAGCTGGGCAATGGGTGTTGTCTTGATTCCTGAGATGATCTGAGAACACCTTTCCTATTGTCTCTGTGCAAGAACTTAGCTTGTATTTAGTGGCAGAGTAAATATCTTCAGTAACCCAAAACTCCTCTAACTGTAATATTATGAGTGCTTTTTTGCTAGCCAAACTGCAAATTTTTCAAGTATTTCCACTCTGATAAACCTCAGGAACCTTTGTTCCTGATTCTCAATTACCCTGGCACAAAGCTTACCAGTAACACCTATTCCACTACTAGAATGTTGAGCTGCCTTGAACTTTCCTCACCAGATTATTTAGTTAATCATTATAAATCCAACCTGATACAGAGTCTTCAGGACATGGGCAAATGTATTACAAATTCCTTCACCAGAATGCAACATGAATGGCCTCTAGTCCACTTCCCAAACAGTCTTCATTTCCCGCTGAAACCACATGAGCCCAATTCTACTATCCACATTTCTATAATCATTTCTGGTCCTCTAAGTTCACACCAGAGTTTGCTCCAAGATGCTCTGCTTCCAGCATTCCAGATAGTTCCAGCTTTATTCTCCAAACTTCCCAATTCCTAACACAAACCTTTTCCAAAGGCTTTCTGAACCCTATGGTCAGTTCAGTCACAGTAAAACTCCAAGTTTAGAACAATTTCTGTATGAATTAGATTTTTGTCACTGATGACCAAAGTACCTCACCAGGACAACATAGAGGAAGGCAAAATTTATTGTCTGGCTCATAATTTCAAAGTTCAGTCCATGATTAGCCAACTCTCCTGCACTGGCCTTAGATTAGGCAGAGCCCATGGTAGAGGGCATGGCAGAGGAAAGCTATCTAGGTAGCTAGGAAGTAGAGAGGAAGAGGGCAAACACAGGAAAATGTAAACTCCAAGCCACACACACCTGCTTACAGTTATGACACAGTCCATTCAAATTATTAACCAGCAAATGAACTAATTCACTGATCAAATTATAGCAACATAATCGAATCATTTCATCTCTGATATACCTGCATTAAAATAGGAGTTTTGGGGAAACATCTCATATTCAAACAATAACATGTGCTAATGTCATTATTCACCAGCTATATTGACAGACACTGATTATTGCAAAGTCATGTGTGCGCGTTTGTGTATAAGTTTAAGGTATGACTTGTCTGCTATTAAGGGCAACATAAGTTGTGGTTTTTTTCTGCACATTTAGTTATCACTATTGAAAGGAAGGATTTACTGACTTGGATTCTTAATCTGTGCCCACACCTATTAGTGAATTCTGCACACTGATTTTTATCTTCATAAGCAGGTATTTTCCCTTCTCCAACTTTATCTTTCACTCCTTTTGGCAAAAGTGGTTCACAGATTGTGATTTAAAGTTGTGGCTGTCTCCTATTTTCAAAGGAAATGAAGTTTTCTTCTCTGTTTTCATTTTCTCTTTTACAATCAGCTTTTCCCGAGCAAAAACATAAGGAATTCACATTTCCATATTTAGCAACATTCCAAATGTTATAATTTGTCTAGTAGCTAATTATTCTTGCAGTGGAAACTGAAATATGTGTACCCTATTTCCACGGTCACAAGCATCATAGAACGGGTGTTACTTCCATGGGCCTGAAAATTAAAGAGTTTTAAAAATTGACTTCGTGGCTACTCATGAAGAAGCTGCCCTGTGATTTATGTGAGCAATAATAGCATTAGTGCCATAGGTTGAACAGAACCATGTTCTCTAGCTTCTCATCAGAACTGTCCTTTTTTATTATAAGTGGAATGGAGATTTTATGGGATCATTTGGGACATTAGGAGAAGCTGTAATTTTTTAAATCCCAACCTAATATGTATGTAATGCTAGGCATTTACGGTGAATATAAGTCATGAAGTAAGTGCCTTCTATCTTTGGCCTTTTGGGTCTGGTTCTGATTCATTATGAAACAGTTCATACCTCTCATTTCCATGGCCTCTGTGCTTTACGTTGCAATCCCCATTTCTATGATCATTCATAAATGAAATGTCTCTTCAGATACAAAAACATGCATACATTTATTCCCGTACAGTTTACGTCTTCCTTAGGTTCAGTACAGTTGAACAACTAGAGCATCCTGTGCAGGTTCTCATTGTTGCCCATGTGATTGAGGTGTTGTTTAATTGTTATAGCAACTTTTACTCAATATCTGTAGTGTTTTCTGACTAAAGGTATTCCACAGAAAGGAGTAATACCATTCTTTACCATTTTACTCAGAAGGGAAAATAACAGCCATTTTATGTTTTACCAAATAAACCCCAAATACAAACTTCTCCTAAACATATGAAAATATAAGAACCAAAGATGGTAGGAATTTTTCCTTTATATCTTAAGTACTATAAGATCAACAGAATTATTGCACCATTTCATACACTCCTTAGGGATTTTTGAATAAAAGAATGGATGAGAAATATCAGAGAACTTAATACCTACATAATATTTTCACGTTCAAAGTGCATATTTAATAAAATGTTATATTTTCAAATTGTGTTACACCTGAACCACAGAGCAGACTTCCAGCCATTGCTGTTGCTGAGTCTCGAGGGAGGAAGCGTAAGTGGCATATAATGGTCATAAGTCCAGATTCCCAGCACTGGTCCACAGTTTGGCCACAGGACATATTTTCTTTATAATACTTAGTATGATGGAAGGTAGGAAGTCCCATGAAAATAATGGCAAATAGATGATATTTATTGTGCACAACAAATGGATATAAAATGAAATGCATAATATTATGATTCTAATATAAAACAAGCAATGACTACCACTTCTGATCCCCTGGAAATGGCATTGTTTCTTTCTAGAGGAATGCTAGTTTTTATCTTAGAGCATACCAGACTAAGCAGAGATAAAAGCATGCTGTATAAGGAGAGAGCAAACAGAGGATAATCTTGCTGTTCTCAGTTAAGAGGAGACTAGGAATAAAGGAGATACACTCAAAAATAAAGGAAAAGCATAGACTAAGAAGGACATAAATATCAACCTGACTGAGGAATAGTGTTCTACATAACTGTAGAACCCTGTTTTGACTGTTAATGATTTTTCAGTGCAGTAACATAGTTCCTCTTCCATTGTACCACATCTTTATCAAAACCTGCTAGACACAAGTGGCTGGTGGTGTGTGGTGTTCTCTAGAGTCCTGGGGAGATTTATTCTGTTCTATGGTCTGTAGAACAAGAGAAGAAATCAGCCAAACAATGTGAGATATGAGTAAATAATAATGAACATCAATAAGACAGTGTGTAAGAAAAGATCTTAAGAATATAGTCCTCCTTCAATTCACAGATATCTTGGGAAGAACATATTACTTCATAAAATATGTGGAAATAGCTATAATAATTTGAAACAATTTTATGTAAATACCAAAGGATAGGTGACCCAGATGACATTTAATCAAAAGATAAAAGTAGTTTTATTAGATGGTTTCAGGGAGCTCAATGGATCTTCAGTCTGTAATATAAAGCAGATAATTGAATTTTTGAAATATTTTGAAGCTGATTTAATCTTTACCAAAAATGGATTTGGGATGAACAAAAGCATTCTTAGAAAATATGAGATAAGATTGGAAAGGAGGGTGCTTATATGTTCTTTTGTAAGTATTGGAAGATTAGACTTGAAGGTCAGATGGCTTACCTAACCCGAGGGAAACGCATCAGTCATTGAATGCTCAGTAAAAATGAGGTGTAACAGGAACCAAGAACGTGCACCAGGTAGTCAGACTACAAAAGCTCAAACCCTGATGCGGTCACTCCAGCAAGGGTTCTTCAATTGTTGTTTATCTTGAAATTACATTCTTTTCAAAAGATAGTTTTTCTGGATTTAGAAGCTTTGGAGTTCAGATTTTTACTTTCAGCACTTTATGATCTCCAATGCATTATTGGCTCCCAGTTTTAGTTAAGATGTCAGCTTTAGTTGTATTATTTCTCCCCATGTGATAAGTTAGCGGTTGTTGGTTGTATTTTTTTCTTCATTGCCTCTTTAAATTTTTTCTTGGTCTTACTGCACTTTTATTGTGATGTATCAGGGCTTTCTGTTCATTCCACTGGAGTTTTATGATTTCTTGAATGGCCACTTAATATATTTCATAAATTGTAGTTTGGGGATAAGTTTTTCTTGAATATTTTTTTCTGATTTTTTAGCTATCTCTCATTTCCTTCTGGGATTTTCTATTTTATATACATTTGTATATGTGATGATATTCCATAGGTTTCTGAGGCTCTATTTATTTGTGTTGTTTATTTTTATCCCCTAAATTGGATAATTTCTCTCTCTTTTTTTTTTTTTTTTTCCACGGTGCTGGAGACGAACCCTGGGCCTTATGCTTACAAGACAAGCACTCTACCAACTGAGCTATCTCCCCAGCCCTTGGATAATCTCTTAATTTCTAACTTCTAGTTAATAGATTCTTCCTTCTTCTAGTTTAAATCATCTGTTGAAGCTCAATGCTAAATTTTCCTTTCAGTTATTGTACTTCAAAAAATTAGAATTTCCATCTGGTTCTTAAAATAATTTTCATTTTTTGTTGACATTCTCTGAATCATAAAAGCATAAAGCTTTCAGTTACTTCTTCAACATGGCTTTCTTTAGTTTTCTGAATGTAATTACAATTGTTTCCATTAAGTCTTTGTGTCCTAACATATAGGTCCTCTCAAAGATAGTGTCTTTTGACTCTTTATTTCCCAAGTTCATACTTGTCTATGTATTAATGTTTATAAATTGTGCTAAAAACTGAATATTTTAGATAATATATATACAAATTCTGTATTTTACCTGCCTTTCTACAGGGTGGTTTTGCCCTAAAGTTGGGTTTTCTACTTGCCTGAAGTCATTCTGTGCAGCTTTGATGATCTACTCAGCTTTTCTTGTCTTTATTCATAAACCCTAGTTGTCTAAGGATTACCTTTGTATCAATATAGATTAATAGCATAAACAACAATTGGTAGAGGTTGTGATTATGCACCTTGTGAAGTAAGTCTTGTAGTCTTTGAAAGATGAGTTGTGAATTGGGAATTTATTAAAAGTCTGGGCAGTTTACAAGACTTTCCTGTGTTTGGATTCTATATACACAATGACCTAAACTCAGTGAGAGGTGGTAATAAGTAAGGCATTCTTCAGAATCTTTTCAGCATACAGGAAGTTATGTGCATTTCTGTTTTCCAGCACCCCTGGGTTACGCGTAGCTCATAAAGGCCCATAGAGCTGTCTCCTACTCCAGATGTTCCTGTTGGATTCTTTTTGATCTCCCAGTCTGTTTATTGGATAACCAACATCATAATTTATGGTTAGCTATGATCTTTACCTTCCCTGATTATCCCCTAGTTTGCTATTGTTTTTGATAGAACTTCTAGACAGGACTTTTCTCAAACTTTGCCCTGAATCAGTTCATCCTCCTCTGACAATAAAACTGTCAGTCTCACTGCTATCTTAGTTCTAATAGAATTACCACACTATGAAGTTAAAAGTTTGAAAAAAAAAAAAATTCTTGGACTACGAGAATAGTTTTTCCTAAATTAACACTTCCCAACTTATTGAAGCCATTGCTGATACTTAGAATCTTAACATGGTTGACTTTATAGTTTACTTACCAATTGTAGTCTTTGTGATTTTTATAATTATGCCCCTCAAAATTCGGAATATAACATAACTTTTGTCCAATGATAAAGCATTAAGTCTCTCAAAGCTTTTTGATGTAAGGATTTCTCAGCACTTCATTCAACTATTCTGAAGTCCTACCTCTCTGAGAAAGTATTTGGAAATGAAGGAGAATTAAAGGAGAACAAAAATCATAAAATTTATGTGAGTAATCCCTAGAAGATAATTTATGACACTGAACACCTACATTACATGAAATAAAATCTCAAATCAATACCTGGAGCTTTCTCCTTAAGAAAATAGAACAAAAGTTAATTAAACCTAAAGTAAGCTCATAAAAGAAAATACATCAACGATATATTAAACAGAAGCAATAGAGGGGAAAAGGCTCATTTTGATAAAAAGACCAATAAAACTGATAAACCTTTAGCCAATCTGACCAGGGAAAAAATAAGTCATTAATTTAAAGATACCAAGAATAAGGAAGGTGATGTCATTAAAGGGTAGACAGATATTAAAAGGAAAATAGGGAACATTATGAGCAACTTTATGCTAATAAATGATAGGTTATGTGAAATGAACAAACACCCTGAAGGACAAACGGACAAAGCACACTAAAAGAAACAGGCAATTAGAGTGGCAATATAACTATAAAAGAAATTTAATTTATGTATATAATAAATATTTTCCCCCAAAAACAACAACAGAAAACCCTTCCTGGCCCAGATGACTTTACTGGAGAGTTCTACCAAACATTTCAGGAAGAAACAATATCAGTTCCATGAAACCCTAGCAGAAAATAAAGAGGAAGAAAGAATTTGGAACTCATTCTATGAGTCCAGGACTCATTACTCTGATGAAACAGATAACTACCCACCTGACACAGTCAGAAGCTGTTAAAAGCAAGGGAAATTGAAGAGGAATATCTCTCTTGGAAATAAAGCAAATTCTTTTTAAAAGTTCAGAAATTTAATACAATACATAAAATTATATCCTTTAAAAGTGTGGTTTGTTTCAGGAATGAAAGTTTAATATAACATTCAAAATTATCAATTTAATTTACCATAATAACAAACTAAAAAAGGAGAGTTGTATAATCAGCTCAAAAGGAATGTTTCCACAATTCATTCCTGAATTTAAAAAAATAACTAGAAGAGAACTTCCTCATTTATAGAAAAAGAAAAATTGCAGCTAACTTGGTAATGTAAAAGATTTCATAGTTTTCCCTTATGGTCAAAAAGAAGCCAATGCCACACTTCTGTTAACATTATATTCAAGGTACTACCCAGTGCAGTAAGGCAAGGAAAAGGAATAAAATACATTCCTTTTATATAAAGGAATAAAATATATTCCTTTAAATTGAAGAAGAAAAATTAAAACGGCCATTATTCACAAATGAAATTATCTACATAGAATACTTTATTGAATATACATTAAAGACACAAGAGCTTATTTATGATTTTAGCAAACCTACAGGATATGAAATCTAAATGCAAAAGTAATTGTATTTTTATATAATAAAAAAGAAATTTGAGGTTAACATAAATATGCCATTTATTAATGGGGCAAAAATTAGAAATGTTTAGGGAAACATTAAAAAAAATGAGTATGCCTTTTCACTACACTACCAAAATATCATTTGTGAGAAAACACAAATACAAGAACACATAAACAAATTAATATATATATATTAAATATATACATATGCACATATATATACTATTTTATTTCTTGGTTTCATGTTTCATTTTATCTTTAATTGACACAGTATTTGTACATGTTTATGGTGTATGGTATGAAGTTTTAAATTCATCCATATATTGTGTAATTATCAAATTAGGGCAATTAGCATATCCATCGTTTCCAACATTTCTCATTTCTCTGTGGTGAGAACATTCTCAATACTCTCTTCTAGCTATTTTGAAATATGAGGCGGTAGTCATAAAGCTGTGATGTTCTACCCTCGAATATATGGAGCATCATTGATCAATGGTTTTAACTTTTATTTTTCCAAATTCTACTGTATTCAGTCACAGAAAATAGTAAATAAGATATACTGTTTTCAAAAAACTCAATATTCTAATATGACAGTTCATTCTCTCCTAACTGTGCATAGAATCAATTCAATCTTGACAGATTATTCAGATTATTTTTATTGCATATACTGAGCTGATTTTGTAATTCATGTGGAAATGAAAAGAAAACACAGTGTTGAAAATTGTTTTAAAAAGAAGAAATTTAGCTGGGCATAGTGGTACACACTTGTACTCCTAGTGACTCAGGAGGTTGAGGCAGGAGAATCTCCAATTCAGAGTCAGCCTCAGCAACTTAGGCCCTGTCTCTAAATAAAATATAAAAGGACTGGGGATGTGACTTAGTGGTTGAGTGCCCCTGGGTTCAATACCCTGTATCAAAAAATAAAATAAAGAAAAAGAGTTCTAAAACTTGGAAACTTGATGTGTGACCTGATTTTAATATTTTTTATAGCAGTGCAGTTATCAAGACAGGTTGTTTTGGCATAAATTAATTGAATAGGATAGAGATTTCAGAAAACAGATGTTTACATAATCGGACAACTAATTTTTGACATAGTTGTCAAGAGTGATTGAGTGAATAAAGTACAGTCATCTAACCAAATAGCATTGGAACAATTAGATATTTCTACACAAAACCATGCATTTTACTCTATACCTTGCACTATTTGTAAAATTTAAAAATTAGTGTTAAACTAAATGCAAAAATCATAATAATAATTTTTCCAGAAAACCATATGGTGGACAAAACTCATATAAATTGTGGGTCAAAGATTTCTAAGATAGAAAACCATAAGCATAGTCCTTAGAGAAAGACAGTTGGCCCTCTGTATCTGTGGGTTCCCCAGATTCAACTGATATAGATAAAAAACATTTTAAATTTCTATCTATACTGAATATGCACAGAATTATTTCTTTTCATAATTCCCTAACAATTGTGCTAGTTATTATAAATAATATAGAGATGATTTAAATTAAACTGGATGAAGTGTGTAGGGTCTATGCAGGATACTACACTTTTGTGTATAAGGGATTTGAGTAAACCATGGATTGGGGTATCTATGGAGGACTTTTGGAACCATTCCTCATGCATAAAAGGATAACTGTATAGTATTTGCATTTCATAAAATGCAAACCTTATCTCTCTCAAATATCCTAAGAGATTAAGACTTACACAAAGAATAGAAAATATTTACAATCATGTATCAAATGAAGTACTTGTGTTCAAACTGTTTTTAAAAATCTCTCAAAACTCAATATTAAGATACCAAACTGTTCAATGAAAATGATGTACAATTGATTTGATCACAGTTTACCAGGGAAGATAGTCTCATAACAAATAAGTGAATGAAAAGATTTTCAACAGTGTTCATTATTAATAAATACTAATAAAAATCATAATAAGAGGTCAGTTAAATACCCATTTGAAGGCTAAATTTAAAAAGACTGATCACAGAGAGTGTTAGCGAGAATATTTTGGAACTGAAACTCTCATTCACTGCTGTAGAGAATGCAAAATGGTGAAAAGCATTTTGGGAAACAGTTTAGCATTTTCTTAAATAAACCAAACATAAAGTTACTATGTCATATAGTCTTTCCACACCCAGTTATTCACCTAAGAGAAATGAAAGCATATGTCTGTACATATGATCATAGAAGTTTTATTTGTAAGACTTAAAAAAAAATTAGAAATAACCTATATGTCCATCAATATATGAATAAACAGTTTGCAGTATATATATACAATGAAATCCTTCTTACAAAAAAAAAAAAAAAGAAATGAACAACTGATATTCTCATGCACATCCCGCATGGCAAGGGAAAGGGTACCTGTGGAAGGATGGGCTGGCTGTGAAATAAAAACTATGGAATTTATTTTTCAGAAATAAAGAAAGATGGCAAAATTAGCAAGGCATGACTGATTGAGCAGTCCAGAAGGTTCTGGCTCTAACGATGGAAGGAGCCCGTGCTTGCTTTATTATTAAGCAGTAGGGATGAAAGGGGACAGGTAGGAACTGCTTCAAGAAAAAACCGATGGGGGGTGGAGGTACACAAGTCATTCTGTTTTAGCAGGTCCACTCCTACATCCAATGCTTGTATTTGAACTTGAGTGATGAGTTAATGCAGGGTAACCACATGACTCAGGCATTCTCAGTCATCTAACTGTGAGTTCCCGAGACCAGATATTCCTGATTAATGGCTTGAACTATGCTTGGTTATCTTAGGAGCCATGGATAGCTTCCCGCATGATATCATGAATTCATTTCTAATTATACTGTGTGACAGAATTCAGACACAAAAGTTTAGATACTGTATGATTTCATTTATGTAAAATTGTAAAAAAAAGTCAAACTCACTGGCAACAATGGAAAGCAGATTAGTGGTCTTGTCTGGGTGCTTGCAAAAGTTCATGAGAGATGTTTCGGTGATGGGAATGTTCATTATCTTGATTGATGTAAAGGCTTTATGGGTACACATGTGCATTCGATTTATCAACTTGTATACCACAAAAGTTTTCAGTTTATGTCAATTATAATCCAATATTCAGTTTATAAAGAAAATTCATATATATGACAAAGAACATGTGTCCTAAATATACAAAGAGTATCTGCCCACTAATAATAAAATAAGTAACAATAAAAATTGTCAAGGAACTTAAAAGTCATGCTTAGCAAGTACATCCAAAGCTCTTCACCATTGCACATTTGGGGGTAAATTAAAATTAAAAAGTGAATGAAATGTAAATTCAAAGCCACTAGAATGACTAAAATTTTTAAAAATGCCCAAATGAGATATTATAAGAATGTGTAGTAAGTGAAACTCTCAGACATTCTTACTGGAATTTGAAACAACCACTCTGGAAATCTGGTTGGCATTTTTTTAAAAATTTAGCCTACATTTACTGTGACCCAGAAATTTCACTCTTGGATTTTTATTCAAGTGAAATGAAAAGATATGTCTACAGAGACTTTCACAATGTTACCAGTAGTTTTGTTCATATCAGCACCAAACTGTGAACCAAATGTTCTCCAACAGGAGATTTGATGAACAATTCATGGTACTCTCCTGCAATGTAGAAGTACTTCAGGAAACACAAAAGGAAGCTACCGGTGTATTCAACAGTAGATATACATCTCCAAACCAGTGTTGTGAGAAAAATAAACTAGAAACAAAAGAGAACATATTGTTAATAATGTATGCTTGCATTTGTATGAAGTTCAAACAGGCAAAAACTAATCTATGATGATAGAAATTAGAATCATTATTCTGTGGGGGTGGACGTTGTTTGGACAAGGCACAGAGAATTTGTGGAGTGATAGAAATGTTCTGTATCTTCATTGGCATGCTCAAGCATGGGAATATATGTCTGTTAACACCAAATTGAACACTTAAATCTGTTTTCCACTGTCTATAATGTATACTTCTCAATTTTCAATAAAATATGAGATCAAAAAATATTTAATCTTCTTATCAGGTTTATCTTCCCTGATGCTAATCTTAACCATCCCTCTAAATTTTGTCTCCCACCACTTTTACCACTGGTTAACTTAGACTATTTTGAACTTGTATGTTTCTTTTGAAATTTGAATTAAACTACAGGATATTAAAAGTCAAAATTCTGTTTAGTGGATAGCTTCAAGGTCTTCAGTGCCTAAACCAGTCCTGCCTGGAGAACTGCCCAGAGGAAGGCACTGCACCAGTGTTTAGTTTGCTCGTGGATTCAAGCCACCCTGCTTGTCACCTTCCAGGCAACCTGAGATTGGAGCTCTCTGGCCACTAGAATGCATTTCTTTATTATCTAATGACACACACTGGTTCTTCCTTATTACTGAACCAAAGGAAAGTCATTTCCAAGTTTCAGTAGTTGACACTGTCTTTCAGTATACTAGACACATTTTTGGGGGATTGGAGCTGTAGCTCAGTGGTAGAGTGCTTGCCTAGCATATATGAAGCACTGGGTTCAATCCTCAGCATCACAGAAAAATAAATAAATAAAAGAAAGGTATTGTGTCCATCTGCAACTAAAAGATGATACATACATATATAAATATATACACACACACACACACACACACATATATATATATATATATATATATGAACATTTTTTTTCTTCACAGGATAATCTGAAGTTTTTTAAAGTACTTGGAATAATGCTACAACAAGGAAAGGAGTGTGGAAAGGCCTAGCACTGTGCAATTTATTAGAAAGTTGACTACTCATTTTGTTAAGATAGGAAGAGACAAACAATCTACATTCAACATTCTCTACATAGAAAGAAAAATTGAAGATATTGTTTATATGATCTTTTCTGGAACATAAAGATCATTGCTATGATGAAAATCTTTTAGTGCATAATAAAGATTTAATGTAATATTTTAGTCTTAATAGCTTCAGGACCATAATAAATTTGCTAAGTTTTAGATATTACAGTAAATTCTTTTAATTGGGTATCATCAAGTAATGAAAAGTTCTGGTTAAACAAACATTCTCAGTAATAGTGCTGCCAGTAACAACTGCAATTTATTGAGTGTTTTATATGTGTCAGGCACACTATTAACTACTTTACACACATGTACTCATTTAATAATCACACAACTCCATGAGGTGCTTAGTGTCATTATTATTTACTGACCTAAATAAGAGAGACTAAATTTTGCAAATTTATATAGCTATTGAAAGAGGAAGGAGGACTTGAGCCCTGGTCCTGGGTTTAACTCTAAAGCTTTTACTCTTAATCACTGTGCAAATTTGCTTCCCCGTGTATTCATTCATTTTCTCAACAAAAATGTTACGAGTACCCACTGTGTGCTGAAGTTATGGCACTTGGTACCAGACACAAAAATGTTAGGATATTATTAAGAAGCTCAAATGGGACAAGAGTCAGGTATGCAAAAACCATTATAGAAATCTCTTCATATTCTGAATAAATTGTAATTTACTTCAAGTTAATTTAATGCTATGTGGTAAAGAAAATTGGAAAGGTTTAAGGGAGAAAAAACATTTTAAGGGAAAAATAATTTATTCACAGTAAAGTTAGAATATAAAGTGAGTGTATATATAAGAATCTAGTGCTATGAAGACTATCCGCAGTAAAATTAACTTCACATGCAGTAAATTAACCTCACATGCATCTCAAAAAACTGCCCTGTTGATGATGAATAAATAGGGGCACATCATACAGTAGATGGTATAAAGCAGTAAAAATGAAAGTTCTATGTAATCATAAAAATAAATTTTAGAAAAATATTGAGTTAAAAACAAATAGTCTTTAATAAAGCTTAAAGTAAAATGTTCCTGATGTTCAGGAAGTACAATGCTTTCTCTGGGGACTGGTCTTCCAGATGAGTTCCAGATAAGCTACTTGTTTGAGTTCAGATGCTCCATCATAAGGAAGAATCCATTAAGTTTGGATCCTCATAACAGAAGGGTCATGGAAACTGATACACATGAAGGATCACCATTTTCACGTCTCCAAGGTTTTGTCCATTGCAGGGCATGCTCTTGGATGGTGAAATGGCAGGCAATTTAAAGCATCCTTTGCTTTTAAAAGTAAGTTTAGGGATTCTGTATTCTGTTTTCTTACCCACCTCAATCTAAACAAATCATTTTCTTGAATTCCATATTCATCATTCATTTTATGGCCTCCTATTACACCTAGATATTCCTAAGTATATTTTTATTTTACTTTAAGCTTATTAAGGACTATTTGTTTTTAACTCAATATTTTTCTAAAATATATTTTTATGATTACATAGAACTTTCATTTTTACTACTTTATACCATCTACTGTGTGATGTACCCCCAATTTATTCATTTTCACTTAAGATATTTCTAACTTAAACTCCTAAAGGATTTTTTTGTGATTGTTAACAGTGCTGCTATAAATATCCTTGTATCTTCATAATCACCAATAAGTTTATATTTCTTTATATTGTTGTTGCCACACATGGTTTTCACTTTAAAAATTACTATTTATAATTTTCAACCATTTCTATTTAATTTTGCCTTGTTTTTCCTTATTGATCTGTAGGGGACCACTTAAAGGATTCTCCATGCCAAAGAACTCATATTTATATTCAATAATTCATAATGAGCGCAAATTCTCTTTGCAGTTGTTGATAACATGGAAATATTCTTCCAATTTTATCTAGTTTTCTGATTAACATTACCAGTTCTTCTCTTCTTTTTTCTAAGGGTTTGTTTCTAGTGATTATTAAATGGTATTGAATTTTTGTATTCAGTTCTTTTCTAGATTGGTATATTCTTTTGCATTTTCTAAGTAAATGATAAAATTATTTTCTATTTTTTTCTTACTTTGTACTCCTAAAATCTTTTCTCTTTCTCCTTATATTATCGAGGACCTGCAATAAAACAGATGCAGTGTTAGTGGTCATCCTTGACCCCATTTTTCACAGGATTGCTTCGATTAATACCACAAATTGTCCAGATGAAATTCATTCTAGACTTTTATGAAAATTCTTTGTTAAACTTTGAAAGTTCCCATCCATTTCTAATTTACCAAGTGTTTATTTGTTTTGTCATTGCATATTGAATTTATCAAATGTCTTTTCTGCATTTATTTTGTTGACCCATTCCCCATGTCCTGGGCATAAGAAATGTTTTGATTAGAACCCAGTTTGGCTCCTTGAGAAGAGTCCTCCAGGGCTTTTGGCTCTGCTTTCTGTAATCTTGTTTCCTCCTGTGAGTCACTGTTCTATGAAAACTGGACCATGATTACATCCCTGGAGTTCCCCCAATCTACTTCCTCCTCATGGAAGCATAGGGCACAAAAAACCTCTTCATTTTATAAGAGTTTTTAAGCCTCTTTTCAATCCTAGATGATGTAATCCTTTACAAGTTTCAGGGTCTTCTTTTGTATTAGAACATAATCCACTCTGGTAGACAAAAGCTACCCTTATGTATATCTTCTATCCAGTCTTGTATTTATTGCAGATGAAAAGTCAAGGAGCTATGAGGCAAGACCCTTGAGGTCATGGAAATGCTCTTCTCTGGCTGAGAAATTATAGGGTGGTTGCTTTAAATTTCCCCATAGTATTATCAAAGGGTCTTTCATTTTCATCTATGGCTTGATCTGATCCCATGTTAGTTTTGGAATAAAAGTTATTTATGTACTTAAATAAATTTCAGTGTTTAAGTAAATAAAAAGGCAAGAAAATCTGTTTCTCAGGAAAAAAAATAGAAGTAAATATTTGAATATATAAATAATAGAGATGACTGTGTAAAAATTAAAATTTAAAATATTTTTATTTCATTTAAAAATGGTAATAAAGGGGCTGGGATTATAGCTCAGTTGGTAGAGTGCTTGCCTTGCATACACAAGGCCCTGGGTCAATCTCCAACACAGCAAAAAAAACAAAAACAAAAAACAATTTAAAATACATGGCAATAATGATGGCATATTTCTCAGGAGTTGGTTAATTTTCTCTTTAATTTCAAATGTAGAAACATTTAACAGCAAAACAAAGAAACTGTCTCCTGAATTTTAACTTATTCTTAAGGGCCAGGCCCTTATCCCATTCTTGCTGTCTTCTATCAGCTTCTCAAATGACCATCTAAAGGACCTATGTGTTATGATCAGATCAGTAGAGAGATAACTGACACCATTTTTCCCATTGTATTTCTCCTGATGAAATGCCATTGGACTAATGAAGTGAACAGAATTTCATGAAAAAAAAAAAAGAAGGAGGAGGAGGAGGAAAGGAGAAGGAGGAAGAAAAGAAAGAAAAGAAAGAAAGAAAGAAAGAAAGAAAGAAGAAAAAAAAGAAAGAAAAAAATTACTAGTTTCTCAACTAGAATAATTAAAGTGGGTCATTTTACTTGTGCTATTTAATACTCATAATAATCACTGATACACTTAAAAACTCCATTAATAGCTTTTAAAATTAAAAGAAAAATCAATATTCATTTAAAACCATGGAAAGAGAAACTATTTCTAAATAAATTCAATATCTAAGGAAGAAACGCAAATCTATTCAAATGGAAAGATCAGCTATAGAAACTTAAGCTAACAAGCCATAGTTGTTTCATTATCTTTAAGTAAAATGCAATCTCTGGAATTTGTGTGCTCATGCTTAATATAATTTACTCAGCCTGTTTTATTTCCCTGCCAAATGTCTGCGGAAAAAATGAACAACTACCAAAATTTTCCTTTCACAATCCAGTAGGTAACAAAAGACAAAGGTTACAAAACTTTTTCCAATAAAGATTAATTTATTTAACTTTTTTAATAGGGCTCTTATTACTTGCCAGACTAGTCATTAAAATACCAGGACTCAGTCTGAATAGAGGGGTTTTCAGTGGGAGAAAAATATAAGTGAAGACTTTGTAATGCAAGAATGTATTGTTATAATTTGTGATTATAAAACATTTCAGAAATGTACCAAGTATGTACCACTTATATTCACCATGAATAAGATAAAATCTTTGGATTTTTAATAGTAAAATTCAAAAGGCTGCAAAAAGTTGATCTAAATGTGGAGTAATGATAAATTGTGCAAGGAGCAACTTCTTCAAAATTTTTTCTAATTATTAGGAACTCAAATTTGTGGTCATCAATGCTAGACTAAGATGTTTATATCTTTTGTGTCGAAGCAGTTTCTTTGTTTACTATGAAGCCCAAATACTCTTGTCAAACTAAGAATTAGTTAATTTGGGTTATATTCTTAAGATAGCATGAGTTAGTATCTTCACCTTCAAACTCCTCTGTACCGGTACTGACAAACTTTTCCTATAAAGGGCGAGATACTAAATATTTTAGTCATTGTGAACCATGCAGATTCTGTGGCAGCTACTCAACTCTGTGGTTGTGGTGGAAAATAGTCACAGACAATATATAACCTAATGAGAGTGCTGTGTTCCCATAGA
This sequence comes from Sciurus carolinensis, assembly GCF_902686445.1. Classification (NCBI taxonomy): domain Eukaryota; kingdom Metazoa; phylum Chordata; class Mammalia; order Rodentia; family Sciuridae; genus Sciurus; species Sciurus carolinensis. Next base: position 109,445,369 of record NC_062218.1, read on the forward strand.
AAGTCCTTTCAAATTTAGGAGGTAGACTAGATTTGGCCTGAGGACTACAGAGTGCCATGCTGTGCTTTATACCATAGTTTTATCTCCTTTACTATCAATTAAAAAATGTTTTACCATTTTTGCATTTTACATGATACCATTTATTCTATTTAACCTGTATTCTTTTTTACAAAATAACTGTGAACCTAAAGTACAATTCATATTATTACTATAAAGTATCATACTTTAACAGTTACTCATTTTAATTCTTAATTCCCTGCAAATTCATGATCACGGCATTTTCCACTTTCTTTATTACCACATTATGACATGCCTGCAAACATTTAGTCATTTTTATTGTAGAAGCACCCACTAAAATCCTTAACTTTTAACCAAATAAAATATATTGGAGTCAGATTGCATCATGCATCTCTAGAATACAGGACCTGGGAAAGGAAGAGGCAGAACAATTTGTCCAGTGCATAATTAGCAATAAAGCCTCCTGAAGTTATCCTCACTTGTAAATTACTGCTTTTTCTACTGTACTGTGATAATTTTGAATTGATCTTATCAATGTGCTTCATTTCCATTTATATTCATGACCCTCTATAATTCTCAGTAGGGTTTCTATGTCCTTGAAGTGATTTGTGTGAACATTATTTCCCTTGATAAACATGGATGATAATCTTTTTTTGTATTGTGCTATATACTTGGAAATTGCATGCTTCATAAAAGGAGATAAAGCAATATAAAAGCCATCAGTAAAAATATGTATAAACTCCTTTATATAAATGGAATATTAGATATATTTCTCGACCTTTGCAGAGTAAAACCTAGTGCTTGGTTGCAATAACAGAGTGACAAAAGAGAATAATAACCTCATAAGGACATTTAAAAATTTTTTTTCTTTGTTAAATTTGCTAGGCATGCCTGCAAAATCATAACTACATGGTCTGTTACTTTTTATAGGAGATCATTTCTGATGAAAATTATTTCTATGTTCTTACCAAAGAATCTTTCCTAATTTTTACCTCAAGATTTTTCAGGTTAAAATAATAAATGAATATGACTTTTCTAGAAGAGGTATTCTTTAAAAACTCTCAAGTTTCTGATTTTTCTTACATATTTTTACATGTGTTTTATTTTATATTGTGTTTTTAACAAGGAATAACATTTAACAAGATTTCATCTCCAAATCAAAGCTAAGTTGGGTCTATGTGCACCCATATATATCTACATATCATATTTTACATAATAATATATATGTACATATTTTTAACATATATTTCTATATATATTTGTTTATGGTTATATTGACATCTTCAAGATTCCTTCCAATTTTCAGTTTCTGAGTTTTGCTCTCTTTCAGTCTTTTCCTGTATATTTTTCTTTTATCCTGCTAATGATTTAGAAAAATTCTTGTCTTCTCATTCCCAGTAGTTGCCTTTGTTTCTGAGAAAGAACATGAATTTCACCAATAAGTATAAGTATAAAGAATAATTTATCCATTTATATTTTAATTAAATAAAATGAAAAATCATACAAGATTTTATTTGACCCCAATCAACTGCTGCTTTCCGCCTGCCAGCGACCAGCAGGACAAACGACACATACTCTTCAGAAGTTCCTGAAGCAGCTTCCGCTTTATTCGGATAACACCCTCAATATATAAGCAGTCTCATGCATGAGCAATTATAACCAGATATGTCCATCCAATCCTATTAAAGGTCAAGCGATCACGAGCTCAAGCATACATGTTAAGATATATCTGTCCACATGCTAGGCAGCTGAGCTAATTATCATACAGCCAATGGTAAACGCTTCCTGTTTTTCTCAAGGGCATTCAGCACGCCGTTTGGCTCTCTGCCAGTCGCCATTTTTGGATGCATGTGGCATAACCCTGGGCCCTGGGTCTCACCTGCCACAATCAACCATTATACTTGACATTTTGATAAGAAAATCTGGAATTTTATAGATAGATAACTATTACATTTTATTATTATTTGTTATTGTTAGGGAAGGGGTATACTGAGAATTGAACCCAGAGGCACTTTAACGCTGAGCTACATCCCCAGATCTTTTTCATTTTTTATTTTGAGACAGGGCCTAAGTTGCTGAGTGCTGACCCCAACTTGCTATCCTCCTTCCTCACCCTTCTGAGTTGCTGGGATTACAGGCGTGTGCCACCATGCCAGCATTATTTGTTTTCTTTATATTAAATATTATAAACATATATACAGTAATTATCTGGATAGAGTTTTTGTTAACTAGGTTTCATTTCTAGGTTTTGGTTTATTTTGTTTTGTTACTAGTTCTTGTCAAGATCCTGTCTAAAAGGTTATTAATATTATTTTTTGATTTCTGAAGTTCACATATCTCCAAGAAGTAGTGAAAATATTTTCCTATTTCAGTCTGGTTGATTTGATTATTGAATATTCCTTTGTTATTTTTTAGATAAATAAATTTAAACCAAAAGTTTAGAACTCTAACAATACTCCAAATATCTGCACATTTTCATGAATGTTTTAATGGAAAATGAAGGTGACAATTCAAATTCTACCAGTAACTAACATTAAGGTATCTGGGATATTTGTATCCTTTTATATGCAATAGCTTAAAGTGATGTAGAAAAGTCATCATGAAAAATGTTTTGAAAAAGTAACAAAATACTCCAACTACAGCATAAGTGGTATTGTGTTTTCACTATTAACTTCTTACTTCAGATAGCACAGCTCGTTGTTCATACTGTGATCACAAAGGTAATTGATTACCTTTAAGATAAAACCTGATTATTAGGAAAATTTTATGGCCCATTTTTCTTAAGTTGTCAAATATTATAATGTCTCCAAAATCTGGATTCTGATAACTATCAAGCACTGAAATCTACATGAATATTCAGACTATTTCTTACTATTATAAATCTAGTTAAAAGCAAAAAAATAATTGAGGTTCAAGAGAGCTCAACTGTTTACTGAAAGTGACAAAAAGTCACAATATTTGGAAAATTGTGTATATGTGTGTTTATCTTTTTCACATACTTCATAGTAAAATAAGTATTTAAGAGGTATTACTATTAGTGTTGTCTTTTGAACATATTTCTGACTTTCTAATATGACCCATCAACTTTTAACTTCTCTAAATTTCTCTAAAGAAATTTCAATTTCTGAAAATATTTATACATAAGTTACTCCCAGAAAAACAATAAATATGACTGTATTTTTGAATATCTTTCTGATATGTTTCAAGTAACACATAAAGTTTATTAGAAAATCATATTATTTCAAAGACAAAAACTTTCAATATGAATTTTGGAACTATAGATAATAAATTTGAACAACATTCAACATATTGCTAGTTTGGGGAACACAGTTGCTACACAATCACCCAAAATCTAGTAGAAAATCTAGTAGAAAATAAAGATTCTTAAGGAATGAGTAAGGAAAATGAAAACATTCCTTTAGTCTAACATTATTAATGTATTTTTTTCTTTCAAGTGTATGAATTCATGTTTCTGATTTTTTTTTCTTTTTAACTAGGCAAAATTGATACTGTGCAGTGCTTTAATTACTTGGAAATGTTACTTACATTCAGTGCAAAAGCTATGCTCAGGAGAATGACATGAACAATAAGAGAACTGAGTTTTTGAGAACCAATTAAATTTTCCTTGGTCTCCTACAGTGAAATTTCTTTCGAGAAAACAGAAGTTAAAAGTTAGTGGGCCATATTGGAAAGTTAGAAATATGTTCTAAAGAGAATACTAATAGTAATACACCTTCAATATTTATTTTACTATGAAGTATGTGAAAAAGACACACACACACACACACACACACGCACACACACACAATTTTCCAGATATTGTTACTTTTTGTCACTCTCAGTAAACAGTTGAAATCTCTTAAAGCCCAGAGATTTTCTCCTATTAAATAGAAATGTAACAATAAGAAATAGTCTGAATACTCTATTCATATAGATTTCAATACCTGATTAGTATCAGAGCCCAGGTTTATAAAACATCACAGGGAATTCAGGTTTACAGATGAGAAGTGTAAAGTCATATGCAGTGTGTACATGTGTAAAAACTTATTTGTAGTAGGCTAAAATTAAGCCAAAATCCGAATGGTGCTAAAATTGCTTCTTTTATACCACTTTGTTAAATTAAGGGGAAAAAGAGTAGTAAGAAGTAGTGATAAGATTATGGATTTCAGTGTGTCATCAGAATCTAATTCTAGGAAGGTCAAGTTATAGGTACTTAGAAATTTTATGGTTATGTATAAATGCATATATAGTAGTTTTCATATAGTAGTTTCCTCATTTCCTTCACATATTATAAAGTTGCTCTTTTTCACTTGTATGAACATTTAGGTTAGATGAAATAAATGATGGAAAAAATTAATAACAATTAACAAAGAGTAGGTAGTGTTATTTTTATTACTTATCAAGTGTTAGGAAATAACGTAAGCAAAATTAAGGCCTAAATCATATAGAAATTTAATGTAAAACACCCTTGGATGTTTTACACCCAAGGCGCTTCTCATTATATAATAATCAATGCCATTTGATGAACACACTGTGTAACTCAGGATAAAGCAAAATAAGACTTACCTTTAATATGAAATCAGGAGACCTGAGGAGATCTATGACTTTAAATTTGTATAGACTCTTTTTTAATATCTTTGTTTATGGTGGAATATTGTCCAAATGCAAGCACTTTGCATTCTATTTTGTCTCTACATCCCCATTGAGTGCTCTTTTGACACGTAGCCAAGACTTTATCTAGTCTAGTTTGCTAGTCTACAACAGCTTGAGACCATCCCTGTAAAAAGTTGCATTTCTCTACAAACCATCCCTTTTCACCACTTCCTTAGCTACATTATTCAGTGTAAATTTCTATGCCTTAATATTTTTTGTTTTCTTCTCCCTTTGATACATTGAGAGAATAAGGTTGGGTCTTGGGATCAAACCACTTCAGGTTTTTTGCTCTGGAGGTAGCCTGTAGTTACAGCTTCCCATGATGGCTGCCCACCCCCACCATGCCCCAACTCCCCTGTACACGGCTGGGTGGGCTCGGACATAAACACACTAAGAGAGTTCACAAATTGCCTTAATCACTCCTCTCTTCCACCTCCAGGGACCTCAAGCATCAATGATGTCCATCTGAGACTCTATGGACTTTAACATTACCAAATAATAATTTACTATCTGAAGATAAAGGTAAGGAATATACGTCAAGAAATTCTCCACCTCTTAAGGTCTAGTTTATGCTTTTGAATTATGTTTTCTTCCTTTTTATAAATTAAGGCAAATGTTAGAGAATTAGAGTAAATAAATGTGGATTATTAGTTTCATAAAAATCCAACTCTCAGAAGCTTTTGGAGTTGTGGGCAAGGGCAAAATTCCAATATGCATCTTTCTTAAGAATAACTGATATTTTGGAATGAGTTTATAGACATTGCTAATCTCTGCAACTCTAAGTAACATGCACATAAAAAGTATGCCTAGCCAGAAATATGATTCTATTATTATTCAGATCTTTACTACACTAACATCATTATAAGTCAACAAACAAATCATAAAGTACATTGAATCAGCGGTATGTCTTAAAACTCAAAATTTAGTAAATATTTCACTGTTGGAAAAAGTACCTATATGAGAAAAGTCCTGCTCACCAACTCAGTTGAATAGAAAATATGGTTGTCTATACAAGTACATTTTTTTAAATTACAGATTTCTCATTTAACTTTTTGAGAAAAATTAAAGCCATATACCAGATTATGCATTTTAAAAGACTTGATGTAACTAATCTTTTCAAAGAACTAACTCTTTAAAACTTATAGAACAAATCTCTCTTGACCTGTATTCTCTTTCTCATAACAATTCTCTCATTTTAACCATGTGGAAGTTCTGTATTTGCTATTTATAATTCTATTTAAATCTCTGTGTAAAGTCACCCAAATTTCCAAATTCATAAACAAACAAACAAAAAAAGGCTTCAGCCCCTCCTCCTTGACCATTCAGTGGCATTTCGCACTGTTCAATATTTCTTCCTTCCCATAGACCTGCCTTCATTGGTTTCATGACTCTCTTGGAGGTCTCCTCCTCCTTCTCAGCTTGCCTTTTGTGTGATATGGATCCTCAGGCTTTCTGCCTTCCTTTTTATCTTTACTCTTTGAGAAATCTTAAACTTTTTTCTCCTTTAGCTTTCAAGATCACAGCAAAAGTGATGCATGCCCATGAAATTAAACAGTATCTATTTATAAGTCTTTCCAGATTGATTCATTGCCCAGATCATCACATTGTGAACTGAAAATAGGATTCATTTCCCCAAGGTGAAGTCTGAAATCATGGACGAATCTCCACCCAGAATGTGGGAATGAACCCAGAGAAAAATAAATGATGTTCCTTCTTGCAAACTTTTTTTGCCAAGATATATATAGCTTATAGATGGTCCAACCACTTTGTACTAAAGAGTGGCAACTAGGTACAGCATATTCTTGCCAGGAATTCTGGGCATTTCACATTAATAGATGAAAAAAGGGGAAAGCAACAAAATATTGTAAAAGTTATAAATCAAAACAGATAAGTTTGCAGAGTGGGCAGCCTGCTTTCTGCAAACTTATTTAAGATCATGTATGTCTGTGTTTCTGGTTTGCTGTTTATATCCCAAATATATCTGTAAATTTGCAATATTTTTAATAATTTTCATTAAATTATCAATTTTATCTGAAGAGAAACTTGTAAGTTTATATTAAAAATTCTATTTCACATAGAACCAAGGTTTTAAAATAATAATTTAGAAGATAGTTGTTGTTTGACAATGCACAGATATGTAAAACCAATAAGCATAAATGCCATTATCTGAAAAGTAAATATTAACTAAGGGGAAGAAACTTACAGATAGTGCATTAGCAGGGTTTTCTGATTATTCATATCAAAGTGAAGATAAATTATTTTATTAAGGGACTATGGGCTTTAATCAGTGGGGATGCATTAAAATTTTCACTGCAAAAAAGTAAGAAATTATCATTTGCAGAGGACACTTTTGTGTCTAGAGACTATTTATTTCGTAAGCTTTAATTTTTCTCAGTTAAATCTCTTATTAATGTGTTTATCAGCCAAAGTTATAGCAAGAATTAAATTTCTACAATAGGTAACAAAGCTGCAGGAGTAAGACATTTTAATTGGATTATTCCTATCTCTGTTAAGCTTTCTTCAAAATAATTAAAAAATACTGCATTCACCCAGAGGATAAAATATTCCAGCAAAAATAGTGAGATAAATAGGAGAGAGAAAAGGGGACGAAATGCTACGTGGCTCAATACATTGTCTGGCATATTTATTTGTTTTACATTATGTGTAAGGTGTTTCAAAGGATTATGAAAATGAGTGGAATCAAGTTGAGTGCTCTCTTTCACAGCAAATGACTTTTTAATACAACAGTTAATTAAGTTGTTTGTTCCTACAGAAGGTCACAGACAATATCAACCATCAGAACTTGCAAAGAGAAGTGTCACACTCCTGGTAAAAGTTAGGAAAATCAACTTATTATATTTAGTTTTATGAAGTTACAAAAGGAAGCTAAGCATAATTTTTAGATGAAGATAAACTGCTGAGCTGACTATATATTTTCATTTGTTTTTAATGATCTTGCTCATTATTCATCACTTCAGCCAGGTAACCATCACTGACCTTCCTACCATGGAGAATACTGTACCAGTATTAGGACCTGGAAACATATCTAGAGGACTGAGAATCTGCACTTACAAGGACCCATTCAGGAGCAGAGAAGATGTGGGCAGTTGCTGCCAGTACCACCACTAGTCATGGACAAGAGAGACCTTTGGCATGACAGCAGTTCTTAATTGGCCCTCTTCTGGTCTTCCCCTGAATATGACCTAAGGACTAGGAGTCAGGAAGCTAAGGGACAAACTCACTGGGGTGCTGTATGCTTCCTGCACTTGAACCATGCTGCTGGAACCTAAGACCTTGTGAGAGAATGGAGCTTGAACAGGTCGGTGTACCAGTGGGAGAGGGGAAGGAAGTCAGGTGGGTCAGGGACCAGCTACCCCTGTGGTCACCACTGAAGCTTTGCTTGTGCTGCTCTCTCCACGTGAAGTCCTCCTTGCCCTGGTGTATTCTGACTCCCCAGTAGCAACTTTCTCAGGCATACCCCTAAATGCCCAATTTATAGATCATACTGGTATTGCCCTAATCATCTTACATTATAGTTCTTTGCTTACTTTAGTTCATGGGTGATGATAAATTATGAGTAATGATAACTTATTTTATCACTTTATGGTGTGTGAACTACATAATCACATAATAAATGTTAGCAAATGCTTTTGAGCTAAGTATCATCTCAACAAAATATGATATTATATTCAGATTATGAACAAATTTATTGTGTGATATTTTTGTTATTGTGGAATTGCTGGAGTGAGAGGGATTTTTGTTGATATGATATTCCATCTGTTAAACCTGCATTTTAGCAGAAGGGAAAACAAAATGCAGCTAGAATTAATATAAAATTCACAATTTAAAAAGTTATGATCAATTGTTGAACTCAATAAGTAATCAATAAATCAACATAATAATTACTATTAGAAATAAAGGCAATGATGTGATGGAGATTTCTCTTCTGGGCAATTCCATGAAGATTATATATTTGGTAGCATAATTTGACAATTCATAGTAAAAGGGAAAACTCCCTCATGTGTGTCTTTCACTACTCTGTGGTAAACTGTGTTATTCTATTCTTTATAATTCTATGTAAAATTGTCTTTGTGAAACACTTATTCAGGAACCACAAATATAAATACATTAAAAAATGTTAAGAAGGTTATAGATCTCTAAATGTTTATTCCCACCAATAACATTGATTTGAAATTTCTACCCAAATGTAACTCCTCTGAACATCTCCATTAAGTACCTGTTAATGTTTTTTCAGTTACCATTTGTGGAAAGTCTTCTATAACTCAGAATTCCTTTGCACTTTCTTTCTTTTTATCTTTCTTCTTTTTTATTTTCTTTTTTGGTACTGGAGATTAAACCCAGGGGTGCTTTTCCACTGAGCTATTTCCCCAGCCCTTTTTAAAGTGTTTTCTTTTGAAATGGGGGTTTCCTAAATTGCCAAGACTGGCCTTGAACTTGTGATCCTTTCCTCCGAAGCCTCCCCAGAATATGCCACCATGCTCAGCTCCTATGCATTTTCTGACATAAATATAATGAACTGTAAGTCATCTTCCAAGTCCTGAGGACTTCCTTGCAGATTAAACACATTTGGGGAAATAAAAAGGAGAGAATAAGGTGAGTATTCAGTAAAGACCTTGGAAAATTTAGTAAGGACCTGAGTGTAAGCTGAAGGTTGTTGATTGGTTTCATAAAGGATGAATGCTTATCTGAGTATTGAAGGATGTCTAGGATTTAAATAGTTGAAAGAGGAAGGGAAGCTTTCGGGACTGGAGACTACAGGTGAATCATGGTCTTTCTAAGAGGGAACAGAGAACACCTATTTTCTCCTTTCCTTTTCATTTTTGTTCATAGCATCTACCACAATTTACTAAGATTCATGTCTTTCTTATTCTGTGAGAGTAGGAACCACATCTACTTGATTCATTACTGTATTTCTATTACTTACTATAATTCTGAGTGCAAACTTAGGTACTCAAAATTTGTTGATAAAAATACACGGACTTTTGGTAGACTTAGCAATATATGGCCTTTTGAAATACCCTGGAAAATATTTTAGTATAAATTATATGGATGCTTTCCACTCAATTTTTTATTTAAACAAGATGTATTATAAATATAGGAACAAAGAACAATCAAGCAACATGATTTTAAGTTTAATTAGTGAAAGTCTTATGAAATTCCATATTCTACTATTCTATAGTCCTCAGTAATCTTTGATGTCCCCACAAGAAGAAACCTAGGATTTCCAAAGCATCCACCGTAAGGATAGTGAAAAGCATTTGCTAGTTCTAAGGTAGATGCATTCTTACTGTATTTGAGGAAGACGAAGCTCTTAAAATGTCAAATTTCATCTAATTTATCAAATTTCAAATTTTACCTTATAATTTAAAAGTGATTTCCATTTGCCAATGAAGTATCTATTGAAAACGTGTCTATAAATATCCTGTGTTCATTTTTTTAAATGAGTAAAAGAGATGTGAAAGAATTTTGCAATTCTTTGCAATTTCATGAAAATAATAGTCAAGCTTTTATTCTGAGAAAAGATAAATGGTACTGTAGACAAGCTTGTTTTTTAAAGTTTGATTTAAACAATAAAATAGATAAAAATCAATCCTGCTATGATATAAAGGCAGTTGGTTTAATATTTTAACTATATACTAGATCTTCTATGTATATATAAAGTAAATCTACACCTCAACATACAAATAGATATTTAAAGTAAAAATGATATATAGACTGATGTGTAGGTCAAGTGAGAAATAATTCAGACCTTAAAAATAAAATTCTCTTTTTGGCTAAATTTCTGATAATTGAAATAGAAAACATATTTTAACACAAATATCCCCAAGATTGCATTTGCTTGCTTTGTTTTGGTATATACATGGCCTATATCTAACCATTATTATAATACACAAGAAGCTGTCCTTACTTAAAACACAGAAATTCATTCCAACCAATGTTATCTCTACAATTTAATCTCTTGGGGGAAGAGTACCAGCCAAAAAGACTATGTTAGCAGTAATTTGAAAATAAACCATGCTAGATGAGGTATGAAATGGGATAAATCTTAACATTCATAAATTTATTCACTTCTGTATGGACATTAGTGAACAATTGTATTTGTATGAGCAAAACAGAGTTTATAATCATCAGGTTACATTATTGAAAGTTACGCATTTTGAGTTTTAATTTCTAGTTTGGTATAGCTCCTCATTCTGGGACAAATGTGATTTTTCTACTTGCTATGAGTTAAAAATTTCAGGAAAACTGTTAAAGGATTTTGATATTTCCATTTACTGCTAGAAGGAATGTATAAACCATATTCAGATGTTATCTATGATCTTTATCATCTCTACTTAGAAGTGGCAAATTTTGTTGGTCCATCCAACTTCAGGCCCATCTCACTACAGTTCTGATATGTTGGGAGTGGACATATTGAGGCAGTGTGGATCACAGTTTCCATCTGTCTGAACAATTGAATATACTGTCATGATTTATTTTCAAAACTTGCCCGTGATGTAAACAGGCAAAAGTGAGAGATGAAGGTGATAAAATACATCCATTACCATACTATTGTTTACTGAAAAATCCTGGAAAATTTCTTAAACAGAGGAATAAATCTTTCCTTAAGTAGATTTAGAAAGAGTTACCATAGGGTCTTAAGACAACATTACCCTGAGTACTTGTACGATTGCTCAAATGGTATGACTCTACATTGTGTACAACCAGAGAAAAGAAAAACTGTGCTCCACTTGTGGAAAATGAATTGAAATGCATTCTACTATCATGTGTAACTAATTTAGAATAAATAAAAATAAAGAAAATTTTTAAAAACTTAAACCCAGAAGATAAATACATAATATTTAACCCTGCTCAGTGCAAACTTGTATAATTTTGAAGAAAAAAAATGGGAACTCTCTTTTAGAGCAATGTTGGTAATTTAAAAAAGTATTCCCTACTCCTTTAAGAAAGAAAGAAGTACATGACAGAACAAAAGATTAAGGTTTCCTCCTAATTCTTTCATAGGAGTACATAATTATATAAAATCAAGATTGAGCCAAAATATCAACTGCTTCTCTATTACTTCTGGGATGAATTTTATAATTAACTCATTTTACATTTGAAAACCATGTGTAAGCTGACAAGTGTAACCAAATAAATATGTGTGAGTATGTATGTGTGTGTGTGTGCACTGTGCATGCTACTGGGGATTGAATCCAGGGATAAACTACCTCTAAGTTACATCTCATGCCATTTATATTTTTATTTGAAACAGGGCCTTGCTAAGTTGCCAAGACCACCTTGTTCTCATGATCCTCTTGCTTCAGCCTCCTGAGTAGCTAGGATTACAGGTGTGTGCCACCACACATGACTTCTAAGCCATTATAAATATTAAAATCATATATGTCTCTATTTTTATATGTAGTGAAATACTATAGATGGAAAGAAAGATATGCACTTTTAAGAAAAGGCATTTTTCATGACTCCATGTAACTTGAAAGATTTATAGTTATAGAAATTTTAATAGCAAAGACATTTTACAAAGTGGTTACATTTATGAGTCCAGATTCAGCTTGCCAAATGAGATTAACAAAGGACCTAGTAATCCAAAGTAAGAAAAGAAGGTGAGGTTCAAATGAATTGGAGGACACTTGAATTAAATCAGCATATCTCTCTTATGAACTTAATGAATATACATTATAAGTAGTCTTTGATTCACTCCAGCAATCCAAAATTGCCTACAAATTCAGCTAAGTAGTAATTTTATTCAAAATTACTTGAACTTTTTATGTGCTGAATGACATGGCCTGTATTTTTATTTGTTTGTAATTACCAACGATGACCTTCCTAGATATACTGGAGGTTAGCACTTTGAACTTACTTTTTAATAAGAAATTCCCCATTCCTACATAAGTAAACTGCAGAGTCCTGATACACACATGTAATAGAGTCTCACCAGCTTCGTCCATAACAGATCATTAGAGAGTCACCTTTTTCACTAAATGCTACTTCCACCTCTTTCATTTTTACACTCTCTCTCTCTCTCTCTTTCTGCCTCTCTCTCTCTCTCTCTCTCTCTCTCTCTCTCTCTCTCTCTCACACACACACACACACACACACACACACATATTTCCTTAGCACCTGAATAAGACAATGATCTATTTGATGTTTATATTTTTCTGTCTGAGCTCCAGAGCCATGAAGAGATTTGAAACTGTATAACATATGGAAAGGCCAAACTTGACCAAGCCCTCAGAGAAGACTCTTAACAAGTGTTTGTAGTTTTGCCATGGGGAAGATGGGTAGTTCTGTGAAACTTAGTCAAATTTTAGCAAATATTAGTCATTCAGCATGTCTTGCAAAGTATGGTTGTCCTCAAGAAAAATTTCAAACAGGTGGTGAATAGCTATTTTGCCTTCGGTATCAAAGAGGATTTTATGCTTCCACTGAGGATTACACAAAGTAACTGTACCATCTTTTGACTTCTAAGATTATGTTTCATAATATTTAGTCCTGATTTTTGGAGAAAAAATTCTTATCCTCAATTTTCATCTCATTGTGATTACCTTAAAAATGGAAACCTCATTTTAATGTTTTTTTTTTTTTTTTCTGTGCTACCCACTAAACCTTCACCTAACTGCTTCTACTAATGAATGAATACTATTCTCCTTTCCTTTGGGTGAAAGCACAGAATTAAAATTGAAGGCCGTTAAATGCCCACCAGTTTTTTGCATAAATAAGTCTTGGACTCCTGCCCTCTACTCAATCCTGCAGAGTTTCTAGAGCTTTCCTTGACTCCCTATCAACTTCCATATCTCATGTTGGCTTAAGTGAAAAACATTATGCTTAAAAGACCTCAAGGCAAAGTAGAATCTCTCTATATATAGAAAATACTGTTTAACATCTCCTCAGTCTCATTGGAGGCAGAACTGATGCCCGGAACAACAATGAGGAAATATTTGAGGTCTTTAAAAATGAAGAATTCAAATGAAAGCAAGGCCACTTGCTAAGTCTGCTTCATCAGGCATCTCTGTGTCTTGGGACTTTTTCTAAGATCTCTGTACAGCTGTTCTATGTTGTTGTTTTGTTTTCAGTGAGAAATATTCCAGCTCAGTAAGTGGTTGGCACTAAATTAAGAGAAGCCATAGACAAGAACACTCTACCCGTGAAGTCAGGATAGGTATAATATAGGAGGCACGAGGTTTGCTATCGAGCATTTCTGTGCCAAGGGCATTAATGAATGGACATTTGACAATCACAGGGCCTTTATTCATCTCAGAACCAGTGAGTACGAGCATCACTCAAAAAATCAACACACACGAAGTTTTCATCCAGCACAAGGAGTAGCAAATTCTCCATGTGCCAAGTGAAAAAGAAATCTTTCATCAGCCTTGCTAGGAGCTGTGTATTTAAGAACAGTCATTTTTCCTTTGACTCTAATTCATCCTGACAGCTTAAACGTGTGGTCAGGTCTGAAAAGTCTAAATCAGGTGAAGTGATTTCCTTTTCAGTGGGGGGGGAGGAGGAGGAAAGAGCCATTTTTCCTGTCACTAGAACGTATTGACTTGACACTAAAAAGAAGTAAAATAGATGGATCATATGTGTGACTCCTATTAAAAATATTTATGCAATTCTACCAGGGGGAAGAAAAGATACATATTAGAGAGAAAATAGTGATATTAAGATCTCTCTTATGGGGGGTGGGAGGCATTAGTGTTAGGGTTAAAGTAAGGGTTAGGGAGGGGGGCAAGAATGGAGGAAGGAAGGACTGTATAGAGGGAAAAGAGGGGTGGGAGGGGTGGGGGGGAAGGGAAAAAAATAACAGAATGAATCAAACAACATTACCCTATGTAAATTTATGATTACACAAATGGTATGCCTTTACACCATGTACAAACAGAGAAACAACATGTATCCCATTTGTTTACAATAAAAAAATTAAAAAAAAAAAAAAGATCTCTCTTTACCAAAGACTTTCGAGTAAAATATGCCTCAAGTCTACAGAAAATTCATAACGGCATTTGTAATGAAAAGTTCATTCGTAATATGGGTTATCTCTTTAGAAGCCACCTACAACATTTGCAATTACTCAATAAATTGTCACATTGAAAGCAATCAAGTTCATAAGAGACAATTTTCTCATTATTAATACATGAGGAAAATCACAGAGTATCTTTCACTTATAAGTCACTAGATATTGGTGAAGATGTAACCCATTCATTCTTACTTCCAATTGTTAAATTCAGATGACAATATTCAATACTTTATAAGATATCTAAGGTTTAAGTACATTTTGAAAATAGTTTCTAATTCTTTCAGTAGAATACATGACAAATAATGAGTGGGGAATAAAACTGCTGAAAATGCACCAGAAAGAGCCAGGAAGAGGGAAACAGGATTCTGATCACAGGGCCTATCCAATAATGGTATCTCTAAAGCAGAATCACACACTTCGCTGAAAATATGTGACTAAGTGAGTGGAACAACTTAAACTTGACAAAGAAAATTACCCTAGCATTTACGAAAGAAGTAGTGTGTTTGGCAGAAAGAAAAGAAAAGGGGAAAAATTCATATTCTTGTTATATGAAAAATGCACCAATTGTTTGAACCTTTCCACCTCCAGAGAAAAAGGAGAGTCAATGACAAAATCGTAGCTTCATGCTTGCACATCATCCAGACTGAGAAAACTGGTGAGGCTTCCAGCCTGATAGCTTAAAGAGTATCCACTGCAAAAGACAAAGAAAGAGAAGGAGAAGGAGAAAAGGAGGAGGAGGAAGACGAGGAGGAAGTGGGGGTGGGGAGGAGGATGGGGAGGAAAAGGGGAAACCCTCTTTCTAATAGTCCTGTCAGACCAGAACTCAAAACAAACTTTCTGGAGACAGAGTAGACTAAGCAGATGAAAACAGTGGCTTCCCTATTACCTCAGGTGGGCTTGTGAAGTACAATAGGGCAATTTGATCAACTTGCTATGATAGGCTTGGAAATTGGCTTCCTTTCCATTTCTATTTCAGAATCCCTCATAATCTGCCCCCACTTTTTTTTTTTTTTCCTAGAATGACGTTCAATATGTATGTGTGTTTGTTGCCACACGGATACTTGAATCCATCATCACACCATCTTAGTTTTTTCAGGCTGCTATAATAAAAACAACATGGACTGGGTGGTTTTGAAATAACACAGATTTATTTTTCATAGGTTTGCAGGTTAGAAAGTCAGATTTGTCTGGTAACAGCCTGCTTTCTGGTTCCTGCCTATATCCTCCCATGGTAAAAAGGACTAGGGAGCTTTTATGTCATTCAAGGAGGCTCCGTCCTCATGACCTAACCACTTCCCGAAGTTCCCAACTCCTAATACTACATACTGGTGATTAGGTTTCAGCATATAAATTTGGGGTGGGGATCAGGAACATTAAGTCCATTGCTCTGTCATAATCAAATATGTACCAACTTGGAATTGATAATCACCAAGAATAATTTAACATGCCATATGGAATTTGTCTTAGTGGTGGCATTTCCAAAGGAGGAAGTGAATTGCAGGAAAGAATAGTTTAAGTCGTCAATATGAGAAATGATGACTGTTTGATAAGCCTACCTAAAATTCAATGTCTGGCTCAGAAGATGAAGTTTTGAGGAATTAACATGGGATGAAGCAACCAGCAAATACATTGTATGTCTTACTAACTTTGCCACTAAATAGAAATTCCTCCATGGATGTTATAAAACCCCCAAATATGTTCTTCTCTTTATGCCTTAAACTGCCAATTACTTTTGAGTGATTAAAAGTAAGAAAAAGATTCTTAATTTTAGCCTCTTCAGTGCTTTCATGTTCTTTGTGTGGATCATATTTCCTTCTGTTACACCGTTTCTTATGCCTGCAGAATTTTCTTTAATTCTTCTTACATTGCAGGTGGTGTTGTAATGAGTTCTCTCAGCTTTCGTTTTAATGAGAAAATCTTTACTTTGTCTTTATCATCACAAGATGTATTCATTGAGAACAGAAATATAAATGAGTTTTGGGAATTTTTTTTTCCAGAACATAAAAATATTGCTCTATTTTTTCTGACTTGCATAGTTTCTAATAAAAGGTATGCCATATTCTTACTTTAATTCCTCTGTATATAATTAGTCTTCTTTTCTCTGTATATTTTCAAGATATTCTCTTAAAATTTTGTGTCCAGAAGTTTGACAACAATTTGTCTATGTGATGTTTTGATTTTCTTTTCTGTTTTGTTTTGTTTTCAACTTGTCTGTTTTGCCAGGGCTTGCAAATATTTGAAGATATGGTTCATTTTCTTTAAATAATTTTGGAAATTCTTGGCCATTATCTCCTTAAATATTCCTCTGCCCTGTTCTTTCTTCTGTTTTTTTTTTTTTTTTTTTTTTTTTTTTTTTCCTTTTTAAGTTCTAATCCCATCTAGGTTAAGCTTTCTGGCATTTTCCTCCAGCTCATTTGTGCTCACAGGTTTCAGATTCCTCCAGTGATAGGTTTCTCTTACCTTGTGCTTAATGACAGAGTATTTTTCTCAGCATTTGTACTCTACCCTGAGTTTTCCAAAAGGTTTGAACCATAGAAAGGGCATTTCCCACCTCTTCCTTCACTACAGGTTACTGGGCTCTTGGTAGTGGTATTGCTAAGACCTTCAGTTTGCTTCAATATCTTGCATGGCTTCTGAGCTTGGGCCTTGGTAAGGCATCTTTTAAGCACCCCTGCCCCTCCTTTGCGTGGCATTTGGGCTCTACCTGTATCTAAGTTGGCCTTGGGCAGGAGGGTTTCCTGTTCATTCCCAAGCTGTAACAGATTTCTATTTTGCATCCAAGCATACCCTAGGATTTTTCTGTTCCTCCCTTGGGGCAGAGAGCTTATGCATTACCCTTCCCCAGAAGCCCTGGATCTTTACCTGGGTTTTAGGATTGAGATTTGAATCCCCTCTCAAGTCCCTTGTGCTTTCATACCACGTGAGAATAGGGTCCAGAAGAGCAATCAGTGTATCTTGTCTGTGACAGTTGGTCCTCTTTTGTGTCACAAATCATTTGAGCACCATGGGGTGCTCTTTTCGACCTCCTGCTTTTTGATGGGCACAAGTTAGAGGCCTACGAAAAAGAGATTTCCAGTGACTATGGCCTCCCCTTCTGACTGTACCTCTTGGTTTTTCTAAATTAATACGCTGGCTCTAGTTAGTTGGTCTAGTTATCACATAGCTATAAAGGTGGAGCTATACAGTCCATTGCAGGAGATACAATGACTGCCTGAATATGTATGTAGTTAAAGAGGACAGCCTTTCTCATTCCCTTGAGCCCAAAGAGGGATATGTGGCTTATTCAACATTGATAATAGTTTAAGACATCAATTTTAAAAGTTTTCAGCAGCATAAAACCTTTTCTCAAGAAATGTTAAAGGTGATCTCAAAAAATGAAGAGGAAAAGCAGAATTAATTAACATCATTTTGCTGTAAAAGATTAAACATACATTTACTTATTCAAAAGTAGATTAAAATGTTTGGTATTAGATGAATACAGTTATCAAATTTGAAGTCTTAGGCAATGGTTAAATCTATTACATGCATCCAAGTCTCATTTTTGTGGACAAGTAGATAGGTACAGAAAAATGTTTTTAGTACTTTGTCCTGAAATCTTCGGATATCCTGTAGTTATACTGAATTGGCAAGAAAAGATTTTTCTCCTTGAAAACTGCATAAATATGAAGAAATTTGACATAAAGTTTTCATACAGATCTTTAATATGCTAAACTATGCTATATTAACATATTTGAATTTTTACATACATTTTAAGAGTTTTACTTTAATTTTAATTATATTTTTTATGAAATCCTGTATTTATGTCTAGAAACCTGATGCACCTGAATCATTAACATAATATTATTCACAAAAATATTGAAATAATAGAATATGTAAAAAAGAAATCAATGTATATAATAGATATAATAAATTAATAAGTAAAATTAATTATCAAGACAATAGTACACATATACAAATAATTTGCATTTTTAATTAGGCTAATGAATTAGTTCACTCTCTCAGGCAGATATTTTAAATAAGGTTCGATCTCTGGTTTGCTCTCCCATTTTTTTTAATTAAATACATCAGTTATTATTTTAGAAATTTCAAAGGGGCTTTCCAAGAAATATTGATTGATAACTTCAAAATAGATATCTCTTTAGACATTGAGCATTAAAACACTTTGATGAGGGCATATATGTATTTTGATACAACTGAATTTATTCAGAGCAGAGTAAGTTTAGTAACTGCTCTCAGAATTAGAAAAAAAAATCTTCTTTTTGTGCCATTAAAATCATGCAAAGTGTGACAAAGAAAAAGCTTTCAAATGATCTCTCGAGCTAGGTGCAGCGGCCCCTGCTTGGAATCCCAGTGACTCAGGAACAGGCAGGAGGATCACAAGTTTGAGGCCAGGCTGAGCAGGTTACGAAGCCCTAAGTAACTTAAAGAGATGCTTTCTCAAAATAAAAAAAAATAAAATCAAAAAAGCTAGGGATGTGGCTCAGTGTTAGAGTATCCCTGTCTTAAACCCCAGTACCAAAAACAAAACAAATCAAAAACAAACAAACAAAAAACCCCCAATCTTGTGGATACCTAGGACATTTCTATTTCAAAGACAGGCTTATCCACAAAAGATTATATTTCAGTTTGCCAAACTCGTTGCTATAAATTCAACCTCTACTAAAATAAGAACATTTTAATATCTCTACAATACACTCTGGCTGGCGACCTCAAGTATAAAGTGATTAGTATTCAGGCATGTTTGTTTCTCCCAAAAAGCTTCTGGACAAATAGATGCGTAAAATTGAACAAACGATCAGTCCCATCTCATTATTAAAGCACAGAATTTTGGAAATTTCTTTGCCAGGTCCTTTGTTTTAATAAAAAATGGCTTACAATCTGTGATAGATGGAGCTCACTAGATTGTTTGCTAAGCTTCCATCAGGTCCCCTGTGTCTCTTGGAGACCAGCTGAATCTCATTTCCCTTCCATTTTGGATTATGCATTTGGAGCACCATGTAATGGCCTTGGCTATATAAGCAGCAGCAGAATGATTTCAGAACTGTTCCAACCATTGCTTTCAGCTTTAATATACTTTGATTGTGTTGACAAGACCCAGCTGTGAGTTTGATTATTAATGCGTCTGTAAAGTCTTGCTACTTATGACACCATTAAAGAAATCAGTACTTATATCTTAACTAAACAGATTATAATTTAAAGTGATTTGAATTATCTAATAATAGTGTGATGCCACTTTTAGATGGGTCAAAAAATAACATTTCTGCCACAGCAAATAAAAATAGAGAAAATCTGTATATGCTAATGCCATGATTTTGTTCATGGACCAATGAGGGCTGTATAACTAAAAAATTATTGACTTAAAATTAGAATAAGCAAAGAAGCGTTTTTTTGGAAGACATTTAAGGAACCAGTATTAAAACAAATACATATAAAACACTCAACCACTGTGAAGTTCATTTCTAGTTTAATTTAGTCTGCTAGATGCATGGGAAAGCATATTGATGGCAACCAGAAGTTCCTCAAAGAATTGCCAAAGATTTTCTTTTCTAGTTTTGATGAATAAAATTTCAGGATAAAACTATTTTAAAAAAATTTACTATTTGAGGGGAAACCATGATGGTTTTGTAATGTGTCACTTGGGTAGATTGAACTACATTACCCAGAATTCCCTTTCTTGAGGTTTCCTACTTAGGATGAGCCTCAGGGTAATTCTTGCAAGATTTGAAAGATGTAGGGAAAGAAGAAAACATTTTGTGGCTAACCCATGTTGTTGTTGACCTTTTGACTCAATTCACTGGCATGAAACAGTGTCTGCATCTGCAATTTCTCTACCCTCTCTGATTTTATCTTTGATTTTTCTGGCTCCTAAGCCAGGTGTCTGTTTCTCTTTGAGATAAAGGTTTCTGCAGGATACTTTTTTCACTGAGGTGAGGGTAACAAAAATGGACATGGGTGTCAGATCATCTTTGTGGGGTTTCAGGCACATCTGTGGGGTTCCAGGTCATGCTTTCAATTTTCCCTTCCTCATTGCCTATGAACTTCAAATTTTGGCAACAGATGTAGAAGCATAGATTTGAAAAAGACTGCTCAGCCAGCTCCCAAGATTATGTAGACCAACTACCAGAATTAAATATGTGTATGCATATCTATGTTTGTATGTATATATAAAAATATTATAATAGTAGTAGTAGTAGTAGTAGTAGTAGTAGTAGTATTTTGGTTAAATTGTAACTGATACAGAATGCGTAACTCAGACCTGGTCCTAGCTAAAGAGAATAGATGGATTCTACATTGTTGTGGAAGGTATTGCTCTTTTGTGTTCAAACAAAGAGGGATGACTATTCCTGGAACAGAATATGGGGTAAGACTAGGAGATTGTAGATGATTAAAGTACATGGAATCAGTATAAAAGATCCTCCTATTTTCATTTTTTTAGCATGCTATTTGTCTTTCTGTAATTGACAAAATTCTGCTCTCACTAACAAATGAGTTGTATGATTTAAATTTATCTTTGCTTCCTTTTCTCACACTAGATAAAATTCCATTTCCATACATGAAATATCATAGCTTGATAGTCCATAAGATTATTGCCTGGCTACACAAAATTACCCCCAAAGAAATTAGAATTATCATAATCAGCCTGATAATAATAATTTAGCAGTTAATTGCTAGAAGAAAATGGACTAAAGTCTTCTAAGTTCAAAGTAATATTTTATTGGTTTCTTTTTAGTTATACATTATAGTACAATCCACTTTGATATAATTATAAAAACATGGAATGTATTTTATTCTAATTAGGATCTCATTCTTTTATGTTATTTTATTTTTTTTAATTTTATTTGCTCTAAACATTTGTACATGACAGTAGAATGCATTTATACACTTTTTTTTCTTTTTTTTTCTTTTTCTTTCTTTTTATTATTATTGTATACAAATGGGATACATGTTGTTTCTCTATTTGTACATGGAGTCAAGGCATACCATTTGTGTAATCATATGTTTACATAGGGCAATGATGTTTGATTCATTATTTTTTTCCCTTCCCCCTACCCCTCCCACCCCTCTTTTCCCTCTACACAGTCCTTCTTTCCTTCATTCTTACCACACTCCTTATCCCTAACCCTAAACCTAACCCTAAACCTAATGCTAACCCCTCCCACCCCCCATTATATGTCCTCATCCGCTTATCAGCGAGATCATTCATCCTTTAGTTTTTTGAGATTGGCTTATCTCACTTAGCATGATATTCTCCAATTTCATCCATTTGCCTGCAAATGCCATAATTTTATCATTCTTCATTGCGGAGTAATATTCCATTGTATATATATGCCACAGTTTCTTTATCCATTCATCAACTGAAGGGCATCTAGGTTGATTCCACAATCTGGCGATGGTGAATTGAGCAGCAATGAACATTGATGTGGCTGTATCTCTGTAATATGCTGATTTTAAGTCCTTTGGGTATAGGCCAAGGAGTGGGATAGCTGGGTAAAATGGTGGGTCCATTCCAAGCTTTCTGAGGAATCTCCATACTGCTTTCCAGAGTGGCTGCACTAATTTGCAACCCCACCAGCAATGTATGAGTGTTTCTTTTTCACCACATCCTCGCCAACACCTATCGTTGTTTGTGTTCTTGATAATCGCCATTCTAATTGGGGTGAGATGGAATCTTAGGGTAGTTTTGATTTGCATTTCCCTTATTACTAGGGATGTTGAACATTTTTTCATGTATCTGTTGATTGCTTGTACATCTTCTTCTGTGAAGTGTCTGTTCATTTCCTTAGCCCATTTGTTGATTGGATTATTTGTATTCTTCGTGTAGAGTTTTTTGAGTTCTTTATAGATTCTGGAAATTAGCGCTATATCTGAAGTATGGTTGGCAAAGATATTCTCCCACTCTGTAGGCTCTCTCTTCACATTGCTGATAGTTTCCTTTGATGAGAGAAAGCTTTTTAGTTTGAATCTATTCCAGTTGTTGATTCTTGCTTTTATTTCTTGTGCTATGGGAGTCCTGTTGAGGAAGTCTGATCCTAAGCCAACAAGTTGAAGATTTGGACCTACTTTTTCTTCTATAAGATGCAGGGTCTCTGGTCTGATTCCGAGGTCCTTGATCCATTTTGAGTTGAGTTTTGTGTAGGGTGAGAGATAGGGGTTTAATTTCATTCTGTTGCATATGGTTTTCCAGTTTTCCCAGCACCATTTGTTGAAGAGGCTATCTTTTCTCCATTGCATATTTTTGGACCCTTTGTCTAGTATGAGAAAATTGTATTTATTTGGGTTTGTGTCCATGTCCTCTATTCTGTACCATTGATCTACCTGTCTATTTTGGTGCCAATACCATGCTGTTTTTGTTACTATTGCTTTGTAGTAGAGTTGAAGATCTGGTATTGCAATACCCCCTGCTTCGCTCTTGCTACTGAGGATTGCTTTAGCTATTCTAGGTTTTTTATTCTTCCAGATGAATTTCATAATTTCTTGCTCTATTTCTGCAAGGTACATCATTGGGATTTTAATTGGAATTGCATTGAATCTGTATAGCACTTTTGGTAGTATGGCCATTTTGACAATATTAATTCTGCCTATCCAGGAACATGAGAGATCTTTCCATCTTCCAAGGTTTTCTTTAATTTCTTTTTTAGTGTCCCGTAGTTCTCATTGTAGAGGTCTTTCACCTCTTTTGTGAGATTGATTCCCAAGTATTTTATTTTTTCGATGCTATTGTGAATGGGGTAATTTTCCTAATTTCTCTTTCTGAGGATTCATCACTTATGTACAAAAATGCATTTGATTTATGAGCATTGATCTTGTAACCTGCTACTTTACTGAATTCACTTATGAGTTCTAAAAGTTTTCTGGTGGAATTTCCAGGTTCCTCTAAATATATAATCATGTCATCAGCGAACAGGGATAGTTTGAGTTCTTCTTTTCCAATTCGTATCCCTTTAATTTCTTTGGTCTGTCTAATTGCTCTGGCTAGAGTCTCAAGGATGATGTTGAATAGAAGTGGTGAAAGAGGGCATCCCTGCCTTGTTCCAGTTTTTAGGGGGAACGCTTTCAGTTTTTCACCATTTAGAATGATATTGGCCATGGGCTTAGCGTAGATTGCCTTTATAATGTTAAGGAATGTTCCCACTACCCCAATTTTTTCTAGTGTTTTGAGCATGAAGGAGTGCTGTATTTTATCGAATGCTTTTTCTGCATCTATTGAAATAATCATGTGATTCTTAACTTTAAGTCTGTTGATATGGTGAATGACATTTATTGATTTCCGAATGTTGAACCAACCTTGCATCCCTGGGATAAAACCCACTTGATCGTGGTGCACTATCTTTTTAATATATATTTGTATGCGATTTGCTAAAATTTTGTTGAGAATTTTTGCGTCGATGTCCATTAAGGATATTGGTCTGAAATTTTCTTTCCTCGATGTGTCTCTGTCTGGTTTAGGTATCAGGGTGATATTGGCTTCATAGAACGAGTTTGGGAGGGTTCCCTCCTCTTCTATTTCATGAAATACTTTGAGGAGTACTGGAATGAGCTCTTCTTTAAAGGTTTTGTAGAACTCGGCTGAGAACCCATCTGGGTCCCGGACTTTTCTTTGTTGGTAGGCTTTTGATGACCTCTTCTATTTCATTGCTTGAAATTGGTTTATTTAAGTTGCGTATGTCCTCCCCGTTCAGTTTAGGTAATTCATATGTCTCTAGAAATTTGTTGATGTCTTCGAGGTTTTCTGTTTTGTTGGATTATAGATTTTCAAAATAGCTTCTAATTATGTTTTGTATTTCACTCGTGTCTGTTGTGATGTTTCCTTGTTCATTCAGAATTTTAGTAATTTGAGTTTTCTCCCTCTTTCTCTTTGTTAGTGTGGCTAAGGGTTTATCAATTTTGTTTCTTTTTTCAAAGAACCAACTGTTTATTTTGTTAATTTTTCCAATTGTTTCTTTTGTTTCAATTTCATTGATTTCGGCTCTGATTTTAACTATTTCCTGTCTTCTACTACTTTTGGTATTGGTCTGCTCTTCTTTTTCTAGGGCTTTGAGTTGTAGTGTTAAGACGTTTATTTGTTGATTTCTACTTCTTTTTTTGAATGTGCCCCATGAAATAAATCTTCCTCTAAGTACTGCTTTCATAGTGTCCCAGAGATTTTGATATGATGTGTCTTTGTTCTCGTTTACTTCTAAGAATATTTTTATTTCCCTCCTGATGTCTTCTGTTATCCATTCATCATATAATAGTGTATTATTTAATCTCCAGGTATTGGAGAAGTTTCTGTTTTTTATTCTGTCATTTATTTCTAATTTCAATCCATTATGATGTGATAGAGTACAAGGTAGTATCTCTATCTTCTTGTATTTGCTAACAGTAGCTTTGTGGCATAAAATATGGTCTATTTTAGAGAAGGATCCATGTGCTGCTGAGAAGAAAGTGTATTCATTCTTTGTTGGATGGTATATTCTATATATGTCGGTTAAGTCTAAATTGTTGATTGTGTTATTGAAATCTGTGGTTTCTTTATTCAATTTTTGTTTGGAAGATCTATCCAGTGGTGAGAGAGGTGTGTTAAAATCGCCTAGTATTATTGTGTTGTGGTCTATTTGATTTCTGGAATTGAGAAGGATTTGTTTGATGGACGTGGATGAGCCAATGTTCGGGGCATAGATATTTATGATTGTTATGTCTTGCTGATTTATGCTTCCCTTAAGCAGCATGTAATGTCCTTCTTTATCCCTTCTGACTAGTTTTGGCTTGAAGTCCACATTATCTGAAATGAGGATGGATACTCCAGCTTTTTTGCTGTGTCCGTGTGCATGGTATGTTTTTCCCCATCCTTTCACCTTTAGTCTATGGGTATCTCTTTCTATGAGATGAGTCTCTTGCGGCAGCATATTGTTGGATTTTTCTTTTTAATCCAATCTGCCAGTCTGTGTCTTTTGATTGATGAATTCAGGCCATTAACATTCAGGGTTATTATTGTGATATGATTTGTATTCCCAGTCATTTGACTCATATTTGTTTTTTGACATGATTTGGTTTCTCCTTTATTTGGCTATTCCTTTAGGCTAGCGCCTCCTGTTGCTGATTTGCATTGTTGTTTTTCATCTCTTCCTCATGGAATATTTTGCTGAGAATGTTCTGTAATGCTGGCTTTCTTTTTGTAAATTCCTTTAGCTTTTGTTTATCATGGAAGGATCTTATTTCATCGTCAAATTTGAAGGTAAGTTTTCTGGGTATAAGATTCTTGGTTGGCATCCATTTTCTTTCAGGGCTTGGTAAATGTTGTTCCAGGCCCTTCTAGCTTTTAGGGTCTAGATTGAAAAATCTGCTGATATTATTATTGGTTTCCCTCTGAATGTAATTTGATTCTTTTCTCTAGCGGCCTTTAAAATTCTGTCTTTATTTTGTATGTTAGGTATCTTCATAATAATGTGCCATGGTGTGGGTCTGTTGTAATTTTGTATGTTTGGAGTTCTATAAGCCTCTTGTACTTGGTTTTCCATTTCATTCTTCAGATTTGGGAAATTTTCTGATATTATTTCATTGGATAGATTGTTCATTCCTTTGGTTTGTTTCTCTAAGCCTTCCTCAATCCCAATAATTCTCAAATTTGGCCTTTTCATGATATCCCATAATTCTTGTAGATTCTGTTCATGATTTCTTACCATCTTCTCTGTTTGGCCAACTTTGTTTTCAAGATTAAATATTTTGTCTTCAATGTCTGAGGTTCTGTCTTTCAGGTGTTCTACCCTATTGGTTATGCTTTCTATGGAGTTTTTAACTTGGTTTATTGTTTCCTTCATTTCAAGTATTTCAGTTTGTTTGTTTTTTTTTTTCAGTATCTCTAACTCTTTATTGAAATGATCTCTTGCGTCCCGTATTTGCTCTTTTAACTGTTGATTGGTGCGATCATTTAATGCCCGCATTTACTCTTTCATCTCCTCCTTCAATGCCTGCATTTGCTCTTTCATCTTCTCATTTGCTTCTCTGATTGTTTTAATTATGTACATTCTGAACTCCCTTTCTGACATTTCTTCTGCTGTGCTGTCATTGGGTTTTATTGATGTAGTATCTAGGTTTGTTTGGGACATTTTCTTCCCTTGTTTTCTCATATTGGTCAGATGTCAGTGGGAATCTGAGATATTGCAGATTTCCTCTATTGGCTTATAGTGTCCCGGTAGACTTCCAGTGTATCACCTCCCAGCCTTCAGTAGCCTGAAGTCTTGGAGGAACTTGATAATGCAGTGCTTCCGAAGAAAGCTGCCCCTAGCCCCCTTCTGGTTCCAGGGCTTGGAGCTGGCTCCGTGCGGAAAGGCTCTCACTGGGGGCTTGCACCGTGCAGCTGGCCATGTGGGGGGAGCCCACCGCCGGAGTGTGGAAGGCTACCTGGGAAAGACTCTAGCTGCCCTGCCCTGCTCTGATAAGCCACCCCTATCTGTGCCTGCCACCCAGACCAAGTTTCGCCCAGTGGGGGAGACTCACCCCGTGACTCTATTTTTGTCCAAGTCTCTCAATGCCTCCCCTTCTTGAGTCCTGGGTTCTGGAGCAACTGGAGATGCAGTCACCCTCTAGGCCGCCATCTTGGATTGCCCCGTGGAAAGAGCCTGCGGCTGGAGGGGGCAGGTCCGCCTGAAGCAGTCTCTGGCTGCCCTGCCCTGATCCCAGAGGCTGCTAGCGTATCGAAGCTCCGTTGGCTCGGGGACTTGTGGCTGGCTCTATGTAGAAAGTCTCTCACTGGGCGGTCTGTTTCGAGAAGCTAGCCTTGAAAGGCACCTCCCACCGCAGGGGTACAGGCTGCTTGGGGAGGTCTCTGGCTGCCCTGTCCTGGTCCCTGAAGCCGCTTGCGGGCCAGAGTATGCTGCGCTCTATACACTTTTATAGATCATACATAGAGTATAATCTCTCATTTTTCTGATTATACATATTCCAGGATCACATCAGTCATACAGTCAAGGATTCCCTTCTTGTGGATGTAAATGTTGGTGAGATTCACTGTGGTGTATTCATATATGTACATAGAAAATTATGTCGGATTACTTCCACTGTCTTTCCTTTTCCTATCTCTTCTCCCTTCCTGTCTTTCCCCTTTATCTATTCCAGGGAACTTCCATACTTCTCCTCCCTCCTTATTGTGGGTTAGCTTCTATATATCAGAGAAAACATTGGACCCTTGCTTTCTTGGTATTGGCTTATTTCACTTAGCATGATAGTCTCCAGATCCATCTGTTTATTGGAAAATGTCATAAAGTCATTCTTCTTAATGACTGAGTAATACTCCATTGTTTTTTATATACCACATTTTCTTCATCCATTGATCTGTTGAAGAGCACCTGGATTGGGTTCACATCTTAGCTATTGTTGATTGTGCTGCTATAAACATTGATATGGTTGCATCATTGTAGCATGCTGATTTTAATTCTTTGAGTATATATCTAAGAGTGGAATCCAATGGTAGTTCCATTCCTAGTTTTCTGAGGAATCTCCATACTGCTTTCCAGAGGGTTTGTATCAACAATACAATCCCACCAACAATATATGAGTGTACCTTTTCCCCACATTCTTACCAATGTTTATTGTAACTTGTATTTTTGACAATTGCCCTGCTGACTAAAGTGAGATGAAATCTCCGTGTAGTTTTAATTTACATTTCTCTGATTGCTATAAATGTTGAACATTTTTTCATGTATTTGAATCAAGAATTCTAAAGGTAGCTAAGCTTTAAGCATGTTTATAGTTTTTAATTGAAATATAATTGTATGTAATTTTGCGGTGCAGTGTGATGTTTCAGTACATTTATATATTGTTTAACATCAACTCATGATGCTAATACTAATGCATCATCTCAAATTTTTAATCAGGATAAGAAAAAAAAAACATTTTCAGTAATAGAAAAACTCCAGAAAGTTCACATCACGTGTGCTTTTTTTTCTGGGGAAAATTAAGAGTGTATTCTATTAAAAAGCAAAAGAAATCCAAGAAAGAGAAACAAGGAATACAAACAACAGGACAACTCAACTACACGAGCAAATGGGAAAAAGATAAGAAAGATAGCTGGGCAGTAAACCTGAAAAATAACCCGCCCAAGATGGATGAGAACATCTCAGTGTTTCAAGAATATTCTTAGGAAGAAAGTGCACTTACCCAAACAAAAAATATGATGAAGGTATGAACAAATGAATTAAACTAAAATTAGTTAAAATGAACTCCTGTCCTTTGAAACAGGGTAAATTTGCCCAGCCCCATTTCTGAATTAAGAGCAACTTCCTCCTCCAGAGAATGGAGGCTGGGGGCTGCAACTCCCACCCTGACAGATGTCAAAGAAGCTCAGAGCAGAGTCAGCTCTTCTCAGGTCTTTCTAGCACAGCCTACCTAAATCTACACATGTACTTTCCTTCCTCTTCTTCCTTAAAAGTTCTGCTCACCTTCACAGATTTCAAAGATAGAACTTTTGAAACAGTAAGTTTCTTTATTTCTTTCAAAACTGACTAAATCAAACCTTTTTTCCACCATTTTGACTCTGAATTTCTGGAGCAGCCTGCATTGTAGATTAGCCTCTTCCTTCCCAGGCCAGTATTGGAGTACCTGGTAGCACCCTCTTATTTTCAACAAGAAAAACAAAAGAAAGGTCAATACCAACTCTAGAAGTTAAGAATGGGAAGATTTGTACAAGATATTATAATAAAAATACACAATTTTTAGTAATTAATTTCATAATAGAAAATAGTACATATAGAAGAGAAGTAATATGTTATCACTCTGTCAAAAACCTTTTACATATATCTTCTATGCTTGAGGAGACTTTGTCCCTGAATCTGGATTCCCAGACACCTCAACCTCACTTCTCCAACCTTCTTTTCTGTCACTTATGTGATCCTCTGCCATTCAGATGCACTTTGTAATATCTTGCATCAAAAGTAGAAGATGTGAAGAAGCAAGAATAATTTTGAAAAGGGTTTGGCAGAGGTGTCCAACTTTCAGAGAGAGTAAGAGGCAGCAGTTTGAACAGCACATTCCCAGGATGCAGAGAAATACTCTAGTGACTGTCTTTGGGTGGTGACAGTGGGTCCTCACTAGATTGTTTCCATGTTGTCACTGTTGCTCCTTAAATTGTCCCCAAACCTGATTTTTTGTCCCTGACCTACCATCTATAAATGCACTTATATTTTGCCTAAACTATCTAGATAGGTTGTGTCATTTGAAATTTTTAAAAAATTGACTAATAGTAGTTGAGACCAACAGGAGTTTCAGGAAACAGAACTTGTAGGGATGAGCATAAACAGTTGGTTATCAAACATGAGTGAAAATCTCACTAGTGTTTGGGGATAAAACTCTGGCAAACTACAACTGAAAGAGATAAATTAACTATTTGAATTATCAAAGTGCCTTTTTTTAGAAGAAAGTACAGACTGAAGTCAAGATGTCTAACACTTGAAGTCACTGCCCAAGTATAATATTGAGGACTTTAAGACTCCTCTGCACTGGAAAGCTCAAAGAAACAGGTTGACAAAACTCTATGTTCTAAATCCCTAGGTCAAATCATGGTAAAATACCAAGGACATTCTATGACTTTATTAAAAACTTTATAATCCCTTGCTTTCATATTGCCAAAATAGCTAAAAATTCAATTATAATTTTGATTTTACAAATAGATGAAATTTATAATTCTAATTTGAAATTTCATCTGGTCTTTTATGGGACAATTAGAACCCAGTTGGAAAAGAGTGGTACCCTGAGAATTAAAATGAAAACAGGCATGTATACTGTGATAACTCAGAGAACCCCAAACTTAAGACTCTTCAACCAATTTGATAAACTGGCAACCTGTTCTCTTCTGTCAGGGAAGGCACTGTCTCTACCAGATCTGATCATCTACTCATTTGTTCCCTCTTGTCACTAATATTTCTGAGAACATACAAGATCTTTAACCCACCTGCCACCAGGTGTAGTGGACACACCTATAATCCCAGACTTGGGAGGTTGAGGCAGGAGGATTGCAAAGTCAAGGCCAACCTGGGCAATTTTAAAAGACTTCACTTCAAAATTTTTAAATAAATAAAAAGGACTTGGATGTAGCTCAGTGGTAAAGCAGCCCTTGGTTCAATCCCAAGTACAGAGAGAGAGAGAAGAAGGAGAAGGAGGAGGAGGAGGAGGAGGAGGAGGAGGAGGAGAAGCAGAAGGAGAAGGAGAAGGAGAGGAGAAGAAGGAGAAGAAGGAGAAGAAGGAGAGGAGAAGAAGGAGAAGAAAGAGAAGAAGGAGGAGAAGAAGAAGGAGGAGGAGGAGGAGGAGGAGAAGGAGAAGGAGAAGGAGAGGAGAAGAAGGAGAAGGAGAAGAAGGAGAAGAAGAAGAAGGAGGAGGAGGAGGAGGAGGAGAAGAAGAAGAAAAAGAAGGAGAAGGAGGAGGAGGAGGAGGAGGAGGAGGAGGAGGAGGAGGAGAAGGGAAGGAAGGAATTTTACCATTTAGAAATTAACTGTCTCAATCAATGATTTAACTATTTACAAACAGCTCCTAATTTGTCTAATACAGAGAAATAGCAGAACAAATAAATCCTATCATATCAACATAAGTCAAGCAAGAGTGGAAAAAGGAAGAGATACTTTATGATAAATAAAGCATGTAGAGCATAATTGGAATTAGCCTAATATTAATAAACATAGTATAGACATGACTTATTTTATTGTAACTCACTTTTTTGTACATTGAAGATAACTGAAGGTCTGTGGTGACTCTGTATTGAGTAGTCTATTAGTTCTAGTTTCCAACAGCATGTGCTCAGTTCAGACCTCTGTTGCATGTTTGGGATTTTTGCAATATTTAAACATTTCATTATTATTATTTTTGTTATGGTGATTTGTGATTTGTAAAATGTAATGCTACTACACTAGTCATTTTTGGGTGCCCTGAACCTCAGTCATATAAGGCAGTGAATAAACTCAATAAATATGGGTGATCTTAGTGTTCCACCCACCAGCTGAGCCCTACCCCCACCTTCCTATTCCCTGAGACATCACAATATTGAAAGTAGACCAAGTAATAACCCTACATGGCCTCCAAGTGTATAAATGAAAGGAAATGTCACACATCTCTTGTTTTCAATCAAAGTTAGATACAATTAAACTTACGGAGGAAGATGTGTTGAAAGCTGGGATAGTCTTGGCACCAAATGGTCAATTTTTGAATGCAAAGGAAAAGTTCTGAAGAAATTTAAAAGTTGTACTCCAGTGGACACACAAAAGACTACTTTTTAAAAAAGGAAACAGTTTTCTTGCTGATGTGGACAAAGTTTTAGTGATCTGGATAAGATCAAAGCAGTCACAACGTTCTCTTAAACCAAAGCCTAATCCAGAAAAATTTCCTAACTCTCCTAACTATGAAGGCTCAGAGAGAGAGGGAAATCTGCAGAAGAACAGTTTGAAGCTAGCAGAGATCGTTTGTGAAGTTTAAAGAAACTCCATAACATGAAAGTTCAAGGTGAAGCAGCAAAACTGAAGTAGAAGGTGCAGCAAGTTCCCAGAAGACGTAGCTAAGTAATTGATGGAGGCAGCTACACTAAAGAGTTGCTCTTCACCATAGACAAAACAGCCTATATTGAAGAAGATTCCATCTAGGGCTTTCATAGCTAAAGAGAAGTCAGTGTCCAGCTTCAGAGCTTCAAAGGATGGCTTGACTTTCTTGTTAGAGGCTAATGTAGCTGGTGACTTTTAGTTAAAACCAATGCTCATTTACCATCCCCCAAATGCTAGGGCCCTTAAAAATTATACTCATTCTTTTCTGCTTATGCTTTATAAATAGAACAGCAAGGCTTGGATGACTGCATATCTGTTTATGATACGGCTTACTATATGTTTTTAGACCACTTTTCACCTACATATCATTCAGAAATAAAAATTCTTTCCAAACTATTGCTGCTTATTGATGATGCACTTGGTCACCCAATAGCTCTGATGGAGCTGTACAATGACGAATGTGGTTCTCATGCTTGCTAACACAGCATACATTCTTCAGTCCCTGGATCATGGGGTAATTTTGAATTTTAAGTCTTGTTTAAAAAAAATACATTCTTTAAGTCCACAGCCACTATAGACACTGATTAATTTGATGGATCTGGGCAAAGTAAATTGAACCCCTCTGTTAAAGAATCACCATTCTAGAATCTGTTGAGAACATTTGTGATCCATGAGGAGAGATCAAAATATCAACATTAACAAGAGTTTGGCAGAGGGTTGATTTCAGCCTTCATAGATGACTTTGTGGAATTCAAGACTTCATGGAGCCTGAAGATAGATCTTAATTGCTGCAACCTTATGAAAAAATTTTATCAAATAAAGAATTGCTTCTTATGGTTAAGCAAAGTCAGTGATTTTCTTGAGATGGAACTCAATTTTGATGAAGTTACTGTGAACATTGTCGAAATGATAAAGGATTTAAAATGTTCCATAATCTTTTGATAAGATAACGGCAAAGTTTGGGAGGATTAACTTCTATTTTGAGAGAAGATGCATTCCACAAAGAAACCTTTTATGAATGGAAAAGTCAATGGATATGGCAAAATTCATTGTTGTCTTTAATTAATTTATTTATTTTAATTTTTATTTTATTTTTTTAGTTAAGCGTGATGGTAGAAAGTATTTTGACATATCACACATGGAGTATAACTTCCCATTTTTGTGGTTGTACATAATGTGGAGTTTCACTGGTCATGTATTCATATATGAACATAGGAAAGTTATATCTGATTCATTCTACTCTCTTTCCCATTCTCATCCCCTCTCTCTTCCCTTCATTTCCCTTTGTCTAATCCAAAGTACTTCTATTCTTCCCTGGCCCTCCCCTGCTATTGTGTGTTAGCATCTGTGCATTAGCGAGAACATTCTATTTTTGGTTTATTGGGATTGGCTTATATCATTTAGCATAATATTCTCCAGATCCATCTATTTACTGGAAAATGCCATAATTTTATTTTCTTTATGACTGAGTAACATTCCATTGTGTGTATTAGATATATAGATATATACACACACAGAATGGAATATATACATCACATTTTCTTTATCATTCATCTCTAGAAGGGCACCTAGCTTGGCTCCATAGCTTAGCTATTGTGAATTGAGCTGCTATTAACATTGATTTGGCTGCATCATGAAAACATGCTGATTTTAAGTCCTTTGGATATAAACTAAGGAATGGGATAACTAGATCAAATGGTGGTTCCATTCCAAGTTTTCTGAGGAATCTCCATACTGCTTTCCATAGTAGTTGCACCAATTTGCAGTCCCAGCAGCAATGTGTGAGTGTACCTTTTACCTACAAACTCACTGATATTTTTTGTTACTTGTATTCTTGATAATTGCCATTCTGAGTGGAATGAGATGGAATCTTAATGTAGTTTCAATTTGCATTTCTTTAATTGTCAGAGATGTTGAACATTTTCTTTCATATATTGTTTAACCATTAATAGTTCTTCTGTGAAGTACATTGCTATCTTATCCTAAGCAATTTCCACAGTCACTCTAACCAGGCTGTGTATCAGTCAGCAGTCATCAACATCGAGGCAAGACTCTTCACGAGCAAAATGACTGTGACCTACTGAGACTCAGATAATCATTAGCAGCTCAGCAATAAAGTGTTTTAATTAAATTATACACATCTTTTTAGACATAATGATATTGTACACATAATAGACAATAGTATAGTGTAAATAATTTTTACATCCACTGGGAAACAAAAAAAAATCTGTGCTTTGCTTTACTGAATAATCACTTTATTGTGGTGGTCTGGAACCAAACCTGTGATAACTTTAAGTTATGCTTATTATTTGGAACCAAACCTGCAATATCTCCAAGGTATGCCTATAGATGAAAATACTTTGAAAGTCATCAGTAAGAAGGCTTAAATTTCATAAGACTATATCTAAATCTACTCATATCCTATTTGCAATAATAGCCTTAAATAAAATGATGTAAAGGTAGATGAAAATATCTTTATATAAAATACATCAGTCATAGCAAACAAAACTAAATCTATAATTATAATAATTATATCACATAAACAGATTTCAGTGTAGCAGGTTTTAAGTGTTTTGTGTTGATTAAAACAAATTCTTGAAAAGAAGAAATGAGTTCTTGAGTTATCATCCACATCTGAAATGGCACCTGATGAGGGTCTCTGTGGATCATAAGAGAAAGCCATCACTGCAATGTCCAAAGACAAAAAGAGAAAAATAATATTGAGGATAAAATAAAGTTAGCTGAAAAAAGATTAAACATGCATCTTGGAAATCTATTTTGTTGTATGGAAAAAAGGATACAAATTAGAAAATAAAAATGGGAATAAATCCTACTTTCTATCCATACTAATGGATGTGGGGAAAGTAGCATATGGAGAGATATAATTATACTAGAATTTTTACAGCTTGATTTTTTTAATGAATCGTGATCTTTCTGCATAGGTAATTTGAATTTATTAAAATTCTTTGACAGTTTTCTGGCCAATTAATTCACATACAAATACTTTCTATAGCAATATGTTTTTCTAATATAAGGAATTACAATTTCATCAAAAGAACAGAAGGAGCTGCCTATAAGCTTGTAAACTGGATCTCCATGATAACTCCAAGAATAATAAAAACCAGACAGGGTGCTTCTACCTCTGAGGTCAACTAGCAAGCCAGAAGATACATCTTTTGACAAAGGAGAGTAGTATTTGCTGAAAACAACATGACTTAGTTCCAAGATTAAAGAGGACTGCTTTGTGATTCTCCTGTTGAAGCTTTCCATATTCTTCATACAATGTCCTGGTCTACCACAGAAACATCAGAGGTCACTGTATCTACTAGATTATAAAGATTTATAGCATATTTCCTTGACCTGCAGCTTCACTCAGTCACATTGGGCCCTATTCTAAGACAGTGGCCTTATAATTATTAAATGCTCAAAGCAGCACACTTACATATTGTGGAAACTGCATCCAAAATCCATAAATACCAATTAACAGTGGGTCATAAAGGCATAGTCAATTGACTCAGTGCCAAATGGATATACTTAATGTGTGCTTGTGCATTTTACTGAGGTAGCAGGCACCTAATTTTTCACTGGGTTTACTTTTCACATATGAATTCTGATCATTTATATCTTTTGAAGACAACGAGGAGAGCAAACGCCTAAATCCAAATGGCATATGTCATCAACATTGGGAACTTGATTGTGATCATCTATAGTATGGTGAAGTAATGAAGCTTTTGTTGGTTAAGTTTATGAAATAACCCTGGAGAACAGCCACTCTCTGAGGTAAAGCTTTGAACGTGTCCTGCTTACAGGGGTGTCGAAAACAAAATGTTTAGTTTCCTCAAGGAAATAGACAACACATGGATAAAT
Source organism: Sciurus carolinensis (assembly GCF_902686445.1). Classification (NCBI taxonomy): domain Eukaryota; kingdom Metazoa; phylum Chordata; class Mammalia; order Rodentia; family Sciuridae; genus Sciurus; species Sciurus carolinensis. Next base: position 109,481,441 of record NC_062218.1, read on the forward strand.
AGCTGAAATTGTAGTCATCACTGATTATACATCTAGCAATCTACTGCACAGTGGTGGGACTAATTCCCTGTAAGATGTGCCATTGCTTTTGATTGACTGTCTTGGATGGAATATAGTTCTTGGACCTCTACTTGGTCATCTCTAATGTATTGTTTCATCCTCTGAAACTGAGTGAAGCTCTTCCAGTTTCTCAGCATATTTTTCCACTCTACATTTGTAAGCAGGGGAAATAACAAGAGCACAAGTTCCACAACCCACTAAGCCACTGTGAGATTGAGTTTCACTAAATCTTCCAGTATTAGCAGATCTTCGTAAGTGTCCACTCATACCTGAGGACCCCAGTGGAACACTATCTCCAGAGGTGTGTGTACTTTGAATAAAAGACAAGAGCAGCCATTTCCATAATCTGTGATTATTCTCCTTTCTTCAAGGTGTAAGCACAGTGGGGAACAGTTATAGATTCCTTTGTAAAACACTAGGGGGAATATTTTTAAAGCACATATTTGAAATATTTAAAATTTAAATATGTACATATTAAAGTACCATAGTGTTAAAATGGGCTTCTTGAAGCATATTTGGCTTCCAGTTTATTCAAGTATTTTGGATCTAAAAATGACTTAGGTCTGGAATTTGGGTGGGGAGCTATGATTCTTCATTTTGATACCTTTAATTAAAGCTCCATTAATCACACTTATAATGATTATACTAAATAAATTGAAGATTAGTCAGTTGTACATCTGAGCAAGGAAGGCAAGGGGGACTCTATGATAAATTTAATCTTGAACATTCTTATTTATTAAGTGTTTCAATAACTTCTTATGTTATACAAAAATATTATGGTATTATGGCATCTTAATCATTTTTAAATCTAGGTTTCAGTCAACACAGCGAACAGAACTATCCCTGGAACCAGGTACAGTGGTGTTTGCCTATAACCCTAGCTACTCAGGAGACTGAGGCAGGAGGAACACAGGTTCAAGACCAGTCAGGGCAATTTATTGAGAACCTGTCTCAAAATAAAGTTTTTTAAAAAAAGGTCTGGGGTTATATCTCAGTGAGAGAGCATTTTTCTAGTATGACTGAGGCTCTGAGTACTGCAAAAAACTTCCTAGTATTGCAAAAGTTAAAAAAAAAAAATCGTCTTGCCCTCCAACCTCTTAAACACCACATCAAATCTAAGATCTGTAGAAAGGACACCCACTTAATACATCTGGGTTTTATTTGTTTTTCTTTTTTTCTTTCATGGTTAAGCATCATTAGAAATGATTACATTCACGTTTCCCTGTTTTTGCAGAAATAATTTAGCACAATTTTGGATTTCTTTAGGCATTTAAGTCTTTTCCCCTCTTTCCAATTGTCTTCCCTGGGGTATGATGGGCTCCAATGAAGTTCTGGAGAAAGTCAGTGACATGGTTATTAAAAAGGAAGGAAGAAGAGGAACCTACTGAGAGGGAAGTCTCAGTGAGATTTGGAAGCTGAAGGTTTTAAGAGTCATCTGATTTTTCCAAATGTCCCAATGCTAATCCTCAGTGTCCTACTGACTCCAAATCAGTAACAGTATTCATTAGTATTCACTAGTGAGAATGTAAGCTCAATTTGTTATTTAGTAACAAACAATATTAAGGTTTTCATTATATTTTATACATTTCATTGTATTTTTCAATCCTATTACAAAAATAAAAATAAGAGTTGGACTTGGATTTCTCTAAGAGTTTCAACCAAGGCTTGACATTTCTCTCTTCAGGGTATCCATGCAGCCAAAAGCAAGTAGTCTTTAAGAAAGTCACTATATTTTCTACTCCTGTCAAAATTTTTGGTTGTGGCAACAACTCAATCTGCTAGAGCATTGCTCTCAGTAGCTACTTCATTATATGTGACTACAAGTAAAACTCCAGGATACATGACATGGACTAGTAGTGTTCTTATTTCTCATTTTAATCCTAAAGCAATCCATAGAAGCATGTTTATATTTGAAGACATCTATATTATTGAAAGAAGAATGATATCAAATGAATTGCCTAACTTACCCTCTTAAGACACTGGACAAATAAAAACAAACCTAAATCAAGAAAAATTTGAAATATTAAAAATTAGAGCAAAAATTAGTTATGTAAAGTATATTAAACAATAGAGAAAATCAACAAAGCTGAAAATTAGTTATTTGAAAAAAATCAACAAACTTGACCAACCTTGCCAGACATGGTGGCATACACCTATAATCCTGGTGACTCAGGAAGCTGAGGCAACAGGATTGCAGGTTCAAATCCAGTCTTGGCAACTTAGTGAGACTGTAAGCAACCTAGTGAGACCCTGTCTCAAATTTAAATAATAATAATAATAATAATAATAAAAGGCTGGGGATTTGTCTCAGTGATTAAGCATCCCTGAGTTCAATCCCTGGTACCAAAAAAAAAAAAAAAGACTGACCAATCTTTAACTAGACAGACTGAACCCCAAGAGGGAAAAGAGAACATTCAAATTAAAAGAAATTTTGCATAAATTTAGAAGATTATTTGGAAATACTATGAAGAATTGTATGCCAAAAAAATTGATAAACTTAAGAAAATGGAAAATTTGTAAAACACATAAAGTGCCATAACTGACTCAGAAAGAAATAAAAAATCTAAATAAGCATATAATAGGCAAATATACTGAATTATTAATTAAAAACTTTCCCCATATAAAATCCAGACTCAGATTACATAATTGGTGAATTCTACAGAAAATTTCAAACCCAATTAATCCTATTTTTTTTCACAAACCTTTACAAATATAGAAGAAAAAGAATAGTTCTCAACTCATTTTAGTATTAACCTAAAACTGGAACTAGTCAAAAGCAGCACACACAGAAAGACTTAAAACACAGATTAATACTTCCTTTGAATATAGACACACAAATTCTCAACAAAGTGCTAGGGAAGTGAACCCCAAACTATTCTAAAAGAGTTTACACCATAATTAAGGTGAATTTAACATCCAAAATTCATATGTTTTATCAACAGAATAAAGGTTTTCTCCAAAAATGCAGGAAAAGACAAAATTCAACACTTCTGCATAATAAAAACATGCAACAAACTAGGAAGGGAGGTGACCTCCTCATTTAATAAATAATCTCTACAGAAATCCCAGTGCTTTCTTGTATTATACTGGATGCTGAAAGACTGAACGCCCTCCCCTAGGATCAGGAGCAAGGCGAGGCAAGGCTCTCCAGTGTAGTCAATTTTGTGCTGAAGTTTCTTTTCTGGCAAGTAGGTAAGAAAATGAAATCAAAGACATCTGTGTTTGAAAGAAAGAAGTGAGATAACAGGATGATCTGAAAAATCCTAAGGAATTTTGTAGAAATCTATTAGAATTAATAAACAAATTCAGAAAGGTTTCAGAATAGGAGCTTAATATACAAAAAAAATCATTGCATTTCTATACACTTGTAGTGAACAATCAAAAATAAACTAAGAAAACAATTCCATTTACAATAGCATCAAACAAAAAAATATATAGTACGCATTTAGCAAAAGAGTGTAAAATTCAAAATAGAATTTTAAATCTCTAACTTGGAAAGAATTCCTTGGAAACATCTAGATTAAATTGCCTGCAAAAAGTCAGGTTAGGGATTAATTATAAAGTATATAAAATTTCATCTGAGACATTTTATCTTGCAGATCATTGGAACAATGTATTTGCCTGAGTTTCTGCACTCTGAATTTCTGCAAAACAAAAAGCTCGCTTCATATTCAAAACACATTAATCCAATTGAATCCAATCCATTGAATTTTCTTTAAAATGATATTTCTTTTAAAAAATCTACTGAATAGTGAATAATTAGTTGGATTGAATTTTTCATTTTCAACTAAGTTGGCTTTTTTCCTCATGATGATATATTGCCAAATAGTTATAAAAACTAGCTGTGGGCAAGTTTTTAGTAAAAGAGAGATTTTATTCATTGTTTCTAGCTCAGTTTTCTTGGCACTAATCTAATTGCCTTCAAACCTATGGGATATTATAATGCAGATATCAGTTCAACAAAAAGTTGTTAAGGAAATCATAGTGTAGGTGCAATAAAAACTTCCATCGGCTAAACTTAAAATTCATCTAACCACACGAGTCAACTAAACTGAATTTTAGCATTTAAAATTTGTATAATACATTCAATTCTCCTTCTCCTATTATTCAGAGCATAAATTATAGGGAAAGTCACAAAAATAAAACCTATACCCCCAACTTAGGTAATTATGAAAAGTGAGTTACTATGAGACACTTAGACATGAGTAAGACCATGGAACACAGAGGTACAAGTTAACAGGAAGCAAAAGAAGGCTGTAATAGCCGATATTACAATGTATCAAGGGAAATCATTGGAAAATGATTCATAAAGCTTTCAGAAGTAGACAAATGGTCCCATATATGCCATTACCCTAAGAGCAACTATTTCCACTTCTGACAGCTTGGAGATATCGGCTGAGGCTGATAGAGGCTGTCAGCAATTACTTGTTTGATTCTGTTGTACCCGCATCATTACAGCAATAAAAGAGAAACCCAAGGTAGTTGCAGCTAGAAATCAATTTTTCTGCTGTTTCATTTTAAGCAGGTTATTGGCTAAGATGTCGGTATTGAATTACTTTGCAACTAGATATTTCATTGCATTTAGTAGAATCTTGAATTAAAATGCTGCTTTCAAAGGCTCTATGTTTCGATATCTTAGTTCTCTTGTATAGTCTGAAATAAGAGTTTGTTATAAATCTGTATCCCTATTCTGGAGATTTCTTCAGACCTTACATTTTTCCTCCTACAGTTTAGTCATTTAGAGCTAATGAAAGCTAAACTGACAACTGAAATTTATAGTTCATTTATATCCAGGAAATATCTTTATTTGACCTTGAGAGAATCATGTTCTATACTGCTCATTTAACATTTGCCATAATCCTTTGAACATTTAAATATTCTTTTGATTATTATATTTTGTCTCAAAATTCGTAGGCAGGAACCATTTTTGTTTCTACTTTCCTATGTCCCAACAGAGCATCTAAATCACATGTAGCCATGGGCATAGGAGTTGGACAAGATCATCTCATTCACCCACTGACACCATTGTGAGCAAACTAAATCTAGAGGTTTAGATGGCTTTCTCAAGGTCACAGAAACTGAGGGTAAAACTCTAGGTCTTCAGTGTTCTCTCTGCTGTGCTGTACAACCTCGAATGATGGCACCATCCCATGTAGTCTGTGATAACCCCCTTGTGTGGAGGAGTCTTCCTTTTCCAGCACATAAGAGTTGGAATGATCTAAACTTGATGCTGTGCATTTAAAAGATGTTGCTACTAACTCTCTGCCAGGAAAACTTTCCAATTCTGCCTCGGTTTGATAGAGGTGATAGATTATTGATAATTCAAACATACTGATTATTTACTACCTAGTATTTACATTCAGGGACTAAAATAGAAACCAGTCTAGAATAGCATTGCAAGCACAAACCACAAAAATCTAGAAAAACAAGTCAATTTCAGAAAGAGCTTTAGGATGAATAAGAAAGGATTGTTTTCGCTGTGATTTGCACCTTTTACCAACCTGCTTGACAACTGACAAAAAGCAGATATATATCTGTTGCATTAAATTATTGAGGCAGCATTTCGAATAGTATGAAATCCTCCAGGACATGTATTAAATGATCACTCACAGATTTTATTTAATTCATTTAATTTCATTCATTTTAGTCAAAAGAGATTTCTTTTAACCTTGAATTTCTGAAAACACAAAAACTGTTTCCAAATTCATTGGAGAACTAAACGTCACTTATTCAAATAACACTTATAGAACTGTAGTCACAAACACTGAGCACAAGAGATTAAAAAAATTGAAACTCCATTATTAAAGATTGCCCAAAAGACGAGTACAAAGCTCCACAGACCCACTCCCCCATTGAAATCTTTGAAACTCCAAAGAAATTCACACAATTCAAGTTTCTGGATGTGATTCTTAGGACAAATAGCATATGGGGAAAAAAAAGAAAGAAAGAAAGAAAGAAAGAAAGAAAGAAAGAAAGAAAGAAAGAAAGAAAGAAAGAAAGAAAGAAAGAAAGAAAGAAAGAGAAAGAAAGAAAGAAAGAAAGAAAGAAAGAAAGAAAGAAAGAAAGAAAGAAAATCTAAGAAAAGAGATGTCAAGTCTGTGACACTTGAAGCAACACCAATCCCTACTACCCTCTCCCAATTCAGTGGAGGACTCCACTCTAGGTTACTACAGCCAGGAACATAGGGCTCCTTTCTTCCCCAGCTCCCAGCAGGAAAATTTTATTTTTTTTCCCCCTCTGGGAGGGATAGGATGTCAGCATTTCTCATCCCTTTCCCCACTACCTTTTGCTGAGGCTAACTTATGAGTGTCGTTGTCTCTGAACTCCCACACATGGAAAAGCAGGTTTAAATAGGCCAAAATGAACAGAGAAGAATGGAGCTTGATCATCCCAAGGCAGAAGTTACATACCAAGAAAGGCAAAGAAAGACCTCAGAAAAAGTATCTCATATAAGAGGACAATATTAGTTAAACTGATATGCAGACACAATGCAATCCCTATCAAAATCCCTGCTGGCTTCTTTAATAAATTAACAACCTGACTCAAAAATTTTAAGGTACCCTAAATAATTAAAACAATCTTAATGAATAATGAATAGGAGGACTCTTATTTTCTGGCTTCAAACTTACTAGAAAACAAAGTTAACAAAGATGGTTTAGTAACTGGCATAAAAATAGATTATATAAATATGAGAGATCTATGGAATAGAATTGATAGTCCAGAAACAAACCTATTAATTTATGTTCAACTGATTTTTTTTATCAGCAATGAATACTTTAATCATTATTAATTGAAATTAATCTCTACATCATTGATTTTTTTAGTTTATTTTTATTGTAAATAAATGGGATACATCTTGTTTGTACATGAAGTAGAGGCATACCATTTGTGTAATCATAAATTTACATAGGGTAATGTTGTTTGATTCATTCTGTTATTTTTTTCCTTCCCCTCCCACTCCTCTTTTCCTTCTATACAGTCTCTCCTTCCTCCATTCTTGCCCCCCTCCCACCCTCCATTATGTGTCATCATCTGCTTATCAGTAAGATCATTCGTCCTTTGGTTTTTTGAGATTGGCTTATCTCACTTAGCATGATATTCTCCAGTTTCATCCATTTGCCTACAAATGCCATAATTTTATTATTCTTTAAGGCTGAATAATATTCCATTGTGTGTGTGTGTGTATATATATATATATATATATATATATATATTTATCACAATTTCTTTATCCACTCATCAATTGAAGGGCATCTAGTTTGCTTCCACAATCTTGCTATTGTGAATTGAGCAGTTATGAACATTGATGTGGCTATATCTCTGTAGTATGCTGAGTTTAAGTCCTTTGGGTATAGGCCAAGGAGTGGGATAGCTGTGTCGATTTTTAACAAGGGTGACAAGATCATCTAATATAGAAATAATAAACTTTTCAACAATAATGTGAAAACTGGATATTCACATGCACAAAAAATAAATAGATGAATAAATTTTAAAAAGAAAACTTATCTTTTACTATATACAAAAATGAACTTAAGATGGATCAAAAGACCTAAATGTAAGAGCTAAAGTTGCAGAACTTTTAAAAGATAACATGGAGCAAACCTTCATGACTTTGAATTTGGCAAATAATTCTTAGATAGGACACCAAATGCGCACAATAAAAGAAAAATAGATAATTTGAACTTATCAATATTAAAAACCTCGATGTATTATAGGGTATATTAAGAAACTTAAAAGACAACTCACAGAATGGGTGACAGTTTTTGCAAAGCATATATCTGATTATGGGTTAGTATCTAGAATACATAATTAGTTGTAATAATTTAACAATAAAAAGACATTAAAAATGGGCAAAGGATATGAATAGACATTTCTCTAAGGATTATAGGTATAAATGGACAATAAGCACTAGAAAAGATGGCAAACATCATTTCAAGAAAATTAAAATCATGAGATACCACTGTATATTTACTAGGATGGTTACAATAGAAGGGATCATAACAAATATTGGGAAGGGTGTAAGAAAATTGGAATCCTTATATGCTGTTGATGACACAGTCCATTTAGAAATGAGTGTGGCAGTTTCTGAAACAAACATAGGACTACTATGCCTATGTCCTAGAATTCTCCTAAATAAATTGCTCAAAGAACTGAAAACATGCATGCTTGGCAAAATGAGTTCCAAAGCACCTATAGTATATGATTCTATTCATATAAAATATCCAGAACAGGGAATTTTATAGGAAGAAAGTAGTTTATAGGTTGCCTGGAATGGTTGAGGGATGTGATATGGGAGGGCTAAGCCGGAGGGTAGATATTTAACAGTTAAGAGGTGCTAAGAAATGGGGTTGTTTTCAGAGTTTATGAAAATATTCTAAATGTGTGATGAAGAAGGCACTTAGGAATATAAGTAAAAATCATTGTTTACATACTTTAGAGTATTGTGCAATATGTGAGTGTTTTAGTCAGTTCTTCCATTGCTATGACCAAAAAACATGACAAGAATGACATAGAGGAGGAAATGTTTATCTGGGATTTTCAGTTTCAGAAGTCTCAATCCATAGAGGGCCGACTCCGTTGCTCTGGACCCAATATGACACAGAATGTCAGTATAGAAAGGCATGGAGGAGGGAATGAGCTCAGAACATGGCAACAAGGAGCCAGAGAGAGTGCTGAATTCACCAGGGATAAAATAGAGACCCCAAAGGCACACCCCCAGTGACCTACTTTCTCCAACCATATCCTACCTGCCTGCAGTTAACACTCAGTTAAACCCTATCAGTGGATTAATCCACTGATTAGGATACAACTTTCATAATCTTAATATTTCACCTCTGAACATTCTTGCATTGTTTCACACATGAGCTTTTGGGGGATACCTCATATCTAAACCATAACAATAAATTATATCTCAACATAGCTGCTAAAAAGTAATTGCATATTAAATACATCTGGTAAGTAAATCACTTTTTACTGTGGAGTTTAAATGAGCTTTGATCATGTATCCCTAAAGATAAAACTTATGTAAAAGTGTTAAATAAAAATATCCTGACATCCAATCAAAACAAATTATGCAGAAAAAGAATGATCATAACTGAAGTAATAAAATTAATTCAGTTTACAAAAATAAAATGGATTTTAAAAAGTAGATACTCTTTTCCTTTCTGGTATCAGCTAACATTTCCAGAGGAACAGAGTGTTCTTTCCCTAGGAAAGTCAATGGCACCATTTCAGGGCTGCTGTTGATAAATTCAGCTTACTGTGCTTTTGTACCTCTTGGTAGCCCCTTGGATCAAATGATATCCCTAAGTTGCACATAAGACAGAATTTTTTAATATCAATAAATGGCTTCAACCTCTCTCCAGATGTATAAACTAGATTGCATCTCTTGTCTTAAATGGTCATATGTACACTTGGATATTTACTGGCATTTTATGCAATGTGGATGATCTAAAATATTTTATTCTCCCTTTCCTTCCTGAAAAACCTACTCCCCCAGACCTTCCCTCTCCATGGTATGAGGTGCCCATCTACTTAGATTGTTCAGCTGGAAACTTGGAAGGGTGTCTTTCTTGAACCTCTACATCTAATCCAAGTTCTTTCTTGTTAACCTTCAAAATAATCCCAAATATATTCATTTTCTGTCTTTATTTCACTAACAAATCCATAGCACCATCATCAACCCAATTGCTTCGCTACACTAGGATTCTAATGACCTTATACCTTTCCATGGACATTGAATAAAACTGTAAGTGTTCATCATGACCCACAAGGTTCTCAACAATATAGTCTTGCCTATCTCTCCAGCTTCATTCCTCCTACCACCCCTTGCTAGCTTCTTTCTGTTCAGAGAAGCTTTTTTTTTTTTTTTTTTTTTCCTTGAAAACACTAGACTTATTTTTGTATTAGGGCATCTTCACTGGTCTTTCTGTTAGTATGGAAAACTCCAAGTCTAGTTCTTGTGTCTGATTCCTTCTGGTCATTGAGATTTCAATTCAATCCATAATTAGTTTTTGGCATGTTTTCTAGATGCTGTTAAGCAAAAGAGTCTTTGTTCACTACACCTCTACATTTTATTTCTTTAATGTACATGCCGTTCTTTTAAAATATTTTTTTCAGTTGGATATGGACAAAATGCCTTTGCTTTATTTACTTTTATGTGGTGCTGAGGATCGAATTCAGTGCCTCACACATGCTAGGCAAGTGCTGTACCACTGAGCTATATTAACTCCAGCCCCTACATGCCATTTTTATATAGTTCTTTTTGTTGTTGTTGTTCTTTTGTCTCCTCCCCTGGTGTGTAAATGTCCCACGAGCAGGGTCCTTTCTACCTTGTTCACTGGTATAGCCTCAGCTTCTGAAATGACAGCCCATAAATGATTACCAAATTAAGATCTTGACATTTTCTTCTTCTCCAACCCCATATCCAATCTTTCACTAGGTTCTGTTGATATTAATTTATAAATGTGAACTCATCAATTTTCTTGCATTTCCCATGTCACCTTTCCAACCTAAATTACCATTAGTCTCTCAACTGGACCACTGAAATGGAATCTGATCTGAATTTCTGATATTATGTTTGTTCCTTTCTAACCTATTATCAACCCTGAAGATTGGACAATCCTTTTAAAACTATCATCTGGTTATGTCACCTTTCTAACTTATAATGTTTAGTTGCTCTTAAACAAAGATCAAAATTGTGAACGTGGGCTACAAGACCATATGCTGTCCTACTTCTGCTCCTCTCTCCAGTCTCATCTTGCTGTTTCCTCTTCTATGCCCCCAGTTCTCCCACTCTGGCTTTTTTAACTATGAGTCCTATTCTACTTTCTGCCTGTCACAGAAACTTTACACATGTTGTTCCATCTGCCTAGAACCCTTTCTAGTCCCCTTTTGCATACTTAGATTTCAGATATCAATCAACTGTTAAGTACTTTTGCAAAGCCTCACACTACTCAAAATCAAAGTCAGATGCCCAATCCTGAGTCATTAGCAGGAATATTTTTGAATAAAGAACAGTAAAGAAAAGACAAAACAGATTATAAACTCTATTTGCTGTAGGTTTCTTGGATCAGAATATTGAAGAGAGGGTTCCAGTCACCCATATTTTCTAAACAATCTCCCTATTTATCTATGATGTTAGATTATAAAACTCTGGCTCTATAGGATCTCCAGCTACTGCTCCCAAATTCAAGGATTGAGACTAAGTTGCTTCTCCAAACTGGGAATCCACATTGAATGGTGTCAATTGATCATTAGGAAGTTTAACTTTAGTGATTGAGCAAAAATTGGTTTCCCCCTACTTCTTCCAATTGGTTCTCATACTATAACATACCTCTGACACATTGAAAAAATAGAATTTAATGAAGCCCAGGACCGCTTTGTTTTGTTGAAAAGTTATTTCACACTTTGACTCATGATAAGCTAACTTTTCAACTAGTACTTAAGCATTTTCTTTCCAATAATATTCATGCTAAATAATGCCCTCGGCCTTAACGCATAGGAACAGGGATTTGTGTGTGTGTATGTGTGTCTTTCTGTTTTACTTAAGAATACTATTCTTCAATTTTCCCTATCATTTGATCTTATTCTACCTATCCTGTTGTTCTAAAATGAAAAAATTCTTGGATTTCTGATTTTTTGCCCTTTTGTTACTCATCCTATTCTGCTTTCTTTCTACCAGAGGGCTGGCACATGCTGTTCTACCAAACAGGAATGATTCCCCTTCCCATACTTGTGATCTCAATGAGGTTTTAAGCTCTTTAGCTATGGCTTCTTATTATGAGTCAAAATGTGAGGTTTTACACTTATTGCATGCAACTTTCTTATAAAAATATCTGTTCCAATCCATCAAAATTTGTCAACTTAGGCAATATTAAAAACTTTTCTAATTATTTTAATGAATACCTAGTATATTTTAATTTACCTAAATTTTCTTATAAAATAAAAACAAAAATGATCATAAAAATAGCTTCTATTTTTGAGCTTTTACTGTTATTAAGAAATATCCCAAAAGTTGACATCTATTAAATTATGTAGTAGAAACTCAATAGATAAGAATAAACATTATTACCTGGAATAAAGATTGAGTTTTCTTGATTACAGACTGTACATATTACAATCATTTTTTCCTGTCTTTTGGTTCCTGCGTAATCCTTTAGAATTATTTTGCATTATCAATGGAAAAAATATGTAATTTCTGGGAATCCGAGGTCAAATTATTAATCAAGATCTATCTATATTTGAAAGGCTAAAATTTAATAATTTAATGCTATGTAGACCACCAATCATAGGCAGGTTAAGTTATCCAAGTAGTTGATTTGTTATATTCTGATTATAATTAAGTCACTCTCATCTAGGCATAAGTGATTGCCATAAGGTTTTTAAACATTAAATTAAATTTGTCTTGATCATAGTGCAAGGCAGCATTTAAACATTCACTCAATCTTTGTACAGAGGTTACAGTAAAGATGAATGTTGAGAACTTCCATTTCTATGGTTCTTGTTTTCTTTTGCAGAATGACAATGACCCTGTAATGTCCAGGCCTCTTTTCTCATTTCTGCTCTATTCCTCTCCAAATAGAAGGAGTGAAATATTTGTTGTTGGTTGAAAAGGATCTGTCAGTCATTGATCCATGATTTTAATAAGCAAAGCTCATCTATTAAACATCCACAACACTGGGGATTGATTTTCTGTTATTTCATCTCCTAGGTCAGTACATTTGCTTAGAGGAACCAGAGTTTCCCTGGGGTGAATTTACCAAGTTCTTTGGCCTAGAAACCAAATGTATGTATGCCAATTAGCTTTATCATTATTGAAGTCAGTGCCTTATCCCCATCAGTCTATCTTCTATATCTTATTTCTCAATTTATTCTAAATTCAGGACAGAAAAACAGGATGACTTATTGGTTTCCCCACATGCATTAACATTACCTCCTGCCTCTTATCTTGTTCTCTTGATGAGATTTCCAGACATCTGACTCCCTGCACCATGCACATAGGCAAACCCACTTCACTGCATTTCTCTGTGAAAAATTGGCACTGAGTTTTCCAAGTGGTGGTTTTGACTTTGTGTGAAGCATCTACACATATGCTAGCACCCAATTTTTATACTGTTTATTCTCACAAATGAACAGATCAAGATGGGTTCAACTACTTTATCCTCTTCAAATCAAAACAGGAGATCCAGTGTTATATACTAATAGGCAGTCTACTCCTGGTATTTCTTTCTGTGGATGGTATAGCAAAATATAATCAAATAGGTATTGAATGTACTATGTCTCTCTCTCTCTCTCTCTCTCTCTCTCTCTCTCTCTCACACACACACACACACACACACACACACACACAGTGAACTACTTAAATATTTCATTTCTTAATACAACTGATAGTAGATATGGGTGATTTTCTCAGCTAAAACAGCAACCACCAAAACAACAGTAGACTCCTAATAATTACTGATGAGATATCAGAGGGAGCTTCTGGGGACACAATAATTTTCTTCTCAATGGTAGTTACATTGGGGTTCATCACTTAGTGACATTTCACCAAACTGTACAACTTAAAATTAATTTGTTCACTCTCCAGTATGTATGCATGCCACAAAGAAGCTTACTTTAAAAAGTCATGCAAGAGGACTGGGGTTGTGACTCAGTGGTAGAATACTCACCTATATTGTGAGGCACTGGGTTTGATTCTCAACACTACATAAAAAAATAAATAAAATAAAGATATTGTGCCCATCTACAACTAAAAATATTTTTTATAAAAGCCATATAAGAACAAAAAAAAGTAAATAGATCTCAAATGGTGTATGAAATTTAAATTTGAAATCTAATTGTACAGGGCTGGGGAGATAGCTCAGTTGGTAGAGTGCTTGCCTCACAAGCACAAGGCCCTGGGTTCAATCCCCAGCACCGCAAAAAAAAAAAAAAAAAAAAAAAAAGAAATCTAATTGTACCTTGAAGTGTCATGACTTATGAAAAGAATGCCACTCCTATTTTTATAGATATATTTATATTCTCCACTCAAGTGGAATAACACAGGAGCCATTCCAGAACTTACATCTGACAAACATTAAAAATAATCCTGAATAATGACAAATGACTTGATGTCATCTAAAAATATTTTCAAAAATTATAATCTGCATGGAAACCAAAGACAGCACTTGTGACAATACCCATGTTAAAATATTTACAGCTCAATATGAAAAAAAAATCAAAAACTCCCTATATTCTACATTTAGTAGAATTTGCTCTGAATTACTCAGGGATTTATTAGCCACAAAAATGCAACTCTACAAAACCTGTTGGAAAGGTTAAATAAAATAGGTTCTACTATGGAAGATCAATTCTTCAAAAGGATTCTAAGCACCTGATACTAGAGATATGGCTAAGAAAGATTTAAATTGTCAATACATATCACAAATAATTATTCATTTAATATAATTTTTATAATCTAATAATTAATATGAAGTTTTCTTTTGTTTTAATATACATAGTTATGCTATCTTTATTTTTCAAAATATTTTTTTTAAGTTTGGAATAGAAGTAAGTCATAGGTCCACCAGTTAATTAAAAGTCATTTGTAAATACTCACAAATGTAATACTAAGTGTGATGATTATTTTTATGTGTCAACATGGCCAGGCCATGATGCCAATATAACAGTCAAACAATATTCTGAATGTGTCTATGAGAGCATTTTTGAATGAGATATACGTGAAAGTCACCAGATTTTAAGTAGTGCACATTACCATCCATAATGTGAGTTTGCCATACTCACTCAGTCAAAGGCCTGAATAGATAAAAGACTAACACCACCAAGCAAGAAGATATTCTTCCAGCAGACCCCTTCAGGCTTCGATAGATCTTTCTGTTTCACCATCACATGCCTTTGAACTCAAAGTGCAGCTATTTCCTGGATCTCCAGCCTGCAAGCTCCGCTTAACAGATTCTGGACTCACCAAGCTTCCACTATCCTGTGGCAATTCCTTTCAGTCAACTATTATCTATCTACCCATCTTTATTTCCTATCTATCTGTCTATCTATCATCTATCTATCATCTATTTACACATACATCTAATTGGTTCTATTTTTATGGAGAACCCTGACTGATTGGTAAAAATTAGCAATTTGTTATAATTTCTTCACTTTAATATTTGAGCGAGCAGACAAGAAAAGAGTATACTGTGGAGCTACAGGTTGTCACTCTCTCAATATTGCAGTCTATAGCAGCATGCACAAGAGCAGAGCAGTCTGTCAAGAGAGTTTTCCCAGGTTCCAGGGCCCCTCAGGCTGGGTTCTGGAAGTTTGGCTATTTACAGAAAGGAAACAAGAGGCATCAAACCATTATCAAATTCCCTATTGTTAGAATTGGATATACTTTATTTAATCCTATATTTGTTATCTTTTAATATATTAGTCCAAAGTTTTAATCCCATGTGATTCAGATGAACAGCCTCACAGAAAATATACGGAAATGAAAAATTAGTTCTGATTAATCATGTAGACGTTTCCAAATTAAATTTCCTAAGCATCATTCCTTTCCCATTCTGCCTTTCTACTCTCCTGAGATTACACTCATGTTTCATACTTGGTGAGCAACTCATTTCTTGAAGAGAAGCAGGAGGTTACACAAGAATGTGTTGCTTTTATGTTTTAAAAACAAAATGGGCAATAAACAGAAAACTGATAAGAAAATAAGAACTTGCTTAGCTATAAGTGATACATACTCAATTTGAACTGGTTTGAATGAAACAAACAAAATAAAACCACAACAAGAACATAATGACTCTATTAACTGGGATACAAGGAGGGACACTACCTACAAAAATGTCGGGTACCCAATGCACTCCACTGATTGACCTTCCATAAACCCCCCACATGTACTTCTTCCTACATAGATCATTTATTTTTTAGATTTATTTGTTTAACATTACTTTATTATTTATTCAATTACACAAGGAATATAAAATTGCTCAAGACTGAAATATATATTAAATTATTATCCCTTTGACTATTAGGTAACGCCCATTTTTAACCCAGTTCTCAGATTCATGAGTATATTTCAGGGTTTTTTAATGCTTTAAGTACACATTCAGATATACTCTCAAATATTTAGAGAAATATACGACATTGCTATGTGTTATATGTGTGTTTTTAGCAGAGAAGATTTTATAGTACATATATCATTATGAAATATACTCCCAACCTCCCCTTCACCAGAATCATTCCCCTGGAGACCTTTCATGTCATTTTTAACATGATAAATTGTCTGCCATAGTGTGTATACACCACAATTGGTTTGTACTTTATTTTCCTGCTAATGGAAGTGAAATTGCTTCTGCATTTTTTATAATAATAAACAATATTTTAATGAAAAATTCTGTTTATTCTCTTTGGTTTTAAGTGTGGTGTTTGACCTGAGCACACGATAAGAAATGAAACTATTAGTCACAAGACATGGTTTTGAAATTTGGGGGCATTACTCATTTCACATATCTCTCTACAACATTTGATATTAACAAACTAATTTTTGCCAATGCAATATTGAAAAAGTGCCTCACCATGCTTCATAGGTTCCCAGACAATAAGCATTTCCTGTCGTGTAAATTGTTTATATTCCCTGCTTTGTTTTCCATTGGTGGGTTCTTTTCATTATTTGGTGAACCCTTCACATATTTTAATATTAACTCAATGTCTATGGTATTTGTACTTGCCCCCATCTGTTATTTTTCTTTTTTGTAAAGTGAAGGCTCCCATGAGAGCACCTTTATTAAGGCACAACTGACTCACATGTGCTAAAATGCACACATTTAAAATCAAGTGCAAAATTTGACAAGTTCTGACATGCACACTCTCATAAAACTATCATTATAATCAAGATAATGAATATACCCATTATCCCCAAAAGTTTCCTCATGCTCTGGACAGTTCCTCAATGTTTTTCCTGCCTGTTTCATCCTCAATTCCAGAAAAATACTGAATGGTTTCTTGTCACATTAGATAGCAGGCACTTTCCAGAATTTTATTTTTCAAAAAAGGAAAACAAACCCCAAATGATGGTGTGCACCTGTAGTCCTAACTACCCCAGAAGTTGAAACAGAAGGATTTCTTGGGCCCTGAGTTCCAGACAAGCCTGGGCAACATAGTGAGATTCCCCACCTCAATAAAAGAAGAAAGATGTAAATCATATTATATGTATTTTGTTTTGTCTGGATAATTTAATTCAGCATACTTATTTTCAGATTAATCCATATTGACTGTGTATTGACATTTTTTAAAATTGCTAAGTAGTGGTCCATTGTAGTATTATTCCAAATGAAGCTGATACTCCATATTAATGGAGAGTGCCTGGCGCACACCTGTAATCCCAATGGTTTGGGAGGCTGAGTCAGGACGATCTCAAGATCAAAGCCAACCTCAGCAAAATGGAGAAGCTAAGCAACTCAGTGAGACTCTGTCTCTAAATAAAATACAAATAGGGCTGGGGATATGGCTCAGTGGTTGAGTGCCCCTGAGGTCAATCCCCAGTACTCCCCCCTCCAACAAACATATTAATGGATTTAGATTATTTCCATTTCTTGATTATTACAAATAAAGCTGTTTTGAAAACTTGCTTGAACAAGTTCTTGAGTGGACATGTTTTCATTACTCTTGGATAAATATCTGGTAGTATAATACTTGGGATATGTGATAAATGTATTTTTTCACATTTTTTTCCAGTTGTAGGGATTGAACCTATAGGTGCTCAAAGACTGAGACTAATCCCCAGCCCTTTTTATTTTTTATTTTGAGACAGAGTATCCCTAAATTGCTTAAGGCCTCATTCAGTTGCTAAGGCTGACTTCGAACTTGTGATCCTCCTGCCTCAGCTTCCTGAGTTGTTGGGATTACAGGCATGCACCACTGCATCTGGCTTTCTATTACTTACTTTTTAATACTGTTTACAGACAGTACAGTTTTTGGCAGGAGAGATATTTTTAACTTTAATATAATCAGATTTATAAGCCTCACTTTATGGCTTGTAATTTTGATTTATGGAGAGCTTTTATTACCTACCACCATAATATCATTCTTTTATTTTTATTTAAAACCTTTATATTTATTACATTTAGATATTTAATCCAATTTTGTATGTGTGTGTGACTGAAGTAAAGTATGTAACTCTAGTTTCATCAAATACTTGTCAATATTTCCAATACCATTTTTAAGTAATCAATAGTTCTCTACTAATTTGAAAAAGTTATAATTATTGGTTATTAATTTTCTGTATACATATAGGTCATTTCTTTCCAATAGATGATTTTTTGAATTCCATATTAAGTACCTAGATGTTTTTTCCTAGAG
This sequence comes from Sciurus carolinensis, assembly GCF_902686445.1. Classification (NCBI taxonomy): domain Eukaryota; kingdom Metazoa; phylum Chordata; class Mammalia; order Rodentia; family Sciuridae; genus Sciurus; species Sciurus carolinensis. The sequence goes on from NC_062218.1 coordinate 109,499,852, forward strand.
CAAATCATCTCACATTTTTGCTCTAAATTTATCTTTGCTGATTTCTACCAACAGAGATGGAACCACATTTATTATCCTAACAGAAAAAAACTAAAAATTTAGAAAAAAATATCTCTGAGTGCAGTAGTTCATGCATATAATCCCAGCAACTTAGGACACTGAAGGAAGAGGATCACAAGTTTGAGGCCAGCCATAGTAACTCAGTAAGGCTCTGTCTCAAAATAAAAATTTAAAAAGACTGAATATGGAGATCAGTGGTAGAATGTCCCTGGGTTCAATCTCCAGTACAAAAAAAAAAAAGAAAGAAAGAAAGAAAGAAAAAAAGAAAAAGAGAGAAAACCAATAATTTTCAACACATGACTTTGTATATCAGGGAGAAAAAGACAGTAATCACTAATATGCTAGAATAAACAAGGTTATCTATACAATTACCAGAGCTTACTTACTCTCTTGACTATTCCAAACAATAGAGCAGGATGAAACTCTTAAACAATTTGATAGAATTTTGATGAGATAATAGAGCTGAAATCAAAGAAATCCAAGATGGGTATTAATAACCCTAAAATAATTGTTCCTCTGTTACTACCTAGCAAATCTCTGAGGTAGGAACTCTTTCCAAGAAGCTTAACTGCATGTCAGAACAAAGTTCAATAATATTTCTATCAATATAAAAATACCTAACACCTAAAAAGGTAAAATTCACAATGTCTGCCATTCTATAAGAAAGCCATATAAAAAGCAGGAAAATATAGCATTAAATCAGATGAAAAGTCAATTGGTCAGATAAAACCAGAACTTAGCATAAAATAATTAGTATAGATGGATTTCATATGACTGAAAAGCTAAAGGAAAGACTGAACATGTCAGATAAAGACATGGAAGATATAAAGAAGATCTAAACTGGAATTTCAGAATTAGAAGTTAGTTTTAGAAAGGAAAAATAATGGAATTGATAACTGATAAAATATTGTACCAAAATAATTATTGATGAACTTGAAGGCATAGACATAAAAGCTATAGAATGTGAAACAGAAAAACAACTAAATATAAAGCAGGAATTGATGAGTTACACTACTTCAAGCAGTCTAACATATATACATTGGTCCAACAAGGAAAAGACAGAAATAGAGCAGAAAAGAAACATTTGAAGAAGTCATGTCTAAAATTTTACAAATTTCACTAAAACTACAGTGAGAAATTAAGCAAACCTGAAGGTCAAAGTACATAGTTTTAAAATTCACCAAACCATATCATGATCAGACTGTTAAAATGAGTCATAAAGACAATATCCAGAGGAAAAAGACACATTCCATTATATAAATGAATAAAGATAAGGACAGAAAACATCAGAAACAATGTGACCATAAAGATAGTAGAACAACATTTGTAAAGAAAAAAAGACAGAAGAAAAATAACATTAACTCAGGAATCTATGCCCAGCAAGGGGCAAGAAAGTTCAAGAGGTAGGATTACAAAGGACACAAAGAAAATTTGGGGATGATGAATACGTTTACTTTCTTGACTTTGGTAGTGATTTTAGAGGCATATACATATATCAAAATATATCAAAATACACACTTACCTATCTATGTGTAGTTCATTATACTCTAATACATTTCAACCAATTTTTAAATGAAAAAATGTGTTTAAATTAAAATAAATTTACCTTTTTCTTGTATATTTTAGAATTAACTTATCAAATTGTATTGTAATTCCTATGTATTCCATTGATGTATGTATAATATAAGAAATAACTAACATTTGTAATTTTGATTCTGTGTACTTTGGGTGTATCCTATTTGCTTCTAAAATAGTCTAATTGTCTGAGATTGTAACTTTTCTGTTTTCTTTTTGTCTTTAGTCTTTGAATATTTTAATCCATACCTAGAATTTTTAAAATGTGTCTGTAAGCTCGGGCGGGCTTGGCGGGCTCAAGGCGGGACCAAATGTAAAATCAGCGGGCTTGGCGGGCACAGTTAGCAGCCAAATAAAATGGAACAGAAAGGGACCGAAGCAAGCTTTATTGGAATTTGGCTCTTGGGAGAAATTCCCAGACCCCGGGGGGTATAGGGACCCAGAGAAAATCGCAAGTGGCCCTGGCTGCCCAGGGTTTTTATAGACTAGGATGGGAGGGGGTCTTGTTGAGTGACAGGTGGGTGTGAAGAGTCAGTGGAACTTTCCATCCACCTTGCTGCGAACTTTCTGGTCACCTTTGGCGAGCTGGTCTTTGTTCCAGCTGCTCAGCTGTGCCCGCTACAGTCGCCTAATTTCAGACCTAACAGTGTCCACTAAACCAGCTACAGTGGTGCACATCTGTAATCCCAGTGATTTAGGAGGCTGAGGTAAGAGGATTGTGAATTCCAGTCGGCCTCAGCAAAAGTGAGGTACTAGCAACTCAGTGAGACCATTTCTAAATAAAATACAAAATAGGGCTGGGGATGTGACTCGGTGGATCAAGTACTCCTGAGTTGAATCTCCGGTGCCGCCCCTAAAAAATGTCTAATTAAAGTAAAATTATTCCTTCACCCATGAATAGCATCTAGTTTCTTTTTCCTATGATCTAGTTACTCTCTGATAGTAGCTAGTTACTCTAAACAATTCCAAATTCAGAATCTCTGATCAAATTCAGAAATCATTTCTCAGGATCCTATAAAATGTGATTAGCTTATTCAAAATAGAGTGGGAGACTGAAGAGTACTTTCAATTTAGAAATAGAGGAAACAGTACTAGTAACAGTACTGACTGGTCCGAATTTATATCCTCTCCAGATGAACAGGAGCAGCAAAATTTTCCCACCATGGACTGAGTTCAAGCTTTTGTTCTGTCTGTCTGTCTGCCAGAAACTGGGCTTACTTCATGATTCCTCCGTCTGCCTTGTCATCTCTGATGCAATACTGTCATCTCTGATGCAATTTTCCCGGTAAACCAGGAAAATTGGCATTGCTGATGACTATGCTATTCCAGTTGTCCAGCTGCTTTTTGTGTCAGTTTTATGGCCTAAATTAAGAGAGATATTGAGCAATCAGAGTGTCCTGGATACCATGCTTAGAATTATCTGACAATTCAACTCTCATACAATTCTAAATGGCTGGCTTTTAAGGATTCCATTAACTAGTAATCAAGGTCCGAATTTGTACTAATCAGAATTTTGAATTGAGGCACTATCTGAGTATTTTCTGTTTCTTAGTAATTGGCATGTGAGTTTTATCCTTGTCCCTAATTTTCAACTTTAAAGGCAGTGTTAGCTTCTGCCTATTAGCAATAGAAAATTACAAACAAGATGTTAAAGGGAAACTTACTTCTCCTTTGCCTCCAAGCTTCATTCTCAGGAAAAACACATTTTCATGTAAGAAATTAGACTTGTGATATACAGTGATTTCAAGGTACCTGGTGTTTGAAGAGACCTAGAGGATCAAGTGCCCCACCCCCACCCTCACCCCAATGTCCTGAATTCTAATGTCCAACCTTATTTCTCACTGTGTCTCCATTTTAGATTTGTTTGTATTAACCTATTACAAAAACTTCCAAACTTAGTCTAGAAGAGGGAATTCAAGTTTTGCAATTCTGTAAAGATTTTAATTAATTCTTGGCAGTTGTGGTCCAGGGACCTTTTGTAAATGTCTATATTTTCTTCTTCTGCTCTCAAATAGTCCAACTTACAGGGAACACTTAACAACTACCATTTGGATATTACTGGAAGTTAGAAGAGGTAATAAACATATCAACAATCTGATGTTTCTCTACCAAGCCCATGAAGTTCCCACCATGGTTGACACAGTCTGTGTTAGTCATCTGTTCCTCACTGTGACCAAAATACCCAACAAGAACAACTCAGGGGAGGAGGTTTATTTTGGCTCATGGTTTCAGAATTTCAGTCCCTGGTGGACCAACTCCATGTATGACGCCTGAGGTGAGGCAGAATATCATGGAGGAAGGGCATGGCAAAGGAAAGCTAGTCAGCTCAGGGTGGTCAGGAATCAGTGAGTGAGTACAGGGAGCCAATAATAAAATATATAATCCCCATGACATGTCACCAGTGACCTGCTTCCTATAGCTACAACCCCCACCTACAGTCACCACCTAGTATTCCACTGAAATTATTAATCCCTCAAATGGACTAATCCACAGTCAGAGACCAGCTCTTATAATGTAATCATTTCGACTCCTGCATTGATACATAAGCTTTAGGGAAGGACACCTCATACTCAAACCATGACAAGATCCCAAATACATTTAGTGACAGATCCACCAGCTGCTCTGCTATAGTGCTATTGTAAATGTGAGAGTCATATTTTCCTTCACTCTCTCTTCTATTTGGTCAGATGTGTGTTTTAGCATCTTCTGTTCACAATATTTTTGTGTAAGTTGGTAATCGCTCACCACAATCAATGGAAATGCAAGTAAAAACTAGATTAAGAAAAAACAATCCATCTATAAGCTTATATACCTTGGATATTGGAAGGTGGAGAGAACTATAAGAATCTAGGCTAAAATGATATCTATGAACTCTTCCTTCCTCTTCGTGCTATTGGCTTCATTCACTGCTACCAAGTTTCTCCCTTGCGGAAGACAAAATGTGGATGGGGCATATTAATAGACAGTGTTAGGCTTATGTGATCCCAGTTTACTGATTTCAGAGTAAAGTGCTTCTATACCACAACATTTAAACATTAAACATCACATAAAAGATCAGCAGCCCTTCTTTTGTATCATTTGGCTAATACTTTGGCTGCCTGGCCAGGCCCAGGTCAATGACCCCAGTTAGGTTTGGTGGAACATGATTGGCATCCTTGTCAGACGGGCAATTTTGAAAGGAAATTGCATGCTTTTACCAGAAGGAAGTAGAAGCCATCTTCAGTAGATAAAACAGTACATTCTCATGATGGGAAGAAAAAGAAACCTCTGAAAGTAACTAAATCAATGACAGACATCACCTGATGCAAGTCAGTTATTTCCTTTGTGTTTAAAAGAAAGGGAATCTACTCTCTAGACTTTCACGTTTAATACATGATAAACTTGAGGACATACTTTGCTTATTTCTTCCATTCTTTGTTTACAGAAAACTAGTAGTTGTAAAATAATAAAAATCCAATTAAGTCAACACAGAGTGTTCAATCACTATTTTGCAGATTCTGTTCTGAGTACTTAACATATATTAACTTGTTCAGTTCTCACAACCACTCTAGGCTATAACTATTATTAGTTTTCCCACTTCAGAGATGAGAAAAATGACACTCAGAGAGACTGGAAAACTGACAAAGATCATGTGGTTAGTATAGGGCAGAGCCGGGATTTAGACTAAGACATCTAGTTGGTACCTGAATGTGATTTTCTCCTGTCTGCAGCCCTTTTCAGCCTATCATTGCTCTAAGTATAACTTTTCAGAATTGTTAAATATACCAGGAAATACAGGCATGATAAAAAAAAAAAGAAAAAAAATAGAGGTTTTGTGTATTTTCCTAATCATTGAAATCAGAAGGATTTCAATTGTTTTTAAAAATCTCTCCATTTGCATACTTGGTTTTATAAGGACTATTTGCTGTCACCAAGTATGCTTAAGATATTGCTCACTTCCCTTTTTTGCTTCTCAAGCTAAAGCTACTCAAATATAGTCTCCCTTTTGAAAGTGTGTAAAGTGCTCCTTACAACTTGCTTAAGCACAGGAAGAATCTTAGTTCCTTTCCTACTCACTGGAGAGGAGTTATTGACGAGGTGAGTTTCTGTGCTGCTGTTTCATGAGCACAGTCCTTTGGATGCAGACCCTGTGCCAGGCCCTCCCTGTAGTAGGTGACTTCTGGCCTCCAAACCTCCTTCAGTCAGAGGTGTGGAGCAAAGTTCTCCAAAAGCAGAGGCTGTTCTGTGTGCAGTTGATTCTTTTTGTCTAGCCAGTTGAAGGGATTCTCAGTCTGTTTTTGTTTTTTGTTTTTTTTTGTTTTTTTTTTTTTTTAATCTCATCACAGGGACAGATTCTTTAAATTCTGCTCAAGTCATCCAAATAGGTCTCTCAGCCAGTCAGAAAGCAATTTTCTGCTGAATTAAGCAAGGTTGTAAATTCAAAAGGATAGTTTACTATAAGGGCTTATGGAATTGCAAATCAATGTAAACAATTTACTTCAAAGACCTCTGACTGGGTTGTCTTTTAAGGTTGAAATCTGTTTCAATAGTGCCCTGAAAGCTTACATAACATTGTCATATAGCTACTCCACACTTTCACATACTTCTGATTATTATAAAAATTTGACAACTTTCAAGAGTCACAAAATATGTGGTTCAATTTAATGTGTGAGGACAAGTCTTACAGGAATTCTTATTACTTGAAAGGATTAACGCAACCTTTGACAGAGTTGTTTATATCATTTGAGAATACAAGTTATACAGAAGTCATCTATAATTTTTGCATTTTTAAATGGAATGGGAGAATTTTCTTTTTACCATGATGTCCATATTTTCACTGCAAAATAGTATTTAAGAACTCGTCTAAGAAAATTGATATCATTCTTTTATTTGTGCCTTGGATGAGAATGTATTATATCAAATGACTACCTAAATCTGAAAGCTTGAAATAATGGCTTATAGATGGTAGAGCTAGGAAATAAGACTGTTAGGAAAATCATTGTCCTTTTCTCTCTAAACTTGAGTAATCACATCTCTTTTGGAAAGAGTATAAATCACAGGGTACCTACCAGCATGATTCTGCTCTTCTTTTTACTAACTTACTCTAATGTTGTCCTAAATGGTGCATGTGAACTTTCCGTGTTCTGAAGAATAGATCCTAATGCACTCTCTTAAATACAAAAAGTCTGAATTCCATTGTATGGTACTGTGTGTTCTTAAATTAAGAAATGAATTTATAAAATTTTTGTCTTTCTAATTATTTTCCAGCGGGGCAAAGTGGCAAAGACCTATAAACCCAAAGACTTGAGAGGCTGAGGCAGGGGGATGGCAAGTTCAAGGCCAACCTGGGCTACTTAGCAAGACCATGCCTCAGAATAATAATAAAAATGACTGGGGCTGTAGCTCATTGGTAAAGAGCCCCTGGATTCAATCCCCAGTACTCAAATAAACAGATAAACAAATAAATAAATAAATAAAATATTTGACACAGTTCATTTCTCAACAGAATTTTATGATTGAACATACATTATAGGTTAAATTAAAATTATATATACAGAATCATACAAATTTGTTCACCTACCATTAATCAGTAGGTGGAAATCTGTGCATGTGATTTTGGGAAAATGTTATTGAGAACATCAGGAGATGTTAAATTAATGACCTGTTGAATCATCTGCATGTTATTAGCACCTATTCTCAAAAGTAATACACAGTCTAAATAAAGGTTTGACTAACTGGTTGACTAACCTTTGGTTCTATCACTTAATAGTTCTGCAGGAATTTTACTTTGCTAGAAATATACCACAATGTTTGCTATTTTGAGAACACATTTAAAAATGTTTACAAAAATAAATGAATAAAAGTATTTCATACTATTACTAAAACAATACCAAGCAGCCTGCAAAGAGCATATTAGAAAGATGTAGAACGCATAATTTTTCTTGCATACTTTAGCCAAAAGTCTACAAATGTGTTTGCTGTTGGTTTAATGATGCATTAGAACATTCTGGTGTTTTGGAGCGTCATGTTTATAACCCCATGATATTGAATCTGTAGCTTAAAATCTAGACTGTAATTCTAATTTGGAACCAACAAACCCTCTAGTTAGGGGGTATTTGAAATACCATCCAAAAATGAAAATCTTCACATTGGAAATGATCTCTGCCATAAAGAATGCTAATTTTATCTTAACATATAATGCTCACGTGTAAATATTCTCTTTAAAATCAATAATCTGTATTTTTAATATTCTTTCTATTTGCAAAACTGCATTCCTTAACTGTCCAAAAAAGAAACTGGATATTCAACACTGTGAAGACTGATTCTATAAACAGTATGTGTGAATCTATCATTCAATAAGTGTGAAAAACAGAATTAGAGTTCAATTGCTTTGCCACAGGCCTATTTTCTATCATTCTGTTATCTTACTAAAAAATCATCTCTATTTTAGAATTTTCAGAGTATATTTTGTGAATCTATTGTTACTTTTTACTACACTGAAAAGAATTTTAATAGTATGACTTCAGTGAAATTTTACTCTCAAGTAGATTGAAATAGCCAAGAAACAAATTCATAACATGAATATATAAAATTTCCTTTAACAAGACTGTTCACATAATTCTAATAACATATCTTCTTTAAATTTTGAAGTTCAGTACAGAAGGTTATACTTGAAAGTAATATGTACTTAAAGGTCTGTGCAAGAAAATTACAGTTTTCACTGTTTACCCAATTTCTTTATGCCACTCCTCCCCTCCTCCCACCCACCCACAACACCCATTCTCCTCTATGAGTGTTCTGAAAGTCATGAATCTATACTGAGTATTTTAAAAAACATGTAAAACTTTGTGCATATACACTTTTGATGTGCAAATGGTGTTGGATGTTATAACTTATTGTATTTCATTTCTTAAATTTCCTTAACTATTTCCAGTTTTGTTTATTTTTGATTTGAATTTTTATCATAGTAATATTTACCTATGGTGAAATGCACAGATCTTAAGTGTGGATTTTGATGAGTTTGATCAAAGCATTCATTTCTGTAACCCATATCCCACTGAGTTATAGAACAATCCCATTACCCTAAAAATTCCTGTTTGGTCTCTTTAGTCAACCCTCAACCACTGTATTGATCTCTATTAACCTTTGAAAGACAAAACTTGCAAACTACAAGAAACTGAAAATAATTCTTACAAGATCAAGTGTGGAACTGAACAAAGTGAACAATGAAAGATCAAAAATTAACAAGATTTAATCTTCAGATTCTGTAATTACACTTTGAAGTATTTTGATTTGGAAGAATCTCTTGACAGAACTCCTATTTTTAATTGGATAAATTGCATTCTATAGTAGAGTAGGATTAAATCGAGAAGCCCTACAATTTGCATCCAAAGAATTTACAAATAGAAGTTATTTTATGAGTTTGGCCTGAAAAAATATTTATCAGAGAAAAGTCTAGATGAGCTAAAAGACTACCTGAAAAAAAACATATGGGTTAAAAAATTTACATATTTCAATATAAGAAAAATAAAATTTGAAACTATCATACATTTAAAAAATTTATTGAAGATTATCAGGTACCTCAATCATGTGCAGAAATATTTTTTTCCTCTGAAATTAGTATGGCCCTCAAAGAAAATTTAATTTCAAAATTAAACTATTTCAAAAACTTTAACTATAAAATAAAATTTTATAAAATGTTGTAATTACTTAGAAAATATTTTAAAAGGACCAGCTGAAAAAATATATCTTTCAGAAAATTATCAATGATACAGCATTAGAGACTGTCACTTATAATGAGTTTGATAACTGATTAAAGCAGGTGGATATGTACCAATATTAAAACATATGCTATTTTTAACATTAGGTAATCCATGTACATTTTTGTAAATTTGCTTTAGTGTGCATAGATATATGGTATTTTCATCTTAAGAAAATTAGTTTTAAGTATAATTTTTGAGTAAAAAGTGTTTTAAAAGTCCACAAATATAATCAAACTAGTTTCTCAGTCAATACATAAATACTTTGAAATGAAACTACTTCAATTATTTGAGCATTCCTCTGTACCAAGTACCCCGGTTCAGGCAATAAGTCATATGGTCACAAAGTGGCTATCTCCTTGACACTTTCTTATATATGATATTCTCTCTCTAATAAGTAAAGATATATTCTGTAACAAGAGTTATCTACTTGGTTTCTTGTTTGAATATTTCTTTCTCCAACATGGTAGGTAGCTAGAGAGCACAGACATTCTCTGCCTTATTCTTTGTTTCAGGCTAAACTTTTAGAGTAGTGACCAAAAATGCTAGAGGTTGACAAAAAATTTTTAAAAACAGGTTCTTTGTTATTAGGGCAGGTGGGTTTTCATCACAGCTAATGGAAATTTGCAATGCAACTGCACTAATAATTTATATAAAATTATTTGTTATTTGTTTGATCTTAGTAATTAGATGAATTTCACTGGATATTGTGATATTTAAAAGCTATTTTTGAATTTTATATTTACCATGGAAGAAATATTTATACTTGAGTTTTTATACTTCAATTTTAAGAGCTACTTTATTTTTAAACTCAGTCAGAATTTCTCCTAGAATAGTAGTGTTAAAATTTTATAACCTCAAAATCTATTTGAAAGTCAAGTGTGAAATACAAATTGCCCCAGATATCAAGGGCATCTATGTTCAAGTAAGGTCATATTAACATTAACTGACATTCACTGTTACCAGCATCATGCTTCCAAACAAATTCATCCCTACAAAGTGCAGCCCACATGTTACCAAGGCATGTTTGGCATTTGCCCATGAACTGTCCCACTGCTGCTTACTCAGCTCTGTCTAATTTCCAGGTGCTCTTTCAGTGACCTTGATTTCTAGCAGGTCTACCAGTGTTGTCATAAGCACTAAGATTGCTGTTAGGTATCGCTGAGGCACTAGTGCCTTTATGGCATCAAAGTTACCCATTGGTCTTAGCAAGATGAAAGAGATGTCTTTACAGCATATTCTGTGTGAAGAATCCTGAAGAATCTTTGCTTGTGCATTTTTAATTTATAGTCCTATTGTTTTAATTTACATCACCTTCTTTCACAAATCCAAACACGTGACCCAGAATGGTGATATACCATGGTGTACTGGGAATGGTTACCACTTTTGTAGTGATATAGGTTTTGTAATTGGGAGAGCTGTTTTGGCTTGCCTTCTCCCCTTGGAAAGCCTTTATACTTAGTCCTCTGTTGACTTTTTTTAGCAGTTGGCCAGACACAGTCAGACATGTCGAAATTCCAGGATTCCAAGGTGTTTTCTAATGTCTCAAGGATATTTATACAAAGAGGAATTCTGCCTACTGATTTGAGGAAATTTATGCTCCTTTTGGGAAAATTGTATACTGAATAAATAACACACAGATATATCTTCAAAAGATAATTTATAGGCTTAATAAATTAAATGATTTTAAAGGTTTAAGATAAAATAAAAATAAATAACTAATTATTATATTATTTAAAACACTTCAGACATCTAAAAGATAAAAGAAGATAAAACATACAGAAGCTCAATGATCATAAAACCCAACAGATTTATAGTTAAACCCATTTTGAAATATAATTCCATGAGTTTTAGTCCTTATGGATTCTTATACCTTAAATTTCAGTAATGCCAATTATTTTAATCCCTATCAAGGTACTGATATTTATTTTGATATATGTCCAAAGTAAAAGTAATCTAATAAGAATGTCAGTGAGTAACAAATATTATAGGATACTGATAAACTCTTTATATTTGATTCTGAAGCAGGACCCAGTTATTCAAACTATAGCTACTGGAGATTTAACTCAGGAACAATTTACCACTAAGTTGTATCCCCAGCACATTATTATTATTATTATCATCATTATTATTATTATTTTGAGAGAGGATCTCAAAAAATTGTTTATCTGGCTAAGTTTCTGAGTGTGGCTTGAACCTATGATCCCCCTGTCTCAGTCTCTGGAGTCACTAGGGTTATAGGCATATGTCACAGTGCCCAGTGAGATGCATATTTTTAAAAATTATACATCACTAACCAAACAAATGGGACTTTTAACTACAACTCTTTCACATAAGTTTCTTAAAGTGTATTTTCTTTACAACTGCAAAATTCTTCAAATTTTACTTGATCTGCCTAATTATTGCTCTACATCAATATGTATTTATCACATTAGTTAACAGTATAGAAACTCATGAATGACTTATTTACATATCATAATGATTTAGAGTTTTTAATGGGTGACTTGGAGCACAGCAATCAAAGATCACCTAATTCCTTTCTACGTATTGAGGTTTTTTTGAAGCTGGGTTTGGCTTCTTAGAAGTACTGAATTCTGAGGTCAGTATTCAATAAAAGGCAGAATCTTTATTTAGCATTTGGGACTGTGTTTCTTCTGTTGACATCTGATGATTGCAGAAGAGGAGGGTAAGAGATTTAGAAGCTGCATAATATTTTTGATAGCATTGTGGAGCCAGGAAGAGAGAAAATAACAACTATAACATAACAGTTTCCCTTAGAGGTATTGTCCAGATGACAGACTGAAACTACACATTTATCTTCTCTCTTAATATTTACTGTCTGTGGAATGATATTGGCCAAATTATATTGTTATATTGTGTGCATGTACTAACATGTAACAGCATTATGTACAAGTATAATGCATCAATTAAAAATGTGGAAAAATAACATTAAAATTTTTCTTTTAATTAAAAAGAAATTATTATTATTTTTTTTTTTTATGGTACTGGGGATTGAACCCAGGGCCTTGTGCTTGCAAGGCAAGCACTCTACCAACTGAGCTATACCCCCAACCCCTAATTTAAAAAAATGTTTAATGAATCATTTTATATTATAACTATTTATGTATTTCAATTAATTTTTCCTGTTGAATCATTAAGAAGTACATTTTCACAGACTCAATGTGTTCCAATTAGCCATGATGATTCCTCTCATTTTGAGTCTCACTTTGTATCAAATTAGTAAATAACATATTCAAAATGGCATCTTTCAATATTGCTCCAGACATTTTTAAAGCATCCTTGCTGCCAGCAAGATAATTCAAGCACTTTTTGTTTTAATGTTTCCTGGTCAAACACATGAAATCAGGGTTAAACTTCAAATAATCCTTAACGTAGAGCAAAATAGAATCTAAAATATGAGCACCAGATAGGAATTTTTCCATGTGTACTGCTGGTATTGACACTCAGTTGGGTTTCTTCGATGACAGTTCTTAACAATCTCTAGTTCTACCCATGTTGTTTCAAATGACAGGATTTCATTCTTTTTATGACTTATTAGTATTCTAGCATTGTGTGTGTCTGTGTGTACCTATAATGTTTTCTTTATTCATTTTATCAGTTGCTGGGCACTTACGTTGTTGCATTTCTTGACTATTGTGAATAGCGCTGCAATAAAAATCCAGAATATGTAAGGAACTCAAAAACATCAATAGCAAATACTGATAATTTCATTAAAAACTGGTAAATAGGCTTAAATAAATTTCTCTCAAAAGAAGACATTCAAGTGGCCAAAAGATATATGAAAAAAAAATTTTTAAACATCATGAATCATCAGAGAAATGTAGATTAAAATCTCATTGAAATATAACATTGCTCTAGTTAGAATGGCTATTATAAAAAAGATAAGTGCTGACAAGCATGTGGAAAAAGTTAACCTTTACATGCTGTTGGTGGGGATGTAAATTATTACAACCTTTATGGAAAACAGTATGGAAGGGCCTCAAAAAATTAAAGTTAGAACTATCTTATGATCCATCAATCCTACTCCTGGATATATATCCAAAGGAAATAAAATCAGTACATTGAAGAGAAATCTGCATGCCCATGTTTATAGCCTGCTAAGGTTTAGATATTGTTTGTACCCCAAAACTTATGCTGAGGCTTAATTCCTCAATGGAGTGTTGGGGGGTTATGGGAAGTATTGATCTCATGAATAGATTAAAGCCATCTTGGATCGGCAAATTCTCTCCTCATAAGATTGGATCTGTCACCACCAGACTGGATTGTGTGATATGAGTTTAGTTTCCTCTTTCTTCCTTTCTCAACATGTGGTCATTGCCACATGCACCCACTTGCCCTTAAGCTTTTCTGCCATGCAAACAGCAGCACAAGATCCTCACCAGAAGTCATTGAACTTGAACTTCCAGTCTCCAGAACGATGAACTAAATAAATCTCTTTTCTTTTATATTATTCCATTTTAGGTATTCTGTTATATCAACAGAAAATGAATTAGATATGTACCACAAATTAATCCATATTTTCAGGATGTCAAATATGATTTCTTGGAATAATTTTTCAGTCATATTTGTTTACCTGGTACTTATTTGATAATTACAAAAGACAGTAATAAGAGGTGAAGGAACACAGACACCAGGAAAATATTGTCCCTGCTAGAAGTACAAACCTGTTATCATGTACCAATTTTTAAAAAATAAAGTCATGACTTTATTGCATATATAAGTATCCAAAAAAGAAAAGAAAAAGACAAACACTAGAATGCTGACTAATGGTCAGAATATTTTTTTTGTAGAAATTGCCAAAACAAGTTTGTGAGAAAGTATTACCCTTTTTGTTCCTTTTTGGCTTGTGTTGTTTTTAGTTATTTTAACCAGTGTTTTTTTTCCCTAAGCCTAAAGATACCGTTTACTAGTCTCCCCATGTTACATCTATTGAATTTGGATACAATGTAAACATCCAAATATAAATTGCAGTAAATATTCATCATGTGGAATTAATAATGGCGTCTTGATGTGTTCTGTTCTGTTTTTATAGTCTGTCTTTACACACAGAAGCATCACCCAATATGGAATTAAGAGCAAAGGAAGACCATGGCTGGATTCTACACCACATTGACAGGAGGAAAAGCAGAACTGCAAGACCTACTGGTTGACCTGAATTTATAAACTTAAAGTCTTGTTAAGAAACTTGGCAATAGCAGAACCTAGATTTATGATTACTGATCAATATTTCTAATGTAAACTGAACTAAGTAAATGTGGATTACTTAGCTAAATGAACATCTACTAGTTGATAATTTCTAATGTAATAAGATTAAAATAAATTTCCTATTGATCTCAACTATTATCAAACTTATAAAAATGCTACTTCACAGACAGATGTTAATTAGATAAGGCATATGAAAGAAAGTTTGCAGAATGATGTTATGTGATTATAATTTATGGAGGAAATTTTGAGTTCCATCAATTAGCATATCTCATATCTCATTTATTTGTTATTTTTAACTGCTTATAGAGAAGGGAAAAAAAGAAAATGGGGCAAAATGAATAAAAGCAAGAAAGGACAAAGTCAACAAGATTTTTCTAAATGTGCTTTATTGGTTGGGTGGTGCTTGTATGGAGCCTAGATTTCTTCCTTTTATATTTAAAATAAACTTTAAAAGCTAGAAAAATAAACAGATCTGCCAATTGTTGTACTCTCTTCTTTTCCTGCTACTCTTCTCATTAACATTTACTTGGAAAAAGAATAGACTCCAAGTAAGAATTGGCAACAGGAGTTTTAGTTCCACATATTAAATTTATTTTTATTGAATAATTTGGGGATTTTAAAATTCTAGGCAAACTTGATTGCAAAATTAATACATTTTAATTTGTCTCTAGTAATCATTAGAATTTTTTTGAGTGTAGAATTTCCATACTAGTAAAAGGGGAAAAGAACAAAGATAACCCAATAAGTAAGCAAAGGACAGGAAAGATCAAACAAAACAAAACAAACAAACAAAAAAACTGAGAAAACAAAAAAATGTAGGTCTTGATAAATACAGAGTATCTGTTATTTAGATCAACTTTGTAGCCTATTTGGAGCACAATTCATGTATTCTCTCCTTTATAGCCTTCTCTTAAGAATCCATTAAATACTGAATGAAGGATCCACTAGTTCTGTTTTCCTGGCAAATACAAAAGTTTCCATTTTGTCAAACTTGGAAATAAAACATTGGTATTTTTCTTATAATTATTGTCAAGAAATATTTCCTTGGGGATATCTAACTGGCTGCCACTGGAAAGGAGTCAAAACACATTTGGCCATCTCTTCTGTCTCCAGGATCTGTTTCCCTTTGCCACCTCTGTACCAACTGGTAATAAAAACACATTTGAACAAATTAGGACTATCTGTGCCACAGTCACTGACTGCCTTTCAGAACGGGCCAAAGAAATGTCACTGGTGCCACCAGTACAATTTGAATTTAGTTGCAATTAGGCTTTGATTCTAGTTTTATTTGCTGAAATTTGATCTCTTTGCTGTTATTTGTTGAAGTTTCTTCTACTTCAGCAGAATGTTTATTTCAATAGCACCATAAAAATTGTTCTTAGAAGAACACATGATGTCCAGTGACTGTTAAAAATCAAAGATCCTTTCTTTTTATGTCTCTTAAACTTCTTTCAGGTGGCCAAATTGAAGTTTTCAAAGATATTAATGAAAAAATGAAAAACTTAAAGAGAAGTTTGGGTAGGAGTATTATTGCTATTAATTCTAGGTGGATATTTTCTAAAAAGAGATGAAAATGAAAAAAACAAAGTGATATGAAGATCAAAATGGAGCTTCTTTGACTTCCTTCTTTTGGTAAAAAGAAAATGGGAAGATTTGGTAGCATGGGAGTCAACCACAGAGCCAATGTGGAACCACAGCTTGGAAAAGTGGCTGGGAAGCAGGTATTCATCCTGAAGGTGTCCCATTTTTTGCAAACTTGCAGGAGAGATTTCAAGCAGATTTCATGAGTAACAAGCATGAGATAAGAGAGATAAGTATATAGTTCAGACCTCCGAGTGGCCCTGACCATCTCCAGAGAGAATGGTTTATTTTTCAGAGTTGGAGAGTTTAAGGAGTTTTGAAACAAGCTGAGTTTGAAACTCTCCTACTCCGAAATCAAGATGTCTTGCTCCCTTTTGATGTGATAAGGAAGTTTCCAGGGACTAAGAAGGAGCCAAAACCTGTGAAATTCTGTATTCCTGAGTCCTGCCTTCACTGGTGGGAAGAAAAGTCACAAATAGTTGCCCTGATCAAACTCAGGTAAATGCTTTTTCAAAGAAAGCCTGTGGAGGGTCAGCAATGTAAGCCCAGTCTGCAGAATTCTCCCCTTAACCTCAGGTTTCCACCATTCATTCAGTTATCTACCAATTTGACTACATAGATTAGAACAGTAGAAAAGCACCGGCTTGTATCCTTTTAAGAAGAGTTTAACAAAATGGAGCACATAGGTTCTGGAGAAAGAAGTGACAGCTCAATTAATACATATTAATATTAGTCAAGAACCCAATAGGGGAAAAAAATCAGAACTTCATTTTTAATCTTTACTTGTTAAATGTCTTTTCCTACTCCCTCTCTCTACAATGTGTGCAATATACCTACCTATTCTTACTCTCTTATTCTTAATTAAATCACTCATAAACACCAGGTTTAAGGCCATGCCAAGACATTCCCTAAGGAAATTACCATAAAAATACCAGGCCCTTCTGGCCCCAGCTGAAAGCAAACATAATTGAAACGGGGACAGACCTTGACAGATCATCAAGGCTTTCTTTATTAAGCAGTAGAATGGCACATTTTCAGGAAAGAAAATCACAATTGTTATATGAAGGGTCTGATTTTTATAGGGTGTAAGTGAAACTAGAATCATAGCTGAATGCATTGGTTAGGCAGTGGTCATTTGGAGCAGTTGTGCAAGTTCAAAGCCCAAGGCAAGGGAAGCAGTTGTGCAAATTCAAAGCCCATTGTTGCTGGGAAATGGTGAAAGTCCAGAGTTCATGGTTTGCCTTCTTCCCCCAGGACCCATTGTCCTCCTTTCTCCCTGGGGGTTGTTGTTCCCCTTTTTCTCTGGGGGTTGTTGTTTTCCATACTCTTCACCAGTCACTCAAAAAAAGACTGAGTTATTCTTTTGTTCCTGGGCAATTTTGACTACTCTCTGCCAGGACTGTCCCCTTCAGCTAAAAGGAAGCTCCCCCACTCATTTTCTTCCAGATTAAAGTTTTACTTGTATATTCCTGCTCTCTTGAGTTGGTGTTCCTTTTTATCTACATTGAGTAAAAAGTTTCCATTTCTAGTATCAATGAGAGTCTACTGGCAGATGGAGAAGATGAACTCAAGTTTCCCTGATAAATTCTCACAATATAATTGAAAGGGAAATGTGAACATGGACGTTAAGAGTGTTCCTCCTAGACTGATGGAGAAAACAGACTATTTTTGAATGAAAAAAAGAATAACAGGATGAGAAATAAATAAGGAAGGAAAATGCCCTTGGTTATCTAATCATTAAATTAATCATCGATGCTTCAGTTTTTTGTATGAATTAGCAAAAATAAAAAGTCACAATATTAAATGATATAGACACTCTCATTTCCTGGTGGTGATAGTACACATCGTACCATAATATTGTCACCAAAGTTCCAAGAATTTCCCAGAGAGGGACCTCAACTCAGGAAAATGAGATAGATAGGTGATAAAGAATTTCAGCATATGCCAGATACTCAGACTTATTTAGGAAAGTATTATATTCATTCAAGAAAGACCGCAGGCTATTTCCAGGAAGAGATATTTTGGGGCAAGTAAGAATACACATTCAAGGGAAAATGCTGACCATCTTGAGAGAAGTTTTTGTGGGTAAAGGAAGAAACACATGCTCAAGGGAGAATGTGAGCCACCTACAGAGGAAGGAAAAAGAAGCTCCTTAGTGTGAGGACAATGCTAGGGTCTGGATGAGAGGTGCCGGTTTTTCCAGTGCGTGGGCATTGCCCTCACGTTGTTTTTGTAGACAAGGGCATGCATCAAGGGCACAGGTCAAGGGCACAGGTCAAGGGCACAGGCTAAAGGTGTGTGCTGGGTAGCTTGAAATGTTCATTTTTGCGTTTCAAAGGTTTCTAGGCATTTCCTGCATTCCAACTGCTCATGGGCACTTCTCTTTCTGGAGATTCGGTATATCTTTCCTTTTCCATATCCCCAAATTGCTATCACAGTGTCAAGAACAAATACAGCAAAAAAAACCTTTTTGGTATTTATCCCAATGAATTCATCTTACATGTTTGGGTATCATTATTTATCTTCATAATATGAGAAAAAATATCTAAATAATAAGGAAATGGTCAAATTACCTTTGTGGATTTTCTTATGAAAATATTGTACAAATATTTAAAATTTGTAATCACATGAAATTTGCATACTATTGTGATAAACTGAGAAGATTTAGCACACAATTTTGCAAATCAAAGATGACCAAAGAGATATAACATAAATTACAGTCTGTTGATAGAAATACATCAAAATGCTCACAGAAACGTTCCTCAGTTAAAGGAAGAAATTGACATAGGCAAGGCCATTTTGAAACATCCTCCATCTTAGAACAAGAATCACCTCATGGTCACTCTGATTTAGCCTGACCTAAATACCAGACAAAACTTCAACCTCATACAAAAAAAAAAAAAAAAAAAAAAAAAAAAAGGAATTGCTATCTGGGACTGAAATCCTGAAAACACCTGGTTCAACATGGAACAGTGGCCCCTTCAAAGAATGGAGGCAATGACCATGAGAATCCTTCCAGGACAACCCCCTAGCAACTGCACAACTAGAAAAAATATCCCTCCCTCATGATCCTGTACCTACCCCAGGCAATAACTGTAAGCAGAGGGGGTCTCAGTCTCCACTGGGCCCCCCTCTGCAGGTTTGTCCTGAATAAACCTGTCTTGCTGCTGAGCTGCCTCTCCTCTCTCTATTTCCTTCATTCAGTTCTTTCCTTTCACTCACAAACTGGTACCTTCAATGACACATATTTCCCTTATTTTCACTTTCCCACACCTATAAATTTACACAGTTTGTGGTAAGCTTTATTTTTTATAAAGTGTAAAGCTTTCTCTAGGATTCCTTATGTTATGCAAAACTGTCCATTTCATGCCCTTTCCAGACATTGGTAACTTTACTGTGTTTACTGCATTTACTTACCTCTTTCCTTGACATAGAAATTCTCCCTGGTTTCTATCTCTTTTGCTTTTTCTGTAGTCCAAATTCAAATGAATCAAACACAGTCAGCTGATGAGCAATTAACCCACATGAAATGATGACATTGCTTGTATCCCACTTGGCAGATTTTTAAAAAATAATTAAATTATTGAACATTTTACTGCTTCTCCAAAGCTGCACTTTATCTTTCTTATGTATCCTTCACCCAGGATACAACTGAAGTGGACATACTACCACCAGATGGGAAAGCAAAAGGAAAAGAGTATCATGATGTATCAACTTACAGAAAATCCCACTGACCCTCAAGTTCAGTTAAGTTACTAGCAGGAGAAATAACCAAAAGCAATCTATGCTGTGCTATGGAACCATGAATTTTGTTTGTTCCTTTCTTTCTAATTTCTTAAATTGTTTTATTTCATTTTAAAGTTTTATTTAACTCTACTTAGTTTAATTATTTTACTATAGAGTTTCTTCTCAGGTAAGGAAGAAAGGCCATCACAATACAAATACTTCCACAATCTTTAATGCATATGAATAGCAAGATGCTTATAGACACAGTTAACAGCTGGATTCCTGCTTTCCTTAACATAGCAGATCCATTGCATTTCTTACATTTTGGACAGAGTCCAAAGGACAAAGACTCTTCAATTTTGCCTGTATATGTGCAATGGGTGGCTAATGGCAGAATTAAAGACTTGGCATCTTTGCTTCCATTTTTGCATCTATTTTCTTTGCTCTCAATCACCTTCTATTCCAGGAACAAGGTTTGATTGGATAGACCTATCGTGATTAGTCAAAGTGCTCCCCACAGACAACAGCAACTTTTTTATCTGGGACAAGGCCACCTGACCAATCCTGAGATATTGATGGACAGACCACACCCCATCGAGATTACCTACTTTAGAACTGTGAAAAGCCTCCAGCTGTATATCTCATGACTTCATTCCACTTTCTATAAAACCTCCAAATCTCTGTCAGCCCCTTGAAGAAAGGGTTAAGGACACGGGGCCCCTGGTCCCCCAGTAGCTATATTTGATTAAAATTCCTTTCACACTTTCACCATTACCTTTTCTGTTTGATTTGGGGGCAGGGGGTCAGTGGACAATTCTGATTTATTGGATCCAGAGTCAGGTCTCTGGTGTACGACTCTGGTAACAACTTCATGTTTCTTATGGTGACATACAAGACCACGTAAAACTCTAAGTTCACTAGAATTCACATGTTATGTACTAACACACCTCAAGTCTAGTGATTTAAAACCATGTCTGTGTTTCCTTAATCCCTCTATTTCTTGGCTCTGACTCTGTCACATCCCCTGGCTTTTTGATGCACCTACCCTACTCCCACAGGTCAACTCCGGTTCAGAAATTGGTACAGCCCTTTTCAGACAGTTCGCAGTACTGTGGCCTCCAGTTTACAGTTGGTCATTAGGCAAAATCTTTCCTTGAGCTGCAGAAACACAACATTTTCCCCTTAATATTGTCATATTTTAAAATACGAAGGCATTTTCTTTTTAGACAAATTCTACTCCCATATGATAAAAGACTAAATCCAAAATAGTTCAACAGGAGTATGACAGAAACAAGAAGAAAAAGAGACAGTACTAGGAAAAATTATAAATGAGTGGTAAAAGTATGAGGGTATGTTATAACCCTGGTTTTGTTAATGTACAGTAGATATTCGAATAAAAATTTTAAGTCATTATGAAAGTCAAAAGTCATAAAATCAAAGGAAACCTCAAGTCTAGAATGTCATCTGGCTATTGTGCTATAATGTATGAATACATAACCAATGTAATTCCACATCATGTACAACCAGAAGAACAGGAAGTTGTACTCCATATATGTATAATGTGTCAAAAATATTCTACTGTCATAAATTTTTTAAAAAGAACAAAAGAGATTTATGTTAAGCACCACTGAGTTTTAGCTCAACCACCATCTATAATTGAATCATAAGGGAAGGAAAGGGAATGGGAAAGGAATTCTGTTCTAATTGGAGCATGTGAATAGAATCAAAGGACCTGTATCTTTCCATAGATGTCTTGATGGCAGTGTGACTCATTGTTTTATTGAGGATACTTTCACCCAACATATCGCCCACTTTCTGTATTTTTGTTTTCTTTTTCATGGAATTTAACTCTATTGCTAATAAACACAACTTCATCAATTAAAAAATCAAAGAGTTAATTAAAAAATGTTAATGATGGTTACACACTGAGCAAAAATTATTTATGACTGTTTTAGGCAAAGCCTCTTGTAACCTCTTTGGGACTCAGTTTCTCTTTCTTTGAACAATGAACATAACAACACCAACCATAGAAGACTACCATGATAATGTTTCTCTAGCACCAGAAAAGATTTTGCTTTAAATTCTATACCATGATGCTGACAACTGTCTGAGAAAGGATTGCACCAATTTCCACCCTAAAGTTGGCCAGAGGAAGTGGAGAAAGGGCATCAGGAAATGAGGATGTGATATGATCAAGTCAACAAATTATTGTCCAAAATATATAATACTTATTTCAGATAATAGGGTATAGTCAACCAACTTATAACCTACTGAGCTAGATAAATTTTCAGCATTTCATTAGGCACAAATGAATTCTAGGAAATAAGTTAATAATTTAAAATTGCTTATTTGCCAAATGGACATGTAAGTAAAATAATTGAAATGGAATATTAGTGTAATTATTGGAACATTTCAAGTAAAACATCATTTTTTTCTATGATCTCTATTCACAAATAATTGCTTTTAAACTTAATTTCAAATATTTTTTAAATATAGACCATTCATATTTTTAATAATTTCTTTTCCTAAAAACTTTAGTTCTATGCATAAATTATCTATTATCATAGCAATTCTATATGATATGTATTGTTACCTACATTTTTCAGAGAGAGAAAGAGACTTTGTTCTAAGAGGTTACAAAAGACTTTTCCTGAAACAGCTACATTCTGGTGGTCATATACCTTAATAAAGGGAGTTCATTATAGTTGAAATAAAAATTAGAGTTTGTGTGAATACAATGCCAATATACTTAAATGCTCCTCTGTTTCAATTACTAAATATAGTATGAAACAAAATAATTATTCAAAATTGACCACTATTATTTCCATCGTTACTATTCTCCTTGAGTATTGTAATACAAAGCTGATACTCCGCCCTTTCAGGTGCAGCCATTTCTCCCCTAC
This sequence comes from Sciurus carolinensis, assembly GCF_902686445.1. NCBI lineage: Eukaryota > Metazoa > Chordata > Mammalia > Rodentia > Sciuridae > Sciurus > Sciurus carolinensis. Next base: position 109,522,662 of record NC_062218.1, read on the forward strand.
TCCCAACCACTTGTCAATCTGCACTCCCCCAACCTCTTACTTTACAGGAATTTCCGGCCTCCCCAACAGCCATTTCCTGTTTCCCACTTTACGTCCTAGCTTGTCAGTCTGAACATGTTAGCTAGCTATTGGTTCATCAGTCACCTTGCAAGTATTCTCCTCTGCTATCGGTTCCTTCCAGCCTGGGAGAGTCTAATATCTGGGAGAAGTGACCACCCATCTTTCTCTTTTCCCTTCTTTTCAACCCCGGAGCAGACGCACTAGTCCTTCACATAATAAAGTCTCTTGCGTGAGGCCCTGTGTCTGCAGTGGATTTTCTGGGAACTATTGTTGAGCCACAACTGAGAGGGGCGTATGGAGCGCCAGTTCCGCCGCTGGAAGGACTGGAACTGCCGTGGGTCCAAGCTGAGCTGCATTTTTCCTTACAAGTATGAAGATATGATTTAGCTAAGTTTTTGTCTTTACCAAAATAGGAAGGTTAACCTATCTATTAAGAGTTTATGTAGCTCACAGATTTGGAGACTGAAAGTTCAAGCAACATTTATCCTGGCAAAGGCTTCCCTAGGTCATTTCATTTCATGTTAGGTGGTAGTGGCAGGAGGTTGGGAAAAGCAGCATCACCTCTTGAAACAGAAAGCAGAGAAATACTAGGTGGACCAGACTCAGGATTTTGTAACATCTTCTTGATCTGACTAACCAGGATTCCATGAAAATTTAATTCTTTTGGAGGGCATGCCCAGTAACCCAAGAACCTCCAAGAACACCACTCTGAAGTCAAGCTCCTAACACATGCACCTTTTTGTGGCACAAACCACATACAAGCTGTAGCAAGATATATTGACAGATACAATGTGTGTACAATGTGTGTGTATATTTATTATATGCATATATATACATATATGGCGAAGTACATGATGTTTAATTATATATATACTCATATATATACATACATACATACACGCACATTATACATATATTGGGAAAACATTTTATCAAGTTCTTTAACATATTAGTTCACATATGTATTACTTTTGTGGTGAGAACATTTAAGATCTATGCTCAGCAATTTTCAAGTATATAATACATTATTATATTATACTTACCATATTATAAATAGGTGTCCATAATCTACTTATCCTGTCTGAGACTTTGTACCCTTTGACCAATAATTACTCATTTCCCCATCTATCCATTCTCCAGCCCCTGGCAAACACCATGATAATCTCTGTTTCTAGAAATTTAACATTTTTAGATTTGAGATAACAGTGAGAACTTTTTTTTCTGTGTCTGACTTATTTCATATACTATCACAGTTTCCAGGTTCAACCATGTTTTCACAAATTACAGAATTTATTTTCTTTTAAGAAAGAGTAGTATTCCATTGTCTCTGTGTGTGTGTGTGTGTGTGTGTGTGTGTGTGTGTGTTCAGGTCGCATTTTCTTTACGCATATATCAGATGGTGGACACTGGGTTGATTCCAAATCTAGGCTATTGTGACTAGGACTTCAATGAACATGAGAGCACAAATAATTCTTCAACACACTGATTTTATTTATTTATTTATTCTTAATTTATTTATTTTTTATAGACTACATTTTGATTCATTGTACACAAATGGGGCACATTTTTTGATTTCTATGGTTGTACACAATGTAAATTCATACCATTCATGTAATCATACATGTACGTGGGGCAATCATGTCTGTCTCATTCCATCATTTTTCATGTCCCCTCCCTCTCATTTCCCTCTACATAATCTAAAGTTCCCCCATTCTTTTCTCACCCCCCCACACCTCCAACCCCATTATATATCTTCATCCACTTATCAGGAAAAAATTCGGCCTTTGGTTTTTTGGGCTTGGCTTATTTCACTTAGCATGATATTCTCCAACTCCAAACAATTATCTGCAAATGTCATAATATTATTCTTCTTTATGGCTGAATAATATTCCATTGTGTATATATTCCACAGTTTCTTTATCCATTCATCTGTTGAAGGGCATCTAGGTTGGTTCCACAATCTAGCTATTGTGAACTGAGCTACTACTATAAACATTGATGTGACTGTGTTACTGCATTATGCTAATTTTAAGTCCTTTGGGTATAAACTGAGGAGTAGGATAACTGGGTCAAAAGGTGGGTCCATTCCAAGTTTTCTGAGGATTCTCCACACTGCTTTTCAGAGTGGCTGCGCCAATTTGCAACTCCACTAACAATGTAAAAGTATGCCCTTTTCCCCACATCCACGCCAATATCTATTATTGTTTGTGTTCTTAAAAATAACCATTCTAATTGGAGTAAAATGAAACCTTAGAGTTGTTTTAATTCGCATTTCTGTAATTACTAGAAATGTTGAACACTTTTTCATATATTTATTAATCATCTTCTTCTGTAAAGTGTCTGTCCAGTTCCTTGACCCATTTATTGATTAGGTTCTTTGTATTTTTTGGTGTAAAGTTTTGTAAGTTCTTTATAAATTTTGGAGATTAGTGCTCTATCTGAAGTGTGTGTGGAAAAGATTTTCTCCCACTCTGTAGGTTCTCCTTTCACATTTTTTATTGTATCCTTTGATTTTATTTATTTTGAATTTCTACACAGTGCTGTGATTGCTGGATCATTTGATGTACTCTTATTATTATTTTCAGGAATCTCCATGCCATTTTCCTTAATGGCCATGCTAAATTATATTCCCAGCAATAGTGGTCAAGAGTACACTTTCCTGCACATACTCACCAATACTTAACTATATTTTGTCTTTTTGATAATAGTTGTTTTATTCATACTTTTAATTTTCCTTTCCATTATGATTAGTGACATTTATTTTTTCATATTTGTTAGCCATTTGTATGTATTCTTATGAGAAATGTCTCTTCAGGTCCTTTATTTGTTTTTAAAATTGCATTATTTGTTGTCATGCTATTGAGTTATTTGAATTATTTTACACTTTGGATACTGACCCCTTATGGGATGCATAATTTGCCATTATTTTCTCCCATTCTGTACATTATCTTTTCATTCTATTGATTTTTTTCCCTGAGGAGACTCTTTCTATTTTAATGTATTTCCATTTATCTATTATTCCTTTTCTTTTCTGTGTTTTTAGAGTCATATCCAAAATCTCATTATCCAGATGTCATGGATTATCTACCTGTGTTTCATTTTGAGACAAGATCTCATTATTTTGCCCAGACTGGCCACAAACTTCTGGGTTCTAGTAATTCTCCTGCCTCAGCCTTCTGTCTGTAGGTGTTTGCCACCATAGCTCGCTTGCGATAGTGGTTTTATAGTTTTAGTTTTATGCTTAATTTTTAATCCATTTTGAGTTGAATTTTGAATGTGGTATGACATAAGGATCTAACTTCATTCTTGCATGTGACTATCCAGTTGTCCTAAAACCTTTTTTGAAGTGACTCTCTATTTTTGAATTTGTGTTCTTAACACTTTGTCATTTGTTGGATTTATGGATGGATTCTATTCTATTATTCTATATGTCTGTTTTTATGACAAAATGTTGTTTTGATTATTATAGCTTTGAGGTATATTTTTAGATTGTGAAGTATTCTTTTTATTCAAGATTTCATTGGCTATTCAGGTTCTCTTATGGCTCCATAGGTATTTTAGGATTGTTTTTTTTTTTTCTATTCCTATGATGCTAACATTTTTAAAAAGAAGCAAAATTATCAGGAACACTGAGTCATGATGACAGTCAATAAAGATATTTTAAAGATATTTCATTTTGTATCAGTTCAATGGTGCATACCTATAATTCCAGCAAATTGGGAAACTGAGGTGGGAGGATCCCAAGTTTGAGACCAGTCTCTGCTATTCAAGGAGACTCTGTTTCAAAATAAAAAGATCTGAGGATGTAGCTCAGTGGTAGGGCACCATTGGGTTCATTCCTCAGTACTACCAAGAAAAAAAAATATCAAAACAAACACAAAACCCCTGGTATTTTATTTATACTATTATCAAGACAACTCAACTGATCTTTTGTGTTTCCTTTATATATGTAATAAACCCAGCTGTGCTTTGTCACTGATCTACATCCCCAGCCCTATTTATTTTTATTTTTTCAATGGGTGCCAAATTTTTCCAAACACTTTTTCTTTACTTACTGAGGTAAGCAAATGCTTTTTTAAAAATTTGTTGTAATTGCTTATACATGATAGTAGAATGCATTTCGACATATTGTACATATATGGAGTATAACTTCTCATTCTTCTGGTTGCACATGATGTTGAATTACACTGGTCATGTAATCATATATGCACATAGGAAAGTGATGTCCCGTTCATTCTACTATCTTTCCTATTCCCATTCACCCTCCCTTCCTTTCATTCCCCTTTGTCTAATCCACAGTACTTCTCTTCTTCCCTAACTGCCCCCTCCATTGTGAATTAGCAGCGACATATCAACAAGGTCTTGCTTATTGCCCAGGCTGACTTCAAACTTTGAAGTCATGTGCCTCATCTCCCAAGTTGCTGGGTTACAGGCGTGCAACATCGTATCTGGCTCAAGGGAACTTTTGGGTAAAATAAAACCAGCCACATTAGCAAATTAGAATATTTTATTCTTCATAATTTTACACATCACTTGAATAAATGCTGTAAATTAATCAAATTTCCTAAGTTTTCAAAGAAACATGAGAATAAAGCTACTTGGTATTTTCATTACATTGCAGCACCATTAGGTTAATGGCCTTACTGGGTGAAAAAGGGAAAATCACTGAACTTATAAAAATGATAAATTACTTTGATTCAAAATTGAATCAATTGTAAGTCACATTTCAGTAAGAATGTAATTCAAATCTTCAAGACTTAGAAACCCTTTTTAAAACAAGGATTTACCTTAGTTTCAATTTAATGAAACTCTACATATCACCAACAGTAGAATTTTTTCTGATAAAGTTATAGCCATTTCTCAAATAGTTTGAAAAGCAATTAACTATTAAAATTCTAAACTAAACACTAGTTTTCTAATAACTATAGAAAAAGGCTGATTTATTTGACTTTGATCATTTGGATAGCTAAACACAATGATCAGAAATTTTTGGAAACACATTGGGGAAGAAAATTCCCCTTGAACAAAATAAATGACAGCACACTTCCTTGCAACAGTGCCAAGATCCTCACAAAGTTTTCTATTTAAAGTAGTTATCTTGAATTTCTGGTAGGCTGTTCTAAATAGGAGCATCAACTTGCTAGTTCCCTGAGGTGTTACTGAAGGGCCACGGGCATGTTTTCAGTCATGCTGCCTCTTCTTCAGTGGCTTGATTGGCAGCACAAAGGAACAGGCAGATGTGAACAGCTGTGTGCTGAACCCAAGATATAAAGATGGAGAGGGAAATGAGGCTTCAGTCACGTGCAAGTCTTCCCAGTAGCATTGCAAAGTTGTTGAACTTGCTTAGCTTCTTTAGACTATATACTTAATTAGAGATAATTATTATATATATTAAATTTTTAATAGTGGTCATAGTTGCTCTTCAGATGAAGCAATTATCCAAATGGTATAAGACTCACCAGAAACCTAGCCTGGCTGATTGGAAGGATAAGGAAATGAAAGACTTTTTGCCACAGGTGACACTTACAATTTTAATGACACAGCCCTGGGAAAATTCTTGTTATGGCATCTTCCCAGTTTTCCTGTTGGTTGGCACTTCTTCCCTCTCATGTATATCCTGTTTCCTCAAGCCTCTTCCTTACCTACTCAATCAGCAGTCTCCACATATTCTTGCTTATGCTGACTACCCATCCATTCTTCCTAAGTGTTCATTGCAGGGGACTTATTAAGGCGATAATCCACACAAAAAGTCCCTTCTCTGGTTTTTCCATCCCTTGACAAAGGTCTTTCTCAGGGGTTGCTGAGTAGACTGCTGCTATCTCTGCCCCTGGACCAGCTCAGCCCATTTATTTTTTTTCAGAGGTGCTTCTAGCATAATTGTTCCTTCCTCCTGATCACAAATAGGAGAAGAGAAGGTCTCCTGTTTTTATTAACTCATGGAGAACAAAGTAAATGAAGAACTGGATTTCTACAGAGTTTTTACAAACCCACTAACTACCCTGGTGTTGTGTAAGGAGGAAATTTGCCACCTACTTTGGCAGTCCACTGCACTAACCCACTGCATTCCTTAGAAAGAGAGTCATTGCTCTTAGCAATCGCAAAGGCTAAATTTGGAAATTCATTCATTTGTCTAGTTTTCCTTGGGTTGTTTCAGCAACTTTGGAGCATTGGAGTCAGTGATTTGGGGTTTCAATGTAAATGTGCTCTGGGGAATAACATAGGTGACCAGGATTATGTCAAAGTTAATGGTGTTGTCCAGCTGGCATGTAGAAGTGCTCTCTGCACTATAGCATGCAGAGGCGTACTCTCACATGCACACACACTCCTGTATGGCAAAAAAATTGTATATCCATATGTAGGCAGTAGAGTTGAGTTATAATAATTTCTTGGGATAATTAGCATATTTCTTATTTTAAACTATCTTTGAAAAGATTTTTCTAGTCTAAATTTTACTGAAGAAAGCAGAACAGTTTAACTCACATCCCACTCTACTGATATTAATACTATAAATTATAGGAAATTAATTCAAGCTAAAGAAAATAATTAGATTCAGTAAGGGAAATTGAAATTGTAAGTATTCTAAATTTAAGACAATTAAGATAATAATTAAGCTCTATTTCGTCTTTACATGTGCCAGGCACTATGCTGAGTGACACACATCAAATATCTCATTTGTTCATTTCAGAACTTTGTGAGGTATATCCTCTTACTGTTTTATTTTTTGGTACCAGGGATTGAACCTAGGCATGTTTAAACACTGAACCAACCCTTTTATTTTAAGACAGAATCTTGCTAAGTTGCTTAGGGCCTCGCTAAGTTGCTGAGGCTGGTTTTGAAGTTGGGAGACTCCTGCTTCAGCCTCCCCAGCTGCTGGGATTACAGGCAAGTGCCACCATGTTTGGCTACATATATCCTATTATTATCCTTACTTTTAAGATAAACTCAAAGAGATTCCCTCCTTTGCTGAAGTACACAGTTTTTAAATGGAAGAATTGGGAATGGAACACAGGTCTCTCTGACCTCAATGTCCCAACTTCTGTTTGTGCCCATTACAAAATTTATGATAGGCTTATCATACTTATTTAATTGATTTCTTTTTCTCTTACTAAGTAAGGCCAAGTACTGAAGGAAGTCATCCATGACTAGCAAATAAAATCAGGCTTGGTTGAGCCATCAGACATGAAAATCTGGCTTTCAGGAACTGGGCAGTCATGATAGAGTGTTTCAGATGGTCTGAAGTATGTGGCTTCAATACAAAGTGGCTCACTGCGGGAATTTGCATGTCCTAGATGTGTCACATGACCTGCTAGAGCAAAACGGCTTCCTTAATTCCACCCTATCCTGTATCTCATGGAAGAAGCTCCTATCGGTCCTTGTTTGATCTGTACCACTATAAGTAAACCAAGCACGGTCTCAGCACAGTCTCCATTTCTTGTTAGAGCCAGAGCTTAATATGGCTCAATCCCTCACACCACCCCCCATTCAAAAAGAGATAATTGTCTCCTGTGGTTTTTTCTATTAAACAAATTTATTAGTGATTAATTTACAGTCAGTTCATCCCTCTGGTAAAAACTCTTTCTCTTGCCCAAGTTGAATGTGTGACTAGAAAGTACTATATTTATTTGGGTCATTGTTTAAGAAAAAATATGGAACAATGCTCAACAGCATGGGTATTTGAGTCAGACTGCTTCCCTTCTGGCTTCACTCCTTTATGTTACCGTACATGTGTTATTTAATTTCTCTCCTTGTCTTAATTTTCTTATCTATAAAATGAAGATTGTGGGAAGTCATCCATGTTTAGTGGAATCAGACTTGGCTGCACCATGGGATACAGATCTGACTCCTGGGAACTCATGACTCCAGTCATGAGAGACTGTTTCAGATAGCCTGTGGCAGGTAACTTTGTACAGAAGTGACCCACCACCTGATAAAGTGCTAATTCTCTAAGCAAATGGCTTCCCTAACTCCACCCCATCCTGTTCCTCACAGAAGAAGCCCCTCCTGCCCCTCCTTTACCTGTGCACTATAAATAAAGGAAAGGTGGGCTCCTTCATCTTGTGTTAGAGGCCAGATCTTGGCATGGCTCAATCCATCACACCCCTCCCATTTGAAAAGATTCTTGACTCTTATGTTTATTTAATTAAATACATTTCTTAGTGATTAATCAATAGCCAGCACCATCCTCCATCAGAAACCCTTTTCTTCATCCATGCTGGATGTGGCAGGAGAACCCTCCATAGAGGATAACAATATCTACTTCATGATGCTAGTGAGGACTCAATGGATAAAAAAAAGTATTGAAACTCTTTCCTGGTAGTAGCAGGACTTAATCAAGATTACATATTATCTAAATCTGTTCCTATTGCCTATAAAAGTGCTGGTTAAGTAACAGATACTTGATAAATATTATTTGAATAAATACATTCATGGATAAATGAAAGAATTAATAAATGATTAAATTTTCTTGAGTTATCCTAATATCTTCTCTGATTTCATTACCTCCAAGTTATTCAAGTTTTGAGATCACTTGCCAAAAATCAGCCAAGGATTAATGCTTTGTTAGTCCTACATCAAGAGAGTAAGCATTGTCTCTTGGGTACTCTTGAAATAGTTTTGGCTTTGGAGTCCATAGCAGCAGGATCTGATCTCATAACTTATTAAAAAGGAAGTCACCAATCAATTATGCAATAGTATCACTTCTCCTATCTTCTGTTTTGGTACTAGCATCTTCAATTTTTTTTTCTTTTAAGAATGTGAAATATAGAAATAGAGAAAACTGACTATGACTGAGCTCAGAGTATCTTGTGGGTATATGCAAAATTGCTTTACGGGTATGAAACAACAGTATTCCCTCCTTATGATTGTACATGAATCTCTCATATAGATAATATCATACTACTGGGTACCTACCATGTGTCAAGCATTCACATACAAAATCTTCAATCTTTCTAACAGCAATGCATGTGGTTTTTATTTCAATTTTATAAAGGAAAAAATGAACTTTGTAGAGGTTAAATAAATTGAGCAAATTCTCCTATTAGAAAAAAGCAAGGAGTGTGATTTGAAAACAACCTTGCATCATTTTATTCTTATACATCTTACCCTTTCTTCAGTGTTAAATTGGCACTAAATACCTTGAAAAAGAAATATAATGGTTAGAAGGATAACATTTTTAACATACTGAAGGCAATTAGTAAAGATGTTAAGCAAACTTTCATCATTAAGTGTGGTTTGCTCTGAAATGTCGAAGATAAAAATAATATCAAAATATTTTTGGCATCTTTATTGGACATCCCGTCTTTGGGAAGGAGCTAAGGCAGTGGTTTTAACTGAGTTCCCGGACACCACAGCTGGGGTTCAGTGGCTAGATTAAGCTCAGTGTGTAGCTTCTGTATGCAGCTGTCTCTAGTAAAACAGATGTCATATCCTGTCATTGTCATCATTTTTGCAGAAAAACACATTTTCATTGGCTTCACTTAAATAAAAATATTCTTTAGATGTTGACAGACCATTATTTTTAGTAATTATTTTATATATGATGCTAGGAATTGAACCCAGTGTCTCACACATGCTAGGCAAGTGCTCTACCACTGAGTCACAACCCCAGTCCCTTCATTGTCTTTAATATGTCAAAAAGTAGCATCTTTCCTACAGAGGAATCTGGAAGACCTCTGTCCAAGGGAATGAGTCTATTGTCTGCATGACTTTATGGCAACACTAAAATTATTTATTCAAAATGAATCTTTAGTCCCATGATCAGGCTTTAAATGGACAAACAAGCACCATCAGGATTCTGTCCTGTGAGACAAGAATAAACTAACCCAAATATAAGAATCAGTCGGGAGAGACTGTACATAATTGAATTTTCCTTATGTGCCTCTATCTTCAAGTCAGATATAGAGTGATGCTCACAGATGCACTAATCAGGATGGCCTTATGCTTCCCTTCAGCTCGAGTAAACTTGAGACAGATTTCTTCCTGACTGCAACCTCCTGACTTCCCTTTCCTTAAGAATATTTACTTTATAAAACTTAAGTTGTAAATTCTTTTTTTCCTCTTGAAATATGAATCTTCTCTCAGCCTCTTGCAAGCTTTACACCCTGCAAATGTCATTTTCAAGGACCTGGAAGCCAGACCTTTAAAATGTAGTCTTTGAGGGGAAAAAAAAAAAAAAAACTAAACACAGAGGAGGAGAGGGAAAGGGGAAATACTGGGGATTTGGGGACTGAATTAGAGCAAATTATATTCCATGCTTTTATAATTATGTAAAAATGCATCCTAAAGTTATGAATAACTAAAAGAAACCAATTTTTAAAAAGAAATACAGTACCCATCTCCTAATTTCTGTGGGAGGGTAGGAGCCCAACTTTGGTAAGCGCCAATTAGCAAACACAGATGGCCTCATCACCTTGAGCAGCCTTCCCATCAACATCCACTAGTATGTTTCCAACAGTTTACCATAGCTTACCTCAGTGTTTAAAAACTTTTCTGCCTTTGTTCCAGTGGGAGTTGGGTTCAGTCTCTTTCCTACTACAATCATCTGGACGTCTACAGCAATAGTTTTGAATACAATCGTCTTGTCTGTTTCACTCTGGTATAATTTCTCTTCAACACCATAGACCAACCAACTTCTTTCAGAAATATATTGCTGGATGGTCAACTTTTCAAAAGCTTGACATTATACTCTGTAGTCCAATTTACAAAGTATTTGCAATAGCTATTCCAGCCCACATTATGTAGGAAAAAGATAACTCTTACAGACTGTTGGTGGAACATAAATTATCATAGCCATAGGGAAAACAGTATGGAGGTTGCTCAAACAAATTAAATACCAAAATGACCAAATGGTCTAGCAAGAATCCAGTTCTGGGTATAATCCAAAATAAATGGATATAATCGAAGGGAAATGGTATCATCTTTGATGGTATGTCAAAGATGTGTTTGCACTTCTATTTTCAATGCAGCATTATTAACAGTAGCCAAGATATGGAATCCTCTAAATGTTCATCAACAAATTCTGTTATTCAACAAATTCTGTTAGAAAACTATTTGAAATCTAGTCTCACTTTCTCACTCTCTGTCTCTCTTCTCCTTCTCCTCCCTCTCCTTTCTCTCTACATGTACACGCGCACGTGAGTGCACACACACACACACACACGCACACTTACGGTACTCTACTAATCTACACAGGAGAAAAACTTAAGATTGAAATAGAGAGTAGTCTATCAATCTAAATAGAAGCAAAAAACTTAAAATGTGTAACATCATATACATATATAATGTATAATAAAATATATAGTATAGTACATAATAATATAACTTGATATGTAATATGTAAATATATTTAGTGTTACTTGTGCACTTCAGCTTGTTTAAATGCATTGTGAATTGTGAGTGTACCTCAACCAATTTCACATAAATTTGTGTTCCATAGATACTGTAATGTAAAAAGCTGCTCTCCCCACCCTTTCCGTTGCAGCCATTTCCCCGCCTCCCAACTACTGTCAGTCTGTGAACATCCTAGCTAGCTATTGGTTCATCAGTCAGCTTGCAAGTATCCTTCTCCGTTATTGGTCCACCGTTAGCCTGGCAGGATTCAACTGCTTCACGGTGGCTACTCCCCATTTTTCTCTTGCTTTTTCTCTCCTACTCACTTGCTTTCTTTCTCCTCCTCGCTTTCCACTCTCTCTAGCATGCGCCCTTTCTCTTTCCCTTTCTTTTCCTCTCATTTTTCTCTCTTACCTTGCAGGGAGACACTCTTATTTGCTTAATAAACCCTCTTATGTGATTTCCCATGTCTGCGTGGTTTTCGTGGGATCTCTTATAAACACTTTATTAAAAGAATTTTTTATTATGATACTCTGTGTAATGTACAAAGCTGGTCCCCCTGACCTTTCTGGTGCAGCCATTTTCCCCACCTCCCAACCACTTGTCAATCTGTGAACATCCTAGCTAGCTATTGGTTCATCAATCAGCTTGCAAGTATCCTTCTCCAATATTGGTCCCCTATTAGCCCGGCAGAATTCAACTGCTTTACTGTAGCTACCCTGCCATCTTTCCTCATCTTTCTCTCTTTCCTACTCACTTTCTCTATCCTCCTGGCTTTCACACTTTCTTGCACGTGCCCTTTCTCGTTCTCTTTCTTTTCCTCTCATTTTCTCTCTTACCCTGCAGGGAGACACTCTGTTTGCTTAATAAACTCCCTTATGTGATTTCCCGTGTCCGGCGTGGTTTCTGTGGGATCCCTTACATTGGTGCCGCGACTCGGTATGGGATCTTCCACTGTCTCTTAAGCTAGTGGAACCCCATCTGAGCCCCAGTGCCCCCTGGACACAGCCCCACCATCCATTCTGCCCGGACGCTCTGCTCTGCATTCTTCACCGGACTTCAGATTGGTGAGTCCTCTAGGCTGGTTCCCCTAGTCCAATTTATCTGGGACCCTCGAGGCAGCTGAGGGTGAGGCTACCCCCAGCCACAACTTTTTTAGTTACAGTTGGCCCCTTGGTCTTATCTGCTGGGTAGATTCCTGATTTTATGGTGGAGATTCTCTCTCAGGGTTGAGGCTCATCTCGTACTTGCATTTGCAATCGAAAACCCTGATATCAGGTCCTCGACTCTTCTCCACTTTTGCCTGGCCCCACATTGATGTTTGTGTGATGACACCATCTATGTGCCACCTTCTTGTCTCCAGTCGACTACTCGGTGGCCTCGGGACGCCGGGGCACAGACTCGGCTGTATCAGTCCCCACCATGGAATCTGGGTCCTCCAATCTGGCAGATTCAACCCTGGGAACACTTTGCCTGACTCCCGGCTTATATTTGGCCACAGTACCCTTTAGATAATCAATCCAAAATGGCCACGTATGCCCTGGCCACAGACTCGAATATATCAGTCCCCACCATAGAATCTGGGTCCTCCAATCTGACAGATTCAACCCTGGGAATCCTTCGCCCGACCCCCGACTTAAAGCCATCAAAATTCATTTGTGTAATGGCACACAGCTTCCGTGAGCGAGTGGGCAGATAGAAAGGGATTCCTTGTCTTCAAGTCTCTTCTTTCTTGTTTCTTGGCTCTTCCTGCAGGCTCAAGTGCCTCCAGAGACCCTGCTTCTCAATCTTCCCCTGCTTCCCCATATAATATAAGCAGCCCCATTCCCCACAAGTAGTGGGAGATAATTGTTTGACAATTTTCTGTGTCCAAACCTAAATTAATTACTAACCAGGAAAAAGGGTTAAAAGGCCCTAAGCATCAAGTTTCTGCTAGAACATTTTAGCCCCTTTCAGATCCAGATCTGAGTCAAGGCTTACATTGAAATGTAAATGAAGGAAACCAGAATGCTCAGTGGGAGACCAGTCTCAAACCCAAGGAAAAAAGTGTCCATTTTAAATTTCTCCTGGGCTGCGACTCAGAATACTTTTTCTCCCTTTCACCTCTTCTCTCTTTCTCATTTTCTCATGCTATAATTAATGACCATTATCATTTTTCTTCTAGGACTTTTGTTTTTCTTAAATGCTATATTTTTGAGCTCACAATTTTGATCCTACATACCTAAGTTAATAATTTTTGATCAGTTCTTTTTATCCAACTCTAGAGTTATTTTTGAACATCTGTTACATTGCAATGGTGATAAGCATTACAAGGCCTTTGCTTTTGTGTTAAATATAAGCGCGCATAAAAATTAAAATTTTAAAAATGGATCCAAATATTTTTAATTCACGTGATTTAAAGAGGTTCAATTTAAATTGGGTAAACTAATAGAAGTAAAATGTCTTTAAAATTAACTCACAAGTCTCTAGGTGGTCACACTAATAAAATACTGATGTTTATAAAATGTCTAACATCAATTTTTCTAGGACTTTTCTTCAACAGAAAAGAGACGGCAAATACTGTTGGTACACTTGTCTGATATCTTGGTGTTTTTACAATAAGATGAGTAAATTAGAGTCAACATGTATGGGATTACTCAAATGTGTTTGTTAGAGGCATCTAATTAATTTTCAAAGTTATTCCATGGAGTAACATACTTAAAAACATTATTATTTGTATATTAAATGTGTTCATATTTTCCAGGTATACAAGCCTTTAAAGCAGAAAATTTATCAAGCTGCTATTCTCTAAATTAAACTTGTCTGTAATGGTAAACCTATCATTTAATATTCTATATAGGACCTGTCATTAATAGGGTATATGTAAAATTTGTTAAATGTATTTCTAAAAGTTATTGAGAGCCTGATTTGTTTAAAGGTTAAACATGAAAGCATTTTGCCACTTTGCCACACAAAAGGAAACTTAAAAGCTCTCTCAGCCTTTCTTTAATTCAAGTTTTAGATATAATGTTAAATTGTGTTAACTAATGTTCATATAGACTCAGGAGTCAATATATGTAAACATCTTAAAATGACATTTAAGAAAGTGTAATGCGCAGTAGCAAAAATGGGACAACAGTGACTGAGATTGGGGTCTCTGATGACCTCATGGCTGTGGCATGCCTGGTGCCTGGGAGTGGGTCCTGTGCAGGGGCACAAGATGCCTAACTGCTGTGGCAGTACCCTCCCTGGGGTACTATACAGGAGTCCTATCAGCTCTGACATTGATCTCAGGCACACAGCTCTTGGGCAGGAAGGAATTCTTTTGCTAGATAACCAGTGTTTCATCAGCTCCCTTCTCTGGTTCCTGCCCACCTTACAGTAACTTTGAACAGTGGACTTCCTTAAGAGCTACACAGAGCTCCTAACATTGCACTTTGCAGCTCTGAAAAAAGTTATGTTAATGTCCTAGTCTCTGTAACTTTCCTGAAAACAAAGAATAATGCTTACAAACATATATAAAGATTGCTGACATAACTCTTTAGATCTGCATTTCCATCAGAGAACAGAGCTCTATCTAATCTCAGCTTAATCTTCAAAATCCGTGTTTATAAACCTTTATTTCTAATACTCCTTTACCTCTCACTGAACTTGAGAATTTGGTCATGCTGGTCATGACAAAAGAGGAAAAATTAGCTTCAAGATTAGAACATTTTACCTAAGATTTGTGAAAAGCCCTGCCTTACCTGAGATAAGACTCTGCCTTACAACCCTGCTGGCACGTTAGAATGGCTCCGAAGTAAGCCAGACTTTAACTCATTTTAAGTTGTGTTCAAGGAATGCCCATTTGTGGCACATACATACAAGTAGCATATATGGTTTTATGCTTTGCTACCCAAAATATGAATGTACAATGTCCAGTGGAGTTACATCAGAAACACATCTAACTGAATATATGAGGCCAGTCAAGAGGAATCCATAGGGAAAATAACATGAAGCCCTGTGACAATGCCATTAACTTGAATGCACGCCCCCAAGTGAACCTGGACCAGTACTGTACATCTGCTCTTGCTTCAGTCATCATCTTTTCACATCTGCCTCTTACCCAGCAAGCATCCTGTAAGGGCTAAGTGTGATTTAAATATTTAAAAGAATGTGCTTTTTATACACAATTGTCCCCAAACCACCACCATCAATGGAATTTGTTGTGTTAACTCATTTAAAGTTGTGTTCAAAAGTTTGATGTTTGTTATAAAGATTACTGTAATCTCACACAGGGGATATAATTAATAACTCAGTCAAAATTCAAGATAACTATTGCACAAACTGAATGTTTTACTGTTGGTAATTCCATTTTGTACTTTCCTTATAAACTCTAATTGTTGCCTAATCAATATTTTGCAGAAGTACTGCTTTAAGAGCAAACACCGTAAATTAACTTGGAATAGTACGCCAACACCCATAGGACAGATAATGTAAACCCCAATTAGATAAAAGGGGGTAAATAACTGTAAAGTCATAGACATTGAAGTTAAAGCCCAGTACTTTTACTTTATGACTGGTGAGACTGACTTGCTTGATGGTTAAGATCAAACTTAGAGATTGAGATTAAATACCGAGGTCAAGAAAAGTTCATATTTGGGTCTTGCCCTCAAAGTCAGCCTGAACCCAGAGAACAAGAGGACTTCTTTAAGGAGGTTTGCAACTCTGGGTCACACAACCTCCTGAGCAAGGAGATTGATGAGTCCACTAGAGGAAAAGCCACTCAGTGCACCTGCTGCAGAGGAGGGTCAAGGAAAAAGGGAGACATCCCTGGTGCTTTCAAGGGAAGCTGCCTCATCGAGGAGACCCTGCCTAACCAATGGCATTAATGGAGCTAAGAAGCTGCTCTTAAGTTCTCCATGAGTGACCTCTGTGGGAACTCACCTGACTCTTTGACAGGAACAGGTCACTTTGACCAGCTTGATCTTAAACACCTAGCAAAACAGTTAAAACCAAAATATAGCCAAGCTTGGGCATTTAAAAAGAAATAATACTTAAATGTAACTTAAGATGTACACTTATGTTAGCCCACTAGAATAAAGACTAAAAGCTACAAAAGAGAGATTCTTAGGCAAATGTGCCTGATAACTATCAAGAGAAACTGCCAGAGTCAGAAGTTTTAGTCAGTTTAAGGCCTACAGACACAGGTAGGCTTAATCTATGTTTGCTAGTAACAGAAGTATAGAGATCTCTACTAAATGTTGTGTTTACATTCCTGAAAACCTGGACAGTGTTAAAGTTCCCAAATAAATGCCTTGTCCTCTCCAGTCTTTGCTAGGCCTTGTTATGGGAACAATTTCTCAGTTCTTCCATCCCCTGGTGAGGAATTATTGACTTCTATCATCTTTATGATATTCATTGGCATGTTCCAGATTCTGCAACATTTATATTGTATCAGTCTCATTTCAGTACTCATGTCTTTTTGTTCTTCTCTCATGGAAGCACCCATCTCCAGATGCCTTTACAACCTGCTCTTTCCCCAATCGGACTTCTATCTTGGACCTCTCAATTGACCCAATTTCTAAAAGGGAACTCCAAACTGCTTGCCCCACGCTGCCCCCTTCCATCTTGAGGAAGCCAGAGCAGTCATCGACCCCCTTTCCCTAAAAGGAAAGGAGTTCCTAAAATTAGAGGGGTGAATGAAGCCCGAATTGGGGACAGGCAGTTAGTGTAGAGATGGGGGATCAGTCAAATCGAGGAAATGAAGTCCCTGAAAACATCTGCCTCTGGAAGTCTGCAAATTGAAGACTGCCCCTGGGAGAATGGACTTTTTACATCTCACCTGTAAAACCAGACCCAGTCACTTAAGCAGGAAGGAGAGAGAAGGCTTCAGAAAAAACTGGAGAACAAAATATTTTCTTATAAAAACAGAAACAGGGGAATGTAATGTACAAAGCTGCTCCCCCTGACCTTTCTGGTGCAGCCATTTTCCCCACCTCCCAACCACTTGTCAATCTGTGAACATCCTAGCTAGCTATTGGTTCATCAGTCAGCTTGCAAGTATCCTTCTCCGATATTGGTCCCCTGTTAGCCCGGCAGAATTCAACTGCTTTACTGTAGCTATCCTGCCATCTTTCCTCATCTTTCTCTCTTTCCTACTCACTTTCTCTATCCTCCTCACTTTCACGCTTTCTTGCGCATGCCTTTTCTCATTCCCTTTCTTTTCTCTCATTTTCTCTCTTACCCTGCAGGGAGACACTCTGTTTGCTTAATAAACTCCCTTATGTGATCTCCTGTGTCCAGCGTGGTTTCTGTGGGATCCCTTACCCTCTGAGCCATCAAAATCTGTATTAACATTATCAACCCAAAAGAAATTATTTTAATTTCATTTAACTTTTGAATAAATTGAAAACATCTCTTCTAATCATTTAATTTTTGACAGAATTAACTTCTGGAAGGTTTTTCCCTTTCATTAATTGAATGAAAACAAATTTAATCATTATTAGAATTAACTAATTTCTCATTTGAGCTGTTGATATTGACATAAAACAGGTATCGTTGAACAATTCACCTTTCATTAATGCATTATTAGCAATCACTTCACTCTTTGCATGGATACAAGGAAATCTAAAATCATGAGTACAACTTGTATAGATGAAGAACAGCTATGTATTCTAAATGTAAAGTCATGTTCTATAGTGGTATGCACATTAACCTTTGTAGCTTCATGTGTTTAATCATTTTCTTTGATTGAGTTCTAAATGAACTATTAAATTTCAAAATGGTGAAGCATCTTAAGCATAATTGTGTTCTCTATTTTTTATATTTTTGGTATTACCATTATTGTTCTTTTGGTGGATGGCAAATGCTTACAAACATTTTAAATCAAAACATACAGTATCAATATTCCTAAGAAACAACAATACTATTTTCTTTCATGAATACATGCTTTTATTTTTGGGGGGTGATATTGGGGATTGAACTCAGGAGCACTAAACCACTGAGCCACATCCCCAACTCTATTTTGTATTTTATTTAGAGTCAGGGTCTCACTGAGTTGCTTAGCTCCTCACTTTTGCTGAAACTGACTTTGAACTCAACAATCCTCCTGCCTCAGCCTCCCCAGCTGCTGGGATTACAGGCATGCACAACCCTACCCAGTCATGCTTTTGATTTTTATAATTTTTGTTTGTTTGTGTTTTAATTCAAACTTCAAATCACAACTAAACAATAGAGCGAAGAGTTGTAGATTTATAGAATGGAATAAATGGCCAGATAGCTTGTATAAGAAAAAAACAACAGGACTGCAGAATCTCCGTTTCAAATACTTCTACCTCTAATTTCCACATTTCTTATCCCCCACCCCAACCGCCAAAACTGCTTAGGATGATGTTGATTCTTCTTGCCTCTCCTAGGCTGGGATGTCAAGTGTTGAACAGGAGTAGTAGTGCCTTTTTCCTCATCAATTCACAGAGATCTCTTTAGGGAAAAGGCAGAATTATAAGTCCAAAGTTACGTGCAATTCCCTGAAAGAAACATGGGCATGTGTGGGGACCCTGAGAGGACCTTAAGGATCACCAGCTTTATGGTAAATAAATCTCAGGATGAAGCTAAGCAAAGATGGTTGGAAAATGTGCTCCAGGCAGAGAAAATGGCAAGTCCAAACACTCTGTGGACTGACAGAATAACTAAGGAGGAGAGCAGGAACCAGATCAGGTGAAAATCTGTAACCTTGATAAAGATTTTGAATAGGATGAATGAATGAATGAATGAATGAATGAATGAATAAAGGAAGGAAAGAATGTATTAATAATATTTTCAAGAAGTCAGGAATTGGATGGAAGGGAAAGGTCTCTCCTTTCATCCAACAGCTGCCATCTAATGGCTTCCTGATGATCAGCTATGGGTGGGATGGAATGCTGTCATAAAGAAATCTACTCTGTTAGAGGTGTGGGTTCTGCAACAGCTGTAACTACCCTGACTTTCCATTTCCCCATGTAAATAAATAGAATTAGAATAAAATTGTTTATGATTCTAAAAGAAACTTCTGAGATCCTTTGAAAACATGTTCCTTCTTTAGATTGACTTGGAGATTGATGTTTTTTTCCACAACTCTTCAACTTCAAGGTGATTCTTAATGTGTTTTACTGTGATATCTTTCTGAGTTATAGGATTCAATGTTATTCAATCAATTGTTTTTGTAACACCTTTTATGACATATTTTCTTGACTTTCTGTCTTGACTACAGACTCTGTAAAGCTAGTGACAAAGTAATAACAAGAAATTACTCATGTTGAACACCCCAAAGAGCCACGGATCTAGCATCTTTTTTATCATAACATTTTTGCTAAATTGCAGACCACCCTAATGCTTAGCAGCTGAAACAGTAAACAGTAAACATTTATTATTGCTCACAATTCTGTGGGTCGACTTGACACTTCTTTTCAGTCTTGGCTGACTTGGTCTAGAATGGCCTCACATATCTGGTGGTCAGCTTATCGCTTAGTCTATGGGATCCCATCAGAGAAGGCTGGAATGGCTTTTCTCCTGTGTTTTCTCAGTCTCCTAAAGGTAAGTCCAACTTATTCACAGCATGGGAGAAATGTTCCCAGCAGCAAGTGTGGAATCTACAGGCACTTTTCACTCCTCTGACTGAGTCATGTTTGCTAATGTCCTGTGATCAGTCCAACTCATATGTTACCTTCCCTAGATTCACAGGGAAGAGAAAAACTATTTGTTCATGTGATTAATTTTCTCCATCCATTCACCAATCTAGAATGCATATTTCCTTTTCTAATTTTTTTGTAGTTGTAGATGGACAGAATGCCTTTATTTTATATATTTATTTTTATGTCATGCTAAAGATTGAATCCATACCTCACTCATGCTAAGCAAGCACTCTTCCACTGAGCTACAGCACCACCCTGAATGCATATTTCTTTTTTTGTTTTGTTTTGTTGTTTTGGTACTGGGGATTAAATCCACACTCCCATCCCCAAATGCATTTTTCTCGATATGCATGATTCTACTTTACCATGAAGGTGACATTGAAACAGGAAAGCAAAAATTTTCCACTCCCTCTGTCCCTGACCTGGCTAGAAATAACAGTTTGGGGGAAAATGAAAGGAAAAACCTGGAGAACATTAACTGGAGAACAGAAAAGAAACCTTTCCTTTGTGAATATCTCCTCTGTTTTAAAAATACTAGCATGGAATAGAAACTGTATTAGCCAGTTTTTTATTGATGTGACTGAAATACTGGATAAGAACAACTTAAATGAGGATAATTTATTTTGGGCTCATGGTTTCAGAGGTTCAGTCCATGGTCAATGACTCCATCAGCCTGCAGTGAGGTGGAACATCATGAAGGAAAATCATGGCAGAGGAAAACCACTCAGCTCATAGCAACCAGGAAACAGAAAGTGGAATTGAAGCACTGGGAACAAAATATAAACCCCGAAATCGCACCCTTAGTGACCTGCTTCCTTCAGTCATGTCCCACCTGCCTACAGTTACTACCCAGTTATTTCATTCAAATTGTTAATCCATCTAGTGGATTAATTCATTAGATGGGTCAATCAACTAATTATAGTTTATAGCTCTTGTAATCTAATCCTTTACCTCTCAATATTCTTGCATTAATGCTGGAGTTTTGGGGCAACACCTCATTCCCAAACAACTACAGAAACTCAACAAGCAACCATGATATTTTATCTAATTAATGTTCAGTGTATACTTTAGAAAAGTTCTGTTGTGTATGCCCAAGGTTTGTTAATGAGGACCAGTGCAAAAAACATCCATTTTAGTGTCTTTCACATAGTGATTTAAATTCTGTCTAGGTTACTCACTAACTTGTGACCTTGAGAAAAGTACTTAAACATTTACTCTGTTTTTTTAATTTATAAAATGATAAAAATCATACCTTGAAAACTGATAAAGATTAAACAATGTAATACATGCATATATTTCACCAACATTAAGCAAAAGTTGGCTCCTCTCCTTATTTTCATAGACTTTGATTTTTATAGT
The DNA here is from genome assembly GCF_902686445.1 of Sciurus carolinensis. NCBI lineage: Eukaryota > Metazoa > Chordata > Mammalia > Rodentia > Sciuridae > Sciurus > Sciurus carolinensis. The sequence goes on from NC_062218.1 coordinate 109,544,039, forward strand.
ATTATGTACTTTTTAGAAAGTGATGAGCTTTAAATTCCTAAAGTCTTAAAATATTTGTATATTAATAGCAAATACACATGTATGTGTATATGTGATAGATTTCTGTAGGTATCAAGTGCTAGGCTAAATATCCTATGAAAGTAACCCTTCAAATTTCATAAGAGCTGGGTGTGGTGGTGTAGACCTATAACCCTAGAGGTTCAGGTGACTGAGGGGGGAAGATCATAAGTTCAAATTGGCCTAAGTAACTTAGAAAGACCTTGTCTCAAAATAATAAGCAAAAAGGGGAGCGGAGCTGGGAATGTGGCTGTGTGGTAGAGTCCTGCTAGGTGCACTCCTCTGTACCAGGAAAAAATAATCTCATAAAAGATCCATGATGTTGGTACTATTATCGTGGTTTGATAGAGAAGTAAATTGGGGATAGAGATATTAAGTAGATTTATCACAGAAGGAAATTGGAAATAGAGACATTGACAAGGGGGACACCAAGTAAAGATGAAGTTGAGATTCTAACTCTTAGGGCTGTGTCTCCAGATTTGTCCCCCTAACCACTATGCCCAGAAGTTGCTTGATGACGAAGAGTCATTGCAGTTATAGCTTATAAAATAACCTTAAAGTGAATTTATTAGGTCTAGGGTTATAGCTCAATGGTTGCCCAGCACAAGTGAGGCACTGGGTTCATCCTCAACAACACATATAAATAAAAAAAAAAAAAAAGTATTGTGTCCATCTACAACTAAAAAAATAAAAAATGAATTCATTATATTAAACTGAAATATGATGAATTTAAAATAAACAGCAGATTTTTTTCTACATATTTTTACTTACTTTCCTTTAGTGCATTCAGAATGCTCTAACAAAATACCATAGACTTGGTGGCTTATAAATAGCAGAGATTTATTTCTCACAGTTCTAGAGGCTGGGAAGTCTAAGACTAAGATGTTTACAGGCTTGGTGTCTGAGGAGGCCAGGTTTCCTGGTTCAGAGAAGGCCATTGTATCAATGTAACTTCTCTTGACAGACTGGGCAAAAGAACTCTCTTGGGTCTCTTTTACAAAGTCACTTGTTCCATTCATTAGGGCTTTGTCCTCAAACCTGATTGTCTCCCAAGTCTCACCTCTAAATATCAGCACATTGGGAACTACATTGCAACATAGGAATTTGAAGGGGATATCAGCATTTAATCTATAGCACGTGTTAAAATTTTAAAAAAAGTTTGTTTTACAAGAAAAAAATAATCTAAAAACAAAAATAACATCCACGGTAAACTTCTTGCTTTCCTAAAATTATTTTTGGAGATGGAATAAATTTGAGGTAAAATTTCATAGTACTGTAATTTTAATTGGTCCTTATAAGTGCCTTGAAGTTCAGAACATGTAAGATTCTAAGCTTGCCTCAACGAGGGTGGGGTGTACTACACAAGAATGTAGCTCTGTTCAAGCTAACTTTTGGAGTTAAAAATGAATAGTCATTTTGAAAAGGACAAGGGCATAGTAAAATATTCAAAATGTCAAAGGCAGATTTTGCTATACTTAAAATAGTCATGCTTTATTAAAAAGTTCTGAATAATCACCTAGACTTCAAAATTGTTCAACTTTTAAAATTCTATTTGCAGTTGTTAAATGCTAGGAATGTACTTGATAGAAATTTTGATAAGAAATATAGAAAACATATTTTTTTAATTTAAGAAAGAAATTCTCTCTTAGGATTCAATTCACCATTGACTAAAAGGACTGAGTCAACTAAATATATTCATATTGTTCAAAGCTGAAAATATAAGATAGTGGAGAGAAAAAAAATCCAGCACTTCTTGGTTTATTATGGAGGACAGAGGACATTGTTCTCTAGTTCTCCTTTCTACCCTCCCATGATTCTTTTCTGTCATCTTTATTTACTTGGTGAATGTTTTATGCCTTCCTTATTGTTAATGAGCATTACTTACTCTGCAATTTTTGTACAGAAGTAGCTGCTCTGCTCAGTCTTCTACACCCTATTTACCTCAAGGGCCAGATTGGGACTAGACTGGTGGTCTTGCTTACCATTGCTTAGCGTTGCTGCTACTTTCTAGATTGTTGCTCATACCTTATGCTAAACTCCCTATAATTTTAAGATCTCCTTATTGAGCTATGCAGCACAATAGCCTCTGCCATTTCTCTCCTGGACACACCCTATATTGGGGTCACATGGCTCAATACTCCTCTCTTTCCTATTAGTGTCGCTTGAATGACACATTCTCAACTTGGCCTTACTCCACCGTTGCTATTCAAATAAGGCCTCACTCTGATTATTAACTCATTCTGCTTCTTATCCAGAATACTCTACAGAATAAGCTCTTTGAGGACAAGGCAAGTTTCTCTAGGGTTAAACATGATGTCTTTAACAATTAATATAATATCTAATGCATGTTTGTTGCTTAACCAAGTATTACTAAATAAACACATCTCAGAAAAATTTTAAATTCCAACATATTATTCTTTTATTGATTTCTGTCTTTCCAGTTCAATTATGTTCCAAATTGTGCTCCATGTTCTGCATCATAATGACGGCTATCTTCATCCTTCAGTACTCCTTATCTCCCTGCTATCCTCAGTTTCATGTATTTTTTAGACTGAAATCAGTAAGATGAACTTCTCCTCACCAAACATTCTTTGTTATAACATACCATTCCTACACAGCAAATAGTTATAAAACAGAACTCTGAACCAATCCCCAAAACTGTTTTTTTTTTTTTTCAGTTTTGCTTAAACTGCCAAGCACAACCAATGAAAGTGACAAAAAACATGCATATAATGGCAAAACGAATAGTCAGTTATGAGTGAATCTTTTATTAGATTAGGTAATCCCTTTGTTTCTAACCCCATTCCTCACCTTGAATGGGCTAGATCTTTGCTAAGTCCCCAACTCCCCACGCCCAAGCACCCAAACACATGTGAGTGTGGGAGTCTTCAGGCGGGAACTACTGCATGGCTCTCCCTCACATGCTTCTGTATCTGCTTCCATCCCAGTCTCCTTCCTTCAGATTCAGGTAACCCCCCACTTCAGACTCTCCTTCACAAGACCTCCAATTGATTTCTAGGACTGAACTCACTGCATCTCCTTATGAGTCTTCACCATCTTGCACCATCTTGGCTTTATTGACCCTATGTCCTGAGTAGTATTTGAATTCTAGCCATTCCTTCCAAGTAAGTCTAATACAAGGCTATACACACATCCAACAGGAAGGCCACAGAACACTTGGTGTACTTTATTTTACTTAAAGGTTAGTGTTAGGTAGTGGTTTGGTTCCACTTTGATTTCATTGAAAAACCAAGCTTTATTTTATGGGTATTTAAAACCTGTATGTTTATTTTAATATATCATCAAAATTTATCCTAGCCTCACACTAATACAATGATTTCCAGATTAGAAGTTCAATTTTGTCTTTCTGGAGTATTTAGTCTGAAAGGAGATAAAGGAAATTCAAGGAAAGCCTCCCCATCCATTTGTGGGGAGAAAGAGGGACTAGAGGGAAGGCAGTGGAAGGCCAGAAAGACCTTGATTGTTTAATTTAAAGCACTCAGTTTGACCCATGCCATACTTTGGGTGGATTGTTTTCTAAGTCCCAGCAACCACTATAGTTAAGACATATCTTTTGCTAAAATTAAAAAATATAATTATGTTATCAGAATTCATTAATTTTTGCTTACTAGTAAGGAATCTGCTCAAAAGATCACTTTTTCATGTCATTATGATACTTTTGCTTTTGTTTTCAGAGACTTAGTAGCTGGCTGGAAAGAAACTTTGCTGGAGTCTAAGCTTATTTCATCTGCACTCTTCCTCTTAGTTTCTGTCACTTTCCTTTTATTTCGTCACTTGCCAACAAATACACACTTTGTTATTTTCTTAGCTAAAGATTTATTCTCATTCTCATATTAATGCTACTACTTCTTTCTCTATTGTCACACAAGAATAAATTTTGAGATGCAATCCTAGTTGTAGAGAGTTAAGAGAGAATTTACAAATTCCATAATAATGGGCACTTCTGAAAATTTACATGTATTCAATAAAATGGCAATGGAAATGATAATAATTATCATATTCTTTAGTGAGATTCGTAATAAATGTTAATAAATGCCTACTCCCAATAAATGCATACTCTGTTAGGAATTCAATGGTTCTGAGGAAATAAAAAAGAAAAGATGTACCATGCTTTAAAGAATTTACTTAACAGTTAACTAGCAGACAGACATTCAGACTTAATTTCTCTGATAGAGAACAGAGAGACATGAGTGACAGTTACATTCCTCAGCAGACTACCTGTTACCTGCAGGAGAAATGCAGGCTCCAAAATGCAAATAAGAAGAGCACGAGTTACCTTGATGGGGTGACTTTTGTGACCCTAACATAGACCAGATCTCAGAACTCATGGAGATAAGGATAATTCCCTCTAACCATGAAGTTTTTGACATCAGGTTTTTAGTTAGAAACAATCAGCATGGTCAAAGGGACCTAGAGTTGTCATGGCAGTTGGGTCTCAGAAGTCTGATGTCATCCTGGTGTCAGTCAAAAGTCAAGAGGTAGATTTGTGTGAGACTCTATAGAAATTTTCATGGGACCCCCCCAATAAAACTGGAGGGCAAGAAAGACACACCATCCTTTTTTTCTCTGAGAGAATCCATTCTCTCCCTTCAGAGTATCACCTTTACTCTTTTCCTATCCCTTCAATAAACTCATGCCTGCTATTCTGAGCAACATGTCTGAAATCTGGTATGATTGCAAAAATTGGGGTTTGAAGAGGGACCTTCATGCTACCTCAGTTTTGCAGAAGGCCTAACACTTTGATTCACATTGAACTGTAATACAATACTTAAAGATGGAAATTTCAAGAGGTGTCGTATTTAGATTGTAAAATAAATTTTTTGTGAAAGATTGTGTGTTTGAAAAAAAGTAAGCTTAATAGAAGACACAGAGACAAACCCAGATAAACATAGTTATCTCATACTAGACAAAGGTGCCAAAAACATTCACTGGAGAAAAGATAGCCTATTCAACAAAGGCTGATGGGAAAAATGGAAGACCACATGTAACAAAATGAAATTAAACCTTTATCTCTCACCCTGCATGAAATTCAACTCAAAGTGGATCAAAGACTTTAGCACTAGACCAGAGACCCTGGAACTACTAGAAGAAAAAGTAGGCCCCAATCTTTACCTAGGATGTCAGCCTAGGATCTGATTTCCTTAAAAAGACCCCTAAAGTTTAAGCAGTTAAATCAAGAATCAACAAATGGGATGGATTCAAACTAAAAAGCTTCTTCTCAGCAAAATTAACAGTCAATAATGTGAAGAGACAGCCTACAGAATGGGAGAAAATCTTTACCACATGCACCTCAGATAAAGCATTAATCTCTAGGACATATAAAAACCTCAAAAAACTTAACACAAAAAACCAGTAAGTGGGTTAAGGAACTGAACAGACACTTCACAGAAGACATACAATCCATCAACAAATATATGAAAAAATGTTCAACATCTCTAGCAATTAGAGAAATGCAAATCAAAACTACTCTAAGATTTCATCTCACTCCAATCAGAATGGCAATTATCAAGAATACAAGCAACAACAAATGTTGGTGAGCATGTGGGGGAAAAGGTACACTCATACACTGCTGGTGGGAGTGCAATATGGTCCAACAATTATGGAAAGCAGTATGGAGATTCCTCAGAAAAATTGGAGTGGAAACACCATTTGAACCAGCTCTCCCACTCCTCAGTTTATACCCAAAGGATTTAAAAGCAGCATAGTACAGTGACACAGTCACATCAGTGTTTATAAGTAGTTCAACTCATAATAACTAAACTATGGAACCAACCTAGATACCCTTCAAGAGAGGACTGGATAAAGAAAATGTGATATATATATATATATATATATATATATATATGTATATATATATATATATATATATATATGTATATATATATATATATGATGAAATATTACTAAGCTTTAAAGAAGAATGAAATTATGGCATTTGCTGGTAAATGGATGGAGTTGGACTATATCAAGCTAAGCAAAGTAAGCCAAACCCAAAAAACCAAAGACCAAATGTTTTCTCTGATATGCAGATGCTAATTCACAGTGAGGGCAGCAGGGTCTAGGGAAGAATAGAATTACTTTATATTAGGTAGAGGGGAGTGAAGAGAGGAAGGGGTATGGGGGTAGGAAGGATAGTAGAGTGAAACAGAAATTATTACCTTATGTACATATATGACTGCATGACCAATGGGATCATACAATATGTACAATCAGAAAAATAAGAAATTATACTCCATTTATGTATGATTTATCAAAATGTATAAATGCATTCTATTGTCATATATAACTAATTAGAACAAATTTTATTTTAAAAAGTTTTTTAAAAAACAAAGTAAGCCTAAGAATAAATGTCATACTAATTGCCAATGTGATTTTTTTATTAAGAGATTATTGTTAATGTTTAAAATTGATGATAAAACATCAATAATAGCTTAAAGTTAATAAATATGAGTTCATTCACTATGAAATCTTGAAAACTGTAGTTTGTGTTCACCTTGAAAAGGCTATTCTAAAACTCTGTGCCTAAGCTGCAGCCTAGAGCAAGAGGGAATAAATAAATTCTTTCCTGCTATACTTCTTCCCGTTATCCAGGATTGTCAGAGTGCCTAATGAGTGAAATTTGGTTTAGAAAGAAAAACAATTAGCTGTGCAAATTTGAAATTCACAGAAATTTTGAGTAGTGAAAAGCTGAGAAGTCTTCAAATTCAACATCACCAGGCTCAGTGGGAGTTCTCCAGTCAACTGATGATTATCTTTTGGAAGAATTAAAACATATTTCTAAAACCAGAATTAAGGATAGGTAGTTAGTGTAGACATAGGGAATTGGGTCAAAACGAGGAAATGAAGCCATGAAGCCATCTGCCTCTGGAAGTTGGAGACTGCCCCTGGAAGAATGGAATGTCAAGGATCTCCAGAGCCCATTAATTACCAAATTTACCTGCTTTTATCAAGGACTGCAAGCTTGGAGCTGCTAATTAATGCCCCCTGGGCCCTTACCTGCCTGAATCACCTTGGCCCTCCCCCTGCCCATGGCTTCTCACTTAATGCAAAACCAGGCCTAGTCTCGTAGGCAGGAAGGAGAGATAAGCGCGGAGAGAACTGAAGAACAAGAGACTTTAACCTACAAAAGATATAGGGTGCGCTCACTTCTGGGGACTTTAGAACATCAGCCATGGCCCCCTTCTTCCTCCTGGGAGAAGTCTGTATCATTACCTTTAAATAAACTTGCTTAATATGCTTGCCTTGGCGTGCTTCTCTAGTGTTCAAACTTCAACATTAGAAGGAGCAGAACTCGTCACCGGTAAATGGCGGTATCATTTCCACACAAATTAGGTTCATTATATTATTTAAATATCAACTGATATCTCTATGCATCAAATTCATAGAAATGCCCTCTTGTTCTCTGATTTTGAATCAGCAATTTCAGAAGTTCCTGAGAATCTCTCTCTCATAGTACCAATTTTATTTTTTCCAGAAAACTACACATCTCTTCTTCAACACATTTATTTAAAAATAGATTATTACCACAGTCACATCAAGTCTGTCACAACTTAGTGAAGGTAAATATTCATGAGATGTGTAATGTATTCCATAAAAAAAAAAATGGAGTAAGTGAGGTTAATATTATCATCAAGGAACTTACGAAAAACAACAAAAAGTTGAGTCTGCTTCAACAGAATTCATTCAAGGACTAGTTCTCCAAGGGAGAGTGCCTGGGGAAGAAATCAGCATCTCCAAGTGCAACAGTCTTGGAAATAATTTCTTTGGTATTAAATTAAGCTTTCCCTGTAACTCATTAGCTTAGAATTTGTCTTAACACAATTTTTTTCTTTATTTTTCTAGAGTCTTCTTTAATTTTAACAGACAGAATCAAAGGTCCCACATGAGTGTTACTTATATGATTAGGACCATCCTTGGGACCACATATTTAATCTAATAGACAGGTATATTGTTTTCAACAGATAGTATTTTTTTAAAAAATAGCTTACAATGGCTCATTGACATTGGAGTCTGTGAATAATTGATTAGATGTACAAAATCCATGTATGGAGGAAGAGCTACATAGGTATTTTTATATATATTAATGAGCTCAAGCTGTGCAGAACACCCAATAGATTCTAATATTAACTTCCAGGCATCCTACAAAAAAATTAGTGACAATCCTTACGTGAAATTGCTGAATGATGAGTCTCTAGATTCTCTTCTGGAGATAGGTCATGACCTAGGAACTCTAGACTTAACTGGCATAGTTCATTCTCACAGCTCTTATTACTGTGTCAGAAAATTTTTAAGGACTTGCTAAGGACATGTTTACAGACTGAAGATTTAATTGTTCACACCAGAAATGACAGCACCTTGTTTCAGTTCTGACTCTCTGGCCTCAGAGTTTTATTATAAGCAGCCTTCACTGTTGTGTGTACAGTCATAACGGAAACTGTGCTTTCAGAGGAAAGAATCTTTTCTTACTTGTAGTCTGAATATATTTCTCATTGGAAAGTAGCATGACTTTTCCTGTGGAATATCATTAAGCATCCTCCAGGAATGCCCCAAACAGGTAATCGTTTTATTATCAGAATCGTGGCATACTGAGAGGCACTTAGGTAAGCTTCTCAATGCAATCCATTCAAGGATAGGTGCATGCAGCCCTTTCTGGAAGACTTCTAGTAAGGAACAAATCTGGAGACAGTAAGGAAGCTTTTATTCATTTTTCAACTGCTGGTTTTTCCAAAAATGTTTTCATATTACTTTACATTATGTTCAACCTGGATCTATCTAATTGCAATTTCCATCCTTTGTTTCAATTTTTCTTTTTCAAATCTGAAACAACACATTAAAACCTTCAGTCATTAGCCTACAGGTACCCTGGGTTTATACCTGGATGATGATAATGGAGCTGATATCTCTGGTTCTCTTGCTCATGGACAAGCATGGTTGACTCAGACTCCAACTTACATAACTTTCTTGTTGAATTGACCAATAAGTGAATCAGTCCTTGTGTCCTTATTCCAAATTCTCAAGAGGGAGTATATAATTATCTTTGCCTACACTATAGATTGATGTCTGTTGTACCAGTCAGTTAGCTGAGGTCCTAGTGCATGAACTTGAAGGAAGGCAAGTATTCCTTATGATATCAAGGTGCCAGTAGGTAATAGAAAAAGCAGAGTGTAAACTGAACAAGTTTGACAATCACTTTGTATATTTCCTCTCATAATGACCTACTTTAGATGTGATGTGATTAAAGTAGGTTGTGTCAACCAAGACTCTTGCTTCTGCCCAGCACACCAATAGTTCACTTAATGAAACACTAGACTGTGCTATACTAACATTTTTAGAAGTTATATATCTTAATTATCAAACAAGATAATAATTGCAAAGCTTCTGAAAGTTTTCTAATTGAATTTTGAAATAACTTGATTAATAAATGGTAATGATATATATTTTAACAATTTCAATGCTTACAATTATTACTCATCAAAATGGAGAAATGGAGAAATAAATGAGATCCATCATTAGTGACAAGTATCACTGACACCAGTTAATTCCCAGTATCCCTCTCATAATGCTCATAGAATTCTGAATTATTAAATTTTCATGTAATTAATGTATTTTACTTAATTTTGCAAACCAATTATTTTAAATCCAGCTTTAATTTAAATAGACAATTGTTTTACAAAAAGAGTATTATTATGGAATATAATATAAAATCATTTAACTAATGAATTTTTATGTCTAGCTTATATATTAACTCATCCTTTGGATGAATTATGATTGAAAAATGCTCGTGATATTATTTATAAATTTTCGGTGATTTTTTTTACCATGTTCTCAGATATTTGGTAGGTGTATTGAGAAAAGAAACAGCTATGAAAACACCTTGGACAGGCAATTGAAATTTCCAGATACACTACTTTTTGTTTTATAAACCTCTGCTCTAATAAAAATATATGTGCTCTTATAGTACAGAAGGCAATTCTATTTAACTTTGTGAATTTCCTTTACAGATAGGTAAATTTCTGCTGTTTGTGTCACAGACTTAGTATCATCCAAAATGAGTGAATGAATAATATAATTGCTTATTCATTTAAAGTTTACAGGGTGACAGACACTCTGTTAAATGGAAACTGTTCAATCCTAGTACACATTAGAAGTTCTGAGTTATCAGTACACTCGCTAGAAGTGTGGCTAAAAACAGAGAAATGAATAATGAAAAAGAGACATTGTGGAACTCAAATTCTAGTTCTTCCTTGCTTTGGAAAGATATCTTCATTTTCAGGAATCCTGGGTGTGTTGCTGCTGTCATATTTCAGATGAAAATGTGGAATACATTGACCTACCTGCCTAATTTTAGTGAAGTTCTTGGGATATTCAAGGTAAAAAAAACTGTGTTTTGTAGGCTGGAATAAGTGATTTTTTTTCAAAGAATAGAGTATGAAAGAGAAAATGTTATTTTCAAGTAGAGAAAACTGGTCAAAATCCATCTAAACCAAGTGACCCATGTAACATCATCAGGCATATTGGACATCCCCTAATTTGATGTACCATTGTTCCCTGAGTCCTTGGAAGCCCAGTTTAAGAAAGACTCCCGACAATCCCAAATTGAGACATACTCTGCAAAGTTGACTCTTCAAGCTGTCAAACTCATAAAAACATGGAAACTTATTTGATTTTTCATAACTCTTAAGATGATGAAAAACAAGGCAATTCCAAGAAACTGACACTTATGGGAGAGACTAAGGAGACCAAACAACTAAGGGCAGTGTTGTACCCTGGACTAAATCCTGGAACAGAGAAAGAATGTTCCTGGGAAAACTGTCCAAATCCAGATAACTTCTTTAGTTAGGAGTAATGTACCAACATTAACGTCTTAATTTGGATGAATATAATATGGTTATGTAAGATACAAACATGAGGGGAAACAAGCTAAAGGGTTATGTGGGTCCTTGCTGCATTATTTTTGCAACTCTCTTATAAATCTAAAATTATTCCAAAATAATTTATTTTAAAATGCATTTTAAAAAGGTAAAGATGGTCTTAATCATGAACTACTCCTGTACATTTTCTGATTTTGTAGTTTAACACTTCATTACTATTTCTCTACTTTGTTTTACTTTGGGGAAATTAAGTGCATGGATGTTGGAGAATGCCTGAAAGCATTTTGGTTGTCAACTTGTGTGTAGATAGCAGGATAAAAGAATAAATAGCTACATAAAAGGTCTGTTGTGCAATCCATTACAAGTGTGGAGCAATAACTAATATGCTAATGATATTTTAGGATAGTTTTAAGTGTATTTGATAATATACATTATAATAAGGCTATAATTGCTCAGTGTTCTTGAAACCCTTTTAGACACACAGTACAAAACCTCTTTGAACACCCTGTTATTATTTTTCTTTTACTAAGTTTATTGCAAATGTCACACAGTGAAGTGTGTGCTGAAGGCAGAGTATTGACAGCTCCCATTTAGGGAGGGCTTGCCCTTGCCAGTGTTCTGACAGACAATTTTCCCCACAGAATGCATTTCAATGATATTTGAAATCTAAACATTTTGGGGGGTAATATTACAATTGGTTTTTCTTTGTGGAAAAGTGGTTAGATCTCTCTACATTGAACTGAATGAATGAGTAGGGCTGGTACCTTCAATGCTCATTAACTTCAAATGTTAATTTTCCTAATTTTATTTTAAGAACCTTTTGCTGCAATTTCCAAGATCTCTGTTCAGGCTTTGGGAACAGCAAGTATCACAGGAAGTAGGCAGAATGAATAAACAAATTTGATAGACAAACAATGTATTAGATAATTTTTGGAAAACAGTCTAACATCAAAAGATATGCAAAATTAGTTCCATGTTTGAATGGAAAACGCAACATACCAAAATTATATATAACATTATATTACATAGTCTTAATCACCAATCAAACTTATAAGGATGTTCTATGTTCTTTTTAACCCTCTTTACTCTCTTAGCTATAGGTAATCACTCTAATATAGTCTTATTACATTTTATATGTGCCTTGTTGACTACAATGCTAGTTTCTAAAGTTTCACAAACGCATGCACATTAAGTAGTATGCATGCCTACTTTGTATCTTCCATGTGCCTACTAAAATAATTTTCATATATTAAGCAATTAATGAATGTAAGTATAGAAATTAATACAGTTTGAAAATTTTCTATGTTCCTTGAATTAGCTCTTCCAGTGGCAGTGTTCCTGAGATTAAATGGAACAAATCAAAACAAAATTTGAAACTGAGAATCAGGAGATGATGATGGCAGTCTTGGATAATACACCAACTTTCAATAGACACCTCCAAACTTACAAAATCCAACCATAAAATAATGCAAGCTGAACTGAAAGCCATACATGACACATGCATCTGTTGCCTCTGTTCTCATCTTCTTTCTGGATACTTAACCAACTGTGAAATATTTAACAATACTGCACTATTCCGAGCTATTGTATTTCAACATTTCATTCATTACATTATCAAGCATTTGCTGATGACTTACATGGCAAATCACTTATAATTAGACATGCAAATGACAATATAAGAATTAATATTAAAGTAGTTACTAAAAATCCAACATGATCACATAAATCAACAATTCATTTCTCTCATTTTATTGAGCTTTTCAAACTATGGAGAAGGTACAAATATGCCAGTGAGGGAAAATACTTTAAGTCCTTAATAGATACATTTTTAAGAAACTCAGATAATTTGTTATAATTTATACAGAAAAAGGCCAACAATAAAATTAAAGAGCAATGATAAGAAGAAAAACATTCTGTGCTATTTCCATGCTTTTTCACATTGCAAATGCAAGATTTTTCATGAAAAGTGTATGCAAATGATTATTGTATCACACAACTTACAGGAAAATACTCAAATGACAATACTAATCTGCAGCATTATATAGTATTATAGGACAAAGGGTTTTTCTTGAAGAAAACACGAATATCTCTTTTATTAACATAAAGTACATGTTTCTTCCCACTGGAGCCAAACCCCAAAATATCTCCAGACTTAAAAGGATTTAGATAATATATTCAATGAAGTGGAAATGTTTCTCTTTCCTTTGTGTTTAGTGTCAAAAACCAGGGAAATTCAGTAGGAACATTAGCCATAAACACTCTGTGATTGAACAATCAAAAATGTTCAGTGGTTTTCTTCAGATAGGGTTCCATTACTAAAGGTGGCAGGAAACCATCTGTAAGACTTAGTTTAAAGTCACTTCCAAAAGCTAAATAATGGTTTAATTAAATAATTAATATGCTGCCAATTAAGATATGATGTTTACATATCAATATTTCACATTTCTCACAATATACAAAATTTTCTTAAATACATTGTAATAGGAATCACAAGCAAATTCAATTTAAATATTTTGCTATGTCCACACTGACACTGTACATTATTAACATTTCTAAGGACTTGTTATGTTTAAAAATATTAGTGTGATGAGAAATTTTCATTTGGACATCCATTGTGTAATTAATTTAAAAAATTATGTCCATATTTTGTTAGAACAGTAAAATTTCAGAGCAGATACATTTTTTTAAAGAATAAAAGTGGTGTTTTTAAACATCTGACTTTCTTAGATAATTCCATAATTTTCAAATTATAATGTATAAATGAAATTCTACCCTTTAAAATTATAAAAATGTATTTTAATTGCAATAGTATATTTTTTAATAAAACAATATTTATTTCAAAAACAAGGTAATTTGTCTCACATATTACACTACATAGAGAAATTCACATAAGAAAACATTCTCCCCTTTTAACTCTGAGTTTATACATACTGTAATCTAGAAATTGAGGTTCTTAAGAGCATCAAGTTCATATATAGTGTTTTACACTGGAAAAAAAAAAAAAAACCAAACTCCTAAAACTCCTAAAGTAAATAAAGAAGAGCTAAAGAGATAATATGCTGTGTTCACCTATTGAAACTCAATACTGTTAAAATGTCAATTTCTCCTTGAACAGATGCACTGCAATCACAACAAAATATCATAGCAAGTTTTTTTGTAGAAATTTCAAAATTAATACTAAAATTTTTATAAAAAAACAAGTGACCTAAAACAGTGAAAATAATTTTGCAAAAAAGAAAACTAAAGTTGTTTTCAGCACCACACAAAAAAGGAAATAAAAGAACAGAGGTGGAGGAGTGGCATCATCAGATGTCAGCTGTTGCCCTAAATCTCCAGTATATGACAGTGTGACAACACAGGTGGACAGATGGGTAAGTGGAAGAGAAAAGCATCAGGGAGTGAACCTCACACGTATCTGGGCAATTGGTCTTTAACAAAGGTCAAATCAATTCAATGGATAAAATAGTTTTAAAAGGGTGGTGCTGGACATTAGTCATGTATAAAAATAGTGAATCTCATTCTAAGGATCATAGATCTATTTTTAAAAATGAACTGTAAAACCTCCAGAGAAAAATGAAGCAAAATCACATTTTGGTATAATACCAAAAGTACAATTCACAAAAAAGAAAAAACATGGTAAATTTAAGATAAACTTCATAAAATCCTGAAAACTTCTCTTTGAAAGAAACTATTTGGAAAATGAATATATAAACCACAAATTGTGAGAAAATATTTGCAAAACATGTGTTTTTGAAATAACAAATATAAGTTTAAATATATAAAGAATTCTCAAGATTCGTTAATAAGAAAATAAATAACTGAATTTAAAAATGGACACAAGGAGGACTTGAGATGAAGCTCAGTGGTAAAGCACTTGCCTAGCACGCACGAGGCCCTGGGTTCAATCCCCAGTACCCCTCAAATGGGTAAGAGATGTGAACAAAAAGACTACGAATGGCAAACAAGCACTATAAAGATGTTCCACAATGTTAAACCTTAAGGAAATGTACATTGAAGTCAATGATGCACCACTGTATTCATATTAGAATGACTAGAATGTAATTAGTAAAATAAGAACCAATTGTTAGTGAGACTGATGTGTGCCACAAGAATTTCCAAACGGAGCAACTAGAATTATCAAACATTGCTAATGAGAAGGCAAATGGAAAGCAGCTTGGCAGCTTGTAGTATAATTAAATATACACTGAAGGATCCCATCCGTCCCATTCCTAGAGACTTACTCAAGTGAAATGTGACCTAAGTTCACAGGAAAATCCATGAGTGGATGTTTATAAAAGCTTTATTCATAGTAGCTCAAAACTGGAAGTATTCCAATGTTCTTTGATTGGTAAATTAATGAATTAACTGTGTCTTATTCATACAATAGAAACATACAAACTATCCATATCACATGGATGAATTTCAAGCATTTTATGCTAAGGAAGAAGGCAGACTTGAAGCATAAATTCTGTATAACTACTTTAAAATTTTTTTTTTTTTTTTTTTTTACTGACTGCATTTTGATTCAGTGTACACAAATGGGATACATCATTTTGTTTCTGTGGTTGTACACAATGTAGATTTATACCATTCATGTAATCATACATGTACTTAGGGTAATGATGTCTGTTTCATTCCACCATCTTTCATACACCCCCCTCTCTCATTTCCCTCTACATAATCTAAAGTTCCTTCATTCTTCTCTTACCCCACATACCCCCACCCTCATTATGTATCATTTTCCACTTATCAGGGAAAACATTCGACCTTTGGTTTTCTTTGGGATTGGCTTATTTCACATAGCATGATATTCTCCAATTCCATATATTTATCTGAAAATGCCATAATATTATTCTTCTTTATGGCTGAATGATATTCCATTGTGTATATGTAACACAGTTTCTTTATCCATTCATCTGTTGAAGGCATCTAGTTTGGTTCCACATTCTAGCTATTATGAATTGAGCTGCTATAAACATTGATGTGGCTGTGTTACTGTAGTATGCTAATTTTAAGTCCTCTGGGTATAAACCGAGGAGTGGGATAACTAGGTCAAAAAGTGGGTCCATTCCAAGTTTTCTGAGGATTCTCCACACTGCTTTCCAGAGTGATTGCACCACTCCACCAGCAATGTAAAAGTGTGCCTTTTTCCCCACATCCATGCCAATGTCTATTATTGTTTTTTTTTTCTTGAAAATAGCCATTCTAATTGGAGTAAGATGAAATCTTAGAGTTGTTTAAATTTGCACTTCTTTAATTACTAGAGATTTTGAACACTTTTTTCATATATTTATTAATCTCCTGTATGTCTTCTATAAAGTATCTGTCCAGTTCCTTGGCCCATTTATTGATTGGGTTCTTTGTATTTTTGGTGTAAAGTTTTGTTAGTTCTTTATAAATTTTGGAGATAAGTGCTCTATATGAAGTGCATTTGGAAAGGATTTTCTCCCACTCTGTAGGTTCTCTTTTTACATTAGTGATTGTATCCTTTGCTGAGAAAAAGCTTTTTAGTTTGAGTCCATCCCATTTGTTGATTCTTTCTTTGATTTCTTGTGCTTTGGGAGTCTTGTTAAGGAAGTCTGATCCTAATCCAACATGATGAAGATTCAGGCCAATTTATCTTCTATTTGGTGCAGGGTCTCTGGTCTAATTCCTAAGTCCTTGATCCATTTTGAGTTGAGTTTTGTGCAGAGTGAGAGATAGAGGTTTAATTTCATTTTATTGCATATGGATTTCCAGTTTTCCCAGCACCATTTGTTGAACAGGCTATCTTTTCTCCATTGTATGTTTTTGGTTCCTTTGTCTAGTATGAGGTAATTGTATGTATTTGGGTTCATCTCTGTGTCTTCTATTCTGTACCATTGGTCTGCCTGTCTATTTTAGTGCCAATACCATGCCATTTTTGTTACGATTTCTATTCATAAGTGATGAATCCTCTGAAAGAGAAATTAGGAAAACCACTCTATTCACAATAGCCTCAAAAAATAAATAAATAAAATACTTGGGAATCAATCTAACAAAAGAGGTGAAAGTCCTCTACAATGAAAACTATACAACACCAAAGAAAGAAATTGAAGAAAACCTTAGAAGATGGAACGATCTTCCATGTTCTTGGACAGGCATAATTAATATTGTCAAAATGCCCATTGTACCAAAGGTGCTATACAGATTCAATACAACTCCAATTAAAATCCCAATGTCATTCTTCATAGAAATAGAGAAAGTAATCATGAACTTCATCTGGAGGAATAAGAGATCTTGAATAGTCAAAACAATCCTGAGCAGAAAAAGTGAAACAGGAGGTATTACAATACCAGGCCTTAAACTATACTACTGAACAATAGTAACAAAAATGGCATGGTATTGTATAACTACTTTTATATGACATTGTGGAATAGGAAAAGCTATAGGAAAAGAAATCCGATCAATAGTTTCTGGGATTTGTGGATCAGAGAGGGGTTATGATCAAAAACGGCACCAACATTTTGGTTTAGTAGGCATCAGCACGGGCACAGATAGTACAGTTAAGGTTTAATAGAATTTTAAGCAATAATAATATGAGTTAAATATTCATCATTTGGATCTAGTATAGAATTATTACATTAAAATGATGGGACCATGTAGCTAGTAAAGTACATCTGGGTTAATTGCTTAGTATTTGAAATAATTGTTTTTGGTTCAGGGGTCATATTTCAAAAGAGGCATATAAAATGCATAAAAATGTCCACAATTTTCCAATGTTGTGTACTATTTCATATTTAGAATATCTGAAATGGGTAAGGAATATCTGATCTTAAAATTAGGGAAAAAGAGGGAAGAGGAGGAGAATAAAAAGAAAATAGAACTGTCATGAAACAGCACCAGTTGGTGCATTTTGCTTCTCTAGATAGAAAAACAGAGACACAGTGTTAAAATTACTTGATGTACAGTGGGTCCCTAAATAAAGGAAATATTCTGAGAGTTTTGGACTGCCAAAGGAAGTAGTAGCATCATTATATCTGAATACCTTTAGGAAAAAGTTAAGCAACATTTGATAGAATGTTTTAAAAGAGATTTTATTGATGTATCATTTAGCTTGATTATTTTGGGGGCTATGGTAGTGGCCATAATCACTTATGCAACTCTTATTAATCTATAGAACACCAATATTAAGGCACCAGTATTATAATGAAAATTTTGGAGATAGGAAGGCATACATCACTCAGTCTCCCATTAGAAATTTTCTAAATGCAATGGAGGAAAGAGGCATCCATACAAATGATTATAATACAGTAACGGTAACTACAAAAAGATTTATGTGCAAAGATTATTGAGAACAATAAAGAAGATGAAATTATCTAACACTCCCATTCCTCTTGCCCCAGGGTAAGAGATCATTTCACAACAGAAGATATGTGAGCTAAGTACATGAAGGGAGAGTAGAGATTTGTTATATGAGGATGAAGTGATTGACTTTTAAAGTAAAGAGAACAGCTTGTGCTTTTTATATAGCCATGGAAAATAGATAAGCGTGTTCATAAACCTCAAGCAAGTATTGTACTGTAGCTAAAACAGTGGCCTGAAAATCTGATTTGCATACTGCTGGCAGAATATTTAAACTTCAAAAACATATGCACACATGGTAAATATTAAAGGAAGATCCTCAATTCTCTAAATTTGTTTTAATAAAACAGATGTACATTTTTCAAGGTCCAGCAGTGAATGGAAAATTGGGATATTATGACCTACATTGGGACATTCTAAATTCAATGTATTGTGTGGTTGGCAGAGGGAATGATAACTTTTAATATCAAGGTCTTGCCTTTTGTATTTTCAGATTTTCTAAACCTGCATCACTTCTGAGGAGGAAAATTAGTAAGAAATATTGAAACTAGCAGAGCCTTAATTTTCTCCTGATGAGAAGTCCACAGCTAGGTTCTGTGACTTACCCCTGTATCTTAGAATGAGATTTCGCAAGACTTGTAAATAGCTAGCCTCTGAGAAGTAGGCATTTGCTACATTCTCTATAAGAGAAAATACTTAAGGAAACTAACACATTGATGTCTCAAAGATTTTGCAAATATTAATGAAGTTAAAAACTTTCTTTTGACAGACCAATGTTACATTTTCAAAGAAAAGAAAACTTATCAAAGAATCTAATTAATGCTTAAACTATTCTCTAAATTTTATTTGGATTCATTGAAGAAACAGTTTCATTATTTTTTGCCAGGAGATTTATTGAAAGCTATAAATAAAATCATTCTCATTTTTCATTCAAATGAAAGGATCCTGTTCCTTGTCACTTGTCAAATGCTTCCTGTTTATTTACTCCTTCAAGTCAAATGCATTTGAGATGCAAATTAGTGTTATCGGAATATTGTGAATTTATTTTAAATAATAATCTGTTAAGTCATTAAGAGGATCTTGACACCCTCATATACCAGTGGACCAGTACCTTCTCTTCTTTGGTTGTTAATTTCAACCAGTAGACTTAATTTCATTTTGAAAAATGAGAAAATCTTTGTACGGATACTTGTAAGACAAAAATGTTCCCAAAATTCAATTAAATAAATAAGGTTTGAAAGTCTGTCCTATTTAGTTATGATTAAGTCCTCCTTCTTGCACATCAATATAGTGTGATAGTACTGTTAAAATATGTTTATAATCTTAAAGGCTTTTTAACCATGAAATGGTATTTAAGAATCTAAGGGTTAATAACTATAAAGTGTCTGTAAGGAGCCTACATGCCATGTCTACACAGGGTCCTGCTAGATAACTAAAGCATTGAACTTGAGCCTGAATACGGGAAGTCTTTGTTCATAGTGAGGGAAGAAGAAATATTCTACAATGCACAAATAGCTTTTTACAGTTTCACTCCATAAACAATGTGTTTTCAAATAAAAGCATAGCAAGAAAAATAAATTATCATTTAATAAGTCTTGATAAAAAGTTTTTCAATAATTTCCAAGAAATTGAAAAAATTAATTGACTCTAATAACTTAATAATCACCATTTTTCAGGTTAGGTAGCTTCAATTTTTTTTTTTCTTTTTGCACTTAACATACTTGAAGGAAGTCTAATCAAATGGTCAACTATTAAAATAACTTTCATGATAGATCGCAATGCGATGGTTGCCACATAACTCAAGAGTTCAAAAATGAAATGACTTGGGATTAATACAGTTTACATACCATCTACTACTTATGAGAGGAAAGCTTGTATATCTATAGAAAGAAAAGTAATGTGACCCACACATTTAAAGGATGATTTTCTATAACTTATTTAACTAAATACTTAGTTTCAAACTGTCCAGTATATTTTTGGTATTAATCAAGTTTTAATTCTCAAATAAAAATAGTATGTATTTGTGTGCTGTTTTGAAATATGTATATATTGTGGAAAAACTAGATTGAATAGTTAATGCATGAATTACCTCACATACTTTTTTGTGGTGAGGACAGGTGAAATCTATTCTCTTCGCAATTTTCAAGAATGCAATGGATCATTATTAACTATAATCTTCATGCTGGACAATTGATCTGCATATTTTATCCTGAGATAGTAGCCTTTGATCAACAACTCTCATTTTCCCAACCCCTTTCCCCACACCCCCAATTCTTGGCAACTACTCTTCTCCTTTCTTTTTTCTATGAGTTTGACCCTTTTAGATTCTGCATATAAGCAAGGTCATGCAGTACTTGACTATCTGTGCCTGGTTTATTTCACTTAACATAATGTCCTCCAGGTTTATCCTTGTTGTAACAAACGACAACATTCCTTCTTGTAACTTCTTTTCCAATATTATTTCATTGTGCATATGTACCACATTTTATTTGTGTATTCATTCACTGATGGACACTTGGGTTGATTCCAAATCTTGCCTACCATGAGGAACATGGAAATGCAGATAGCTCTTAGACATAATGATTACATTTCTTTTGGATATAGACCCAGAATTGGGATTTCTGGGTCATATGATATTTCTATTTTTCATTTTTTTGAGAAACCTCCATACTGTTGTATATAGTAATCATACTACTTTATGCCCTAAATAAATAGTGTACAAGGCTTCCCTTTTCTCCACGTTCTCCTCCTAACACTTGCTATCATTTGTCATTTTGAAAATGGCCATTCTAATAGATGAGAGGTGAATCCCATTGTAGTTTCAATTTGCATTTCCCTGATAATTACAGATGTTGAACTTTTATTTTGTATATATCTATTGGCCATTTGTATCCTTCTTTTGATAAAATATCTGCTCAGTTCCTTTGCTCATTTCTGATTTTTTTTAACACTTGATTTGAGTTCTTTAACTCAATGATATTAATCTTTTTTCAAATGTACAGTTTGCAAATATTTTCTCCTATTCTGTAGGCTGTTTTTTCACTCTGTTGATTGTTCCCTTGGCCAGGAAGAAGTTTTGTGATCGATGTAATACTGTTTATCTATTCAATTTTGTTGTGTGTGCTTTTGGGGTCATCTTCAAAAATCATTATCCAGACCAATGTCATGGAACTTTTCCTGCATGTTTTTTCAGTAGTTTTATAGTTTCAGCTCTTTAGGTATTTAATTTATTTTTGCATTGATAAAAGTTAATTTTTGCATTTGGTGAATGATAGGAGCCTAATTTTATTCTTCTGCATATAGATATTCTGTTTTGCCAATACTACTTATTACAGTATTTATTATGTGTTCTTGACACTTTGGTCAAAAATAATCAATTATAGGCAATGATTTCCTGAATAGGACTCCAACAGCTCAGGACTTAACAAGAATGTCAAGTGGGATGGCATTGAATTAAAAAGCCTCTGCACAGAAAAGGAAAGAACAAAGTGAAGAGGCAACCTACAGAACAGGAGAAAATCTTTGCCAGTTATTATTTTGACAGAGGATTAATATCCAGAATTCAAAACTTAACACACACACACACCCTAATCCAAAAAACCTAACCAATAAATGGTCAAATGAACTAGACGATTCTCCAAAGAGGAAATATGAGTGGTCAATAATACATGAAAAAAATGGTCAATAATTTTAGTCATCAATAAAATACAAATCAAAACTACACTGATATTCTTTTGCACCCATGTCAGAATAACTATCTTCAAAAATATAAAAATCAATAAATGCTGGCAATAATAAAGGAAAAAAGAATTCTTACACACTGTCAGTGGGAATACAAATTAGTGCAGCCACTAAGGCAATCAGTATAGAGTTTCTCCAAAAATCTAAAATTGGAACTACCATATGATCTAGCTATAGCACTCCTTGATATAAATCTAAAGACATTAGTCAGCATATTATTTATTGCCTCACAATTCATATTAGGCAAATATATAGAATCAGCCTAAGTGCCCTTCAAAGGATGAATGAATAAAGAAAATGTTGTATTATGTATGCAAAGAAATATTATTCAGCCATAAAGAAGAACACAACCATGTCATTTTCAGGAAAATGGATGGAACTATAAATCATAATGTTAAATGAAATATGTCAAACTCAGAAAGAAAAGTATTGTGTTTTCTCTCATATATGGAATCTGGGGAAGAGAGGGAAGACTATACAAAAGTAACAGGAAGACTGGTAGAGAAGAGGAAAGGGACTCAGGAGCAGAAAAGAGGAAAAGGAAAGGAAATAGAGAGGTTTGAGCAAGGTGTATTACATGCATATATGAACATGCCACAGTGAAATACATTATATATAATTGAAATGCATTAATACAAATCAGTTGATTGTAAGTGGGCTTATTATAGGTGCTCTGCTCTAACCTATTGGTCAGAACCATGCCATTTTAATAACTGGAGTTTTATAGTATATTTTGATGTCAGGGATTAGGATATCTCTAGCTTTATTCTTGCTAATTTCTTAAATGTTCAAGGATTTTTGTGAATTTGAAGAAATTTTATTATAATTTTTTCTATTTCTGTAAAAAATGATCTTTTGATAAGGATTGCACTGAATCTATAGACTGCTTTGGATAAATATTATGTTCATTTAAAATATTAATCCTTCCACTCTATGACAATATGCCTCTCCTTTTATTTCAGTATATACAATTTCTTTCATCTGTTTCATAGTTTTTAGTGTACAGATTAAATTTATTCCTAAGTGTTTTTGGTTTTGCTTTTTCTATGGGGGAGTAGGTATTATAAATGGAATTGTTTTCTCGATTTCCTTTTGGATAGTTTCTTGTTACTGTATAGAAATGTAGATGATTTTCATATACTGATTTTGTACCCTATGACATAAATGAATGTATTTATTAATGTTACCAGTTGTTTTGGTGGAATCTTATGGCTTTCTGTATATAAGATCATAATACCTAGGAACAGGGACAATTCAACTTCTTTTTTTTATTTTGGATGCTTTTTATTACTTTCTCTTGCCAAGTTTTTTTGGCCAGAATGTATTGTGCTGTATTCAATAGACATGGTAAGAATGGGCATCCTTACCTTACCCTGGTCTTAAAGAAAAGATTTCCAGCTTGAGAAATATGTTTCTATTGAGAATTATGTTATCTATGAAACTGTCATACACAGCTTTTATTGGTCTGAGGTACATTCCTTCCATATATAACCTGAGAGCTTTCACCATAAGAGAAAGCTAAATATTTTCAAATATATTTATGCATCCATCAAAGTGATCATGTGCCTCTGTCCCTTTGTTTTGTTAATGCAGTGTGTCCCATTTATAAATCTGTGCATGTTGAACTGTCCTTGCATTCCTCACTGGTATGAATCTCACTTGGTCATGTTGAATAATCTTTTTAATATGCTATGGGATTCAGTTTGCTATATTTTGTTAGATACTATTACCATCTTTGTTTTTCAAGGATATCAGCTTGTGGTTTTCTTTCCTCCTAGTATATTTGTTTGGATTTGGTATTGGGGTAATGCTGGTCTCATAAAAATGTTGGGAACTATTTTCTGTTTTCCAGATCTTTGGAGAAGTATGAGAAGGATTATTATTAGTTGTTTAAAAGTTTGGTAGACTTCAGCCATGGAGTAGTCAGGTCCTGAACTTTTCTTTGAGATTATTTATTATTTATTCAGTCTATTCATTATTGATCTGGTCAGATTTTCTATTTTTCTTGATTCTGTGTTGGTATGTTTTATATGTCTAATAATTCATTTCTTCTAGGTTGTGCAATTTGTTGGCATGTAAATTGTTCTTATTATTCTTGTATGACCCTTTATGTTTCTATGGTATCAATTAAAATGTCTCTTCTTTCATTTTTGATTATTTAAGTCTTTTCTCTGCTTTTCTTAGTTAAAGCATTTCCCATCTTATTTATCTTTTCAAAAAGTCCAGCTCAGCTTCATTGATCTTTTCTGTTGTTTTCCTTGTCTCTATTTCATTATTTCTGCTCTGACCATTTTTCCATCCTTCTATTACCAATATATGTTGTTTTCATGTATATGCTACTAACAGCTATAATTCTAGCTCAGTGAATAATTATTTTAACTCTTAAAAGGATTTTTTTGAATATAGAATAGTTTTTTTAATTATGGCTTATTTTGAAAATTTGAGTTTAATTCAAATGTACACCAATACCTTCCAAAGTAAGATAATATTCAGAGACAATTGTTCTGATCAGATGACTTAAAGAAATTTCTGGAACATTCACATTCAAAGAGTTCTTATTAATGAATGTCTTTGACTTAAATCTAACCAAAAACTGCAACATTATTCTTTGTACATTTTCATTATATAGTTTTAACAAGCTTAGTTGCAAATAAAATACTTAAGTTATTTGTTTTTTTTTTTTTTTAAAGGATTTGGTGACATGAAACTTAAATTTCAACTTTTAAGCATATTTTGTAGGAGAACTGCAAAAATTGGGTGAGGTCACCCTGGCCATAAGGTGTGGAAAAGTAGAGGAGGGAATTAAGAAGAACATTTTTATACATAACTAAGAAATAACCAAGCCATAAAATTTAATGGTGACAAAAATCAGAGGCATGGGAGGTAAATTATAAGTGAAAGCTGTGGATTGAGGTATTTTTAAAAGAAAAATAAAATGCTATCAAATGCTTCTGTGAGAAAAGTAAGTAAAAACTTGTATTGTAAAAATTATATTGAATTTAACAACAAGATGGTCATTGCCAGTTTTTAAATTATAGGGCTCTAATAAATTGCTAAAGAACTTTAAAAGTTCTTCTTGCTAGGAAAGTAAAACATCTGAGCATTTGTGCCCTAAAACAAAAAACATGGTTCAATATCAGCATTAATAGGGATTTATTTTTGTATGCACCTTACATCTTTATTTCTTGTGTTTTATGTACAGCTTCTATAACAGAAAATTGCTTTAGCCTAAAGCAATCTTGTCAGTGAACTTCTCTTTTCTATGAAAAGTTTTGTACTGAGCCATGGTTAGAAGTCTCAGTTCCAGTCTTCTCTAATAAAGGTTTATGTTCACCATTGTCCTTAACTAATTTCAATAATATCATTTCAGTGAAGAAAAAAGTAAGTGTGTTCCTGGTTAAGGAAATTATGAAATTTGTCACAATATTTTTAGTCATATAGAAAAAATTCATTTAATTTATATACATACTTTAGTGCCAGAGAAACACGATAGAATGATCAATAAAATACCTCCAATCTTAACAATGTGGCTGTTATCATTTAGATTTGAGGTGTCCCCCAAAAGTTCAAGTGTGAGACAATGCAAGAAGGTTTAGAGGAGAAATGGTTGGGTTATGAGAACCTTCCTTCAAACAATGAGTAACTGATGGGGATTAACTGGTAACTGAAGGTAGGTAAAGAATGGCTGGAGGAAGTGGGCTTTGGGGGTGTGGCTTTGGGGCATATATTTTGTATCTGGCAAGTGGAGACCTCTCTTTCCGATGCCTGATCATCATGTGAGCTGTTTCCCTCTACCATATTCTTCCACCCTGATATTCTGCCTCACTTTGAATGGGTAGGAATGGAGACAGCTCTCTATGAAATGAGATCTCTGAAACCTTGAGCCCTCTAATAAACTTTTCCTCCCCTAAATCGTTATTGTCAGATTTTTTAGTTACAGCAGTGAAAAAACTAACAGAAAGTGGCCAAAATACAAATAAAACAAAGCAAAACAAAAAGCTACATAAGAACTTCAATTCTGGGGGGGTTTTCAAGATAGCGGACTAGAGGGGGCTGCATTTCATGTTGCTCCAGGACGCAGGATTCAAAAGAGGAGATAGTGAGAGACTTGGGACCAACTCAAAGCCACCGGGTGAGTCTCTCCCATTGGGGAGGCGTCCCGGATGGGGCAGTAGCCCCGGAACGCAGGGAACTTTGTGAAGTAGAGTTGCTCGGCGAGACGCCCCTCCCCCCCACTGGAGCTGTAAACACAGACAACTGGGATCATCGTAGACGAGGCGGCTCAGCACAGTGCTTGGACTCGGAGCAACCACTGGGGCTCCGGGCGGCTGCCTGAGGAGGAGCTGCGTGGCGAGTTGTTTGGACTCAGAGCGACTGCTTCTGAACACTGGGGGGTTGGCCAGAGGAGGAGGAGAAGCGCAGCGGGTCGCTTGGTCTAGGAGTGACTGCATCAGAGCCACAGGCGGTTGCCAGAGGAGGAGGCGAGTGGTGAGTCGTTTGGACTCAAAGCGACCGCTCCTGAACACCAGTGGCCTGCCGGGAGGAGGAGCGTGGTGGGTCGCTTGGTCTCCGAGCGACCACTCCTGAACACCCGGGGGGCTACCCCGAGGAGTAGGAGGAACAGGGTGGGTCACTTGGACTCGGAGTGACTGCCTAGGGCTACGGGCGGTTGGCGGGAGGAGGAGACACGAAGTGAGTTGCTGGGACTCCTAGTGACTGCGTCGGAACACCAGGTGGTTGTCCGGAGGAAGAAGTGTGTGGCGGGTCTCTGGGTTCAGAGCTATTGTACAGGGCTCCAGGTGGCGGCTCAGAGGAGGGGCTGCATAGCCAGGCGATTAGGTGCAGAGCAGGGTCCCAGGACTGGCTACTTGGTGAAGAGCCGCACAGAGACACGCCTAGGGGCAGAGCGAAGTTTCCAGGACTGAGGGCAGATTCTCTGAGGAGAGGCAGCCTAAGGAGACTCGTCTGCGAAGGGTGAGGCTCCCAGGCCCAAGAGGTAGGTCCGGGCCCCTGGGAACGTTGAGGAGGAAGACAGCCCAGCCCAGGCGGTAGTTGTAGATTGAGGGGAACCTCTAGGAGGGGAACTGACCAGCGAGACCTCCCCACCGGGGGAGTCTTCCCTGCCGGGTGAGGTTTTCCCACAAGGACAGTAAAACCAGAGACACAGGCACAAACAGGCCTTGCCTCAGCCCGCAGCCTAGTTCCCCTTTGGATGACCATTGGTCAACAAGTGGAGGCACCACTGCCCACTAGCAGGGAATATACCCCACCTGAGGGTCACCACCCCTAGAGAGGCAGCTTCCTTGTGGAGTACCGCATTATCAACTTCCTCCAAGACTGCAGGCTACTGAAGGATAAGAGGGGATATACTAGCAATCTTCAGGGACATTATAAGTCAATAGAGGAAATCTGCAATATCATAATGACCCACTGATTCCTGAACAATATGAGAAAACAAGGGAAGAAAATGCCCCAAACAAATTTAGATGTTAAATCAATAAAATCCAATGACAGCATGGCAGAGGAAATGACAGAAAGGGAGTTCAGAATGTACATAATTAAAATGATCAGGGAAGCAAACAAGGAGATGAAAGAGCAAATGCAGGCATTGAATGATGAGATGAAAGAGCAAATGCACGCATTGAATGATCGCACCAATCGACAGTTAACAGAGCAAATTCAGGAAGCAAAAGATCACGTCAATAAAGAGTTAGAGATATTGAAAAAAAAAAACAAACAGAAATCCTTGAAATGAAGGAAACCATAAACCAAATTAAGAACTCCATAGAAAGCATAACCAATAGGATAGAACAGCTGGAAGACAGAACCTCAGATATTGAAGACAAAATATTTAACCTCGAAAACAAAGTCGAACAAACAGAGAAGATGGTAAGAATTCATGAACAGAATCTCCAAAACTATGGGATATCACGAAAAGGCCAAATTTGAGAATTATTGGGATTGAGGAAGGCTTAGAGAAACAAACCAAAGGAATGAACAATCTATTCAATGAAATAATATCAGAATTTCCCAAATCTGAAGAATGAAATGGAAAATCAAATTCAAGAGGCTTATAGGACTCCAAATACACAAAATTACAACAGACCCACACCAAGGCACATTATAATGAAAATACCTAACATACAAAATAAAGACAGAATTTTAAAGGCTGTGAGAGAAAAGAACCAAATTACATTCAGGGGGAAACCCATACAGATATCAGCAGATTTTTCAATCCAGACCCTAAAAGCTAGAAGGGCCTGGAACAACATTTTTCAAGCTCTGAAAGAAAATGGATGCCAACCAAGAATCTTATACCCAGCAAAACTTACCTTCAAATTTGACGATGAAATAAAATCATTCCATGACAAACAAAAGCTAAAAGAAATTACAAAAAGAAAGCCAGCATTACAGAACATTCTCAGCAAAATATTCCATGAGGCAGAGATAAAAAACAAAGAAGCAAATCAGCAAAGGGAGGAATTATCCTAAAGGAACTGTCAAATAAAGGAGAAACCAAGGTGTGTCAAAAAATAAATAAATAAATGAATAAAATTTAAAAAATGAACCAAATGACCAGGAATACAAATCATATCTCAATAATAACCCTGAATGATAATGGCCTGAATTCATCAATCAAAAGACATAGACTGGCAGATTGGATTAAAAAGAAAGATCCAACAATATGTTGCCTGCAAGAGACTCACCTCATAGAAAGAGATACCCATAGACTGAAGGAGAAAGGATGGGGAAAAACATACCATGCACATGGACTCAGCAAAAAAGCTGGAGTATCCATCCTCATTTCAGATAATGTGGACTTCGAGCCAAAGTTAGTCAGAAGGGATAAAGAAGGACATTTCATACTGCTTCAGGGAAGCATAAATCAGCAAGATATAACAATCATAAACATCTATGCCCCAAACAGTGGCTCATCCATGTAAAACAAATCCTTCTCAATTTTAGAAACCAAATAGACCATAACACAATAATATTAGGTGATTTTAACACGCCTCTCTCACCTCTGGACAGATCTTCCAAACAAAACTTGAACAAAGAAACCATAGATCTCAATAACACAATCAATAATTTAGACTTAACAGACATTTATAGAATATACCATCCAACCAAGAGCGAATACACTTTCCTCTCAGCAGCACATGGATCCTTCTCTAAAATAGACCATATATTATGCCACAAAGCTAATGTCAGCAAATACAAGAAGATAGAGACACTACCTTGTATTCTGTCAGATCATAATGAATTGAAGTTAGAAATAAATGAAAGAGTAAAAAACAGAAACTACTCCAACACCTGGAGATTAAACAATATGCTATTATATGATGAATGGATAACAGAAGATATTAGGAAGGAAATTAAAAAATTCTTAGAGGTAAATGAGAACAAAGAAACATCATATCAAAATCTCTGGGACACTGTGAAAGCAGTACTTAGAGGAAAATTTATTTCATGGAGCGCATTTAATAAAAGAAGTAAAACTCAACAAATAAATGACCTAACACTACAGCTCAAAGCCCTAGAAAAAGAAGAACAGACCAACACCAAAAGTAGTAGAAGACAGGAAATAGTTAAACTCAGAGCTGAAATCAACAAAATTGAAACAAAAGAAACAATACAAAAAATTGACAAAATAAATAGTTGGTTCTTCGAAAAAATAAACAAAATTGATAAACCTTTAGCCACACTAACAAAGAGAAGACGAGAGAAAACCCAAATCACTAAAATTAGGAATGAACAAGGAAATATCACAACAGACACGAGTGAAATACAAAACATAATTAGAAGCTATTTTGAAAATCTATATTCCAACAAAATAGAAAATTTCGAAGACATCAACAGGTTTCTAGAGATATATGAATTGCCTAAACTGACCGAGGAGGACATACACAATTTAAATAGACGAATTTCAAGTAATGAAATAGAAGAAGTTATCAAAAGCCTATCAACAAAGAAAAGTCTGGAACCAGATGGGTTCTCAGCCGAGTTCTACAAAACCTTTAAAGAAGAGCTCTTTCCAAAACTTCTCAAAGTATTCCATAAAATAGAAGAGGAGGGAACTCTCCCAAACTCATTCTATGAAGCCAATATTACCCTGATACCTAAACCAGACAGAGACACATTGAGGAAAGAAAATTTCAGACCAATATCCTTAATGAACATCGACGCAAAAATTCTCAACAAAATTTTAGCAAATAGCATACAAAAACATATTAAAAAGATAGTGCACCATGATCAAGTGGGTTTCATCCCAGGGATGCAAGGTTGGTTCAACATCAGGAAATCAATAAATGTAATTCAGAATATTAATAGGCTTAAAGTCAAGAATCACATGATTATTTCAATAGATGCAGAAAAAGAATTTGATAAAATACAGCATCCCTTCATGCTCAAAACACTGGAAAAAATAGGGATAGTGGGAACATTCCTTAACATTGTAAAGGCCATCTACGCTAAGCCCATGGCTAATATCATTCTAAATGGTGAAAAACTGAAAGCATTCCCCCTAAAAACTGGAACAAGGCAGGGATGCCCTCTTTCACCACTTCTTTTCAACATCGTCCTTGAAACTCTAGCCAGAGCAATTAGACAGACCAAAGACATTAAAGGGATACGAATAGGAAAAGAAGAACTCAAACTATCCCTATTTGCTGATGATATGATTATATACTTAGAGGAACCAGGAAATTCCACCAGAAAACTTTTAGAACTCATAAGTGAATTCAGTAAAGTAGCAGGATATAAGATCAATGCACATAAATCTAAGGCATTTTTATACATAAGTGATGAATCTTCAGAAAGAGAAATTAGGATAACTACCCCATTCACAATAGCATCGAAAAAAATAAAATGCTTGGGAATCAATCTCACAAAAGAGGTGAAAGACCTCTACAATGAGAACTACAGAACACTAAAGAAAGAAATTAAAGAAAACCTTAGAAGATGGAAAGATCTCCCATGTTCTTGGATAGGAAGAATTAATATTGTCAAAATGGCCATACTACGAAAAGTGCTATACAGATTCAATGCAATTCCAATTAAAATCCCAATGATGTACCTTACAGAAAGAGAGCAAGCAATTATGAAATTCATCTGGAAGAATAAAAAACCCAGAATAGCTAAAGCAATCCTTGGCAGAAAGAGTGAAGCAGGGGGTATCGCAATACCAGATCTTCAACTCTACTACAAAGCAATAGTATCAAAAACGGAATGGTATTGGTACCAAAATAGACAGGTGGATCAATGGTACAGAATAGAGGACACGGACACAAACCCAAATAAATGCAATTTTCTCATACTAGACAAAGGGTCCAAAAATATGCAATGGAGAAAAGATAGCCTCTTCAACAAATGGTGCTGGGAGAATTGGAAATCCATATGCAACAGAATGATACTAAACCCATATCTCTCACCATGCATGAAAATAAACTCAAAATGGATTAAGGACCTCGGAATCAGACCAGAGACCTTGCATCTTATAGAAGAAAAAGTAGGTCCAGAGCTTCAACATGTCGGCTTAGGACCAGACTTTCTCAACAGGACTCCCATAGCACAAGAAATAAAAGCAAGAATCAATAACTGGGATAGATTCAAACTAAAAGGCTTTCTCTCAGCAAAGGAAACTATCAGCAATGTGAAGAAAGAGCCTACAGAGTGGGAGAAAATCTTTGCCAATCATACTTCAGATAGAGCACTAATCTCCAGAATCTATAAAGAACTCAAAAAACTCTACACCAAGAATGCAAATAATCCAATTGACAAATGGGCTAAGGAAATGAATAGACACTTCACAGAAGAAGATCTACAAGCAATCAACAAACATATGGAAAAATGTTCAACATCTCTAGTAATAAGAGAAATGCAAATCAAAACCACCCTAAGATTCCATCTCACCCCAATTAGAATGGCGATTATCAAGAATACAAGCAACAATAGGTGTTGGCGAGGATGTGGGGAGAAAGGTACACTCATACATTGCTGGTGGGGCTGCAAATTAGTGCAGCCACTCTGGAAAGCAGTGTGGAGACTACTTAGAAAACTTGGAATGGAACCACCATTTGACCCAGCTATCCCACTCCTTGGCCTATACCCAAAGGACTTAAAATCAGCATATTACAGAGATACAGCCACAACAATGTTCATACCTGCTCAGTTCACAATAGCCATATTGTGGAACCAACCTAGATGTCCTTCAATTGATGAATGGTAAAGAAACTGTGGTATATGTATACAATGGAATATTACTCAACCATAAAGAATGGTAAAATTATGGCATTTGCAGGCAAATGGATGAAATTGGAGAATATCATGCTAAGTGAGATAAGCCAATCTCAAAAAACCAAAGGACGAATGATATCGCTAATAAGTGGATGATGACACATAATGGGGGGTGGGAGGGGTTAGTGTTAGGGTTAGAGTTAGTGTTAGGGAGGGGTCAAGAATGGAGGAAGGAAGGACTGTATAGAGGGAAAAGAGGGGTGGGAGGGGTGGGAGGGAAGGGAAAAAATAACAGAATTAATCAAACAACATTACCCTATGTAAATTTATGATTACACAAATGGTATGCCTTTACGCCATGTACAAACAGAGAAACAACATGTATCCCATTTGTTTACAATAAAAAAAAATCTTCCCCATCTCAAAAAAAAAAAAGAACTTCAATTCTTGAAAGCATGTACATGCATTTTGTGTTATGTATTTTTCATTGATTTTTAAGATTTTTAATAAATATACCCAGATATCAGTGTATATTAGAGAATCTAGTTTCAAAGAATGTCTCAACTAAACAGACATAAAAACTATTGGTGTTTTTAAATAATATCGAGCTGAATACATCATAATATTTTACTGATTAAATAGGTGTGTGTGTGTGTGTGTGTGTGTGTGTGTGTGTGTGTGTAGATAGACTTTGATGAAGCTATTAAAAAAGTAGACTATTTCCTTTTCCCAGTTATTTGGTGCAAAAATATGTATTATTTGTTAGCATGTTGAATAAGTTTTACTTTTAAATTTGAGAAATTGAATTACAATTTTTCAGGACCTACTTTTCTACACAGACTATGAACAAAATAAAACAGAACCAGTTCAAGACTGTCAGAGGAATTTATTTGGAATTTAATTGATAATTTAGAGCAGAGGTTTCTGCTGAACAGACAACTTTTGTTTGACCTACAATACTATTTTACCAGTTTTTTCACATGTGTGCCTTGAGGTCAGATGTATACTCTGTAGTTTGATGAAGGGTTCCACCATGCTGTATGGTCTATCACCTAGGCAGTACACACATTTTGCAGTCTAACCCTGAAGGTTCTGAGTTTTTCATCTCTAGTTTAGAATTCTATTCTTGCTATGCAAAGAAAAATTTAGGTCAAGGCAGAAGATTTTAACTTGTATATTCAAACAAATGACTTGCAATTTCTATTTCTTATTTATAATCCAGACTAGGTTTATTATGTATTTCAGAGTAAGTTTGATTTTACGAGACTGGAAACTATTGATGTGGATGTGTAATTTGTTTAGTAGAAGTTATTAATGATGATTTCCTGGTTGTCAAGTGTTCTCCCTTTCTCCCAGCATGGGGTACCTGGGTTAAAGGCCAAGGGCATGTGAACAACATGACTTGGTGTCCTCCACAGTGTTCCTGAGCTGTCACACTGGATAGTACTTCACTAGGTGGCACCTTGGGTATAAACTAATCAGTTTTGTGTCAATACTTTTTTTTTAAATAAACATTTTAGAATAATTTTAGATTTACAGAAAAGTTCAGATGATAGTGCAGATAGTTACCATATACCACATGGTTTGTTGCTCCTATTAAGAGCATTTGCCATTAGTTTGGTGCATTTTTCACAAGTAGTGAGCAAGTATCAAATTATGAACTAAAATCCATACCTCACCTGGATTTCCTTAGTTTTTATCCACTATTCTTTTACTACTCCAGGATCCCTCCCAAGTTACTTCTTTCACTGAGTTACTGTTATAGTTTAGATCTAAAGGCTCATGTGTTGAAGACTTGTCCACAACTGGTGGTACTAGGGAGGTAGTAGAAACTCTAGGAGGTGAGGCTAGTTGGAAGACGTGGTTCACTGGGTACTTTCCTTTGAAGGGTATATTATGTCCCTGGGCCCTTCCTCCCTATTTCTGGGCCACCATGGGGTGAGCAGCTTTCCTCCCCAGTGTTTCCACCACAATGGGCTATAGGCCTTAAAGCACTGGACCAAGAACCCATGAGCTCAAGCCTCTAGAAATCATCTTCCCCTCTTTTAAGTGTTCATCTCAGCTATTTTGTCATAGCAAAGGAAAGCTAACACAGTCACCCTGTCTTCTTAGGCTCTCATTGGATGTGACTGCCAGTTTCTCAGATATTTCTCGTTTTTGATGACCTTGACAGTTACAAGGAGTAATAGTCAGGTATTTTTCAGAATGTCCTTCAATCAGGATTATCTGAGCTTTTTTAATGATTAGACTGGAGTTATTGGATTTGGAAGGAAACCACAGAATGAAAGGACTTTTTCATTATGTCACATTGTGCATACTACCAATATAATTTACTACTATTGATTTTGAACTTGATCACCAGGCAAAGGAAGTATTTGTCAGTTTTCTCAACTTCAAAGTTACTGTTTTGCTTCCTAGTTTTATACTGTACTCTTTGGAAGGTGGTCACTTATTGTTTACCACGGGGGCCCGTGTAATGGGGGGTGAAGGGCGCAGGGTCAATAACCACATAGACACCGGGAGTCAGGTAAGAGCAGGTGAGCTTGTAGCTGCTGACTCGTTTATTGCCGAAGTTGCTTCTTCTATTGAGTACCTATCCAATCAGCGCATCACACCACTCAAAACCACCAATCATTTAGTCCCCTAGAACCACCAATCATTTGAGGGTTTTGTATTTTGCACCAATGAGGATATATTACTCCACATTCCCCACCCCCCGTTTTTTTTGTGTGTCCACTGTTAAGTGTCCTCTGGCCAGGAGTAACACTATAACACCACCAGGTGGCCAACCTGTGTGGACACTGCAGGAGATAGGTGGCTGTGCCTGTCTTAGGTTGTCTTCCTCTGGAGATCTTACCCGTCATTGACTACCAGCCATCATCAATCCTGAATGTATAGCACATATTATAAAGATAACATGTTGATGTAGGGGCTTTTGGGCATCCTCTGTTTTTTATGATTTTTTCCTTTTTTATGCTTGGTGTCTTGGAGATATTCATGGGAAGGTTTTCTGGTTCCTGTAGACGAACATATTGTGGCTCGGTGCTTACCAACATTGCCATCAACTTGCTGATGTTGTCGATTTGAACCTGTAATGAAGTTCCTTAACAGCATAGCAAGGTATATCATTAGAAGCATTTTAGTCAAGCACAGGTTTGAAATTCCTCGCAGGTACCACACCAGAGTTTTGCTGGTTTCTGGAGAGACAAGCATAACTCTTACCTTGAAAGAGAAGGGGATGGAAGCATAAGATATGACCAGGTTGCTGGCATCCCCAGCAGATAGGGAGTCCCGTTAGGTGAAATAGCAAAAGCGGCTGGGTGAGAGGCAGACTGCAGAGAAGCAGATAAGGGTTCCATGGATGCAGCAAGAACAGAGATCGGGGCAGAAAGAAAAGACTGGGGTCAGAAGAAGGGAGTGGAGGAACTTCTCCGGTGGCTAGAATCCATTTAGCTATCTATAGGTTCGGCACAGAGAGGAGCAATGGCATTTTTAACAGCAGCAGCGGATCCCTCCCAAACAAGTTGTTTAACAAGAATATCCTTAGAGAGCTCATCAGAAATAGTGCGATCAACAGCAGTCTGAACACCTGTGAGGAAGTCTGGAAACTACTCATGAGGGCCTTGAATAAGGTTTCTAAAAAGTTCAGAAGATTTAGGAGTACTAAGCCTTTTAAGTGACTTTAAAGCGAGGTCTTTAACCTGATAATAATAAAGGTGAAGGCCCACGGTGGCTTGATTCCTAGGGTGTGTGTAATCACCTTGGCCCAATAACATGTCAAGGGAGATAGGCTCTCCATTGACAACACCTGTTCTGGCTTGTGAATCAGCCTCCATGTGGTAAATGGCTTTCCATTGTACAAGTTGACCAGGAGATAAGCAGGCCTTAAGAATACTGAATACTTTAAGACCTCTCTGAGACAGAAGAATTTGTAAAGCGGATGATTGAGGCATTTTCTGGGTAGAAAGGAGGTTGCTCATGTTGAGGGGACTCAGAAGAGAATAGAGGGAAAGAAGAGCGAAGAAAAAGAAGAGGCACGACAGAAGAGAAAAGTGAAAGGAAATCATGAGAGGAAGTGAAAGTAAAAAGGGAGACAAAGAAGAGAGCCCTAAAAATGTGATGGATCAATGTTAATGCTTAAGTAGGGGACTTGCAACGTTTTTTAGGCGTTGCCTGTATGCCTGCCACAGTGTCTCGGATTGTTCCCAAGCCAATTCAGGCAAGGGTGGTTCAGCGTTTAGGCATGATCAGCGCCAAAGTAAACGCCCCGGACTAACCGAAAGTGTAGCTCAATGAAACTAGGGTGAATATGATGAGACAAACAAAAATGGGGAAAAAGAAGGAGCCTATCTTACCCTATAGGTTCCGTATAACACAAAACATAGAACAAAACCCGGAGACACACATAGAGTGTCGATAGGGGCCCTTACCCGAGAGCTGAAGAAAAGGGGCCGGCCAGCGGAGATGGCCCCACGGTTGGGCGCCAAATATTGTTTACCACAGGGTCTCTTGTAATGGGAGGTGAAGGGTGCAGTGTCAATAAACAGACACCGGGAGCCAGGTAAGAGCAGGCGAGCTTGTAGCTGCTGACTCGTTTATTGCAGAAGCTTCTTCTTTTATTGAGTACCTATCCAATCAGCGAGTCAATTAGTGCATCACACCACTCGAAACCACCAATCATTTAGTCCTCCTAGAACCACCAATCATTTGAGGGTTTTGTATTCTGCACCAATGGGGATATATTACTCCACAGTCACTGAGTGCTGCCCACAACTGAGTGGGGAATTCTTTCACCTTCTTAAGGGTCAAGTGAAGACCCTTAAGTAAGTTATCTGGAATTCTTCTCAGGTGAGATTTCTTGATTATCCCCACTTATTCATTTGTTCAGTCATTTTTTATTATCACTATGGACCCATGAGTACTTATTTTATACACTGGACTGTAGTACAGTACTTAGATTTCTGCAACTTTCTATAGTTTTGGCCATTGGGCTGTCTTAGTTGGTGCCTTCACTTGCACATGACTCTATCATTGTGGTCTCTCTCTCTCTCTCTCTCTAGCAATCTTTTAATCTATGTGAATACAAAGTACTCTAGGACCATTTTGTATATTTCCTGCCCCAAGTAAATTTTACGGAATGTCTGATAGGTGTGTAGGAGAGGCCTTAATTTATGGAATATGCTGACATATATATGATACAAATATTCCACCATGGTTGGTTTCAAGTTAGAACATAAAATTATTGAATGGAGACTTGGGAAGAGATGCACAATAGTTCACCAGTATGGAGTTTTTCAACCACAGAGCTGCCTTGGTTGTAAATAAGCTCAAGAATATAGATCACATAAAATGAGCTGAAAAATTAGAAAGTTATTGTGCTTTACATGTACTTATTACATTTATATTTTATATATGATTGTTTATGAGTTTGTACAGTTTAATTTTATAATAATACCTGTGTTTTAAAACTGAGTAATGAAATTCCTAGAAATTTAAAAATTGTCTCCTGTTACCCATGGTGGCATAATACTGAACTGAATGTTGGTCAAATAGGCACATTTTACTGTAGTTATGATTATGATTATGAAGAAGAAAAAGGAGGACAAGAAACTGGTTTGAGATATGTTTGCATTACCAGAAATGCACAAATTTTCATATGCATAGTTTTATTTAATTTCAAAAACAACCCCTCTATACAAGTTGAAGTAAGGTTGAGGAACTCCAGTGCCAAAGAATTAGTTCCTTAAAGTGTAAAAAAGGATAATCTGTATAAATCTGGTGTGCTTTTTTTCCTTTAGAAAATTATTGCCTTTCATACTTTCTCCCTACATGTCAAATTTATAATACATGAAAGCAGGACAAATTTTTTATCTCTATTTAATATTTTGAAAATATATTAGCTCCACTGACATTTTTTAAAAAGTTTAAGCCCTAGGGGAACAAAAAATGATTCCTGATTTTTACAGATTATTAAGGGAAGAGAAAGGGGATATAGAATACATGTAAGTTGGCACTAGAAAGTAAACACAATATAGTGATAAAGTCAGTTTTAATTCATTGCAACCAATAGCACAGATTATCATAATAAATGCCATTTATGACACTTTGTGAATTTAAAGTGATCATTAATAATTTAAAATATAACAGCATTCCATGCAGTCTTTCACTCTCAAAGCTTTGATGATCATGAAGAAGAAGAAAAAAGAAGACAAAAAACTGGTTTGAGATATGTGTGCATTACCAGAGCTGGCATTTTGAATAGGGTTAATACACACCACATCATACAAAAGATAAACTAAAGATGGTGAAAC
The DNA here is from genome assembly GCF_902686445.1 of Sciurus carolinensis. Taxonomy (NCBI): domain Eukaryota; kingdom Metazoa; phylum Chordata; class Mammalia; order Rodentia; family Sciuridae; genus Sciurus; species Sciurus carolinensis. The sequence continues at coordinate 109,582,599 of NC_062218.1, forward strand.
TATCTGGAGTTTGTGTAATTTTAAACAAAATATAATAGATTGTTTGTAAGATTACTAGCGTATGAATTATCAAACTGTTACTCTCCATATAAAACATTTTAAGAAAATTAATTTCCTCCTTAATTCCCTTATGTCTAATGCTAACTGCACAGTAAGTCACTTTCAAAGATAAACGAATGATAAATCTTTGGTCTGTAAATGTTGAAAAGCCAGTGTTTTCCTGAGTATAATCCCAAAGACAATGACGCCACCTCTCATGCATGAGCCTCGTGCAGCATACCCTGAGGACAGGTGAGAACAAGGTGAGTGCTCTCATAGCTTCTGTTCCAAAGTGTCACCCCTGATTTCTACCCACAGTGATGAGCATTTATTTGGAGATATGATTTCTTTTCATCATAAATAAATTTTATATTAAAATACACATTTTTTCTTTCTGAAAATTAATGGATTATCAAACACGTTTGTGATTTTATTTAGTAATTTATTTATTTGCAGCACTGGGGATTGAAGCCCAGGGACATCTACCATTGACCTACATTCCAGTCCTTTTATTTTTATTTTGAGACAGGGTCTCACTTACATTGCTGGGACTGGCCTCAAACTTGCAAGCCTTTTTCCTCAGCCTCCAGAGTTGCTGAATTTATAAATATTTGACACCAGGTCTGGTTCTATTTGTGATTTTGGAAGTGATCATTTGGAATCTTTAATCTCCATGATAAGACTCTTTATGTAAACAATCCTTTGAATGATATAATTCGAGAAAGTTTAAACCTGTAGTCTCCAGTCACATGAAAATGAAATATGATCAGTGACACATTCTAAAATGACAATGTTAAATATGTTTTGTTAATCAAAATATATTGGTAAAATTACTTTTTCTTGCTTGTTTTATTTTTAAATGTGTTCTAAAACATTTTAAATTCCAAGTGTAGTATGCTTTGTAATTCTACTGGAAATACTATAAGCCATACCCACTCAGACCACAGCCCAAAAAGAAGAGCAAGACTTTTTTGGTACTGGGATTGAACTCAGGGGCACTCAACCACAGAGGCTTTTGATAGTAAGAACAAAGAGGTGGGAGATTTACCTCTCTGACGTGGGTATTCTTCTGGAGAAGAGGATTTTTTTTAGCACAACATTTTGGAATTAAAAGGTTAAGGGTTTGAATTTTGTGTCTTCCACTTAAGAGAATTTTTGACACTGAATAATTTATTTAACCTCTCTAATTGTTCAACCTTCTCTTTTGTAAAAAAGATGATAATGATACTATTTCTTCCTAGAAGTGTTATGAGGAATAAATGAAATAATAGCTACATAAAAACACCCATACTGCTACATTGGTAACAGTAGGTAGAGAGTAAACCTTAGCTATGTTGCTGGAATTTTGATTTTTGTGATTATTGACATGTATGAACTAGACACCTAAAGGGATTATGTGATGATAAAAGATGATAAATACCTAGTATAATAGAAAATTATAAAATGTACACCAAACATATTATTTGAACATTTGTCATATTCCAGGTGCTGTTCTGAACAAAGTATAATAATTTTTTAAAAACTGTGACTATGAATCCAGACACTGTTTTAAGGTAGAATAAAGTCTCAGTATTTATTTATGAAGCTATGAAAAAGGTCCTCTTTTTTAAAAGCATTTTAAAAGTTTATAATATAAAATGTTTAAATTTTGCAGACGATGCCCCCCAAAAAGTAGAGATCACTTCAATAAAATTTGTTCAAAGGCTTTCTTTTGAAATCAATCAACTCTCTGAAGTTAGGAAAGATTTAACAAGCCAGATGTTTCCTATTCTTATAATTTCAGTGAGTAACGTAGCTGAATAGATGCTTCTCTCTTTTAATTAGAAGGCCAAATCCTGTGATATTAAAGACTGTTGCTTCTGAAAAAATAAATAAATAAAAAAATAAAGGATATAAAAATTTCTTATTAAAAATATCTTTGGAGGTTGGGGTTGTGGTTCAGTGGTAGAGTGCCTGCCCACCATGTGTGAGGCACTGGGTTTGATTCTCAGCACCACATATAAATAAATAAATAAATAAATAAACAAACTAACTAAGCTCCATTGACAACTAAAAATTAAAAAAAAATCTTTGCAATTTAACTAATTAGATGGGAGGTAATGCAGCCTTACATTTATTTTTATTCAGTGGGCATTGATGTAAAATTATATTCTTCTTATTAACAATTACATTCTAATAAGCTAAAATTTTAACTTAATAAGACAGGTGAAAGCCCACTAAACCCTTTGCTAAGAGAACAAAAAATATAAATCTTGTCATTATTTTAAATTTACATTTTTGTTAAGAGAGTAGATTTTAACTTTCTTACCACAAAAAGGTAACTCTGTAAAATTATGGATATGTTTACTAGTTTGTGGTAATAATTTTTCAATGTATGCATATATAAAACAGCATAGACATGAAATACATATAATTTTATTTATGAATATTTATCTCAATGAAGCTGGGAGCTTATAAAATTAATTTGGAAAAACTCAGGTATTTTTCAATGGTTAAGGAGACTTAATTCTTCAGGACAATAATTCAGTATAAATGTGTTATAAATGGAAAAAAGATATTTCAGATTTTCTTATAGACTGCACTGAAAACATCATATTACAGGGCAATTTTGCTTTCACTGTGGCAAAGAGGTGAAAGTAGAAAATAGATCTTGGAAATGCCAATAAGGTCTTTTCAGCTTTTGAAGTTGCAGGCAGATAGCAATCAATTTTTTCCCGATGGAATGAGGATTAAAGTTTTTAAGAAAGCCTTTTACCCATATAAAACATGTACTAGCAACACAATTTTTTCAAGCTTCAGGAAGATATAAGTGCTCCAAAAGAGTTATAGATATTTATTTCAAATTAAGATGGACTAGATGAAAGAGGGGTATCTTTTGGTTGTCCTCATTATAGACTACTAAAATTAAATAAAACTGATAAATATACTTGATTGAATTATGTGTTAGAGTTTCTTTAAATCAGATGTAAATATTTACAGTCTTTTAAAGTGAAATGTTTAAAAGTATTTAATTTTTACAGCAGGAGTAACAGCCAGTGGATTTAGCTTTCTAACCCAAACAAGTTAATTCCACAGCCCAACTGTGTTCTTGAAACACTTCCAGTAAATTAGCTTCACTTAGAAACTGCAGAGTCTACCTTTTCCCCACATCCTCGCCAACACCTCTTGTTGCTTGTATTCTTGATAATCGCCATTCTAATTGGGGTGAGATGGAATCTTAGGGTAGTTTTGATTTGCATTTCTCTTATTACTAGAGATGTTGAACATTTTTTCATATGTTTGTTGATGGCTTCTAGATCTTCTTCTGTGAAGTGTCTGTTCATTTCCTTAGACCATTTGTTGATTGGATTATTTGTAATCTTGGTGTTGAGTTTTTTGAGATCTTTATAGATTCTGGAGATGAGCGCTCTATCTGAAGCATGATTGGCAAAGATTTTCTCCCACTCTGTAGGCTCTTTCTTCACATTGCTGATAGTTTCCTTTGCTGAGAGAAAGCTTTTTAGTTTGAATCTATCCCAGTTGTTGATTCTTGCTTTTATTTCTTGTGCTATGGGAGTCCTGTTGAGGAAGTCTGGTCCTAAGCCGACATGTTGAAGATCTGGACCTACTTTTTTTTCTATAAGATGCAGGGTCTCTGGTCTGATTCCGAGGTCCTTAATCCATTTTGAGTTGAGTTTCGTGCACGGTGAGAGATATGGGTTTAGTTTCATTCTGTTGCATTTGGATTTTCAATTTTCCCAGCACCATTTGTTGAAGAGGCTATCTTTTCTCCATTGCATATTTTTGGCACCTTTGTCTAGTATGAGAAAATTGTATTTATTTGAGTTTGTGTCTGTGTCCTCTATTCTGTACCATTGATCTACCTTTCTATTTTGGTACCAATACCATGCCGTTTTTGTTACTATTGCTTTGTAGTATAGTTGAAAGCAGTATGGAGATTCCTTAGAAAACTTGGAATGGAACCACCATTTGACCCAGCTATCCCACTCCTTGGCCTATACCCAAAGGACTTAAAATCAGCATAATACAGAGATACAGCCACATCAATGTTCATTGCTGCTCAATTCACCATAGCCAAATTGTGGAACCAACCTAGATGCCCTTCAGTTGATGAATGGATAAAGAAACTGTGATATATATATACAATGGAATATTACTCAGCCATAAAGAATGATAAAATTATGGCATTTGCAGGCAAATGGATGAAACTGGAGAATATCATGCTAAGTGAGATAAGCCAATCTCAAAAAACCAAAGGAAGAATGATCTTGCTGATAAGTGGATGATGACGCATAATGGGGCGTGGGAGGGGTTAGTTTTAGGGTTAGAGTTAGGGTTAGGGAGGGGGGCAAGAATGGGGGAAGGAAGGACTGTATAGAGGGAAAAGAGGGGTGGGAGGGGTTGGGGGAAGGGAAAAAAATAACAGAATGAATCAACCAACATTACCCTATGTAAATTTATGATTATACAAATGATATGCCTTTACGCCATGTACAAACAGAGAAACAACATGTATCCCATTTGTTTACAATAAAAAGAAAAAAAAAGAAACTGCAGAGTCCTAGATGCCTGCCCAACAAAGTCATCTCAGGAAGTCTGGAGAGGGTTTAGGAACCTACCCTTTTAACTAGTGTAGTAAAGGTTTTCTCTTGTTTTTTTTTTTTTTTTTTTTTTGTTTTCAAGCGTTGACTTGTCTGTTTTGAGGTCCTGGCTAGAGGTTACCAGCATCAGGCACCTTTACAAGTCTACCATGGGAACATTAGCAACTTTGCCTGCAAGCATACAAGACCTTACTGCATCTGCCTTTCTGCAGGAGCATAGGTATGACATACATGAATGATATCCTCCTCCAAGGAATTTCATCTGATATGCTCATTAGGGCACATGAATTCAACATTCTTTAGGGAAAAAGGTAGACAGTTGTCCAGCTCTTAAATCAAATTTAAAAAAATTTTTAATACAAATAGGATATATATAAAGGCAGAAGAATAGTCTGATGAAGAATAAATTTTGATTACTCTGAAGTAATTCAGGTAACAAAATATTTCAATGGTATGTGTGAGAATCACTAGCAAAAAATGATTGAATATTTACAAAAGTTAATATGGTAGCAACTGAGTCATCAGCTTGAATAATTAACTGAAGAGACAGATTTATTGAAGTTGGTGGAGCAAACTGAATGGTTTTAAAATACATTAGTCCATTGCCGATGATGACAAAACCTGCAATTTTAAGGCCTATGAAATATTTTTTGAAAATCAGTGGTGCTCTTAAAGCAGAATGAAATAAAAGAATTTACACATGTATAGAAGGAAGACAATTTTCCAGAGAGAGAAAAGAACCATTTAAACCAAGTTAGAAGTGAGTACAGCTTATATTTTAGAAAAGTGACATGAAATCCAGGAATGTAGGTCAGTGGTAGAGTACTTGTCTAGCCAGCAGGAAGTCTGGTGTACAACCCCAGTACTGCAAAACAGAACACATCATGAGAGATTAGGGATATTAGGGGTGATAAATAGAATAGGACTCGATCAGTAGTTATCAACCAGGGATGACTGTACGGCATTTTCTTATTGATTCAACTTAGAAATTTCTATATTTTTAATAACTAATAATGCATCAACTCTAGGATATATAAAATAATGGAGAAAATCATTCACCAAAAACATGAGCACATTTCAGATGTCTGAATATAAGAATATAAAACTGTAAAGCAAAAACAGGACTTAAATAAATATTTCTGCCCTTGTTTCTATGTGTGAATAAATGGATAGAAAGGGAGAAACATTGTTGAGTTTGCACAGTGAAATTGAAGATTTCACTTGATAAGTTCTTCTAAAGTGTTGACAATATTTCCAATACAACTGGAATCTGAATACCTGACTCACAAAAAACTGTCTTACAAAAGATGTAGTGAGACAAACACCCAAATGAATTAACATCTGAGTTAGAAGTCAAACTTACAATCCCCAGAGAAACTTAACCAAAAACCCTGTTATGGTTTGGCTGTGAGGAGTCCCACAAAAGCTCACACGTAAGACAGTGCAAGAACGTTCTGAGGAGAAATGATTGGGTTCTAAGAGTCTTAACGCTATCAATGATTTAATCTCCTCGTAGGGATTAATGAGTGGTAACTGAAGTGGTAGGGTATGGCTTCAGGTTTATACTTGTATCTGGCAAGTGGACTCTGCTTCCTGATCAAGATGTAAGCTGGTTCCCTTTGCCACACTCTCCTACTGATGGTCAGCCTTGCCTCGATCCTGAGGAATGGAGCTGGCCTTCTATGGCCTAAGACCTCTAAAACTGTTAGCTTTTGAAAAAACTTTTCCGTCCCTAAAATTGTTCTGGTCAAATCCTTTAGTCATAGCAACTAAATAACTGATTAAAACAGACCCTCACATATTAGGCTGCTTGACTAGAGGAGGCTGAGGCAGAAGGATTGAAAGCTCAAAGCCCACCTCAGCAACTCAGCAACTTAGTGAGGCCCTAAGCAACTTAATGAGACCCTGTCTCACAATAAAAACCTAAAAACAGCTGGGGATGTTACTCAGTAAGCCCCGAGTTCATTCAATTCCTGATACCAAAAATAAATAAATAAATAAATAAACAAATAAATAAATAAATAAATATAAAAGCTGAGTCTCTAGGGAGCAGCATAAGTACACGTCACCTACACTGGAGAACACCGATGTCAAAGGCAGGACGCTGAGGAATTTTGACAGACAGATAAACTTACATTTCAGGATCTTTATGTTCCCCTGTATAAATAAAGCAACCATACCCATACCCATCCCACCTTCAAACTGTGGAGGTCCAGGTGACCAACCTATTTTTTTCTTTTTCTATTCATTTTTTTTTTTTCCCTGAGAACAGTTTATGCCAGTTACAAGATTTTTAAATTACATTTTTAAAACATAACAAAGTAAAAACTAACAAGAAAATAACCACAATGTAAAGAACTCTCCCTTAAATTGAATACATCTATCTCTATCTGAATGCTACTACAGATATCCTTCAGTATCCGTGGGGAGTTGGTTCCAGGAATATGTCTTGTATCTAAGATGGCAGAGTATTTGCATATAAGCTATACACATCTTCTCGTAGGTTCTAAATCATCTCTAGATTACTTATAATACCTAATACAATGTAAATGCTATGTAAATGCTTCTTCTGTGTTGTTTAGGAGAAAATGACCATAAAAATTCAGTTTCAGTACAGATGCAATTTTCTTTCAAATATTTTTGATCTGTTGTTAGTTGAATTGGTGCAGAATCTGCACATATGAAAAGTTGACTGCATATTGTCTTTATCTCTCACTTTATTTTGTGCTTGTGAAAACTGTATGGAGGAGCAACATTTGGAGATCTATGATTTCTAAATAAAGCAATCTCCCTAAGGGTGGTGATCATCAATACCTTACAAGATATTATGAATGAAGTGGGCGTGATAAATTATTATTAGTATCTGCTCCATGCTAGTCACATAGAAAAGGGTAGGGATGTTTCTGTATGAAATAACACAGTATAATCTCCGGAGGTCTTTGAATTTCTGTTAATGAGATGCAATGATTTTGAAGTGTCAGAAGATATGCACAGGGATAATGTAGTTAGTGTGAGTCCTAAGGGCTTTGTCTACCAAGACATGGTGACAGGAAGGGGAAAATAAAGCTGATAAGGTCTGCTATGGGCAGAACTACATTCATTCCAGCTTCTGCATACTCATCAGTGCAGTATCTGATGCATTGGCCATGCACAAGAAGTAACTGCTAAACTGCATCAAACTTTGCTATTTGTGCTTTCTCCGTAAGCAAAGACTCTTCTGATAAAATTATTCAAAATTATCCATATTATGTTGTTTAAGTTGCATTTTGTGATCATTGTTATTCTTTAGTGAAATAAAGTACACTAGATAGAGTAGAAATGCACAAACATCTCATCTAATAAGAATATATAATCTTCATGAAGTTTAATGTGAGTATGTGAATATTGCTGTGATATAAGATACTTATTATAGATTATGAACAAGAACTTTGAAAATGAGATATTGGAAACCTAGACATTAGTTTCACATGAAATTTTTTTAGAAACAGAAATATAAGTAGTTTTATTATTCTATTAGAAGTACCTAAATATTTTCATGATGTACAGCTAAGTAATTTTCTGCAATGGTACATAACTATGTTATAAATCTCTCTTGAAGTATGTTAAATCAAATTGAGATGAGCTGTTAAATGTTTAACAATTGAAAAATGTTAGTAAAATAAAAATGTTAACAAAGATAGAAAAGACTCACACATAAAAATTATGATATGTAACTATAAGAAATAGTAACTCAAAGTTCCAAGATTTCTTCTCAACAAAAAAGATAAAGGAGATTTTACTGTTAAATTTCTTGGATATACATGCACATACACACAAGCACATTTACATTTACATAAAAAAATAATAACCTAAAATACACAAACTTAAAATAAGTGTTTGAAAGCACAAGAGGCTACCGTAAGCACATTCCTTCAGTAATTTTTTTAACTCTGGCTGGTGGTTGGGACTGATCCAGGTGCTGAGAGTACAACATGAGGTGAAGCAAATTTCCTGCACTTGCGACACTAATTGAGTGCGGGGGAAGGAAGAAGGGTGGCAAGCAGCAGGAGCCATAAACAAATACATGTCTGAGATAATTCTGTTCATCAGAATTTGGGTAGATGGAGAAGGATGAGCACAACTCAGTTTTGTTTGTTTGTTTTTTCCTTCTTTTATAAGGAAAATCATATTCAAACTGGAAAAGCTAGAGAAAACATAAAGACCAAGTTATAACTCAGAAGAGATGAAGTTTCAGATTAGAAGTGAACTTCCCCCAAATTGTACTTTGCAGTAGTGAAAGAATTTGCAGATGTAACCACATATCCTTAGCTACATTTTTTACATTAAGTTGTTTATGTTCCTTGTATAATCTGAGTATCAATCCTTTATTGGACAGATAGTTCACATATATTTTCTCTCACGCTGTGGTTTTTCTCTTTTCTCTGTTGATTGTTTGCTTTGCTGTGCATAAGCCTGTTAGTTTGATATAGTCCCATTTGTCCGTTTTTGCTATTGTCTTCTGTACTTATCCAAAAAGTATTTGTATCTATCAATGTCCTGGGGTATTTCCCCTATATGTCTTCTAGTATTTCATAACTTCAAGACTTGCATTTAAGTTTTTGATGCATTTTGAGTTGGCTGTATAAGGTGAGATATTCACATGATATCTTTAGCATGTGGATATCTAATTTTCCCACCAGTTATTGAAGAGACTATCCTTTCTCCAATGTAAGCTCTTGACTTTTTTATCAGCAATCAGATAGCTGATGGTAAAGCATATAAAAAATTCTCAACATCACTAATCATCAGGGAAATGCAAATCGAAATCACAATGAGATATCCCCTCACTATAGTAAGAATGACTACTAACAAAAAGAAAAAAAAAAAAACTAATGCTGGTAAGGATGTGAAGAAAAGGGAACACTTGCATAGAGTGGTTGAGAATATAAGTTGTTATAGCCTTTAAGGAAAAGAGGATAGAGTTTCCTTAAAAACTAAAAATAGATCTGCCATATGTACAGCAATTACACTGCCAGGTATATATAAAAAAGAAAGGAAATCAGTATGCTAGAAAGATATCTTCACTTTCATGTTCATTGCAGCACTATTCACAATAATCAAACTATGGAATCAATATAGGTGTCCTTCAATAGATGAAAAGATAATGAAAATATGGTATATCTACAAAATGGAATATTATTCAGTGATAAAAATAATGAAATATTATCATTTTCAGCAGTATGTATAAGTCTGGAGGACATAATATAATGTGATGTAAGTGAGGCACAGAAAAATACCACATGTTCTTACTCATATCTGGAACATAAAAAATTTATTCATTAACCAAATTATGCTGTGTGCATGTATGAATGTATCACAATGAGACACACATTTATATAGAATTATAATGCACCAATTTAAAGAAAAATAGAAGGGACACCTCTAGAGTAGAGAGTAAGGGGATCCACGGAAGGAAAAGAGGGAGTACTGGGGAATGAAATGGAATAAATTGTCATGATCATGTATGAACATGGCATAACAATTCCCACTGTTCTGTAAATTATAACACACAAATTTTAAAAAATCAATGAAAAATGGAAAACATGTTGATTTTAGTAAAAGTAGAAACTAAAAGGTGATTCCTAGGGGCTCGGAAGGGTAAGAAGAGGAGGACAGAACAGGGTTGGTTAATGAGCACAGGAGTGCAGTTAGATGGGAATATGAGGTTATAGTGTCCTGTGCATAACAGGGTGACTATAGAGAACAACAATAAGACTTACATTTCAAAATAGTTGAGAGAGAAGATTTTGAATGTTTTCAACACAAAAAATGGTCAATATTTGAGATGATGGGTATGCTAACTGCTCTGATTTGATCATTGCACACTGCATACATGTATTGAAATATCATACTGTACTTCATAAATAAGTACAGTTATTATGTGTCAATCTGAAAAAACTTTTAAGTTAAGCAGACTGACTCTAAACTTTTTGGAAAGAATGCACTATCACTGAACACCCTCATGGATTCATTAGGGCAAGGTTATCTAAATAGTCGAAAATTTTTTGAAATACATTATCTAGATTTATTAAAGCATTTGTAAAAGTTGTCTGCTGAGACACTGGGACAAAAATAGAGAAATGTGTCTTATTAATGCACCCAAGTTTTAACTTTTTAGAGTGACAAACTTGAACAAAAAAATAATACTTAGTAGAAATACATCTAAAATTTGGTACTAATATAAGACTCTCAGATACATACAAAACCACAAAAATAAAATGTAAATAGGTCTTAAATCTGACTTTCTGTGACCTTTATGAAGAAAAATGACCAAATACCATGTACCTCCCAAAGGAAATATATAACACCACCTGTTTAGTAATCTTGAAATTTTTTTAAAAAAGGAAAACAGACTGAACTGAATCTAGTTTTGTAGTTTTTGTTAAACTCATATAAAATTCTCAAGAAAAATATTGTGTCTCCACTGCTTTTTTATGAAAATTGATATTTATAACTAGTCAGCAGAAAAGAGATAAGGAGGCTGAGTGGACAACCATTTCGGAAATTGCTCCTGGGAATGTGCCCATTAGCCATCTGGAAAACCTCAAAAACAGCTGGTGAAACTACTTGAAAGGAGTTGACTTCTGGAAATAAAACGGATGACTATGAGTTTCAATAACATTTGGTTTGCAATGGCGGTTGTGGTGAGACTTGTCTTCATTCACAGTTTTTTATCAGCTCACATTTTCTCTTGAAATTCCACTGAAACTGCTCAATGCCACTTCACCAATGACCTGTAATGACCAAAGTCCCCATTTGAGTACTTACTTTTTGGGGGGATAGGATTACCAGATATTGAATCCAGAGGTGATTAACAACTGAGCCATTTTTCATATTTTATTTTGAGATAGGGTCTCACCAAGTTGCTTAGGGCTTTGCTAAATTGCTGAGACTGACCTTGAACTCCCAATCCTCCTGCCTCAGCCTTCCAAGCCACTGGGATTACAGGCATGAGCCACCGTGCCTGGCTTGATTATTTACTTCTTAACTACTTTCTAAGTTTGGCTTTTGGATCTCCCCCTACCCCCTGTCTGTCATTTATAAGTCATTTTTTCTCAATATCTTTAATGGACTTCTCTTTCTTCTAAACCTTTGAGTATTAGAGCATCTCACAGCTCATTTTCTTATCTCCCTTATGTTTCAGTCAGTAAGCCAATCTTGAAAATCTCTGACTCACAACTGGATCCCAAATCTGATCACTTACACCACCCTGTCTATTACATGAGACATAGTTCTACTATGTCTCACCTTCATTACTGGAAATAGCTCCAGAAGAGGTGTCTCAGTTTTTCCTGTTGTTCTACAATGGTCTATTTCCAATACAACAGGCAAAGTACAATGCATCATTTGACTCTGATGTTCGAAAGCCTTCAATTAAGCTCACAATAGGACAAAATCCACAGCCCTGCTTCCTGATTTCTAATTATCTCTTGCCTTCCTTTAATGTCCCTATTTCTTCATGTCCCCCAACATCCTCACCTCTCTGCTCTACCTTGTTAGCCAAAAACACTCCTACCTCAGAGCCTTTCTACCTATTCTCTCGAAGAGAATCCTTGATTTAAAAAATTCCATTGCTTCTTTCTAATTACTCTGCTCTATTTTTCTTCGTAGAACTACAGATTATTGGGGGAGGTAAAAAATAAGCAAAAGTCTATGTGCTGGGCTGGGGTTGTGGTTCAGCAGTAGAGCGCTTGTCTAGCACACACCAGGCCCTGGGTTCAATCCTCAGCAGCACATAAGAATAAAACACAGTTAAATATATATATATATATATATATATATATATATATATATATATATATATATAAAGTCTATGTGCTTATTGTTTACTTCCTACAATAAGAATGCAGACTGCATAGACTAACAACTTTGTCTCTTTTCCACCTCCACTTGTGTATACCTAGCACAAGCAGAATGTCAGGCATAGAATGCAAGCTCAATATTTATTGGGTAAAGAAAAATAATGAAATATTGTCTGAGAAGAAATTAGTCTTTCCACTCTACTCTGTTCTGATCAAACCTTTTCAGGGTAGTCTGTTTACTATTCAGCTTCACATTTTAAAAACATAGACCAGGTAGAACCAGGGGAGGCTGGCAAAGATGGTGCTGTGGGTTGAATTGTGTCTTCCCCCAAAAAGTTCTGATCCTTAGTACTTCATAATGTGACCTCATCTGGAAGTAAGATTGTGGCAGATGAAATTAATTAACATAAGGTCATACTGCAGTAAGGTGTACCCCTTAATCCAATATGACTGGTATCCTTATAAGAAGATGAAAACATGAAGTAGGCGTTAAGTCTCTCTCTCTCTCTCCCTCCTTCTCTCTCTCTCTCTCTCTCCCTCTCTCTCTCTCTCTCTCTCTCTCTCTCTCTCTCTCTCTCTCTCTCATACACACACACACACACACACACACACACACACACACACACACAGCGGAAGAATGCCCTGTGATTATGAAGCCAGAAATTGGAATTATGCATTTGTAGGACAAGAAATGCCTAGGACTGCTGGCAATCCACTGGAAGCTGGGGAGAGGCAAAAATAGTCCCCTTCAGGTTTTAGTCCCTTTCAGGTTTTAGAAGAAGCATAACCCTTTGATGTTGAACATATAACCTTTAGAACTGTGAGGCAAGAAATCTCTGTTGTTTTAAGACAACCTGTTTGCTGCACTTTGTTATTAGAGCTCTAGGAAACTGACGATACAGATGGTAAGTCTAGAAAAATATGTATTTTGAGGAATAGTACTTCTTAATACCTGCATTAGTAGTATGATTGAAAACTGACTTTCAGCTCCTTGGCAGGGCAAAACATTGAAGAGGATGTATACATATGTGGTTAGTTTGGGAGACCACATCCTATGTTATATTAACCAGGATCATATCTCAAAAGTTTATAAAATAGGTACTCTGGAGTTACTGCTTAAGAAAGAGAAAGACAGATAAGTCTGGTTGCATCTGGTGAACCAGCTGGAAGGATCTGTAAGATGCTTATGTAAATGGGAGCTGAGATTTCTGCTGGCAAAGAACTCAAGCAGTATCTGCTGCTAAAGTTCAAGCACTCTTGTACATCTCTGGCAAGCTAGCAGGGTGGAATAAAAAAAAAAATTTTCTGTACTCAGGGAGTACTGAGCAATCTCCAAGGAAAAGCAACTATGTATTCCGAGAGTGTATTAGGATTCAAGAGGAAAGGAAAATCATTCCAGGGATATGCAATATGGGGTCTACTACAGATATTCAACCCCACACTCCCCCAGAATTTGGTAAATAATTCTGTGTAAAGCTATTTTTTCTGAGTCTGATGATGCCCCTCAAGTTGCTGTAGGTCAGAAGTGCCAGAGGTGAGGCAAAGAAAATGAAGCAGCAGAGAATGAGGACAAATGAGAACCTGGAACCCATAGTAACAAATGAGAATCACAAGGTCAAAATATACTTTTGTCCTTCTACCACTACCGCCAACCTCAACCATGTGGGAGACTTCCAGAAGAAACAGGTACCCTTTGGCAGGAGCTGCACATGTCTCTTTTAGAACTCCAAGCAGCTGGAGATTTGTCAGGAGCAATACACAGGGCTGGAAATCGAGTGAGACATTATTTCTTTGGATACTAGTTCCTGGCCCAATATTTCATGGGGTGTCAACTTGCTAATCAAGATACATGATATTTTACTGAATATGTCAAAATTAATGCAAAATCCCATGAACAAAATATCAAAATTTTAAATAAAGAGAGTATCCAATAGGGATTTGAGTAAGGCTAACGAGGTTGAATCATGTAAGGGCAGAGTCAGATTCTGTCTTAGTTTAAGAGTGTAAATATTACATAATACATTCTTTTTTACTAAATAAAAGGGTCCTTCCTCAAGGAAACTCAGCCTATTCCATTAAAAGTTCTATGTGTAGGTAAATCAGCCTAAGTCTGTGGATTGACTGAAAGAATTCAATTCATATTTCTGCTCACTAAACTAGAGCTTGTCTGCTACTCAAATCAATATTTTAATAGTTACCTCATATATTTAAGTTTCAGGGACAGTTAGGGACAATTCAACACACACAGCAATCTCTGTGTGTTGAATCATTCAGTTTACTCTTCCTCCTCCTCTGCAGTCCATTACAGTTAATATACTCATCTGGTCTCTGGCAATTTCATGTCACCACTTGGCTGTGGCACCCTGAAATTAGAAGTCAAGTTTGAAGACAAATATTTCCTACCATCATTTCTCATCTGCCAACAATAGCCATGACAGAGTTGTTCAAGGACTTTAATGCTTATTTCTCAAAACTTGGTAAAAGAATTGTTCTCTGGGCCCTTCTGGAACACATAGGAGGTGGGTTTATGATTTACATGATAGATCAAGTTTAGAATTCTGGTATCTCTACAGAATATCAGAACATCAGTATTCTCTTACTTCTCTAGATGCCTCCTTCCATGGTATGCTAATTAACTCTGCCACTCAACTTTTTTCGAGTCAGGGCAAATTTCAGTTTCGAGTTTCAGTGAGTCAACCAATTGAGTCAAATGTTAGAGGCATACTGACTTACCCAAGTTAACACATTAAATCTAGAATCTGTACCTAGTGCATCCATATTAACAAATTCAGCCTGGTTCCCAAGTTCATATTCCTAATTCCTCAGGATCCACTCCCATATCTATGCTTTATTTTGGAAATAGTCAAGATGAGATCATACTGGATTAGGATCCTAAATCCTGTGACTGATGTCCTCATGAAAACACCATGTGAAGACATCAAGAGCACACAGAGGGAGGAAGGTCATGTGAAGATAGAGGCAGAGATTGGAGTGATGAAGCAAAGGCAAGGAATACCCAGGGTCGTTGGCAATCACAGAAGCAAGGGGAAGGCAGGGCAAGATTCTTCTTGAGTCTTCAGCGGAAGCATGTCCCCGCTGACACCTTGGTTTTGGACTTCCTGTCTTCTGAAATATTAGAAGATAATTTTATGTTGTGCTAGGTCATCCAGTTAAAGGTAATTGCTGAAATCAACCCTGAAAAATTAATATAGTCATTTTCCAAAACAGAATTTCTGTTAGCTTCAGATGCTACTTCCCATTACAATGAATTATTAACACAAATTAAAGAAAGTCTTTACTATTCTAGTAGTTTAAAACTAAGAATATTCATCCAAAATGAGAAATTACTTCCTGAAAGTCATAACAATATTTTTTACATGATTTTGTGTGTGTCTGCTTATGATTTTGCACAATACCTTTCATAAAGTCTTACTGTTTGTTTATGAAATAGAACCAGGATTTTGCAGATATGCTTGTGTTTGTGATACAAGTGTTTAAAGTGAAATAGAAATAGTTATATCATTTATTTTATTTTTGTATCAAGGCTCAAAATGTTTGGCCTGGAGATACTTTCATTCTAGATCTTTAGCTGACTCATTTTAATTTTTATTAATCATTAAATAGTAGCAATGGGTAATGTTTCTACTTTATCATTTCCTGGAAACCATATAATAAAGGAATAAGAAAAGAAAATTACAAAGGTGATTCAATTTTACATGCCACACTCCAGGCTATATCAAATCTATTTTGCAAGGTATCAATCACATTCTTTAAGACAATAACTGGTAAGAATATGTGCTTACCATGTACAAAATGAGGATAGGAGCATTGCTAACTTTCAGAAATATATATCAATTTTTACCTATTTAAGTCATAATAGCTAGTATTTGCCAAAAATTGCCTAATTTTTTAAGCTGCAAAGTCAAAATAAGGGTCATTCACATAGCAAGAACAAAATTGCCATTCAGGGCAAATCAAATAATGTAATTATTTTCTAAAGTGTGAGTTAAGAAAGAAACTCTTAGTTACTATCATGGTGTTTAATTAGAAAAAACTAAGACCAAAGCCTTGGGAAAGCGTGACATCTAGAACAATTATTGATAATCTTTACAGCATATTTTTCCTATGAGAAGTCATCTGGTCTTCCAATTCTTTTCAGCATGAGTTCTGCACTAATTACCCTATGCTCAGAAATGTTTCCCTTCACAGAGAAGTCACATCCTTTTCCTTTTGGCCCCTGTGCATGATAGATTTTTTGACAGTGGGGGAGATCAAATTGTCAGCTTTTGCTTTGAATCCCTTCTGCTAGATGGATTAAGTAGGATGGTCTCTCTCTACCTTCTGTTCCTGGTGTGTTAAGGGGATGAAGTACAAGGCAAAAGTGTTTTTCAAGGCGATTCTCCATCTCTCTTTTACAACTCCCTTCCTATAGCCCATCACCCATTTCATGCTCAGATGCTTGACACTTTCAAGCAGCTGACAGAATAACTCAAATTGCTCTCACCCTCTCCCTGCACACAGTCCTGACCCACTTGCCAAGTTTCTTTCCACAAGAGTCTTAGAATTTCACAGCATCGTTAAACATGGACAGTTTTGTTAAGATCTCTGAAGAAATTCATCATCAAAGTAATTCTTCCCCTATCCTATCCATTGTGTTTTAATTGAATATAATATTTTATAACTTAAAATATGCATATGAACTGTGGGTAGCTTAAAGTTGTGTTATCATAAATGGTGAATGAATGGGATCTCAATTAATCATGATCACCATACTTAATATTTTCTCTATCTAGAGGTTGAAATACTATGAAATGTACATATGTGATTTTCTCCTTTTGCTCTTTATATTTAAAAAATGTAATAGGACAAATAAGAAAATAATATATGTGACATGTATATAGCATAAAAATTATTATATCAGCAAAAAGGAGAATATAAATGAAGTAGAAGTTAGAAATATAATTGGAAAAATCAATCATCACTTACAATAGGCAATGTTATATTTTTACCTTGTATTTCTTACCAGTTTATATTTCAGATTTTCTTTTTCCTTTAAAGACTATCATTCTGTCAGGAGCATAAGATCATGTGATTAACGTTTAAAAATTTCTGATAGAATAAATCTCATATATTTGCTCTGCCCAGGTGAACACTGAATCCAAATGGTTGAAGTTTCTTTTCCTAAAGTTAGATCTATTCACTTTTAAGCAGACTCTGACTCTAAAGTGGGACGAAATATTCTCCCAGCTATTGTATGTGACAGTACTATCAACTGTTCTAATTCTACATATTTTATTTCATCAAAGTCTGTGTCTATATTTCATATATTTTTCCAAAAGTCTGATCTGTTCTTAAAACAGTGCTCCATTCTATAAGCAGGTAATAGATGTGCTTATTGTCTGTCTCATTGCATTGCATGATTTATTGTATTTTTCAGAGATCTCTTATGGACACTGCTCACTATCTGAAATATTATAGAAACACAATGAAAAGCCAACTGTGAAATCTTAACTTTCGTTTGAAATCACAATTTTGCCTGTGAAATTGTGAGGCCTACATTTTGGAACCCAAAGTATGCATAAATTATTCTTAGCCATATATCCCAGAGATATTAGAATGACATAGGATTTAGGTAGGTTGAAAGTATTATTTCTGTGGTCTTTCTGCCTTTTAGTTTAATAATTTGCTTACTAAACAAAGCCTCAAGGTCATTTTCTGTGTGGTACCTTACCTGTACTGATGTGCAAACTTCTGCAAACATTTATCTAGCAAGAAATGAGTCTGCACCTGAAAGGTCTTTCAGCATTCTTATGTGATGGATTTTTAAAATGACTTTTATTTGTTACATAGTGATGACCAAAAGTATGTTTCCACACTTGCCTACAGAATTACAGTTTCAGTAAGATTACCCCAGAAATTGTATACATACTCTATGAAAATATTTGTACCAATTAAAATATTTCTTAAAGGTTGGATAAGCCAATGATATTTAAAATTTATTATTAAAGTGCTTGATTATAAATAAAATTAGATAAGTTACTAAATTGCTATACATAGGATCCAAGATGGCAGACTAGAGGGGAACTGCATCCCCAGTCGCTCCAGAACCCAGGAGTTAAGAAGGGGAGGCATTGAGAGACTCGGACCAAAATAGAGCCACAGGTGAGTCTGCCCACTGGGTAAAGCTCGGCCTGGGTGGCAGGCCCAGATAGAGGTGGCTTATCGGAGCAGGGCAGGGCAGCTAGAGTCTTCCACAGGCAGCCCTGCGCACTCCGGTGCTGGGCCCCTCCCACACAGCCAGCTTCTCCAGGTTCTTGGAGCAGGCTCCCTAGTGAGAGCCTTTCTGATCAGAACAAGCTCCAAGTCCCGGAGTCAGCGCGGCGTGCTCCGGCCTGCAAGCGGCTTCAGGGACCAGGACAGGGCAGCCAGAGACCTCCCCAAGCAGCCTGGACCCCTGCGGTGGGAGGTGCCTTTCAAGGCTAGCTTCTCAGAACAGACCACCCAGTGAGAGCCTTTCTACATAGAGCCAGCCACAAGTCCCCGAGCCAACAGAGAGCTTCGATACGCAAGCAGCCTCTGGGATCAGGGCAGGGCAGCCAGAGACTTCTTCAGGCGACCCTGCCCCCTCCGGCCGCAGGCTCTTTCCACGGGGCGATCCAAGATGGCAGCCTAGAGGGTGACTGCATTTCCAGTTGCTCCAGAACCCAGGACTCAAGAAGGGGAGGCATTGAGAGACTTGGACAAAAATAGAGTCACGGGGTGAGTCTCCCCCACTGGGCGAAACTTGGCCTGGGTGGCAGGCACAGATAGGGGTGGCTTATCAGAGCAGGGCAGGGCAGCGAGAGTCTTTCCCAGGTAGCCTTCCACACTCCGGCGGTGGGCTCCCCCCACATGGCCAGCTGCACGGTGCAAGCCCCCAGTGAGAGCCTTTCCGCACAGAGCCAGCTCCAAGCCCTGGAACCAGAAGGGGGCTAGGGGCAGCTTTCTTCGGAAGCACTGCATTATCAAGTTCCTCCAAGACTTCAGGCTACTGAAGGCTGGGAGGTGATACACTGGAAATCTACTGGGACACTATAAGCCAATAGAGGAAATCTGCAATATCTCAGATTCCCACTGACATCTGACCAATATGAGAAAACAAGGGAAGAAAATGTCCCAAACAAACCTAGATACTACATCAATAAAACCCAATGACAGCACAGCAGAAGAAATTTCAGAAAGGGAGTTCAGAATGTACATAATTAAAACAATCAGAGAAGCAAATGAGAAGATGAAAGAGCAAATGCAGGCATTGAAGGAGGAGATGAAAGAGCAAATGCAGGCATTAAATGATCACACCAATCAACAGTTAAAAGACCAAATACAGGACGCAAGAGATCATTTCAATAAAGAGTAAGAGATACTGAAAAAAAAAAAACAAACTGAAATACTTGAAATGAAGGAAACAATAAGCCAAGTTAAAAACTCCATAGAAAGCATAACCAATAGGATAGAACACCTGGAAGACAGAACCTCAGACATTGAAGACAAAATATTTAATCTTGAAAACAAAGTTGAACAGAGAAGATGGTAAGAAATCATGAAAAGAATCTACAAGAATTATGGGATATCATGAAAAGGCCAAATTTAAGAATTATTGAGATTGAGGAAGGCTTAGAGAAACAAACCAAAGGAATGAACAATCTATTCAATGAAATAATATCAGAAAATTTCCCAAATCTGAAGAATGAAATGGAAAACCAAGTACAAGAGGCTTATAGAACTCCAAATATACAAAATTACAACAGACCCACACCAAGGCACATTATTATGAAAATACCTAACATACAAAACAAAGACAGAATTTTAAAGGCCGCGAGAGAAAAGAATCAAATTACATTCAGAGGGAAACCAATAAGAATATCAGCAGATTTTTCAATCCAGACCCTAAAAGCTAGAAGGGCCTGGAACAACATTTTTCAAGCCCTGAAAGAAAATGGATGCCAACCAAGAATCTTATACCCAGCAAAACTTACCTTCAAATTTGACGATGAAATAATATCCTTCCATGATAAACAAAAGCTAAAGAAATTTACAAAAAGAAAGCCAGCATTACAGAACATTCTCAGCAAAATATTCCATGAGGAAGAGATGAAAAACAACAATGCAAATCAGCAACAGGAGGCGCTAGCCTAAAGGAATAGCCAAATAAAGGAGAAACCAATCATGTCAAAAAACAAATATGAGTCAAATGACTGGGAATACAAATCATATCACAATAATAACCCTGAATGTTAATGGCCTGAACTCATCAAGCAAAAGACATAGACTGGCAGATTGGATTAAAAGAAAAATCCAACAATATGCTGCCTACAAGAGACTCATCTCTTAGAAAGAGATACCCATAGACTAAAAGTGAAAGGATGGGGAAAAACATACCATGCACACAGATACAGCAAAAAAGCAGGAGTATCCATCCTCATTTCAGATAATGTGGACTTCAAGCCAAAACTAGTCAGAAGGGATAAAGAATGACATTACATGCTGCTTAAGGGAAGCATAAATCAGCAAGACTTAACAATCATAAATATCTATGCCCCGAACATTGGCTCATCCACGTACGTCAAACAAATCCTTCTCAATTCCAAAAATCAAATGGACCACAACACAATAATACTAGGCGATTTTAACACACCTCTCTCACCACTGGATAGATCGTCCAAACAAAAATTGAATAAAGAAACCATAGATCTCAATAACACAATCAACAATTTAGACTTAACAGACATATATAGAATATACCATCCAACAAAGAATGAATACACTTTCTTCTCAGCAGCACATGGATCCTTCTCTAAAATAGACCATATTTTATGCCACAAAGCTACTATTAGCAAATACAAGAAGATAGAGATACTACCGTGTACTCTATCAGATCATAATGGATTTAAATTAGAAATAAATGACAGAATAAAAAACAGAAACTTCTCCAATACCTGGAGATTAAATAATACACTATTATATGATGAATGGATAACAGAAGACATCAGGAGGGAAATAAAAAAAATCTTAAAAGTAAACAAGAACAAAGACACATCATATCAAAATCTCTGGGACACTATGAAAGCAGTACTTAGAGGAAGATTTATTTCATGGGGCACATTCAAAAAAAGAAGGAGAAATCAACAAATAAATGACTTAACACTACAGCTCAAAGCGCTAGAAAAAGAAGAGCAGACCAATACCAAAAGTAGTAGAAGACAGGAAATAGTTAAAATCAGAGCCAAAACCAACGAAATTGAAACAAAAGAAACAATTGGAAAAATTAACAAAATAAACAGTTTGTTCTTTGAAAAAATAAACAAAATTGATAAACCCTTAGCCACACTAACAAAGAGAAAGAGGGAGAAAACTCAAATTACTAAAATTCAGAATGAACAAGGAAACATCACAACAGACACGACTGAAATACAAAACATAATTAGAAGCTATTTTGAAAATCTATACTCCAACAAAACAGAAAACCTCGAAGACATCAACAAATTTCTTGAGACATATGAATTACCTAAACTGAACGAGGAGGACATACACAACTTAAATAAACCAATTTCAAGCAATGAAATAGAAGAGGTCATCAAAAGCCTACCAACAAAGAAAAGTCCGGGACAAGATGGGTTCTCAGCTGAGTTCTACAAAAACTTTAAAGAAGAGCTCATTCCAGTACTCCTCAAAGTATTCCATGAAATAGAAGAGGAGGGAACCCTCCCAAACTCGTTCTATGAAGCCAATATCACCCTGATACTTACCCAGACAGAGACACATTGAGGAAAGGAAATTTTAGACCAATATCCTTAATGAACATTGACACAAAAATTCTAAACAAAATTTTAGCAAATTGCATACAAATATATATTGAAAAGATAGTGCACCATGATCAAGTGGGTTTTATCCCAGGGATGCAAGGTTGGTTCAACATTCGGAAATCAATAAATGTCATTCACCATATCAAGAAACTTACAGTTAAGAATCACATGATTATTTCAATAGATGCAGAAAAAGGATTTGATAAAATACAGCATCCCTTCATGCTGAAAACACTAGAAAAAATTGGGGTAGTGGGAACATTCCTTAACATTTTAAAGGCCATCTACGCTAAGCCCATGGCCAATATCATTCTAAATGGTGAAAAACTGAAAGCGTTCCCCCTAAAAAATGGAACAAGGCAGGGATGCCCTCTTTTACCACTTCTATTCAACATCGTCCTTGAGACTCTAGCCAGAGCAATCAGACAAACCAAAGAAATTAAAGGGATACGAATAGGAAAAGAAGAACTCAAACTATCCCTGTTCACTGACGACATGATTATATATTTAGAGGAACCTGGAAATTCCACCAGAAAACTTTTAGAACTCATAAGTGAATTCAGTAAAGTAGCAGGATACAAGATCAATGCTCATAAATCCAATGCATTTTTATACATAAGTGATGAATCTTCAGAAAGAGAAATTAGGAAAACTACCCCATTCACAATAGCATCAAAAAAAATAAAATACTTGGGAATCAATCTCACAAAAGAGGTGAAAGACCTCTATAATGAGAACTACAGAACACTAAAGAAAGAAATTAAAGAAAACCTTAGAAGATGGAAAGATCTCCCATGTTCCTGGATAGGCAGAATTAATATTGTCAAAATGGCCATACTACCTAAAGTGCTGTACAGATTCAATGCAATTCCAATTAAAATGCCAATGATGTACCTTGCAGAAATAGAGCAAGCAATTATGAAATTCATCTGGAGGAATAAAAAACCTAGAATAGCTAAAGTAATCCTAAGTAGCAAGAATGAAGCAGGGGTATTGCAATACCAGATCTTCAAGTCTACTACAAAGCAATAGTAACAAAAATGGCATGGTATAGGTACTAAAATAGACAGGTAGATCAATGGTACAGAATAGAGGACATGGACACAAACCCAAATAAATACAATTTTTTCATACTAGACAAAGGGTCCAAAAATATGCAATGGAGAAAAGATAGCCTCTTCAACAAATGGTGCTGGGAAAACTGGAAAACCATATGCAATAGAATGAAATTAAACCCCTATCTCTCACCCTACACAAAACTCAACTCAAAATGGATCAAGGACCTCGGAATCAGACCAGAGACCCTGCATCTTATAGAAGAAAAAGTAGGTCCAGATCTTCAACATGTCTGCTTAGGACCAGACTTCCTCAACAGGACTCCCATAGCACAAGAAATAAAAGCAAGAATCAACAACTGGAATAGATTCAAACTAAAAAGCTTTCTCTCAGCAAAGGAAACTATCAGCAATGTGAAGAGAGAGCCTACAGAGTGGGAGAATATCTTTGCCAACCATACTTCAGATAGAGCGCTAATTTCCAGAATCTATAAAGAACTCAAAAAACTCTACACCAAGAATACAAATAATCCAATCAACAAATGGGCTAAGGAAATGAACAGACACTTCACAGAAGAAGATGTACAAGCAATCAACAGATATATGAAAAAATGTTCAACATCCCTAATAATAAGGAAAATGCAAATCAAAACTACCCTAAGATTTCATCTCACCCCAATTAGAATGGCGATTATCAAGAATACAAGCAACAAGAGGTGTTGACGAGGATGTGGTGAAAAAGGAACACACATACATTGCTGGTGGGGTTGCAAATTAGTGTAGCCACTCTGGAAAGCAGTATGGAGATTCCTCAGAAAGCTTGGAATGGAACCACCATTTGACCCAGCTATCCCACTCCTTGGCCTATACCCAAAGGACTTAAAATCAGCATACTACAGAGATACAGCCACATCAATGTTCATTGCTGCTCAATTCACCATAGCCAGATTGTGGAACCAACCTAGATGCCCTTCAGTTGATGAATGGATAAAGAAACTGTGGCATATATATACAATGGAATATTACTCTGCAATGAAGAATGATAAAATTATGGCATTTGCCGGCAAATGGATGAAATTGGAGAATATCATGCTAAGTGAGATAAGCCAATCTCAAAAAACTAAAGGATGAATGATCTCGCTGATAAGCTGATGAGGACATATAATGGGGGGTGGGAAGGGTTAGCATTAGGTTTAGGGTTAGTTTTAGGGTTAGGGATAAGGAGTATGGTAAGAATGAAGGAAAGAAGGACTGTATAGAGGGAAAAGAGGGGGGGGAAGGGTGGGAGGAAGGGAAAAAAATAGTGAATCAAACATCATAGCCCTATGTAAATGTATGATTACACAAATGGTATGCCTTGACTCCATGTACAAATAGAGAAACAACATGTATCCCATTTGTATACAATAATAATAAAAATAAAAAATTAAAAAAAACCAACCTCCGCAAATTACCAAGACTATAAGCAACCTAGAAGAACCTGTGTTAAAATTGAATAAAATAATAATAATGTTTTATAAGAAGGGACTTGGGATGTGTTTCAGTGGTTAAGCACCTTGGGTTCAATCCCTGGTACCAAATAAATAAATATATAATAAAACCACAATAAAAAAAATTGCTATACATATTACTATTCCAAACAGAGGATAATACCTGGAAATTCTAATGCAAAATTTCCAGTAGGTTTCATGAAACTGCTTCCTCCATTCTTTCTCTAGTCTTTCACCTGAACTCTACTGTTTTCAGACTTGGTTCAAACAGCTCACTGCAGGTTATGACACTATTCCTTGAATGGCTGCTGGAGGGTCAGATGATGCAATCCAGAAACCTTAGTACCCCTTGGGGTAAATCTTGACCAGTGAGAAACAGGAAGGAGCTAGACAGATAAATGCCCACCTCCCTTTTTTTCTTATTTCCTGTAGATTATTCTAAGTTCTTTGACAAATGAACACGACTGCATAGAGACCTGTTGTAGACTTGCATTCCTCTATACTCCCAATCATTGACAATATAACCTTATGTCCACCTCTTCTTTCAAGAAGACTCACATGAAGGCAGTAATAAATCTTTCTAACAAATATATATAATAATAAAAATTGTGCATATATTTGGGATTTATAAAAGCAAATACAGTGTCTTTGTGTAAATAAAATGTCAGATTTTCAAATTTCTTCTTTGAAAATAAAATCTTATATTCTTAAATGTCAAAAAGATCGCAATTGAGTTAAATTAGTAATTACATAATATGAATTATAGTGAGGTATAATATTGAAATTGATTTCTGAGGCTTGACTCAAGGCATCAAGATATTTAACAAGCCAGGAATCTTAAAAGTTTATGGGCAGATACTAATATTATGAAGTGCTATGATCCTAAAAGAATCAGATACAATGAAAGTTCTCAGAACAAAGCATAAATGGTAACCATCTTCTGATGAGGTCTCATCTGCCTTACTTATCCTGTGTTCTCCTTATATAGATGTAATTGGAAAGACAGTTGCTTGAGAGGGTAAAATAAGAAGCGAAAGAAGAATTGAAGAATTATACTATAGTAAAAGAATCATCGTTTCAACTCTTCTCAGGGTTGGTTTAAGACATTTTTTTACTTCCTTTAATTTGGGAAAGCCATGAAGAAATGAAAACATCTGTCATTTTCTACAAACTTTTGCCTTTGCTTTGCAAATTTACATTTTTGAGCAAGGACTTCAAAAAGAAGAGGGCTTATATGTAGTAAAAGGTATGTTTCAGTTGGTAGAAAAGTGAACTAAAGTCCAAGGGAATTGGATTATTTCCCTAAGTCATGGCTAATACATATGTAAATTTCATTACATCACATTCAGTAATAAGAAGTTCTGGTGTGCTATTTCATAGTACAGTAGCTATATAGATAATAACAATGTACTGTATATTTTAAAAAGCTAAAAGACAAGATTTTGAATGTTTTCACTCTAAAGAAATCATAAATGTTTGAGGACATAGATGTGTTATGCAATGTATACTAATATGGTAACCCATAAATATGTATCATTTATGTTTTATCAGTTCAAAAAATTTAAATTTAAAAAAATGAAAATTTAACTGTAAAAATAAAAAAAAATTGAATATCCGACAGTTCTATTGAAGTCATGAACATCTGTGGAAATCAGTTTTGATAATTTTTTAAGTATAATACAGCTACTTTATGAATATATTATGCCTTTCTAATGAATACTCACTGTTTTTCTAAGCTATCATTAGATAGCAAATAGATGGTTCTGAAAAATACATTTAAGTTTTAGGTGACTTTTCAGATGTCAAGATGCAGTCTTGGAGACAATGATTACAAAAGTGATCTTCAACATATTTTCAAAGTGTAGGGCCAAGTCAAAGATTTGTGAGATTGTCCTCCTCGACACCTTCATCTAGAGAAGCAGAGGTATAGCTAACAGCTTGCTTGAAAGGCAGAAATTAATGCCCTACTCCATATTTGTTCTGTTGGGCCTGTGTTTTAACAGTGGTTCCCAAGCTTGAGAAACAATGCTTTTACAAACAATATAGAAATATTGAACCTAGCTAAAATCAAGAAAAGCAGTATGAGTTATTTGCTGAATGCAGAGATAAGAAAAACTGGTTTCCATCATATGTATTAGAGTTTTCCAGAGAAGTAGAACCAGTATAGTATGTCTTGTGCTGTGAATGTTTGTGTATGTGTGTATGTGTTTAGAAAGAGAAAGAGAGACAGAGACAGACAGATTTATTAGAAGGGATTAGTTTATGTGATTATGAAGGGTGATAAGTTCCAAGAACTACTACTGTCAGCAAGCTGGAGACTAGAAGAGCCAACAGTGTTGTTCTAATCCAAAATCTGGCAGCTGTGAGATCCAGGAACAGAAATTCCCTGTTGTACCAGCTCAAGGCTTTGAAGCAAGAGAAAAATCCCTTTTACTCAGCCTTTTTATCCCTTCAAGGGATGGCATGGGTTGGATGGGGTCTACTCACATCAGAGAGGGCAATCTACTTTACTCAGTGAACTGATTCAAATGCTAATTTCATCTAGAAACACCCTCACAGACACATCTGGAATACCGTTCAGCCAACTATCCAGGCATACTGTGGTCTACTCAAATTGACACATAGAATTAGCTATCACATCGAGCAAGAACCAGAACTAAATGAATGTATGTCCATCATAAAATGTAACTTTAAATCACTGAAGAACTAGCCACAGCTCAACCTTGGGATTAAGAAGGCAAACTTCATATAGTTGAAGCTGAACTATTTCTTAGACTTACATACAACATTTAGATGGTTTTAAGAGAAAATGACTCATTTAAATCTAAAAGAGATGCAAATTATAATACCTTCAGGCAGATAACTCAAATGCAAAAATCAGAGCATATGAGTAAAAAACTACTTCCAGAAATATAAACTTAGTGCAAGCATTTAGCAAGAGAAAACATGGGTAATATGGGATTTTGTAGTTTTAAATTTTAAGTATTAAATTTGTTTTTAGTGTTCAGATTTCCAATCTGAAATCAAACATATATCTTTGGCACCAAAATATTAAAATCAGAAATTATCTTATTTTGGACCCTCTATCTTAGAAAAAAATATTTTTTTCTGAAGTTTCTTAGTTTAAGACAGTAGTACTCAAATAAAGGTAGTCATGAACATGATCAAAACCTTGCAGAATGATTTGTATCTTTAGGGAAACAACTTCTAAGATATTTGTAGAATTCTGGTTATTAATATGTCTTAGTGTCCTATAATTCAATAACATCCATTTGTAGTTTTTATTCATGTTGTTAAATTTCTGAAAGAAAATTCAACAGGGGAATTATAATTTATTTTTATAAAATTTGAAATCAAAGCAACTTTTTTTTTTTAAATTGGTCTTTAACCTCAAAATTTTGAAATCTGGCTCAGGCTATTGTTTCCATTTTGAAAATTAACTTCAGCTCAGGAAATCAGACCAAACTGTGCTGTGCCAAATGAATTTCTCAGTCCCAATTTCACTAGGAATGTGCAAATTACAGCATACGTTGGTATAAATTCTTTTAAGAATCTTGCCAAGAAATATTCAGAGGATTTCAATAGATTATAAGGAAGTTCATTCAAGACTTTTTTGTGCAATTTTTGTCAGCTAACTGATTTTCTGTTTGAACATTTCCATAAAAGGATTCAGCACCACTTCATAATAAAACCACCTAACCTCAGCTTAGGAGTGCCAACTACCAACCATGTTGTGCTTGCAGTTCATCAATCAAGACTGAACTGTCCTTGGTCCAAGGCAAGGCTACACATCTTCAAGAACAGTATCCCTTCTAGCCTGCACCTATTTCCCTCCCCTTCCTTGCAATAATAGAACTGTGCCCTCTACCTATAAAATCATCCACTTCTAAGTATTTATGAATCTCAAAGAAGATGACCCAACTTCCAGCTTCCAGGGCAGGATTTGCTAATCTAAAAATAATTCTTTCCAGTGATTAGATTCAGGAAAGTTCTCTTACTTTTACTGAAGTAAAAAAATGTGTTCAGGACCTCATTAATCAGTCAAGTTGCTAATGCCTAGGTATAAAACTGACATTGAGGATTCCTCTGGTACTTAATAAGATATGAAGTACTGAATGCACTGATCCTAACTCTCTCTTTCTCTGGACTTTCTGCATGAAGCATTATTTTTCCCATTTCTAAGTCAATTCAAGTTGGAATTTTCTATTTCATGCACCTGAAAGAATCCTATATGATAGGTGAAGAGCTTCACTTTGAACTTTGGAACACGATTCCATCCTATTGAATAATGAAATGAACTTCAATTCATTAAGAGTAGCAAAATGCTGAACCCTTACATTTAATTACAGTAGTAGATACAGCGTTAGAAGGATCATCCCTTTGCCAGGTCATCTATAGACACTTTTACCAATACTATTCGGTTTATATTAACATTCATAAGAAGCTTTTCAAAGCAAAGATGTAGTCAGTTTCTAATGCTGTGTTTGTCATGGTTGTCATGTCCAAAATTTTTTTATCATGTAAGAATTTTGTCAAAATAAATACTGTCCTTAAGTAGAAATATTTATGTCTGGATTCTCAATGCTGATCATACAAAAAAGACACAAATGATTTACCTTTCTCATGTAACTTGTTCTGGAAATTCTGTTAAATCTTCCACATACTGATAAGTAGTGTTGCTTTCAAGAATTAAATTAGAAATTATCATTAATGGTTTCAGATTCACCATTTCTGCTCCATTTAATAGATCTTACCTTCCAAGGGTTTTAAATATTCATACAATAATTTTACTTAAGACAAAACTGCATTCCATAATAGGAACAGTGTTTCTGTTACAAACATGTAGGGGAAAAAACAAAAACAAGTTGTTTAAACTGTAGTTTTTTTTTTCTAACCTTGGTGATGTTCCTTTTTTTTTTTTATCACAAATCTTCTCAAATACTTTTCACAGTTCTGACCAAAGCAATTATGTTTCATAATAATGTTTTCTTCTGTATTTTTCTGACACCAACATGTTGGTTTTATACACACAATGAATAGTGTCCTCTTCAATTCCAGTATAAAGTATGTGCTATCTCATTTTTCTCTTAAAAATTTATTGCCTTCTCACTTTTATTTCCCAATTTTGAGAAAGAAATATTTTTCTTACCAGAAAACAAGAGTGCAAATACAGGGACAAATGGCAATTCACACTATTTCATTTCCAAAGAAGCAATGAGAGTTAGTCAGGGCTGCAGAAAACTAGAGAGAACACGACTGAGCTAAAATGGGCATGCCATGCAACTCCAGCTAATTATGCCACCCTGGAATCTGATCCAACTGCTGCCGGATTCCAGTTTGCCACAGAAACTGGAAATCATATTTTTATGTGAAACCTCTAATTTTAAAAGATGACAACTAATTTGAATTTGAACAGCTCCATTTAGACCAACATTCTAAAAACCATGGAAAACATATCTGTATACCAGGTGTACACTTTGGACTTCGAATGTGAAGCCACTAGTCTAAACGTTAATAAATGAATTTGAAAATTCATCAGGGAGATACCACGAGGGAATTACCAGCAGGCTGTTTGCTGATGGGCTTGAATGCCAAGGTCTCTTTTTTAAATGCAAACATTTTTATTTTTATAAAAGATATTCTTGCACACAATATAAAGAGTAGAATAATAGAAAAAGGTTTATTATACTGTGAAAAGCATCAGTTTCCTTCCTCAAGCTCATTACCATTTCACGGTCCACAAATGAAAACTATTTCCAAACTAGTTTAGTCATTCCTTTTGTATTTGACTTTTGATTTATTTATGTATAAAACGTGGTGGTTGATGTGATTTTGGGATATTTCACTTCTAGACATCATCTACTGACTTCCTACCATGGAAATTCTCTACACCCTTTATATACCTTATACCCATCCCATTCTTGCAAAGTACACTTGAACATCTATACTTTTCTTCCCCTTATTCTCCATATTTAGAATTACATTAAAAATATTAAGAATATATAAATGCTATTAGTAACTGAGCCATTCAGTATTCTATGATTACTTTCTCTTTCTTACATAATTTTTTTATTTTCCCTGGAATTCATAATTTTTATTTTTGCATTTTGCTTAGTTTTATTTTGAAGATGCTTTGTCAATACATTTATTGTCTTTGTGAAAAAAAATCTTCATAGAAAATTACTGCTTGGTATAGCTCTTAGCAGTAGAGTCTTGAGCTCTGAGGTTTGCCTTCTTTAAGCTATCTGTTCCTTTTTCTGGACAAGGAACATTTTGGGACACTTTTCTTCTCTTTAACTTCTCTCTTGGTCTTTTTTTTTCATAGACTTGATTTTCTCATACAGCAACAGTACCTTTCTTTTATCTCTCCTCCGTCATGTCTGAATTATGTTGTTTTTTTATGTACAGGGAGAATCATTTCTTATAAGCATCTTCATTGTCTTTCATTTATATAGATGATCTGCAATGTTCTGACCCATTGTTAAGGTTTGGATGTGAGGCATCCCCCAAAATCTCACGTGTAAGGCAGTGCAAGAAGGTTCAGAGGAGAAATTATTGGATTGAAAGAGACTTAACTCAATCAGTGATTTAATCCCCTGATAGGAATTAACTGAGTGGTAATCAAAGTGATAGGGTATGGCTGGAGGAGGTAGGAATTAGGGCATGGTTTTGTGTGCATATTTGTATACAGCGAGTTGAGGTCTCTCTCTGCTTCCTGATCACCATGTGAGCTGGTTCCCTCTGCCACATTCTCCAGCCATGGTGCCTGGCCTCGCCTCCAACTGGGAAGAATGGAGCCGTCCTTTTATGGACTAAGCCCCCTGAAACTGTGCACCATCAAATAAACTCTTCCTCCTCTACAATAGTGCTGGTTGGGTCCTTTAGTTACAGCAGTGAAAAAACTAACTAAAATACCCATGATGTGCTTCCATGTGCTGCCTTAAATTCCTTGCTTCTAGATTCATAAGTAGGGATTTATTTAGTACTGGGAGTGAAAGATAAACCTCCATCCACTGCTCCCTCAGAGGCCCCAAATCTTGGCCACACCAGACCTATTGAGAAACCTGTGGTCCAGTAGCCAGACAGTGCAATACCCTGCAGCATGATTTGTCCTGCCATCTTTCCCACTGTAACTTGGCAGGTTGTGCATAAACTGCACAGATTATCATGCTCCCTTCTATACTGGCATATTTAGTCTGATGAATGGTATCTTTCTTCATTAAATGAACTATCATCCTGAATTTGAGCATCTTGTATTTTTATCCTAGATTACTAAGTGTCTATGACAATATTAATCAACTTTACCTCTTGTCTCCTTTGAATTGCACTTTGGTCTCTTGAAATAGGCCTTCTCCATGACAACTTCAGCAAACCTCCTGCAGAGCAGAGACCTGTGCCCCCATGTGGCTTCACACAGACCTCTGCTGAGTTTTTTGTTTACTTGTTGCCAGCTCACCCTCCAAGTCTCCTCCAAGTTTCTTAATATCTTGAAGTATACTGAATACACCAAAAACTTTTTTCTAACTTTCATCAACTTGAATGAGTTGCTATCTGGGCTGCATGCTGTCATTCTGTAATAATGATCATAATTTTTATTGTATGGGAGACTGTAGAATCATCTCATTATCTTTACTTAATAAACTCTCTTTTCAACTTCATTTTCCTGACCTTCTATTGAGTTATTTTAGCCAGTCTATAATACCTTAAATTTCCAAGAGTTTGTTTACTTTTAAATGTTCCTTTTTCAGTTTGTCTCATTTAATGGCTGCAGTTTTTGTTTTGTTGTTATGGCTTTCTTCGTATTTGTGGTATGTGGCTTTCTTCTCCTTCTCCCTGCATCTTTCTTCCAGTTAGCCCCTCCCTCTCTCCCTCCCTTCCTTCCTCCCTTCCTTCCTTCCTTCCTTCCTTTCTTTCTTTCCTCTCTCTCTCTCTCTCTCTCTCTCTTTTTTTGATTTCTTTTCCTGCCCTTTTTTCTGTAGGACAGAGCCTTCTGGTAGATGCTTGCTGCTCCTTGGATTTCTGCTTATGTTAGTAATGGGTGGCATAAAATTTGCTTGGACATTCTGAGCATGAATGGATTTGGTCACCTGTGGTCAATGTGATCATAGAGAAAGATTAGTTGTGGAAAATTTATACTGTCAAATATCTTTAGAACTTTACCATGAATTTATCAAAGAAAAATTTTTCTAAACTCTGCCAGGAGGGTTAGGACCTGGCTTCCTGCTAAGGGAGGCAGAAGTATTTATGGTGTATGCATACATGGAGTTATCCCTGTTTTAAATAAATTGCTTCCAGTGAAACCTGGCAGTGTCGCCCAAGTGAATTACCCTCATTAGTTTAAACATGAGAGAGAGAGAGAGAGAGAGAGAGAGAGAGAGAGAGAGAGAGAGAGAGAGAGAGAGAGAGAGAGAGAAAAGCAACATCCTATTTGGGGATTGTGGAGGAATGGAAGGAATGGGGTGAATTTCTGGTTATGCGATATAGGGAGGAGATTTATAAATACTGCTTTTTAGAAAGACTAACCAATTCTTTTTACCTCATTTTTACACATTTCATGTTCTCTTCCAGTGGTTCCTAGGACTAAAAACTCCTAAATTTGGGAAGAATTTTTCTATTTTTCTTAAATGTGTATGACTTATTTAAGTAATTTACAGCTTCCACATTTTTGATACTTTGTCTCCTCTCTCAGTATCCATCTTTACTAGGATTTGCAGACCAGTCCTCTGAAATGCACAAAATTGATGTATCTTGGTTGGTTTTTTAGTCTGCAGACTTAGGAATGAATGGTGATGGTGATGGTGAGGATGATATTGATAGGAAGTAACTGGGGGCACATTCTGTGTAAGACCTTATTGATGCTTTACAGGGAAAATGTCCTCAGTATATTTAAAACCTGTATAAATTGGACACCATATCCATTCTTTCATATTTTACCTCTGAGGGAAATGTGGATTAGATAATAATGTACACCTTTCAGTGCAACATTTTTACCAATATTTTTATTCATCATTTCTATTATCTTTCCATGGTGGCTACAATGGAAAGTGAGGTTGCACAGTTTTCATGTTCATTGCTTATATCTAGCTTTGGTGGGAATGTTTCCAACTTCTATCTCTAGTTATGAGGTTTTTCACAGGTTTCTTACAATTTATAAAATAGTTTCCTTCTACTTTCAGCTTGCTAAGTGATTTGTTTGTTTACCCATGTGTCAGATTAGGGCTTATTGTATTTTGCCCATTTTATTAATTTTCTAGTAATTATTATTTTACATTAATAATGGTCAATTATATTAACAGATTTCCCAATATTGAACCATCATTGGATTTCCACAATTACTCTTATTTGCTCCTAGTATGCTATGGATTTCATTTGCTTAAATTTAGCACGTTTGCAACTATTTCCATACCTAAATTTAAAGGACAATTTTCAGTGTTTGTGATAGTCTTACCTGGTTTGGTTTTACCTTCTGAAATGCTTTGGAAAAACCAGTTTATTTCTTTTTCTTTATTTTTATTCAATTTTTTCCTACTTATTTATTTACAGGTGCCTACACAAAGCAAGAAGCACTGTTGTATATCTTTATTTGTTTACTTGCAGTGCTAGGGATAGAACCCAGGGTTTCTTGCACCCCAGGAAGACCCTCCAACACTGAGCCACATCCCCAACCTCAGTTGTTTTCTTTATCAGAGCAGTTTGAAACTGGAATTGTCTGTTTATAAATTGAATACTACTCATTCTTCTGCTCTGTTAAAAGAGAATACCATAAAATATATATGTAGAAGGCAGACATGGTGGTATGCACCTATAATCCCAGTGACTGAGAAGGCTAAGACATGAGGATTACAAGTTTGAGACCAGCCTCAGCAATTTAGTGAGCCTCTGTCTCAAAATGAAAAATTAAAAGGAGTGCATATGTAGCTCAGTGATATCCCTTGGGTTCAATCCTCAGTAACAGACATACACACACACATACATTATACATATGTAATGGAGAGAAAGAGAGAGAGACATACAAATGAAGACATGTAACAAATTTATTCTATAAATTGTACATAGTACTGAGATGATGGAGAAGTTTGAGAGAGACATTGCCAACCTGAACATTAGATGATGATTTTCATAAGATAAGGCTCCTTCATTTTCTTGGGGTTTATCAATCACAGGTAATAATTTCACTGATACTTAGCTCAATGTACTATTCAATTTTACTTTTTCAATGAGTCCTCCATCTGCTTATGTATGTTGGTGAGTAATTGAATTAGTCTATATTACACAAATAGGGAGGGAACACTCCTGATTATCCCCTGGTGGGTCCCATGCTGGAGCTGCCTCTAACATAGCAAATACTACAAGTTCCAGTTCTGTGATTCTAACATTCAGCCCTAGAACCAGGACTTCAGTTATTGCCACAACTTTCTAGTCTTTCTTATTTGTTTCATCCAACAACTACTGGGCACATATTATTTCCACTAAAATTACTGCTTTCCTTTTTCAATTTACTTTAACTGATATATAAAAGCCATACACATTAATGGACTACCATGTGATGACTCAGTACATGGATACACTGTGTGATATGTAAGTGAGAATAACCATTTATTTTCTCATCATTTCTTTATGGTGGAAATTTTTAGACTCTTTTCTTCTAGCTTCTAGAAATGTACATTACATGATTGGTATCTGTGGTCATCCTACAGTGCAGTAGCATATCAGAATGTCTCAGTACTTTCTAACTGCAAATTGGTATCCATTGATGGCAACTGTTCCACTCCTGCCCTCCCTGGTCTGTGGTAACCTCTATTTTTCTGTCAACTTCTATGAGATCAACTTTTTTAGTTTCCACAAATAAGTGAGCTCATGCAGTTTATTTCAAGATTAGTTTATTTCACTAAATTTAATATCCTCCATACTCATTCATGTTGTGACAAATGACAGAATTTCATTCTTGTTTATGGTTCAACAGTATACCATTGTATATAGGTACCATGTTTTCTTTATTCATTCAGTAGTTGATGGACACTTTGTTGTTTCATTTTCTTGGCTATTATGAGTAGTGCTGCAATGAACAGGTAGGGTGTGCAGATGCCTCTTCAATATATCAATTTCATTTCTTTGGATATATACCCAATCAAGGGACTGCTGGATCATTTGGTAGTCATGTTTAATTTTTCAAGGAACCTCCATACTGTCTTCCATGATGTCTGCACTAATTTACATTCCAACCAAAAGCAAACAAAAATTGTCTTTTCCCCACATCCTTACCCCCAGTCATCTCTATAACAATAACCATTCCTATTGGAGTGAAGAGATATGACATTTCATTATGGTTTTTATTTGCATTTCCATAATGATTAGTGATTTGGAGCACACTGCTTTTTCTTTGTAGATTTTTTTTTTGTTCAATGTGACAGCTTTAGGCAAACTTAGAATATCTGTCTATTTTCTTGCATATTTGGGCATTCCCCTGGAATCATCACATACTGCTCTGCTTATGTTCTTCACAAGGTTCCCATCTCACTAAGGGTGAAGGTCAAAGTCAGTACATCTTACAGTTGCCTCAAAGACCCAGCTTCACACTCCTCCAAGGCCTCATCTCTTACCACCTTCAACCCCCACTGCTTGTTATAACCACATGTGTCTTTTTACTGGTTCTTTAACTTCAAGTCCACTCCCACCTTAAAATCTTGCACTTGATATTCTCCTTGCCATTCTTCTTACCAAAAGCACTTTAACATATTAACATGCTTCTACCTTTATTTAACTCAAGTGTCTGCTCAGTTGATGCCTTCCCAGGTTGCCATGTATAATATGCAAGTTCCTCTCAGTCCTGCACTAACTTTCTTCCTTATCCTTCTTTACTCTTCTTCATTATGCACAATATAATCTGAAGTGTTGTACATCTGCATGTTCCCTTGGCTTTCTGTTTCATCCCCTAGCATGTTTGCTGTTTTATCCCTCATTAAGATTATTATTATTATTATTATTAATTTTTTTTTTTTTTTTTTTTTTTTGGTGCTGGGGATTGAACCCAGGGTCCTGTGCATACAAGGCAGGCACTCTACCAACTGAGCTATATCCCCAGCCCCTCATTAAATATTTGCTGCAATACTTCTCATAAGGTATTCGGTACTACTCCTGTGCTAGTCATTGTACTTAGACTTTCACTGTAGTTCATGGTCACACCAGTTTCTTTTTGTATATTACATCACCAGATTTTTATTAGTCTTTCTTCCATTCTTTCTTTCTTTTGTTCAGGGATGGGAACCAAAATCTTGACTTTGTGCATGCCAGGCAAGCACTCTATCACTGAAACATATCCCCAATCTGACATTGCTAGATTTTTGAGTAATGAGATTATGCAAAATCCCGATATGAGTACATAAGTATAGAACAAGTAAATAAATGAACATTGTTGCATAGGACATGAGTTATTTAAGGTGATAATAAAAAGCATTCTTAGAGGAATAAAGAATAAACATTTTGTAGAGTCATCAAATATATAGAGTTATATCTTCTATTTAAGCAATCACAATGTTGATTGTAACAATAACAAATAAATTGAGATTTGGGGAGGACTTGAGTAAATCTTTGTATCTGCTACACTTAGTAGTTGGAAAGTTCTGTCTTTATAATTGAGGCCTTTTAGATTGAGTCTAGGATATTCTGAGACCTGGTTTTTAATGAATAAAATAATGTAAAAACGAAATAGAATGAAGTAATAATTTTCCTGAATATCTTTCCCCAGGGAAAGTTCTGCTTGTTAGTACCAGACTGAGTTGATCTTGAAAGCTTATTAAGAGAAAATGAAAGATTTGTAAATGGTTCTGTTTGTTTTAAGTAAGCCTAGGAATGCATTATTTTTATTCCCTTGGGGGAAAATATGCAGCAACTTGATTCTTCTCTTTCCACTGTAGAAACCAGAAGAAATTTTCTCCTAAGCATTTCCATTCTTTTTACTCCAAGTACTCTATGAAGTATTTTAGCAGCAAAATATTCACTAAAAGAAAAAGGGAAGTTACGTGAATATGAAACAAAAATAAATATTTAAATTATTTAGTGTGGAAAACAAGTCAATATGACCTACATGATTTATACTTTTAAAAACCTACTGAGATTTGCATAGTAACCTCACAATCAGTTGTTAAAGGTTTGTGAGAATATATAAAGGAAACCTGTTTGCTTTTGTCAGAGTGCTGTGATTGAGATATATTGATTATGTCAACCATATGATTTATTCTAAAGCCTGCACTTTTATGTATTTTGGTCTGCATCAAGAATAATGAACTGACAGTTTCTTTAAATTCACCAACAGCTATTTGACTTTCTACTAGTGTGTTTTACTTAATGAATTTTTGTGGTGTGATAATTAGAGAATGAAGATTTTGGAATTTTTATTCTTATCTGAAAATGCATGCTTCATTATTTGAGGTGAGTTCTTTTTTTAAACTTTTTTAACCTTTATTTTATTTATTTATTTTTATATGGTGCTGATGATCAAAACCAGTGCCTCACACATGCTAGGCAAGTACTTTACCACTAAGCTACAATTCCAGCCCCAGAGATGACTTCTTTTTATGTAGCTCTTTTTCCTTGAATAAAACTCATCAGTTCCATCTATCAATTTTCTAAATATCAAAATACATCCTTTATGCCATTAGTAAATACATCTGTAAGTATTTTTCATTCTCTAAATTCAATCATAATCCTAC
This sequence comes from Sciurus carolinensis, assembly GCF_902686445.1. Lineage (NCBI taxonomy): Eukaryota > Metazoa > Chordata > Mammalia > Rodentia > Sciuridae > Sciurus > Sciurus carolinensis. The sequence goes on from NC_062218.1 coordinate 109,621,176, forward strand.
TCTGACATACTGAAAATTAAAGGAGTAATTATCATTACCAACACATTCTGGATAAATAAAAAAGGAAAAGAAGAAAGGTGAAAATTGATTGATATACATAAATGTACAAATTACAAAACCAAAAAATTGAACAACCATGGGTAATTGCTATAGTTGTTTCTATAATTGGTCATAAGGCTGTGACAGGGATTTATAAGCCCCATGTTTCTCAGCTGGTTAGATTTATTGACACAGACTTTTCTCTCTATGAGGACTCAGTTTTTGCAGTTTTTGTATTGATTTGTTTGAAACTTGCATGAACACTTCCAACTGGATGTGGAGATGAGAGGAGGTAATTCATAGAAACTCCTGAGTTTTCAAAGGTACTTCTCACTGCTGCCCCTTTTTTAAAAATTTTTTATTTGTTCTAATTAGTTATACATGACAGTAGAATGCACTTTGATACATCATATATAATGGAGTATAATTTCTCAATATTCTGGTTGTACACAATATAGAATCCCACTGGTAATATAGTTATATATGTACATAGGGTGATAATATCTGATTAATTCTATTATCCTTCCTACCCCCAGATTCCCTCCCCTCCCTTCACTTCCCTCTACCTAGTCTGAAGTAACTTTATTCTTCCCTATCCCTGCCCCCTTAATTGTGAGTTAACATCCACATATCAGAGAAAACATTTGGCCTTTGGATTTGGGGATTGGTTTATTTTGCTTGGGATGATATTCTCCAGCTCCATCCATTTACCAGCAAATGCCATAATTTCATTCTTTTTTTTTTTTTTTAGTGATTTAAATTTTTATTATGAATGTCATTTTTAGTTAACAAATTAAGCATTTTTTTAAGACTGATGCTTCTGTCTCTCATATAATAAATAGCATCAGTCATATTCACTCAGAGAACAGTCACCACCGTCATCAATCCCCTTCTTAGCTTTTGGTTCAGGGGCAAGAGGAATATCAATGGCCAGATGGCAACATTAGGTCAATTGAACCATTATGTAGTCCCTGGTGAAAGCATTTTTCCTTTGGAAACCAAGACTTCTAAAATCAGTCAAAGCATAGCTGAAGAGAGTGGAAGCAAAATGTTTATGAGAGGGTTCTTCAGAGAAATAATGAAAAGTAACTTGTATTCAGTTGCTCTATTCTGGCTATGGAAAAAAATTAGACATAGGTTTTTGATTCAGAGCATATAGAGCATCTGGTTGGATAGCACCTCAAATTTGCAAGTTGTTTCACCCAGCTGTTGTCTCTTTTTGAACAACTGCACAATTTTATGATGAATTTTAAGTTATCAGTTTTTATCAATATTACACAGTAAATTTTCTTTGCCAAAGGTAACATATAAAATAAATAATAAGTGAAAGTAAAGCATTCAGAATTGTTTCAGATTGTCTAAGAATGACGAATCCATAACTGGAAAGGATTTATCTCAGCATGTGCAAATTTCTCTCCATCCATGATGACACTGCTGACAGTGCTACCATTCCCCCTAAACTGGTAAAAGAACATGAATTTTTCCTTCTGCTCTTAACAGACAAGGCACTTGGCAGTGCAATTAGCCAAATCAGCTATGGTAGGGAGAGTCAAAATGGTTGAGTCTACATACAACTTCCAGTTTTGCTTATGAGGCCACTGTTCTTATCTACCTATTGAGCAAACAAGCAGTAAAATATTGGGAGAGAGACTCAAAGATATCCATAGAATTTGTTCTACTGTCCATCTGATTATTTAAAATCTCATCTTTGGACTGAGACATGATTGCAAGTTTGAGACCAACCTCAGCAGCTTAGCAAGACCTTGTCTCAAAATAACAATTAAAATAAAAAGGGATAGGGATGTAACTGAGCAAATAAGCACCCCTGGGTTCAATCCCAAGTACCCCAAAAATAATTATCTTTAGTAAGTTCTAATAATACTCACATGGGACACATATTTTCTTAGGCTCTGGGCTCATTCTGGGAATATCACACTTAAACTGCACTAAAATATTTTTCACAGTCTTCAAATCCTGTTTCTTCAAATTATCTGAGTCCCATCCAAACTTTGGCTATTATATGTTAATTCATAGATCTTCCATCTTTTCCATCCTTTCCAGGTCATCCAGATATGTCATCTGAAGACATAGCTAATAGGGTGTAATTACTGCTTCATCAGTGGCCAAAGATAACACTGAGGTACAGCAATTATGTGGCAATTCATATCAGGCTGGGGCCAGCATTTAACACTCACCTACCTGCAAATCGATGGGAGCTAAAACTTTCCTTAGTCTGTTCTGTTTTAGAGATTGTGATGCGTCCATAGTTGCATGTTGAAGGATATATAGCAGAGAGGTGCAGGAGAAGATGTACCTAGAGTATCATCAATCACTTGCTCAGACAATTTACTTTGAGATCCACTTAAGGCCAGTCTTAAATGTACCACTACCAATACCACCTGGCAGAATGTTGACCTGGGTGCCAAACATTTTGACTTAATGGAAAAGATAAAGCCTATTTCATGAAACACAGCTGAGGTAGCATGATTATTTTGTACTCTGATTTGATGTTTTGTCATGAACAAAACTCAATAGCTACTTCAAAAAGAAAAGGGAAAAAAGAAAAAATATATATGTGAATATGTATGTATATATGCATATACACATATATATAATATACATATATGTGTATACATATATATATATATATATATATATATATATATATATATATATCTAAAGAAAGCATGACCACCTAGGGGCATGTGATGTAATTATCTTTAAGGGTTTTTATCACCACTGACACAGACATTTTAAGCAACATTATTTGGATAATAAGGCCAAAGGGATTCTCTTTCATAAGTTACTCACTAGTGATCCTTATATAAAATGTGCTATATAATATATCCAAAATCCAAAGAGACCCATCAAACATTGTCCCTCTTTTTACACTAGAGGGTGCAAGAATAAGTTATCTGTCTGTCATACTGGAAGGAATATTCCATTATGCACCAGACTATTGTAATATCTAGAAACTACTATTTTGGCACATCTTGAATGAAAATCGCTATTCTTAGAATACCAAAAATGTTATTGTTAAATTCTTTTAAATTTTTTAAGCCCAGTCATTCCTATTTCACTTCTAACTTCCAAAATGAGTTTCGGCTGCCCAGAGGTAGGTGGCCAAATATCACATTCTTTACCTGCCTTCTCTTTCTGTAGTAGTTTTCAATTCCACTTCACTTCTCAAGTAAACTGCTTACACTGAAATCTCTGTCTCCAGACCATTTCTAGGGAATCCAAACTAAAAGCCGAGATGGAACATTCCTAAATGACTGTTCACACTGAGCTAGGATCATCTAGTCACCTCTAACACAGCCTGGTCTAAACCAGAAACTTCACAATGCAACATGATAACAAAGTCCAAAAGATTTATTATCTTGCTCCTAGAGTCTTCCCAACAGGTTTCTAGCAATTAGATATAATAAAAAGGGAAATGAGATTGTTTTTTCATGATAAGTATTTGTAAATGTAGTTTGGGGTGTAGATCAGGTGTTTAGACCCCACCCTAAACTCCAGACCTAGGATAACATGTCACATGGAGATGAACTTTAACAAAGATGTAGGGCCTGAATCCCAAAACTTGGATGGGAGAAACAGGCTTAGCTATGTCTCTGTTGTCTGACATAGTTGATTTTCTGAATTGGAATTTTCCATGCTTCCTTTTGCATACAACGAAGCAGAATGAAAACATTTTAACTTGGCAGTATTAATAAGTTTAGCATAGGAACCCTAAAGCTACTTGGAGAGATCTATGCTTAGTATTATGGAACAACCCATCTATTAACATTCTATTTGTACAGTAAGATGTTTTATATTTTAGCTCTTCTTTTTTTTTTTTTTTAATCCAAATTAATTTTTTTTTATTGTGAACAAATGGGATACATGTTCTTTCTCTGTTTGTACATAGAGTAAAGGCATACCATTTGTGTAATCATACGTTTACATAGGGTGATGTTGGTTGATTCATTCTGTTATTTTTTCCCCTTCCCCCCACCCCTCCCATCCCTCTTTTCCCTCTATACAGTCCTTCCTTCCCCCATTCTTGCCCCCCTCCCTAACCCTCACTCTAACCCTAATACTAACCCCTCCCACGCCCCATTATGTATCATCATCCACTTATCAGCGAGATCATTCTTCCTTTGGTTTTTTGAGATTGGCTTATCTCACTTAGCATGATATTCTCCAATTTCGTCCATTTGCTTGCAAATGCCATAATTTTATCATTCTTTATGGCTGAGTAATATTCCATTGTATATATATGCCACAGTTTCTTTATCCATTCATCAACTGAAGGGCATCTAGGTTGGTTCCACAATCTGGCTATGGTGAACTGAGCAGCAATGAACATTGATGTGGCTGTATCTCTGTAGTATGCTGATTTTAAGTCCTTTGGGTATAGGCCAAGGAGTGGGATAGCTGGGTCAAATGGTACTTCCATTCCAAGTTTTTTAAGGAATCTCCATACTGCCTTCCAGAGTGGTTGCACTAATTTGCACCCCCACCAGCAATGTATGAGTGTACCTTTTTCCCCACATCCTCGCTAACACCTGTTGTTGCTTGTGTTCTTGATAATCGCCATTCTGATTGGGGTGAGATGGAATCTTAGGGTGGTTTTGATTTGCATTTCTTTTATTACTAGAGATATTGAACATTTTTCCATATGTTTGTTGATTGTTGTAGATCTTCTTCTGTGAAGTGTCTGTTCATTTCCTTAGACCATTTGTCGATTGGATTATTTGTAGTCTTGGTGTTGAGTTTTTTGAGTTCTTTATAGATTCTGGAGATTAGTGCTCTATCTGAAGTATGATTGGCAAAGATTTTCTCCCACTCTGTAGGCTCTTTCTTCACATTGCTGATAGTTTCCTTTGCTGAGAGAAAGCTTTTTAGTTTGAATCTATCCCAGTTGTTGATTCTTGCTTTTATTTCTTGTGCTATGGGAGTCCTGTTGAGGAAGTCTGGTCCTAAGCCGACATGTTGAAGATCTGGACCTACTTTTTCTTCTATAAGATGCAGGGTCTCTGGTCTGATTCCGAGGTCCTTAATCCATTTTGAGTTTAGTTTTGTGCATGGTGAGAGATATGGGTTTATTTTCATTTTGTTGCATATGGATTTCCAATTTTCCCAGCAACATTTATTGAAGAGGCTATCTTTTCTCCATTGCATATTTTTGGCCCCTTTGTCTAGTATGAGGAAATTATATTTGTTTGGGTTTGTGTCCGTGTCCTCTATTCTGTACCATTGATCCACCTGTCTATTTTGGTACCAATACCATGCCGTTTTTGTTACTATTGCTTTGTAGTAAAGTTGAAGTTCAGGTATTGCAATACCCCCTGCTTCATTTTTCCTGCGAAGGATTGCTTTAGCAATTCTGGGTTTCTTATTCTTCCAGATGAATTTCATGATTGCTTGTTCTACTTCTGTAAGGTACATCATTGGGATTTTAATTGGAATTGCATTGAATCTGTATAGCACTTTTGGTAATATGGCCATTTTGACAATATTAATTCTGCCTATCCAGGAACATGGGAGATCTTTCCATCTTCTAAAGTGTTCTTTAATTTCTTTCTTTAGTGTTCTGTAGTTCTCATTGTAGAGGTCTTTCACCTCTTTTGTGAGATTGATTCACAAGCATTTTATTTTTTTCGAGGCTATTGTGAATGGAGTAGTTTTCCTAACTTCTCTTTCTGAAGATTCATCACTTATGTATAAAAATGCATTGGATTTATGAGCATTGATCTTGTATCCTGCTACTTTACTGAATTCACTTATGAGTTCTAAGAGTTTTCTGGTGGAATTTCCTGGTTCCTCTAAGTATATAATCATATCATCAGCAAATAGGGATAGTTTGAGTTCTTCTTTTCCAATTCGTATCCCTTTAATTTCTTTGGTCTGTCTAATTGCTCTGGCTAGAGTTTCAAGGACGATATTGAATAGGAGTGGTGAGAGAGGGCATCCCTGCCTTGTTCCATTTTTTAGGGGGAACGCTTTCAGTTTTTCACCATTAAGAATAATATTAGCCATGGGCTTAGCATAGATGGCCTTTACAATGTTAAGGAATGTTCCCACTATCCCTATTTTTTCTAGTGTTTTGAGGATGAAGGGGTGCTGTATTTTATCAAATGCTTTTTCTGCATCTATTGAAATAATCATGTGATTCTTGACTTTAAGTCTGTTGATATGGTGAATTACATTTATTGATTTCCTGATGTTGAACCAACCTTGCATCCCTGGGATGTAACCCACTTGATCATGATGCACTATCTTTTTAATACATTTTTGTATGCGATTTGCTAAAATTTTGTTGAGAATTTTTGCATCGATGTTCATTAAGGATATTGGTCTGAAATTTTCTTTCCTCGATGTGTCTCTGTCTGGTTTAGGTATCAGGGTGATATTGGCTTCGTAGAATGAGTTTGGGAGGGTTCCCTCCTCTTCTATTTCATGGAATACTTTGAAAAGTATTGGAATGAGCTCTTCTTTAAAGGTTTTGTAGAACTCGGCTAAGAACCCATCTGGTCCTGGACTTTTCTTTGTTGGTAGGCTTTTGATGACTTCTTCTATTTCATTACTTGAAATTGGTCTATTTAAATTGTGTATGTCCTTCTCGTTTAGTTTAGGCAATTCATAGGTCTCTAGAAACTTGTTGATATCTTCGAAATTTTCTATTTTGTTGGAATATAGATTTTCAAAATAGCTTCTAATTATGTTTTGTATTTCAGTCGTGTCTGTTGTGATATTTCCTTGTTCATTCCGAATTTTGGTGATTTGGGTTTTCTCTCGTCTTCTCTTTGTTAGTGTGGCTAAAGGTTTATCAATTTTGTTTATTTTTTCGAAGAACCAACTATTTATTTTGTCAATTTTTTGTATTGTTTCTTTTGTTTCAATTTCGTTGATTTCAGCTCTCAGTTTAACTATTTCCTGTCTTCTACTACTTTTGGTGTTGGTCTGTTCTTCTTTTTCTAGGGCTTTGAGCTGTAGTGTTAGTTCATTTATTTTTTGAGTTTTACTTCTTTTATTAAATGCGCTCCATGAAATAAATCTTCCTCTAAGTACGGCTTTCATAGTGTCCCAGAGATTTTGATACGATGTTTCTTTGTTCTCGTTTACCTCTAAGAATTTTTTAATTTCCTTCCTAATATCTTCTGTTATCCATTCCTCATATAATAGCATATTGTTTAATCTCCAGGTGTTGGAGTAATTTCTTTTTTTTTGCTCTTTCATTTATTTCTAGTTTCAATCCATTATGGTCTGATAAAATACAAGGAAGTGTCTCTATCTTCTTGTATTTGCTAACATTAGCTTTGTGGCATAATATATGGTCTATTTTAGAGAAGGATCCATGTGCTGCTGAGAAGAAAGTGTATTCACTCTTCGTTGGATGGTATGTTCTATAAATGTCTGTTAAGTCTAAATTATTGATTGTGTTATTGAGATCTAAGGTTTCTTTGTTCAATTTTTGTTTGGAAGATCTGTCCAGTGGTGAGAGAGGTGTGTTAAAATCACCTAGTATTATTGTATTGTGGTCTATTTGGTTTCTGAGATTGAGAAGGATTTGTTTGACATACCTGGGTGAGCCACTGTTTGGGGCATAGATATTTATGATTGTTATGTCTTGCTGATTTATGGTTCCCTTAAGCATTATGAAATGTCCTTCTTTATCCCTTCTGATTAACTTTGGCTTGAAGTCCACTTTATCTGAAATGAGGATGGATACCCTAGCTTTTTTGCTGGGTCCATGTGCATGGTAAGTTTTTTCCCATCCTTTCACCTTTAGTCTATGGGTATCTCTTTCTAAGAGATGAGTCTCTTGCAGGCAACATATTGTTGGATCTTTCTTTTTTATCCAATCTGCCAGTCTATGTCTTTTGATTGATGAATTCAGGCTGTTAATATTCAGGGTTATTATTGAGATATGATTTGTATTCCTGGTCATTTGACTCATTTTATTCATTTATTTGCTTATTTTTGACACGACTTGGTTCCTCTTTATTTGAGAGTTCCTTTAGGATATCTCCTCCCTTTGCTGATTTGCTTCTTTGTTTTTCATATCTTCTTCATGGAATATTTTGCTGAGAATGTTCTGTAATGCTGGCTTTCTTTTTGTATATTCTTTTAGCTTTTGTTTATCATGGAAGGATTTTATTTCGTCGTCAAATCTGAAGGTAAGTTTTGCTGGGTATAAGATTCTTGGTTGGCATCCATTTTCTTTTAGGGCTTGAAAAATGTTATTCCAGGCCCTTCTAGCTTTTAGGGTCTGGATTGAAAAATCTGCTGATATCCGTATTGGCTTCCCCCTGAATGTAATTTGATTCTTTTCTCTCACAGCCTTTAAGATTCTGTCTTTATTTTGTATGTTAGGTATTTTCATTATAATGTGCCTTGGTGTGGGTCTGTTGTAATTTTGTGTATTTGGAGTCCTGTAAGTCTCTTGAATTTGATTTTCCATTTCGTTCTTCAGATTTGGGAAATTTTCTGAAATTATCTCATTGAATAGGTTGTTCATTCCTTTGGTTTGTTTCTCTAAGCCTTCCTCAATCCCAATAATTCTCAAATTTGGCCTTTTCATGATATCCCATAGTTCTTGGAGATTCTGTTAATGATTTCTTACCATCTTCTCTGTTTGTTTGACTTTGTTTTCGAGGTTAAATATTTTGTCTTCAATATCTGAGGTTCTGTCTTCCAGGTGTTCTATCCTATTGGTTGTGCTTTCTATGGAGTTCTTAATTTGGTTTATTGTTTCCTTCATTTCAAGGATTTCTGTTTGTTTTTTTTTTTCAATATCTCTAACTCTTTATTGAAATGGTCTTTTGCTTCCTGTATTTGCTCTTTTAACTGTCGATTGGTGCGTTCATTCAATGCCTGCATTTGCTCTTTCATTTCATCGTTTGCTTCCCTTATCATGTTGATTATGTACATTCTGAACTCCCTTTCTGACATTTCTTCTGCCATGCTGTCATTGGATTTTATTGATATAACATCCAGATTTGTTTGAGGCATTTTCTTCCCTTGTTTTCTCATATTGTTCAGGTATCAGTGGACAGCAGAGATGTTGCAGATTTCCTCTATTGACTTATAATGTCCCTGAAGATTGCTAGTGTATCCCCTCTTATCCTTCAGTAGCCTGAAGTCTTAGAGGAAGTTGATACTTCGGTGTTCCCCTAGGTAGCTGCCTCTCTAGGGGTGGTGGTCTTCAGGTGGGGTATATTCCCTGCTAGAGGGCAGAGGTGCCTCTACTTGTTGACCAATGGTCATCCAAAGGGGAACTAGACTGCGGGCTGAGGCAATGCCTGTTTGGGCCTGTGTCTCTGGTTTTACCGTCTTTGTGGGAAAACCTCACTCGGCGGGGAAGACCCACCCGGTGGGGAGGTCTTGCTAGTCCGTTCCCCTCCTAGAGGTTCCCCTCAGTCCACAACTACCGCCTGGGCAGGGCAGCCTTCCCAAGCAGCGTTTCCAGGGGCCTGGACCTACCTCCTGGGCTTGGGAGCCCTGCCCTTCGCAGACGAGTCTCCTTAGGTGGCCCCTCCTCAGAGAAGCTGCCCACAGTCCTGGAACCTTCGCTCCACCCCTCAGCTGGTCTCTGTGTAGCTCTTTCAAGAAAAGGTGCTTAGATCCCTGGCTCGGACCGTGCTTTGCACCTAATCGCCTAGCTATGCGACCCCTCCTCTGAAGAGTCACTTGGAGCCTGGTACATATGCTCCAAGCCCCAGTGACCCGTCACTCGTCTCTTCCTCCAGGCAGCCACCCAGTGTTCTGTGTGGGCGCTTGGAGACCAAGCCAGTCACTGCGCACCTCCACCTCCTCAGGACAGCCCCCTCCCTGTTGTTCAGGCGGTTGCTGAATCCAAATAGTTCGCCACCCAACTTTTTCTCTGGCAGCCCCCGGAGCCCTGGCAGATTGGTCCAAAAAACCAAAAAAACAAGCGGTGTGCTGCTCGGCCTCCTCTGCAAGGTTCCCCACTTTCCGAGCTCACTGTTCCAACGGGGGTAGGTGTGTCTTGCTGCCTGGGCAGGGCAGCCTTCCCAGGGGCCCAGACCTACCTCCTGGGCCTGGGAGCCTCACCCTTCGTAGAAGAGTCTCCTTAGGTTGTCCCTTCTTAGAGAAGCTGCCCGAAGTCCTGGAACCTTCACTTCGCCCCTCAGCTTGTCTCTGTGTAGTTCATTCAAGAAAAGGTGCCTAGGTCCCTGGACCGGACCTTGCTATGCACCTAATCGCCTGGCTATGCGACCCGCCCTCTGAGCAGTCACTTGGAGCCTCATACATATGCTCCAAGCCCCAGTGACCCGTCGCTCGTCTCTTCCTCCAGGCAGCCACCCGGTGCTCTGTGTGGGCGCTTGGAGACCAAGGCACTCACTGCGTACCTCCACCTCCTCTGGGCAGCCCCCTCCCCGTTGCTCAGGCGGTTGCTGGATCCAAACAACTCGCCGCCCCACTCTTTCTCTGGCAGCCGCTGGAGCCCTGGCAGATCGCTTCAAAACCAAGCGGTGTGTCGCACAACCTCCCTTGCAAAGTTCCCCGCTTTCCGAGTTCACTGCTCCAGCGGGGGAGGTGTGTCTTGCCGCCTGGGCAGGGCAGCCTTCGCAGGCAACGTTCCCAGGGGCCCGGACCTCCCTCCTGGGCTTGGGAGCCTCACCCTTCGCAGACGAGTCTCCTTAAGTTAGAGAATCTGCCCGCGGTCCTGGAAACTTCAATCCGCCATTTTTCGCTCTGCTTCGCTGTCCCTATTTTAGCTCTTCTTTTAACCAATTTGGACAAATAATCAAATTTCTTCTCCAAACATGTACATTGTGTATTACTGGGATTCTACATATGGAAAAAGTGGGCTGGTTTACTAACAGAAGTTTGTAATTTTTCATAAATGTAGTGTAATATTAATAATTTTGTCTATCATTGTAGAGACTGAAATAAATCTCTTTCAGTGATAGTGTGACAGGTCAGAAGACACTAGATGAATTAATCATTTTAATAAAACATGGGCATTTTGAAAGTTTAAAAAACAGTACCTATAAAATTAAAATATATCAAGAAAAGCAGTTGTTTTAGATAATATCCGGTCCAATTCATGAACCAACCTTCTTCCTTCTCATCCCCTCTCTTTGGTAATACATAACAGCATTTAATATGCCAACTGTAATACTGGAAAGGGAAGACAGTTTTGATGTCATCCTACCACATTCTGATCAGCACATGAACAGACCCTGCCATCTTAAACTAGCAGGTAATAGTAAGACTTACAGACATCAATCCTTGTCCTTTGCATCTTCTGTGCCCTTCTTGCTCTCTTAACCATATCTCCTTCCCTCTTGGGACCCTGTTCTCATGCTTCCATCACTGCTATGGAGTATAAAGATCTCCAGGAATCTTCCCTCTGAACTGTCTGCCTAGACTACTGCCTCAGTCACTCCTTGGGTACTTGTTAAATTCACATCTAGGTGAATTTAACAAGTACCCAAGTCAAGGTTCAAAAACGTTCTTAGACTACATATTCTGAAATGGTCATCTGGAATACTTTTCTTATGTATGGCTTATGTTATTAACTCTATATTTATAGTTCTCTTGTTTTTGACACTTGATATGAGAAGTCCATCATTTGGAATTCAAGAAAGCCTTTTCTCTGACTCTTGAAATTGAGAGTTGCTGCTTTTTAGACTGTCATTTCTATTAAGAGCCTAATTAACATTTTTGTTCCAGCTATATTTATCTTTCACATTAATCAGGATATACATAAACGTAGTCTGCTATCAAAAAAGCAGGTTAAGTTAATGATGCAAAGATACATAAGAACACAATTCATAAATCTCACTATATTGCTTCTGCTGGTAAGGCTCCTGACAGGAAAGGGAAGGCACACTCAAAGTTCAAGAACTGAGAAAGTTTAAGGAAAGAAGCATTTACTAAGCACATTTGAAGTACGGAATGAAAGGGAACTATCCTCTTTATATAAAAATTCAGTGACTATTTTTTAAAGTACAGAGAGCAATTCTGTGTATTTATTTATTTATTTTAGTATATTGTATTGTTCATATATACTTGCATGTGTATATATGTATATGTATTTAGATATGCTTGTTTGTATAGCTGAGGGATTGCTTATAAGTAATAAATAGTTCACTATAGCCAGAAAGTGGTCTTCAAGTGGAATTTGTGAACTAATGGACTCATATTAAGACTTTGAAAAATATGAGTACAAAGTAAATATTAAGGAATTTAGTTCAAGATCCTCATGTTCTCTGAATTTGATTTCATGAAGATGATGAGTCTGATGAAGTGTTTTCCCTTTGCAGTCTCAAGGTAGGTAGAGATTCAGGCTATTATGTCCTGCATTGGAATGTTTTAAATTTCAGTATTTCTTTTAGTGGGAGAGAGACTAACAACTGTAATTTAAAGAATTTATAAGACTTTCTATAAATGTATCATTCTGAGGGAAAGAATTAGTTAGACATAGCTGTGTCCTTAGCTAGAAGAACACAGCAATTGTTGAGCCATGTCCTAGTAGGGAATAAACTAGAGGAACCAGATATTCACCTATTTATTTACCGCCACCCGCTGGTCTGATGCTAGTTCCTGGTCTCAACTGGAACTGGTCACAAGCCATAGGTTAAGAAGAAGAGTTGACGCCATTCTTAAATAACATCTTTTAAGACAAGAGTAGGGAGAAGAGAGGAAAGACCTAGGGGGGACTGGTGAGACTATACAGCAAATATAACAGCACAGTTACAACTTCTTTTCCAATTATATTTTTTCTGATCTTAAGGGCAGCATAATTCTTGCTTTACTATGTTGTCGTGTATGTATGTACATACGCATATATATTTTTCCCTTTCCATAATTTTCCTTGAAAAAAGTTGTATTTTTTTTTTTTGAGGGAGAAAGGTAGCCAGTGACCTCAATCCACCATATATTCCAGTTGTATGCCAACTGTTACCTTCAATTTCTTCAGTCCTTCATCTTTCTAAATAGTTATTATTCATTTTAATAGGAATTATTATATGATATTGTTAACTATTGACTAAATTAATACATAAGTGAGGGAAAAAAAGCTCTTAGAAAGTATTTCCTGTTTTTCTTCCCATGTGATCTTCCTTTGTTTTCTCAAAGACCCATATTTTAACCTCTATACATACTATCTTCATCCACTCTGTTGGTCAAAAACAAAACACTATATACTGAGTGGCTTATAAACAGCTGACATGTATTCCTCACACATTCAGGAAGCAGGAAATCCAAGACCAAGATGCTGGCTTCTTATGAGAAATTGCTTTCACATAGGTGGTCATCTTCTCACACTAACCCAACTTGGCAAAAGAGGTGAGGGAGCTCTTTGGATCTATTTTATAAAGAAACCAAACCCTCTTTGAGAATTAGACCTAATCACCCTGCTGACTTAATCACCTCCCCAAAGTTCCACATCCTAATACCATCACCCTGGGTGCAAAGTTTGCAGTATATGAATTTAGAGAAGTCAGAGCACTCAGCATATAGGCAAACACTTTCACTCTGCATTATAATTGTTGCCATATATTATTTATTTTTTTTATTTGAGGAATTTAGCAAAGGGCCTAGCACATAGTAGGTCCTCAGTAAAGGTTTACTCAAGTAATGAATTCCCTTTCCTCATAAGGAATATTTCATCCCTAGTAAACAACATAGATTATAGGCTTGTTATATCTAATCCAATGATCAATATCCAACTTGTAAACAGCATGTCTATATTCACCTCTCCATTCCCAAATGGCCTTGCTTTCAGTTGAATGTAAATGACTACTTTACTTTATCACCCATTAAGTTTTCGTCTGAATTCTCACATTTCTTTCTGATTCCTCTTATTTTCTTGAGTGTTTTCTCCATCTAGTCAAAAAATTATGACCATTCTATATTTTTGCTCCATTAATCGCTCTAGATACCCTTAACTTCCTTTACTTTTTTTTTTTTCTTCTATTGCTTTCCTCAAACAAGATTATCTTTCATCTGGAGCTTTGTCTTCTTATCTCCATATAAGCAATTAATTAATTGTCTATGTTGATATTAATATTGTCTATGTTGATATTAATATTGTCTATGTTGATATTGCATTCTTTGTTCAACCTTACAATATATCTACCTAAAATGATTGAACTTTAAAGCAAACACGGCTGCATTAGTTGAATTGATATGTAGGTTTTTCTATCATTAATAGAAATTATAATGCATTATATAATTAATTGATTTTTAAAGATGTAAGTCTCATCTTTGTATTTATGAATAGTGCCATGAATGGTTGTAACTATCAAGAAAGTAGTGATAGACTAAATTTTAGAGAAAAGCTTTCTTTTTATAAGTAAGCAGAGTCATATAACCATTCACATTTGGGAAAAGATGCCTGGTTTGGGTACAGGTCAGGATACAGTGAACTTTGGAGAAATTTTACACAAGAAAAACGAAATCACCTGAATTTTGGACAATACTATAGAATAGCAGGATGAATTGACTTCGACAGAGTCAAATGCAAGGTCAAATATTCGGTCAAAAATTCTCCACCATTGTCTATTTTTCTTTTTTAATTTTATTTTTAGTGCATTATGGTCATACCAATAGTGGATTCATTTTGATATATTCATAAATGCATATAGTGCAGTTTTCTCCTTTTCAATCCTCAGTGTGTTTAGTTTTGCTATGAAAATATTAGAGGAAGAGCTACTGATCAGGAAGAAATCACACAGTACATTATCAAGATGATTGAATTCTGCAGCCTAGCTAGAGTTAAACTTAAGTTGAACTAAAAATATGTAAAATTTCTGTCAATCCTGTCCCTATACAAATAACAAATGTTTAAAACATATGGAACCTCAGGGATTAGGATTTGAGTTAATCACAGGTAAATTCAATTCATTTATAGATTCAGCCAAGTTACAACTCAACATAAGCTGAATGGAATCTGAATGGTAGCCTTGAACCAAGCTTCTGGGCACACAGGGGGACTTGGACTCTGGGACATAAACAAAGCACACATATTCATTTTCCAATGTTCTGTTATATGCAATTCACAGAATGCAAAAACTATAAAATATAGACACAGGACAATGTTACTAAGAATCAAGAGGAACTGTAAGTAGGAACAAACTCACAGATAAACAAGTTATTGGAATTAGTAGGCAGATACTTTAATATGATATTCACAATATGGGATATTAAGAAGTGGAAAAAATTAGATCTTAAAATTTCAGTAACTGAAATAAAAATTATAATGGAATTCCACCCCCCAACTCTGGGCAGTGCTCAGTCTGCTTGGTACTTCATGATCCATGATAACTGAGTAAAATGGATGTTAAAAACAAAATTAAATATCAGGAAAAAATAAGAAAAACTAGCCTGTGCCAGATACATTGCAGAGGAAAAGAATTCTCAGATGGTGAGAGTATAAATAAAATAGAAAAATAACTTGGAACAATGCTTTGCATATACTAGTAAAGTTAATCATGTAACTATTCTATGTTCTAGCAATTACTGTTGTGGCCAAGATATACAGGAACATTCATTCACAAAAGGAATGTGTAAGATTTAGTCATTATATCTCAAAACTTCGAACAACTCAAATGTCTACCCATAATACAATTGATTTTAAAAATGTGATATATTCATAAAATGGGATATTATATAACAATGAAAAGAAACATTACTGCTGTATGTAACTACATGGATAAATCAGAATACAATGTTAAGGAAAGAAATTGGACTCACAAATGTACCTTTATATGAAACTTAGAATGAGAAAAACAAATTTATGTTGATGGAGTTTAGGATGGTGGCTAACTCTGGGTGAATGGTTGGTTATTTACTGAGAAGCACTATGTGGAAACAGCTGGGGAGGAGGAACACATCCTTGGTCTGGGTGGTGGTAATTTGAAGAAAAATGCAACAACTCATCAAACTGCACACTAGGATTTGTGTTTCACTACAGGCAAATTACATTGTAAGAAATAAAAGGAGGATACATTGTAGCATAGGTCATTACAGTACAGAAAAGATGTATCTGGAAAATTTATGATCATAGAGCTAAATGAAAATAGTAAAAAAATAAACTAATGAAAAAATAATAAATATGATGTGCTTAAGGAATTAACAGAGTATGGGACAATATCTATTAAGTGACCCCTCTTACCTTAGTTTAGAGGTCTTTTAATTAATTAATGTGGTTTATACACTCTGGAATTCTAGCACCTCTTACAGAATCCTTGATATTTCACCTCCCAGCTGTGGAACCTGGGACCAGACCTTGATTTCTATATTTATATGTCATCATTGTAAAATAGAAATAATAATATGTGCTTTATAAGATTATTATAGAACAAAATGAGAAAATATTTATGCTGTAATTAGTGGAGTGTCTGGAAAATGAATAGACCCCAATATATGTTTTATAATTATTTCTAGTATTATTCAATCCTGTATCCTTTTCAGATATAAATATAGTTTGAAAATAGCCCTAGTACCTGTTTTAAAGAAGGCCAGAAATAATGAATAATTATTTCACAGTAAAATATTTCTGAGAATTTATTCTAAAAAGGGAAAACATATGTAGGGAGTGTTTTAGTCAGTTTTCATTACTAAGATCAAAAGACCTGACAAGAGCAATATGAGGGGAGGAAATTTATTTGGCACTCACAGTTTCAGAGGTCTCAGTTCATATAACCAACTCCATTGCTCTGGGTCTAAGATGAGACAGAACATCATGTCAGAAGAGTGTTGAGGAGGAAAGCAGCTCAGGACATGGAAATAAGAAAGCAGAGAAAGTTCTGCTCACATGGAATAAAATATAAACCCCACAAGCACACTCCAGTGATCTACTTCTTTTAATCACACCCGACCTGCCTATAGTCACAGACCAGTTAGTCCATATCAGTGGATTAAGACACAGATTAGGGTGAGGCTTTCATAACCCAATCGTTTCACCTGTAAACCTTATTGCATTGTCTTACACATGAGATTTTGGGGAATACCTCATATCTAAACCACTACAGGCAAACTTGAACTTCCTACATGGGAAGATTTGGGAAAGGGAAAGTAGTTTATACACAGATGCATGCAAAGAGAAAATTTTATAAACAATATGTTGAAATTTTTCACCAAAATTGAAGATAAATGTCAGGAACTTGAACGTTTGATTATGGAAAAAAAATTTGAAATGCTTATGACCTTATTGCTCCCAGCTAGCACTTGTTTACAGAACAAATTCCACAGTCCTTAATATGTCCCGTCATCTTTATCTGGTCTTGTATGGAGAAGATAATTCCTACCTGCTCTTTTGTGCCTAAAAAGAATTTACTCTGACTTCACTGAACCACCAATGCATTTTTATAAAGTGGAATTTTACATATTTTGTACAGATTCTTTGCTTTTCTTCCTCTTTTTCTAAACCATGAGTTCCTTCAAAGCAATAGTTCAATTTTAATCAACTAGTGCCATAATGGGAGGAATACAGTGTACACACTGAAACCATCCTCAGAGTGACTAAACAAGTATAGAATCAATAGATGACGAGGCTCACACAGCTGTCTGAAGTTATTAGTAGCATGCATTCTTCAATTCAGTGTATAATATGAAGGGCAAGAGAGTCAATATTTGCCTAAGGGAAGAATGTTGAAAAAAATAGAGAAACATATTTTGTTTATCATTTACAGAGCAATAAGCAACTATTTAGAGCCATTCATCAAAGAATACTTAAGGGGAAAAAGATGATGAAGTATGATGGGCTTCAGGTTAAAAATAGATATTATTAATATTTTTACTATAATGGAAAAAGGAAAGGAAAATAATTATAAAATTCCATTCTTGAAAATTAAAATTTCCAAACCTCAGAAATATTGGAATGCATATAAATTGGAACTGTTCTACATTAAGAAAAGCAAATAAAAAATTTAAAAGCAGAGAAAAGAGGGTGACAGATAACAAGGAAACGATGACAGGATGAAAAATTGCCACAATTATAAAACATGTGTGTATTGTCTATTGGAGTATCATTGATTTTGTTTGGTTGTAGGAAAATTTTACACAAGTATTATAACTATAACTAGCATTTTTTTTATCTAAGAAGATTGTCTTTTTTTCTTTCTTAAGTTATTTTGTGAACTAATGTTGGTTTACTGTGTGAAAGTGTTAAGATATTTAAAGTGTTTTAGAAAATTGCTAGAGAAAAAACATCTAGTTTAATACACTCTTTTGAGACTTTAGGAGTATTTTTGTGTCAATTTAATACTTTTGTCCAATCAAAGTTTTGATTGACATGTCTCCACGTCATGGCCTTTGCAACATGCGAGGAATCCTTATGTTTTTCTATGAGATTTTTTTTGGCGGTGGGGGGTGGGTACCAGGAATTGAACTCAGGGCCAGTTGATCACTGAGTCACATCCCCAGCCCTATTTTATATTTTATTTAGATACAGAGTCTCACTGAGTTGCTTAAACTCTCACCTTTGCTGAGGTTGGCTTTGAACCTTCAATCATCCTGCCTCAGCCTCCTGAACCACTGGGATTCCAGGTGTGATTTTGACAGGTGATAAAAACACTTTTATAAAAAGTGTTTGGTTACATGCCCTTTAAAACTCTTTTTCTTGTTATTGTTATGAGAACATCCACCTCTTCTTGAACAACAACAACAAAAAGATGCAACAGATGGTCCTTTTTGCAATACCTCAGTGCACCATTAGACAATCTGGTCTACTGCCAGGACTGAAATTTCAAGTTTTGAAGAGAGTCAATATCATTTTCTCTGTTTTAACTCCCAGTATTCAGGAGAAGAAGAGATGAAAGAATTTTCCAAGCATGGAAAATTAAAAATGATAGATTAAAAATGACCACTAATTGTTTGCAATTATTATAAGAAGTAGGATATGAGTTTTTTGTCGCTATAACAAATACTTGAGACAATCCATTATTAAGAGGAAAGGGGTTTTGTCTCACAGATATGGAGGTTCTAATCCAGGATTGATGGGCCCCTTCATTTCTGGGCCTTTGGCAAAGCAGTACATCTTTGTCAGGAGCATATGGAGGAGCAGAACTTCTCACTGCAGAGCCAGGAAGCAAAAGAGTGAGGAGGGACCAGGACCCTACAATCCCCTTCAAGGGCATGTTCCAAATGACCTAAAGACCTCCTGCTAAGTTGCTTCTCTCAGTCCCCCATCTCCCAATAGCACCACCGTGGGCATCAAACCTCTAACATACACATCTTTAGAAAAGATTTAAAATCTAAACTTCAAGTGGAAGAGTGAAATTCTCCTTAGTGACTTACCCGATGCATAGAATGTGACAGATTTTTGAAGCTAGGTTACATAGATGTCTTTCAGGCCATGCTTAACTCTCTGGAACACTTGCTTTGGAAACTTAAGCTGCCATACAAGCAGCTCAACTACCCTGGGCAGTCATGCTATGAGAGGTCCACATCACATGAAACCCTTGAGAGTATGACACCATGCATGTGTCCATGTGTGTACCTGTGTGCATCAGTGAAGGGGGACAATGGGGTGGGCCAGTGACAGCATTGGTGGTAGTAGTAAGGAACTCCAAAGTTCTAGGTATGGGAGTGAAGATACCATCTTGGAAGTGGTTCACCTATTCCTATCCATCCCAGCAGATACAATATGGGTGAACTGAGTCCTTCCCAAATTCCTGACCTATAAAATGATTAACAATAAAAAATGCTGGTTTTAAGTCAGTAAGTTTTGGGGATAGTAGGCTATGTAGCAATAGTTAACCCAAACCAATGGAAGGTTAGTGAACATTTTTTGGAATACATTTGTAAAAATCAAAGTTGCTTCCCACATTAGCATTTTTTATCAAGGAAACCATTTGCTAGAACATTTTGGTAAAAAAATTATTACGTTGTAAAGGCAAGAAAAGGTATTTTGTTTACATGTATTAAGATTTCCAGAGAATTTATCCAAAACAGAACTCCTTATTATATAAATAACAATAACAAAAAATAGATTCTTTTCACATCCATCTTTTCTCTCTGAGCAATGATAAAGGGTCAGCATTTACAGTGACCTAAAAATTTCAGCTGAACAGTTTGTGCCTTTTTGACCTGACAGAGAATTGATGAGAGAAGAGGATGTTGAGTTCATAAAAATGACAAATGCTTCTGTCATTATGGGATGCATTAATCTCTCTGTCAGGAGAAGACCTTTCATTTGAAGGATAAGTTAAATAAAATCTTAATGTTGAAATTCTATTCCAAATGAAGATAAAAGTTTAGTAGCTAAGCTTTCATTCGGAATGAAATAATTTTTTAACTTGTAAGTATGGACATTTATCATTAAAATGTCACAATTCTGTCTAAACAATAAAATTTCAATGAGTGGGTATTGATTGAATAGTGAAACATGAGGAAATAAATTACACACATACACACACATGCACGCACACATACAGGCAGACATTTTTCAGGAAAAAGTTTCTAAAAGTTCTGTGGACAAAAGTATCCACTCAGATTTGTTTTACTCTTTTTTTTTGTTTGTTTGTTTTACTCTTACTATTTTTTTTATCAAGTATTATATTACTTCTTTCATTTTTCTCAATCAATATAAAAACAAGCCTTCAAAAACCCTAATTTCATGAGTTATTGACAGGTTAGAGAATTGTAAGGAATAAAGCAATACTACCACCCAATAACTAAGGATTAAAAGGAAGTAATACATTTGAAACAGGGACTGAGAGAAATTGTGGTTGGTTCCCAGTTTCAGCTCTGGATGCCACCAGAGCATGTCACAGACTGTCAAACCCTGAGAGTTGCTCTTCAGAAGGACAATAGTGGAGTGGTGGAAAAGAAGGGTTCACAGTATTTTCACATTTCCTCGAGGTCTGAACTTTCTGAGTAGAGAGTGCTAGCATCCGGGTGAAAAGATGAATGACTGGAAGCACACTTTGGAAGTTAAATTTAGATGCCCCAAGGATGGATTTACAGATTTTTCTTCCCTGGAAACTTTCATTTAGATTATAAAGAATAATGGTTCCAAAAATCTTTGCTTTCTCTCCCCAGAGAGAATGTTTGTATTAGAAAGATAAGGTCTCTCCTTATCTTGAGGGAGGATGGACAACTGTACCAGGTATCCTATGAAAGCTCAGGGATTCATCATTTGGTGGTTCTTTTTCTGTGGTAAAGACTTCCCCACTGTGCATACCACAATAGTGGTTCAGAGTGTGGCAAGCCAGAATTAGAAGTTCTATAAGCAAATAATGAGTCTGTTTAGTGCATATAGATCTCCTACATGTGGTCTACAAGGTAAAACCCCATCCTTGTGGAAATGTGATGTTGTTTGGGATTTAGTGTTCCTTGAATCTACTTAATCAGGTTTCTAGCCTTACTCATTTTCTGTAATATCTGAGAATAAAAAAAAAAATCATACTATTTGTTGAAAAATATCATTCAAGAAAAACTTAAGTATTTATTATTTTAAATAAAATCACATCAAATTTTAGCTAACCACCAAACTCTTTGGGAATAAGGGCTAAATGTAGGAAACCATTTGTCACTTCTTTGAAATGGTGAAATTGTTGGGGATGATGTGCAGGTTTTGCCAAGTTTACATCTGCAATTCTGGCAATGCCTTCTATTAGCTAGATCTCAATAAACTTTAACAGAGTAAGTTACAGTAACAGAGTCCTTGTGTGTGGGATCTGGGACTAGATAGCCATTCCCAAGTCTCATTAGAGAGGTGATTCATGGTGAAACTAATGTAAAACTAACTTGTAGTTCAATGGTATTTGGTAGATCCATCAAGAGGGCATGTGGTCATGATAGAGGAATATGGGTCTGTCTGGAGGCCAAAGCAGGAGCCAAAAGAGGACGCACTCCATTGTCTTTTGGCAGACTCGTAGACTGAAGTCATATGGACCGATTGGTAATTGCACACCATAGTGGAGGAGAAAGAGTGGGCCTGGAGCTAGCAAAGGTGAGAGTTAAGGTCATACTTCAAACTATGTGCTTTTTATATGACTCAGTTCTCTTTTATGTATATATACATAGGTGATGGATTATACATAGTAACTAGCCATTTGTTATCAGCTGTGACTAGTCACTTTTTCAACTGATGACCTAAAAGATACAGCCTTCACGTTTATTTTAGTTGCAAAGTACAAATGATTTCATACTTCAAATAGTTGACTTAAAAATTGTGTAGCTTGCATGAGAGTAAGACATTGCAGACCTCTGATCATTACCCTCTTCTGACTTTTTAGAGGGACCATTAGTCACTAACACATACTTGTGAGAGTGTAGGCTTTCATAATTTGCCCTAGTTGATATTTTACAAAATACAATTTAATAAATGCTGTAAGTGAAACAAGCAAGAATATTTTACCCTCAGAAAATAATGATAAACTCACACTAGTTCCATTATCCAAATGACACTAGTGAATGAAATAGAAATATTGGGTGAATGGCCTACATTGTCCTTTCCAGGGAGCTCCTTACCCTTGGTAAAAAGTCATCTAGTTTCCTGCTTGGCAGAGGTTCTTGTATCAGGCCCACACACCTTGATGGCAGTATGGTTTAAAGACATCCATTTGTGTTAGCTCTAGACCTATGCTGTTGGACCATCCTTTTTCCTATGTTTGGCTTCCAAGCAGGCTTTGGATATAGAAAAATAATAACATGAAGCAAACCACTGTGTCCTTATGAATTAATCAGAAACTGTTATCTTTGTATTAAGGAACTAATTGGAATTCTGTATGCAGTAAGATTTTATAATACAGATCAATTCATCTCAAAATGTGCTCTCGACTACTTGACAAGTTGGAGACTTGAGCCCACAAGAGTCACCGATCGACCCAGTGCTGTCCAGACTCCACAAAAAGGCAGAACCTCCTAAATCACGTCCTGAAACTTCAAACACAGGAGAGAGTTGAGAGTATGGGTTAGGGGACAGTACAAGGACACCCAGAGACACTGTT
Source organism: Sciurus carolinensis (assembly GCF_902686445.1). Classification (NCBI taxonomy): domain Eukaryota; kingdom Metazoa; phylum Chordata; class Mammalia; order Rodentia; family Sciuridae; genus Sciurus; species Sciurus carolinensis. The sequence goes on from NC_062218.1 coordinate 109,644,137, forward strand.
TATTTTTATACAGTTTTAAAAGGAATCTGTGCCTACTATTGCTTTGACTAGAGAAGAAAATAAGAATACTATCCTTGTTGATACCATAAAGGACACTCATGTGTGTTTGTGTTTGTGTGTACGTGTATGTGTGTGTGTGTGTGTGTGTGTGTGTTATTAATATTATGTGTGAAAAGAGTTCCTTCTTCCTGTGCTTCTTAGTATTTCACAAATATTCAGCTTATAGCATGAGTCAGGAATAAAGGGGTGGAGGTAAGATGATGAATGACACCGTGATTAATCTCCAAATTCATAAGACTAAATTAAATAGAAATGGTGAGTAAAGAGAAGAAGTATTGAAGAAGATAGGGAGTAGAGGAGACAACAATAGGAAGAAAAATAAACTGGGCCTGAGATGCCCTCTCTAATCAAGTTCATACACTTGGCATAATGTCCCTGAGTTTAGCCAGGCTCTTCTAGAACCTGAGGGTGCAGAACTGAACAAGATGCATTGTAAGTGTCCCTGTTCTTATGGAACATATTATTTTAGAGAGGAAGGAGCCAAGTAGCTATATATGTGTGTATGTGTGTGTGTGTATATATATATATATATGCTTATATATACATATTTTATATATATAGCAAAGAATACACAAGGCCTAATATAAATTAAATACCCTTGATAGAGGTATATGAGATCCTACATTAAAGTGATAACAATTACTTGATGTGAGTCAACATAAAAGTGAAAGAAAATAACAAAGGGGGAGATGTCAGCAAAAGGTAAAGATTGGGTCACCAAAAGAACATCTGATGAGATGATATTTGTGGTGAGACCCAAATAACATACAGGATCCAACCATAAGAATACCTTAAGCACAAACTTTCCAAGCTCAGGAAACCCAAAAATAGGAGCAAGCTTAGTGTGCTTAAAAGGCCAGGCAGAGGATAGAGTAATAGGACTAGAACACACCAGTCTGAAACTGAGGGGAGAGGACAGAGACCAGTCAGGGCAGATCACAGGAGAAGGTTTTACATGCCAGGATAAAGAGTTGAGCTTACACTGTAGTTACATTGAAAAACTTTAGACATTGTAAGAAGAGACTTAAGAATGAAATTATACATGATACAAACCCTGCATATTTCTGGAGATATGTAACATTACTAACAGCTAGTCTTCAAAAGTCAGTGTAGCTTCTTGAATGGAGACAAAATATTCCTAGACAATATTATAAAAGAGGCTAAATCCAGTGATTTCTAAGGAAATTTTAAGTTTTTAAAAATACATTAAAATTTAAAATTTAAACTGCATTTGGCTCCATGTGGAAAGCAAAAGGAAGCTGGTACAGTGCCCCTTTTGATCTAGTTTGACATGAGCTTTTTTCTAAAACATTGTTAATGTTTAAGATCATTTTACTGAATATCCACAGGAAATAATACCATTATTGCCTTCAGTTTTTAAAGATTCTGAAGAAATCACAGTGAATGAGAAATGAACTCAGCTGTTCTGCCCTGAGACATGGAGATGGTCCCTCAGGATAAGAGAAATAAAAGATCTACAGGTTAAAGTTCCAGTTTAGGAACACATTCCCTCCTAAAGATAGAGGAACCAATATGAAAAGCATCAAGGAATAAAGAAAACACAGAAAAAGATATAATAGCACAGAAGGAGCAAGAGGGAAGAGACTAATTCCCTCCCTGAAAAATTCTTCTGAAAAACCTTCGATTTCCATATAGTTAACATATAGTTTCCATATAGTTAACAATTTTTTTAAAGCTAATGATCTTTTCTGAGTAGAGACTACTCAGAGAAATAATGCCAGCAACCAATTTACAACAGAACTTGATTTTATTTTATCAAAATGTGTTCTTATGAATTGTCCAAGAATATTTGTTGTTTCAAAAATGACTTGATATTTCTCCATATGATTCAGAGTGAAAAATTGTTTCATGAACTAATAATAATAAAAGAATAAGTTTAAAAAATACCTAGGAATTATTAGAGTATAAATAATGAATCATGCAGAAAAATGCAAAGTAATATGTTTGATATACTTATTTATAATTATTTAAGAAGTTCAGTGAATTATGCATTTCAAAAACATAAACATATGATTATATTCCAAATGATATGAATTCTATGGAGTTCTGGTCTTTCTTATAGGAATTTGTCCCAGTGTGAGTCTCTTTTGCATAATATACTAATTCCCTCTTTTAGGATGTTCTGATGTGAACAAATCATGCACTGTGGCATCATGAATAATTCAGTCATTTTCTGTAGATTGCTGGTATGGTGGTCATGGCTTAAACAAAATGAGCTGGTATCCTGGCACATCGTTTCTAATAAGGCATTACTGCCTGTTCAATGAAAGAAATAAGGAAGGAAGGAGGATGGCAGGGAATGGAGGAAGGAAGAAAATCTTTCTGCCAGAAATATTCTGCCATAATTGACATGTTACCTGTATAAATGCATCTCAGTCCTGCTCAAAGGATGCCCTGGGGAATCTTTCAAGGTAAGAAGGTAGATACACAGTCCATCCAGTCTGACTTAGTGTGCATTAGGGAAAGTTGTGCTCTGGATTATCTATAACAGGTGGATGAAATCCATCTGAACTGAATTGAGTCCCAGCTGAAACACAGACATTTTCATTTTGGAGAACAAAATGAATCTCAAGATTCTGATTCATTTTGCTCATCTGAGAAATGGGGCTAATGATACCTATTTTCAATTAGATGAAGCTCAAGGGAGATGTTTCAGAAGCAATGGTGCAAACTGAGTAAGTACTTAATGAACAATAACTGTTATTATAGTAAGTCAAATAACATAAATTCACAATTTTGCTTTCCCCCATTTTTATTGAAGTAATTATTTTTTGCAGTGCTAGGAACCAAACCCAGGGCCTTAAGCATGCTAGGCAAGTGCTCTACCGATGAACTATATTCCCAGCTCTTAAAGTGATTTTTAGATGAAAGAACAAATAGGAGAAGTGTTTACAGACAAAGAGAACTTTCTTTAAATTAACTGCACATTGGATAAGGAGCAGGTATTAAGAGAAAAGACTGATTATGAGCAACAATAGTTTTCTTCTCTTTTTATCACATGCCCTATCTGAGCTCTTGAGCTTATTAAAAGAAATATTTGTCTCATATAGAATATGAAAATATAAGCATTATTGATATTGGGAGGGCATAGTGATAACTAGATGAAACATAATTTCTTGATATTCTTAAGTCCAATATAATAACAATGACTTACCAGAAAAACATTATATATATAAATATTACATATAAATATTATATAGGTATAAACTGATCTTTTAATATGAATTTGTTTTCAAAAGCAAAAGTTTCTAAAAAGATACACATTGTGAGATTTATTCATGAACTCTCTTCCTTTTAGTGAATAAATAATTAATTCAGTAAGTATTTTGATGCAATACTTACTCCAGTAAAATCTGAATTTAAAGTTGAACAGACTAAGAAATGGGAAGTACCAGGAGGGGAATCACAGAGTTCCAAACACCTTTGTCCTCAGCTTCTGGTCTAAATACTAAAGAGGCAATCAATGTAAAAGCCTCTGGGATTCCAGCCAACTAACAAGGATGGAAAATAAATTCCAACACACTTTACATAGACCAAGGTTACTAGTGAAGAAAGGGTTAAAATTTTTATTTTACCCTCATCATTCAAGTTTATGAATTATACAACAGTACCTTCTCAAACCAAGACTGGACACATGTATTCTAAAGTGTAGGTAGCTTGCATCAAGTCGTTCCTATATGTGGAAGACAGGGAGGAACTCAGTGGCACAGAAAAGGAAGGAAGATATGAAAAGGGAAAAAGCCATCAGCATGTTAGAATGTTATGAAACCAGGAGACAAATAAAAAGAATAATGCATTTTTATATTACTATGTTTTTAACATTTTATTTATCTCCAACTGAAGTGTTTCCTTGAAGAAACAGATGCTGGATGCCCATATCGTGGGCATGGGAGAGAAAGAGAAATAAATTTGAGGATGATTGTGGTAATAATGTTTAATAGATTAGACATTGAAGTTTATTGGAGATGGTGGCAAACCTTAAGGTTGGAGTGTTAATTTGCATTTATATATGAAATTTTGGCCCTGAGCTAATTTCGAGTAATTCAAGTTCAACTTTTTGATGCAAACATCAAAGCATAACAATTGAGACAGATTCACATTCCTGTATGTGAAACATCTATAGATATTAAATGCCTATCTATAACTGTACTGAAAGCAGAGAAGTCTCCTAGACCTTCAATTTTCAAACAGTGGCAATAGTAGAACCAAAGTAGAATCTGAATATGCCAGTGTGGTCCTGCCTCTGTCTGCCCCACAGACAGAGTGTGTTTAATATCTATAGATATCTTCTCTTACTTGGATAAAAGAAGAAAATGGGGTTTGGGAGGGGGTTTCTAGGATAGGAGTCTAGGAAGAACTAAGGAGGTGGAGAACACCCCTTAGAAGGAGGCCCAACAGCACTAGGAGGTATTGTTCACAGATAAGATCTCAATAAACGTTTGTCAATTGATTAACTTTACAGATAAGAATAAGTGTTATAGCATCATAGTTGTGAATTTTTCTTTTTTCTTTTAGAAGTCTTTCTTTTCATAAGGGGACCTTTTACTTAAAATTTTATCATTCTAAATTATCATCCTAGTTAGGCTTTTCCCAAGTCCTCCAGAATTGATCCTATAATAACTAGGGTTGGATGGTAAAGGTAAAGAAAAAGTGAAATAACCCTATGTAATGGTTAAACAAACTCAACAATCTCAACTTTTATGCCAATTTATGAGCAGAATATATAGGTTGAATTCGATTAAAACAAAATACTGTTATGCAGAATTCGAGGCTCAGACCTTGGTGCTTCTGAGGTCAGAAAGGAAGAGGGAAATGGACAATTGGATGTCAAATTGAAGTTGACACGAGAATGTCCTGGCAGCTCTGCGCCAGTGCCAGGTGGATTGCTGCTTGATGCAGATGCTGACTGTATCACCACCTGGGGGCATGAATCATTGCTGGTGTCTCACATCATCCTTACCATCTGTCACCATAAATTTAGCAGCCTGGCTGGCACCTGAACGAGGGTGTGGGGCAGACAGAGGCAGGACCACACTGGCATATTCACAGACTCTACTTTGGCTCTACTATTGCCACTGTTTGAAAATTGAAGGTCTAGGAGACTTCTCTGCTTTCAGTACAGTTAGAAAATTCTACTGTATGTTTGAAGATGATCAGGATGCTAATAAGTGAGAAAGAGGAAGGCAAGCAAGTCAGCAGCACTAAGGACTGACAAAAATATTCCCTTTGTTGTCACCAAGGACATCATGGTTTCCATTTACCCCATAAGAGCCATATTATAGACTATATACCTTCAATAATTAAGTTAAAATAGAGATCAAGTGAACAAATCTCCAGATTACTTTCACATCTCTTAGAGATATCATTAGGGCAAGCACACTAGGTTCCTATGATTTGCAGGACAACAGGTGCAATGACAGAAAGCAAGAGATAGTAGGGAAACAGAAGTAGCCTGGCCACATCATATAAAATGTGTGGGAGGCTCCATTTCTCTATATAAATGTCCTCAAGGCAAACACAGAGCTACATATGTGTTGTAGGCTACTTGAGACTTGTCTTGGTATATTTTACATCCACAAAGGTATTTTCTGTTGGGGTGGGAGAGAAGAAAACAAGAGGGACAAAAATTCTCTAGCTGTAGGATTAGAATCTTCTCTCTAGGACAAGGTGGTTACTCCCTGCTGTGGGTTCAACACGACAGCCTCTTATTTGAGCAATTCAAACTGTCAGAAGGGAACCCCATCTTTTGGATCCTAGTTCTGTAAGAAAAAAATGCTCAGGGCTGATTAAAACTGAAACCAGTGTGGCTCAGCCACAGGGCTGTTATCTAGAGATGGCCTCCAGTCTTCTTGTGCTAACATTTACAATTATTCTTTCCAGTGAGCATCTATTCCCTTTGATGGTTTATGAGTTCATACACCTTTGGGTATTTCAGTCCTGTATACAAACTTGGAGTAATGGGCTCAACTCTTAAGTACGGATATATTTCAGTATCAGCAAACTTGCTTATGTTGTCTGTGTGGGTAAAGTCACATAAAGAGCCAAGCAGTTATATGGTGGTATTCATCAGTGTGGACAGCTCTGTACTTAGCTGGATGAGAAATGTAAAATGACTACTGCTGGCATCAGAAATTTTTAGCATATTTTTCCAGGCTGAAGTGATGAGTGAGCAGGTAGAAGATTCCTTCTCTTCTCAAGCACAGTGCTATAGGAAGGATCTAGCAAAGTGGTAGAAAACTGAGATTAAATCCCAAGGAAGGTCTATCTGAGTTAACATCAGCAGCCTTAGCTCTACTCAAAATGAACATTTGGCAGAAATTCAATGATGGACCAAACATGCCTGTGGTGTCAGTTAGACATTTTCTGTCCCATTATTTTCTACAGCCCCACAATCAGCTGAGAAGCCATGCGTAGTATGCAGAAGGTGCTTCCCATCCATACAGTCATTAGTTTAAACCTTAACTCGACAGCATGACAACTATGAATTCAGGAAAAGTTCCTTAATGACCTAAGAACCTCCATTCCTTTTTTGTTGAATGTACAGTATAATATCAATATTCTGAGAGCTATGGTGAAGATTAAAGTTACAAGGAAAACTCAAGTAAAGTGTGATGTTGAATAGACAAGATCAATAAGATGACTTTGAAGGTCATTGAAATTGTTATTGGGATGATGTTTAAACAGGTCATTCATAGCTATCCAAATAAAGTAATGCTAATGACATATAGTTTAGTGTGCCTGCATATATAGTGCTTCGAGTTACAGTCACAGTGTGTTGCCCTTCAAACTTAAGGGCATTTAGGGAATAAATATTACCTAGATAGAAGAACTTTAAATTTTACTAACATCATCGCCTTGTATTTTCAGTCAGGGAATATCACATTACCTGAAAAAAAATTATAGAAAGTTTAAATACAAAATTATACAGTAGATTTTTAAACACACCTATAGTAACTCCTCAGTATAGTGTGCAAATGTGAAATTAAGTTCAAATGAGATTTCTGCATTCCCTTGTTTCTTCAATATATCTCCCTCAATATACTAGCACAGCTACTTCATCTTTTGGCAGCTGCCTCATGATTCTCTAGGACTGGCAATGTTTTAATCTAGACCTTTACATGAATTCTTCAGTAAAATTCTTTCATTTGTTTAAAGAAAAGAGCAAACTCTGATTTTTTTCTTCATTAACAGAAAAATTATTATTTGCTATTAGATCTTCCCAGATGTTGATTGTTACTGAATGTTAATATATGTACTGTTTAGGAAAATAAAACCTTCCAAAGAGAAGAGTCATGTAATGTAGAAAAATAAGCTATTTAAGGATGAATTGTGAAGGCCCAAGACAATACTGGAGCAAAGATCAATTCTGAATTGTTGGCCTTGTCAAGATGAGCATTTTAACAACCAAAAATGCCACTAATTTATTTTTAATGAATTTGACATTAAGATTATATGTTATAGTCAAGGAGACTGCCATCATGTTTTCCTCAACATTACGCAGTGCTATTTTTTGAAACCCTGAAAATATCCTCAATAAAAGAGGCTGTTAGCATGTAAGGAACCCATCACTAAAGACAAATGTTCTTTAGCCTTGTCGCCCTCTGTTCCAAATAGTAGCAACAATTAACCATAATCACTTTCACATTAACTTTGATGCAAATTATTTTCTCATTAGGTGGAAAAAGAAAATCAAAGTGCTATCTTTTGTGCACAAAGGGTGAAAAAATATGTATTTTCTCTGCTTTAGAAACTCTGGAAAGACATGCACACAAATGCATACACCCAAAACTCGTGTGTAGTAGGGGGAACATCTGGATGGATGGAGAGAGAGGCTGTTAGGCACAACCATTTTAAAATTTTGTTGGACTTTGGAAACATGCAAATGTATAGTTGAAATTTTTTAAATATACCTTCATGAGATCTTCTTGCATGGATATTCATTTTCTCTTACATTTCTTGAACACGATTATGTTTTCTACAAACTGGACACCATCCATTCCATTTGAAGAAAGAATGACATATGAAATTAGGCAGGCTATTTTTCTATGTGTCTTTTAGAATTGTAAAATTAATTTTATATTCATACTTTTCCCAATGATTTTTATATTTTGAGATATCTCCCAGTCCATATTAAGAGTAGTTTCTGAATTGATCTGGGGTCACCTGGTTCCCATGCCTGACCCAAGATTGAGAAGGAAATGCTTCTCTGAGATTCTAGATTACTGAATAAGGAAACTGCTCAGGTTTATCACTTACAAAGGTTTCAAAGGATAATACAGACCATCTCACAATTCCCTGTTAACTCTTTAGCCTGTGAATCAAGCATGTTTTGGTGAATGTGACCATTAAGAGATACATTACACATGACTAAAAGGAAACAACAAAACTTTTTCAGTGTTTTTGAAAAAGAATACTGTTATACCTGTGTTTTATTATAAATAAACAGGTTCTGTCATATTTTATCTTCTTGCCAGCAAATGAAGGACATTGTTTCATAAAGCTTCTAAAATGTACATGAATATTTAATTAAATCATATTTCCTTGAGAAAATAAAGTTCATTCGCATTTATAGCAGACAGTTGTGAGGAGCTCATAATTGTCGTAAGACCAGGGTAGCCAGTACCGGTTGCTTGTGGAACAAAACTCCTCAATTTTAAAACTTTTTTAAAAAATAAACATACAATCATAGGTGTTCATTTACTTTAAAAATTCTAAAGATGAAGAAAATTATTGTCTATATATTTAAGTCCTTGTATAAATTACAAAACTCAAGTTTATGTTACAGAGTCCCTTCCCCATAGGAAGCATAAAGCACTTTTGTGGTACCTTTCACCAGTAAGTATCACATTGAAGTTGACAAACGAAATAAAAGTCAATATTGCATCTTTAAGCCCTAAGACAACATTCTTCTAAGCTGTCTCTTGTGATGAATGAGCTTCAAAAGTCATTAGATTGCCATGATTTAACTCAATCTCAAATAAAAATATAGAAAAGTAATACATATATTGACTTCAGTAGAACTCTGAAATATCAGTGAACTGCAGACTCTTCTTGCTTGAGGTCCACAAACACCCTTTGGAAGACAACCAAGAGTATTTTCAGACCATGATAACAAAATAAAATTATAATAATAACAATAATAATAATAACAATAATAAAATAAAAATAACAATAACCAACAATGAGGTAAACTCCCCTTTAAAAAGGCAAAATGTGTTGCCTGGACTGTCAGGAGAGAGTTCGATTATACCTGACACCCAAATGTTTTTCTAACCAGAGTTCAGCCAGTTGCATCGTTGAAGCAAAAGTACTTGCCTTGGATCCTAAGCACATCTTATACTGCTTAGGGTCCAAGTTAGGGTCACAATGAACTGGATGGAAAATATGCACCACTCCCACTTCTTGACTTCTGAAGGGCCGTAAGCCAGATAGAATGACTTTATTGTAGAGATCTACATCTTCCAGTCCCCAGCCTTGTATTGAGGTATCAAATCCACCTGCACCAAGAAGATCACTTTTGTAAATACAGGTGATTCCATAGCCATAGTCTCTCCAAAATCCAGTCTTTTTTGAGAATACGAAATCATCATCAGTGGGAGGATTTCCCCCGTGGGTTACCTTTGGGTCATACTGGCTAAAGATGATGGGATAGTACACCTGTTGTCCCTGAATTGTATTGTCTCTGCATCGTTGGAGAAAGTCTCCTCTGAAGATCAAGTCAACATCACAAAATAGCAGCAAAGTGTCATTGTTGAATTGGGAAGAAGCCATTTCAAGACCAAGACCTCTGGAAAACTCTCCCTTCATAGGAATCAGGGTCATTTCTGCTTGAGGGTACTTGCTCTGATATTCTTGTATCAGTTCAATATGCTTGTTGGAATCCTGGCCAGAATCCCGACTGAAAAGGATAATGACCAGCTTTACATTCTGGTTTGGGATCAGACATGTGCTTTCAAAGTTCTGCATGAATCTCAAGAAAATATCATACCTTCCAATGAGGGGAACAAGAATGTGTATTTTCTTTTCATTATGACCTCCCATTTCTTTGGCTCCTTGAAGAGAAGACAGAATCTTTAAAGAATTAGATATAAAGGAGAATGACTGAGTGTCACTGTTAATACTGTCCACAAGACTGCTGACGTCTAGCTCTTCTGTTTCTCTGAAGAAAGGCTTACTGAACAACTGCTGAAGATAGGCGTGACGCCTCACTGGCACAGTCAGCTTTCTTCCTTTGTGCCTTTTGTATAAGAGTAGTAAATCCAAAATATACTCCACCCCATGCATGGGATCAACCCTGCGGTAGCCATACTGAATTTCCTTGAAGTCAATGAGCCGTCCTCGACTTTTGGCATTCTCGTTGATCATCTCCATCACCTGTAGGACAGTGTCGTCTAATGCTGTTCTTAGGATGCTACTGATGCTCTGTCGAGGAGGCTGGTTCTCAGCAGCAGAGTAAAGGAGCTTCCCCGTCAGGAACTCCCATTCTATCACTTCATTTCTTTCCCGAGGCTGGAAGTGGTTGAAAGAAGGCATCACGCCCAGCTGCTGGTCCTCCTTGCTCACTTCGCTGTTACTGAGTTTGCTCATCAGAGCACTCTCCCGGTGGAGCTGGATGGTGCGGTAACGAAGTTCAGAAATTTTGCGACTGAGCATGTAGTTATGCAGCCTGTATTGGTATGCAGGCCTTTTGTTGGGATGAAGTGTTATGGCTGCATGGATTTTGCTGTTGTGAAGGTCTTGGATATAACCCTTTCGATTGTGTTCATAGTTTTCGTGGAACAGTTGCTGCATCTGAAAAGTAACAGGAAAGCAGAACATTAGACTGATTTAAAAAGAAAGTTGACATTAAACAAAAATATTAAATTAAAATGTCTAAGAAAATTTATTTGTATGACATTTCATAATAAGGTGGTTTGTAAAATTCACATTTAAAATAGATTAAAAGTTTTATTTTTTAAAGTTGACAAAGTTGCATTAATTTATCATGTACAATATGATGTTTTGAAGTATACTGACATTGTGGGATGAGTAAATTCAGTTAATTAACATATTCATTATCTCACATGGTTATCATTTTTTGTGGTGAGTATACTTCTCTCTCTGCATTTTTCGAGAATATAATATGTTGTTATTAACTGTAGCTACCAGATTGTACAATAGATTTATTAAATTTTTTTCTTTCTATCGTCGAACTGAAATTCTGTGTTATTTTACCACATCTCCTTAACCCTCCCACAACTACCCTAACCCCTAGTAACCACCATTTTACTATCTACTTCTATGAGGTCAACATTTTTATTTTCCATATGAGTGACATCATACAGGTCAAATTCACAGGATCAGACATAACAAACTAACCCCCAGCTATATATTCTGAAATAGGGAATCTCTGCTTCCCTATTCATTCTAAAGCCAACACGAAGTATAAAAGAAAACAAAAATTGAATACATCCACAAATCCTTAACAGATCACTAAGAAAAAAAGACTCACAATGGGTAGCATGAATTTTCCAAAAAAAAAAAAAAAAAGGTTCACCCTGAGGAATAAACAGATGACTTATTGCTTGGAATGGCAAAAATAGGCTGTTTGCCAATAAGACCCAAATTTTATTTAGCATTCTGATGTACCAGGTTTACAAAGCAACTTAGTGATTAGATAATATAGAACAGAAACTATACCAATCTGCACTATTAAAGTAGTTATCCAGATTAGACATGCTTGACATCCTTATGCTAGGAAGGTTTTCTACTAGTCTAGAACAAATTCCCTAACTCAGAAACAAAAGTAAAAAAAAAAAAAAAAAATTAAAAGATCAGTACTCAAAGTGCCAGCTGACTTTTCCTTCTCCACCAGGTGATCTTTTCCTTTTCATACTCATTCAAGACAAGTACCAAGAAGAGGAGAAGGAGGAGGAGGAGGAGGGTGACCAGATATAACAAGTAATGGCTGCAAATATACTGATGAATAAACAAAAAAAAAAATACTGAAAACTGAAGAATACATATCAGCAGCAGGTAAAAATTATAGACCAATTGCATAATTAAAAATAAAATAAATTAATGAAAATAGAGTGCTGTAGGGTGCTGCCTAAGAAAACCCCAAGGTAGCAAATTAATGACTCATGATATTATGTTCAATCTGGAGTTCAAGTTTATCAAAAAAATTAACAAAAATATAACCTCTCAAAAATTAAAGAACTCAAATAAATGAGCTTAAAGAAGATAAATGTAAGCTGTTGAAGCTAAAGAAAGAAATGGAAAAAAAATAAAATTAATTTATAGTCATATTACAAGAAGCATAAAAAGAATTATAGAAAACATAGAAAAGATGAGAAAATTTAGGAAAGTAACAGAAATATAAAATAGCAGTTAAAAGTTTGTGTCCCTGTGTGTATCTACATGCATGTAGATATATTTAATACAAATGGATAATTAAGAAAATAAAAAAATCTGGTATGTAAAATAAGACACATTTTCCTTGAAACAAAGAAGGTGCATAGCTTGTGCAATCAGGCCAAGAGGGAAAAAAAGCAAAATAAATAACACTCTATTTGGCTGTAAATAGAAAAATAGTTACTCTTGCCACAACATTATATAGCAATATTTAATCCTGAATAACTGTAGAGTGACATCTAGGAAGACCCCAAGGTAGCAAATGAATGATTCATAATTTTTTGTTCAATCAAACTAGAGCTCAAGTTTATCTTAAAACAGTAGAATTCAAGTTGTATTGAAAAACAAAGAAACCACCAACAACAATAAAAACAGCTTCTAACATAAGAATTTGCAACAGATTATGTTGATAAATTCTTAGACACTTCTATTGAAAGTCTGGGTCTGTGTTATCTTCTCTTGAATCTGGGTGGCTCTGTGACTGGTTTAACTAATAGAAGTAGACTGTGCCCATTTCAAGATTAGTAGCTTCTATTTCTTATCTTTTTTTTTTTTTTTTAATTCTAATTCTCATTCTGCAGAAGCCAGGTGCTAAGTAAAGTCTGAGTTAGTTTCCATCTTGCACTGTCTAGGGATTTCAGGAAAAATGTGGTGATGTGGCTGTATCACTATAGTCTGCTGATTTCAGTTCTTTTGGATAAATACCAAGTATTGGGAAAACTGGGTTCTATGATGGTTCCATTCCAACAGTGATAACATGACTACTAATGTTTATAGCAGCACAATCCACAATTGCCAAGTTGTGGAAGCAGCTTTACTCAACTTAGGTAAAGAAAATGTGGTACATAGACACAATAGAGGTCTACTCAGATAAAAAGAAGAATGAAATTATGTCATTTGCTGGTAAAATAGAACATCATGCAATAAGCCAGATTCAGAATTTCAAGGGTTAATTGTTTCTCTTATGCATGGAAGTGGGAGAGAAAAAAGGTTTAAAAGGAGAGATCTCCAGAAAATAAGAGGGAGATCAATATAATAGAGATGGGGAGCCAAGGAGGAGGAAGGAGAGACAGGAAAGGGGAAGAACTGGGGAATGAAGTTGACCAAATTTTAAACTAGGTGCATGAATGAATATGTCACAATGCATTCCAATTTCATATATAACTATAATGCATCAATTAAAAATAAATAAAATAAATAGGAGGTAGACCAACAGAGTAGAGCAAGGGAGTCAGGGGGAGGGAGGAGTGGAGAAAATGGAAGTACTGGGAATTAAAATGGAGAAAACTGTCATATGCATTTATAAAATCTACTATTAACTATAATGCATTAAGAAATTTAAAGAAAGTGGTGATAGCAAAATCCTTGTTCAAATCCCAGAGTCAAGAAAAAAGTTGTCAGTATTTCTCTTGTATACATTAAAGCAGTTTCTATTTCTAGTTTGCTGTTTAAAAAAAAATCATAAATGGATTTTGAAGTTGATTGAATGGTTTTTATGCATACACTGAAAGGATTACATAATGTGTCATACTTTTCTGTTTCTTTTTCCTCTTAACTAGGTGAATTGCATTGATTGATTTTCCTGTCAATTTCTTTTCCTTTTTTTTTGTGGCGCTGGGGATTTGAACTCATGGCCTTGGGCTTGCCAGGTAAGAACCCTTCTACTGAGCTACAACTCCAGCCATTACTGATTAATTTTCTAGTATTATACTACTACCATTATATCTCTTCAATAAAATCAACATAATTTGGTATGTTGCAGTTTTTATATATGGCTGGGATATGTTTGCAAATATTTTGTTTGGAATTTATTGTGAGATATTATTCTTCCCCAATTTCATTTATAAGTTCAATACAATCCAAATGCAAAAGACTGTGTTGTTTTTAAGTTGTTTTATTGATATCAAAAAGTTGATTTTAAACATAGAAATAAAAATGGCCAGGATTATCAAAGAAATCTTAATGAAGATACACTAAGATATAAAGTTACAGAAATTCAGACAGTATGTTATTGGTTCAAGGATAAACAAATAGAACAATGGAACAAAATACATAGTTCATAAATAGACCTCCACATGACTTATCACTTGACTTATGACAAATATCACAGTGGAAAATGAAGACAATGTGATCTTTTAAATAATGTCTTCTAGAGCAGATGGATATCTATATAAAAAAAGTGAAAACTCATCCTGTGCATTCCACAATTGATGAATTATTTTTTATGTATACAAATGTGAACCGTTTCTTGCTGAGAATTGCTTTGGCTATTCTGGACCTCTTATCTTTCTGTATGAATTTCATGACTACTTTTTCTATTTATATGAAGAAAATCATTGGAATTTTAATAGGGATTACATTAAATCTGTATAGCACTTTGGGCAGTATGGCCATTTTGACAATATTAATGGTGCCTATCCAAGAACAGGGGAGATCTTTCAATCTTCTAAGATCCCCTTCAATTTCTTTGCACAGTGTTCTGTAGTTTTCATTTTAGTGGTCTTTCAACTCTTGTAAGATTTTTTTTGAGACTATTGTGAATGGTGATAAAAAAATCAAGCAGTGGGGAGCTTCTTGAGTGCTGTTTTATTACATGATTACAAGTGTGAATTCCATCCCCGAAAATTCATTGAATTGTGACTTAGTATGTACTTGTTTATTCTATTCCCATTAATATAAGACACTTTAAAGGCATGCACATGCATGCATGTATAAGTATGTGTTTCTGAAATATGTACAAAATTGTATGTGGATATATGGATGGAGAGAGAGGGAAGAAGAGAGAGAGGGAGAGAGGGAGAGAGAAAGGTTATAAAAGTTTTCCTAAAGAAGGTGACCTAGAAGGGTATAGACTAATAACTTGGCAGATCCTTTATCTCCAGTGTTTTACCTGGTTCTTTTTCCAAACTCAAATTTTTACATCAACATTATTTGACTTTGAAGAATATTACTGTGGATATTTTGAGAAGGATTTTGGATTTGATTCAAGTTGAAGTAGTTTGGTTGCATCCAATATATTTTTTCTGGAAACACATGCCAATTTGTATATGATACTCTGTGGTCAATGCTAAATCAAATTAAATCCATAATCTGAGGTGGGGTAATATACCTCCATTTATGCAGTATTATTATTTGTCCCTGATATTGCTTCAGTATTTTAATTTCAGTAATTTTTCATGGATTTTTTTCTTTGAATTCAAGAAGACAAAACAATTTCTGATCACATATAGACCACTAATTATAACATCACTAAAAGGTATAAGCCATCTGAAACTATTTTCTTATGGTGTGTTTTATATTCCTAAAATGAAAGAATATGTTAATTTAAAAAACATTGCCCAGAGGTGACCTTCTAAATTGTAGACTTATCCAACTCCTTTAGTGATACTGAAGAGAGTAATGCTGTATGATTTGATAAAGGAGACACTTTGCTATAGAACAAATAATATCATAATATTGAAATGTGTAATTAACATATCACTTTGACCCAAATTTCCTATAAGGTGCTTATCTTTAAATGAATTTATTTGAATAAGTATAATAAGCAGTGACAGTGGTGGGGAGAATCCTTAAAAGCAGCACATTTATACACACTCCAGGCAACAGAGTAATGATGAGAGCCTCTTGAATGTATGTCACACTTTTCATGGAGAAGCACAGACTCATCCACATTTTCAAGTTTATGTCTAGGGAGGCCCAATCTAAACAGGAGAGGCAGAAGACAGTTTGAGAGCTAGGCTATGATTGAATCATTCTGCAGGTCTGAATTTGAATACTGGCTCCATCATTTCTAAGTCATTTCTTTGCCAGTTTATCTATCTCTTTTTCTATAAAATAGAAAAATATCAACTACACAATGTTTATTCAAATGTTATTAAATAAGATAAAGGAACATAAGGTGCTTAGCATTTTATTTCTCACATAGAAAGCATGCAGTAATGACAGCTATATGTAAATAATGTTTCAGGAGTATGTCAATCTTTTCCTGAGACTTCAGGTGGGAATCATTAGATAATGAGAATTGACCCCTTAAGTGGTCTTGCTTCACCTTTCCGTATTTCTGGGGATGCTTGGGAACAATTATAAATTTGGTCACAATACCTCCATGCCATTAACACCAAGTTATGTAATTCAGTCCAGAGTCTAAAACCAAAATTCTTTTGTCAGTTTTGAAACTTATCACAATACATTTTGAATGTAGCAAATTGCTTTTTAAGAAAAGTGTAAAATTTACTTTTAAAATTATACTGACTTGTCTGAAATAATTCAGAACTTCTAATTTAAGTTAGTTTCCTCTCCTTTAAAGAATTATCAGCTGATTTCATGGCTCTTCCTGAGCTTTTATGCTGAAAAAGAAAATCACTTCACAATAACAAATTTATAGCAGCAATTAACATCAATGTGTTCTGGCTGACCCTGGTACTTTGTATGTCATTCATAACCTCAACCTCTGAGAAGAACATGTATCTGAGAGACTAAGGAAAAATCTATTACCAAAAAAAAAAAAAAAAAAAAAAAAAAATCAGAGAAAGAATAACTTCCAAGAAATAGTTGTATGTTAAATTATTATTATTACTCTTTTACCATTAAACTTCTTTTATTGCCTTAGATTTATTAATAATGAAAATATGGCTTAGGTAATTAATGAAGTGGTTATAGCTATGTAAATTAGAGGCTTTGAAATCTTTTTAAAATACAGTAAAGAATTGGGTTGCAAACTGCATAATGCAACTTCTGGAGCAATAAAACATTTGTAATATTCAATTTTGAGAATTGTTCCATAATTGTATAAATTTATTAGATTCCATTAAACTGTACACTTACAAAGGAAGAATTTAGTAGAATATAAATGATACTGTGATGTTTTCTTAAAAACAATAGGGAGTGTCAAAAATAAAATATAGCCAAACTTAGCTTTAAAATGCAGATTGGATTTGTATTAGTCACCAAAATAGTGTAGAATTTCCAAAATTTGCTGAGGTTGATTAGGATCATCCTGTTGGTCTGGAAGCAAGTGGAAACAAAAGGCCAAGCAGAACAATGTCAGTGGTAAAAGATTTCACAGACAGTAGATTTTAGAAAGTACCAAGAAATACACAGTCTGAAAATGTGGGGCATAAAACCTGCGCTAAGTTTATCACTGTGGGTACAGGGAGCCAGCCGGTGCAATCAGCCCCTGATGGCAATGTTTGTTTCAGAGAGGTAGAAGGAACAAAAAAAATTAAGCACTTAAACCATTTTTTTTTTTCATGAGGCAGGTTAAATCTGTGGTGGCAAAGAAAATCAATGCCTTTTCTGTGTGGAAATCAGCAAACCTAGAACCATAACAAACACCCCCACCAAAATAAATCTATGGTGAATGGCTTGTCCAGGAAAAATCATTTTTCTCTGCAATGAGTCATTTTTCTAAAAAAGAAAAATAGTATAGCAGATGCAAAGTCTCAATAAGAAAAAAGATTAGATGAAAAAATATCACCTCCCTCCCCAAAACAAAAACAAAACAAAAAAGAAGTCACGGAACTGAGAAACGCTTTTTAACGCAAGCAACTGTTTTTAACAAACATAAAAAAAAAAAAAAGTTTTCTTCTGTCTTCAAAAATAACAAAGCAGAACTATAAGATGTTAGAGATGTGATGGTAAGATGAAGTGTCAGCCCACGGAAGTTAGAAATAAAAAAGAACAAAACACGAACTATCACAGACTTAAAAATAAAATCAGAAGAAAAAACTAAGTATGGTGGAAAGCTCTCAGGAAGGAATAGGAAGGAGAGACATTAAGAAAGCTAAGAAAAATTAAATAGAAATAAAGAGTTATGATTGATTTCAGAAATATTATGATAGGAGGTAGTCTGATAGACTGAGAAGGGCAATAAAAATACCTAGAGTGACAACATCGAAAAAATGGCAAGAGAAGACTCATTTTCAGATACAATTTAAGGAAATGTTCCTAAAATGAAATCAAAGAATGGCATTTATGCATGAAATGCAGTTACTATGTGCCAATGAAATTGTCCCAGAATGTTCAATAAAAGAACAAAACCTTTTGGAAGATATACAAAAAATTTGATTCAATTTTTAGTAAAAATGACAGATTTAGCGGTAATTTCCACATTTATTATTTATCTTTTTAAACACTTTTTTTAGTTGTAGATGAATGTAATACCTTTATTTCATTTATTTATTTTTGTGTGGTGCTGAGGATCAAACCCAGTGCCTCACAGGTACAAGGCAAGCACTCTACCACTGAGCTAGAGCCCTAGCCCCATATTTACTATTTCTTGAACTAAACAAGAACAATAAAATGGTTATTTAAATGTATATACATAAGGGAAAGAAGAAGTGAAGAGCACAATAATGTACTTGAAGAAGCTTATTGTCCACAGATAAGTGATAATTGATTTGGAGGTTACAGAGTACTGAACCATAGGATCTTGGCCCTGTGGCACATGCCTGTAATCCCAGAGACTCAGGAGGCTGAGGCAAATTCCAAGCCAGCCTCAGCAATGTAACATGATCCTGTTCAATCCCCAGTATTGAAGGAAAAACCAAAACCAAACCAAAACAAAACAAACAAATAAAAAAACAACCTAAACAAAACAAAACCCATTGGATCACATTGCAATGGGCAAAACCAAGAATCAACTTTTATTGAACCTTAGAAACTCCTAGAGGAATCTGTAGAAGCAGGGGTGAAAGCAGATAGAGTTAAAAATAGTCAGATTGTGAGATCCAATAATTGTCCCTCAATGGGCCTGAAAATAAAATTAACAAACCCATATATTTTCTACAGTTTAAGGGATAACCTCATGAGAGCAGATGCGTCATTCACTTTTTCAGAGCTTCTAATCAGATTTTTCATCCATTATGCCTAACCCTAAAAAATATCAAGAACACTACTTATCTGTATAGAAGTAGAGACATCAGGAACAAGAAAATTAAAAAAAAATTTTGTTTTGATTATTTCAGCAAAAAGATGAGAAAAGATATTAAAAATAGGACATAAGGTCATGATGATATCTATGTCTATCCATACTGGCCTATGATCATTATCTAAACACATAAACAAATCACACACACATACATAGAAAAGCACACATAAAGTCCTCAGAAAATAAAATATTATAATAGAAATTTAAAAATTCAGAGAAGGATCTAGAAATAAAGTTAATAAAACATCTCTTAGAAAGTTAAGGAAAAATGGGAAAAAAAATTGAGAAAAGTTTAAAGAGTCATAGAATTCATTCATGAACCCCAACATCCAAATAATAACGATTCCACAAAAAGTGAACTGAGAAACAGAAGAAAAGTTATCAACAATATAATTCAAGAAAATTTTTCCCAAATGCAACAAATGAAGGATTTAAGCTTCCAAAATCAAAGTGTTTACTACTTTAAATCCCAAATAGATAACATTAAATTCACAGGAAGTGTATCACTGTGATATTTTGGACCCCCAAAGCAGACTCTTTGGAGGGGAGTGAGAAAAGGCTCAGGAAGCAGAATGTTTAGACTTCTCATTCCAATGGAAAGTAAGACAGTAAAGGAATAACCATTTCAAACTAGGATGGAAAATGATTTCCAACAAGACTTCTACATTTAACTGAGATATCAATAAAGTGTTGAAGGGGGATAAGGTCATGTTCTTACCTCAAAGAATTATCTCTCAAGCACATTTTTCATAACACAATTAACAAGTTAGTTTTAACAAACTGAGAGAAAACCAAGAAAGAAAATGAGAATGTACAAACAGGAACATAAAAGACAATCAATCCAGATTGGAGCAGGTAGGAGACTTAAGGAAAGGATTCTTCAGGAAATGGAATTGATGGACATCTGGTGATCCTGGAGAAGCAATTTGTAAAGCATAAACAATAAATGCATATTTGAATTAAAATTATTATATGCCCCATAATGAGAGTGTACAGGGCAAGATATACATGTGTGATTGAGGAAGGAAGAAATTTAGAATTTTTAGTCAATAGAAAATGACTAAAATTGAAAGATAAGGAACACCCAACACGAGAGTTCCTCAGAGATATGATAATCAAGATAACTATCTTATCCAACATTTAAAAAAATCAAAATTAATGTACAAAATGATGGCAAATGCAAAAATTTAACATTTTCATCACAAATTTGCACATGCAGATAGCTTGCTTACTTCAACCTAAACCTACAAAGAGTGCTGTTTGATGACCCAAGAAAACTGGCTTTTCCCTAACAATTCCCCTCCAAAAGGTGTCTGAGTCCATTCACACAAATCTTTTAATAAGCTTGTATGGACTTTATTCAAAAGTGAATTTAATTTTGAATTAAGTTATAAATAAAGATCAGTAAACACTTGAGAAATGCCTGTAAAATGAAGGAGAACGATAAAAACAATTTAAACATGAAATGGCTTAAGTGGATAAAATTGAAAATAGAAGCCAATAATAAAAACAAAAATTTCCAAAGAGAGAGAATAAAAGGCACTAACACAAATAAAAACGAGATGCTATAAAATAAAAAAAAAATAATTCTTAGAAACTAAAACTGTGACAGAAAAAAATTTAATGTTGAAATCAAGGGTTAGGGAAAAATAAGGCAGGAAGGGTTTTTTTCATTATAACTCTCAAAATATTACTAGAATTTTTAACCTATATACATATATCTGATATAAATGAATTTAAACCAATAAATAATCTCCATACATATAAATATTGATAAGTATTGTCCATATCCAGGAGACCTATATTTTGTTGAAAAGTTTCCAGTATCTTCAGAAAGGGACCTGACATGGCGAAGTAGAAACAGTTTCCTTAAGCTGTTCTCTCATCAGGAAGCCCAGGTCCTTCTCTCCCAGCACTCTTCCACTTTGCCCCAGCCAGGCCTCTGTTATCCCTTTCTTTACACACTGTAAACTCAGGATCCTATCACAAATGTTGCCTCCTTTTTCAACTGCATGTAAGACAGCTTACTAAAGAACTGGGAAATCCCCCAATAGTATTTCCTAATGACTCCAACCTACTGTCTTGTACTATATTATACTTGCCTGTGTGACTGTAAATATCCTGAAGCGGGGAGAAAAAAGGTCCTTTCTCTTTGTCTCACTATAAGTCAGAGGGTGAAGGTATATTGTGATGAA
The DNA here is from genome assembly GCF_902686445.1 of Sciurus carolinensis. Taxonomy (NCBI): domain Eukaryota; kingdom Metazoa; phylum Chordata; class Mammalia; order Rodentia; family Sciuridae; genus Sciurus; species Sciurus carolinensis. Next base: position 109,665,734 of record NC_062218.1, read on the forward strand.
GGGCTCAGACTCTGAAGCTAGACTATGGAGAACAGAGCACAGAACTAAAATTTAATGACCATATGACCTTGGAAAAATTACATCACTTTATGGTGCCTCATTTTAATCATTTGTAAAGTGAGGAATATAACAGAATCTTGTTCATAGCACACTGTTATTGTTAAATGAGTATTTACACTTGAAGCACTTAAGAAAAACCATGGTTGATGAGTAATGACTATATGAGTTACTATTATTGTGGTTGTTATTTGTTTTCATTGATACTATTAATTTAAGTGTTGAATAAGTAATATGAATGGTCTTGATCATGTTTTCCCTTAGAACAGTGTTAAAAATGCTTATTATAGTTACTGTTTTATTTATCATCTGAAAACTAAGAAACTGAATTATCTTCATGAGGTCTTTCTTGCAGAGGAGATACAAGGTTATGCTATTACTGGGAAACATGTTCATGAATATCATTGGTTAATTTTTTCTCTATTACAGAGAAAAGTTGCTTAATTAATTCGTGTAAAGAAATATTTCAATCTGGTGCAAGTTCTTTTGATGTCATTATGGTACTACTTTTTTTTCCTGAAGAGTAAGTTTCCTTTAACTTGGAAAATTCTACTTGAATCTCTTAAATATGAGATTAAGGGGGATATGGGAAAATGAGACATTCTTGTTCTAGGAAGCAGAGTCTCTGCAAATTGGAATAATTTTGAAGGTATGCAAGGCAAAAATAAATCATTAATGTATTATAAAATGTAATGGTGGATGTGTACCCAAGGAAGGCCTTGGCAATTTGCCTTGTGAATATCTAAACTCATCTCATTCTCCATGATTTAGTTATGTAATACTATGTAACTAAGTGGAAAGTCTTATTGCCTTTAATGCAAATACTTAATGATGTTCCTTGTGTTTTATGTTAGTAAATACAGAAGTTCTAAGAGAAAAAGTGGATTTTCTAATTAACGCTATTATTTTCCTTCAATTGTGGTCTTCAAATATTAATACTAAGGTTCTTAAAGTGTGTCCTACTTTTCTGGTAATAATGACATAATGGGATAGCTTGATTCTAAATCTTAAGGAACTAATTTGGGGGGAAAACCAAATACACATATTTCATTCCACAATTATAGAGAGAATGAAAAAATGATGAAGCATGTAGCTTGATTCAATGGTTGAAAGCAATGACCTAGTGGGGAATAATAATATATGCCTTTTTCTTATCACATATGTATGTTTTTCACATAAATTTAAGAGCCATTATCTTACCACTAATATTTGTGAAAGTAATAGCAGCTTGGAAATAAATATTTAATCCACAAAATCTACTTTCAAAATTTACTCTGCAACATGTAATAAAATTGCATGGAACTAAATTTCGTGTGCATGTGAACACACACACAGGTAGGTACAAATCAAGCTACAAAACTTTGAGTAAGACTAGTGGATTGTATCAACATCCTGGTTTGTTAAAATGAACTTAGAGTTTTGCAAGTTATTATCACTGGGGAAAAATGTAGAAGGGATACAAAGTATCTCTTTGCATTATTGTTTATAACTATATTTGAATCAATAATTATCTCAGAAAGTTAAATTAAAATATAAAAAATTGAAAATAAAATATTTTGCCTTTTTTTTTTAAAGGAAATCAGCCTATAACACATTGAAAGTAGGTGTTAAAAACTAGCAGTTCAAAGGCTTCAGATGTGATTTTGTTGGTGTCACCTTTTCTTTTATCTTGGTGATTCTAGCATTTTGATGAATTTTAATTTGAAAAGTATTAAGTACACAGTGCTTTTACTAGTTTCATCAACTTTTACCACGTTTGTTTTATTAATTTAAGTTGCCTGAGGGCATTTGTGTTTATAGAGATCCTTTTAAAGTAACAAAATAGTGTTAATTCTTTTTTTTTTCTTTTTGAAATCCTGTTTCTCAAGATGGATTAACCTTGAGAACATTAAACCAGGTGAAATGAGACAGTCACAAAAAGACAAATATTGTATGATTCCACTTATGCAAGATATCTGAAGGATTTGAATGCATAGGAAAAAAAAAAGGAAAGAAAGAAAAGAATGGTGGATACCAGGGGCTAGAGGAGGACAAGAAGGAGAGCTGCCGTTCGATGGATACAGAGATTGTTTTTCAAGATGAAAAATTCTAGAGCTCTGTTGTATAAAATGTGAATATAGTCGACACTACTAAACTGGACACTTAAACATATTTGAGTGTTTTCTCCTTTTATTTTACATGCTCCTCACCTTCCCTAATAGGTATGCCACACTCTACTCAATGGACATATTGTGCAATAAATGGTTCCATGCCCTTGGCTGCCTTCATGGGCAAGAGCTCTCATTAAAAAAAAAAAATAAAATAAAGTTCCCTTTGGTATAGGTTCACCTTTTTCACACTGTAATCTACAGAAAGAAGAAACAGACCTTAAGACACAGATTGGAAAAATGAAGAGCTTCTGAGAGCCCTGTGCACAGGCACAGTGCTTCCTCCACTCATGCCCCATTTCTAGTTTCCTAGGACTCTGTCTTCCACTTTGCTTTAGCTGGTTTAGTTGTGGTTCTGTCTCTTTCACCCAAAAGAATCCTATAAAATTACTTACACTGACGAATTTTAATTTCAGCACTGCACTAAAGCTCTGTACATTTTCAAAATGGGTTTGTCTCCTGTTTAATTAGTTAGTTTATTCTTGGTTGAAATTTGAGTGACACTTCACCTGAGTGATTTGTGCCATAAAACTGATATTCTTTCCTATTTAATTTCATGTTGTTAGCTATTTTAGTTTTAGAAGAAAAACAACTTATCAGACATCACAGTGGATAACTTGCAGATACTTTTACATATGATGAAGATTTCCCATCAGTATATATTCAAAACAGTTTAAAAATATTTTCAGGCATCATAGAAATTAGTTCATAGATATTAACTCTGAATCACTCATATAGATTTCTCAGCAAGGTATATTCTGGACATCAGATATCTTAGGCAAAAAGACTTTTGCTTTTCAAAAACCAAGAGATTTAAAATCTCAGAGAAAATACCACGTACATCAGGTTTCAGTTTATAACAGTATAATGGCACATACAAAGTTATCTGCAGTTTCATTTTCCATGGTTTGAGTTACCTATGGTCCAAAAATATTTAATTGAAAAATTCCAGAAATTAATAAATCATAAGTTTTAAATTGCATGCTGTTCCAGGTAGCAGGATAAAATAGTATTCTGTCCTACTCTGACTCTGCCCCATCTGGGATGTGCACTGTCCCTTTATCCAGTATTTTCACACAGTACACACTACCTACCTGTTAGTCATTTGGTATCTCTCTTGGTTATCAGGTCATCTCTCAAGGTATTGTAGGGCCTGTGTTCAAGTAATCCTTATTTTACTTTGTAATGACCACAAAGCACAAGCATAGTGATGCTGGCAATTCCAATATGCCAAAGATAAGTCATAAAGTAACTTCTTTAAGTGAAAAGATTTAAGTTTTCAATAAGAGCAGGAAAAAATTGTATGTTGCTATTGTAAAAATCTAGGACAAGATCAAATCTTCTATTCATGAAACTTTGAGCAAGGGAAAAGTTCCTCTGAGTTTTGCTGTTGCACCTCAAATGGCAAAGAGTATGGCCACAGTGAGTGATAAGTGCTTAGTGAAGATTAAAAAAGGCATTAAATTATAGAAATCAGCACTATCCATGGCATCAGGATGTTATGGTTTGGATGTGAGGTGTCCCCCAAAAGCTCACATGTGAGAAAATGCAAGAAGGTTCAGAGGAGAAATGATAGGGTTGTAAGAGTCTTAACCCAATCAGTGATTTAATCCCCTGAAATGGGTTAACAGAGTGGAAACTGAGGTGGTAGGGTGTGGCTGGAGGAGGTGGGAATTGGGCATGGCTTTGGCATATATTCATATCTGGTGAGTAGACTCTCTCTCTGCTTCCTGATCACCATGTGAGTTGGTAGCCTCTGCCCACACTCCTCTGCCTCACCTGGAGCCCTGAGGAATGGAGCCAGCCTTCTATGGACTAAGCCCTCTGAAACCTTGAGCCCTCAAAGAAATTTTCCTCTCTTACAGTTGTTCTGGTTGGGTCCTTTAGTCGCAGGAGTAAAAAAGATGACTAAAACATGGGAATTCACTGGGTAGCGTGTCTTGAAATATAGGTACTGTTGGATAAGGAGGGACTACTGTAATCATTTGCTACTTTAACTAAACCCCTATGCCTTAATTGTAACTATTCTCTCATAAACCAATTATTACTTTAAAACAAAACAAAACTAAAACAAGTAATGGTAACTGAACTTAAAACTGGTTGATTGTCCAAACCTACATAATTCACTTCCCCAGCAGACTTGAAGATTTTGTTTTGGTAAATTGTCAAGTAAAATCTCACATTCATTGTTTCCTTTAAGCCTTTTTTGTCTACTCACAGTTTATTACAGAGAAGAGAGAAAGAAGTGGTTATCATGTTGCCATTTTGCAAACACACACACACTGTTCATTCATGAATCCAAGATAACATAACCACTCCCTTTTCTGATGGTTTCATTTTCTTCTAAATAGTTGGTTCACACCCTAACTAGTAATAATCAGTGTGAAAGAGAGAGGTTAGAAACCTATAAAACACAAAATGTAATGTTGGCCATAGTGTTTCAGAAGAAAATAACAGAAATAATGAATGTATTGTGTACCTTGGAGGAAATGTAGTGACTAAATGATGGCACAGGTCATGCTTAAAATTATAATTCACTTTTCAGATTAAAAACAATAACTAGAAAATGACCTTCTAGTTCATACATTTTATTCACATTGTGAAAGCTCTTAAATCACAAGTAGATTCTTAGTGGTCTTTTCTTTTTAATTTTTTTTTTTTTTTTTGGTAGTTGTAGATGGACAGAATGCCTTTATTTTGTTTATTTATTTATTTATTTTTATGTGGTGCTAAGGATGAAACCCAGTGCCTCACAAGTGCTCTACCACTGAGCTACAGTCCCAGCCCCACAAGTAGATTCTTATTTAACTAAGGTGCTAAAGTTAAAAACAAAAGTTTTCTCTGTTATTTTTACTGGTAGAATTAAAAAAAAAAAAAAAATCAACTTTTCCAGAATTCCAGTGACCAACCATTAGCCTCATGGAAGAAATAGCATAAAGTTACATAATTTGGGCTGAACGTTTTGTCATTCACTAATATTAGAAAGTATAAGAATGGGTCAGATAAGAACAGCAGTAGACTTGATTTCTTGTTTAAAGAAAAAATAGTTCTGTGATTATAAGCTTCAGTTACATGACAGTTTTTTAGGGCAATTTGGAGTGCCGTATACACAATATAAATATAAAGAGAGCCATAAGCAGTGTTCCAAGTTAGTTGAATTATGTGGAGTTTCCTGTGTCAACAGAAGGTCTATGTTGAAATATATTCTAAAAATAAAAATAAGATATATTCCCAAGCTTTAAGAGTGAACATTTCATGTTAATTATGTTGGAATCTGGGCTTCAGCTGTCAGCATATTACAGAATCCAGTCTTGTAGGACAAGTTAGGTAGGGGACATACTATAGTGCCATTTACATAGTAGGTGCTGAAGAAGTTGAAGAGACTCTAACACAGAGTGAACTCATGAAAGGGATGAAATACTAGGTCCTATGACAATTTCTTTGAGTAACAGCCTGAGCAAACCCTTCCTGATTTCTTCCTCCCAACAGTTTGGCTACCTCTTTCACTTGGAGTTATAGTCATTCAATCAATTACAGATATTTATTGAGTTTCTAAATGTGTCAGTTACGATGGATAGAGAAACAACAACAATAATGGCCCTTGCCCTCATGGAGCTGTTTAGTGCAGAAGACAGTACTAAATACGTAAATTCATAAACATCTGTATAATTTTGACAAATGTTCATTGTCTATACCACATTGTACTTGCTGCTTTACTGAACTGAATGCTTTTCTAGATGACTGACTCCAAGAAGGGAGGCTATACCCAATACTTAAAATAAAATATTTATAATTAATTTTTAATAAATCAATACATTCACCCTAAAATAGTTTATAATCAGAAAAGAATATAAATGTTTATCATGAGAACTTTTTCTAAATGACAATTCTCAATATTCTGCATTATCTCTTAGCTTCTCAATGTTTAAGTTAAAAAGTAAAATGTAACTTAAGACTTTACACATCTGTAAGGTTTTGGCACATAACTGAAAGCTTTATATCTTTCTTAAGTAGTGACTCAGAGTCCAGGACCATTGTACCTTGACTGATGAGAGTCATACATCTTTTTACTGTTTTTATAATTGATGCAGTCATGCAGGCAGGGAGAGAGGTCGAGGACAGCCATCATCATTCCTGCTTTGTGCCACTGGGATGTGAAATGATTGTCAGAATTTAAACTGATTCTACGTCAGGCTGGAGTTTATCACATTAATAATTTCTGCACAAATAAATGAAGTACTGTTGAGAGAGCATGGTGACTGAGAGTGACTGCGGAGCCCAAGGCCTTTCCACCTGCATGGAGACCAGGTAGTGTTCCATTCAAGAATCAGGACAAAACCCGGGCTGACGTAGTTATTGTTAAATTGGTGTGGAGTTAGGCCTGGTTTCAGGGGACACTTCAATTGCTTATTGAAAGAATAAAGAAAAATGAACACCTGCACATTTCTCCCCTGCCCTTTCAGTATATGCTAATGAACATCTATTCTGGAATAAGATCTGTCTCTGGAGTCACAAGCCTAGTTTTCAGATTCCTTCCATTCCCCGTTTGACCTTGGACAAGTTATATCCTCTTGGAAAAGAAGAGCTTCTAGGTGGTTCTCTATGTCATATGCAACATGCTTAAAACTGTCCGGCACAGAGTAAGAGTTGCTATTAGTATTATTTGGTAACTCTTGGATGATTAAATTTATTGCACTTTAACATACATTGCAGAAACATCCCTGCTGCGTCCAAATATTTAATTAAATAGTTCACTAATGAGTAACCTTTAGTTATATGTAAAGTTCAAAGATTTTAAGTTTGTATATCATTTACCTATAAGAAAGGGCTCAAACTTTTAGATCACCATCAGAACATCAGACAAAATCCAATAGTGCACTGGTAGGTGAGCAAGAAACTTTCAACATTACCCTCAGCTTAAATAAGCTTTAGACAGTCCCTCTCCAACCATAGGCCCCTAACTCCCTTTTTTCAGAGCAATTACTTTAGATAACTTGCAACTGTTTAGCAATTTTCTTTCTCTGCACCTTTAAGATATAAATCTTTCAGTCTTTTGCCAGCTTGCCATCCAAGAGTGTTATTTTTTATGCATTCTTCCTCTTTTTAAATTTTTTACAGACTACATTTTGATTCATTGTACACAAATGGGGTACATTATTTTGTTTCCATGGTTGTACATGATGTAGATTCATACCATTTGTGTAATCATACATGTACATAGGGTAATCATGTCTGTCTCATTCCACCATTTTTCATACCCCCCCTCATTTCCTTCTACATAAAGTTCCCCCATTCTTCTCTCACTCCCCACCCACCCCCAATCCCCATTATATATCATTCTCCACTTATCCAGGAAAACATTCCGCCTTTGTTTTTTTGGATTGGCTTATTTCACTTAGCATGATATTCTCTAATTCCATCCATTTATTTGCAAATGCCATAATATTATTCTTTATGGCTAAAGAATATTCCATTGTGTGTGTGTGTGTGTATATATATATATATATATATATATATATATCACAGTTTCTTTATCCATTCATCTGTTGAAGGGCATGTAGGTTGATTCCACAATCTATCTATTGTGAACTGAGTTGCTATAAACCTTCGTGTGGCTGTGTTACTGTAGTATGCTGATTTTAAGTCCTTTGGGTATAAACTGAGGAGTGGGATAACTGGGTCGAAAGGTGGGTTCATTCCAAGTTTTCTGAGGATTCTCCACACTGCTTTCTAAGAGTGTGTTTCTTAAGAACCTGGCCAGAGCTCTTTGAAATGTAATCATGGAGAAAAAACCAATGTTGCCCTCTCTCCCAGGCTCTGTGGGATAAGGGAGCACTAGCAAACACAGATGGCCTAGTCACACGAGCAGCTTCCATCTAATGCTCCCACTGTGTCCCCCAGCAGTTACAAACTCATGCAAGTAGTCACTTCTCTATTATAGTATTAAAATGTCACGTTGTACACCTTAAATTTTGATGGTAGGAGAAACAGAGAGAGGGAGAGAAAGACGAGCAAAACAATCAAAACAACAACTCTCTCTTGCCTTTTGTTTCAGTGGGAGTTAAAAGCTCACTCTCTCTCCACTGTTGCATTAGTCTTGAATAATGTCTTTCTTGCGTGTTTAACTCCTATAATTTTTCTTTAATGTGGGTCATGGACAATGCTTGGCAAAGCATTGCACTGCAGTGCTTAGATCCCTTGATCCACCTAAACTTCTTATTCTCCTTAAATTAAAAAAAAAGAAAGACTCAAATTAACATCCCACTCCTTATGGTGTAATCAAGGAGATAAGTAGTGCTTCCTTCCAGCTGATTTTATTAACATTAAAGTTTTATGATAAATTATGAAGATCCCTAGAGCTAAACACCCAATTATAATAACATAAGCGTGGCAGGATGTCTATTATAATGTTTTTCTTAGAATAAAAATCCTAATTATAGCGCTGTAAGACTTTCTCCATGGGTAGGGCACTGCTGTGGGACTGGTCAGGAGTCACAGGTCTAATTAACAGGTGGGTGTTTCTAAGATGGAGATAACTAAAAATAAGTGAAGCCTCCTCTTTTAAAAGCTAAGCTTTTTGGTAATCAAGACTCTATGACTAGAGTTATTTTAACCTTTCTAATTACATTGATGTGTCCTTACTTGAGACTGGACATAGTTTATCTTTATTTCTCATGTACAAAGTTATCACAGCAGAAAAGGGCAAGTATTTTTAAAGATTAATAAAATATTTCCATGAGGTCCAGTAGGTTTCACAGTGTGCTCTTCATTTCCAAGATAGTTCTAGTAAAAGAGGGAGGGGTAATTTGGGTTTCAAGTCTTCAGAATTACCTTTTAAAATAGATTAAAATGAGTTTCTTGTTTTTCTCTCTGAACAGATAAAATAAATGAAGCTTCTTTAGTGCTAAAAAGCAAATGTAGAAACTCAAGAGGAAAGTAATAATATTTGAGGAACTATAAGTAGTACAAATCAATGAGCTAAATAGTTGTGTTTTATTAACAAACAAAATTGTACATTCCAAATCCCACTAGCGTTTGGATTTATTTTTGTGACTGTGTTTCAGCACTATTGCTTCAAATGCTGGTGGGAATTTTAAATTCATTTTACAAAATGTTTGCAGGTTTATTTATTTTTGAACAGGGTACTGAAACCAAAACCTTTACATAAATATAAGGTCTAAATTTTTATACATTATAGGGGTAAGCTCAGAGGCATATTCATTGCAAAAAGGAAAATGACTTAGAATCACAATTTCATATAGTGGTTATAGGGCAATTAGCTATTTACAAGGAAAAAATAAATTTATATATATACCTACTTGATGTTTTATACTCAATATGCATATACATATATATGTGCATGTATGTGTATTTATATTATGTATATACATGTATGTGTGCTAATCTCAGATACATAAAAGACCTAAATTCTATTAGCATCACCCCTACAAAAAGGAATAAGTAATATAAGAGAAAGGGCAAAAATGTAAGTAAATATTTACTTTTTCTAATCACATTGGGAAGTTCCTTTTAAGCAAAAACTTGTCTATAAAAAGAGGAATTATAATGGATATTAATAGTATATTAACATTAAAAACTTTCCATGTCAAAAAGCATGACAAAAGTTTGAAAGGCAAACATTAAATTGGTGAAGCAATTTTTGCAAATTAATCACATCATGTGAAGTGATATTATCCTTGGTCTGGCATGGGGGAGAACACCTGAAGCAGATTGGAAGGCCAAGTCAAGAGGAATGCAAGTTTAAGTCCAGCATCAGCAACTGAGTGAAGCCCTAAGCAACTTAGCAAGACCCTGACTCAAAATAAAAAAAGAGGGCTAGGGTTGTGGCTCGGTGGTAAAGCACTTGCCTAGCACTGGGTTTGATCCTCAGCACCACATAAAAAAATTAAATGTAGTTATTACAACTAGAAATATTTTTAAAATAAAAAGGCATTATACAGAATCATTACTCTATCATTGCTCTACTTTTACTTTCATTGCCAATTCCAATCTATTTTGCCTACTCTTTAATCTCTTTTTATCTTTGGTGCAATTACCCTGGCCCAAGATTCTAAGAATTTTCTCTGTAATAGCTGCCTGTCTGCCCAGTGCTCATCAGGACACTCTCCAATCAGTTCTCCGTGATGTGATGAGTCACATTTCCAAGACCCAAAACCCATGTATGATCATGTGACCCCATTTCCCTGTAATGCCTTCCAGTGCTGTTAGAATAAAGAGCTCATAGATCTGGTTGGTGCATTCCTTCCCCATTCTCTTTTTCTTATCATTCACCCTCTATACTCCAGCCATATTGATCTGTTCCCATGACTTTTCCTCTACATTGAGTTTTTCGTCTCCAATCTCTCAGTCTTATTTCTTCCCCTACTTAACTCTTACTCAATTTAAATATCGTTGGCACAAATATACTTTCTCTGCTTAGACCGGGACTGGTATATGTTCCCCTGGTATTGGATGTCATTTTTCCCCAGTACTTAATCCAGTTTTAATTTTACCTTTCTTTTTATTCATCCAGATACATGTGCACCAACAAACCTGGCTAAGACTTTTTCATCTTCTCCTCATTCTATCTCCAGTGCCTGGCATGTGCACAGGGTGCAGGGCTGAGATGTCTGGGGGAGAAAGTCTTACTGCACATCATATCCCCATGAGCAGACACCAGATTTTCAGAAAAGATAGAAACTTGACTACCAATCAGAATAAATCTGGTCCCTAAATCCCCAATTTAAGCCCATCTCAGCACAATTATATATTGAACGAGAAGAAACACTAAATAAAACATACACATACTAAAACAAACGAACATAATTTCTTCTTCTGACTTCTTAATCCCTTACCTTGTACAATTGTTTTTCTTTCTGATGTATAGACTCATTACTTCAGCAAATGTTCCAACTCCTCACTTCCTCCTCTTTCCAGTGTCTGAATCAATTGTATTTCTTTTTTATAACTACTCCCTAATTATCTCTTTGTTTCTTCCCCTCTTATTACCTGGATCCTTATTCAAATATGAATTATTGCAAATGTGTTTCCTATTGGACTGAGATATCAATGTTCAAAAAAGTCATAGGAGATGTGGATACAAATGAGCAATTTTTCAAAATCAGAGGACCAGGAAAAAACAGGAGAACATATTAACGGGACTCTGGAGCCCACCTTTCTCTTCCCTTCATTCAGAGTAATTGTGCGTTAAGCAGTTACATATTGGTTTTTCAAATAACAGTGCACTTAAAGAAAAAGTTCTGCAAAAGGGAAAGATATTTAAAAACCACTGTTCTTAATCACTTTGTCCTTTTTGTTCCCAGCCCTGCCAATTCAAATGCTATGCCTCCCTTTAAATCTGGCTGTAGTCCCACCATGCAGATACGACTTCTACTAATTATGGAACACCAATTCTCTTCAAGGTATCACAACTCCCTCCACATAACACAGTTCAGTGTTTATGTTAATAATTAGCTTTTGAATTTATTTTTTAATCAATTAGGGATTTAATTATTTAATCAACTACTTAGCTAGCTAATTAGTTATTAGTTATTGTCAACCTTCCACAAGAGTTAAATTGTAAATTTATTTTGGTAATGGTACTAACAAATTTTCACTTAGTTCATCATAACTAGTGCTGGGATAATTGAGAATGACAAAATCTAATTAAATGATTCTGATTTTAGTGAGGAAGAAAAAGAAAGATGTTGTCTCAAGGAAAACAAATAGTCTTTTTTCTTATAGAAAAGTTTATATCAAATGGGAGCAAATTTTTGAGGCTCTAAGTTGAGGAAGATCCCGAACAAAAGGTGAGAAAATGCCAAGGCAAGTTGGAAGTGAATCCCACAGTTCTGGGATTTATGTAAGGAAGTGAAATGGGAAGCTACCTTCTTCTTGCTAAAACGTCTTCTTTATTTAACATCTTTTGGGGTCTCTAATAAGGAAGAGGAAGTTATCCAGCAATAACATACATTTCATGTTCTTTTCTGACAAACACTTTTTTTTCTGTATTAAATAAAATCATGTGCCTTGCTAACAGTTTTATTCTACTCTTCTCACAGCTTTTTGGAGAATGAAAACCAACTCAGATATTACATTTGTCCTCTGCATGTCTGCTTTCCATGTAATATTACCTGAGCTTCATTTTCTTTTTCCAGGGTGTGGTGGGGTTGGGCATTGAAAAGTACATGAAAAATGAATAAATAATTCATATTCCAGAGTGCTGATTTGAACAAGTTGCACTGATTGAAAAATTGCTTGTTTGATGACAAAATAAACTTGAAGGTAATTGCAATTATGTAGAGGAGGCACAATATTGCTACATTCATATCACCTGGATTTAGATCTGAGCTGATTGCAGTTCTGTAAATCTAACCCATTTGCACTGAGTTTCACACTCACTTAGTGTGAGACTTTTCTGTCACCCTTCAAGAATCCCTTCTTCGGGTGTCCTCATAACTCTCCTTCAAAGCTGTCGCTTACAGGAAGCAAAATGAGAACTACCATACTAAATAAACAAATAAAACAAAGATAAGAATCTAGGGAGTGGTTATATAGTAGGACTATTAGGTAGAAGGTCTTATAAGGAAGACCTGTGGGCTGAGTCTATTGATTTGTTATGTGATGGTGGGCATAGCACATTTCTTGTGATAATCTTCTCACTATTAAATAGAATTAAAGTAAAAAAAATAAGTTACATGAAATCATTAAAATATATTTATCTATGATACGGTATTAAAATGAACATTGTTAAGAGATAAAAGAAAAAATCCATCACTGCTCCAATGTTAAATCTTAAAATATGTCCCAACAAATCAAGTAATGACATTTATTACATAATAGAAGTATACAGATAAAGTGTCTATGAGAAATAATATCAATTGACAAAGTAATATGTAATTAAAATGATTTAAAATCACTTTCTGGTATAAGTTTGAAACATTATCCAAAAATGTTTTTAAATTATCAAGGAAAAAGAAAATCAAAGTTCAAAGTGATAAAGGAATGGAATAAGCATTCTTTCACTGTATCAATTTTGTAATGCTTGTATGATCAACTGATATACCTTGTGAAATACCAGACCAACATAAGAGCAAACTCTGAATAAACAGCAAAAATTATCACAATCCTGGATGAGGATGCAATTCTTTAAAAATTACTTTCTAAATAAATTAAATAAAATGCCTATGTAAATCCATAAAGTATATCAACTTTGAAGTGGCAAATATATATAGGCTTTACCTAAAATATGTATGATGGTTACACAAAAATAGTCATTAAAATTTTGAAAGGGAAGGCATCCGATTTCTTTGAGTGATTTTAATAGGAATAAATAGATCAATAGAAATAAATGAACAATCCAGAAAGAGTTTTATGCATATACATATATTTAATAAATTTATAATAAGGATCATTTCTAATAAGTGGGTAAAGAATAAATTAGTCAACAAATGTATTAGGACAATTGTCCATAATTTAACTTTGATTAGCCATAGTTAATTTGATTAGATATAGCTAATTGACCATAGCTTTGATTCTTTATCTAGAATATACCACAAAATAAGCTCTGAAGCATTAATAATATGTGTGTAAAAATATAAAACCATAGACTCTATCAGAGTCAGATATCTTTCTCTCTACCCTTCTCTCCTTTCTCTCTCCTTAAAAAGTAGACACTTTACACCATACTTTGAATGAAAGGAAAACTTTTTATGTAGGAAAAAAGTGCAAATACTTCAGTTTACATGGGAAAACATTTCCCAAGTGGGCCCAGAGAGTTCTCCATCTCTCCCACTTTGGATCTTTGTTTTCAAAAGGAAAGACTTAGATTAATCAGTTTTACTCTGTTCTTTTTAAATTCAAGTGGACCAAAGTGGCTGAGTATATTTTCCTGAAGAAACAGTTTTGCTTAGACATTTTATATTGTCTTCCTAAATAGATTACAGAGACTCTTATTTGCACCCATTCCAAATAAGAGCCATTTATGAAGTTGTACTCAATTGCCATAGTGGTTGAGTCTCTGGCGTCAGACTACCTGGGTTTGGATCCTATTCTACCTAATGTGATCTGGCACAAACCACTTCATATTTCTGTGTCCCAGTTTTCTTATCAGTAAATGTGTTGTCATGAAGATTAAATTAGTATACACAAAGTATTTCAAAGAATCTCTGGCATGTATTAATACCCGCAACATGGTGAAATGGATTTCACTGCCAGCCCATAACCTGTACTTCAGGGCAGTACACAAGAGCCAGAACTTCACTGCACTTCTGGATGTGTTCCCTGCTATGGAGAGGGCTGGCTCTAGCAAGGATGAAAGTCCTCTGCTGATCAAGCCCCCTCTCCTCCCTCAATTGCCAAGTGGGAAAAACTGTCTAAGGTAGACTGGCAACTGGTGACTCATTTCCATTGCCATAGAGCTGGAAGCAGTGTAGATCCCTTATCACTACAGGTAGAGCATTGCATTTTACTGGGGAAAAAGACTACCAGGGATCTTCCCCATTATGACAACGAAAGAATCAAAAACCCCCTTTAGCTCACAGCCAGGAAGCATCTCCCAGAATAGACAATAATAGAAAAGTATAGAATAAGTGCCAAGTAAACTGTTTATTGGACTTTGCTTTTTTTTTGGCAGTGCTGGGGATTGAACCCAGGGTCTTGTGCTTGTGAGGCAAGTACTCTGCCAACCGAGCTATATCCCCAGCTCCATGTTTATTGGATTTTGAAAGGCAAGAATAAAATACTAGATAAAGGGAGAGATTTACAAACAGGAAGAGTCAGGCCTCTGAGGAAGAAACAGGGCCCAGTGCATCAGAGGATGCCCCAGTCTTTGATAGAAAGAAAAAGACATTTCCTGAGTGTAGAGGAGTAGATGCAGATGCAAGCAGGACTGAAGATTTGGTGGCAGGGAAACAAGGTGCTCCCTTAGTGTGACTTCTAAGTGACTACTTCTAAGTAAGGCAGGTATGGAGAATCAGATGGACAAGGCACTTGCTTATTCCCTATTTAGCTTTGCCTGGTTGAAATGAGTAAATCTGTGGTTCTGATTTACATAATCTTTCTATGAATAAAAATAGGATGCAAATACTCAATCTGCTCCAGATTTAGATCCAAACTGGAATGCAAAATTTGACAGAAATCATCTAAGATGAAATAATCTTTAAATGGTGCTAATGAGTCTCAAAACAGAGTATCTCCAATAACATATGGCTCCCTTTTCTTCAATCTACTGTGCTGCCTTTGATCTTCTTTTTCAAAAAATGCTACTATTGAGAAATTTAAGCAGGCAATAGTTTGTGCCACACTCTGTGGGCGCTTCTACAAAGAAGCTGGCCTATGTTATGTACCGTCAGCAGCCGATTACTTTGGGTGCATTTCTTGGCCGGTTTACAGCAATTGCTGATGCCCATCTCTGCTCCCGCCCTTTCAATTATTATTGCTACCCTAAATCTCCCACTGATCATACCTCCATCATGTGTATACATTTTCTAAGATAATAAGAATTTTTAAATTATTGGATTCAATTTGTAGGAGAAATGCATAATTATGGTACTAGATATTTCATTCAGTGTTTTATTTCACTTATTATGATTCCTCAATTGGAAAGATTGAAAAGGACAAAGGTGAAGAGATACAATATGTAAAAGCAAAGGTCTTATAGCTGAATATAGAGTGGTCTCAAGTATAGCTTCTGTGCAAAATTTGTTTTCAACTATCTGAGTACAGAATTAAGGAATAATATTTCTTCCCTCTGACCACAATCTTCTCCTCTCTTTACACTTAAGTAGTACTTTTCAGAGACCTGCTGCAGAAACTTTGGGACAAACTTTCACCTCACCTATACTTTCCTTTATATGGTAACATAACACCATTAACAAAATTTGTTCCTTTGATTAATGGTTTCCCCTTACTTAGAATCAAAGGTTGTCCAGGGTATAGTATAGGCATTTTAAAACACATCCCTTGTTGATGATAAAAGCATTCTATTCAATCCCTCTAATGCAGAAAATTGACATTAAGTATTTACCAGATGCCTCCTGTTTGCAATAAAGTACTCTGGGGAATTAAACCTAGGATGTACCTTGATGTTACCTGGTTTTTTAGTAAGAATGCATCAGAGCAATGGTAAATTTGGGATTCCAACCCTGGCAGTCCAGGCTTCAAAGATGTATTCCTGCTACTAGTACAGAGAACAAAAAATTTGGTGATTGGAATTTGTTACTTCTATACAGTTGACTTACTTCTTGGACAGATATGACTCAGAATGATTTTCTGTACTAAATTAAGATATTTAGTCCTTTAATTTGTAGCCCTGTACTAATTCTCACACCTTGAGCTCTTGTGCTGTTTTTCTTCCTTCTTGCATGTGACATTCTTCACGTGAAAGACAGCTGTGGTCACTTGGGTCAGTAGGTATACACCTTAAATAGCCACTATTATCATTCTAGCCTCTCTTCTCTAAACATGTTTCTATTGAACTTAAGTCTTCTTAAGGTATAATATTAACCAAAAGTAAACCCACAATGGTCCTCTAAGTAGAACCTGAGGAGCTTACCATTAGATTTAGTTCATTATTTTGGCCCTTTAAGGATACAGTAGATCATTATTCATTAAGTCATATTTATACAACTAATATTCACAGGATATTTTAACATGATGTATGTGCTGTCTGTAACTTCACCAGAGTCATTGATAAGGAGTAGGGGAAGAGAAAGAGAGAGAGCATGCATGAGAGAGGGAAAATCATTCGCTAGTGGCTCCCTGGTCCAGAGTAATACTTAACATCATCATCTGCATATTCGGAGGCCACAGATAAGTCACTCGTGAACTTGTGTTTGAATCTAAGCCTTACTCAAACCAACCAAATGATATGGACAAGGAATTTAACCCATAAGCCTCAATGTTCTTAAGGCGCAAATTGGGAATGACAATCCATACTTACAGTCAAAGCAATGACTTTTATAGATTCTAAGACAGTTTTCACATATAATATTCAATGCACAGTATTTTCTTGCTGTTAAAAAATGTTACCATGCTGTTGTCATAGAGATTGGTGTCAAAAATCTAATCCTACAGTTTCAGTCAGCTGCTCTCCTTGGGAGCGGTTTGCTTACACATAACTGATTTCATGTAGTAATCAATTAGACTCTAATAAGTTATCCCTCTGCTGTTTGAGCAAAACTCTTTGCATTTCCTAACAATAAGCTATGCTGAGCCACTGACTAGATGGTTGCTGGTGCCCAGAGGGTACCACACATTTGATCTCCCAGGCTGGTGCCACAAACCCATTTTTGACTACCTTTGACTTGTTAGATTTCTTCATTCAAGTAACTCAGTTTCTGTCATCCCACTTTTCTGATCTAGAAAATAGTGATAATGATATTGACCCATCTCCTAGGCATGCTGTGAAGAAATGCTAATTAATGTTCACAAAACACTTTGAAAACGCAAATTGCTATTTAAATGCTAAATATGTGTATTCAACAGATGCCAAGTGTACCTGGGGATTAACGTGTCCTAGATGCTGAAATGCCTTACACAGAGTGGAGAAACCAAATAAACAGCTTGACACCTGCTCAAAATTCATATTCTTTCTCTCATACTCTTGCAGCGACACAATTTTTATGGATTTTGTGACTGAAAGCTGGAAATAAGCAGTAACTTGAATGTCTTTCTTGTAAAGAGGCAGAGGATATAGTTTAAATGATTGTCAGGAAAAGAAATGACTAAATTGCTAGGGGTAAAAAGAAATGACTGCAGGTAGTATAAGCTATAGGAAGAAATCTGACAGTTGTTCTATAAAAACTGAACATTACTAATAAAGATGTAACTGCACATTCTCAAACAATAAGAACCATTGATGTGGTTTAACAGATAAAGCCTCATTCAAACCGTAAACCATCAGGTTAAGAAAACATTCTGAGATCGTAAAATAGATTAGAAGTGTAAAAGCATTCCAAGACAAGGGACAACACAAGCCATTGGCCCTTCTGCCAAAGCAGCTTGTACTAGAGCTGAACAGCTGCTTAGCAGAATCTCACTAATGTATGCCACTCCAGGAGCCACGAGCAAGCGAGTGAGCGAGTGGCCTTCACGGGCTCTGAAAAGGAAGCTGCCAAATATGCCTTTCTGTGACTTTTCACCATTGGGTCCAGCTTAGGATCCTCCCTTGCTTTGAGAACATAAAGAACATAAAGCCTGAACCATCTGGAAACGTTTTACTTGAGTTGTCTTTTTACCACACAAGGGGCCTGTGGCAGGATTTGCATTTTCAAGCCTTTTCAATTTTAAACAGTTAATCATCTTAGAGGATAGGGATATGCAAAGCTGGCAGTGTTTCTTGGGAGACTTGATAGAAACTCAGTAGAGGGAAAAGAAACATTTTTAGTTTGAAGTGGAAGGTTGCATTAAACATGAAATAAACACCCCATTCCTGTGCTACTAAAGACTAAAAATAGCCCTTGAACAGATTTTAAAGTGCTATTCTACGCTTTCTCCAATGAAGCCACTAGTACTATTAGCCTGATTACTACTTGAGGAGAAGTCCAGATGGCTTGCCCTTGAACTAAAATCAAAGGGCCTTCTTTTATGTGCACTTTCTGTTTTCCCTCAAAGTGAGTGCTTCCTAAATATGCAAAAGTCCCATGTTGACTATACAAAGGACATTTGTTGGCCCATTGCAAATTCTCTATCCAGAGTCCAGTTCTCAGTTTTCTTGACAAGCTGAATAATTAAAACAAAAGTTAACTCAGAGATGCCTTCTCACCTTCAGATTGCAGTGTCTCCTAGCGAGAGAGGGTTTACTTCTTAACCAACACCAAATTGTCTATTCAAGACCCATATGTTGGACTTTCTACTGAGATGTCATGATGGGCATTGCCTCAGAGCT
This sequence comes from Sciurus carolinensis, assembly GCF_902686445.1. Lineage (NCBI taxonomy): Eukaryota > Metazoa > Chordata > Mammalia > Rodentia > Sciuridae > Sciurus > Sciurus carolinensis. The sequence continues at coordinate 109,684,826 of NC_062218.1, forward strand.
TGTTAGAAATGCAGACCGTCAGGCCTACTTGGACCTACTGAATCAGAAGCTGCAATTTAATAAGACCCCAGTTGATTTGGATGCAAATTAAATTTTCAGCAGCACAGGATTAGTCTGTTTCTATCTGATTCTCTGTCTCCCTAGGAAGATCTTTAACTCCCTTAGTCACTCCATTGCATTATCTCACACTCCTAACAATAACCTTCATTTCTCCCGTCACAGGGTAATACTGAATAGAAAAGAGTTTAATCTATTATGCAACAATACCACATAGACACCTCCATATCAAAGTTAATTAATTAATATATTACTACTTTTTGAACATTCACTATCTGCTATATAACATTCAGAGGTGAAGAGGACACACTCTTACTCCAAAGATCTCACAACATCTAGCCACATTGAATAATCACAGGGATAGTTGGATAGACACAGAGAACACTGTACTAAGGAAAGCACCCGGAAACTGAAGGGGAGAAATTGAGAGCACGGGGGTGGGGTGATTTATTGAGACATAGGTTAATATGCTTTTGAGTTAGATATAATAATGTTTTGTCCTCCATTATAAGCCATGTGGAATTTAAGTCAGGGAGAGGAAACATATTCTAGTACCTATGAAGGAGGCCCAAAGGAAACAGGTGAAGAGATTAAGAGATAAAATGTATGTCCTGTGTGAAAAGGACAGCTATTCCTTAATTCCAGGTTATTGGACCTGGTATTATCATAGCCTCTAGTTTTTATAAAAAGCCAGAAATATGATTTGTATTGCATGTACAATCTCCTAATGCTTAAATACTGGTTATCAATTATAAAAATAAAACAAGCAAACAAAAATGAAGGGACCAAATCAACCACTAGGGGCTGAAGTTTTTAAGGACCAGTAGTTTGCAACCTCAACTTTAAATAGAGTATTTTGATGGACTGAAGTTTTGGCAGTGGCCCTCATCAAGGGAGCTGCATGATGGCCAAAGCCAGAAATGAAGAGTAATGATAAAATTTAGTAGGTTATTGGCACTTGCAGAGGGAGACCATAAGAGGAAGCACAGAGTGACAGTGACGTAGGCTGACAGAAGCTACCTTTAGGAAGCTGGGGGTGAACTTGTGGAAAGGGTTCCCAGTGTTGGAGTTATGAGCTGTGATATGAGATATGAGCTGTGAGGAGAGATAATAGGAGAAAGTATTCCAGGTGAGAAAACTCAACTTGCAAAACTTAGATGTGAGAGAGGCAATGATGTTCTGATAAAGCATCAGAATTTGGGATGGCTAGGAGGAGATTTTACAAAGGTAATCAAATTTATTTTATTTTAAACAGTTGGTGAATAACATTATGGATTTCTTCTAAAAGTGAGCATTTTTCAGACTGGGGCAAGATTCATAGAGTTTTCTTTTATTAGAGGTGTCTTTATGTGATATGCCTTTGATTTGACTGTAGAGATGAAGGACACAGAATAAAGAGTCTTATAATATTTCACCATATGTAAAACTAGTATCACTTAGGCTAACAAATAGTTTATAATAATTTCTTCAGTTTTCAGAAATTACCAAAATATGAAAGAAGGCCTTACAACAGATGTTTAAAGGGTATTAAATATTATCAATCAAGCTGACTTCCTATTTCTTTGCAAAACAGCTTTTAACAACAGCTGTGATTCCTTTATGTGCTGCTTTTAAAAGAAACTTTTATCTCTGTTGCTATATCTATAGTTTTAATTGTAGGTATTCCATCTGTGATTTTTAATTATTTATTTGCCTCCAATTTTAGCAAAAGAGCATTGATTAGGAACATAACTCTCCCTCTCTTGCTCATCATAGAACTGATAGGAAAGAAAAATGTGAATTGCTCTTTGGTAAGCAAAATAAATCAACACAAAAATATCTACAAAAATTATAGGAAGAAGAGAAATGATGAAACAGTAGGGTATTAAAACACTCTGCTAAGCATATTTTATTAAATTCTTCAATCTTTATTCTGAAAATCATTAATATATTCTACAGCTCTTTCTTTCCAAATACAAAGTGTTAGAGTGAGAAGACCAAGATTTTGTGGCAAGTTAACAATTTGTTTATGATCACAAGGTGTGCAAATCACTCAGGTTCAAATATTTTGCTGTACTTTCCTCATAATAAATATTAAACACAAATGCCTGTACAGAGGTTTTTGGAAATGGGAAGAGGCAGCTGGGGTGCTTGTTAAAATACAGATTTCCAGGCTTTCCTTAAGAGAAACTAATTCTGACTTTTTAAAGATGCCCCAAGTAATTCTGATGCAGGTGATTACAGAATTAGATTTTGAATAAGGCTGGGCTATGAGTTGGGCTGACTCAAGGACACCTAATGACTGCCACAGCAGAGTCTTCAAGAAAAGTAAAAACTTTAGAAGCATATCCATAGAGATAATCCTGGTGAGTGGAAGCTTCATGAGGGGATGAACTTTACCAGTTCTGTTCATAGTCATGTTTCCAGAGCTGAGACCATCACTTGGCTGTCATTTGAAAACTATTTTTGAATGACTATATGAAAAAAATGAATTGAGTATGTCAGCACTTGCTCACTGACACGCATGCCCTTCACTGGTGTTCTGTCCTACACTAACCGTCAGAAAACAAAGCATGTGTGTCAAGCTTGCTTCAATGTGCTCCTCGCAAGGGCCACATATGGACTTAGAATGATGATGTTCTGTAAGTCATCACAGTCTTGGAACTGTCACATTGGTCAGCATTTTCTCCTGTGACCACCTACAAAACCAAAAAGTACTGGTAGGAGTTGCAGCACCTTACTGGATCATGACAAATCAGACGTATATTCCAATGTCTTCTTTCAGTTATTAAAGAAATATGACATCCACAGCCTCAGCAAAATGTCTCTGTAGTTTTTATGATGCTGAACTAGAGTTTCTTTTCTTCCCTGCAGAACTTGTGAGCTTGTGAAATGTTTCTGCATTAGCTGTCATGCTCTGAAACCATTTTGGTGGTGTTTCAACTGGATCAAGAAGTAATGGACAGGCAGGCCCACATAAACACATGCTTTCTCTTAAAAAAGCTTTTATTGTTTCTCTAGGGTGTATGGGAATATTTTACGAAAACTTAAAGTTACATAAAACTCAGAGGGAGAAACCAATATAACTGCCAGTTTTATTTCTTCATAGAAATTCAGACAAGATGAAAAACCCATGACATTAACCACTGAAGCAGATACAGCACTACGTCAAATGTGTCTTTTGTTAGCAAGGATATAAACATTAACAAAGTTTATCATTCTAACTGAGGTCTTAATTCATCCCGTAAATTAGCACATTTAGCATGAAAATTTACAGTACCCTTAGCAGCATGACTCAAAGTGATCCTTCCGAGACTGCATTAGCCCTAACTATCATATTGTCATTAGAATTCTATTGATAGCATATATTCAATTGTACTCAAATGGTTCAATCAGTATGGGTTGAATACTTCCCTGCTTATCAATACTTTTCTCTATGGTTTCTCTAGCAAACTATTATTTCCATTAGCATTTTTTCACTTTCAAGTAACAAATACTTATTTTACAAAATTTGGAAAATATGAAAAACATGTAAATATACTCATGTAATATTTTTATTTAAAAAATTTTTTTAGTCATAGGTGGACACCTTTATTTATTTATTTATTTTTATGTGATGCTGAGGATCTAATCCAGTGCCTCACATGTGCTAGGTGAGCTTTCTACCGCTGAGCCATAACCCCAGCCACTTGTGTAATATTTGTGAACACTTTAAGTCTTTTTCTACATAGTTGTACGTAGTTGTGATCACAAGGCAATTTCCTAATCAACTTTTAAAACTATTTCAAATATTTTATAAACAACAAATTTTAACAGTTGCATAAAACTTCCAAGTGTAATTTATGTTTTAAAAATTGTTGTAATTTTACATGTCATTAAAGAAACTTAACACAGTTACTGATACATATATATATATATATATATACATATGAGTATACACATGTGTGTACATATATATGTGTGTGTGTGTGTGTGTGTGTGTGTGTGTGTGTGTGAGTGTGTATGTTAACATATGAATGCCCAATGGCAATTCTGTTCAACTCTATCCCTGACCTTAATCATACCAGACTTTTTGTACATAATACAATTCTCATTCGTAGATTCTCAATCAGTCCCATTAAAGATAATAATCTTTCATCACATTTTGCCATTACAATGTGCTGTTAAATTGTTCAGTGTCATAGAAGATGAAGACATCATCACTGAAACTTTGAGGATGAGATGTCTTCTGGTAATATTAGGCAAGGTACTTGATCTTTCTATGACTTGATTTCTATTTTTTTAAAAGTTACTAAAGGATACCATGAAGTTATCATGAAAATTAGTAGTGGTATTGATTACCTGAAACAAACAAAGCTCAACTTACATAATCACAACTCACATATGCTTCAAAAACTGCAGCTCACAGGCTTGTGCCTGCATTCAGGAAGAAAGGCACCTCAGCTGGTACACTTCCTATTCAGATCATAATGCAAGATGCAATACGGGTAATAGTGTCCAATCAAGGATTTAGTCTTTTAGCTTCTCTGAATCTCAATAGCATCAACAGAGAATGCAGAAAGCAGTAATCATTAAATTAAAAATATATGAAAACACTTGAGTTTTTAGGAACATTTTTCCATTCTCTAAAATACCATTATTTATATGAAAATCATTAAAACTATTGATAATGGTAAATATGGAAGTACTTTTGATTGTATTTCATCTTGGAAAAGATATCTTCGAAACACTTGGTAAGCCCTTTAAGCATAGCAGTCTAAGGCCACCTACAATTCATTATCATCAATGATATGACAGTGTTATATTAAAAAAACTTACATAGAAAATGGCAATGTAAAGGTATCTGTTTGGTGTTTATTTGGTGACATTTATTTTTTCCTGAATATAAAAGCAAATATTTTCATTGTCTATTATTGAGAGTATAAAATTGATTCAACCACTTTGAAAAATTATTGGCAGTGTACAATATATCTGATTATATGTACTATTTGAATTTATTTATTTAAAGTCTAAGTAGCATAGATTAATTTGACTTGTCTTAGATTTCAAAATCACTTTGTTTTGTGTTCTGCTTATTTTTCCCTAAATTCAATATTATGACTTACTATCACCATTCTCATACTGATCCAAGTTTGGTTGTGTATTCCTTTTCTATTTCAACTGATGGACTCAAACTAGTTCAAGTAGATGAGTTGATCAAAGAAAAGAAGTAATCTTAAGAGAACACTAACAACCTTTTTTCTTAATGAGGTAGTCCATACATTTTTATCTAGACACATAAAAATATCGTTTTAATTAAATATTTATTTTTTCAAATAGGTACTTTGAAATCCTAGCAATACACATTAGCAAGAAAACAACATTCACAGGTGAGGGATTGTTGTGTTAATTAAGGCTTTAACACAACTTCATCTATTCAGAAGACAGGGTGCAGGATTAGTATCGGAGACATCAGTACTTCTCTTTGGAGGTGATGCCCTAATCTCCACCTGGACCTTCCCACCATCTTCCATGTTTTGATGGATGGGAAATCCTAAGATATACACACACATGGATTCATCTGACTCTGCCCATTCCATGGAGCTGGCCTTTCCAGTCCAACTGAACAATCATTAAAGCAGCTGTGAAGGTGAAGACTATGGATTCTCTCCTTAGATAAGGGAGATTTGGGACTTCACCAAATAGCCTTGGCATTCCCTAAATAGGTTCTCCCCATTTGAAATACTTTCTATTACTTATTTTGAAATACACAATTGATTGTTGTCAAATATAGTTTTTCTAACTGTGCTACAGAATTTTAGAAGTTGTTCCTCCTATCCAACTGCACCCCTGTAGCTATTAACCATCCTCTATCTCTCCCTCCTCTCTGCTATCCAAGCTGTGGTAGCCCCAACTCTACCTTCTACTTCAATCAGACCAACCTTTTAGCTTATACATATAAGTGAGAAAATGCAGTATTGGTCTTTCTGTGGTGACTTAAATGATAATAATATAATGTCCTCCATTTCTTTCCATTTGGCTGAAAATGACAATTCCATACTTTCATGGCTTAATATTCTATTTTTCATATATGCCACATTTTCTTTATAAATTCATTCATCAATGAACACTGAGTTTGATTATACATCTTGACTGCTGTAATAGCGCTGTAACAAACACATGAGAACAGATGTTTCTTCAACATACTGCTTTCATTTCCTTTGGATATATACCCAGTATATTACTGGTTCATATATATTTATGGTTTTTGAGGAAACTCCATACTGTTTTTAATAGTTTTACTGATTTACATTATCATCAACAATTTATGAGAATTTCCCTTTTTTTGCATCCTTGTCAGCATTTATTATTTTCATTTTGTTAGTAGCATTCTAATTGCAGTAAGATGATACCTGTTTGTGGTTTCAACTTGCATTTCTCTGATTATTAGTGATTTTGTGCTTTTTTTTCATATTCTTCTTGGTCATTTTTATGTCTTCTTTTGAGCAATGTCTCTCTAAGTCATTTGCCCATTTTTAAATTGTATTATTTGTTTTTTGCTGTAGAGATATTTGAGTTTCTAATATATTCTGGATACTAATTCCTTATTGGACAAATAGTTCACAAAATTTTCTTTTCATTTCTTTAGTTTATTTATTCACGCTCTTGTTTCCTTGCTGTGCAGAACATTTTAGTGTGATATAATCCCATTTGCCCATGTTTGCTTTTTGCTGGTGCTTAGAAGACATACTCAAAATATTCTTGCCCAAACCAATATCCTAAAGTGTTTCCCCTGTTTTCTTCTAATGTCAAAGCTTCAGTTCTTACATTTAAATCTTGAATGCATTTTAAACTGATTTTTTAAATTTGATTCCCTGCACATTTAATCATAGCTACAACTGCCTGAGTGATTTTTGCTTAGAAAGTGAGGTATTAATGACCTTGAGTTTAGACTTTCATATGTCTTTTCATATTATGTAATTAATTCCTACAACAATAACAACAAAACCTTTAAAAAGATTATTTTTATGCCTTGCTACAAAATAATTTCCGCGCATATTAACTTCTTGGAATATTTTATTTCTTCCATAGCTAAAAGCAATATTTAAGAAGAGCAAGGTTTCAATTTTCTAGTTGGAACTGAAAGATTATAAACAAAAGGCCAATATTCTTATATTGCAGAAGAAATGTTTAACTCACCATACAAATCATAGCAACCAAATAATATCATGGTTTATTTTAAATGATCACCACATATTTATATTTGTGAGTGTCAAAGTTCTCTGTTAAGACCCCCAACTTTGGGTTGGAGATGCAGCTTAGTGATAGAGTGCTTGTCTTGTATGCATGAGGCCCTGGATTCAATCCCTAGCCCTGAGAGGGGAAAAAAAAAAGAGAATCCTATTTCCTCTGTTGTTGGCTTTAAGGGGTTGGTCATATGAACCAATCTAAATAAAGCTCAGTAGATACTGATTGCTACTCTGGTTATTCAAAAACAACTTTATTATTGGGGTTTTAAAATTTTTAAAAATAGGCTTCAAAACCCCGACACTGCACCTGCCTTGATAACCAAATTTAGTTGTAGTGAGAAGTACTTGCACTTCGGAGGTTAGATCTATCATTAACAAAATCATTGGCTTAAAACTGTTTTAAGATCATACTATTAAGCAATCTAATAATGTGTAAACCTTAAAAACATTAGCTTTTGCTTCCATTCTCTCTGCAAGAGTCAACATCTACGTAATGGCACTCCTAATGATTGTTGTGAATATTCTTCTCCATGTTTAAAATGTAGAATTCACAGAATAGAACTGCATGGTTTTGAAAGTCTGTTGTAAAAAGTCAGAGGGCAGCCACATATTCCCATCAGCAGCACAGAAGGTAAATCTTGAAGTTAAAATAAAGCAGCTTCTATTCTTTGAAAAAAAATGCTTTCATTTAATCTTCTAACAAAGCATTGCTTTCATCTATTATGACTGACAGATAGCTTTTTGCCTTCCCAACTACGTAGACCTCGGTTTTAAGATGTAAGGTTATCACACTTTGGAACCTGGAGCTCACACTGAGACTTCTCATCCTGCTGAAGTATGACAAAGCCCACACAGCTTGCTCTGAACTTCTGAACCTCCTGTGATGGGAAAACATCATTGCCTGCTGTTAGCTCCTCTTCTGTCTTCAAGGTTGTTTCAGATGTGTCTTGCTCCAGGGAACTCCGGGGGCCAAGATAATTCTAGTCTTGACTGAATCCATGTTCTATATGTATTTTTAAAAATTTTTGATAGTCTCATCATGGCTGTACTTTAACAAAAGGGATTTGAGTCTAACATATTGAAACTGTATGAGCTCTTAGGTTAATATATTCTTATCTCATCATTCATCACCATTTTAGCAATCTCCTGCTGATTGCTAAATCAGATTAAGGGTTTATTCTCTATGTGGTTTCTATTATCTCTATATCATCCTTGCCAATAGTCATTCAATGGAGCCAAATTGGCTACAATAATCCATTTTCTGAATATTATATATGATTACTCCCCTAAAGATAGCTTTCAAAAAGGAAGAAACCAATTTATGATTACAATTTAGTAGTTGAATTTTAAAGTGGATTATTCTACCTCTTTTGGATTTGCAAGTAGAAATAATAAACACACAGTTTGGAAATTTATTTTTTTATTTCTTACCATAAAACAAAATGTTACAAGCTTGTTATTTATCATCATTCTTATGAAAAATGCATCCTCTCCAAGCACAAATTCAGAGGAAACTTTCATTTATATTGTCTTAGAAGACTTATTCAGCTACTTTTCAGATTGTGAAACATTCATTCATTCAACAAAAATTACTTAAGCACCAATATGCACCAGACACCACTCCGGATTAGGGATATAAAGGCAAACTTAATGATTTGTTTCCTGCTACCCAGAGTTTTCCCTAGGCTATTTTCTTTTTATTTTCATACAGTTGATTTCAGAATTTCATCAGAGTTATCAATATTATACTTCTAAAATGAATTAGCTATTTGCTGTCATAGTTTGTTTTGCAATCATATGAGTAAATAAAGTGATGATTGAACATGATGAAATTCTCAGGACCCCTCTCCTATGTTAATCACTGGAAAATAGATGTTTACACTTAATTAACCCTGTAGAATTATTTTAGCATATCCCATTCAAAAATGACTATAATGATAGTCCTGCTGACTAGACATTCCAAGGAAAAAATTAATAGTTGCATGGGAAGCATTTCAGAATTACAGCTATAATCCATCCCTTGATCTCAGGTTTCCTTCCCCTAAATGCCTGTCCCTTTCCAGGATCCCTGTTTGCCTTATAAAAACATTTTAATTTTAAATTTAAAAAATATTTTTAAAGACAAGTCAGGAAAGAAAGAACTGGGAAGTATTTTAGAAACTTAGCATAAAAAACTCTTCAGGAACTGCCACTTGAGAAATACTACACATATGTACAAGACGTAAGACATATAACCATATTGAACATATATTTGTGGATGCAGAGATGGTAGATGAATAGATAGATAAAATCTGCCTAGCCTTGATGGGGTCAATGTTTTGAATATTTTCTTTGATAGTTTCATCTTTGCTTCATTTTAAAAATAAAGAAGATACACACACACACACACACACACACACACACTGCTGTTTATACATCTCAGACATTTGTGTGTGTGTGCAGTGCTCAGGATTGAACCCAGGACCTTGTGCTTGTGAGGCAAGCACTCTGCCAACTGAACTATATCCCCAGCCCCCTATACATCTCAAATAATACTTAGTCTCTAGGGTTCTTAGGAAAGGACTAAAATTTTCTCTGTGATAATGTACCTGTTTTTCACCACACTCCTGCTTCCTCCCTCCCTTGAGCTCTCCACCCTCACAGCACCCCCACCTCCTTCCTGTGCCTCACAGGCCCAGCCTCATTTCAGATCTGGAGTCAACCTTGCTTCTGGACGTAAAGAATGTAGGCTAACAATCAGCATCATGTCTGTCCTTATCCTAGTATCTGCTTTCAGTTTTACCTTCTTGTCCACAGTCCACCATGGGGCTGATTCTAGTTTCAGATTTCCCACCTACTTTGCTGCCTCTGAATTCCCTACCTCTAAGCCATGGCCACCACCAGTGCCCTTGTGGGCCCAAGGTCCTCTCTAGCCCATTCCACCAGCCTTTCAGGCAAAGCCTGCTTACCTGTGTGAGACCTCCCCGCTGAGAGCCTGCTCTTACTTCTGGGAACGACCTGCCCCCAGACTCAGGAGAAGGGGCTACCCTTCAGATAGCTCACTAGATATTGCAATGGCACCTGGTCCTAGCTCAGCCCTTGTGCAGCCCCCTTAGCCTAGCTGTGACTCTTTTACTTCATACTTCTGCCGAAGGGGCTTCAATTCTGAAAACAACATCTGTAGCAGGAGTTATAATCTGCTGTGTCTGGCCTGCAGATGTGTTTATGTATTTTGTTTGGCTAGTACAGTGTTGACACACACAGTTTGTTTTTTTTTCTATCTCTCCCTCAATTCCTCCTTTCTACCAGATTTAAAAATCAGAAAAATCTCATATTAAAAAAAAAATGAATGAACAAAGAAATACAAATAATAACATCAGATTTCTCCAGAGGCCGGCAGGTAGAAGCTGTAGCAGCGTTGGATCTGTTTTCACACCGCAATTTTCTTGACTCTTCAGATTGTGTATGAGCTTGCTCTCCAGATGTTACAGTTGCTATATACTACTGACCACCTCACTGGAACCAAGTATCAGTGGCTCTGATTGTCATGTTTATACTATTATTTTTTATATGGGAAATTTAAATAAAAAGGATTTAAATCTTACATCAAAAATTAAAGATATAAATTAATATATTCCTTTTCCCCTATCTCTACTAAAGTGGAAAACAAGTGATTGACAGAAATCAAAGAATGAGAAAAGCAAAAGTGGGAAGGTGGAGAGGGAGGAGAGGGAGAAGAAAACCAGAGCATGGGAAGACATGTATTTTACAATGACCACTCTAGAATGCTTACGGTGCAACATTTTTGATATCCCCCAAACTCATACATTTATAATACATATCTGGTGACTGTTAGCATTAACTTTTTACCCTTTTTTACCCTTATGATAGAATGCTTTGGAGAAAGGATCAAAGGATCAGATAGTAAAAGGATTTAAAATCAAGAAATATTGAAAATATCTGGATATGTAGTTGGAAGAGAGAAAACTTAGAATGCCATAATAACCTCTGCATATTCGATGAGCTATTATATAAAAGAGGAATGAACTTGTTCTATGTGGTTCTACATGATTGATAAGGGAGAAGAGTTGTAGGGAGACATGTGTCAGGTATATTAAATAGTATAGAAAGCCACAGGAGACAAGGAATTCTCCCTCCCTGGACATGCGGTAGCAGGTACTATAGGAGAACCTAGAGGCTCTGACTTTTCAGCCCCAAATGTCTATTATTTTTAAATAGTAGAAAAAGATGTGGGCTTGTGGTTTTTTTTTTTTTTTTAGTTTTCTTTGAAGAATAGACAGATGCACATAAGGGAAAATATAGGAAAGAGTGAAAGTCCACAGTTTTGAACACTGGATATTGTTTGTATCCAATGGAATACAAGAAAACACTAACAAGTTTGAAAGACATCCAAGGCGCTTTGTATCTATTTTTGTATTTATTTTAGATTTGGGCACTTGAGATTAGGGGAGAAATGAGTAGATTAACTTTTTAAATTCTGTTTTTTTTTTTTTTTTTTTGGTGGTACTAGAAATCAAATTCAGGCTTCATGCTTGTTAGACAAGTGCTGTGCCACCAAACTACACCTCTAGTCCCTTGATCAACTTCTTGATGACATCTGGTTCTTGAATAGTGAGTTTCAGAACATTTTTTATTTATACATTCTATTTTAAATAATTAATTATTTTTTATACATAAAAAGAAGAAATAAAAATCTCAAATAAAATGTATTTTCTTTTGGAAGAATAATCAAAATTTTTATGGATTGAGTTTTGCAAATTTAAGATTCTGACTCAAATCTATAGTTCATTAAAATCTCTACTTAGATTATGAAATATAATTATAAAAAAATCTTCCAAGTTAGGTACTGAAGTAATTAATATATGCTATCGAGACAAAGGCACAAGAGATATCTGAATATAAAAATGTGGTTCATTCTCTTTGAAAATTCACGTATATTTGAAAATAGAAATAAAGTAGAAATTTATCTATCACATCTCTATAAACAAAAGCACAAACAGTACAAGGAATTTGGTATTCTTTATAATTTAAATTATTTCTTCATCTCCTACTACATCTTTGGCACAAATTTGGATCTGGAAATACAGAGACAAAATTGGCAAAATCTTATATTTTTGGAATGTCAAGATGGAGGGGATTAGGAGAGGCAGTGGGCAGTAAATAAGTAATCAAAGACATAGTGCTATGTGCTACAAAGATAATAAACAAGGCAGAATGTGATAGAGATGACAGGAACATGAAGGAGGTGGGTATTTAATAGGGGGTCAGAGATGTCCTCCGAGTATTTACCCAACAAGCAACTGCCAGCGCAATAGCCTTCAGTGGGAACAAGGCTAGAAAATTAGAGAAAACAGAGCAAGATCCATAACCATGGTTGGGAAGGTTCTTAGGGTGAAGTCATGTGGTCTAGTCCATCACTAGGAAGAGTTTTCCATTATTTTATTTATCAACTCCTTTTAGGGCTCAAAGGATACACTCTTCCTTCATATTCTGACCCATACTTACATAAGCAATTGCCAATTACGCCTAATACTTCTCAGATCTCTTCTGTATCTTTTGTCAGACAACACTGCTAACATTCAGTTTCCTATATTCAGCTGCCAAATAGACTTCTAGACAGGTGCCTCCACAGGGTACTACCGCTCAGCATCAAAGACTAACACATTATAGAACCCTTAATGATGCACCTTTCATGCTACCTTCTGTCCCTGATCACTGAGTTGATCATTCCAGAACTGGGCGTCACCCTCAGCTCTGCAGTCTTTCCACTCACCCCTCTGATTTGTGACTGATTTGAAAGCCTCTGTCTTATTTATGTTAACCACTCCATTTTCACCATTCCTTCAGCAACCCTCACCTCACCTATATAATTAAAGGTAATGGGTTTTTTTGGTTGTTCTTCCTGCCTCAACACTTGTCCCATCACCAATCTGCCTTGCTCGTGATTTTCACAGTAAACTCTTTAAAAGGCGTATCTCGTCTAAAACCAGCGAATTGAATTGCTTTCCTTGCCAAGTGGACAAACTCCAAACCCTTCTTTCGACAAAGGAAGCCTCTGGGATCTGCTTCCTGACCCTTTCCCATGCCATCTGCATGCAGAATTCTAGCAAGTTGGAGGCTGGCAGTTTGCAGGCAGAAACAATTACTTTCCTTTCATCCTTGTTGCTCCTAGTATAAACTTCTATATGCAGTGCACCTTTCTGATAATTTTTCTCTTTTCTTTATGTGCTGCATGGATCCTGAGTACTTAGGGGATAGCCTACTGGTCAGTAGGTCCTGAATACCTTTCACTGAATGACTGTTTAATTTCCAGATAAATCTCCAACTATTATTTTCTTTCCATCATCCTTGCCAGTGCTTAAATCTGTGTTGCATCAGTTGTTGCCTGGATTATTTCAGAAGCTTCTGAAATGGCCCATTCTCATCTTTCTCAACTCCATCTGCCATACAGCTGCCAGAGTTAAAATCCATTCCTGGCCTTAAAACCCAGTTGCTCCAGGCTCCTGGGGATCAGGCTTCAGGGCTGTCCCCTGGATGCCTTTGCACCATCACAAGGCAGTATTCTCCAGTGTGCAAGTTGCCTTTGCCTTGGGCTGACTTACTGCTTCTGCCTGGACCTCTCCCCATTCTCTACACCTTGCATCACCAACTCCCTTGCTCTATCTGGCTTTATCTCCTCTATAGCTAAGATTTACATCAAGCATTGCCTTCCTTAGGAAGGTCTCCCTCCACTGAACCCCTGTGTGGCTAAGCAGATACCTTTCCTGGATTCCCACAGTAGCCAGTGTACACCTTGATTATCCAACACCTTGTCCTATAATTTATCACCCATTCACTGTCTCCTTTAATAGTGTCAGTGAAGACAGGACTTGGGACTTAATGAATCCTGAAGACATCATGCCATACCACCCAGGAAATAGAGGACCTTAAATAAATATTTGAAAGAACAAAAAAGATTAACATTCTTAATATTGGTCTATTGGCTATATATAGTCTGTAAATAATTATATAAGCAAAATAACAATGGATTTTTCTGATTTATTATGAGTCCGAAGATGAATGAGGGCAGGGAAACAATCTTCTGTCTCTTTACTTTTATTAAGAAATATATAATCAAGACATGGTCCCTCTTGAGAAATGCTAGCTTATTTCAGAGAAATGAATAATGAGTTCAACAGTACTTGCAAAGCCTGGGAGCTTTCTGAGCAGTAGTTTGGTGACAGTTTTGACGTGCAGAGAAACCAATTTATTGTGATATGGAGAAGTGGAGAAAAAATGATGGTAACAACAAGTAAGATTGAATTTGAAAGTGTGAAAAGTCATGAAAGAACATGACTGGTATGAGCTCCAAGGTTAAATTAAACAAATGAAAATAAGTGAAAAAGGAATCAAAAGTTTATTTTAGATGGTTAACATGCTTCCTGATTTTCTAAAGATAGACTTCAATATCTATTCAGTAATTCACTGTTGCAGTCCTAAAAAGAACAAGGTAAATCTGTACTTCTTAGTGTGCAGTGAGTTTAAAAAGATATGAATGAGTAAAAAAAGATAAAGTACAGGGTAGTATACATTCACAGACAACATACAAGTACACTTACATGCATGTATATAAATACAAATAGGTATTTTGTATGTCTGTTCATACTTATCTATATCCATATTCAAAGAGAATATTCCAGGAAATATAATATTCTCAAGTGGATGACTAGGAAATAGGGTTTAGGGGCCTGATGTTGGGAGAGAAAAACACTTTTCATTGTTTACCCTTTCACAACTTGTAAAGTTTTAGCCACATGTGGACTAACAATTGTGGGAAAAATCTGTAAGAATACAAGTAAATAAAACCAGGGATGATTATGCAATTTAACTATTCACTTTTGAGAAAATTATATGCTGCAGTTATCCTAACCATCACAACACTTTTTGTGTAGACACTTAATGGGAACAAAAAACATGGAAACACATTTTTTTTATTAAAAAATACAATGTCCAATCTGAAGATCTTAAACAAATCAATGTAGTAGTATCACTAGTAATTAGTGCTTTCAAGAAGATTCAATGGTTTTTAGGAATAACATTTTTAAAGTGAACTAAGGTTCTCCCCTCAGCAGGTAAAATCCCTTTTGAAGGGAATAAATGTCTTCAACACAGTAAATGGATGTTACATAAGCTCATGATAATATATTATGGTTGGCAAATGTCAATAGGATTCACAGCAATGCTACATGTCAGAGGTATTCTAGGATTTTTATTTTTTATTATTACTATCATAGTCAAAGTAATGATCCTGAAACGTTTTATGCCTTACCAAAATTTATACTTTGTATATTATAGTTAATTTCTATGACTACCCTTCTAATGTTATAAAATTTTGACTGACCAAATGGAACAAAAATAAAGCATTTAAAAATTAACATAAATCATCACACACACTAACATAATAGCATAGAGATCAAGGAGATGGGCTGTATAGAATTAGATAAACATGGGCTTGGATCCAAATCTACCTGTGACTTGGGGAAAGCAACATCATTTCTGTAAACCTCATTGTACTCTTCTTCAATAACAGCAAACATATTTCACTGGATGGATTTTAAAAATTAATAGAAAAATGTGAATGATACATTATATAAAGTAAATGATATAGAGTTGATACTTGAATGTTAATATAGTAACATACTTAATGGTTTTAGTCAAAATAATGTGATGTAGTTTTTATGAACTATCTGGAAATCAAGAATTAGATATAAGCAATATGGGGAATTAGGTAATAAGATCAGGAAATATACACTTGGCATCAAACCTCAACCACCTGTCTCCTGGTGTGTTTCCACTTTAAATTGACAGCCCATTCTAAGACACCTTGACCACAAGAAACCAGGAGGAGGAGAAAAGGCATGGCTTTTCTTTTGCTTCTGTAGTATTATAGTGCAATGTTCTGAGTATTTTCTGACTGAATTTTAACAATTAAAGAGTCTTAGAAAATATTAACTACAGCTTTTATAATGTCTTTGAAGAGACTATAGAAGTCTGATTCTTAGGCCAGAATTAAGCTATTTCACAGTTTTTCAATCTTGATTCTGTTGATATTTGAGGCAAAAAAACTTCTTGTGAGTAGAAAAGTGCATTTTGCTAATTATAAACTAACAGTGTTCATGACTTCTACCAACTAGATACTGAACCACCTTTAATAATCATAAATCTCTCTAGACATTAACAAAGTTCTCCTGAGATGTATAGCAAATTGCCCCTGGTTGAAAAAAGAACTGGATTAACTGTATAACCAGGTCACTTATCGCTATCCTAAGGATATTGGGTTTTTAAAAGAGTGATTGTGTGTGTGTGTGCATGATATATTTATATTCTTTATATATAAAAAATAGACACCAAGAATAATGGATTATATAACTTACCACATCATCTTACATTATAATCATTTGTTGGTGGTGCAATTTTTATTATTTCTTCTTCTTGTAGACAGTGAGCTTTCTGAAGTTCAGGATTATGTTTAACTTGTTCTCTGTGGCATCTCCAGTTTCTTACATTGACTTGGTCTCATGATAAATGACTTAATATTTATTGAATTTAAGAATGCACCAGGAATAACCCTGCTTTTTCAGAGGTTGCCTGTGAGCTTAAAATTGAAATTGAAAAGTTGACTCATTCAGCAAATATTTCTTGAATGCCTGTGGTGGGAGATTCTGGGTTTACAACAGTAAATATGTCTATGCCCTTGTGGAGTTTATATTCTGGTATGTAAGTCAAAAGGGAAAAGAATAAATTGGTTACCAGTAAGTTCAAATTGGGATAAATGGCTCTGAAGAAAATTAACTTAATGATGAGGTATGCAGAGTCAAACAGGACTTGCCTTGAATAGGCTGTCAGGAAGGGTCTTCTGGTGAGGTCTGGGAGTAGGGGTTATAGTTTAGGTAAGCCTTGAGGACCAGGAGGAGTTTTCTATAGTCAGACTACAGATAGAGGGATCAGATGTATTAAGTCTACAGACAGAAGATAGTTTACCTCCCATGTACACACACTGATCCAGGTTTGAGTGACATGGTATGAACCAAGTAGACCAACTCTTTCATTGTGCAGTTTACATCCTAGTGGATGTGGCAAGATAGAATGGATAGGTAATGAATGTACAACTCTATGAGACCTTTGAGCAGCAACCTGCACTGTTTTGCAGTACAGGCTCTGGGGGCAACCGCCCAGTCTTAGTTCTGAACTCAGCTGTTATAACCTAGATGACTTTGGGTAGGTTTCATGTCTTATTTGTGCCTCAATTTCCTTGCTTATTTAATAAGGTTATCAGTATTAACCTCAGAGGGTATTTGAGTGTTTAAATAAAAAGATATAGTTAAATATAAGCATCTAACTTTGGACTTGGTAAAAACATTAGATTTTAAGGGCCAGGTTAAGTCGATTCAGGATTTCAGGAGGCAACTGGCATGCTGTAACTTAGAATTTTAAAAGAGCTCTCTTGCTGCTACATGGAAAGTTGAGGGGGAACAGCAGAAATAGGTTAAGAGGCTATTGCAAAAGGCCAGGGTGAGAGGCAGTGATGGCATTGAGACATAGAAAGTGCACCAACAGATGAAATGTCAGGGAACATTAAGTATAGAAAGTGAGAGAAAGACAAGACTTCAAGAATACTCTGGAGTTTCCAACTTGACTAATCTAATAATTCCCTTGGATGAAAAACAACTGAAGAAACAGATTTGGGGAGATAGCCTAGAATGTAATCTCTTAAAATTTTTTTTAATTTTAATTTTTATAGTGTATTATAATTATAAATAGTATTGGGATTTATTGTGCCATATTCATACATGCACAAAACAAAATTTGACCAATATCATTCCTGAGTACCTCCCCTTTCAGTCCCCTCCTCCCTCCCCCATCCTCTTGATTTAGTCTATTGATGCCCCTTTTATTTTTATTATTATTTTGATTTGTGCATTATGATTATATATAAAGCATAATTCATTGTGGTATAATAATACATGCACATAGGATAATTTTGTACATTTAGTTTCCCAGTACCTTCCCATGTCCCCTCCTTCCTCCCTCCTCAATTCCCTTTCTCTATTTTATTGGTCTCCCTTCTATTTTCGTGAGATCCTCCCTCTCTCTCATTCACAGAATGTAATCTTGACCATGCTTATTTGTTTGTGGCTGAATATATGTGGAGTGGGCAGTGAGCTATACAAGTGGTGAGAGTAAATGATACTCTGTAGGGAGAAATGTGAAAATAGAGAGTGATGAGGAATAAACTCTGAGAAGCACCCTTGGTGAGCTGTCAGGGAAAACTGAGGCTATGAAGAATTAAAACCCAGACAGAATCAGTAAAACAGAGACTATGAACTTGGTGGAGGAGAAGCAACAAACATGACACAATGTGTTATGGTTTAGACATGTGATGACCCCCCAAAATTCATGTGTGAGATGATGAAAGAATTTTCAGAGGTGAAATGATTAGATTATGAGAGATATAATCTAATTGTTGGATTAATCCACTGACATACATTAACTGGAAAGTAACTATAGGCAAGTATAGTGTGGCTGAAGGAGGTAGGTCACTGAGAGTGTGACTTTGGGGTTTATATTTTGTCCCTGGTAAGCAGAGAACTACTGTTCATGCTCTCTCTCTCTCTCCCTTTCTCTCTCTTTCTTTCCCTCTCTCTCCCTCTCCCTAAGTTGGTTGTCCATGGAATGAACTTTTGAAACTGAGCCAAAATAAACTTTTCCTCCTTTAAAGTGGTGCTTCTCAGGTCTCTTGGTCATGGCAATGCAAAAGTTTAATCAAAAAGCAAGGGTTTTATGTTCTTGGATAGGCAGAATTAATATTGTTAAAATGGCCATACTACCAAAGGTGCTATACAGATCAATGCAATTCCTATTAAAATATTGAAATCCCAGTGACATACCACATGGAAATAGAGAAAGCAATGGTGAAATATATTTGGAAAAATAAGAGACCCAGAATAGCCAAAGCATTCCTTAGCAGGATGAGTGAAGCAGGAGGTATCACAATAACAGACCTCAAACTATACTACGGAGCTATAATAAAAAGAATGGCATGGTATTTGCACCAAAATAGACAGATAGACCAATAGTACATAATAGAGGATACAGAGACAAACCCACATGAGTACAGTTATCTCATACTAGACAAAGGTGTCAAAAACATACAAGGGAGAAAAGATAGCCTGTTTAACAAATGGTGCTGGGAAAACTGGAAAACCATATGGAGAAAAGTGAAATTAAATCCCTATTTCTCACCCTGAACAAAACTCAACTGAAAATGGATCAAGGACTTAGGAATTAGACCAGAGAGCCTGTACCAAATAGAAGAAAAAGAAGTAGGCCCAAATCTTCATCATGTCAGCGTAGGAAGAGACTTCCTTAACAAGACTCCCAAAGTGCGAGAAATAAAAGTAAGAATCAACAAATGAGATGAAATCAAACTAAAATGCTTTTTCTCAGCAAAGGAAACAATCAATAATGTGAAGAGAAAACCTACAGAGTGGGAGAAAATCTTTACACATGCACTTTAGATAGAGCACTAATCTCCAGAATTTATAAAGAACTAAAAAATTTAACATCACAAATACAAATAACCCAATCAATAAATGGGCTAAGGAACTGAGCAGGCACTTCACAGAAGATATAGAATTGATCAACAAATATATGAAAAAAATGTTCAACATCTCTAGTAATTAGAGAAACACAAATCAAAACTACCCTAAGATTTTATCTCACTCCAATTAGAATGTCTATTATAAAGAATACAAGCAACAATAGGTGTTGGTCAGGATGTGGGGAAAAAGGTACATTCATACATTGCTGGTAGGATTGCAAACTGGTGCAGCAACTCTAAAAAGCAGTAAGGAGATTCCTCAGAAAACTTGGAATGGACCCAATATCTGACCCAGCTATCCCACTCTTCAGTTTATCAACAAGAGATTTAAGATCAGTGATGCAGCCACATCAATGTTTATAGCAGCTCAACTCACAATAGCTAGACTCTTCAAGAGTCCCCAGTCTTAACAGTTACAACATCACCCCAAAGTCCAAGTTGAACATCTCAGACTCAAGGCAAACTCTTGGCAGTCAGCTCCCATAAAGATCAAAAGCAAGTTATATCCATCCAACATATAATGGCAAACAGTTAACATTTATATTAAAATGGGATAAATACGGGCGTAGAAAGAAGGGATGGAACCAAAACCAGACTGAAATCCAGATGGGCAAATGTGAACATATAGTTCCAGATCTAGCATCTGGGGCACATGGAGATCTGATCTCCAAAGGGCTTGGGCAGACCTATCCCTGAGACCTTGGTGGTTGAAGTCAATGTGGCTCCCCAGCCAGGCTCTCTTCATAGCCATGATCTTTCCTCAGCAGATGTTTCACATTAGTGACATCTTTTAATCTCAGAGGTGGGGGATATCTCCCCACGTTTCAGCTTCATTCTCACAGCTTTAGGCATCACCCTCTCAGGGGCTTCCCACAGGTACTCTGGCCCTACTACACTTTTCCTGGTCTCCCAGGGCTTTCAAATTTCAGTGGAAGCCTCCATGACCCCTTAACTACAGCATCCTATATTCCTGCAGAACCAGCACTATGTAGAAAATTCCAAGATCTGCCATGAGATTGAGCAGCAGCTGGGTCTCCTTAAACCATGACTGCAATGATCTCTGAGTGCCTGAGCAGCTGAGCACTGTGAAACAAATTCTGGGAAACAACTTTCTGGAAACCCCTGTGTGAGTAAGATGCCCTGGTGGCCTCTTAAAGGAGTTTTTACTTCCAGACCCTTGGAACCTGCAAAGAAGTCAGTGGTCTTGCTGATTTCCCAGCTGCCCCGAGGCCATCTTTCCTATGTTCTCTCTGAAAAGTACTTAACTTTTCTTTAGTGGTGGTAATGTCTTCAACAACTGCGCCTTCCTTTGTCCCAACTTTATGTGCACATTTCTGGCCACATTTCATGCTTTCATAGTCCCACTTCTCTGTTTCCTGCTCCCTATTCCCACAGTAAACCTGGCTAACACTGCCAGCAATATTCATGCCACTGCCTAAATGCTATGCTCCCTTGCAATTTCCTTCACCACATTAATTAGCCCATCACCTTTAATTTCAGTTTCACAGAAAGTCTCAGGACAAGGGAAAAATTTAGATGGGTTCTTCGCCAGAATGTATCACATGTGTCCTCTAGTCCATTTCCCTGTTGAGTCCTTGTTCCCCTCTGAAACCTCATGAGCACAGTCTTTACTGTTAGCTTTGCTATCAGTATTCTGGTCTTCTGAGTTCCCACCAGAATCACCTAATAAACTCTGCTTACAGCAGACTAAAGCTTCTTTATTCTGCATCCCCAAACTTTCCAAACTTCTCCTGCAAACCAATTCCAAAGGCGTCTAAACCAAATGGTCATGTTAGTCACAGCAACAATCCCACTTCTCTGTACCAATTTCTGTGTTAGCTAGCTCTTTATCACTGTGATCCAGATATCCAACAAGAAAATTTAGAGGAGGAAAAGTTTATTTTGACTCATGGTTTCAGAGTTCAGTCTATGGTCAGCTGTTTCCACTGTTCTGGGCTAGAGGTGAGGTGGAGAACCAGGGCTAAAGGGCAGAGTAGAAGAAAGCTGCTTACCTCATGGTGACTAGGAAGAAGAGGGAGAGAGAAAGGTGCTGGAGGGAAGATGAACCGTTCTAAGGCACAACTTCAGTCACCTACTTCCTTCGGTCATGACACAGCTGTCTACAGTTACCACCCAGTTAGCCCATTCAAACTAAGATGACTGATTAGGTTACAAACTTTCATAACCCAATCATTTTACTTCTGAATATTAGTGTCTTAACACAGGAGCTTTAGGGAGACACCTTATATCCAAACTATAATAGGATGACACAGAATTGGGAAGTCAGAAATGCATAAACTAGTACTGACTCATATTGCCTCAATTGTGTTTGGGTCTGTTATAAGGGAAACAGGAGAGTAAGAGCTACAGCAAGAGAAACAAGGAGGGTAGGAGAGAAAGAGAGAACTTAAGGGAGGAATAAATACTGAAAGTAGGAAATAAAAAAAAAATTGAATCATGCAAGTAAAGACGTGTTTGAGTAACAATCTAGAAACTGATGCACTAGTAGAATTGACATTTTATAAAAGTTAGATTATATTTAATGTAATTAAATTAATTGCTTATACTTTTATATAAAATTCTCTTGGCATAGTAATTTGTGAAATTTAGTTTTGTTGTCATTGAACAATATTTTTCCATTAAAAGCCAACTGCATTTTATTTAATACGATTCAGATAAAAAGTACTATGTTGAAAACTTATTTTATAATACTTATATTTTTAACAATACCACATCAGTTTATATCTATATACTGCTCTATAGCTTCTATATGTGCTCTCCATTGGGTCTGCATGATGACTCTAGAGATCCCACAATGTGGAATCATTCACATGTCACCAATAAGGGAAAGGAGGCTAAGTTCCACCACTTTCCTTTCCTGCCCTGTAAGTAGCAGGGCTGGCTTCAGAGTTAAAGCTTCTGACACACCATTCATTTTTCTTTCCATTACAAAATACCTTATGCCAAAATTTTAAAATAATAATGTTAATGTTTATTTTTTCAAAACTCCTATGAGTAGCCACATCATTGTGTCTCCAAAACAGGATAAAGGTCCAAATGTGTTATTAGTTTTAAAAATAGCACATGTGTAATCACATAAGGGAAGATTATCATTCTGTCTTGCTACTTAGAAAAATACACAGGACAATGAAATTCCTGTATATTATAAATTTCCAACCAAAGTCAGGTGATTCAGCTGCTTGTATAAAACTTGGACATCTTTATCTGTGTGCAAAGAGTGTCAAACAATGGTTAGAGATCCTTATGAAACCAATTCTTTTAAATAATCCCAATATCAGGTTGATCAAATGTTGCTCTAACAAGGTCCCTTCAAATAGAGATCTAAACTAAATTGATGGTACCTTTATGTTATATTTTAGGCATAGTAAATAGCAGATGTTCATACAACAAACATAAGTATTGTCCACAAAATTGTTGCTGATTAACTTGAAATAACTTGGTACACAGGACTTTCTGTGTTTACCCATTTACATGTATATTAGTTGAAGTGAAGAGATAAATGTCTGCCTTGCACATTTACCTAGTGTATTGGTGAACTAGAATAGCCATAATCTTGCTTGAGTTTCTCTAAGTAGAGGTATTGAAAAGTGGAAGAAACCCAAAATACAGTTTCATCAACATACATATATTCAGGACTCTTCCTTTTATAAGAAAAAAGTTGTTATAGAAACATATTTTAAAAATCACTTTATGGAGGTATGATCAACATATAAAAAGCTATATGTATTATACATATGCATATATATATATACAAATGTAAGTTATACACACACACACACACACACACACATATATATATATATATATATATATATATAATTAGTTTATGGGTAACTATGTACCTGTCAAACCACTGCCACCATTAAGACCACTGACATATCCATCACCTTCCAGTTTTTTGCATGCGATAAGAATACTTATTGTGAGATTTGTGTTGTGAAAATTTAAAGCACACTACACACTATTGTTACCTTTAGGCAATATGCTATACAGTAGATCTCTAGAACTTATTTGTCTTGAAAACTGAAACTTTGGAGCCTTTGACCACCACCTCCTCACTTACCCCTCTCCCCAGCTCCTGGCACTCACCATTGTACCCTCTGTCTTTATGAGCCTGACCATTTTGGATTCTACATATAAATGAAATCATATGCAGTATTTGTCCTCCTATTCCCAGTTCATTTTGCTTAGCATACTATGCTCTAGGTCCAACCATGTTGTCACAAATGATGAGATTTTCTTCTCTTTTAAGGATAAATAATATTTTATTGCATATATACATGACACAGTCTTCATCCATTCATCTCTCAATGGACATTTAGGTTGTTTTCATATTTTGACTTTTAAAATATGTTTAAATCTTGTTTAGCTCTTGAAAATGGAATATTTAAAGATGCATTTATTCCTTGATTAGATTGTACTATTGTCATTCCTTAGCATATGTTCTTAGAAATAGTAAGACTTTCTTGGCATGAGCTAAAAACATTGCATTTGTATGAAAAACTCCATAAAGTCGTGGTACATTTCTTTTGAACTTTGTGAATAACTTAAAGTTGCAAATTGTCAGTGAGAAGATAACTTAGGTACATACTTCCTTACTTGCTTGATAAGGTGCTGAAGTTGTACCTCACTGCTATATTTTATGGCCTATATTTATAGAATTAAGAACGCTAATAGTGGGAAATCAGAATAAAGCATCCCATACTCTGAAATAATCTCCTTTAGAACAGAACAAAACCTTGTTGGTTCATCTTCAAGGAGAAAAAGCACATGAAGCAGGTTCACTCTTCAGTATTCAATGCTGTTATCAATTTCAATATCACTAATTTCTTATTTACTTAAAGTCGAATACTTGTTAATTTAGTGACTGTCTAGTTTTTCTAATTCATGACTTAAAAAGGTCTGGTAACATGAAAATATAACAAAGTACTTTTATTCACATATGCTATTAGATAATAATGGAAAGCACAACAAAATTATGTTCATAATAATTATTGATTAAAGAGATAACAGGATATAGTGGAAGAAACATGGGCTTAGAGTCAGACAGAGGATGAAATCCAGAATCCACAATTCAGTGACAAGGCAAGTTTCTCAGTCTTTCTGCTCCACTTTTTCTTTAGAATTTATATGGAGCTATGGCACTTAGCTTGCAAGGTTGTTTTGATGATTAGAGATAATGCAGGGAAGTGTCTGGCTCAGCAAATGGCATAAAACAGAGGTTTAATTTGAGAATATTAATATTAGTGTAATTAACCATGGGTTAGTATTTAGGGGGTAGAAATCCAAATCCATGATGATGGGCTGAAGAAGAGAATGTGGCAGGAGTCACACTGAATGGTGCTATGGCATTTTTGCCTATGACAGCATGTTGATAATATATACTTGGAAAACAAAGCTGCTGCTTGATGCGTAATAGATTCCCTAAGAGTGCTTGCATATGTTATTAGAGAAAAAGAGATACTACCTTTTTCTGGGAGATGCCAACATCTTTCAAATCTCTTTGGAAAGATGTTCCAGTTGGTGCCAAGCCAAAATGCATTAGCACAGTCACTCAGTCCTTGAGCAACAGAACCACAGCAAGACCCTGTTTTGCATCTGTTGAAAGTCAGACAGGGCTGGCTCCCTAGCAGGGGAATAGCTTAAAGGAAACATGAAACAATGACAACATGACCCTTCCATCTGAGTTTATACTTTTCATTTCTGGATAATTATAAAAGTGCCCCTTTAATTTTCAAAGTGTGTTGGTTTGTATGATAGATTATATGGTCATGCTACCACTAAATTATATGACAGAAAAGCCAAAAAATGAAATGAAAAGGATTTGACGATTCAGATTCTATCCTACCAGAGCAAAATATAAATCATGAAATCATAAGATCAAAATGGATCATTCAGTTTTTAGACAGTTCAAAGTCTCTCTGTTTCTTGCTCTAGCTTTCTCCCCAATAACAAAATTACAAGCTAATCTTATTTTTACAGAAAAAAAATTTTTAAAAGACAGATATCATTCTCATCAGGAAGTTCTGCCTAATACTATGAGCATAACAATGTTTTTATTGATTCAGATTTGGTAACTTAATGACTACAAAGCACTGCCCAACAGGTTGCATAAGGATTTACAAGTAGATTCAAAAGACTATCTAATGCTACAGCCTCTTTCCTCTCAGCCTGTGTAACCAACAAATACAAGTCCTTCTTTCTTGTGATAGGTTAATGAGCTCAGCAGAAGCCATTCAACAGGAAATCAATACACATGTATTTATCAAGTACCCATAATGTGTTAGGGACTCTATTGATAAGAAAACTATACTAGAATCAGACAGGAGTCTGGTCTCATGCAACCTCAAGATACAAATTATTAATTAGAATAGCATTCATCAAAAGACAGTAGAAAACTGTCCTTATAAAAGTATATAAAAGGCCTTTCAAAAGCTAAAACCAAGGTATTATTATGATGATCAATATCAAGCTTTTCAGAAAAATTAGGGAAGCAATCTGAGAACTGGGAGGCTAGATTCTCAGAAACTGCTAATTAAATTGTCCATTTTCTTAGCTACAGAGTAGAAGGGAACATTCTCAGGACTGGTTTGCACATTTTTAAGAGATGTCAAATTGAGGCTTAATATCCAAGAAAATCTGTGTCTCTGTGTGTGTATGCGTGCTACCAGGGATTGAACTCAGGACCTGGTGCATGCTAGGTGAGCACTTTACCACTGAGTTACATCCCCAGGCCCCTCTCCAAGGAAATTCTAGGAAATAGTACTCCCCTACAGATGCAGCTCTTTAGAATCACTTCCTTCTTTGGTTCTGGGTCTTGCCACCATCAATCAAACAGATTTCCTCATGACTATCCCAGTCATGTATAGCTTTGGGGTCAGAATGAATATCAAGGGGCTCAATTTTGACCCCACTGTTTTTGTCTTCAATTAGATATGATCCAGGAGTTCATCACAGCCTCTATGTTGGAATTTTATTATTTGGAGCTCAGCATTTAATATCTAAACCTCATTCCCTTTTGTTCTCTGGGGATAAAGTGAAAAAGAACAAAACTGCGGCATGCATGATTAATATTTAACACATTTACTTTTCTAACCAGCATTTTCTTTGCTAGAATTTTTACTGGTGTTGAGAAAAAAATCTGAGACTTGCCTTAAGAATAAGGAGAGAGGCTTAGAGGCAAATTTAAAGAGCAGCATTTTTGAAGAATAAAAATTCAAGCATTAATAAATGTGCAAGATGCAAAATCATTTCATCTATTTTAAAGACATGATTATGAAAATTACTACTGTCATTTTATTACTAGTAGAATATTACCATGAAGACATAGGGGCAGATAATAGGGAAAGAAACATGGGGTTTAAAGTGAGGCTCACAAGATGAAGTTGGCTCAGAGAATGCGAAGTGTTTTTTCAGTCTAAAGACAACTGTTTTGCACCAGGGTACAAATTCTGATAATAAGGCTTAAGAACTATCCAGAAAAATCTGTCTCCAATTTCAGCATGTGACTTTGAATTTCATATCATGTAATCAGTCTCTGCATTTTCCTTCCATTTCTCTTAGACCCATTTATATTTTCTTTGTTATGTTAGTTGCCACTATGTTATATAGAACTATTTCAAAGCCCTGACTATGTGTGTGCATGCATGTGTGCAAGCACATAAAGAAAATAAGAGTAGCAGCCCATGTGTCCTAAGAGCTTTATTTGGAAGTTTGGAATATATGTAACGTTAAAATAGTAAATTTAAAACCTGCTTTTTTTTTTTAGTCTCCCCACTCATGACTCAATAGGGATGTTTTCAAATTAGCACAACTTTTATTTTTAACGTAATGGCAACTGTATAAAATTAATCTCATTTTATACATATCTGATGGAAATATTTTTAATCAATTGCCCTTATTGTTGTTAAATCTTTTAATGATGTTTTTGTCTGCTGAGCTTTATAGGAATGGACATCATACCTACTGACCCAAGTAGAGGC
This sequence comes from Sciurus carolinensis, assembly GCF_902686445.1. Classification (NCBI taxonomy): domain Eukaryota; kingdom Metazoa; phylum Chordata; class Mammalia; order Rodentia; family Sciuridae; genus Sciurus; species Sciurus carolinensis. The sequence continues at coordinate 109,712,734 of NC_062218.1, forward strand.
CAATATGATGGATTCCAGAATGTTGTTTCACAAATATGAAATCTAAAGGTGATACAGTATCAAATATCACAAAAGTATTACTGTGCAGTCAATCAACATCATGTCTCTGGATCACTCTAGTGAGAGCAATTAGACATCAGAAATATACTCCCTGGGTGAGTAATTGTTTCATATTGTACACTGCTTCTAATCTATGTTCGTACAAAACAGCGTATATAAAAGACATGCAGGAAAACACCCTATACTTTAATAAACATGTTCCTGGATGACTATAATACATTTTCTTTCATTGTTAAATATTGAGGCAGGTCAAAATATTCATTGGTTTTCTCAGAAAGAGAACTATTCAGTCTTGGAAGTGACCTAAGCAGTGCTGTCCCACCCTGATGGCAAACCCTGACTACTATGTGCCCACACTGTGGGATTGTCTGAAAGCCTCTCTTTGAAAACTGGCATGAGTACTTTCTTCAAGATGCTGTTGTTAGCAAACTGAGTGCAGCCTTTGTGCTACTTGCCACAAGCTGCTGGAGATAAAAAATGCATACTTTTTTTCTAAAAATTCTTCAAGAGAAAACCTAAGTGTAGAATGATACTCATCATTAAGAATAAAAGCACACAAAATAACAGTTTAGCTTCATCTTTAACTTTGCCCGAGTGTTGACTTAAAATATGAAAAAAAAAAGATCTTATTCAATCCCAAGAAGAAATATGGTACAGCAATTATAGAGAGGGAAGAACAACAAATATACAAATATAGCAACAAGTTGAAAAGTACCTAAAACCAATGTCATCACTGACGGATTTTCTGCATGTATGTATGTGCGTTTGTGTATGCATTCATCGATCCATTCATTTACTTGTTTGTTTGTTTATTTGTTTATATGTTCATGTATATTTTGGCAAGTCTTAGATGTGACTGACTTTTAGACCCAAAAAAGGAACTTGGGGTAACCTAATTCAATGTACTCACTCATATCTCCTTGGGGACAGGGCCTTTACATAAAGTAGGCACTCAAAATCACAATGCTGGATTGATGATTGTGCATCTGAGGTTACTGGGGCTCAAGGGGACTTGTTCAGCATCATGCAGCCATGAGGCCACAGGGCCAGTGTCTTGCTTCCAGTTCATTGCTGGCTCTTTCATGGCCAGCATCATCCTTCTCAGTAGCATTGCATTCTCCATTTCTAAAACAAGATAAGCAATTTGGAGACATACATGTCCCAACAAAGCAATAATGTGTCGTGTCCCTTACCAATGACAGAATGGCCACTTTCTCTTATTTCTGGTTTCTTTTTTCTGTTATTTCTATTCAACAAAATTACAGCCTTAAATTCTTTAAAAATTGCGTAAACCTCAGAGTACAAAATTATCATATAGCATATATTGAAGATGCAATGTGCCCCTCATACCTATGGATCTGCCTGGCTGTGGAAGCCACACTCTTTTATTAAGGTTACTGGAGGTTCCAGAAGAAAGTGAAGAGAACTCTTCCAATAGATTTATAGTCTGGCTCTGAACTGTTGAAAATGTTTTCCTATGGAAAAAAATTTCACAACTCTCTTCCATCATTTTACCTTTACTGGGGACCTTTTCTCTCAATACATTCAAAATGTGGATCTCTAATTCCCTGGCATGTATGAAAAATGGTTTCATCTTCCCTCCCTTGCTTCTGTTTACCTATCTAGACAATGTTTATTTATGTAGTCTCTACCATATGCTGAGAACAATACTAGATTTTAAGGCCTGGCTGTTCAAAGTGTAGATTAGTAGCATCAACAGAAACAGAATCAGAACCTGTGTTTTAACAAAGCTCCCCCAGGTGACTCATATGCACGCTAAGGTTGGGGAAGCATTATAAGAATCTGGTCCCACCCTTGAGATTTACAAAGAAGAAATATCCAGAGCCATGTCCAGCCCAAATGAAACAATGGAACACATTTTTTGAAGATTCTGATTCCCAGATGTATGAAGCCCTGTGAATACAAGGTTTGTTAAGTGGAAAAGTTTTTGTGCAAGTTCTTCTAGGCAGTCCCATCTACATGCCTAGACTTAGGAGAATACAAAGCATCATGTTGGACCAAATCTAACATTCTTAGTCACGTGCAACCACCAGCCTTGACAGGGTGTCCACAGGACAGTCATATGCTCCCTCCTTTCTCTCTCTCTCTGTCTCTCTCTCACCCCACCCTCCCTTCCTTCCTTCTTTCTCTTCTTTTTCTACAAATCCCATGTTACTCCACAGGCTAGGAAACTTCACAGGGAACAGTTGTCCAAGTTATGCTGTGAGATAGCTTATTTTTTAGGAATATGGCTGGTAGCAATGGAAGAAAGCAAAACTGGGAATGCAATTTGAGAAAGTCCCTAGGAGAGAGTAACAGTGTTCTGAGGAGGTGGGGGTCATCAAGGAATGAGGCTAGAAGAGTGTACATATGAGGGGACAGGTGGGAATAAGAGGGGTGACTACATGGGGCTCCGTGAGGGAGAGCACATGTGAGTGGTCATGGGGAGCTACTCCCTGTGGTCTGATGTTCTTCCAAGGAATTTCACACACTAACACCCACATAATGAGTCAACCACACACAAAAAAATCATTAGGGTGTTTCCCACAGCTCCATTTTCAAGCATTCAACCTTTTTTTCCTGCAATCATAGCCACAGAATGACATCTTTGTATAAACTGTCTGGGAACTTCTCGACTGGATGGAAAGAAAGCATAGAGGAAGGACTCAACTGGGGAGTCAGACAGCCTTGAACTGGAGTCCTGGATGCACACTTTCTAATATAACCTTGGGAAAATTATTTGTCTTAAGCCTCAGTTTTCCTACCTGTACAGTGAGAGGGTCTGATGCTTTCTATGCATCTAAAATAGGATGAATACATTTTCTGGTGTTCCCAGGGTAGTCTTTGTTTTCATCAATTTTCCCTGAGCAATTACTAACTGTGCCCTCTTTCATTCTAAGATGGTCCCAGTTTGAAAGAAAATGACATACTTCCTCCCTGTCATAAGGAATTATGTCATGTCATTAATAGGCATGATGTGTATAAAATTAGTTTTGGACTTCTAGTCACAACATTCTTTTTCTTCCTATCTGTTCATAAAATAAGGAAAAATTGGCAGGCTTGTTATTATTGCACACTTCCCTAATGACACGCCTGAACTACAAAAGCATCACAGGACTCCTATTTCATGGAATCACTTTAGCAAAGTGTTCCCCCCTCCCAGGGTAATGTAGGAAGAAACTTTTACCTCCATTGAAAGAAAAAGCATATTTCTTCTTTTTAATATTATATGTGAATAAAGGAAATGGGTGGTAATTTGCAAAAATACTACCTGGAGTACCATATTCTGGTAGCACATGCTCCCTTTTATCCTTTGTATATAGAGATTAATAGACTAAGGCCAATGTTGATTACTATTATTAATCTATGCAGTAATTCAAGGTGTATAATCAGTTGTCTGCTTAGAATAATCATGTACATTGATAAAACATATTGGCAAATTGTTTTAGCCAGTCTATCTGTACTTAAAACACTAAAAGTGCTTTGATTTTGATAACATAGCTAAAATATTCAATACTAATGCTGAGAATTTCATGGAAGTGCATCAGGGTTACTGTGAGTACCAAAAAAAAAAAAAAAACCAAAAAAAAAAAAAGATTTGAACAACAGTATTCAATAGATATCTGGAATGTTTAATACTAAACAAGTTGCTGAACATTTATCATTTTTAAGAGACTTTTGGTAGTGAAGTTAAAAAAAAAATCTTTATAAATCTTTAGTCATATAGAAAAGTTCAGAAAAAAATAAAATTTGCTTATTATATGTTAAGATATCTTATTTATGAAAGAAATAAAAATCAAGAGAAATCAAAGCCGCTACCCAGGGAGTAGACTGGGTGCACCTATTGAAACAGTGTGTTCCAGGAAAGTTGCCAAGGGCTCAGAGAGAAAAGCAATGCACTAGTAATCAGAAAACCAGGCTTTTGGTCCTAGCTCTGCCACCTATCTGGCCATTAGATCTCAGGGGACTTCTTTGAGTTTCAGTTTCATTGGCTATTACATAAATGTTTTGAGAGATGTCATTTCTGGCAGTCCTTCCATCACCAACCATAACCTCATGAACCCATGGTTCCTTAGGTAGAGATTACTACCACATGACTCATCTTCCAGTTTTCCTGCATCCTTACACACATCAACATCATCATTTTTCTATTGTCCCCTCCCCCATTATCCTAGTGTTCCTAGACTCTCCTGGTACAAATGCAAGCATATCACTGCTTCCCCATCACACCTTTATAATAGGATTCTAACTTCTCTTTGGCATGCTTCCATTCATCTTCTTGAGTAAAAACAGTTCCTAGGTAATGAAGGACACATTGCAAAAACTAGGATGTTCTCCATACCCTTCTCAACTGTCTCCTGCAAAAGGCAGCTCCCTTTGAAATGATGCCAAGTTTTCTATATAAGCTATGAAAATTAAATAATACTCAGTCAACAATTCTGGCTTTATTGCAGTAACTTCATTAAAAGTCAAATGACTTAAGTCACGGATGAAAGGTGATTTTCCCTTGAGGCAAGTTAGCCAAGTCTCTTGGAATACTGCTGACTGAGCATTCAGGAGAATACACTCTGAATAAACTTGGCTTGAAGAGCCATAACATATCCTCTGACCTTCACTTATGGTGCTGCCTCAGGCTCACATCCCTACCAGTAGCACACAGATGGGCTCTGCAATCACAGACAATCCATACAAATGGCAAACTCTCCATTTCAGGAGCATGATGAACTAACAAAATCAGGAGGGATCACTCCACTTGGCAATAGCCAACTGCCCACATGGGTGGAATAATTCATTGGAGCCAACTACAGGGATCAGTATATTAGGAAGAAGAAAAGCATTTGCCAATTGAGCTTCTTGCTCACAAGCTAAAATTTCAGCACTTAATGCTGCCCACAAATCTTCCCATTTGGTTTATATGAACTCTTGTGTATAGTCCATAGGAAAATATGCAAGGTGAGTTAAATATTGGATCTAAAAAGGGATAAACATTTAATAACATATGTTTTCAAATTTGGAGTGCTCACTCTGCATTAGAAAATAGTATTTATAGCCTTATAGTAAAAGAGAGTGAACATTACAATTTCACTCCATTTTTGTTGCATTTATGTGAACTCCTCTAAGATAATTAGGGTGATTGTTTAAGACTGTGGGAGTATAACCCTCCTCTTTTTACTGTTGGAAATATTGTTCTTGTTATTTGGGTCAAGTATCTTAAAACTTCCCAGAAAACATTTCCAGAAATAATTTTGGGAGGCAAATAAGGGAATAACTAGAGGGATTCCTGAGAAGAAAGTTACACTGATGCACTTAAGTTGGGTCACTTTAGGATGGATGATGAACCAAGGATTAGAAGCCTCTCCTAGTCAAGACATGAGTGCCTCTTCTATGGTCAATAGGGAAGAGAGCTCAGAGAGAGAAAGGGAGTCTTTGAACTACCATGGTAAGATGCTGATGGATGCTTCAGGGAAGATGGGGCATGCTGGGCTTGCCGAGGATGCTAGCTGGAAGAACAATTCAGGACGCAGCCACTCCAAAGAGCAGCTCTGACATGGTGTCATCATGTAACTCAACTGAACTAAAACCAAATGTTATTTAGCACGAATGATTACATGTTATTTGTTCCTGGCAGTATGAAATTCACCAAGATAGCTGGGAACAGGCAAGCAGTCAGCAGAGTCAATGCTACAGTTACCCAGGCAAAAAGGGATAATTGGTCTCTCAATTAGTGAAGTGCTGACAGATCTGGACAGAAGAACTTTTGCAAGTAAAAGATGCTACAGGAACAAAGACAATGGTGAATCACTGACTTAAAACAGAAGAGGAAGGAAAGGTCAGGGACGTGTCGAATTCTGGCTCTGGTAGGATGATCAGAGCATCCATCTTCGGGACACATCAGAAGCAGGGAAGAATTTGTGTTCTAACTGTGGTAATCTGTAGACAGAAAGTGTAAGTGAAAATGTCAATAAATGTGGACAAAATGGAGCTACACTTTATGGAAATCTTGGAAATGTGAAATTTGTGCATTGCTTTGCAGTAATTTTTTTAGGCCTAATTTAGTTAGGAATATAAACATATTACCATTAAAATAATAAACTTGATTATTTGTACACAGGATGGTATGTTCATGGTATTTATAGAAGTAAAAGTAAGGTAAAAGAAAAACCTTGAAACCCTGATACTTGAGGGGAAAAAAATCTTCTCTGTAATTATTCATACTGCAATCTCTCAACCTTTTGGAAGATTGGTAAACATTTAAGAAAGAAAATAATTTAAAAATTCAAGAAATTCCATGTTTTTAAAATTTCATTTCTACATTTTTTGCATAGTGATTATCACATTGTACATATAATGTTGTTTTGTTATTTGGATGTTAACAACTTTCAGTTGCACAATTCAAAGGGATAGCTATAGATCCCTCTGATAGTTAATTGATCTAAAACTAATTTAGGGAGAACTGTTCGGTCATAGAGTGGCATTTTCAGGAGTCAGCTGAGGACAGAGGCTCCCACAAGGCAATGTCAGGAGCATAAACAGGTATCAGGAGAGGGAGAAAAAAAGATCATGCCACACAACCTGGGACTGCCAGATGATGTCCTAAAGGGACAACTATATAGAAATACAATTGGAAGAGTACTTGCAGATATTTTGAAAATGGCAAGGACAATTTAGAAGATAAAGCTTGCTTCAGGAACATCACATGAAGAGGTTTAAAGTGAATCTGATTGTGGTTAATTCATTACTGCATTTATCACATAGTTCCATGGCACTAGTAGGTACTAGACTGTGTTCTGAATATTTTACCTATTAAATTTCAAAACTCCTCTATGAAATGGGTACTATTATTACTGTTCTCCATATGCAGAGATTTAAAGAGCATTATATTTTTCCACAATTCTAATTTCACTTAGAATTCAAAACAGCAATGTCCAAAAGGTTTTCACTATACTTTTCACTATTACACATCCTTCTCAAGCCTTTCTTCTATTTTAATCATCATCACATGAATAATTTTATTTCTAATTCTTTAGCTGAAAAATTCCAGGCTTCTTAGTTGTGTTGCAATTCATATAAGCCAATATCAAGAATCATAATTAAAATACAAAAACAAGTTTCAATAATAACTGCATTTGGATAAACCATCATTTGAGGTTTCAGACCTACATTGATCATGGGTGTGCTTAGTCTGTTTCACCCAAATAATTTATGGCAACAATGAAGAAAAATAATGTGAATAAAAATTAAGTTTCATATAATGATTCTGTATAAAATGGAGGGGTAGTATTATCTCCCCAAGTCCAAAAACAATGTAGTTCTTATGGCAATGATGACAAAATGAGATTATACTTTTAGGAATCTTATTTCTAATTATTATTAGTTCCACTAGTAGACTATTTTTAGTACTTTCCTGTTTTTTAGTAGTGACTTATTGCATGGAATGTATTTTTATAGAAAACAGTTGATCTTACATATGTGTTAAAAAGCAGTAGAAAAATGATTCTATTTGTTGATGGATATGACTGCTGAAACCACTCTGGTTGGTGTGGCCTCTCCTGTAAATGTGTTTCTTCTGTCCCTCCTGGACTGATGACTACAAATGGAGAGACTGAGTCATGTACAGACAGATCATATAATAGGAGCAGAGATCATCAGACATTGGATGCATACTCTGCAAAACCATCTATACAACTATATGCACAGTTCCTAATTGCTAATTAAATTCAGGATTATTATTTATAATAGAAAGCATAATTTTGTTGAATGAATAAAATGCTTTTAATATTCCTATTTCCTTCCGAGTTTAAATACATACTGTGACATTTATTGAGTGAGAGATTGCAAAGTACACAGAATTGTACTGAAAATTGTACTGAAAATACATTCCAATAGAGATTGAAACCCACACTTGTATTTGACAAGGGCATACTAAAGATCTAAATTCTGATAAAAATATATTGGGTTATTATGTACAAGTTACACAAACACTGACGTTTTGGTGATGAAATGTTACCAGAAAAATAATCTATGAATTCATTATTTGTTTTCTTCTCTGCCATGAACATTGACTTTTATTCTGTCCCATATTCTTATCCAAAATTCTCTCATATATATACACACTGATATCACTTTTAGAGCATGATTCATAATTATAGAATTCCAAATATAGTACATCTCTCACCCCAACATAGTTACAATAAGATTAACAGGACTTGTTTAAAATGTGACTTCTAATTGCCTCTAAATATCAGCTACAAATGACTCCATGGTAGTAATTTTTTCATTATATTGCTAACCACTGAGTTATTTAGCCAAAGCAAACTGGAGTAAGAATGGAATGGAACAAAGAACCTCGAAGGGTTTTGATCAAAAGAACACTGAAAAGAGAATCTATCTACTATCTCATTTCTCTTTCATTGCCTTTGTGCTTATTCGTTTAATCTCATTTTCTCGATCTCTAATTGAGAATTCAATGGCAACTTGTGAAATTTCCACAGGGATTTATCGACTCCTAACAATAGCAGCCTACAGCTCTGCAAATAGCAAGGTGACTGAGTAATAAAAATATTTTATGTCTACCGAGACTTGGACTTCTACATCTACATTGTCCTCAGGATTAAAAGGACTGTTCTACAGTGGAGCACAGCTGGAGGATAGAGTAAGACCTGCTGGGCAATTAGAGAAGCAGTATAGTTAGTGTCCTGGTTTTCCAGTGTGCTTACTAGACCAAAGACAGTTGCACCTTGAAACAGAAATGTAAATTCTCCCCAGGTATGGTGGTGCAGACCTGTAATCCCAGCAACTCAGGAGGCTGAGGCAAGAGGATCATGAGTTCAAACCAAGCCTCAGCAATAGTGAGGTGCTAAGCAACTCAGTGAGACCCTGTCTCTAAAATAAAATCAAAATAGAGCTGCGGATATGGCTTAGTGGTCAAGTGCCCCTGAGTTCATTCCCTAGTACCAAAAAAAAAAAAAGGAAAAGAAAAGAAAAAAAAGGGAAAAGAAATGAGGAGGACACTCTAGGAATCTGTAGGTCTAGGAATTTGCATTTCTAGCAATTTCATAACTGAGAATTTTTTGAAGTCCACAGGAAGCAAAAACTCATTCTGAACTCACAAAATCCACAACTTTCTTAAGCATTCTTTTGTACAAATAAGACTCAGAAACTGCCAGCTTTGTCCTTGATATCCACAATCCTCTTATAGTTCTCTTTTTTTTTAATTTTTTTTTATTTTTTATTTTTTTTTTGGGTGCTGGGGATTAAACCCAGGGCCTTGTGCTTACAAGGCAAGCACTCTACTGACTGAGCTATCTCCCCAGCCCCAATAGTTCTCTTTATTAATCACAAGTTGTTTAGTATCTCCAGTTCTAGTACTTTAGCCTTTTTCTTTAGTAAATTGTAAGTATGATTTTCCAAGAAATCAGATGTCTCTGATTCAGGGATCACACTTTGAGAAATAATGGATTTGAACAGATTCTGAATCTAGGCCTAGTCACTCACCAATTGAGTAAGCTTGAGGAAAATTTTTTGACCCAATTTCCCCATCTGTAAAGAGGACGAGTTAGTGCATATGTCATAAAATTGCTATCAGTTAAATGGGTTAACACTTGAAACCCTGCCTGACATCTAGTAAATCCTATGTATGTATTTGTTAATGTATGAAGTAAATTGACTATTTTATTTTATCCACAGTCATTTCATTATACTTGTGGATATTTGTCAGCATTTTTTCCCAGATGGCTACAAAAAACAAATCATTTAAACCCATTGGTCATAATCATGGCAGATTATTAGAATAACCTGGAAATTTCTGTGAAATTACTGACTTCTTTACTTTCACTTGTTTGACCTAGGCTGAAGTCTAGCTAGTAGAATACTGTGTTAGTTAACTTTTCGTCAAAGTGACCAAAATAACCAATGAGTACAAAATAGAAGAGAAAATGTTTACTCTGAGTTCATAGTTTCAGAGGTTCAGTTCATGGTTGGCCAACTCCATAGCTCTGGCCTAAGGTGAGGTAGAATATCATGGGGGGAAGGCACGGCAGAGGAAAGCTGCTCAACTCATGCCAGCTGGAGGGCAGAGAGAGAAGAGAGATAGAGAGAGAGGGGAGAGAGGAAAGAGGACAGAGAGAGGGAGTACACAAGGAACCAGGGAAAAGATATAATTCCCAAGAGCATGCCCCAGTGACCTACTTCCTCCTGCCATGCCCACCTCTCTTCAGTTACAACCCAGTAATCCTTTCAAATTATTAATCCATAACTGGATTACTTCACTGATGAGGTTATAGTTCTCATAATCTAGTCATTTCACCTCTGAACATTCCTGCATTAAACCATGAATTTCTGGGAGGACATTAAAGACAGAAGCCATAACAAATATATAAATGTTTTCCAAACAATTCTACTTTTCACTTAGGATTAGAAAAACAATGCCTTCATCCATGAATAAACAGTATGTTTCTACAATGCAATGGTCATCCTTGGGATTCTTTGTTAGACAATATAAAGAATCATACTGAAAGTAGAGGCTGACTGTGATACACAGAGCTTTTTAAACACTTGGGCTGACTGTCTAATGTGCTCACAAAGTTAGTAACAGCTGCAGTTTGACATGTTGGAGGCCTTAGGATAAAATAATTCAGGGCTTTAAAATATATACTTTCAGGCAATCTACTATGGTGTGTATGGAATTTTAAATCACTGATTGAAGAGGGAAATTTCAATGCTGGCTGTCCTGCTAAAAACATTATAGCAGATTCTTGGCAATGAGGATTTATTGTTATCAGTTTCTTGTCCTGAAGCCCATGGCTATGTGGATTTGTACTTTAATTAAACAGATCTGAAAGATCATGCCATTGGCTTGGGAAATTGGATTTGAGTTGCTATGCTAGTGAGTGACCTAGCCCATTGGACAGCATGCTATCAAATCATCACACATCACATTTACAATAATAAAAACATGGAGGTTTGGGTGTACATTAGAACAAATGTGTAAGAAATAAAATATCAGTGAAAGTTGAGATGACAGCAATAAAAAGTCACTCATAGCAAAAATTGAATTCCTAACAAAATCAGAAGACTATTCAAACTTTTTCATGTTCTTAAACCTGGGATTTCTAAAGATCTTACAAATATTAACCCTTAAGACATCAATGATATACTGTATACAATGTACACATTTCTCTTATAATACTTTACATGTTTTATTTATATTTGATAAATTCCCAAATTAATTAAAATTAAGGGAGTACTATATGTCATCACTAGTAGACTTTATACTTCTCTGCATGAAATAGAAAGTAAGTTGGATGTATTTTTCTTTTATTACTGAAAAAAATGCACATAAATGTCCATTCATTACAAGATTATCTCTCAAAGCCTGAGGACAGATCTTGTGAGCTCCAGGCTACATATACTATTAGTACAAAACCCTCTGGGCAGAATGAAAGCCATAGATCAGACTGCACTCACATGGGCTAGCCTTTGGGAAATGTGAGAAAGTCTTTTCAAGGAATTACAAGTACTAAAGAAACCTCAGCCCTCAATAGTTAATTGTTCCATCCTTGTGTGTCATTATGGACATGGCTAGAAGATGAAGAAAATCAGGTAGGAATGTGTTTTTTATAATCTATTTTGGTAATCATTGCATTTAAAACAGAGTTTTTATGATCCCAGCTTTTAAGTAAAGGCAAAACTTTAAATTTTCATCAGGTAGTTAAGTGAGAAATAATGGTGACTATATAAAGCCCATGATCACCAGAAGCCAAAGCTCATTTCTTTTTTTTTTTTTTTTTTTTATCTGTTTCACTCTGATTTCAGCCCTCTGGGTTCTGTTTTGACATGATCTTTTTTTTTTTTTTTATTGTAAACAAATGGGATACATGTCGTTTCTCTGTACATGGAGTCAAGGCATACTATTTGTGTAATCATAAATTTACATAGGGTAATGTTGATTCATTCTGTTTTTTTTTTCCTCCCCCCCCCACCCCTCCCACCCCTCTTTTCCCTCTATACAGTCCTTCCTTCCTCAATTCTTGCCCCCTCCTTAACCCTAACCCTAACCCTAACCCTAAACCTAACCCTAACCCTAACACTCATTTCTTAAGTCACTGAAATACAATGTTCTAGAGTCTATCATTTAACCAAATCCCAGGAAAGAAAATTCAGAAGGGGTCAGTTGTGCTCTTGATATCCAGGATTTTTCAATAGTTCTCTTTATCAGAGTAGTCACATTGTTATTTTCAATTCCAGTAATTGCATGCCTCTGTGTTTTGTAAATTATAAGCCATGGCTTTCCAAGCAAATTTGAAACTCCCATTCTCTATCCCATCCCTTTGCATTACCTAATACTAAATTTCCAGTCCACCTCCCCTTCTGGAGTTCAGCAGAGTTTTCTAGTCATTTATAGTTTAAATAAGAGTAATGTAAGGACTAAATGAGATGATACATGAACTCTACCTAGGAAAGTAGCTCTGTGCACATCCCCAATAATTATCATATTTTGACTCCTCAAGTCCATGCCTAATATTTTCCAATATTTATCTGCACACCGTTTTAGAAAGAATTATACATACAGCATGATTTTTTAAATTACCCTCCTTAGAATAGAAAACTTTTGCTTTTCTAAAAAAAGTAAATGTTAAATTATCTTTCATAAAATGTTCCTTATATTCTACATTAATGGGAAAATAGAACTACTGAAATATGGAGATTGAGAACAGAACGTTTAAACAACATATTTATTCTAAAGTCTCACAATTGTGTAATTTGAGATGTGTCATGAAGATTTTGAATTTCTTTTTGCTGGAGTCAGCTTCAAAGGTATTGATTTAATTTCCCGTTACTTAAAACAGTTTAGTTGAGAGCTTTCTAAACTACCAAAAATTTCCATTTTGCATTGGTAGGCTACTGGTATATTTTCAAACCTCATTTTCTTAGTACTTTCAATAGGAGATCACCCCCTAGTGGAAATGCAGTAGATAAAATGGTATTTCTGTGCTCCACTGGTAAAAATTTAAAGGAAATCTATAGTTCTTAGAATGATTGATGGTTACACCCTTAAGGGAAAACCAGTGAGACACTTTGTAATCGGTATAGATTTCCAAGTTACAGTGAGTCTTTGTTTACATAAGAATAGATTAACAGTTCTAAAGTTTCTAAGACTTGTATTCTAATTCAAAATTTAATGTATATTTCCATCAAAACTTAGAAGCATTTAAATTTTTATTTTTAGAGAATGGTGCGTTGGCAAATTATAGAATATGACTGTGGTAGATTATGATCTTCTTTCTGTCCAAGAATTTTGAGGGTTAAGACATAGTAAAATGAATGATACCCATTCTTTGGATTATTGGGTTTATTTGTGAAAGAAATGGTCCCCAAATTGGGAAATGTTAATATTTGTCTTATATGTAAGGGATGTTCATACTAGGACTATTCTAGGTGCCTGAAATGTCATTCTGTCAATAAGCCTTTAAAAAGACTTATGGATAAAAATGCTTAATTATTGTCTCCATTTGTGAATCCACTTCTAAGTTGATAATATATGATGTGGAGGTTCTAATGAAACCAAGTATTAATGCATTTTTGAAAATGTGATAAAGCTCAATCACATTTACAAGGCAAGACCAATAGATTTAATCTTATATTTGACTAAGTCTCATATTAATACATTACTATCCCATGTACACATGATGATTTTTATGATAATCTAATTTTAACAATGTATTATAGCATAAATTAATATTTTTCTATCATTCCATGGAATATTGATTACACATATTAATCCTAAGAGAATAAAACTTTAATCTTAGATAAATGGAAAATCACCACTTAAAATATGTGGTCAAAAAAAAGGTGTTTTATTTGTGGTAAAGTACATTTCATAGATGGAATTGCCTACACAAATATAAATAATTATGTAAGACACTAAAGCAGAAGGATATGTTGTGTAAGGGTTCTCTGAAATTTTGCATGGAAATTCTAACGTGAACATGCTGTTTACAGATAATTTCGAACATATCAATAACACATTTAAAAATATATGTATCTTTATTTTTTTCATTATGGACAAAATTGTTGCAAGTACTTTGAAATTAAATTGTCATCAACTAAAGTGCATTAACTATAAAATTAGGTGAGAATATTAATTTTTGTCCCACCTATCTTAGAAGACTATAGTGAGCACCACAAATTTAAGAAAAATACACCTGAAAGTTTCCTTGTAAATTATAAAGAATTATAAATTGTCAAATGTTGTTGTGCTTCTAGCCAGATGATGAATTGTTTTGATCATTAAAATTGTTTTCATTGTCATGTACTGAATGATTCTATCAGCCTTCTAGAACAGCACACTGAATTAAATGTTGAAACAAACATAATCCATTGACTATTCTGTTTTTTGGCGAAAGGAAGAGAAAAGAGGTAAGTAGTCCATTTGTGTGGTGGTTGGTGGAGAAATGGAGAGGATAGGGGTTACTTTGCATGATAATACCAATAATTAGACTTCATTAAACTAAAGTAACTTGATTGAGCAAATATAAATCAAAAGTTTACACAGTATCTATTCAAGTACAGTATTTGAGTTCTGAGCCCTATCAGGATCTGTTATGTGTGTGACAAAATGAATTTTGACAATACACATGAAATACCATAGAAGAGTGAAGTTGGGCTGCCTAAGCTGACAGTCCATTTGCAAAAGTTACTTATGTTTGTCTAGAGTGGAAAGAAACTAGTTAAGTTTCAAATTTACTTTAATATCAGTATCATTTCCTTGTGTAGGTAGACAGTAACCCTCTATGGAAGGCTTAATTATTCATTAAAGGATGCCAAGCAAGTCACTTTCATTCTAAAACATAGACTACTCATATTGCTGAGCCAGTGGGAACTCTATATTACTATTATCAACATCAGCTATAGTAACATTGTGAAGAAGGTCAGAAGAATTTATCCTTTATATAAAGCTCGGATGGTAAAACTTTAATATGGATTGGATTTATCTTTGTATATACAGATGAAGAGTCAAAAAAATCAAGGCTCTGAGCCAAACAATTCAAATTATGTAAGTAAAATTCATTTTGCTTTGAAAACTTAACATTAACTGAAGCAATCATTATCAAAATTTCATAATCATCCCCAGCACCCCAAAAAAATTTCATAATCATATTAATATTGTTGATATTTTGGTAAACAATCTAAAATCCTTCAATGAATTGGGAGTAAAACTGAAATTAGAGCCCTTAAGAGGACAAAGTAACAATTATTAATTGTTATTTAATCTCAATTCTAGAGCATAACCAAAGTTTAAACAAAAACAATCATGGAGACTGTAGAACATATATCCCATGAAAATGGTTTAAAATTATGAACCTTCTTTAGCATTTATACAGAGGTGAATCAACTCAATGTAATTTTTTTAACCATACTAATTTCCAGATTTTTTTGCCCATGCAAATAATAAATATTTTAAGTGGTGGAGTAGAGGTAGGTATTATAACTCCTAGAACAATGACAGCTTTGACTATGAATCTGTTTAGAGATAGACAAATATAACTATAAGTCATGAAAATATGGGTACTATAAGAGATGATGCTAAGTCATATCAAGGACAGGTTAAACTATATTCAATTTCTTCCTGCCAACAATTCCTTCTCAGTCCGATTCCACTTTATTAATCTCTATAACATTCAATAGCCATCTAAAACAAATTTATTTATGGTTATACTGTCTGTATCCCTACAGAAGAGCACAAGCTGCTTGAAGGCATGAACTTGATCTACTTTATTCTCTGCTGCATCCCTCTGGTGCATGAAAGAAGGTCTGCCTGTGGGATACTGAGTGCTTCACCTGTACAGATGGAAGTGATATGCCCAAAACACAAAGTAAGGATTTAGGGATAAGGTTGAACACTTACCATTCAAAAGCACTGAAATTATGTGAATTAACAAAAATCATGAATACATGACAAAATGGTATACTCAGAAAATTCACTGTAGACTCAGCTTTGTCTCTTCATACTGATGAAATAAAATTCTCTTAAACAATTGAACATGGTTGATTAATTTTTTCTTGTACTTCAGTAAAGTAACATAACTGACAGCTATATTCTAAAAGACGCCAGAGACTTGAATCTAAATCCACTTGGGTTTTTTTTGCTTTAAGAAGATTAATAAGAGTCTCAGAGTAGGACTTTTTCATATACTCACAATAAAAAATATCTAAAATAACACAAAAACAGTTTTATTAGGGAAAAAATAGCATCTTCATTCTCTGGGGTAAAGTAAGGAAAACAGTTTTTTTTTTTCTTTTTTTATTTGAAAAATAGTTTTGATACAATGGGTAATTGGGTACATGCAGACAAATTACTGGAACTTTGAAAACAGAATACCTGAATTGCTAACTTCCACTATTTCAAGAATTATTATTATTATTATTTTAACAACCTGTTTAAC
Source organism: Sciurus carolinensis (assembly GCF_902686445.1). NCBI lineage: Eukaryota > Metazoa > Chordata > Mammalia > Rodentia > Sciuridae > Sciurus > Sciurus carolinensis. The sequence continues at coordinate 109,729,239 of NC_062218.1, forward strand.
ATTTGAATTTAACATAATTTGAGGGTGATTCAATGTTCAAGACAATGGTGCTGATACAATTGAAAAGTAATGATTACAGGTAGAATATAGTGAACTCTACCAGAATTATAACCAGAGTCAAACTGCTATAAAGGTAAACATTGTTTAAAAATATCTCATTAGTAGCTTCTATATAGTAAATGTGTCTAATACAAATGCAAGTTATTTTCAGAATGAAACAGTGCATATGATTAGAAGTTATGCTCCATTCCACTCTACCTTGTTCTAAAAATGTGTTACTTTGTACAAGGCTTTCTTCAAATGAGTAAGAAGTCTGTCATCTTTACATAGAGTTGATCTGAATTGACTTTTCTAAGCCACCACACATGCAAAAGTCAGTAAAGTCTTAAAGGACAACCAACTCAACTCACCCAGGAGTCATTTCTATCTCCATGAACCACTCTGGTTGTGACACTGAATTATTTGTCTAAACATCTAAACATTAGGTATTTGAAATTAAACATCACCTTAAAGTTCAGAAATTCATGTTTTCAAATTATTTTCAAGAGAAAAAGGAGCAAAAAGAAATAAGTATCAAAAGGAGAAAGAAAAGAAAAAGAATGAAGGGAAGATGGGCACGGGGCTACAGTGCTGAAAGAACCGCTTTGTCTTCCTTATCTCTGCTTCTTTGCACTTCCAATTTATCACCATACTGTTGTTAAATTAATAATTCGCAAATCTACCCAGGCTGCTTTGTTCATACACCAAGACCAGTCTCCTTGACCTGCTGAAACTAACCCAAACACCGCTGTTCGTCACGTGATGCCTTTGATAGCCTGGTCTTACCTTATCTGCCTCACATTAGTGCCTGTGACAGCACTTTGAACATGTATCACTGAGCCTTCACTTCTTGTGCTGCTCTTCCAGGTGAAGGCCTTCCTTCCCCCTTTTGCCTGGCATCTTATGCTATTAGATGATGAGCCCTGGGGTTTTGGTATGAAATCTCTTCTAAAAAGTTGTAATATCTCCCCACGCCCCTGAGCCCTCCAATCCCCAGTTTTTTATTCTGAGTCACATTGTTTCATCAATGAAGCGTATTACCAAGATGGAAAGTAGGGATCTGAAAAACACATCTATTAATTTGATCAAGAGTATTAATTCATTCCTGAAGCCATGCATGTATATGTGAGCCAGCTCTTCAGTGAGAAAGTTCCCATTGGAAAACTTCACAGCTGGGATGTGCTGACATATGTGTTTAAGCAACAGATTCAATTATTATTCTCTGGCAAACATTGGGAAAGCATTTTTATTATTAATGTGAATAATCAAGCTATATATGCTTCTGCTGAGTTTTCCAGACTGGTGATATAAATGATAAAATGTAAGCCACCCAAAGCACAAATCAACTTAAAATAACAACAAAAAGTTATCATAAAAATGGGCTTTTCAAGTTTAACAACCAAAACAACAAATGCATTTAGCTATTTATGACAAAAGAATGCTTACATTTACATGTATTTACTCTCAGCAGAGAATAAGCTGCTGTTTTTAAGGTATAAAACACCAGGAAGCAATGCTCTATTAATGATTGATCACAGAGCAAAGAGTGCATCTTCACCAAATCGAGAAATGTGCATTGAAGCATGTATAACACTAGGGATAGCCAGAAATAGGGTAGTGCTTTATATGCAGAGGGAAATGCAAATAGAAAAATCAAGGCCTGCCTATATATAATAAGACAAAGCCCTCAGGTAAACTTATGCATAATATTAAGAACTCCCTATTTCTAGTAGTAAAAGTTTTATACTTCTTGGGTGGTTCACCCAGGAACAAAAAATTTTTAGTGAAACATGTTTCATACAAAAATCTATATACATATATCTCTGTATATTTTCTGTATATTCTTTAAGAGACAATATATATTGTCTCTTACAACATCTGATAACACAATGCAATCCAATTCTCTAGGTCTAGAGAATACTCAGCAGAAAAAGAAACTTGAATAGACCAAAATATAAAAGGAAGATAATTATAATAAAATGAAACTGCAACTCATAAAGAAAATATTTGTGCAAACCTCATAAGTCCTATTTTTTTAACAAAAAAATTTTTTAGTTGTAGGTGAACACAGTACCTTTCTTTCTGAGAATCAAACTCAATGCCTCACACAAGCGCTCCACCCCTGAGCTACACCCCCAGCCCCTTATTAAAAGTCCTACTTAGCAGGCACATATATATTACTTTCTGTCCTCAATGTAGTACAATGCCATAAAAGTAGAAAACTCATGGGGGTAGGAATAATAGTAGAGTGAAACAGACATTATCACCTCATGTACATATATGACATATATGACTGCATGACTGATGTGATTCTACATTATGTATAATCAGAAAAATGAGAGACTGCATTCCATTTACATATGATCTATCAAAATGTATAAGTGCATTCTACTGTCATGTACAACAAATTAGAACAAATAAAAAAATTTAAAAAGTAGAAAACTCAGCTGGAATAATTCTAATATAAACTTAAGAACATATTAATTCTAGAATTTCATAGATCCTCACACTTCTGGATTATGTACAACCTATCTTCTGCATAAGTAGGTTTTTCATACAACTTGCAAATTTGGCCAGAAGGCTAAAAAAGACCACAGAGTATGCTGTTGCTAGAAATTTTCACCATTCTAGAAATGGCTCTGAAAGTACATGTCTTGTTCCCAGTCAGAGGCTTTTAATTAGTCTCTGCCATATGTTCATCTGGCTGAATCCACACATATCACATCCCAGGCAGCACCAACATCTCCAGTCACAAGGAGACTAAGCAGACCTGGCTTTCTACCAGGCCACGAGACTCATTTGTTGGGTAAGTAAATGATCCTTTTCTTGACCTTTGAGTCACTGGATGAACATGTTCCTTCTCAGGTAGGACAGTCTGCTAGAGTCACAGAGCCTTTTTTCAGGGAACAAGTTTCTAGGAAAGTATAGGAGAGAAGGCACACAAACAGGTTGGACAAAGGAAGTTCTGAAATCTCATGGGCCAGAAGATTCCTGCAATGCACTCCTATATTCTTCTCCACAACCCAGTCACTGTGCAGGAGCGAAAGTGCCAATAAAAAATGTTCAAACTCATGTTTTGGTTTAGGTTTGAGGATTCTATTTGGGTTCATCAACATTTCACATCCTCTCATATCATGCTCTCAGGGATGTGTTAAAATAGAAACAAAATCTCTAGGCCCATATGAAAGTGAAATCCTGGTCTTCCTCCTGCCCTAGGCCATAAAGCAAACCTGATTACCATTGAAAACAAATGAAAGTATTATTACTCACTAGGTACAATTTTATTTTTGTAGGAGGAGAGAGATTACCAAAAAAAAAAAAAAAAAAAAAAAAAAGCATCTTGCAACTTTTTTCAGTAGTTGAAATCCCAGTAAGGTTTTCAAATTACATTGACTTATTAAACAGTGAACATTTTAATGTTGCTTAAGTGCAACAATATTCAAGATTAATGCCCAAAAGAAAGATAAATAACACAGCAAAACAAAAGTTGACTCTTTCAAAATTAGTAAATGGTATGGGTGATTATTTGTCTCATGGCTACATGGCTCTTATTAATGGAACTTAAGAGCTATAGCATAGTCTTACTGTCAGAATGTTGATTTTTTTCCTTTAATTTATCATTGAAAGATGCTAAATTCAGTGTATTATCAGTAAGTTAATATATGATGGTAATATATAAGGATTTAAATTTGTGATAGATATGGAACCCAATTCTTGGTTGAAAAAATAAAATTGACATCTTCCAAAAGGAAACACTCCAATGTAAAAGTACCACAAACCCATGTTTTCATAATACGGTCTTTGTTTCACCGTCCTTTACAAGCAACAAAATGCAAAAGTGCAATAATGCCTGCAAATAGTCTACTCCTATAAAACTAGTGCAAAGGGGGTAACGGAATTATGACAAAGTTAATTAAAAACTGAAGAATGAAAGATACAAAAGTATAACTAGAGTTTTAACCAGTGGCAGATTTTAAATACCTCCTAAATCAAAGTACTAAAAGAAAGTTATTGCAATTAAATGATTCTCCAATGTCCCTTTTATGACATCATAACATAACTATCTATAAGTAAATTTCTAAATATAACTACTTACTTGAGCATCACTATATCATTTTAAAATGTTACCAGTTATATTTCTACGCAGCAAGAATAAATTATCCAAAAAAGAAATCAATAAAGCAATCTCATTTACAATAGATTAAACATGTTTATGAATAAATTTAACCAATAAGTAAAAGATCTATACATGAAAAATATAAAACCCAGATGAAAGAATTGAAAAATACAGAAATAAATGGATATTTCATGTTCATGAGTTAGAATAAATAATATTGTTAAAATGTCCATACTATCTAAAATTTTTGACAGATACCATGCAATACCTGTTAAATTCCAATAACATATTTTACAAAAATAGAAAAAAAACTCATAAAATTACTGTGAACCATAAGAGACCCCAAATAAATAGCTAAGGCACTCTTGAGATTAAAAAAAAGCAAGAGTCATTACATCACCTGATTTCAATAACTGTTAAGAAGCTATTGCAATCAAAACAGCATGTTCATGGCAAGAGACGCATACCTAGACCAATGGAGCATAATAGAGAGTCAAGAAATAAATGCACACATTTATGACCATATTTTTTTTAACAAAGATATCAAGAAGGAACAAGAGAGAAAGGACAATCTCTTCAATAAATAGTACCAGGAAAACAGGGTATCAAAATGTAGATGAAGGAAATTGGATTGACATATCACACATATATAAAAATCAACTCAAAGTGTATTAAAAAATTAAAAATAGGATCTGAAACTGCAAAACTGTTAGAATAAAATATAGGGGAAAACTTCATGGCATTAATCTAGGCAGTGATTATTTTCTTAATTATTATGATCCCCCAAAGCATAGGCAATAAGAGCAAAAAATGGACAAATGGAACTACATCTGATGAAAAAGCTTCTGCAAAGCAAGGAAGTAATCAACACGAGTGAAGAGACAACCTACAGAAAAAGAGAAAGTATTTGCAAACTATACATTTGATAAGGGATTAATATCCAAAATATACAAACAACTCAATATAAAGAAAACAAGCCAATTTTAAAATGGGCAAAGGATGGAAATAGGCATTCCTCAGAAGATATATCTACGTCCAACAATTTTTTTTTTTTTTACGTTCAGCTTCACTAATCATAAGGGCAAGCAAGTCAAAACCACAAGGAGATACAACTTTACATCTGTGAGAATGGTTGTCATCAAAAAGACAAAGGATAAGTGTTGGCAAAGATGTAGAGAAAAGGGACACTTGAACTCTGTTGGTACAAAAGTAAATCTGTTCAGTCATCGTGGAAAGTAGTATGGAGGTTCCTCAAAAAATTGAAAATAGTAAGATCCAGAAATTCCACTACTTAGTACACAATAAAGAAAATGAAATCAGTGTGTTAAAGAGAGAATCGCAGCATTTTTCACAATAGGCAAAGGACAGAGCTCACTGAAGTGTCCATCAAGGAAAGAGTGGACAAATAAAATAGGGTACATGTACCTAATGGGACACTGTTTTGCCTTCAAAAACAATCTGTCAGTCTGACAACATGAATAAACTTGGAGGAGATTATGTTAAATGAAATAAACCAGAAATGAACAGAAAAATGCATCATAATCTCACTTATATGTGGAATCTAAAAATAGTTAAACTTATAGAACCAGGATAAAATAATGGATACCAGAGGTTGGAGGGGATTTGAAGTGGGAATGAGAAGCTTTTGGTCAAGGGACTCAAAATTTCAATTGGACATGAAAACTAAGTTGAGAAGATTTACTGTTTCATCCGGGTGACTGTAGTTAATAATAAATTCTATACTTGACCACTGCTCCAAGCAGATTTTAGTATTTTCACTAAACACACACACATACACACACAAAATGACAACTTTGTGAGGTAATACATATATTAATTTGCTTGATTTATCCATTCCATAAGACACACACATATCCAAACATCATGTTTTATGCTATAAATATAATGAAATTTTATTTGTCAATTAAAAAAAAAGAATGATACAACTTGAAAAATGCCTTATAGATTTGATTGACATAGTATGTCTTTTGGTGATTTTTTTTTATTGTAAACAAATGGGATACATGTTGTTTCTGTTTGTACATGGAGTGAAGGCATACCATTTGTGTAATCATAAATTTACATAGAGTAATGTTGTTTGATTCATTCTGTTATTTTTTCTCTTCCCCCTCACCCCTCCCACCCCTCCCACCCCTCTTTTCCCTCTATATAGTCCTTCCTTCCTCCGTTCTTGCCCCCCTCCCTAACTTTTTGGTGATTTTTTTTAAGAAAAACATTCATGCTTTGTGGTATTCTTTTTGGAGTAGCTGATAATGTAATTATGAGTAATATATTACTCTCTGGGGGAAATAAGACAGTGAAAAACAGCATTTATTTGGTCATTTTAACCCAAATGGAATTAATCTTTAACAATGTCAAATTGACCAAAAAAAAAAAGGCAAAGAACCTTGTATGTTTAGCAAGGTACTGCAGCAGCAGGATCACTAGTGAGAAAATGGGCATATGAAAAAAAAAAAAGTGTATTGAATGCAGCTCGACAGAGATATTCCAGCTGCTAAACAACTGCCAGTCATCTTAGTTGCCAATTAAAGAGTACTTTAGAGACTGTTTAATAAATTTAGATTCAAGGAGATTTTTCATACCTCTGGGGCAATTCAACTGGAAAAATTTAGATCATATAAGGTAAGTGACATATTTATATTTCAAGGCAAGGTTGTTAGTTTTTTCATTACTGCTATAGTTTGCTTGATTAGATTAAAAATTCAGCAAACTGTACCTTTTATAAAACTTATTTAAGTGAGTAGTGATGTAGTTATTACAAATTTACAAGGAATACATTTCCTGAAAACTTAAAATTTGAGAAAGTGCCTTAACTTCCTTAAGCCTCAGTTTCCTTTTCCTTTAATACTTAAAATGAAACATGAAATTCATAAGGTTTGTTTAAGGATTAAATGACACAGTTCATGTAGATCTCTTACCCCAGTGCTTGGAACATAAAAAACAATTAACAGTAGCAATGTTATTTAACTATTGTCACCAGGAGTCCTAAATTTGACTCATCTATTCAAGCTTTAGGTAGAATCTAGAGAAAAGTCAATAATCAACTGACAATTAGAGACTTCAATGAATATGTATATATAAGAATCAGGTGTACAAATTTATTAGAAGTCTAGATCTTCAAACTATATTGAAAGTCTCCTTTACTTTTCTGCTCTTCTATGAACATTCCTATAACTTGTCTTTGTGTTCATAAAATATTCTCTCCCTAATCCTCGATACTTCCCCAAATACAGTATGTATTTTCTCAGTTTCTCCTTGTGAAACTTAAATTCTTGAAATCACCACAATTCAAATAAAATTAAGAATACAAAGTGCCCAGGAACCCACTGGAGATGAGAGACACTGATGAGCCGAGTTAAGTCAACTGTGCCAGAGATTCTGCTACATTTGCCAGGAAGTCACGAAAGTTTGACAAAGTCTACCTTCATGAGACTGAGAGGTCTTAATGCCATAGCTTACCTTCTGATTTTAGCCTTAGAGTCTGTGCAAAGAAGATCCCAGGGACATGCATCATCACTTGCCTCTACCCCAACACTAGTCTCACAAATGTTATCATACAGTAGATGTCTCCTCACATAAGTATAAGAAAAGATGGAATTCTCAACATCACTTTTATAGAAAAGGATTTGTACATAAAAACAGCAAATTACATACAAAAAAGAATCATTTCCACATATTCATGTATGGGCCAATGTAGAAGAAATTCTTATTTCATTGTCATTGTCAAACCTCTATTTTTAGGGTTGTTGTTGTTGTTGTTGTTATTTATTTATTTATTTATTTATTTTTGGTACTAGGATAGAATCCATGGGCACTTAACCACTGAGCCACATCCCCAGGCCTTTTTAAAAAAAATATTTTTATTTAAAGACACGGTCCCACTGAGTTGCTTAGGGACTCACTAAGTTGCCGAGTCTGGCTTTGAACTTGCCATCCCCTTGCCTCAGCCTCCTGAGCCACTGGGATTACAGGCCTGTGCCACAACCACACCCAACATTTTTAACCTTTCCCTAAGACTTCATATAACCACTATATCCCTGGCATCTGTGCTAAAAAGTGGTCCAACTTAAGTACAGGAAAATATTACTAAGAATGAACACACCCGTTGTCTCCATATTGCTATCAGCACATCCAAGTGGTATGGAGATTTGAAAATCTTTGCTTCCCAGGTATTCTAAGAGAGCTGTTTGAACGTGAGGATCAGAAACACCCAAAAGAAAAAAATTCAACGTAATTATTATATTTTTATCTACTGCCAAACAAACATTAGCAGACAGTGTTCAAACTGGTTTGTGGGAGGTAGAATTATGGTTTATTTTAGATGTATACAGCTGAATGACTCACTAAGGGAAATAAATGTGTTGATTTACCAATATGCTCTATCAATTACAGACACTGCTCTACCCAACTGCTCCTGGGATCTGCTCTTAGGGGAGAATGAATTTAAATCTATCCAGGTACATGTTTAGTGCTGCAAAATAGAAAGGTATTTCTGAGTTAAATACTGATACAGTTAAAACATTTTTAAAACTCTAATAACAAAAATTAACTTGCTACTATTTCTCATTAAAAGTTAAAATATTGATAAAGGATACTTTCTAATTTTAATTCTCATTTTATACTGTGTGAATGTCTCAGTGGTTCTTAAAGAACACTTTTTGTAAAGTATTTTGTATGGCCTACTAGGGCATCACATGCTTGTAATCTCAGCTACTCAGGAGGTCGAAGCAGGAGGATCTCATGTTCAAGACCAGCCTGGGAAACTTAGCAAGACTCTGTGTCAAAACAAAATATAAAAAGGGCTAGGGGGATTAGCTCAGTGGTCGTGTGACCCTGGGTTCATACCCTAGCACCAGAACAAGAACAACAAGCAAACAAACAAACGAAACCCAGCAAAAACAAACAAACAAAAAACTGTATGAATTCGCTTTTTTCCCCTGAGAAAATACAGTTAGGAATTTGGATTTTCAGATATCAGTTGCCTTTTCCTCATGTTCTGAATTCTTGACAGAGCTACTGCCATCAGGTAATAATTCCAGGAAGATTAGTGTGTAGCAGTTGCTATGCTGAATAATTTATTTGAATCAACTCTTTTAGTTCTGCCCCAAACACTTCGAAGTAAAAGTCACAATTGTTCTCTCCCCCCAACCCCCGCCCAGCCTTTTGGTAAGAAAACTTTGTTTCATAGAAGTCTCCTAATTTGTTGAAAGACCACACAGCCAATACCACAAAGAGAGTTAGGTGCTAAGGCCTGTGTTTTTATCATCAAACCACGTCATGAGTATAAACTCTCACAAACCCTTAAGAAGACAATTAAGGTTTTGAAGATTGTCTGTAAAAGTGGTACGAACCCTCCAAGTTGTAGGACAAAGACTGACTGCCTTTCATTGGGAAGCAGGCAAATCAATCTTTCTTCATGAATTATTTTTTAAAAGAGTGCATCTAGATATAGAGAAAAAAACCGAAGCCTACAGAAGTTTAGGAGAAGGGGAGGCAGGAGTAATTATAGGTAGCTATAAAAGGATATCTCAAGGGGTTCTTCAGGGAGTGGAAATGCTCTGCATATTGAGAGAAGCCCAAAAGGCAGCCAGCAGCTGGTAGTGGAAGAGAAGAAGCACTTTGTCAATTAAGCCATTCTCATAGGTAGCAGGAGACACCCAGCCACTTCTAGATGTTCCTCTGTGACATAAAAGTATGGTAGAATCACCAGGGTTTGGATTGTTCCTCCCTGGGGCTGCTTGCACAGGGAGATAAGAAAGGAGATGAGAGTCTCCTGAGTCTTTTCTGGTCATATTGGCTGACTGGCTACTCTGGCCTGTTTAATATTAAATATATCTAATAGCTGGTAGTGAGGTAAAGAAGGGGTACTCAGAAAATGACAGGTGTAGTAGGTGAACTAGAGGCTCTAAGGGACCACTTATTAGCAGGGATTCTGGGTCACCCACTATGCATTTCCTATTATACTATAAATGACATATCATCTATCAATTCAGATAATCAAATGTTCCAAATCTCTCTTACAGTTAAGTCAGAAGATTATCAAAACCTCTCTACTGTGTGTGTGTGTGTGTGTGTGTGTGTACAAAAAGGGGAGAGAAACATAAGATAAGCCTTTGAAAGTAGTACACCAAAGTAAAATGCTATAATTAAATATCAAATATCAAATCAAATATCGATCTCAAATATAACAAAAGAAAGAATTGCCAATAAAAATGGAGGAAAGTATGAAAATCATAATTTGTGGATGATGCAGGGCGCTAGTGAAGGAACTTTCTTCAAGAACTTCTCTTCCTGAAGACACATTTGGAAGTCATCAGTTCTGTACTTGAAAAAACCTGAACTTTGCTACTGATGAAAGATAGCACAACTGCTTTCAATCACAGGTGGTGGTCACTCATTTAAATTTTTTTTCTAATGACAAAAACTGTATATTCAAGAAAAAAAGCAGGGAGGAAAAAACATCAAAGCAAACTTTTAACAAACTTTTAAAGATCACTTTAGACTTACAGAAGAGTTGCAGAAAGAGTGCAGAGAATTCCCATAACACTTTACCAGTTTCCTTCTGTTAACTTCTTTCATAGCCATATAAGACTTATTAGAGTTTTGAGACAATGCTATGAGCTAAAGAACAGAAGAGAACTTTCCAGGTTTCTCCCGTTTTTCCACTGATGTAATTTTTCTATTGCAGAATTCAATTCAGAAGCCCATACTGCATTTAGTTGTGATATTCCTTAGCTACCTCCAATCTCTACCGGTTCCTCAAACTTCCTTATTTTTCATAATGTTGAGATCTTTGGATGATACTGGGCAGTTATTTTGTAGATTGTTCTCCTGTTTCATTGTGTCTCATCTTTCCTCATGATCGTATTGAGAGATTGCAGTGCCTGGAGGGATACTACACAGGCGATGTCCTCCTCAGAACATGACAACAGGGTGTTCATCATGACAACATGTTTTAGTGCTGATGTTAACTTTGGCTGAAATGATGTCTGCCAAGACTGTCCAATGTAAAACTAATATTTTTTCCACTTGTAATTACTGACATATTTTGGAAGAGATACTCGGAGACTGCAAATATTCTGTTTTTGCTTATACTTTTGCCTATTAGCTTTAGCATCCATTGGTGGATCTTGTCTTGCTGCAATTATTATTGGGTCATTCTAATAGTGATCGTCTATTTCCAATTTTGTATCTCTTATGTAGTTTTTTCCTTCTTTATTCATAATTGAGATACTTCTGCAAGAAAAAGTTCTTTTTCACCTCCTTATTTATTTATTCAGCTATTGATATAGTCTCATAGGTATCTGTTCTATTCTTCATATTATAATCCACTCTGGTCACTATCTTGTTGCTTAAGATTTTTTTGGCACCTATGCTTTCATTATGCCTCATATCTTTTTATTTTTTGACCCCCTCATTTTCTGGAATTATAGGATGCTCTAGTCTCACCTTATATTTTCCCCATCCCAGCACTGAAATCAAATTGTTCTCCAAGAAATTTTAGATTTTTTTCATTGCAGAATGGTATTTTTAGAAACGAAGATATGGGCACCAAGTGTGCTCTTTGCTACTAGAGAAATCACTGTCTTCTCAGTGAACAGAGCTGGGAAAAATAGGTATGTATATTAACTCATGCGTACATAAGCACCTACATTTCTACATTTTTTTAACATGTCTACATTGATACTTCTCTTTCTAATCCAGAACTCATTCTCTTCTTCCCCTTTCTTACCCTGAGAGACAATCTTGGTTCTCAGGATCTATGATAAATTCATGATTTGTTCAATCCTATTATGCAAGAAAATTATCTCAGAATTCCTTATTAATATGCTGATGAGAAACAAATTAACCAACTAGATTCCAGTGCTTCTTTAGCTTATAATATCCACTCAAAACTGTTTTCCAAAGGAAGGTAGGCCAGCTCCTCTCTTCCCCATTCCTTTCAATGCAGTTACCTGGTTCATGTGTAAAACACAATTAGATTCATTTCCAGGTCTGTGTTTTATGTTTCCCACCAGCTCCTAATTGATTTGTTAAAAAATTACACAGTCAAATTCACTTTTTGTGGTGTGCGATTCTATGGATTTTGGCAAAGGCATGGAGACGTGTATCCCCCTCCATTGTTCTACACAGGCCAGTTCTGTCACCCTCAAGATTTTTCTGTGGTACCCCTGTATAGAAAACCCTTCCTCCCAACTCCAAACCAATGCAACCTTTTACCTTAATTATCCCATACAGTGTTTGCAATTAATTAGAATTACAGAGAGCATTTTAACCATCATATAATATGAATATATCTGAAAGTCAGTACGGTAAAAAAAATCTTAATCAGTAAAGCTATAAGCTTCTTTTGTTTTAAACTACATTAATATTTGTTCAGACTTGACCTTTAAAACTAATTAGATCAAAATAAATTAAAATTACAGCATACATATCTTTCTTGGTAATTTTTCTTTGAATACTTACATTTTGAGTTTCTTGAGTAGCCCATAATTCAGCATCATCTATTTACTGAAAAGGAATGGACATACCTGTCTGCAGTCTTTCTCTTCCACATGCTGGAAGAAAGCAATGCTCACTCAAACAAGTGTACTGGGGACTTGCCAAACAACTAGAAAGGCTGCCATTACCTATCCCTACCAGACCCTTTAGAGAGTGGGCTGACACTGTTATTGTGGAATATTAATAGTATACAATGGCCAAGTGAAATGGAAGGAAGTGATTAGTAGAGTGTTAAAAGAAGGAAATAAAAGTAATGTGATACTTTTTAACTGGAAAAAGAAAATAATTAAAAATCATTTCCCAGGATCATTATAGTATATGGACTTCTATGCCAAAATAGCAATTTCTCAAAATGAATTTCTTGGTGGTTACTACCAGTGGTGACAAAAACATACAAAGGTGAAAATAAGCACAGTCTTTGAGAAGATACTGTCTCCATGAGGGGAAACCAAGCAGAGAAGGTACAGACTTTACCTTCTCTGTAAAGGGTCAGCCACTGTGTGATTCTGTGAACCTCGTACATCACTCATGAGTTTCTTTCTACGTAAAATAGGCCACAAAATACATAACTATCAAAGTTGTTACAATAATTAAGCAAGCTCAATCATAGGATGCACCTAGTACAAATAAGTGTGCAAATTAATGAGAACTATTTTATTTGTACTTTTTTCATGTACTTTTCATGTACTTTTTTTAGGTGATAGGAAAAATATAGTTACATGGAAATAGTTATATACACATTAATTAAATATTTATAACCACACATGCAGTTTTTTTTTTTTTAAATCTCAGTGATTTCAAAGAGCATCAGTGTTCCAATAAAGTGTTTGTTTCAAAAACAATGAGCTATGTACTGGTTTATGTCTCAAGACTTGTATGTTTGACTTTCTTGAAAGCTGTGGAAGTTCCTGGAAACTGAACCATAATTTTCATTTCTACTCTGGGGCTTTCCAACACTAGTCATAAGAAAATCCTCTAAATTCAACTGAATAATATATGTTCAGATCATAGTGAAGGTTAGTATTTAAAGTGAAAGATGATCAGGAAATGTCCTCAGACTTTAAAAAGTTCAGTTCTTTGAGGAATCAGAATAGTTCATTTTAGAATAATGAAATATGTAGTTCCTTTGAGTCTATTTGCAAACGAAGATCTAGGTAGATGTCATGCAGATTCTCAAACCTAAGCATCAGTGTAGTTGAGATGTCAGCTCAAGACTATGATGAATTCACATGGGGGTTTGGCACAGACCTCCCAAACTTCATATACTTTGATGTTTGTAACAGATTTCTGTCTAATCAAACCCCTTTTTTGTGATGTGATAAAATGTGGCAGGATGGAGAAAATCATTCATTCTCCCATATCATACAAAAGGAATCACAAGTGGACTCAGTCATCAGAGAGTTTTAAGGATTCTAAGCCTCCTTCCTCCTGGTGGTGTTGACTTTAGTGCAGTGGCAGAGCTTTTCAGCAAAGCAGCCAGAGGAGCAGTCAGTAAGCCCTGTGCCTTCAGAAGGCTCAGCAATAGACCTCCCTCAAAGGGTCAGGAGCATAGGAAGAAACTGAGACCCCAAGAGTCACTGACTAGGCTTATTCAGGAGACCAGAGGAGAGGGATTCCCTCCCTGGGGATTTCCCAATGCAAGCATTGGTCATTTAACCTGGGCAAAAGTCAGCAAAATAGGATCTTTACCCATAGTTTGATCTCAATTTAAACCTCCAGGCTTCTCAACCTTATAAAGCATGGGGTACCTAGAAATACCAACTAACTGCAAAAATGTCAAAAAATTGGGATTTTTTTAAAAATTTTCCAAAATATTCTTTCTTTAAATGGAGCTTTTAAAGGCCATTTATCCCTATCTAAACATAATATGTTACGATTAGCATTTGTTTGGTTCCTGTTTCATGCCAGGTAGCATGACAATTATGTCATATAATGGTCCTATGAACTTTGTGAAGTGTAGCTTCCTGAATCCTTTACATAAATCACCTAAAAATTTAAAAAATTGTTTTTCAGTAGTTCATGTCCTATATAAGAGTATTTAGATTTAGAGGGCTCCTATTTGGTCTGCTCCTATCATCTGACATTTAAGGTATCCATAGTTGTTTTGCAGATAAGGCAATAGATACTTAAAACTTTTCTCAAAAAAATAAAAGAAGGAAAAGCTTCTTTTGGTTCATTTATTTCCAGATTAATTCTCTTTACCAAGTAGGGATTCAGATACATTTGTTTACATTCAGGATCACAAAGGCACAACTAAAAATAAAAAGCCACAAAAGTTTTTCAAAGCTGAATAACTCTGCTTTCTGACAAAAATATAGAGATTCTCACTTTTTCAAATCGAGGACACTTGGGATAATTACACACTAAAAGGACTGAATCATAGTCCTGATAAGAGGAAAGCAAAAGCCTACATAATTAAACAGAACAAAAGCAAAGCCTCTTTTTTTTTTTTAAGTTCAGAAACAGCAGACCTGGTACTTTTGGCAATGGTCCAAATTCATTTCTGGTAAACAGGAATTATAAATACTTCATAAATAGAACATCCTAAAATTTAAAAAAAAATAAATCTGAGGGGGAAGAAAGGACCCATGTTTCAAATAGACAACTTCTAGCAGGCTTTACTAACAATGTGCCTTAAATAGTATATTCACTTACTTGTTTCATAGGCAAAAGTAAATTTCCCCTTTATTCTCAAAAGATTTTCAATGTTCCCCTGTTGAGAGGTGTTAATCTGAGAAGAGGAGGCACTTCTTATTAAGTGTTCGCTTCCTTTTTCCCTTTGGTGCCATTACACTGAGTAAGCATGATACTTATGTGCAAACAACTTGATTTTGTGTGTATCCTGTGTAAATAAAATATGTAGATTAAATCTATGGACATCAGCTGTAACTGCTGAGGGGAGAAGTATGTGAATATTATAATATAACACATGTCCTTCAAAGTTTGGGGGATGTAGAGGTTGGCATCTGCTCAAAGCTGAAAATGTTTTAAAATGCTCAGGAGACTTTCTTGAGCCTGCAGAGGGAGGAGGGAAAAACATTGGTGAGTAGAGAAAGACTGAATGTAGACCCTTGAGGAAGGAATTCAGCCTTACTTTCCTGAATGTGAATCCAGCCAGCTAGACAAGGTGGATGGAAAAGGGACTTCTGGAGAAGATTTGGTAGGTGGGCACTGTGGCAGACTTAGTTGTAGGAAGCTTGCTGGAGGGGCCTTCCATATGCCAGGAAAATGGAAAATCCCAGAAAAATGCTCTCCAAAGAATCCACAAAGATATCTCACAAGAAAAAAAAATATGCATTTGGATATTCATCTCTCAGAAAGCACCAACACCTTCCCAGGTCACTTCTGCCCTGTTCCCTCTCTCCTCCTCACAACTCTCTAAAGTAGAGGCAGCCTGATGAGTGAGGAGGGCAAATACAGAAGCAGCCAAGGCTGAGCTGACTAGGGGAAGGCAGGAACTTTCCACTTAGTAAGAGACTGAAACTTTGATTTTAATATCTGGAGTGAAGGCAAAAGTCTCGGGAACTGTAAGAGATTTTAGCCAGAAGCATGGAGGAAAGATAGTCCTGTGAAAGAATGAAGACCCGTGTTCCTGCCGTGTTCAGCAAGCGCAATGAATCAGCTACAACTGCATTTTCACATCCAAGTATAAATGTTGGATGAACAAGATTTGTTAGTCCCCAGTTGTTATCTGGGCACAGGCCGACAGTCATAAACTCCCATTTCCCTTGTCATCAGGGCTTCAGGGGGAAAATTTACAGAGCTCTGCATTTCCTTTACCTATCTGCCCAGAAGCATGCACACAAAAAGGCATGTATACACACACATACATAAGAGGAATCTAGTTCCAATACATGGGATGAAATCAAACAGGATGGTCAAGCCAACCAAAGTATACTACTTGAAGAGCAATTCTATTAATATTTTTTAACCAACACTTGTCCACTCTTCAAATAGATCAGATGCTGACAATTTTAGTTGCAGTTATATAAAAGACCATTTGCAAATTGAAACCAGTGATAAGCGCAATGTTAATACCCATTTGAAAGCAGCATTTTTTTTTTTTTGGTCACTTGATACTTAATCTATTAAAATGATTTTCTTTTTGGTAGTTAAATAAAACCTATGACAGCTGAAATAGAAAATGCTCAGGTCTTAAAAGTCATCATCCTTATTTTTCCTGACACACAGCTGACTCATTTTCACTTGTTAGTGATATTTTCTTTTTTATTATTTTTACAGACTGCATTTTGATTCATTGTTTACAAATGGGGTACAACTTTTCATTTCTATGGTTGTATAGCGCAGTGTAGATTCAAACCATTCATGTAATCATACATGTACATAGGGTCATGATGTCTGTCTCATTCCACCATTTTTCATACCCCCACCCCCTTCTCCCTCTCATTTCCCTCTACGTAATCTAAAGTTTGTTAGTGATATTTTCAAGATTGCTTTTCATAACATATCCACATACTGACCAACAATATGTATTGCTTTTTATATTTAAGTTTTTAAATATTACTTTTAGTTGGAAAATAATAATTGTGTATATGTATGGGGTACAAAGTGATATTTTGATACATGTTTCCATTTTGGAATGATTGATCAGGAAAACAGAATACCCAGAATAAGTCAATTTACAAAAGGCCAAAAGAAAAGTACATGCCTCAGTTTTCTGAGATATTTCAATACAGAAAATTGAACTTAGTTATGATAATAATCTTGCATTAGTATAAAAATGTTTGCTGGTACACAGGATTGTATATTTTAGTATTTCATAGAAATATAAATGCATTTTAGAAAGATGCATTGGAGACAATTTGCTAAAATGGAAAAATGCATAATGAAATAAACCATTATCTCAAACATTCACTTACTTTTAATATCTAATTTCTTAAATACTGCTAGATAAATTAAATATTACTACATGTGATGATTCAAATTGGCTTAATATTTTTCTTGTCATATTTATTGCTCAGTAATGAAATCTTATAACACGATATTGTTAACCTTGGAGTAGTGAAAATGAGTTCTGAAAAAAAGAGAAAAGTGTAATGTTTTTCCCTATGTATACAAATTCATCAAATGCTAACATGATGGATACACATTTAAAAAATAATAGAGGATGCAATGGAAAAAAAAAGATGCTTTGTTAGTGCAGAGATTGCTCTATTCTCACATATGTACCTATGAAGGAAGAAGAGGAATTGAGAAATGAATTAGCTCTTCTGCTAAGCAGATGTACAACCCCCTAATGTAAAATAAAATAATAAGGAAATCAAACTGTACGTTTGAATCACAAAAATCATTTGCATTAGGAAAGAAAAAGAAAAATATTCTGGCACTGGGGAAGGTATGATTTTTACACTACTTTTAGTGGGAACTTGACACGTGAAAAATAGATGAAGCTACCTATTTCTGTCACCTCTGTTACTATCATTAACACATTTCCTTCCTTAGTAAAATGTTGCCAGCATCTCAGAACACCCATCACTTAAGTATGTGTGAGTGACTAGACAAAACCCCATTTCTAACTGGGAAATGTGTGTTTATCATGCATTTGTGAGACATTTGCTGTAAGTGCAAACACACGTCAACATGACTTTCTTACCCACACTTCACTCCCACTCAACCACACATTGACCTTAGGAGATAAAACACAATATGCAAAATAGGATAACAGTCATTTTAAAAAACTCCCTAGAGAAGAAATTTAGCCAGATATTTTAATCTAGGGATTAGCACTATTGAAATTAATTCAGATAAGTTTTTTAAAAATAGAAGAGGACCAATTCATTGATGATCAAGATAAAGTTTTATGATAAAGCATTTTGAGAAAATGTTCTACTGGATAAAACTGTGGTTTGAAACAAACTATAATGTAGTTTGGAATTTTTACAACTGAACAAAACATACTAGTGGCTGCTTCTCAAATTTGTCATGTTCAGAATCCCTGTAATTTTTCTACAGAGAATCCATGTTTTTTGAAAGTTATTACGCATCCACAACCATAACCATTTTGATTTTTAAATCAAAATCCTTTCTTATATAACATAGGAGTCAACATTTAGTAATGTAGTCTGATTCTCTGCTGAGCTTGTAAAATAGGAACCCTCATTATAAAAATTCCAAGAGCTTCCAGTGGAGATGATGGGTTCTGACCCTTGGGTTCTAGTCAGTCTGACTCGGGTGAGAAATGTGACTTTCCATTTTATTCCTATGATGTGCATACCACTCTGTAGGTATTTGTAGGATAAAGACTGTGTTTAATGAAGAACATCTTTTTTAAGATTGACTTTTGATAATAGATATATAAGTAGAGGAAATTTCTTCTTTAATAATTTAGGAAAATTTTCCTTGATTTTTCTGTTAAATCTCTGTGACAAACATTTAAAAGGGGAGGAGGAAAAGCATACAGGTTGGGCGCTAGGTGCTGTTCTGAAGTATCGCACATCTAACTTACTAATCACACTATGTCCATGGGGTATAATTGTTAATTCAGAAACAGGGACATGGAGAGTCTAAAAGACTGAACAAGATCAGCCTCCAAAGGAAGGAAGCATCTTGGACCCACTCAGCTCTTTTGTCCCTGTGTGCTGCCCATCATGTTTAGGTGCAAATGTAATGAAACTTCAGACGGTCTTTTTTTTTTTTTTTCCTGATTGCTTTGAAAAATTCAGGGTTTTTTTCTTTCTTTTTTTTTTTTATTGTAAACAAATAGGGTACAGATGGTCTTTTTAAAAGAGAGGCCAATCTGTTCAGCTCAGTACACCCTGACTTCTAGTCTTGGTTATTTTCCAAGTATTACATTAAATAATTGCTAAAGTTTTGTTTACATTCCCGGACTTTAACAAGTATCCTAAGAAAAGGACCAAAACATTATAAATAAAACAGCAAGCATATTACAAAATATTCTCCTTGTAGAATACATTGTGAGAAAAATACCAGATTCTAGTGGGCTTCGTCTGACAGCTCGCAGCAGTCAGCCCCTAGTTATAAAACAATCCATACACTCAAAATGGATCAAGGATCTTGGAATTAGACCAGAGACTCTACACCTAATAGAAGAAAAAGTAGGTCCAAATCTTCAGCATGTCGGCTTAGGACCAGAATTCCTTAACACGACTCTCAAAGCACAAAAAATAAAAGCAGTAATCAATAATTGGGATAGATTCAAATTAAAAAGCTTTTTGTCAGCAAAGGAAACAATCAACAATGTGAAGAGAGAGCCTACAGAGTGGGAGAAAATCTTTACCACACGCACTTCAGATAGAGCACTAACCTCCAGAATCTATAAAGAACTCAAAAACTTTACACCAAGAATACAAATAACCCAATTAATAAATGGGCTAAGGAAATGAGCAAACACTTTACAGTAGAAGATCTACAAGCAATCAACAGATATATGAAAAAATGTTCAACATCTCTAGTAATAACAGAAATGCAAATCAAAACTACCCTAAGATCTCATCTCACCCCAGTTAGAATGTCTATTATCAAGAATACAAGCAACAATAGGTGTTGGTGAGGATGTGGGGGAAAAGGTACACTCATACATTGCTGGTGGGGTTGCAAATTAGTGCAACCCCTCTGGAAAGCAGTATGGAGATTCCTTAGAAAACTTGCAATGGAACCACCATTTGACCTAGCTATCCCACTCTTTGGTTTATCAACAAAGGACTTAAAATCAACATACTACAGTGATGCAGCTACACCAATGTTTATAGCAGCTCAATTAACAATAACTAGATTGTGGAAGCAGCCTAGATGCCCTTCAATGGATGAATGGATAAAAAAAACTGTGGTATATATACACAATGGAATATTAGTCAGTCATAAAGAAGAATAAAATTATGGCATTTGCAGGAAAATGGATAGAGTTGGAGAATATCATGCTAAGTGAGATAAGCCAATCCCAAAAAACCAAAGGCCAAATGACTTCTCTGATAATGATGCATAATGCGGGGGGAAGGGGAGGGCGGTCAAAGGAAGGCAAGAATGGAGGAAGGATGGATTGTACAGAGTAAATGAGGGGTGGGAAGGGGTGGGAGAAGGAAAAATAATAGAATGAGACAAACATCATTACCCTATGTACATGTATGATTACTCAAATGGTGCGACTCTTACTTCCTATACATCCAGAAAAATGAAAGTTGTACCCCGTTTACATACAATGAATTGGAATAAAAACAAATCTGCAGTCAACATTCTACATATAGGCATTTTGATAGTGATAGGCAGAATAGATATTACAGAAGTTACAGACCCACGGTGAAGCCTTGGTCACACAGAGAGACCGACACACAGTGTAAAGAAAGTGTATGTTGGAGGGTTGACTTGCTAAAGGAAGGCTTCCTTGGTGAAATTGCCTGTATTATATAAGTATAGTATGTATTATATAACTGTGAAAAGGAAGAACAGGTTTTAAAGCCTTAAAGATATAAACTGGGTATTCATCTACTTGAAACTCTTTATTTAATAGACAAACTGAGAAACAATTGAACACACCCTGTCCACAAACAGTGAATAGATTAAATTCTACAAAGAAAGATAGACATTTTACGTGTGTGTATGTGAGTGCATGCATATGTACATAAATGTTCAGGTGTATTTCTGAAAAGCTAAAAACATTCTCTAGAGAAAGTCTAGGTACAAATCTATCAGAAAACAGAAAAATGACTTTATAAGGTCAGTTGGATCATTAAAGGGAGGACAGAGAGATAAATGATAACCCTTGAATTCTCATACTAATGTACTGACAAATTTAGTTTTTTTATATGGATTTTAAAAACATGAACATCATCAACAATGACCATATATTTAAAACTTTTGTCAAAAACTTTGTGTGAATATCTGGTTTCTTCAAAACATCTCTATGCAGACAATGTTATTGTTCTCCTTTTACAAGAAAAGAACAGACTTAGAAAAGTAGTGCATTTGCTTAAAGTCAGGCAACTATTAAGAGTCAGATTCAACATTTGAACAGAAGTCTATAAATTCATATTTGCATTCTTAACTATGATCCTACTCTGCCTCTCTCAAAAGATTTTCTACAGAAATAAAAATGGATTCCAGTCTACATACCAGAGCAATCACTGAAACCATAAAGTAGCAAAAAATATTTGCTTATAAAACTAAAAAGACAATGTTCTGTTTTCCACATACATTCTACGACTTATCTTAATGTTAAAATACAAATATATCATAGCTAGGAAAAAAGTTTTTTCTTATAAGATTTGGCTTCAAGTCCTCACAAAAAATGAAACTTCCATTTATTTAAATACATTTATAAGTGCATAAAATGCATTGAAAGGAAACATTCTTCTTTGAAGAGGTGACAGCAGTACAAGTCAACCCTAAAAGTCAAAGGAAAGCCGGCTCCAACCTCACTTTTGAGCTTTGTCCTCTTTTCAGCTTACATTCAGGCTGGGGAAATGGAAGGGAAGAATAATGTTGTTATGGGTCCCTGAGGCAGACAAGAGAAAAAAGGAAGGAATGATATTTTGCTTCAAACACAGCAGCTCTTCATATGCAGGCGGTGCTTTTCATTTGAAGTTTGCTGGAATCTTTCACAAAGGTAATCTCATCAATCCTCATAATAACCTTTAGAAGAAAAAAAATCTCAGTGCTTAATGTCCTACTTTGATGACTCTAGCATATTAGACAAGAGAGCCCCAGAGGGAGGGGAGTTAAAGAGAGGAAGAGAGCGAGAGACAGGGTTCATGGTTGTGTCCCATGGAATTGCCTCATCCTCATCTGCTCTGCAGGGGCTCCCCCATGGCACAGCAGATCCCTAGAAAACTGCCTCTCTTCCTTCTCCCCCTGCATCCCTGCTGAGAATACCATAGGTTCAAGCACTGAGTAAAACCATCAGGCCTGCTTTGAGGGGGTCAGTGGAATTTACTGTGGCATTTTCTGTGTGGTATTTTTAAGGATCAGCTATGTGCACCCTCTATTCAAACAATCTTTAACATACTATTTCTATAACAGTGACTAGAAGGACAGTCTGGGTTAAGAATGACTGGGTAGAGCAATGAATACAAATGATATTTATGGTTTTAAATATCTGATAAAGAAATTGAAGAATGAGCTTCCATTGATGACAAAAGTGATGTTAAACATCTAATAGTTGTTAAAAAATGATCTCAGAAATGACTTCTCTTCTAATCCTGGAGTGATCATACGTACAGAGCCGAGACAGCCTTGGAGGGATCACAGCTAGAGCCCGATAGGAGAGGCTTACTGCTATCTTCTTGCAACAGCATGTGAGCCTGTGGCATGAGCATCATGGCCTGGTGATGGGGGAAGTTTGGAAAGTACACTTGGTGTCCTGAAACCCCACTTGATAGGTGGCAGAAGGGCACATGTGATTCAGCAGCACAGAGACTGCCAGGTGAGGTTGCAGGGATGGCTCCCCAGCATGGCGTATCTGGGTCTGAGTCAGACTATCTGATTTAAAACCCTGCCACAACCACTTACAACCGATTTCACCTTGTATCAATTACCTAAAAAGTCTCCAAATCTCACTTTTCTCATCTACAAAAAGAAAATAACACTTCAAAATGTTAAAGTACAAATTAATTGAGGAATGTATACAAATTACTTAGCGGAATGACTGTCAGGTAGTAAGTGTTCTATAGATGTTAGTGGTTATGACTACATATTCATCTTTAACTTTCCTTAGAACTAGTCTTGCTGGGATATTTGTTATACACATTTAAATACATGAAGTTTACTTCAATATACATTCTAGCAAAAATATATATACACATACAACATGTATACATATATGTAATATATATAATGTATTAATTATACATTACAAGTAAGTTACAAGTCAGTTAATTAAAATGTTAGGCATGAATTTGACCAAATTATTTTATATGTATGTACTTTCATATCTTTGCTTCAGAACTCACCACCCCTCTAGTAAAAATCAAATCTCTGTTTTCAAAATCCCATGGCCCTTAGCTTCTAACTCTTTTGTGACCTTATCCCATTCTACACTACATTCTAATTATTTGACAACATACTTTATTCATTAAATAGCTTCTAAAGCCCCCCCAGAAAGGAACTATTTCTTTTACTTTGTATCCTACTTGAGTCCTCTGTAGTACAATAGCAATAAATATTTGGGTATGAATGACAACAAACACATGAATGCATAATTGTAGATAAATTCACACTTAAATGATTTATGGACATTTCCATGATATTAATATTTTTGGAAACATTCTATATACATACTTAACAAGTTCTCTTTCCCTATATATATGCACACACACACATATACATATATATATATATTCAGAGATGTACACATATGGTTTTACTTTTCTCAAAGTTCACTCCTAGTAATAAAAAAAAAAAAAAAAGGAAGCATGCCTCTTCTTCCTAAGAATACTACATGGCTTCACTGAAGATTTAAATGTAACCATCTTTTTTAGGTGTGGTGGTAGAGGACAGTCCATGATCTTTCCTTACAGAGAAAGTTTTGAAACTCGAAAAAATAGAACCAAGCATAGTCAGAAGAGACACATAAATAGGATCTACAAATGGCTGGGGGAGCCTTAAGGCCTGCTTTCAAAACTTCCCTATTCCCTCACCATTAGTGATTTTAATTTGAACCAAGTAGTAGGAAAGTCTATCGGCACTGCCATCTCCTCCTAGTTGGAAGTAGTTAGATAACAGTTAGATTGTGGCAGAAGCCAAGGCAGGAGTTCTAAATGAGGCTGGAAGAAACAAGGACATTCTCACTGTGGAGAGGTTGGTCCAGCATTATTCCTTATGTGTTGTATGCAGCATTGATATCCTCCACTACGCAGGGCACTGTGTGTAATTTAGTAAGATAGGCAAGAGAGGAGCTGGAAGTTTCTTTCTCATTGCGTATTATATGTTGTACATACCAGAGGCTCTTCTATATTGGTAAATGGAAATTTGAGATTATTGGAGAAATCTGAATGCAATGATAATGATTCAGAAGTATCCCTATTACTCACTATTAGTTTTTAAATGATTATATCTAACTTTTTGAAAAATTAAGATAAGTTTTTATTGGTACATTATGATCCTACATAATGGTGGGTGAGGGTACATGGGGAGATAGAGAATAAGCAAGGCTTGTGAACAAGGCTGCACCTAAATCCGCTGCTTATAGCTCTCAGAAAATAACTGGAGGAAGAGCATTCCAGGTATAGAATGATGGAGATGCAGTGCAAAGAAATGCAGTGACAGAAGGTGGGTTCACCAAGTGGGAAGTTGTTAGTTCAAGGCAAAATTGAACCAGGAAGGGAATAGATACAAGTTTCAAAAAAGTCATGGAGCCCTATACTGTGGAGTTTGAATATGGACAGTGACCTGGTTTAAGATTACAAAGAAGTTATGCCTCAGTGTCTGAGAAGGTAGTGATGCTCTTTGTAGGAAAATGAAGTAAAGCAAAAATAAGGTTCTTAGAAAATTGATAAATTCAAGTTACATATCATTGAATTTGAAGTATTTGGAATAGCACCATAATTATTAAAAGTAATAAGAATCAATTACACTAGCTTAATGGAATCTTGGGTGGCACGTGTCTGACTTAAACTCCAGACACTCTTGGCCCTTTCTTCCCTGTGGATGGCATAGCAAGAAGTAGTATTTTATTTTTTCCAAGGAATCTTGTTTTCTTTGCTTTTGCATTTTATTATGCATCATTATTTGATTTACTTTTAAAAAACCAACTAGATGCTATGCAGTTCAAGGTCAAGATGTATTAATATTTTCACTTTGTAGTCTTTGTAATGTCACACAATGTCTTATCTGAGCAAACGTCACTCAAATAATAAAAGTGAGAATGAATAGGGAAGGAAATATGTTTACCCCTGGAATCTAAATAAAAATGAACAGAAAGGCATTAGATAAGTTCAAACAGGAGTATTTTTGGTGTCATGAATACAATTGCATAAACTGAAGTGAGTAAAGTATGTAGCATGTATATAACCAATTTATTTGAAGGTTATATTGCTTTATTGTATTATCACTACATTTCAGTCAGTTTTAAAGTATTCTGAACACCAGAATGTTCTAAAAAGCAAGGTTAAAAAAAAAAAAGCCTGGTTCAAGATTATTTAAAAAAAATAAGGTATTCAATTTTTTTCAATAGAAGTGAAGAGAGAATAATGAGTTGGATATTATTACTAAGCCTGAAATCTATATGTACATTTAAGGTAGGTGAACCACAAGATCACTTCTTTCTTGAGGGGAAAGTAACATTGGTTTTAAAACAAATGTCGTATCACGCTAAACATTTGTGAGACTCTATAGCCTCAAAGCCTTTTATTCCATTTAATCCTGACAATATTCCAGTAACAGCAGAATTCTTATTTCATTTGCGACTGATGGAACTAAAGCTCAGGGCTAACTTGTATGAAGTCATATGGTTACTTAGTTGAAAAGCTAAATTATTATCATTATGCATTTGTTTATTTTACTCCAATTCTTTTCTCTCAGAAATTCAACTTTCCTCTTTATTTGGTATAAAACCCAGGCTTCCAATTGTAGTCAATAAATATTGTATCCTAAATATGGTAATGATATATTTATGTGGCACTGTTGAACATTATATCAATATAAGATCAACAAAAAAAGTGAAGAAAGAAATAGCCTTACAACCTTCAATAAATTATCTCTTTCCCCCCAAGAGCATTGCTAGAGAAAACTGTTTATTTTTAGAACCTATAAATACAAATATTCCAAATATTTTCCAGGAATCAGAGTTGGAACATTTATATATAGATATTGTAGAAACCATGTAGAAATTCCATATTATATCAAGATTTTACTTTCAGCAGTTTCTAGACATTAAAATAGTTCATTTGAGTATAATAAATCCATCCTCTCATTTCCTTGTGTTATAGCAGCTTTATTCTACTGTATTGTTCATCTTTTATGAATGTGTATCATATCTTTTAGTAGGCATATGCTATTAAAGAAAAGTGTTAAGATTTATGCCATGGATACCTGAATTCTAGTTGAAAGGGAATTTTTTAAAATTTCCAGTGTGATATAATTTCAGTAGCATACATAAGGAAACAAAAAACAGGAGAATGAAAAAACTTTGATCTCCACTTTGAGGGATATTCCTTATTACATACAAGTTTTATATACTTGGAGCTATCACTTCTAACTCTCCATTGTGTTTCTCTTGTCTATAGACATAAGCAAATGGTTTCTCTCTTTCCTATTCTTGGAAGCCTGCCATGAAAATCAGGTGAGAAATAAGTGAAAATATACTTTGTAAAGTATAGACAATTTATATTCAAACATGGAAATTTTAGAGAATACTATTATATTTGATTTCAACAAAATTTGACAGTGACATTTTTCTTTTTTTAATTACCTATTTTTAAATATTTTACAGACTGCATTTTGATTCATTGTACACAAATGGGGTACATAATTTCATTTCTATGGTTGTGCATGATGTAGATTCATACCATTTGCATAATCATACATGTACATAGGGCAATGATGTCTGTCTCATTCCACCATTTTTCATAACACCCCCTCTAATTTCCTTCTACATAATCAAAAGTTCCTCCATTCTTCTCTCACTCCCCACCCTCCCTCACCCCCATTATATATCATTCTCCACTTATCAGGGAAAACATTCAGCCTTTGGTTTTTTGGGATTGGCTTATTTCACTTAGCATGATATTCTCCAATTTCATCCATTTATTTGCAAATGCTGTAATATTTTTCTTCTTTTTTTTTCTTTTTGCATTTATTTTTATTTGACAAGTAATAATTGTATATATTTACAATATGAGGTTTTGATCTATATGTACATTGTGGAAAGATTTGATATATGTATCAACTGACCAGATTATCATCTTTTTGTGTATGGTGAGGACATTAAACATTTATTATATTTGTAGAATATTTCACATTTGAAATATTACTATTTTGAAATATGTGCTATATTATTACTAGCTTTTATCACTTTGCAGTGCAAGAAACCACTAAAATTCATTTCTTTAGTCTAACTAAAATTTGTACCCTTTGATCAACATCTTTACTTTCCGATGCACCTTCCTCTTTCCCCAGGTATGCTCATAAAGCTTTCTGTATATCAGTGGTGTTATTACAAAGTGATCACTGCATTAAGTATTGTCAAAGTTGGTCAAAGTATTGGATACCATACTGGAAGTTGGAGTTATCTTTAAAAAACTCCATCATCTGTCTGTCTTGCATCTATGGTTAATTCTTGCATCTGTGGTTAATTTCTTTTTGACCAACATGCCAAGAAAAGACAGTTTCTTCAATAAATGTTGTTGGGAAAATTGGATAATCATATATAGTAGAATGAAATTATCTAACACCATGTACAAAAACCAACTCAAAATGAAGTACAGATTTAAACATTTGACCTAATACTATAAAATTACTAAAAGAAAACAAGGGAAAGATTCATGACTTTGGTCTGGACAATGATTTCTTGGATGGGACTTCAAAAGAATAGGCAACAACCATCAAAACAGACAAATGGAAGGCAACTAAGAATCTTCTGGACAGCAAACAAACCATCCACAGCTTGCAGAATGGGACAAAATATTTCCAAGCCATACCTCTTCTAAGGGACTGATATCTAAGAAACTGAAACCTCTCAGTAAAATAGAACAACCTGATTTTAAAACAAGCAAATAAACAGTCGTTTCTCAAAGGAAGAGATGAGTGGCCAACAGAGATATAAAAATATGCTCCACAACTCTAATTATCAGGAAAAAGCAAATTAAAATTGCAATGAGATATCATCTCACACTTATTAGAATGGGTATTATCCAAAAGAAAAGTGGTGAGTGTTGAGAAGGGTGTGGAGAAAAGGAACATTTGTATACAGTTTGGGGGAGTATAAATTTGTATGGCTAATTTGGAAAAACATAAAAATAATAAAAAATATTCCTCAAAAAAATAAAAATAGAACTGCCATATGATCCAGCAATCTCACTTGTGGGTATATATCCAGTGGGATTGAAATTGTTGAAGAGATATCTGCACGTCTATGTTCATTTCAGCATTGTTCAAATCTGCCAAGATATGACCGCGACCTAAATGTCTATCGGCAAATGAGTGCATAAAGAAAATGTAGCTCTTTGTATGTGAGTGTGTGTGTGTGTGTGTGTGTGTGTGTGTGTGTGTAGAAATACAACACTGATATCTTTCTACTCAGAAATACTTTGTCCTATTCTCTGAAGTAAAATAAACTGCTTTTTCCCCCCTCACAGATATGAATGTTTTCACTTATTTACTTATAACTTCTAAACTCTTTAGAGAATGGATGCAACTCTTCTTTGTCAGTATGCAAATAACAGATTTGAAAGTTTATTTGGACAGAAAACTTTATTTCCATGCAAACATCTAAATTGAAAATTCCAAGCGACCAAGAATTATTTGATATTTTAAGTAACAAGTTCTACTCCTGTTACACATTTATAAAATTATGCCTTAGTACTAATGTCCAAATTAGTTATAACAGGTGTGCTCATAAAGCTTTTTGTATTTCAGTGGTGTTATTACAAAGAGATCACTGCATTAAGTATTGTCAAAGTTGGTCAAAATATTAGATACCATACTGTAAGTTGGGGTTATCTTTAAAAAACTCCATCATCTGTCTGCCTACTATCCATCCATTCATCCATATTATAAATGGATAGACATTTAGATAAGTGAACACAATGATACACATAGTTATGTCTAAAATTCTCAAAAACCTTCCCCACAAACAGAAAGAAATTGAATAAAAATTATCCCAATCTTTCCAAAACACCTATAAAACAGGTCTGATTTTAAAGCAATCAAAATTTCACTGATTTTACCGTGTTTATTCCTTGCCAATTTTATTCTGGCTGCTGAAACCAGCTTTAACACTATTAAGATTTATCTTACTTTTATTAACACTTAAACAGTATTGAATATCTGAATATTTTACCAAAGTAGTAAAAGCTGAATTTATTTTTATATAACTATAATAAATAAGTCAAGAAAGGGGCCTTTAGCCGAATAATTGAAATATTGGTCTTAAAATTATTTTCCAATTTCAACTTCTAATAAAATTAATTGCATTTAATCATTTCAAATATTATAAAACTGCACCATAAATTTTATTATTGATTACTCATTTATACTTAGAATTTTTTAATTCAATGAGTTTAAGACAGTAAAATTCAATAATTACTGGAATTATTGTGATACATCACTGAAATTTAGATTTAGACTTTTATGGATCTTCAGTAACATTGGCCACCTTATGAGTGAAATAGTACTTATATTTTCTTTCCATATTTTCTTTTTTTTTTCAGGGCCGAGGACTGAACTCAGGGCCTTGCACGTGCAAGGCAAGTACTCTGCCACTGAGCTAAATCCCCAACCCCAGTACTTACATTTTCAACCTCAGTTCCCTCAACTTAAAAGTTACTAAACCCTGGATAGATGAATTAAAAATATGGATTTCTATGACAATGTATTTACAAATAGAATGAAATGTATACATGTTGTGGGTACTGCCCCTATTTATTCATTTAGTCAAGAAAATAATTATTAGACAAGTGCACTGGCACATGCCTGTAATTCCAGAAACTTGGGAGGTTGAGGCAGAAGGATCATAACATTGAGGTCAGCCTCAGCAACTTAGCAAGATACCCTGCTCAAAATTATATATATATGTATATATATACACATATATATATATATACATATATATATGTATATATATATATAAAAGGCTGGGGATGTAACTCTGTGGCAAAGCACCCCTGGGTTCAATCCCTAGTACTGGGTGGCAGGGCAGGGAGGGATAAAGAAAGACAAAAAGTAAAGATTATTGAGGTCTAGACTGGTAATGGATTATTGTATTCCATTCTGCAGATGCCAAAATCATCAGAACAATCCCTTTCCTCAACAAGCTGCTTTATAGTAGTTATGGAACTATTCATATAAGTGGATGGAAGGGAAAGACCAGCTCTTTGAGCCAGAACCTGATAGTGGTGGGTTATAAACAAATTAAAGCTCTATAGAACGAAAATATTCAAATCTGTGTTCTCCATGAGGAAACACAGTATTATTGATGCTTACATCCCATCAATCAGTTCTGCAGGTTCTTCTCCAACTTTTGTGCATTGGCATCCCCTTGCCCTGCTATGTCACTCAGAGATGTTAAGTGAATGCCCCACAAAGATTTCCATATTAGGAAAGGAAGAGAAAAATTTGTCACATAGTATTTTTGTGCTTTAGCAGAGTAGTATTTTATTGCAGTGTTTTCTTGACTGCTGGCAATAGGAAATGGACACAACTGTAGACAGTCTGTCCTGTGAGCACCTGGACCATATTGTACCATGAGAGGTATCAATTCAAAGCAGCAGAGAGACACTTCAGTAATTATGAAATCTTTTGAAAGTGAAATAGGTAATTAGTGGATTTTCCATCTTATTTTTTAATTTTCATGGGAAACTCAAGTGTATTCAATTCTTTCACTTGCAATTACAGGGCTCATTAACAGGAATTGGTGGTGCTCTGTGTCTGAAAATGACATCTAGTTGTTGGCTAGAAAATGGATAAAGAATCACAAATGAAATTAAATTCAGAATTAAGACAGGCCACATTGAAGAATGATGAGAAGAGGTGTTAACCACTTAAATACTAGACAGTTACATGTGAAATCTATTTATAGTTTCCTGAACATTTATATGCTCCGTGTCCAGTTTATATACATTGGGACTGTAATCTGCAGACTAACATTCAACTTTTACATACCTAAGTTATAGCTGAGATTTATTTTTTAAAAAGCTCTGGAATATTTTTATGAACCTATACAACATAAAAACATTCAAGAATGCTTTATTATGGGAGATGTGTGGAATCCAAAAACAAATAAAATATAGTCTATGTCTTAAGTAGACATATGAACATTCATAATCACTCAATTTCTCAAACTCTATCACATACATTCCTTTCACCTTCTTGTTCTCACCTGTGTTTGCCTTCTTGCCTGAACATCTTTCTTCCAAGTCTACTACTTTTTGGGGGTCTTTCTCCAGAAGTGCTATTTTCTCTGATAAAAATTCAATATCACAAAGGGCAGATGGGTTTGTGTGGGAAGTCATCCTTATTTAGCAGAATCAAACTAGGTTGAGCCATGGGACCCAGAGGCCTGGCTTCTGGGAACTGCGGGGAAGCATGTGGCACTGTGTGAGAGTGGTTCCCTGTCTCCTTCTGGAATTTTCCCCCTAAGAGAATGGTTCCCCTAAACTCCACCCTATCCTGTGCATCACCAAAGAAGCTCCTCCTGGTCCTTGCTGCCTTTTACCTGCATATTATAAATAAAGGAGAGTTGGGCCATTCAGTTGTTGTATAAGAGGCCAGAGTTGATATAGCTGGACCTGTCACACTCCCTCTCATAAAAAGAGCATTGGCATGATATTCTCCAATTTCATGTTAGGGTTAGGGTTAGGTTTAGGATTAGGGTTAGGGAGGGGGGCAAGAATGGAGGAAGGAAGGACTGTATAGAAGGAAAAGAGGGGTGGGAGGGGTGGGGGGGAAGGGAAAAAATAACAGAATGAATCAAACAACATTACCCTATGTAAATTTATGATTACACAAATGGTATGCCTTTACTCCATGTACAAACAGAGAAACAACATGTATCCCATTTGTTTACAATAAAAAAAAATACATTGGTCATGTAAAAAAAAAAAAAAGAGTATTGGCTCTCGTGTTTATTGAGTAGATAAGATTTTTGGGTAATAGATAGAAAACAGCCAACATCTTCCTCTGACAGTCAACCCTTTCCTCCTCCACGTAGGACATGGCAGAGAGGACCCAGAGAGGTTTGTACCATTATTGCCACTTCCAGATTATTTTCCTTCCCTCCTGTACAAAAACACTCAGTTTTCAATTTTATGTTCTCAGATTATACACAATAACCCTCCTTGACACAATCAAATGTGGCAACTCTGGACCACTATTGCTCATCTCTTGAAAATTTTACTCTGGGGTTGCAGTATCTTCAAAGCTGTCCTACTTTACCTCCTCATGATTAACAAATGTGCCCACCACTTTACCACAGCTCTTCATTCCCAAGTAAGGTTCTCTTAGAAGACAGCATATCCCACCCACAATCAAAATTTCCATTATCCCATCCTATGACCATCATCTTCTCTAACTCTTATTCATTATTTGAGTACCACCAAAATTGTTCAGCCTTTCTAGAACCAATAATCAATTGATCCAATCATTATTCTCTCCTTACTTAGCTGAAAATTCATTGTCCAGTCAAGCATGGTGGCACACAACTGTAATCCCAGCAGCTTAGGAGGCTGAGGCAGAAGGATTGCAAGTCCAAAGCCAGCCTCAGTAACTTATCCAGGCAATAAGCAGCTTGTAAGACCCTGTCTCAACTTTAAAAAAAAAAAAAAAATTTAAAAGGTCTGGGATATTGCTCAGTGATCAAGTGCCCTGGGTCAACGGCTGGTACAAAAATAAAAGATCTATTGCCCATTATTGTAGTCATTCTTTTAAATGTAGCCTCAATTGCCACCCTTTTGATTCATTTACTCACTTAAAAAAGAAACACACACACATCTGTGAATACATCTGTGAATTCATCCAACATTGTACTTACTTTCTATCTGCACAGGTGAACAAACAGGAAGGTGGATAAAAAGAGAGAGAGAGAAAACTCCACTTTCCACATCATCCTCTTCATCTTGATGGAATTCTAGCTGGTCAGGCCAAAATATTTAGAGTTATCTTTGATTCCTGCCTTTCTTTCACACCCTCATCCAATCCAGAAAATTCTGTTGGCCTTCTTTACAACATATCCAGCTTCTAACCACTTACTTCTTCTTATTTTGCTGCCATGCTGATCCATCCCATCATTGTCTCCATCATGAATAAGGATGGACACTCCCTGCTTCCTCCTTGCCCCACCATAGTCGATTTTCAACACATTGTCTGCTACCACTCTCCTCCTCACTGTCTGAGCCACATTAAACTTTTCGTTACTTCTGCAGTAAGCCAGGCATAAGCTGTAAGTTAGGACCTCTTCCTCTTCCTGAAATGTCCTGTCCCTTGTAGTCACATGGATTACACTCTCTGGGTAGATGTCAATTGCATTATTATAATGTAGAAAGTGGGACCCAATACACTGTGTAGAGAAAATATGACAGAACATGTGGATGGTCCATTTAGGTGGTAGGAACAAAACCAGATGAACCAAACAAGGATAAGTAGCTATGAAAACTAGAAAAACAAATGAACAAAAAAATCCCACAGAAAAGAATGTCCTATTAGTCAGAATTTCTCTAAATGTCATTATATCTTTTAAAATATCAATGGATTCAGGGTAATTTCCCTGACTGCCCTCAATAATACTAAATATTTGAGTCACATAACTTTTCATTTTAATTCCATGCTCCCCATGAAAATATCTAACTCATACTTTAGATTTTTCATGAAGCTTTCCATCTGATACAGAATGGACTAGTAACATAAATGTGTTTTTTCTTTGTTCATTACCTCAATAAGTCACCATTACTGTCATAATTTGGCAACCCTGGCATTTGCTTACAGGCAAAAATTGTGCCAATTACTGTTGTAAATATGTTGGACATTATTCATTATTTTCGATCAATAAGCTGGTATTTTGGTAACAGCCTTTATGAGTATTTTTGTGGTGTTGTTCCAAGAAAAGACACCTCATCAATGCATTGACTTAACATGGATGTCAACTGATAAAACGTTGTCCATACATGGTCCATGAACAAAGCCCTTCTATAGGGTCCTGCATTGGCAGCCACCTCTCAGTCACCTCTACCTTAATTCTCCATGATGCACTTCCATTTCAAAAGGGAAGTCTCCAAAGAAAAGTTCCACATTCATTACAGAATGTCAGACCAGCACATACCCTATTGAATACAGCAAAGTGACATATAATAACATATTTGGTCTTACTAATAGTAGCATATGTTTCACATGGAAGATAAAAACATTGAGGAGGAGGTCAAACATGGCCACAAACTATTTCAAATTTTACATTGACAAGTAATAATTATTTCATGTAGTTACTTCAAAATATCAGTTTCCTTCTCATCTCTGCTAGTTTTATATTATGAACAGCTTTAACTCTTCCAAATGGACATTTCTCTCACTTAAAAATATTTTTATATGAACGCTTAAGATCCATGCTTTTATCACTCAGCTATTTGAGAAACTAGAAGAGAAAAAAAATCATTAATTGAAAGTTCATTCAATTAAAAAATATTTGGGTACCCAATGTTTACAAACCATTCCACTAAGGGTGTAAAGGATATGATGATTTTTCTAACAGTCCTGGCACTCAAATCACAGTACAGAATAGAACTACAATGATAAATTTAATAAAAATGAAGAAAGTTGGCAAATTCAAAGAGACACCATAGGATGTAAAATGACTATACTACATAAGAGGAAGAGAATGATTTGGCAATGATTTAGTAAAGAACTATTTCCTACCAAAAGTCACCACAGTTTGTGTTGTACAAAATACATTTGAAAGACACACACAAAAAAATGAAAGGCAGGCAGGAAAAGAAATGGAGGTGCAAATTCACAAAATTCTAAATCACTGTTATGAAACACATTTCCTATACTAGCAGGTGGCATGGCTGGCAGTGGCAGTGGCCCTCACACAGGATAATCCAAGGCACTGCTGGAGTCACCACCAGGAGCTATCAGAGGCTGGATTCTGAAGGGTGCTGAGAAGAGTCCTTGCAGGGAGGCTTCCCCTTGCTCACTGACTGGCCTTGCATTTTAGGTTTTGCCCTGGACTAAGAGTAAGTCTGACTACTCTGAGAAGATGATTCCTCAGCTTCTTCATGGAAAAGTTAGCTTAAATATTGAAAATCACCTAGTGTCAAAGTACTGTGCAAGTTAATTGCAAATCACAATACCAAACAGGAATAAGCAAACCTTTTTGGTGAAGATTCCTGGAGTTGTCAAGGATGCTATGCTTTGGTTTATCCTCCCTTTCTCTTTAAAACTCCTACTACGTTGAATGTAACAATTGCATTTTGTTTGGAGAATGGAGCGGTATGGAAATGACCCTGGATGTCTAGTGAGACATCCTAAGTTCAAATTTTTACCTCTGTCACTAATTAACTATGAGTCTGTAGACGAGGGCCTTAACTTTAATGCTCCTTAGTTCTCTTTGAATTCAAAAGGAGTGTGGTTGACCAAGTAGCCTCTCTGGTTCCATCATGCTTTATTATTTTGGAGGTAGCAAAAGATTATGCCCAAAGTGTTCTGGAAAAAATACCCAGCATAGCTATGTGCAAAATCAACAGGAATAGAAGAGTTTTGTCAGGAATTTGATAATCATGTTTCTTACAGTATATGATAAAAGAAAAAGAAATATGAAAATAAATATTTAAAAGGAAGTAATGAGGGGCTGGGTTGTGGCTCAGCGGCAGAGCACTTGCCTAGCATGTGTGAAGCACTGGATTCCATTCTCAGCACCACCTATAAATAAATAAAGTTCCATTGATAACTAAACAAATTTAAAAAAATAAAAGGAAGTAATGATTAGCAGAACTTTTTGACCAAAGCAGTAGAAAAGTCTGGTTTGAAGAAGCATGCTGAAATGACGGCAAAGATTTTTGTTGTTATTTCTTGATGTAGTCTCAGACATGTGTGTCCAAGTTTGGGGTTATTTTCCATGGTAGGAGCCAGCATATGTTCAGGAACAATGAGTTAATGGGTATAACTGAAAGCACATTGGGGAGATCTTAACATAATACAAAGCAGCATGACCAAGGACATTGTTTAGAATTAGGAAACTTGTGAGCCCTAAACCAATGTGATGAGGGAGGAGACTCAGTGTGAAGCAGACACTTCGCTTAGTGGGCTGGAATCTTACCAAACTGGAAGAGTCATTGAATGGCTGTGATTAAACAATGATGTTCACAATAAATTTAGGAGCATATTAACAAACTAAATAAAAATCAGACTAGATATACATCTTTTTCTAATCCTTTTACACTAGTAAATCCATAGTGATATTTTAGATATTTTACGCTTAGCCATTCAGTTAGGAATCAGGAAGGTTGTCAATGACAATCTTTGGTAGATTGCTACCAGTTTCTCAGATGCACCCAATTAAAACAGGGAACAGAGTCACAAAAAGGAGGGAACTTGGTGGACTCTTCACAACCACCAGCAATCAACCTCATTTTATATGACATTCCTTAACATCTCCATAATCAGAATTTTCTTAGGAAAGTAACAGATGATAGATCACTGGACTATAAGACTTTAAAAAAAATTGCACTACACAGATGATGAGGACTAAAACTAATTATTTAATAAACTTTCAAACATTGTTAAGAGAGGACTTTTACAAGTTGGTTCTAAATGTCAGAATTTTTATTAGCTAGCAAGTGTTCTTGCTTCAAAACAAACATATTTTTAGAACAATGAACACTAAGTTCATATCTGAAAGGCAAAATTCAAACAACTACCCCCCCAAAAAAACAGCAACAACATATTTTTAAATAAATTCAATTGTTCAGAGGCATTTGCATCTGTTGACTCAGGAGTAGTAAAATAATGGACTTCTTCCAGAGGAATGAGTTACAGAAAGCAAATTCTATTCACAGCATATGCAGGAAATCATTGCACAGAGGGTAAAGAAAAGAAGAAAAATAAAGTGCTCTTCCAAATGGAGGCATGCAAAGTAGAAACTATACATGGATCCTGACTGTTTGCATTAAAAATATTTCCTGCAGGCAGATACTGAGAGAAGCTCTTCCTTAAACCTAACACAAAGGCAGCACCAGAAGAGAAAAGATCACAGTGCTTCACACTCAGCAGGATTATTTGGTGACCTATCTGCCTTTTCTGTATTCTCATGGTAAATGACTTTGGACTTAACTTTCTAGACACTGCAATTTACTCGGACAAATTCTGGGAGCAGCCCTTGCCCTTGGGAATTCTCTCAGATTTGGCTCTAGATGAAGATTCAGACATATGCGAACTTAAACATCACAGATTCGTTATGCAAAACGTGAAGTCGATGACTAGCAGACAAGGCTTTCATCTGTTTCCCAAATTAAGCAAAATTATTTGAACTGTTTTCTAAATTCTTAACATAAGCCACAGAAGTAGGTTTGCTTTTGAAACTTACCTACAGCAAGTAAAAATCATCCCCAAGTCACCTTCCCTATCCAAACACAAAAGGGATAATCAATGAAGACTTGAAGCAATAGAGACTTATCTCCAGGCCCACCATAGACACTATATAATTGTGTAAAAATTTTTAACTTCTGTCAGCCTCAACTTCTCCACGTAAAATGAACTTTATACATAAGTGACAGGCAGTCTTTCAGTGGGACAGGAGTGAACATATGGAAATTATGTTAGCATGCTTCTGACACACAGTATGTACTTTAAAATGATCACTAATATATTATTAGTTAAGGAATATCTGTTATCTTATGGGATAATGTTGAAAATATTTTAAAATAAGAAACTGTCTTCAGTTCAAATGGCAAAGTAATTGTTTTGTAAGTTCTCATCAGTAAATCTGCCAAGACTCCAGAGACTCCTCTTCGTATTGTCTGAACGAGAGGTAAACTTGATCAATAGGAATGATTTCTCCTGTGGATATCTCCATGAAACTTGTCAGAAACGTGTCTCACTAGTCCCTCTTCCTTAATTGTCACTGGCTGTGGTTTGAATGTCCACTCCAGCATTTGGGTGATGCCAGCCTGATGCTATTAAAAGGCCTTTAAGAAGTGATTAGACCTTGTAGGCTCCTCTCTTGTGAATGGGATTAGGGCTCTAATAAAAGAGGTTTCAAAGGGCCTTGGGCTATTTTGCTTTCTTGCCTTACCACCTTCTGATCTGTGAAGACACAGCAAGAAGACCTTCACCAGACACCAAATGTGTGGGCTTTGATCTTGTACTTCCCATACTCCAGAACTGTGAGGAATAAATTTCTATTGTTTATAAATTATGCAATAGGTGACATTCTGTCACAGGAGGACAGATGTACTAAGGCATCGTACAACCTCTGGGAAAGGACAATACTGATTCTAGAAAAAGATTGGATGTCCTCTTCAGATGTTTAATAATAGACAACATCAATGAAAGCTTCTGAACAGGGATGAAGATGGAGATTTAGAGAAAAAAGTGAGAAGAGATACAAAACTAATATGGGAATGTATGACTGAATGTCACAATAAAAAATCAGATGAAGGACATTTTAGTAAAATGGAATTGCACTACTAAAACTACCAACTGAAACTTTGACAATTCCTGCAGAGGTATAGTTAAAGGCAGGCTCCAGAGGCTTCTTACAAAGATATTGGGCACATTCACTAATGCTGAGTCCTTTCTTTATTTTTATCTTTTCTCTTCATCCCTCGCCTAGACCCAAGTACCTATTGAGATTCAGATCGGGAGACATATTCACAAAATTTTTGCTGAGATTATTTCCATTTAATAAGAAAATCTTTAAATTTTATGCTGTTTCAAAAAAAGTGAGAAAATACTAAAATTGAAAAAAGATGTAACCATTAATTATAGGAAATCACATTCTACTGCTAAATTTTAAAAAAGAGGTCTTGAAATGCAAGGAAGATAAAAAGAATATGCTAAAAGAAGACACAATTAACAGAATCCAGGAGCTGTTTACTCTTCACTGAATGCAAAATTATTTTTATATAGAAATCTGTTTTGCATTTGGACCCTGAATCCCATTTGAGAAAAAAAAATGCATTTTCCCCACGTTTAAAAAAATTTAGGCAGGCAGAGGGAGTTAATACATACCTTAAAAATATGGTCGTTATTTACTTATAAAGAGTTTAAATAAGTTATAAGTTGCAACATAACTTGCCAGTGAATAAGCTATTCAGTGGAAAAAACTCCTAATAAAATCTGGCAAATATGCAAATTAATAGAAAATATAATATGTGCTACCCTCTAGGCCTAATGCTTAGAAGTTCTGGTTTGTATAAAGATATAGTTCCTTATAAATGAATTTCACTTTATTTCATTTTTTAAGTGTGGCTCAGACTCTAGATTACATTAACAAATAGAGTTGTCTACATGGATTTTAAAGTTATGATTAACTGTATTTTTATTACACCTTAAAATATTCTTCTTTCATAAATTCCCCCTGGCATAAGGATTCATTCTTTGATGTGAATAAAATTAATTTTGTGTTGATAACTGTATTGAGAATTCTGTGATTCTTTGTGATCCTTGGTAATATTCACTGTTGCATCCAAGACAGACTCAGGAATTCCTAATTCACAGGGTAGTTGTGGTAAGCAGAAAAATGCCCCCCTACCCCAAAAGATATTCACATCAATCCCTGGAACTTGTGAATGTTGCCTTATTTGGATAAAGGGTTTTTGCAGATGTAACTC
Source organism: Sciurus carolinensis (assembly GCF_902686445.1). NCBI lineage: Eukaryota > Metazoa > Chordata > Mammalia > Rodentia > Sciuridae > Sciurus > Sciurus carolinensis. The sequence continues at coordinate 109,769,361 of NC_062218.1, forward strand.
AGTCAACCATTTTGAGATGAGATCATCCTGGTTTATCCAGGTTGGGCTCTATATTAGTCAGAGTTCTCTGGTAAAACACAATTGGGAGAGATGGAAGGAAGATGGGGCAAGGGGAGTAGAAAAGAAAGAAGAGAGAAGGAGAGAGAGGGTTTGTTTTTAAAAGGAATTGCTTCTTGAAACTGTAGATGCTGGCAAGTTCAAAAGCTATATGGCAGACTGGCAAAATATGAAATTTCAGCTAAACTTGATGTTATATTCTTAAGTCTGAAAGCTATGCAGCAGGGTACCAGGATGGAGAAACAGGCAGGATTTTGCTCTTCCAGTCTCAAGATTGCATTTCTTCTCCTAGAAACCTCAGCTGCTTCTCTTAAGGACCTCAGCTGATGGCATAAGTTCTTTTCACATGGAGATCTGCCACATTATGATGCTGATAATATCTACAAAATACTCTCACAAATATCTAAAGTAGTGTTTGACCAAACAATGGGTACCGCAGCCAAGTAGACACATAAAGTCAACCACCACAGGCCCTAAACCTGGAGACAAGTGTCTTATATGAGATGCATAAGAGAAGGCCAAATGAAGGCAGAGCAGAGAGATATAATTACAAGTCAAGGAACTTCACAACAACCTGAAGGTGGAAGAGGCGATGAGATTCTCCTTAAAGCTTCAGAGGGAGTGCAGCCCTGTGGAAATCTTGTTTTCAGACATCAGGCCTTCAAGATCATGAGAGAACAAGTTTCTGTGTTTGAAAGCAACTGGTTTGCGGTAACATATTACACCAGCCACAGGAAACTAATGCAATAGCTAGTAACAGAAAATTAAAGTCTTATTTATTGCAGGCAATTACTTCTAGTCAATCTAAATTTCTCAATAATACTATCATTTTACAATTGTTTGATATTATATGAGGTTTATTTTCTCATGTTCATTTTTCACCTGCCCATGTCTAACGAATAGCTAATCAATGCAACATTTTAAAAGCAATGAGCATCTTGCATACAGATTTGATAATAAAAAGTAATTTGATCAACAAATACAGATTGTTAAATATAGTGATGACCAAGAAAGAAGAAAATCCTAAACTGAGGGCTTGATCTGCAGCCATGACAGTGGTGGTAGAAAATAAGGAATAGGAACAAGAGCTATTTTAAAGAAAGATTCATTATAATTTAGTTGCTTTCTAAATGAAAAGAATGAAGAGAGATGATGCATAAAATATAACTAAATCTTTGGAATCAGATGATCAGGAAAACAAAGGTAGATTTGATGAGGAAGTTGAACAGAGGTGGGGTGTGTGTGTGTGTGTGTGTGTGTGTGTGTGTGTTGCTAATGTGGGTGGAACAAGAGAGGCGTTGAGAGAAGTGGTACTCAGATAAAGAGATAAGTAAGCAAAAATGATGAAGACTGAAATTCAGAATATACTGAAGGGAAGTTGAATAAACATCTTTGCCTAAGTGTTTTCAACAATAGTTACTGCTACTAAAGAGGGTACAGAGAAAATAAGCCAATAATCAGATGATTCCATCACTGATTGGTCTTCTTATCATCCAACAAATATAAAAGATTAAATGATTTTTGCTACCAGATCTAAATATGAGTAAAAATGCCCTAACAGTAATCATGTACTTATCACAAATATTAGTATTATGGAATCACTGGTAACACTTTCCCTCTGAAAGTATCACGTCATTTCTGTTAATGTTGTGAGTCATCCAAAGGAAAGAAAAATATCTTAATATCAGTAAGCAGTGATACTGACAATAATTATTGTTCTTAGTAGAAATTGGGAAAGTATCTAGTATTAATTTACTGTGCAAGATGGCACCACCATAAAACAGTTTTATAAACACCTTCAGAAATAAATTTATTTTTATATCATAAGAACTTAAGATTTTCCATAATTTAAGGTGGTTTCACTTAAAGGAAATGCTATAATAAACACATACATAGAGCTTCCATGTAGTTAGCATTCTTTCATGTTTTCCTAGTATCAATTCATGTAGTCATTCTCATAGTCCATCAAGTAGATCCTATCCTACTTTATATACAAGGACATTGAGTCACAGTGTGGTTAAGAATCTTGCCCAAGACCACATAGCTACTAAGGGCTGAGTCAAGACTTTACCCATGATACAAAATACTAACCTATGCTACCCTATACACTGTATGCTGTAAGTAAACTATGATTTATTTAGCATTATGCAGTGTTCTTAATTTAGTGTCTCCCTTTTTTACTAAAGTGAAAGCAAGCTGTAAAACCACAAGATCAATTATGAAAGTCAAGCTTATATATTGCTTTTATACTTAGTTCTATCACAAATCTCAGAGAAGATTCATCTTTCATTCATTATTTTTTTTTCTTAAAAATCACAGCTATACTTAACATTCCACAGTGCTACAACCAGACTCTATCAAAATTCTTTAAAGAAAAAGAAAGGAAAGAAAAAAGCCTAAGAATGGGAACAACAATAAATGTAATGTTATCATCTTAACAAAAGGGCAGCACGTCTTAAATTGAGGTGAACAAGGAACTGTCAGATGAATTGCTTGGTTTTTATAAACATTTTTATTTCTGATGAACCAGAACTTTCGTTAGCCAGCTGAGTCAGAGAGTTTGTTTAAGTGCCAAATCCATGCCATCAGATATTTTCTGGGTCAATGAATTGCATCGAACCCAGAGACGTTAGAATGTACAGGGCAAAAAAATTAAAGTTCAAGGTTTTCAAGGCATGTCACACAAACTTCAATTCTTAGATAGGGTATATTATAGGCATTCACCTGGTCCGCTATGGATAAACCTACCACCAAATCCTAGGCAACATTAATATTTGTGATCAAAAGCAAAAGAGAATCAACATCAATTTGTATTCCCCATCCAAATGTATTTATCAGCATTATTTTTATAATACGTTCCTCCTTGGTGTTGGTGACCAGTTGCCACAATGGCAGCTCTGCAGGGGGAAGGGCAAAAGTACCTCTGCCATGCCTTGCATGAGCTCAGACACTGAATACATCATCTCGTCAAAATGCCCAAGCCTCACTGGCACCCTGCCTGGAAAACCAAGTCCCTTCCCACCACAGTGCTTCTGGCTGTGGCGGCTGCTGCTGTGCTCCAGCTCTCCTATTCAAAATATGCTTCAGGATGTAGAGTACATACATATAGCCATTGCTGGGCATCTGTGGGGGATTGGTTCCAGGGCCCTCATGCATACAAACATCTGCAGATGCTCAAGTTCCTTGAATAAAATGGAGCAGTTCTTGCCTATAGCCTATGCCTCCCATGTACCTTAAATCATTTCTTGATTACTTATAGCATCTAATACAAAGTGAATGCTATGTAAATAGTAGTCACACTCCATTGTTTAGGTAATAGCAGCAAGAAAAATAAGTCTGCCCGTGCTCAGTACTGATCCAATATTTCTTTGAATAATTTTGATCTGTGGTTGTTTGGATTCATGGATACAGAACCCAGGGATATGTGAAGGGTGAAGAGCTGACTCTATGTTACTAGGGTACCTCTGACTTCACATTGTCTGCCCTTACAGATATCATTTGATTCCATGAAAAAATTTAAGACAGCTCATCTAATGGCTTAAGAAACTGCCATGTCTCCTCTAATATTTCATCAGTACAAAAAAAAAAAAAAAAACAAAACAAAAAAACAACAACAAAAAAAAACCAAGGGCTTAAAATGCTTTCCATTTGTTCCTAACTCTTGTTTCTAAATTTACTTATTATGGAAAACTCCAGTTCACCAGGAGAAATCTATGTTAGTAATGACCACATACCATTAACTACCATGGAAATAAAAACAAAGTTCTATCTTTATAGCAGTTTTTTAGACTGCCATATCCAAAGCTAAAAACTACTTCTTTCACCAACAGGCAAATTCTAAGACCTATTGGCAGAGAGGAGGGCATGGCAAAAAATACAAAACTGTTTGCTCAATTGTATTATGAAATTGGCATTCAAAACAATCTCTAAGAGTTAGCTCAAAGTGGGCAACAAAACATAGGCTGAACTTTATTTCCCAATCAAAAATCCCTATAAATGACAGAATAAAAAGACTGAGAGCAGACACATTCTTAGCAGGGTGAAAAGTAATGGTATCAGACTGGCATAGCCAGGGTGTGTCTACCTCCACAAGCAGTGAGAAAGATATCAGGCTCTTCACTGCCATCCCTGGATCCCACCTGGCCCTGCTAGAGCAGTAAATGCCTCAGGTGACTGACTGCACTCAGTAGGATCAGAAAGTCTCCACACCCAAAGGACAAACTATCAGTACACACCACTTAAAGTACAGCCCAACCCCATACACCTTCTGGACTCAGGAAGAAATAAAGCATTTCAATTTTCACATAATATTAAAAGTTAGTATTTGTTAACAGTAAAACACCTCATTATTCTTATAACATTGAAGGCTAACGCTTATTGAGTGGTAATTTGCCTTCTAAAAGCTTTGCATGTTTTAATAATTTAAGTCTCACAAAATTCCTATGAAGTGAAGGTTATTATTGTCTTTATTTTACAGATGAGAAACTGAGACATAGAAATATGAAGCCATTAACCACAAGGTAGGTAATAATAATATTACAGGGCAGTACGTGGCACAGCAGGCATTTCCTAACAAGCAATGGGGCTCCAGACCTCACAGTCCAATCACTTCACTAGACTTTTTCTTGAACTAATAAAAGAATCTCAATTACAAAGGTGAACACCTACATTTGAGAAAAGCCAAAGCTATGAATAAAAACATTGTAGAGTAGTCTCCCCTTGTCCACAGTTAGTTTCCACGGTATCAACGACCTACAATCAAATACAATCTAAAAATATTAAATAAACATTCTGGAAATAAATAATCCATGTTTTAAATTACAAGTTGTTCTGTGTATCCTGATAAAATCTTGTGCCTTTTTGCTCCATCTTGCCCAGGACAGAATCATTCCTTTGTCCGGTATATCCATTCTGTATACACTACCTGCCCACTGGTCAGTAGCCATCTTGGTTATCAGATCTGCTGTCCTAGTATCACAGTAAGTGCATGGAAGCAATTTTTATTTTACTTAATAGTGGCCCCAAAGCGTAAGAGTAGTGAGGCTCACAAATCAGATATGCCAAAGAGAAACTGTCAAGTGCTTCCTTTAAGTGAAAAGATAAAAGTTCATGACTTAATGAAAGAAAAACATCATATGCTGAAGTTGTTAAGATCTATAGTAAGAACAAATATTTTATCCATGGAATTGTGAAACAAAAAAAATTTTACTAGTTTTCCTGTCTGACCTCAAACTGCAAAGTTATGGAACGGTGCATAAGTGTGTAGTTAAGGTGGAAAAGCATAATATTGTGTGTGTGTGTGTATAAGAATACACTGGATTTGGTATTTGGTACTACCTCTGATTTAAAGTATTCACTGGTTGTCCTGGAGCATATCCTTCATGGATAAGAGGGGACTTCTATAATTATTATGGAAATAAAGCTAATAGGATTTCCCAAGAATCTACATTAAGCATGATTAATTTGTGTGTGTGTGTGTGTGTATACGCGTGATCAAAATCAGAGCCTCACACAATGCTAGGTAAACACGCTACCATTGAGCTACATCCCCAGTCCTTAGACTAAGTACAATTAATAATCATTAGGAAAATATGAGACTGTAACATCCATAATAAAAGATTAACCAGTTTTCAGAGAAATGCCAAAAATTATCATTGACATTTAAATCTCACAGATGAACTGAATAAGAGAATGGGCATGGATGAAGAATAAACTAGACGAATGAGCCAAGGAATTTTCCCAGAAGCAGTTAGAAATACAAAGAGATACAAAGAATAAAAGAAGAGCCAAAGGATGTGGAGGACTGGCTCCAATATTTGACAATAGGCTTTCCAGAAAGAAAGAAGAGGAGAATGAAGTACTAATAGGACAAAATATCCCCAAATTGAGGAACGTTTTAAGTTCCTCATTAGGTTTCCTAATGTATGCTGGGTAAACAAGAAAATTAGGTATGACTTGACACCCCAAAATAAACTTTCCAGGCTGGTTAGATGTTTCAATTTCATTTTTGATCATCTCAAAATGAATATAATTAAAAATTAATATACCTTAAATGGATTTTATCTAACTTAATAGCCTTAAATTTCTCTATTTCCATCGTTAATATTAATATTTTTCTAATCATCCAGGCTTTAAGGGTAAGCCCTCTGTTATGGTTTAGATATGAGCTATCCCCAAGAGCTCACGTGTGAGAGAATGCAAGGAAGTTTAGACTTCACAATGATTGGTTGATGATAGCCTTAACCTCATCAGTGCATTAATCCCCTTGAGTGGATTAACTGGGAGGTAACTGTAGGTGAATAGGGTGAAGCTGTGGAAGGGTGTATATTTTGTCCTTGGTGAACCTAGTTTAGTCTTTCTCTGCTTTCTGATTATCATGTTGTGAGCTGCCTTTCTCTTGGCCCACTTGCACCATGATTTTCTGCCTCACCTTGGGCATAGAGCCATGGAGCTGGCTGTCTATGCACTGAGACCACTGAAACCATGAGCATCAAATAAACTTTCCTCCTCAATTTTTTTTTTTTTTTTTTTTTTCCTTCTCAGGTCTTTTGGTCACAGCAATGAACTAGCTGACTAAAATGTCCTCCCTTGATTACTCCCTTTTCTGGTCAAATTTATTTTATTGTTCTACTTTGACTCCTTCAATTATAGTCAAAACACTTACTTAGGCCAGCATAAAAGTCATAGTCATGGGCAACAGTTTGGTAAAGGTGAGGGAATTGGGTGGAAGTTCACAGTCAAGAAACATCCAAGGCCTGGGTTTGTGGCTCAGTGATAAAGCACTTGCCTAGCATGTTTGAAGCACTGGCTTGAGTCTCAGCAGTGCATATAAATACATAAAATAAAGGTCCATCAAAGACTAAAAAAAATTTTTTCAAAAAACCTCTCCCCAAAATATATCAGAATATCTAGACTAGCCTTCCAATTAGCAACTGGAGGATAGTTCTGAAAACAAGACAATATCTGTGGGTCTGAGAATCAGAAGCATAGGAACATCCATCATTATTACAGAATTCAGTTCTGCTTTAAGGATTACTTGTAGAGATCTACCTGTTGGGGCCTCCCACCTCCAATTTACTAATTCTTACTTTTCATTCTATATAAGTTCCGCTTAATGGTCTTGATTCCTTATTAATTTGAGTTGCTATGACTTATTTTGTTGCTGACATGACTGTGTTCTCCTGTCTCTACTGTCTGTTACTTAAAATCTAGAATGGTCTACCTTTGATTGCAGTTACATAGTCTTCTTGTGAGTCTTTTCTCCTTTATAGGACTGAGTCTATCAAGAATAGCTATTGTTTTGCTGCTACAAGAAACTCTTTTATTGTCTAATTCCCTGGAAATATCTCTATTATATGGGAATACCTAAACTGATGAGTTGTCTCTAATCTTTAGGATATTGATCTTGTCGTATTTATCATTACACAACTGACTTTATGATTAACCATGGATTTATTCTCCAATTCATTCCTTGTTTGCTGTCTTTCATAGTTATTATATTTTTATACCACTTACTTATCCTGGTTTATAGTTTCTTATTTCTTCTAGACATTCTTATTTTAGTAACTGAAACCTTTTGCAAAGTATAGAAAGTCATGTGTTTATTGATTTCTTTTTTCTATCTTACATAGCAATGAGAAAATGTAAATGCTTCATCTTTTCCATTTGTAAAATAGGAGCAGGAAGGAAAAATCTAATTCTGTAGCTATGAGCAGATTACAATAGTAAAATCACATTGAGATGCAGAAAGCCAGAGGTAAAGATATGGGCTCCCTTAGAACACTAAGGGAAATTTTTCTAATGGGTGGTATAAGCACTTCTTTTTAGGCAGAAGTTCCTGTTTTCTCTTCAAAGAAACTCCCTGCTTATTTTCTCTTAGAACAGAGAAGAAGCCCATAAAAGAATTTTAATTTTCATGGTGAACTGTCATGACAAGTACCTTGGAACAAAAGCTTTGTGCAAAATATTTCTTAAGCAGTATATATTTTTTATTTTAAATTACTCCAAAAGCAAAAATCTCTACAATGGCTACTATCTAGTTCATAGATGGAGAACCTCTGTGTCCACAGCTCACCCCCCACTTGCTCTCAGAGCTTCACCTCTATCACAGGAGTCATGACTGATTTTTGAGCTGCTCACTCCTTCTCATTGGAAGGATATTGGGTAGGTTCTTGGATTAAGCTTAAGCTAATCAGATTTCTCTCCCTGTAAGGAGAGATTTGGGGAAGAGGGAGTCCAGAACCTATGCCTATGGAGTTACACCAGGCTGAGCAGGAGCTATGGGAGTGAGTATCCATGGCAGTGTGGAGTGAGCATCCAAGGAAAGCTCATCAGCAGAAAAGAATGATGCAGATACACCCAGGGATATGGTGTGGAGGTGGGGTATATAGTTCTTGGTTTGCTCTGTCCTAATTCTCTGAATACATTCCACTTTGTTTACAAGGTGAGATTTCTTTTCTTTCTAAAGGACCTCAGTGAACACAACTGTCATTCCCAATTCCACTCTGGAGTCTGTTCTATCATTTCAATATACAACATCTATTTTGATATAGGTGGAACTCCATATCTGGTTTCCAAACACATACACAATTTACCAACACTTGTTTCTCTCTCCTTACCTTTCTCCCCAAAGTTTCTTCCACTTTGGCATTTTATGTGTCCTGGTCTCTGTCCTCTGAATACATTTTAATGTTAATCTTTATCTTCTGCCCTTAAGTTTGCTCCTTTCTTCAAATGCTTGATTCTGATCTAACACTCCAAGTAGTCAAGCTTGTCCTCCTCACAGAAAATGAGTTTGCCCTATCACCTAGGTATTTATACCATCCTGTGATAGTTTTTGAGATCATCTTTCTGAGTTTTATCATATATATCCATGTGGTGTCAGTTTTCTCTCCTGGTACCTAGTAACTTGTTGGCATTATGAGCACTGTGGGCTCACTGTGGGCTCAAAATCAGTAAAACATGTTATATTTCCTTTCAAAACAATTTCCTTCTGCAAGGTACTGAGGTGCACACCTGTTATCTCAAGCATGAAGGTGAAACAGAAGAACTGCAGGTTTGAACCCAGTCTGAGCAACGCAGGGAGACCCTGTCTAAAAATAAACAATAAAAATTAAAAAGGCTGGGGAGAAAGCTCAGCAGTAAAGTACCCTTGGTTACAATCCCTAGTACTTGGATGGAAAAAAAGTCTTCCTGCATTAGAAAAGGAAACCAGCCTAGAAAGAATCCAAATTTAGCAGAATCTGGCAGAGACTCTCTAAAGAACTTCAGGGTTTTTTTTTTTTCTAAGTTCTTCTATAGGAATTTCATAATGAAACTTACTATTTTGGGTGATTTTAATTTATAGTCTTGATATTTTACTTACAGAAGCAACAGGTGAACACATCTTTGTCCTAAAAACAAATCCAAATAATTGAGATTTATACAGAATATGGAGTCTCCCTTCATGTATTAACCCATCCCCTTTCTCAGGTCCATCCCCCATTCCCACAAAATGACCACTGCTAAGAGGTTGATATATGTCATTCACATCATTTACTAAAGATTTACTTGTATATGTGAATGTATTTTTATTCTATTAACAAAAATAGGATACTACTTTGTAGTATTTAAATTTTTATTTTCTGTTTAAGAATATATTTCATCTTTCTATGACCAATACATAAATATACCACATTTTTGTGATAGCTGCATTAATAGTCCAAAGATGGATATGTACCAGTTAATAGCAACCATTAACTTAATGATGGACAACAGAAACAATGCTGTCATGAAAGAGATAAATAAATTGTACTGTTGCATTTGTCAGCTGAGTTTAATGACAGCACTGCAGTTTGGTAATTCAATAGAACTTTGATGAGTCTTGCTTGCTATTCTGTATCTATATGAGTCTGTACTGAAGGTGAGTGCATTTCCACAGGCTAATTGGAAATTCTCATTCCCTTGACAATTCACAAATGCTCCTATCTACAACTGAGACCCAACGGTGATTCTAGTGCCCATGTTCTTTTCATTTTATCAGGTTTCACATTTTCAAAATTTTTATCCTTAATATGTGCTTATTAAAATCTTTCTAATGGGTGAAATTATATACATAAAACACATACATAATACCTAGTGTAGTGTTTATATGTATGAATATATAAATTATATTATAGTATAATGCTAAGTTAGCATTATTTCTTTAGAAGTTGTTGACATTTAAAAAAGTATTCAGTCAAATCAAAATTTCATAGTATAATAATAAATTTGTATTCTTTGTGCAGAGAGCATTATTTCCCCCCTAGTTGGCAAATGATTTCAGCTATAAATGCCCCCTTTCACCATATTGTTTGAAGATACCACAAATTAAATTAAAATTATTTTTAAACAGGAAATAAAACAAATGGAAGCTGTTTGAATTAGTCTCAAAAAATCTTTAACAAGAGTGAGAAAAAAAAATTGCCATAAACTGTCAGTGCTTTATAACACAGGAGAAAATGCACTAGTCAAAAGAGAATTACTTAAATGTAATCCTATTATAGTTTTATGCATAATCATCTATTTGGGGTAGGGGCAGCTAATCAACACCCTACAACCCCAGGTGGCTTACTTGCAATACTGTGGTTATTAATATCCAAATAATAAAGAGACACAACATACAAATCATATCTGTGAAAGTTTCTCAAAGGTGTCTTTAAAGATGAAGAAGCAATCTTAAGAAACAAGACTCTTCTTTAAACCCTTTCACAAAGTTTTCCAATAAATAAAAGCCATAGAGCTTTTTTGCATAAATAGCAAAGGAAGGGCATGGCTATTGACAACCTCAATTAAGGACATGGAAAAATAGTAGATGAATGTATATTATTGATTGTTGGCTGTGGAAGAGAACCACCAATTACACACTAATTAATGAATGCATTAAAACAGTATTTTATCATGACATTTATAAAGTACATCCTCATGGAGGATTTTATCCTTGTAGTTTGTCAGCCGAACAAGCTTATCTTGTTACTGAGTACTTTGATAGCCTCTCTTCTAAATGAAACTATATATTCAGAGTTAAATAAAACATGTTTGAAGATATTTCCCAAATTTCCTAATTTTGAGGAGTTGCTACATGGTGGCCTTTGGCTTTTGGCAACACGTAAGGGAACATCTGAGAATGATTTCTTGTCCTTTTTCATGGCATGTGCCAGCTATCTGAAGGCAAAATGTAAGGGTACACAGCTTTAACCAATTATTTTCTTTCATAAGAGAAGCCTGGTACTACGCAAGTAGGTTCCCAGCTGACAAAAAGAAGCTCCAGTCTTGTCAATGAAAGAATTTTCAGAAATAATTTCCTGGTGTGATATTTTCTTCCTGTGATAATTTTGTTCCCGAAAACCAAACTTCCCACCTCTGATCAAGTATGTGCTATACTTTATCTTTTATTTAGAAATTCTAAATCAAGTTGTAAAGTGAGAGTTTGGAGACATATTAATATACTTCATGACTTAGGGTTGACTTTTAAATGTTTATTATATAACCATTATCCTATCCCATTTCCTGCACTTGAGTGAAAGTGGAAACGTAAAGCTGAAAAGTGGATTTTACTTACCATCCAAATCTTTGTTTACTTGTTTGTATTTGTGGTGTGAACATTTGAAATTTATACTCCTAGCAATTTTGGAATACATAATAGACTATCATTAACTACAGTCACCATGCTCTTCAATCCGTCTCAAACAAATAAACAAACAACTTGCCCCTTCTGTCTGTCGGAACTCTGTACCCTTTGACCCACACACCCCCAATCCTAGCCTCTGGTTACCCCCATTCTACTCTCTGCTTTTTTCATATTCTTCCTTGCCATCTCACTCACATGTGGGAAGAGGGTACGGCAAAGAGAAGAACTCCTAGGAAAGAAAAATAACAAGAGCAAAGAAGAAGAAATACAGAAGAGAAGCAAGAGAAAGAATAAAAGAAGATGAAAAGGAAGGAAGGACAGAATGATAGAGACAGAGACAGGGAGGGAGACGTACCAGAGTGATTCAGATCTGGCAGTGATTTGTTCCATAATTGAAGACAGGCACACATTTAGAGACCTGAAAGAGACACAGTTCTGACCCATGCAATTCTGCCTCTACTTCAGGCTACACTTTATGCACTGAAAAGAGTTGCATCTTCTATGATAATAACCAAAGAGAGATTGGTTACTGTTCAAAAACACACTGAGAATCATAGCTTAAAAGATGATAAAAGGGCAAAGATTTACAAGGAATATATAGAAACTAATTGAACAGTAGGAATATATTTCAGAGAGTAGCTTTATCTATTAATTTGTGAAATAGACCTTAAAAAGAAACCTCTTACCTTTTGTTTTAGATGTGGGATCTTCTTGACTGTATAATATTTTAAAATAATAAACTAAATAAAAGTAGACTCTGTGTGAGCTAATGGTAAGCACCCAAGACCCAAGAGGTAGAGAATAAAGGACTTCAAAAGAGCCCATCTTTACATATATATATATATATAATCTGTTCTATATAATTTGTTCATTTTCTGTTCTTTCCTTCCTTTAAAAATAACTTTTTTGGGGCTGGGGCTGTAGCTCAGTGGCACAGCACTTGCCTAGCATGTGTGAGGCAATGGGTTATATGCTTAGCACTGCATAAAATAAACAAATAAAATAAAGGCATTCTGCCCATCTACAACTACAAGAAATTTTAAAACAAAAATTTTTTCTTTCCTTCTTTCTTCCTTAATTTTTATTTGTTCTAATTAGTTATTCATGACAGTAGCATGTACTTTAACACATTATACATAAATGGAATATAATTTCTTATTCTTCTGGTTGTACATGATGTTGAATCTCACCAGTCATGTAGTCATATATGTACATAGGGTAATGTCAGATTCATTCTACTATCCTTCCTACTCCCGCTTCACTCCTCTCTACCAAATCCAGAGTAACTCTATTCTTCTCTATACCCTGCCCCCTTATCATGAATTAGTATCTGCATATCAGAGAAAACATTCTGCCTTTGGTTCTTTGGAGATTGCCCTATTTTGCTTAGCACGATATTCTCAAGTTTCATCCATCTACCAGAAAATGACATATTTCATTCTTCTTTAAGTTTGATTAATATCCCATTGTATATATATGTACACTATAGTTTTTAATCCATTCATCTATTGAAGGACATCTAGGTTGGTTCCACAATTTAGCTACTGGGAATTGAGCTGCTATAAACATTGATATGGCTGTGTCACTGGAGTATGCTGATTTTAAGTCCTTTGGATATAAACTGAGGAGTGAGAGAGCTGGGTCAAATGGGAACTCCATCCCAAGTTTTCTATGAAATCTCCATACTCCTTTCCAGATTGGTTGTACCAATTTACAGTCCCACCAGCAGTGTACCTTTTTCCCCACTTCCTTACCAACATGTATTATTGCTTGTATTCTTGATAATTGACACTCTGACTGGAGTGAGATGAAGTCTTAGAGTGACTTTGATTTACATTTCTCTAGCTTCCAGAGATGCTGAACATTTTTTCACTTATTTGTTGAATTGATTGTATTTCTTCTTCTGTGAAGTGCCTGTTCAGTTCCTTAACCCATTTTGTTATTCACTTCCTTCTGTTTTACAGTCACATATTGGCAAAGGAAATAAAGTCAAACTTTATTTTTATGTTAAATAGAAAAAAAGTAATGAGCATTCCTAAGATTTACAAGACAAAATCTGATAACATAGTCTGTTCAGTAACTACAAAAAGTGAGAAGTTATATTGAAATTTGAATTCATAAAAATACTGAAAACATATTTTCAGATGTACATTTATATTGTAAAGACAATGTTCTATTTGGTTTGATTAGGAAAAGAGAAAATGTATTGTTCTTTATTTCCTGTTTTCCACAGTTCAAATGGAATTAAATACTACCATGGCTTTGCCATTGGCAACAGTTGAGTATGTTGTTATTGAGGCTTTTTAGAATATATTATGTGAGAAGTATGTTTTCTTTGAACTTTATTCATCTCAACAAGTAAATTGCACGTAACAAAAATTTTCCATTATGTGGAGGTGGAATCTGGACAAAGAAAAATCTGAATGATGAACAGGGATCATTAATGTCTTGGGGTGATCAATTAATTACTTATCTAAAATATTTTGGAAAGTGAATCTTTCCTCTCATGTAGCATTTGACATATTATAGACCAGATATATTTCTAAGATTTCTGTGACCTGTCTGGTTTAGCTTGATGTCATTCTTAGAGCTCACATGATACTTTATACACTGTAGGTAAAAAAAAATACTTGTTGAATGAATGAACAATTATGACTCTAAAAGCAGTTAAAATTTCTGATATATACATTAGATAAAAGGTGAGGTGAGCTAAAGTCATTTCAATACACTTATGAATATGAACACAGTTTTTGTTGGTCAAAGACAAAACAGAAAATATTTCCTCTTTTATTATCCCAAGACTTGAAGGATCAGATCTTGCAATTTGTCAAACCTGCTTTTTAATTTGACTTTTTTTTTTGTATTTATAGAAAACAGGAATAACTACCTACTGAAACGGGATAGGTTAAACAATAGTATTTTTTTTTAATTTAGTGAATTTAACAATTTTAAGGCATTTTATAATTAGTTTTAAAATTTAATGATTAATTAAAATCTCATGTCTTTCAAATATATAGCAACTGAATACAGTGAACCAATTTATAATTAACCTGCTGTCATGTAAGGGGCCACAAAAATCTGACTATATATACATTTTAATAGTATAAATTAACAAGTGAACTCCTCCTTTCATGTTATGGAATCTATTAAAATTATGTATTGCTATTTAAATGTTCATTTATTTGAGAGGTCATCCTGTCTCCAAGTTTAGTTTCCTTGTCCTTCCAATGCAGATGATTAGGGTGTTATAATTACCAGTCAATTGTATCTTACTAGATGGTAATTTCATTCACATTAGAAAGAATGCCATATTTAATACTGTATCTGAAAGTACAGGTTCCCTCAAGATAGTTGTTCTACAGGTATTTCAGGTCATCAAAAAAAATAAATAAATAAATAAAATCTATCAGTCTACAAGTTTAAGACCACACCAAACCATGGTGAAAATGTCAAGTTTTAAAATGCCTTAATTTCTGGCCAGGTTGGTTTGTTTGTTTTTCATGATGACCCTTTATTCAGCATCTCCTCAAACTTCAATCCAACACTTTAGACCATGCTAAAAGAACAGCATGGCAAACAGAGCATTTGGTTATAAACTAGCCTGATTTTTGTCATGGATAATATAATTCACTTCCATTTGTATGCTACACTGCTTTATAACCTTCAAAAAATTAGGATGCAAGAAATTTAAATTCCAAACACAGTATCATTTCTACTTAAATGCAGTGGGATATTAATAAAGTGCCTCCCTTGCCAGCACTTTTTCCCTTTAGCATGATAGTTTTAAACACATGGGTACAATGACATGAGTTATTAATAGTTGTTTCCTGTGCTCCAGTTCTACTAGCCTTAGCAGAGTTGAAACTCTTGCTTACAAAATGAGCAGAAAAGGGAACTGCAGCCACAATAAATGAGACAAGGTGGCCACGTGTCTGGCATACCTAGATATTCAATGAGAATTCATTCTCTTCACTCCTTGCTCTGCATTAAAGCACAGGGTTATGAAAGCAATCAGATTTGCAGCAAGCATACCTTGGCAGTTTTGAGAGATTTTACCCACTCTGGGCAAGTTCAGAATGTCATATTTGCTGACAGTAGAGTGACATATTTTCTCTCACAGAAGACTCACCAATTTGTCAGGGTGCAGATTCAGGCAGATTAAAGGGAGAAAGCACAACACTTCAGCATCTTTGGTGGGAAACAGTAGCCTGCAGCCCTAGAATCACCATGTGCTCCCATGGCGTGAACCAAGTCTTCTACATCAGATGAGTTTCCAGGCATACAGACAGAACTGATTAGTGCCATTTCTTCTCTGATGCTCTCAGGACTCATGTTTTTCTTCCCCTACGTCCTCAGTCACCAGAAAAAAACAAAGTTCCAGGATCACATCACTCACTATGTCTGTCTTTCATCCTCAGTTCTTTGCCCATTTCCACTTCTCCACTCCTCTACTCCATTCTGAACACTTTACCGTCTCTTCACCAAAGAGTGACACTAAGACTGTCTACGATCACTCAGCATTTCTCTGATCCCAATCTCAAATCTTAATCTTTTCTTTAAATATTCCTTTCAATTTGCCATAACCAAAATTTCAATGCACCCTGAGCACACTGGATTTTTTCATAGACCTCCTTAGGAAGCTATTTATTTATTTGCACACTCTATGTGCCTCAGGTCCAGGAGGTAAGAGTGAGCACTCCCTGTCCTACTTTTTCAATTCATAATCCATTCTGTCCTATTGAAAACCAAAACTACATATGCCACCCGTATACTACCTACCAGACTTTCTCACTGGTGTCATTATCAAACTTGGACCATTCATTGAGGACCTTGGGATCACTTCTGTCATTTTTCTGGGAGACATAAACAGCCTGTGAATGATCCATATTCTGTAAATGATCATAGTTGATCTCTTAATTCCTTCACTTTGTCACTTTTAAAACATTTTTATTTTCCTTGACAGCCTCCCAATCCCATAATAAAACCCTAGTCCTAATCTTCACCTGGAAATATCTCACCTCCTTCACCTAGTTTACCTATCTCACTCTCACTGTACACCTCTTCCTTTCATTTACTCAAATATCACATTAAAGAATTCAGTTGACTTTCACTGACCCTTCCACCTTTTCAGTACCTGTCACCATTCTCTTTAGTTCATTCATTTCTTTGCATGGCTTTAATATCATGGCCTGTCATTATAGTTATAATCTTATGATTATTTCTGACTCCTTGACAAACCTATAAAAATCCTAACCTAGTTTAATACAATTTCCACCATTATCTGCATCTGTATCTGAACATCTAATGTTGCAGGCAAAAAAGCACAGCATGCAATGAGCTGAGTGGCTCCCAGTAGTCACCCAAACAAATATCACATGGAGCAAATTATATCCCATGCATGCATGATTATGTCAAAATGAACCCCCCTATTATATATAATGATAACACACTGATAAGAATGTTTAAAAATTGCCAGGAAGTCTATTTCCTAATAAATTCAACTTTCTACACTCCAAGATGATTAATACGTTTTCTTCTCCCCTAAATTGTCCCAATTCCTCCCCCTGGTTGTTCTTGCTAATGATTATACCTTTACTCCGTGATAAAACAGAAGTCACTAGATGAGGATCCCTCATCTTCCTACCACTGAATCTGTAACTGTGCATCTGTATCCATATGCCCTGGCACAATATAGGAAGAGTCCCTTCTTTTACAAGAGGTCAATTTCTCCACTTAATCTCTGAATTCCACCTTCTTTTCTCTCCTCTGAATTTTTTCCCTTAAAAGATAGTATCTCTGACTGGGGTTGTGGCTCAGTGATACAGGGCTAGCCTAGCGTGTGTGAGGCACTGGGTTCAATTCTCAGCACCACATATAAATACATAAATAAATAAAAATAAAGGTGCATTGACAACTAAAAAATATTTTTTAAAAAGACAGTATCTTTGTCTTGTAGCATGAATTTCTCTTTTTTATTTAGGTCATTCTAATCAGTATGCAAAAACATGATTGAGTTTCATATCTTTAAAAAATATATATTGCCTTTTGACTTCATATTCTCTTCAGCAACCATTTTTCTTCCTTGTACTTCAAAGAAAGTCTTTAAAATCTTGACTCTTTCTCCTACCATTCACGCTTCAGTACATGCCTATATGATATCTGTCAACCACACTTCTGAAACTTCTCACCAAGGTCACCTACAAAGCCCCTTGCTGCTAAATTCAATGATGAATGTCTCTGCCTTCATTTATAGTACAACAGATGCAGCTGAACTCCTCTACCCTTCTTGAAACACTCTTCTTGGTCTCCATGACATTACATTTTGATGGCTTTTATCTTACTATCTTAGTGACTCCTTAGTTTTATTGTCCTCTACCTGACCTCTAAATAATGGAGTTCCTTGATAATTAGTCCTGGACTGTTCAGATTGTCTCACTATCTTCTTAAAGTAAACTTACTTGATCCTGAGTCTTTAAATGTTGTCTATATTTGCTAAAGAACTATGTATTTTAGCACATGTATTTCCAACTCTGATCTCTGTGAGCTCCAGACTGGATTCAGCTGAGTGCCTGACATTTTCACACCAATAGCTAACACACATTTGAATCTCATCATGGCCAAATCCCAGTCTTGATTCCTGTCTTTATGCAACCTTCCCAACCTACGCTCCCTCTAACTACCACCATCTCCTTAAATGATGACACCATTCAACAACTTCACTCAAGTAAAAACAGGAGTACCCTTGATGCCCTTGATAATTTCTTTTCTCTCTCCCTCCAGACCAGCAAGCCTTACTGATTTTATGTCCAAAATCTGTTAGTAATTCATCCATTTTTCATTCCCTTAATACTTCCTTTATTCCTCTGTAATTCTTTCTTGAGAGAGTACCATGATTCATTCTCCAGAGAACGTCAGAGACATATTTTAAAACAAATTAGATCTGTTCGTCCTTGCCTTTAAAGATATGAATGGTTTTCCACTGTTCTTACAATAAAATTCTTACATTTTTACATAAGGCCTTGTAGAATATGGGCTCTGACTATGTGCTTTGGGCTCATACTCCAACACTCTGCATGCTATGGCTAGGTACATACCAAGGACCCTGGATTTCTTGCTTTCCCCAAACACACCAACTACCACCCCAGACATGGTAGGTTCCTTACTAACCAACTCACTTAAAGTAGCCATTAATTTCTATCACATCATCTCATTTCTTTCATCCTCTACATTTATCAATATTTAGAATTATCTTATTTATTTGTTTTCATATTTGTTTAACTCCCTTAAAAGACCTTAAATACCAGAAGGATAGGGATCTTGGACTCCTGTGCCCTCAGCAGTTATCAAGGTGAAAAGCACAGGATAGAGATTCAATAAATAGCTGCTTCATGAGTAAAATAAATGAAGAAATGCATGCAATTGTGCAATTCTTGTTGGAAGTTCTCATTTGTGATAGAACCACAAAGTTGGCAAAGGTGGTCTTGCATGGTGAGAGGTACTTCTCAACATAAAATAAATCTGCTCTTGAATCTAGAACTAAATTGTAATTAAAACCAGAAGTCAATATTTTTCTCTAGAGTAGTTAAAAACTATTCTTTTTCTATTCTCTTTAACAGAACCCAGAATCATCATGAAATGTGCGTGTACCTCAGGTGCTTTGCCAATGATTTGTTAAGCTAATCCTATGACGTGAAAGCTAATGCAATAAATGAATAACTGACATTATACATAACTTATTTGCTTTCATAGTAGAAGGCAAATACTGGTCAGTGGTAGTGCAAGGATAATTGCACTGCCAAGGCCCTTCATTTAGGATGGTATATGGCTAATATTCTAACACTTAATTTAGAGAGGATGCTGCATTATTCCTACCTGCTGAAACAAAGAATGCAAACACATCACTGCAGACAAGACTGAAACAGGCCACTCTCTCAAGTAACCTGCTACTCACCTCCAATTTCTAAGTCCTACCTTCTTCTCTACACACCCAAATTCATGCAAATCCCTCCTTTCTGATCCCTTATTCTTTTATTAAACTCTATTCCCAGGAAAAGAGCTGAGGAATCACCCACTTTGTACTATAAATTATAGTACAGACAAATGGGTAACTTCTCTTGGTAGTCTGAACATGTAATAATAATGTTCCAATTTAGTACAGCAAACAAAACAAAAATACTACCTCCTGAACAAAAAATAACTTCTAACTTGGGAAACTTTTGCATTTCTGACCTAGTTTAGAGAACAGTCTTAAAATCAAAAAGACTTCTTGTTAACATGGAATTTATATCACAATTAAGGAAAAGACTTAAGTTAAGGATTAGCCTAACAAAGCATTGGACCAGAAATAACTATAAATAAGTTTCTCAGTGGTAGAAGAGCTCACCTTGCACATGTGAGGCACTGGGTTCGATCCTCAGCATCACATAAAAATAAATGAAAATAAAAATAAAAGTATTGTGTCCAACTACAACTAAAAATATTTTTTAAAAAAGATAACTACCTGAGGCTAGTTACTTAACACCTTATAATAAAGGTGGCTACACTACTTTTTGTGGTAGAATTCTTTGAGATACATCATGACCCTACAGAGGAACCAGAAAATCAAATTATTTTTTTCTGAACATGTATTTTGTGTTTCCACTAATGAGGGTTGTATAATATATGCCATTATAACAAGCAGAAACTCCTCTAGGGTACTGCAGACTGGAAACAAAATGCTAAATTAATGTTTACTTACAATATACAGAGTGAAGAAGTTAAATAGTAATATAACATTTTGTCTCATAATAAGTACATTCTGGTAACCATAACTGTTACATGTTTATATACCAGGAAGAGAATAATTGATTTTATATTTAATACCAATCTTAAATAAATTAAGAACAAAATCTTATAGGTAACTGTTAGGAAATTGAGAACATAAACTATCTTATCAAAGAACAAATAAATATTGAAATTCTCTTTCATATGTGCAGAATATGATCAAACAAGATGATGGACTTGGCTGTTTAAAACCAGTGGACAAAAGGGATTGATATTATAATGGAAATTTGTCATTTTCTAATTTTAGTAGAAGTTGCAAATAATTCAAACTTAGACTGTATGAATAGTTAGTTTGTCTTTATCAAATTAAAGATTTTCCTGAATAATTACTGTCTGGAAGGAAATTCATATTAGTGAGATGCTATGCTACAATAAATTCATATGTAAATTAAAAGACAGAAGAAAGCAATTATGTCTAATAAAAGGAGATCATTGAATCTTAATTCCAGACTTTAAAAAATGTTCTTAGATGCACTTATGACTTCTACAACCGTCACCATTTCTCTGTGCTTCCTCATTTGTAATTTATGAAGACACCGTCATCCCTAAAAGATGGGTGAAGAAATATTTTTATATTTCTTAATATTTAGAATGTGATCACTCTGCATTTAGTCCCCAGCACCACACTGCTAATCTTTCACATGTTAAAATGTTTCTTATCTTCATGACTTTCAAAATCAGCAAAGTAAAAAAAAAAAAAAAAAAAAAAAATCAACAAAAGGAAAATGTATTTCATAGTCATAATCTGTGCTCCTCCCTCTCTTTCTTTTTAACTGAGCACTGTCTTTCCAAAATTAGGACATCTTCTTGAGAAAGCACCCATTGCTGCTATCACTCGTGGGTTAGTATGATGATTGGAGGGAGCTAGGTAACAAATGGCTTTCTGGTCACTCCTGGTACTCTTACATTTGATACTAGGAATGCAAGGTAAGGTTGCAGGGATGCAGCAGCACCTGTGTTCTGGCTGGGTTGCCCAGAGGCAGCTTTAGGTCTGCTCATCTTCCTGAGGAAGTACACTCAGGGAAAAGCAAGCCAGGGAAGTGGGCAAGAGCTAAACTCTGAGTCTAACTTCAGTCTGACTGGTTGGGGAGCAAGAAGTGTCAAATACATATCTGAATTTATTTCACTGAGGCAAAGGGGCTGCTTTCTATATCCCAGTAAGTTAGTCAGTAGGTGGGGAAGGGAGTGTAACTTTCTCTAGAGATAAGACAATTACTGTTGGGTTAAGGGTGATTATCCAGAAATGGGCACAACCCCCAACTGTTAACAACCAATACTTGGAGCAACTTGCCAATGGGCACACTGAACCTCCTTCCAAAAGCTGGGACAAATAGGGCCTTCCCTGTTATCATATCTGTTCATTAGTACTAGTTTGCTTCTGGGAAAGAAGCAGCCAAGCACATTTCTTTTTGCTTGAGTTTACAAAATCTTATTTTCCCTTCTGAAATAAATCAATCACATTTTGTATTTAACCAGAGCTTCACAAAGTGATCTGTGTGAAATAGACAATGGCAGAGGTTAAGAAGAGTCTTTAAAGAGCCACTTTTCTTCTTTCCTCAAGAAATACAGTCAATGTAGATAGGCTGCAAACTGTTCACTGAGGTGTTCAACATAAGAATCAGTTTCTCTGAAACCTAATCATTAGCTCATTTTTCATGCCCATCAAATTTTAAAGTGTTTACCTTTCTGATTTCCACTACCATAATTGCATGTTATGATTGACATAAGATTGGAAGCATTTGAGTCACAGAGGATTTTTTATAGACCATTAAGTGAGTAAATTCCTGGCCAGGTTGAGGCTTCCCCAACTTCTCAAAATTAAAATGGATAGAGAAAGACAGATTTGACAGTTCAAACATTTTCATAGTCTCAAATACATATTATTACACGTTTGAACAATTTGGGGTACCAAATTTCAGAATGAATATTTTGTCACACAATATGGAAATTGGTACTCTGGAGCTGACAGGTAAACAAAAAGATCTTTCCCTGAGACATGTCTTCATCTGTTAGACTCTAATTGCAAGACTATTAGCATTCCCATGAAAATGGCCACTGATTAGTGTTTGAGAGTTGAATTTATATTCAAAGCAGCTTTATCCCTGATTTAGAGGAAAGACAACCAAAGATCTCACGAGAACCCTTGTTCAAGTGTGTCCCTTGTATTTAGATGATGAGTGACAATCAATACCGTAGTCAGCAGCATAAAACTCTGAACTGAAGGTGATAATGCTGACCATCAACAACACTCACTTTCCACGTGGAAGAAGTTGGATAATTTTACCTTAGCTAACCTCCCTAAAATGACAGTGTCAGAATCTGAGCAACTAGGACTAATATCCAGAAAATTTCAAGAGGGAACCCTGGAAAATCAAAGGTTATAAAAATAATAGGGTACCATAAAAGATCTTTATAGGGAAAAATCTCTTTGCTTCAAAAACTATTAAGGATGGAAATGTTTATAGCAAGGTGTGGGGTATGAAATTCCAAAACCCACTGACTGCAACAAAATCGGGGCTGTAGCTCAGTGGCAGAGCACTTGCCTCGCATGTGTGAGGTACTGGGTTTGATCCTTATCATCACATAAAAATAATAAATAAATAAATAAATAAAAGAATTATTTTTTTAAAAAAAACATCTCCTACAATTTTTTAGCATTTGATAACCCAACTGCAGAAACATTAAGAAACAAAAAGTTGTCACTCCCCCAGTCCCATTCACATATGCACACACAAATCTATTATCTACTTTATCTATTTTTATTCTAAAAACTGTCCTCTTCCCAGAATTCTACAAGTATTTTAAATAACTCTGAAGTCCTAGGAAGGGAATCTGCCACACAGTTGACACTGTTCTGGGGGGCATTGTAATCAAGATCATTCCAAATCAGAAAAGTATTTGAAAAATATTTTAACCCTTTTTTCCTAATTTTTCAATTTTTTTCTACTTTTAATAAAATTTTTAGAAACAATTATGTTGTAGGAACATCTGACCAAATTTTGGCATGTCTTTCATTGTTGGAATGGGAACAAAAAGATGGGAAAGGAGACAGGATTGAAAAGTAAAAACAATCTAGTGATCATGTTCACTTTTTCTTTCCTGATGGCTTCTGTTATATTGTATTTAAAACCAGGTACTCAGTCTTAACAACAACAAATTGTGCAGTTTACTGTAGATAAACCATTTCCTGCCCAATACATTGTCTTTGATGCAGGGATAAAATAGAACTAAGCATTTGGTAAGGAAATAATAGACTGAAATGGGAGAAGAAAGTAGATTCCCCACAGAAAAATTCACACCTTTACAGCATCCCTAAAATGAATGTACTTTGGCCCTTCCCAACCCCAGTCTGCAGAGTATGAATTCACACATGAAAACCTACATTAATTGCTCTTTTTGACTAAATACAAATTCATGACTATATAAAAGAGTTATATAAAATTGCTATATAAAATTTTATCTTTTTATAAGTCATAACTATGACAAAGAATAAATAGTGAAAGTTAAAGAATTTTACTTCAGTTTTAATAATAATTATACTATTATAAGAAGGTACTCCTTTTAACTTTTCCAGGAGACAAGCAAAAAGAGGTGCCTTTTTCATTGTCCCTAAATCTTTTAAGGGACAAATATCCTGGGAACATAAATGAAAGGGTAATTATACAACATTAATACTCTGCCCTTTTCCTAAGCAGAGTTATCTAAAGTCATTTCCTACAGATAGTTAAATACTAAGCCATATGTAAATTTCAGCAACTTCCCCTGGGGCAGAAATTAACCTCTTAAACAGGTATCTTTTGAAGTTGTTCTCAATACATACCACAGGGGCCAGTGAAAGATCAAGTTCAGGTTAATAATATTTACTTCACCATCCTCTCACTGTCATTTTTCAATAGTCAAATAGCACCACAAATTAAGGGTCAGGAGGGTAGGTGATTCTAAAAATAAATATCTCATTCCAATAGCAATGATTCTTGAATTTTTTTAATTGCATTCTTTCCTCTACATGATCAAATGGCTGATTTTAAGTATGGTAGGATTTGAACCATCTAACTATCCAATTCCAAGAAGGCTGATTATCTCTTCTCAGAGACTGAGGTCTAGGATAACCCCTGCTGCCTACCAAGATTTAACCAGCAGTGTGCTGGACATTTGGGGAATATCAACTTTGTTTTTCATTATTACAACTTTAAATAATACGAGAAAATGAGTCTTATTTTTAATTTTAAAAATTAAAAAAATAAGTGGTTATGAAGTGAAAATCCCCTCTCCATCTCATTCTCCAGAGGTAACCACTACTCTGTCCTGTTGGCCATCAGTTTCCCTCTCTCTGTATTCTCCTTGGTAGAAAGGGAATGAGGATGTGAGAAGGGGTCCCTGCATTCTGATGTGTCATTTGCCCATCAGTGTCCTCAGTCACCTAGGTGGTGAAGTTCACTGTGCTTTCCTTCTCATCTCTAGCAGGAGGTGGAGGGTGGTGGCAGGTGATGAGTTCCAGAGTGAAGTACGGTTTGTGTTGACAGTTTCTCTTCAAGTCTGCCTCCTCTGCTATCCCACCTACTGAAACCCTCTCTGCTGCTGTGCATCTTTCTCTCTCTCACTTTTCACTGCTGTGCATCCAATAAGCAACTTTGGGCTTGCCATAGGACCCTCTGCCAGAAAGTCTCCAACCTGTCTGAATTAGTAGATCTCTTTTTCCTCTGGCATCTTTCCTGGCTCTAATCCAGACCTCAGTTCATCAGCAGAAAGTCTGGTTGAGCTCTTTCCTCAATAGCTATTCACATCATTTTTCCACTTTTTCAGCAATCTTTGCAGTTCAACAGAGAAGAAGATATTTAAGCCTTGAACAAGGATAGTGGCTAAAACATACCCGCCCAGTGTCAATGTAATTACTACACGTTTCTAGAGCAATCTTTGTGCCTTTTCAAAACTTTTTAAATAGGATGCTCATGATGCCTTATGATACCTTGGCAGCAAAATGAAAGAGATAGACTAGGGAAATATCTATAGAATTTTAAAATGCAAACAAGATTTTAAATTGGGTAATTCCCTGAAAAAGACAAAGTGAAAAGACACACTTAACAAAGGATATTGAGCTACGGCGAGCTATGACTCCTCTTTTTGCTTGACATATCCCCTAGAGTGCACACTCTTATGCAGTATTTAATTTATTCTCAGCAACATCACAGAGAGTATAGAACAGTGTGCACAAATTATTGTCACATACTAGTAGAGTAAGTATGGAAACACTGAGATTCTAATCCATCTTCCCTTCATTTTTTTTAAAAGACAGCCAGTGCTAGTATAACTAAAGTTACTCTCTTCAATGCCCAGGATTTTTAACATGAATAGTTTTTGTTTATGAAATTAGTATAAATTAAATTAGTTATATATAACATTAGGATTCATTTTGACATAATTAAAAAAGCATGGAATATAATTGGCTCTAATTCAGTCCCCAGTATTTCCTCTTCCCCTCCCTGCCTCCCTTCTCCTGTTCCCTTTCCTTTATTGATCTTTGTGCTATTTACATGTAGTTTTTGTTCTTAATTAGTGCCATGTGAATACACATCAGGGTGAGATGTGTAAAATGTATGGTTTTTAAATTAAGAAATCTAATGATCATGACTGACACAGATGTTTATAAACAACTTGCTAAACCAAAACTAATTGAACAACTAAGTGAATGATCAGACCGTAGGCACATGCTGCAGAGAACACCAGTCACCAGTACTCAGAAATGCCAATATCCTGATCAAGTACATATCCTACTCTTAATTTTACTGTCATAGGACTCACCTTCAGAAATCTTAAGTTATCATCTGAATTTGGGGAAAAAAATTTCATTAGAGGTGCTTTCTTTCAAAGAACTTTCATGAAGAGTATTGATTACCCCCTTTAACACAGTAATTCTCACCTGTGGCTACTGACCCAGGTTCTTTCTGCTTCCTGTATTTTGAGGTATATGTGTTCTATCACTCATTTCTACCCACTTTATTACTGCTATGCACAGTCTGGGGCCATCTGTAGGATTCATGTTGTTTCTACTATTGCCAGTTTAGTTTGTATTTTTCCTTTCTTTTCTAGAAATGCTTTGTACAATGACAAGTAAAAACCGAATGTACACAAGATTTTCACTGAAATGTAAACATTCACATATTGTGGCAACTCCATCTTTTTCATTGTTTATGCCAATAATCTTGAAGTCAAGCTAAATTCATCCTCTATGCACTTCATCTCCAGTGCCAGTCACTCAGGAAATCCCATGTGGTCTTCAAACATTGAGAAAACTGCCTCTGCTCCCCATGTATACCACCTCCATGTTGGTCCCAACGACTCCCACCTCTCTTGAATGACTGCAACAGACTTCTACCTAATCTGCTCCTGTCCTCAGTGCGACACAGTATTTTTTCAACATAAACTGAAATGAAACTTAGATCATTGTCACTCTTATAGTTAAAATACTTCTGTGCATTCATAAATGGTCATTGTAAATATTTTTATTCTTAAAATGACTCATGAGACCTTCCCTACTGTGTGCCTAATTCTTCTCTATCCTTTCCTTCTCTATTCACTCTTCTAGCCATATTGATCCCTTGCTCTTTCACTCATGTCGAATAAGTTCCTGTCTCAAGACCTTTGCACTTGGTCTTCTAACTGAGGATATTCATACCCTAGACATTTTCTACCTCCTTTCTTTCCCTCCATTAAGTCTTTACTCAAATGTTACTTTTTCTGTGATAACTATTTAAAATTGCAACACATTGCCTGCTTCCATCCCATAGCTCTCCCTACTCTGACATCCTGCTTCATTTTTTTATACTATAGCATTTCTTAATTACCAGAGTATATGCTAGATATTGTGGGTTTTTTTTTTTTTTCTTTTCTTTTCTTTTTGCAGTGCTTGTGACTAAATTCAGGGCTTTGTAGATGACACAGAATCATGCTACCATTAAGGCACAGCCCCAGCCCTTAGTTGGTTATTTTTAATTGTTTATCTCACATGTTCAAAACATGAGCATGGTAAAGTGAAGGATTTTGTTTGTTTTTCTCATCATTTGATCCACAGCTCTTACAAATTGTACTTGAAC
This sequence comes from Sciurus carolinensis, assembly GCF_902686445.1. Lineage (NCBI taxonomy): Eukaryota > Metazoa > Chordata > Mammalia > Rodentia > Sciuridae > Sciurus > Sciurus carolinensis. Next base: position 109,796,979 of record NC_062218.1, read on the forward strand.
CATAAAGATCTATTAAATGGGCCCTTTTCTGGTTTTGAAAGAAATCCATGTAAATGTTGATGGGAATGGTGCAAACTATGCCACATAAAATGTTGATAAAATGGTCAGTGCTCAGATTTCTATCTAGAGAAGTGAACCATTCATTTACAAATGGGAAGCTGTACTTTTCGTAAATAAACAAAAGATGAATTCTGAGTAACTTAAGTTTATAATGTTTGTCTCCGACAAAAACATCATCCAGGATTAAAAGCTGAAAGTCTACTGAGGTAGTCATGGTAAAAAGAACTGAAATTTGCTTACATTTCATTTATGATGTTTGTAAGAAACTGTGGTATATATACACAATGGAATATTATTCAGTCATAAAGAATAATAATATTATGGCATTTGCAGACAAATGGATGGAATTGGAGAATGTCATGCTAAGTGAAATAAGCCAATCCCCAAAAACCAAGTAAAACTCCTTTAATTTGTTCTGAGATGGTTAATTGTATTTACTGAACTGATTTGTATTAATAGTAAGATCATTAAGAGGTAAATATAATCAAACAAGAGTTTCATGGAGAAAAAAATTAAATTGTTTTTTAAAAATTTAAATTTTTTTAAGAAGTATGGAATACTGAAAACATTTTAAAATCTCCACATTTATGCAGAGCCTAAAAACAAAACCCTGGGATCCTCAGACATCAGATCAGAGCTCTTCCATTAACCAGTTCAGTTGTTTCTTTTAAATAAGAATTAGTATAAAAGCCAGGCAGAGTGGCACATGCCTATAATCCCAGTGGCTCCAGAGACTGAGGCAGGAGGATTGCAAGTTCAAAGACAACCTCAGCAAAAGACAGCACTAAGCAACTCAATGAGACCTTCTCTAGATAAAATACAAAATAGGGCTGGGGATGTGGCTCAGTGGTCAAGAACCCCTGAGTTCAATCCCCCGTACCAAAACTAACAAACAACAACAAAAAATTAGTGTAAGCACTAAAATGAGATAGAGTTTGCAAGTGAAGTGCTTGGTAAAGTGCCTGCTAAATAAGTGGTGATTGTTTTACTAATGAAAACATCTGATATCTTTATTATTCAATAAAATTTCATTTGTCATGAGATAGTAGCATGTCTGTGTCAGGAGACCCCAATAGTATCTTTTATTTCTACTAATGCCTCTCCTATCTAGTCCTTAATTGGAAGGATTAGAAACTACCTCTGTCTAGTGAAGAAAAGAAAAATTAATGAACAAAGAGAGGAAGAGTTAAATAGTTAAATATGTGCTGAGGTTCAAGGAAGAAGGAAAACTGAATCTATTACACTAGATTGGAAATTTTTAATTACTTAAACAAGACTGTTTAATGATTAAAAGTGCACAAAAGATTTTTATTACATGTATATCAACAGGAATGGGAGGGGATTTTTACAAATGAAGATGCCCCACCCAGAATTTCTTTCATGAAATCACTGGATACCCACCTGTGAGGAGTGTGGTTAGCTGACCAACTCCAGCAAGTCTGGCTTGGCTCTTCTTGGGGTGGCCTCAGTCTATGACCGAGACTGGTACAAGGGCTAGACCACCTCCAGAGTGCACTCTGCTCCACGCTCCTGGTTGAGCTGGAGAGATTTTCAGTTCTGCATGACTGTCTGATGGCTTTCATTGTCCAACTAGTCCCACCTCCTACTTCTTCCTTCACAGGGGTTAAAGCTGTATGATCATTCTGAGATTCATTTTGAGAAACCCTTATAGATGTTGGGAGTGCAATTTTCTCCAAAGTACCCACCTCTTTCATTTTTTCCTCTTCAGCTTTGATTTCCCAGGCACATGACTGATCTCAGGAGACTCATCTTAAACCCCCTAGAGTGTTCTCCTTAAATCCTTCCTCTCTTAATTTGAGGTGAAGGTGGGTAGCACAGTTGGCAAGGTGCAGGGATGGGATGCACAGCAGAATTTTGTAAAAGTCTCCATGAAGACCCTCTTATTAGGCTTAGGGTACAGGTATATGATAGCATCCTGTGTCCTTCTAGTTTTAGAAATAAGAGGGTGTTGAGTAACAGCAGGGTTCTCACTGAAGGAAACCCAGACAAAATTTGCCGTTACACTGTGTCTCAGCCAAAGTGTCTATTTTAATATGCCATAACACAAATAAGCACAGTCTAACAAAATATTAATACATTAGTGGAAATAATAACACACATACTAGATATGATGAATACTATCTTACAAACAATAAAAATTTGGGAGAAAATTCTTCCTATTGCCCAATGTTCTCTCATATCTCTAATATATGGGGGGAATGATTTGTTGGTCCAGATGGCACTCAGAGCAGACAATAACTACAGGGAACAGAGCAGAACACACTATATAGGTAGGAATTCAACAGATAAATTTCAAACTCACATGCCTGCAATTCTGAAGTTAGATTTATTGACAATACATAGAATAATCAACCACAAATGAAACACAAGTGACAGATATACTTTGAATTTGCTTGATGTTTCCCTGAATACCTATGTTCTCTAATTAATCAAACTCTAAATTTGTCAAGTTAAGCCGAAGTTGAAGACAACTTCTTCCTTCTACAAATTTCTATCCTGCCTTGGTGAAATATCAAAAACATTTGGCTGGGACATATTTCTTCTAAGTTTATTTCAACAGAAGTTATTTATTTTCAAAACTAAAAATAGAAGATCCTTACATATTTACCCAAATGACAGATTTCAAGACTATCCTTCCTGCTTCGTGAGGAATGATACCATGTCTATATGATTATCTTTCATATTCTACCATCTTACACAATGCAGGCACTCATGTACACTGGGTTGAATTAACTCTTTTCAAACCATGAATGGTTCTTAAAATAACGTACAGAATAATGTACATCATGTTCACATTTTATTCAAGATATCTCCTCTGCAAACCTGCGCCAATTCAAAATTTGTGTATGTCACATGTATCCTGATGACCAACAAGTTTCACTGGTCACTAGGCAAAGCTAGGTCGTCACATGGAATGCTGTAAACAAAGTACACAAAAATCTTTGAAATTTTATAATTCTTGAATGAGTGAAAAGACAATTTGGGTATTGTTCTATGAAATACTCTGGTTATATAGTTTTACAATAATATTGTATATCCTACAAATTTGCATAACATCCATTAAATGATGTGACGCCAGCAAATGAGTATATTTATTGGATGATTAAAATGAATATTTTAATGATATCAGTCCTTAAATAGACTTTCAGCCCCCTATTGTGTCAGTAAATGTGCAGAGAACTTAATGACCTATCTGAAATCATTAAGAGCAGTGGAGTCCTGGTCTTCTTTACATTACACCATTTATCACTTATCATCAATTAGTTATATTCATTTTTTAAAAAATGAAGACCTGTTAAAAAGACACAATGTTTTAGAGGTACAAAGAGAGAGAAACAGAGATGGAAACAAATGAGAAAATGAAAAAAGTAGACAGTAATAGAGGAGACAGAAAGGGGAACATAGGGATTGATTACCCCAGCACCCTCCCTAGGTAAGTAAATGAGCCCAGAACTAGAACCACCCCTGCGCTTTTCAGTATGTAAGATAATACATTTTCATTTTCAATACAGTTATTTCAAGCAGTCAGTATGTACAAGGTAACATGCCTGATGCTTAACCAAAAGAATAATAAGTGAAATAATAATGTCTCATAAATATTGACATTTTCTATCAGATATTTGGCTGCATACCTTGATTAATTTAATCCCTGCAGGAAGGCCACTATTACATTTATTTTTACAGATAAAATAACTGCTCAGCTGAAGAGCTCTCCCCAGATCATATTTGGTTTAATGACCAGCAGGGACATGGCTATTATGCTTCTTAACTACAATCTGCTTTCAAAAAGTTGTTTAGGGTTTGGACATTTCTAGATATCAAAAAACAAACAAACAAAAAAAGTAGATCCTTTATGTGTTGTACATTTGTTAGACCCATTATAAAATTTGCTAAGTTCAATGCCAAAACAGAGCTTCTTAATGCCAGTATAAGTCTCCTTCCCCATGTCTCAGGAAATACCACAGTTAGAAAACTGGAAAGGCTGCATTTACCAGAGTGACTGGCCAAGGTTTCCTCAGTGTTCCCCAGGGTCCTCAAGGGCAAGTCACATTCCCAGTTGACACCCTAGTGATGAGGGTCATAAACAGAGGGAAAGAGCATGGAGCACCTGACTCTCCACTGTTTCAAATTAGATTTAACTACACGTGAATGCCCATGTAAACACACACAGCCTTTGGGAAAAATAATATTTTTCTTATCTCAAATTACAAAAAAGTAAATGAGCATTTTTCTTAAAAATGTGATAGCAGAATAAAATATTATAAGCATTTCAACTCACCATGTTCTTGCTTAGTTAAAAGTATAACTAAGTTAATCTAATAAACTTTCAGAAAGAAGGTAAATTTATATTATAAATTATCTGAAATGACTTAAGTTTTAAACAAAACCCAATGTAAATACTCACTCCCCAAATTTAAGGACACAAAACCCCATTTCCGGAAAATTGGTTCAAGATCCTGGTTATTCAACAAAATTTCCTTATAAGAATTTAAATTGGAAAATTTGGCTATGAAATTACAAGGCATAAATCCATCTAAATCTATGACACTAACATATATCCCTTCTATTTATAGGTCCCACTGGACAGTCTACAATAACATTTTTGGTGGTATGAAGCAATGAATTGTATTGAAGGAAATCCTGTTGACTGGTGTTTTCTGCAAGCAATTTACTTTAAAAAATGATTATCTTCTTTACTACAGAATTTAATTATTGTGAATGTAGTGTACATTTTAATCACTTCATTACTCATATTTTAATATTTGTCCAAATAAAATGTGATGTTCATCGAAATGCTGGATTGTGAATTAAGAGGAGATATTATAGACATACAGTAATTTCTATATAATTTCTATCTGTGTGTTTTGTAAGAAACTGCTAAGACATCCATGCATAGTCATACAGAAATTCAAGGAAAGGAAAGCTGAGCTGCAGAGATGGGAAATATCAGAAAAAAAGATGAGCAAGTAACCCTTCTTGGTTTGAGGCAACACTTCTTGACTTAAGATTCCGTTGGAATACCTCATTTCTCTTTTTCGTTCTCCTTGGTCCTCAGAATCCCTCCATCTCTTACCTGAATGCTTGTGAGGTTTCATAGATTTTAGTGAAACTATTCTTCCCCCACTTTCTTCTTGGCTTCTCAATCCATTCTCATTGTGGTGACCAAAATTATTCACTTAAAAATAAACTGTATTGTATATGTAATAGATTATGTCCCCTATTCATTTGATAATTCCTAATACCCAGTATGATGGTATTAAGAGGTAGGGCCTTTGGGAAGAGGTTAGGTCATAAAGGCAGAGAGGTCACTGAATGGAATCAGTGCCAACAGAAAAGAGACCTGGGAGAGTTTCCTTGCCCTTCTGCCATTTGAAGACAGAGAAAAAATATAGTGGTCTATGAACCAAGAAGCACCAAATGCTGAGTTGGCTGACACCTTGGTCTTGCACTTCCAAGCCTCCAAACTTTCTATGAGAAATCAATTTCTGTTGTTTTGGACCCACTCTGTCTATGGTATGTAGTTGCCCAAACAGTCTAAGACAATGTCACTTTCCTACTTTGATGCCTTACTGTCTCTGGTTAAAAGATAATTCTTTTTGGTGAGCCCACAGGCCATAGTGATGTGGCTCCTGCTGACTGTTGACATGCCCGTCTAGTCCTTGAATCCCTCACTTCAGCCTCATTTCTTTCCTAAGCTGCTAACTCCCACCACTGGGCCTTCCCCCATGTTGTTCCTTTTGCCTGGGACACCCTTCGCTGGGTTTTTCTCATGGCTCACTTCACCAGGTCTCAACCTGAAGGTTACTTCCTTAGAGAAGATTTCACTGATCCGTAAATCAAATCCAAATTAGATCCCTTCTATTATTCGCTCATGCAGAGCCAAATTAAGGGGCTGAGCAGCCAGGGAGATGCCCATAGCACTAAATCCATAGAAGGCCTGAATATGACACTGGAAATGAGTGTTACGTGGTGAAAAAAACGTGTATTTATAAAAAATTCTCAAGGGAAGAATTCTCTTTTATTTTCCGCTGCATAACCTGCTCCAGGCTATAAATTAATCATTCATCAAATATTTGCTGAATCAATGAATGTAGAATAATAAAACTCAACCCTAGTGCTACTACCATAGTTTTGATCCTATGCAACTCTGAACCTAAAGTAACTTATTTGTAAATCTAGAATTAAAATAATAGTTGTCCAACATTCTTCACAGGGTTTTCCAAATAATTAAATGAGATTACAAATATGAAAGTTAACTTAACCCTGTAAAATACTTTCTACTGAGCTACATCCTCCATTCTTTTTATATATATATTTTTTTATCTTGAGACAGTCTTGTTAAGTTGCTGAAGCTGACCTTGAACTTGCCATTCTCCTGTCTCAGCCTCCTTAGATGATGGGATTACAGGTATGCACCATTGTACTCAGCAAAATACTTTTTAATATTTGTCAATGTCACTAATCTATTCAGGTAATTCCTAAGAATTACACATTTCTTTTGTCAGACAGTATTAAAACTGGGATTGGGAGGTCCAGTTCTGTGCTCAACAATTATCAATTACCTTTTGAAATATTCCATCTCCAGCTTATATTTACACCTGGTAATTTAGAAAGTAACATTAGGTACCAGCTGGAATTTGCTTATCTCAAAATGCAGATTCTCTCTGAATACCACCTCAATGTTTTGTCTATTTTTTTCATGTTATTCATGGTTATAAAGAACTTATAACCTCTCAATATTTCTCCAGGCAGGTAGAAGGAAATTAACTCTCCAGGTTGTTAGTAAGAAATCAGCAAAAGTAAATTTTGTCAAACATTCTGATTAAGGCTATCTTGTATTGGGTCCCTACAGTGGGTTACGAAGGAGATTGGTGGCCCTGAGACCACTGCACACTGCAGACAGCTTGTCAAAGGCTGCACATTAATTTTTTTCCTATAAATAAATCCTCCACAAATTAATTACTTGTATATTCGAAGCAGGCAAGAAACTCTTCTAAAATTAATTAAGTAAACACTTAATAAAATATAGACTGCTGCAGTGGACTTACATATTTAGATAAATTATCACCATTTTGAAATCTTATCATTGTTTAAATAAGAAATCTTATGATTGTTTAAATAAGGTTATATCAATACTGGAAAAGCTAGAAAAAGTCTTGAAGATAGATTATTCCTGATGTGGAAATAATCTGTTTCTCTCTGATGGTGGGGTCACACACTTATATACTCATAAGACTGGCATGGAGAGAGTCCCACAGGGGGGACAAGTTTTTGATGTCTTTTTGCCATCCATCCCAGAGATGAAAGAGGAAAGTATATGGGTTATTAAACAGGAGGTATAAGTAGTAGGAAGAAGTGTCTGAATTAATTGCATAATTTAAGTGTAATAAATTGTTCAAAAGTCCAAAAGTCAGGCATGGTGGCACACACCTGTAATCCCAGCAGCTAGGGAGACTGAGGCAGGAGGATTGCAAGTTCAAAGCAAATCTCAGTAAAAGCGAGGTGCTAAGCAACTCAGTAAGACCCTGTCTCTAAATAAAATACAAAATAGGACTGGGGATATGGCTTAGTAGTAGAGTGCCCCTCAGTTCAATCCCCAGTACCCTCCCACCCAAAAAAACCTCAGGAATTGCTCTGATACCTGATATTAAAAAAATGTAACACAGTGGTAATTCATGCTCCCAAATCTTGCATTTCCTTTTAAAGGGTATTTTGAAAATAAAAATTAAAAAAAGGTTTTGTTGCTTTATGCTTAATTAAAATGTGCTGGGATGCTGCATAGGAAAAAGAGTGTTTCCTCCTCCGGAGTCTCAAGTGCCTGACTCATGCATCCTCTCTGTACATTTCATTAATACAATGACCAGAGAAAGAGAAAAGACAGAGAGGTTTATAGGGAAGTTCTGGTGCTTATTTCTTCAACACTATTCTCAGGACTTGTTAACCCTCTGATCGTGGTTTTAGACTTCAGTATTCTTTACCCACTGCTTACACACACTTCACTGAGCGCTTGCAAATTTGAAAGCACAAAGCTCAGCGATGAGTCTTAACTGAACCTTGGTCAAGCTCTTTCCTTCTGTATGTTTAAAACACATTGTTTACAAGTGCATGAGTTTAAAACACATTGGTTTCAAACAGTTTTAAATAGTTGCTAAAATTCTCATAAACACCCTATATTCATTTTTGAAACACTTGTTTCCCATTATATTTTCATATATTATAACTCTCATTTACATTTATCTTCATAATAGTTATTGTGAGAAAAATAGAGAAACAGATCTCTGGAGAAATAAAATTTTAGCATAATCAGAATCAAGTATTAAATTATGATCCCTTTTGCCTTGTATAATTTCTATAGGAAAAAAATGTACACCAAAAACTCTTACTATTTATTAGAACCCATATAATTGAGTCTACTAACATCTGTAGCACCTACAATCTCTTTTTCATTTTATTCAAAGTGTGGAGAAAACAAAAACAACTCAAAGACCATGTACTGCTCTACAGATATATGTCCATTTCAAAAGGAAGAGTGTACCATGAAAAGCACTTTGTTCTGGAAATTCTAGAGGTATTAAGAAAATTTTCAACAATTTTGAGAGTCTTTCTCTAGGAATATTCAAGGGCATTCAAGGACACAGTCTATCTCCAGTGTATGAGTGCATCATTATTTAACTTCAAAGTTATCCTTTCCCCAAATAGAGCAATAGAGCATATTTCTATACTTTGAATATCAAGTAAATTAAATTCCACATTTTACTGGAAGCTTCACACAATCTCTCTAAAAACCTGAAGACACCAACGGAAGGAGAAAAGAAACTACACTGTACACATTCAACATAATATATTTACCATTAATTTTGAAATATATCCTAAGTAAAATGCAAGTTAAAGAGGCAACATGTAAATAATGTGATTTCATGGAAGGCTTCTTTGAACAAATGACCATGCCTGAATGTAAAATGATTAAATTCTATACTGAGGGTATCATTCATTAAATTTATCACTCCATTCCCTAGTAAAAAATGCATTTTAAAGAGCAAATGATAAATTAGAGCTGACTGAACAGGGTTAAAAAAAATAAGGCAAGATGTCATGGACAGAAACAGGATTAGTACTGCTCTTGACTCACTTGTATTTTCAATTTTGCTGGGATCAAATGCCAGCTTATCTATCATTGACTCTTTATACTTGGTGCACATGATTAGGAGTGATATTAACAGCAGCAACCAAAAGAAAAACCCAGGCATGGAAACCAAAGGAGTTTCTTAGTACAATACTTAGTGATCATCATCTGCCAAGGCCTGTAGAGACAGTGCTAATGCATGCTAACAATGTAAATATGTTGAAGAGGTGTAACTCACAAACATGTTAGAATAAAAATTAAATAGCAGCCATGGTGAATTTAAATTACTGAGAAAAACAAACTGGTATAGGTGGAAATAGGTATTCACCAAACTCATAAGTATAGAATTAAATTATTTTATGTCAATACTATAAATTGAATTAACAAATTCATTCATCCTTCACTGGGGATTATTTTGAAAAACCGTCAGTCTTTCAGAGGACCAAAAAATTCAATCTATTTCCCCGCAAATGACTTAATTCATTTATGCAAATAACAAGAATGCAGTCAGTTAATTACTTCTGTACAGTACTACTGTACTTCTGTTCTGACCAGTGCTGTTATGGAACAAATGTGCTACGATATGCGCCTTTCCAGTGGAGTTACATGGTCCATATACTGGCAAGACAATGGGTAAACCATAGACATGAAGAGTAATTCCTTTTTAATTTTATTGAAATCTCAGTAATTAGAAAAGCCCAAATAACTCTGAAAGTTAAATATATAATTTTTAAAATATGACACATTTGCTTCTTTCTCAATATTTAGCATACACATGAACTTACATAGTGTCTATCTTTGCTGATAAGGGAAACAGCAATGGGTTAGACAAAATAAATGGAGCAGAAAGAGGTACTAAAATCTATTCTAGTTTTGGCAAGCTCTGACAGAATAAATTTTTGTGGTGTTTATATGTATATGAGTGTGTGTGTATGTGTTTGTGTGTGTGTAGGAAATAAAGCAGGTGTGCTAGTGCTCTTTCCTGATGAAACAAATAAAAAGCCCCATTACCATGGAAACACACACACACAGAAAAAGAATGTGAGTGTGTGTGTGTATGTGTGTGTGTTTTCTCCCCATGTTTAGCATGATATGAAGAAAAGATCCAATAAAAAAAGAATTCAATTATAAATAAAATCAGTAAGAAAAAAGCCCTCCAATACTACTAGTTAGGTATTAGGTATTAAGAGAACATTATCTTCCCATTTGTTTACAATAAAATAAATAAATAAATAAAAGAACATTATCTGTGGTGCTAGAAAGGGCAACAAAACAATCAGAAGTGTAGGTATAGAAACCAGAAGATACTTTTTACAATATCAGCCATGACCCCGTTGGCTAAGAGTGTATAGATAAAGCTAATATCTGCTTAGTGGAGTTGTGAATCAGAAGAAAATTCTTGTAACTAAACCCACCATGGTGATCACATAATAATAAAATGTAAGAGCAGAAGCTACTTAAATATTAGTAACATAACAGCAAATAAACAGAGGACCCACCTATAATGTTTATCACTTGGGCAGGTAAAGTGTATTTATAAAGCAAATAGACACAGACATTTGCTATTCCAAATATCGCAGATGTAAATACGGTTCCTTCTTTTGAGAGTCTTTATTAAGTTGAGAATTTTTAAAAAATTAAATAACTGGAATACACTGCTATGGAGGGGGTTAGATAAGAGTGTGTACAGATTTAAATCATCTTGATAGACTAAGTAGGGGAGAAAGGGAGAAGAGATAGGCTTCCCAGACTAAGGACTCAGCACTTCACTAGACAAAGACTTCATTGCCAGGGTGAAGGTCTTCAGATTTAAAGTTATGAGTTTTGTTGAGGAGGTGCAGAGATTCTGCCCGAACTCTGATTCTGTATGTCTGTGAGACAGTCTAGGACCCACACGTTTAATCTCAGGTGTCTCAGATACCCTGACCTATCAGAGGCCCTGTTGCTCTTCACAAAGAGGACTGTGGTTTAGCAATCATGTTGTTGATCTGGAAATAATAGCTTGTAGATATTTTAGATATGCTTTAGAAAAAATGTTAGGGATTAGGGTTGACATGTTCATACAATAAAAATAAATGGATAAAGGATAGCATGAAAATTCATGCGGGAGGTATCTAGAAGGCTTTCTCCAAGTGAGATGAAGTTGAAACTTTAATCAAAAGGATGTGAGAGAGTCAGAAAAAAAAAAAAAATTAGTCTGCAGAAGAGGAGGGTCAAATTTGTTTTTTAATAAGATCTCTAAGAAAACACTGTTAAGAAAGTATATACATCCCATTCTTAATGTCAATAACTTGTGAAAACAAGATGTTTTAATGTCCTTTGGCAAAGTGTCAAATGGAGTATGTTGTCCATTATTTTAGTTGGAAAGAATTATACTGCATAATATGTCACCCTAATCCCTAACATTTTTCTAAAGCATATCTAAAATAGTGCTATAGTTTAGATATGTCTCCCAAAAGCTCATGTATAAGAGAATGCAAAAATGTTCAGAGGGGAAATGATTAGATTATGAGAGTTGCAACCTAATGAGTAGATTAATCCACTGATAGGGTTTAACTGGGTGGTAACTTAGGCCAAAAGCATGTGGCAGGAGGAAGTCGGTCCTTGGAACAAGATTTTGGGACTTTTACTTTGTCCCTGGTAAGCAGAGTTCTCTCTCTGCTTTGTGGTTGCCATGTCCCAGGCTGCCTTCTTCTGTCACACCCTTCTGCCATGATGTTCTGCCTCACCTTGGCCCAGGGCTCTGGAGCCACTGACAATGGACTGAACCTCTGAAACCATGAGCCAAATAAACTTTTCCTTGTCTAAGTTGTTCTCTTCAGGTCTTTTGGTACCAGTGATATCAAGCTGATTAAAACAAATAGCTATAAAGTAGTATTTCCTGATCAAACAATATGATTACTAAACCACTAAACCACATTGCTTTATGAAGAGTAACAGGGCCTCTATTAGAGCCTGAGATGCATAAACTATTAGTTGATGCTCAAACCAATGCAACTATGCTAAATTTTTAAAAAAATATAACATTTGGGCTGTGGGTATAGCTCAATATTAAACTGTTTGCCTAGCATGTGTGAGGTCATGAGTTCAATTCCCAGGACTGAAAAGATAAATAAAATGTTCTGATACAAGCATCAATGAAGTAAAAATATTTTATGAAGTTTTAGTAACAAAAACTAAGAGGCATTCTAACAGAGAAGGAAGAAGCAGTCATTACTCTGTAGTGTAATCCTGTGTAAGACACAAGTGGATGGGACACGGGGGACCAATTAGGTAGAAAACATAGTGATCTAGGTAAGAAGAAATGAAGGCTTGAACTAAGGAAAAGAAAAGTCAAGTGGGGAAGCAGAGACAGGATGAGGTGGTCAAGAGGTACTAAGGAAATAATGTTGACTATATGAGACTGGAAACAGCGGCACACACCTGTAATCCCAGATACTCAGGAGGTTGAGGTAGGAAGATAGCAAGTTCAAGGTCAGCCACAGGAACTTAGATAGATCCTATCTCACAAGAAAAAAAAAAAAAAAAAAAAAAAAGAGAGAAAAAAAAAAGAAAAGAAAAGAAAAGAAAAACAAGGTCTGAGAATGTAGAACGAAGCTCAGAGGCAAAGCACCCCTGAATTCAATCCTCAATACCAAAAATAAATAAATAAATAAAAGTATCAGTTTTATAACAATAACATATAACAATAATATGGGGAAATGAGTGAGTTACCTGTAGGCAAAGGATGATTGCCCAGCAGGTTTCTAAGGAGTGTGGGTAGGTGATGTTGCCAATCACAGAGATAAAGACAAGAGAAGAGAAGGGAAAAGACTAAGAAGAAAAATATGTTAAGGAATATCTGGTAAAGCCTAATAATATTGCCATGATGATGGTAATTTTAAGAGGAATTATTCTTTAACAGATATAAGGACAGTTATTTAAATGTGAATATAACACATTTTATTGAAATATTCTACATGATGGATTAGGGTGGAGCCATAAAGAATCAACAAGGCTGGTCAATTGCTAAAGTATTAAACCATTTGGTAAATAGCAAAACTCCAAGAAATCTGTTCCATGTAATATTATCATTGTAAAATTCTTCATAAGGAGAAAATTTGCACAGGTACAAAGTTACAAAAGTAGTAGTTGAATAGGTAGAATCAGAAGTACAGTTCTGTAAAAGTATTGTCTCAAGTACTCAGTCATTTCAGAGTTAATTGTTAAGTATGTTAAATAGATGGAGCCACATGGGTGATTTTAATTTAAACAGTACCATTTCTAGATACTTGTTAAAACACAAGGAGATATTTATCTAGGCAAGAGGCACAATGATTTATTGAGTAAATAAGGACTTACTATGCTTCCACTAAGTTACTATGATTTTATGTTTTTATTTTCAAAGAAGACTATGAAATCACATTCTCACTTTAAAAAGAATAATAAAATAGTTGAACCAGAAGAAGTTTTTCTACTAAAAAACAAAAAAAGGACTTAAAGGTGTAACTCTGTAATCTACTTATGCCATTCCCACATATGATTGCCAAGTAGTGGGCACCCATCTGTGAACCCCAGGTCACCGCAGTCCCTACAAAGGAATCACAAATCCCAGAAGCTCATTCTCCCAAGAGTAAGTTTCTTTGTTCCAAAAGATTTCAAGAGGGTTTTGTTAGTTACCTCATCTCCCAGGGATATCATAAAAGCAGGTGTAAACAAACTGCTTCTGTTACTTTCTAGAGTTCTTATTTGATTCCACTTAATAGCATTACTTAGTATCTTCAGGATGCTTTATTTAAATGTGTTTAGAAGCTGTGGTTTGGCAACTTTTTACTTCAATGTGTTAGCATTTTACTTGTCTAAAGGAAGTAACAAGGAAATGTAAACATTGTTCAGAAAGAAGGAATCTGGAGTGAGATTTCCATAAAAAGATACTTTTGAAAGCATGTCAAACTTATTTTTTGGAGAAAATAAGATTTTTAAAAAAGACTTCTCAGAAAATCAGTTCAGCCAAGTAAATTTTCCTCTTTCTTTACCTCCCACCAACATCATGATGGGAAAGTTTTCCCCTCTTAGTGCCTGTGGACTGTAAAAGACCTGGGTGGAGAGGCAGTGGGAACTTTAATGACTCAAGAAAGCCTGGGGCAGTGGTCTGTTAGGGGATCTCAAGTTTAGAGCAGGAAAAGGCAGCAGGTTGCCACTTGGAGTGCAGATGATAAGATTCAGAATATCTTCAGGCAGACTGCTTCCTCTCAGACCTCCACACCTACATAGCCTAAACACAAAACTTACCCACAAAGAAACTGCCCACACTTATCCTTATCCTCAAAAAACTTCAAAGCATTACAATTTTATAAACTAATAAAAAATAAATAAAACTCTCAGTCCCAAGGTCATTATCCTCATCCTGGTCCTTAACCTTATCTCCTAACTGGAGGGTACAGCAGTCGCAATGATCTTTAATCCACACTGGTATTACCATGCCATCCCACGTAAGGAAAGCAATCTTCCTTTCCCAGCTAGCACCTCTTCCAAGAAACAGACTGAATTTGAGGGATTCCACTCTTTCTGAGAATGGAAACTGAAGGGCTGCAACTCTGACACCCTGACAGCCACCACAGAAGCTGGGAGAAGAGCCTGCTCCCTCCTCAGACCAAACACAGGCTAACTAAACCTTACATATGGACATTTCCTACCTTTTGTCCCACTTCGCTGCCACTGCCTCTTCCCCTGCCTCCTCTCCTTTTAAAAGTTCTGCTCATCTTCAGGGATTTCAAAGATGAAACTTCTCAAACAGTAAGTTTCTTCTCTCTCTTGAAAGTCAGCTTTGAACAAAACCTATTTTCCTACCAATCCAATGCCAGATATTTCTGAAATAGCAAGCATTACAGCCTCGTCTCCCCTATCAGGTGCTCACTGGTAACAGTTTGGGCAAGCCAGCCAGGAGTAAATGTCCTGCCCATCTGCAGGATAGTTCAGGCAAGCAGAGTTCTCTAAGGAGAGGTGGCAAGGCTAACACATTCTCACAAACTAGCCAAGTCTACAGATGGTGCACCAGCGAGAAGTTCAACAGCTGCCCAGAGAAATATGTAAATCCCAGGGCATTTTTTCTTTCCTTCCTGCTGCAGTCTCAGCTACTTAAAAATTTCTTCATTTGCAAGAACTAGGTTTTAGAAGTGGTCAACAGGTCACTTTGGTAGTCCCATCAGTTTGCACACTGAGGATTTTATCTGCATCAATTTGGGTCTTGAGTGGATATCAGCTATCAATTGTCTGGGCTTGAATGAGTTGTTTGGATTTGTTGTGAACTGTGTGAAACTTAAGCTGCTTGGTGTTTACTTGAGCATTCACTTTTCAGGTACTAGTCAGTGACATAAAATTCAGAGGATATAAAAAATTTCCAGCAATTATCTAGGTTTGGTTGAATGTTCATTTGTTTGTTTTTAATTTGGAAGACTACAACATGGCCTATGCATCTAAAAGTGCATACTGAGTTAGGATAAACATTTCCTATGGTTTATCAACTTGACAACTGGTTTCAACAGGCTATATCCTGATGACTACAGCAAAAGATTTAGACACTAGCATAGGGAATTCCATTTCAGAAGAACATACTCCATTCCTGCCCTGGAAGAAACTTTGGGAAGTTCACTTGGAAGATGTACAATAAAAGAATGGTCACCCAAACATAGCAAACCTATTGACCCTTTGGTGTTTGGGGTTTTTCCAAGGCTCATAAATTTTAATTGATCATATGCCCTAGCAGTACTTTCAAAAACTAATTATCTGTCTATACCTTCATTCAGTAAACTAAATGTTATGAAACCAGTTTACCTCTTTAAAATTAATTTTCACAACAGTCTTATTCAAAAATTTTCACAATGATATAAAGATCTTAAATTTGGGATTGTTGAAACTAAAATCAAATGTTAATGATCCTTCAGTCAAAAACAAATTAAAATCTTGTTTACAATTCTCTGTGAACTAACATTACTAACCTAGAGTTAAAAATGATTGTATATGGTATAGCTTACAGAACAACTCAAGTAATTTCTAGTTATGATTTTATGTTTTTCTATATGAACAGCTTACATTTTATTGTTTATAATACACAAAGTACTTCATTGCCTTCTAAAAATGTCAAATGGATTTTGTGCTGTGGCTGACATGAAAAGTCTAGTAATGTTTGATTTCTTTTCTTTTTTTTAAAGTTTCGAGTCTTTATTAGTTTCATTATTGTAATAAAGTTCGAATATGGTATTTATATTTGTAACTCTATTTTTAAAAATTTCTTCTAATTAGTTATACATGACAGTAGAATGCATTTTGACACATTATACACAAATGAAACATAACTTCTCATTCCTCTTGGTGAACATGGTACAGAGTCACACCAGTAATGTAACAACTACGCATATACCCAATTATACATGGTAATAACGTCCATCTCATTCCACCCTCCTTCCCATTCCCACACCCCCTCACCTCCCCTCACTTCCCTCTGCACAATCTAAAGTTCCTTCATTCTTCCCTACTGGCCCCCCCCATTATGGATCAGCATCTGCTTATCAGAGAAAAGATTTGGCCTTTGGTTTTGGGGATCTGGCCTGTTTCGCTTAGCATGATATTCTCTAGTTCCATCCATTTACCTGCAAATGCAATAATTTCACTTTTCTTTAAGGCCAAGTAATATTCCATTGTGTATGTGTACCACATTTCTTTATGCATTCATCAGTTGAAGGGCATCTAGGTTGGTTCCATATTTAGCTATTGTGAATTGAGCTGCTATAAACATTGATGTGGCTGTGTCACTATAGTATGCTGATTTTAAGTCCTTTGGACATAAACCAAGAAGTGGGAGAGCTGGGTCAAATGATGGGTCCATTCCAAGTTTTCTGAGGAATCTACATACTGCTTTCCAAAGTGGTTGCATCAATCTGCAATTCCACCAACAACATATGAGCGTAGCTTTTTCCCCACATCCTCGCCAACACTTATGATTGCTTGTATTCTTGATAATTGCCATTCTGACTGGAGTGAGATGAAATCTTAGAGCAGTTTTGATTTGCATTTCTCTAATTACAAGAGATGATGAACATTTTTTCATATGTTTGTCAAGCGATTGTATTTCTTCTGTAAAGTGTCTATTTGGCTTCTTAGCCCATTTATTGATTTGGCTATTTTTTTTTTTTTTTCCCGCGGTACTGGGGATTGAACCCAGGGCCTAGTGCTTGCGAGGCAAGCACTCTACCAACTGAGCTATATCCCCAGCCCTGGCTATTTAATTTTTTGGTGTTAAGTTTTTTGAGTAGTTTATATATCCTGGACATTAGTGCTCTATCTGAGATGCATGTGGTAAAGCTTTTCTCCCATTTTGTAGGCTCTCTCTTCACATCATTGATTATTTCTTTGCTGAGAAGAAGCTTTTTAGTTTGAATTCATCCTACTTATTGATTCTTGATTTAACTTCTTTTGCTTTAGAAGTCTTGCTAAGGAAGTCAGGTCCTAAGCCAACATGGTGAAAATTTGGGCCTACTTTTTCTTATATTAGATGCAGGGTCTCTGTTCTAGTGCCTAAGTCTTTGATTCCCTTTGAGTTGATTTTTGTACAGGGTACAAAATGAAATAGAGGGTTTATTTCACTTTGCTACATATGGATTTTCAATTTTCTCAGCATCATTTGTTGAACAGGCTATCTTTTCTACAATGTATGTTTTTGGTGCCTTAGTCTAATATGAGATAACTGTATTTATGTGGGTTTGTCTCTGTTTCTTCTATTCTGTATCATTGCTCTACATGTCTATTTTGGTGACAATACCATGCTATTTTTATTACTATAGCTGTGTAGTATAGTTTAAAGTCTGTTATTGTGATGTCTCCTACTTTACTCTTCTCACTAAAGATGGCTTTGGTTATTCTGGGTCTCTTATTTTTCCAAATGAATTTAATGATTGCTTTTTCTATTTCTTTGAAGGATGTCATTGGGATTTTAATAGGAATAGGCATTAAAAGCTGTATAAAACTTTTGGTAGTATGGTCATTTTTTAATTTCTAGAGGAACTAAAAGTGACTTTTGATATTCATTTATACATAAGATCTAACAGTTTGATAATGACTAGTATCTTAGTAAAGTTTACAAAAGAACTGGCTTAAAGAACAAAGATTTTAGTTTTATTAAGAAAATTTCCTTTTTTTGATGTTAGTTATTCTTTTTATTATTGCTTTAAAGAAAATTAAGTCTTACAAGAGTTAAATGTTCTGATAGTTCATTGTTTTGAAGTCTTTTTTGATTTGTACCTCTAGTTAAATGAAGTACTATTTTTTTCAATGATGTCAAATGTTTCATTGATGCAAGAGTTCTAAAGCTTCTTAAATCTGACAACCTGAATATAATGATGGGAATCAGGATTGCCGTCCTCACATATGGTATAGGTAACTAAGTTGTCATAGAAATTGCTAAGTTCTCTCTGTAATAAGAATGCATTCAATATTGTTTGTAGTCATGTTTTCCATAATGTGAGCTGTCTCTGTAGTAAATAAAGAGCATTTCTGTTTTGTTCATCCTCCATCTTAAGACAGATTAAAGTTAAAGGTTTTACTATAGGGTATATGTAAGACTGGTTATTTTATAAAGGGGTTTTCTCAATTTAACTATTTACATTGTGATTTCATATACCAAGAATATTTCAGTAAATATGCATGTTCTTAATTAATGATATGACATTAATTCATATAATCTGTGTTCAAACTTTGTACAGTTCTGTAAAATGTACCTAAATTCTAAACACGAAACGTGGGTTAAAACTGAACGCTCATTTGGTTAACCTTGATTTGCAGGAGGAGGACTGTAGCTGACAGGCATTATAATACAGCTCTGACAGGATTGCTTTTTAACAGACAAGCTACTTTTCTTTGGGTAAAGATGATAAAACTAAGGAGATTGTGTTTATTAGTTCAAATCTATTATACGGACTGGATTAGCATTTTGTATTTTTCTGGCCTAAGGACTAATCTTTCCCAAAACCTTCCGTTGCTTAAAATTGGCTAAAAAGGCATCTTTTGATGCTGACTCAAACTCTGTCACTTCCCCTCTGAAGTGGGACGACTCAGATGAAAAAAAAGGACAAAGCTCCCACAATGTGGAAGCCAAGATGTTTGGCAAGTGATCAACAGAATCTTCAGAGGAAACTGTTCGGAGACAGAGAAATCATGTGGAGTTACTTGCCACCAAAATGATACAGAGCTGGGAGGTAAAGGAGAGTTCTTATGCAAAGTATTATTAAAGTCTTTCCTTTAGACAGAGCTAATAAATATTTCAGACTCTGCCTCCTTCAGGAATAAGCATCTGCCCTCTTAAGTTCATGTTCTGCACGCCCATCCAACAAGGAACTGCCAGCCAGTTGACATGAGGGACCTGATTCTCTCAAGAATGGGGGGATGAACTAAATGAAGGATTTGAAACATACTGGAAATGGGGAACCTTCTTCTGGATTGGGAGCAACTTCTTCCTTTAGAGAATGGAGACTGAAGGGCTGCAACTCTGACACCCTGACAGGCACCACAGAAGCTGGGAGAAGAGCCTCCTCCCTCCTCAGGCCTAACACAGCTAACTAAACCTTACATATGGACATTTTCTGCCTTCTGTTGCATTTCACTGCCATTGCCTCTTCCCCTTTAAAAGTTCTGCTCACCGTTAGAGATTTCATTGCTCTATCGATGGAACTTTACAAACAATAAATTTCTTCTATCTTTTTTGGAAGTGGGCTTTGAATAAAACTTATTTTTATACCTCTATTTATTTATTTGCTTGCTTACTTATATGTGGTGCTGAGGATCAAACCCAGTGCCTCACACATGCTAGGCAAACACTCTACCACTGAGCTACAACACCAGCCTTAAAACCTATTTTCTTTCCCAAAATTTGACTCCAGATGTTTCTGGAGCAGGGAGTCTCCCTATCAGTGAGACTGGTGATGTCCAACATTCCCAATCTTCTCTGCTACCTCAAAAACCTTTAATGGTCGGTACCCACTAAATGAAAACCAAACTGAACTTCCAAGTCTAATGTACCATTTTTGTTTCCTAATGAGTATTCAACGTGGTTTCTATATTTCAGGCATTCTAGGCCCCTTTCTTTCCTTAAATATTGTTATTATTATTAATGCTCCAAAACAGTGAACTGATAAAATAATCAGCTGTGGCACATTGCTCTATTGATTACTCCTCCAGATACCATCTATCATAAAATCTATGCATAGCCTTAGGTCCTAAACCTGTGTCTTATCTTCCCTTTTAAATGGAAATTTCCTGAGGGCAATGATAATCTTGTACAACTTTTTATCCTTCACAGCATAGGCAATCTAAAATAGCATCAAGAAAAGAGTAAGAGAATGTTGAATACGTACTAGTAGTCAGAGGTTTTGGATAGAATCTGAGAACAATTCTTTAAGTGCAAACTAACTTGAAAAAGCCTGGTGTAAGTTGTTGTCCATGTCTATTGAGAACAAATTACTGAAAATCTCATTGTATTATTACTCAAAGTATGATCCAAGGACATACATCATACTTGAGAGAAGTTTGCTGGAAATACAAAGCCTCTGGTTCCATTCTAAACCAACTGAGTTCAGAATCTATGTTTTTAACAAGATTTCCAGGTAAATAACGTGAAATTTAATTAATGTGAATTTAATTAAATAAATTCTTTAGAGGCCCTGAGCACTGAAAATATGCCCCCTTCATATAAGCACTTGAAAATGGATATTTTTTAATACAACACTCTGATTTTCCCATTAATGATTATTTTGATTTCTTAAAAAACATCAAATCCTTTCACATGACATTGTTGAGGGGTATCTGCACTTATTTATGTGGTGTACCTTGCTTCATCTGCTTCCTGGGTAATCCAATACTGCATTTAGAAATGACAAAATTTTATTGATAGTTTAAATATTATGAGTTCTAGCAATAGAAATATGAGGTACAAACTATCATTTATATGAAGCCTTTTTAAACACATTTCCTCAACCCAGATCCTCATAGAGTTCATGCTCTCTGATCATCCAAGACAGCAGGGTCTTGTCACTCTCAGCTCAGAGACCTTTAGGAGCTATGTGATGCCAGCTCTTCAACCTGATACTTTTTCCTCCTGGTGTTCTGGGACACAGTACAGGATCTACCCCTTCCATTCCAGGTGTGTCTCTTCCTGAGCCTCAACATCCCAGGCACTTTCCTAAGTCCATGGTTTTACCCAAATTTCTACTGCTTGGAAAACACTACTCCTTGTTCCTCTTGAAACAAGGCTGTATGTAAGTATAAACCAACTTCATCAACTACCCTCAGATTCTGATGGCCCACATACCCTCCAACTTTCTAATTTTAGGACACACATTTGACACAGTATGTGCTTTTCTGGATTTACCATCTTTTCATGTACAATTTGCTCAGTAGGCTAAATTTCATATCTGAGAACTCTGGGATTCCTATTATTTTCGGCAACAGACTATGGAAGCAAGAAATATTTGCTGTTGATAGTACATTGAAGACAAATCGAAAAGTGCAGAGGAATGAATGAACATGTTCTATAGTTAAATAGACATTATTATATGTTCATTACTCCCTCTATCCATTGAATATTTTACAGTTGACATTTAAAATTTGTAGTTGAGATTATTAAAGTGGTTAGGACAGAAGTTGCTTGTTGTTGCCTTACTGTGTATCTCAGGTAAAGAATAAAATAAAGATTGCATGTTTTTTGACTCAGGGCCTCATGCTTTCTAAGCAAGTAATCTACCACAAAAAGCACCCCTAGACATGCAATTACCTTCAAGATCTTACTGGAATTATTCATAGATAGAAAATACAATAAAAAATAAACAGGCAACTCTTCAAGGTCATAGATTTTTAAACTTTACAA
Organism: Sciurus carolinensis; assembly: GCF_902686445.1. Lineage (NCBI taxonomy): Eukaryota > Metazoa > Chordata > Mammalia > Rodentia > Sciuridae > Sciurus > Sciurus carolinensis. Next base: position 109,819,076 of record NC_062218.1, read on the forward strand.
TATCTTCAGAATATTACACTGAATTTAAACCGAAATTCAGTATTGCTTTGGCTTATATATAGCAATGTATTATCATAAAGGTGAGTTTTAAAAACTTTATTTGACAATAATTTTTTAGAGTGGTGATTTTTAAAAGTCCCAACTGATTCCTTATCTAAAGAATGTAATTATGTACTTGTTTAGATAAGAAATTAGTATTTTTGCCAAACTAACTTTATATTACCTCAAAAAACTTTAATATAGTGAATTTAAGTGTTATTAAAATAGAATTATATACTGTTAAGCACATACAAATTATCACCTTTGAATAATATTTGAATATTATTTACTTAGCCCATTATTTTATTTGATATAATGGTACAACTTTACTTAAGATAACATAAAAATTACCACAGATAAAATAAGATTGAAATTATATGAGGATATTAAGTGATAAAGAAAATAAATTAAAACACAGGTAAATATAATTTTAAAGTGACAAGTCTATTCAAACATACCTCATTATCTTTCAGTCTTGTGAATATTATTTCCTAGTCTCCTAAACAATATTCCAATCATTTCTGAAAATTCACTTTTAAAATGACCACACTTTTAGATATGCAAATAACTCAGAGTCACTTCAATGCCCAAACAACAATTTTTAAAACTAGGTTATTTCTAGGGCTTCTCCTTACCCTTAACAAACCTCATATTTTTGCCTCATTACTGTCTTTCCTTGTCCAAGCAGATATTATTAACCAATAAAAACAGGACAAATGCAAATACCTGGACAACTGTACCTTCTACATATTTACTTTTAATTTTAGCCAGTATCAGTAAAGATCAAGTTCCAATCTACATTTGAGAATTTAAAAACATTTCAGGGTAAACAAAACAATATCACTGTGATTCAAACATATAAGTATCTTGAGTATTATAAAATACAAACATTTAATGAAAGACATTGATTGCATTATCCATTATTGGCCACATTATAGTCAACTTCATGTTGTGTGGTTCAGTTAGGAAAAAAATAGTTTTGGTTAAGAAAAGTGAGTTGAACGGTTACTCTATGGAAGATCCAACAACAAATGCATGACAACTTCATTCCTATAGTTGAATGAATTTTAAGAACTACATGTAGTGTGAATGTATTAGATTAAGTTTAAAAATCGCATAGATTCTAAAAAGTATCTAAATTTATTAATGACTGAATGTTTCAGAACATAGTCTAGATAGAGGTTTCAAATAAGTAAAATTTTCATAGGGGAAAAAAAATTGGCTTGGTGCTATCCCATCAAATTAATTGTAACCTAAAAATCTACATAATAGGAAATATTTAGGACAATTCTAAAAGATATAATAAAAACTAACTCATAACATCTAAAAGTTGATTATTTTCCCCAAAACATATGGGACACCACCAGGTTTTATGTAAATCAGAATCAAACTCTGAGTTGTTCAAAGTGTATAGGCCAGCTTTGCAACCAGACACTTAATTTGCTCATTGTAGAAAGCTTAGATAAAATTAGACCACAGAGTCTTAAATTGTAACTTTAAAATGTCACTCATCTTGTACATTGGGATAATTGTTCTCAATCTTTGTTATTTTTTAATTAATATTACATTACCCTGTGTTTTACACATGCGTACACTGAACTTGCAAACCTGTGGTTATGGAAAGGACAGAAGCAAACTGAATCTTTGTGTAGCTACAACTGTACCCTGGAGGTACACACACTGCCTTTTACTAAACCTAACGTTAGCTTACTGACGGTCCCTACAACAAGGTTTAGGGTAAATTCTTTTAAAATCAATTTAGCATTGAGGCAGATGATCTATCAGTCCCAGAACAGAAAGAGCACTTTGACCATAATAAACCCCACAAGAAACTAAAACTGCCACTCCATTGAAAGCCTCTTGTCTGTCAAAAGGAAACAAAGATGCTAGACATCCTTTCTACATACTAGCAAATTCCATTACAGTATGGCGTTGTACCTCATGAAAAACTCATTACTTGTATAATAATGCTCCCAACCATGTTATGGTTTTGATAACAAGAACCTGAACTGTCATTGATATCCCATCCAGAGTCCTAACAATTTAATCAGCAACAACCCTATCAGCAAGATCGGAAAACAGGACAAGTTTCTGACAACAAGCACATCTGATCTGCACCTGCTGAAGGACAGCTTACAACAAATCAGTTTGAGTAGGGAAGTCATCCGAGAAGCCCTGATAATATACACGTGCAAAGAAACCCAAGGAAACTGGTGTGGAGCACAGGAAGTTTTTAAAAAGGTAGAAAGAAACAGTAACTCAAAAATAAAGCAATGAAAAGTTTCTAGAGCCATTTGGGAGCATAGCAATTGGGTTGAAAGTGTGACTATGTGATTTCAAGTAATAAAACCCCCACCCCTCATCCACTCCCCCAAAAAAGGGTAATAATAACAAACTTAATGGGTATCTCAGTTTCTAATTATTAAAACGTTGTTATTTCTCTTCAGATTCTATGTCTCTGTAGAGTCTAATTTGCTGTGAGTGGTTCCCTCATTTTAGTATGAGACTTAGGACTGCCTGAAAATGACTAAGAGTATCCTGGTTTCCTGGAGAATGAGGTAGCTAGCTGGGGTTCCTGCATCCTGGAAGGAGGGGCCATCCAAGCTCAGCTTCCTCAGGTTCCCCTTTACTGGAAGAGGAAGAGTAGCTTCCCATGGGTTGTAAGATCTGCAAGCATAGAGTAGCTGGCATTTTCAGACAGGGCTATTCAATAGCTGGCATCCTAAACCCAGGCTGCCTGGCACAAATCAGCTTTTGTATCCTCCCACTACACCTGGGCCCAGAGGCGCCCTGGCCAGGCCATGTTTCTCTATGAGATAGAGGATCATGGGCAAGCACATTTTCTCTTCTCTTGCAGATCCTGAGCTACCAAGTTTTTTTTCTGACAGAGCATATTCCTTAATTGTGTAAGCACCACAGAATTTGTCCTGAACTGTGTGGCATAAAAGGCAAAACCCTTGCTGATTTGGCCCAAACAAAAACATACAGAAACATAGAAGGAAGCCATCTGGTACCAACTTCAGAGATGGGCAAGAGAATTTCATCTATCACTAAAATCATGAGTCAAGAACAACAGAACGAAGAATTAGAGAGTAATTCAGAAGTAAATACGACTTTTGGCTTCTATATTAATCAATATCTTAATGGAAATCAGACAGAACTTTAAAAGACTGTCTCAGTGAATTTTTTTTTTTTTTTCTCTTTTGGTGTACATGAGATTGTGTTAATGGATTAAATCTCTGAATGTTAATTATAAGAATATAAGCTGTTATATTTCTTTAACCTAGACATTCAGGAAACTACACTGGTGAGGTCATGTTTAGAACAGAAGGTGCCATTATATGCACATGGGGATCTTTAGAAAATGATGACACTTATTTTCCTTAAACAATTTGTATATCGTCAATGCCCTAACTAGAAGCAATAATACATAAATTCTTACAGAATGCTCACTTAGTACTATTCTTAAGAAATAAAGGCAAGGAAGGTTGGGCACTCTCAGTGGAGCCCTGCTATCATGGTTTCCTTCCCAGGCCCTTCATTGGACCTGAGTACCAATGTCTGCCACAGGCACAAAGAGAAAACACCTAATGTGCTCATGGCTGCACCTCCACCATCTGGTAATTTCTTTGGTGGCCCACTTAAGTGTGAAGGAGAAGGAGAAGAAAAAAGCAGAGGAAGCAGACATTTAAAGAAAGGGAGAATTGCAGCCAGACCCTGATTCTAAAACTTTTTGAATTTCTTTTTTATTTTCCTTGAATATGGATGAGTTCAATCTCCAAGGAACCCAACAACTGAGAAGTAGAGCCCTTTTGCCTAAGTTAATGATCACACACATAAAAAGGAAGGTGATGACGGTACCTGATTCTACAACAGTCTGTAAAATAATTGTCAGCTTTTATCGTTACACAAGAGAAAGAGACTACAAGAGAGAGGACACGTGAAGAAATCATCCTTGATAACAGGCACAGTATAGTTCAAGTCAGAAGGATCTTTTAAACCCATAAATAAACTACATTTTTAAAATAAATTTGTGTTGAGGTGAAATTTAAAATCAGAGATAATTCTAGTCATTAACTGTTCCAGAAACTGACAGTGGAATAAAATTATATACTCTTATTCTATCTACATTTTTATTTTATCAAAAGTGTTCTTTTCATAGTGCAGCTTTTCAAAATTTTATGCCAAAGTCCAGATGCTTTTTAACTACAAGAAGGAAAAGCATACTTACTATGTCTTCCCCAGATTTCATAAAAAGCCAGAGAAGGTAAAATACACATTATCTATAATCATTTATAAAAAATAATGTCTATTCCCTGTAGTTATGTGTTCTTTAAATAAGGTGATCATCTTTAAAACCATATTTTTTTTCACTAAGTTTCAAAGGTGGCTGTTTCTAAGACACAATGCTGAAATTCATCAGGGATTTCTTGGTAAAATGTATTTTGTCTTTCTGAATGATAATGGTTATCTCTGAGGGAAAGAAAAGAGAATGGACTCAGAATAAGGGACTCGTATACTTCTATCCTACTGCAGGGTTCTAATTCCTAACCTAGTTATTGCCACAAAGACATCCACCTATTATAGTCTTTAATATATCACATATATCTTGCAGTTGCATCATTTTTAAATTAAAATACTATGTAGCTATGTGATGTATTTTAAATTTTATTTTAAGGCAAATTTTCCTAAGTGCAGGAGGAAAAACTCTTCCAATTAGAGTGATGAATCCCAAAGGCAGGAAAGCCGGTGTGTTCAAGAAACTAAAAGTACTCAAGGTGGCTGGAGGCCCTTGAGTGAGGGAGAGAACAGTGTGGACTCTACAGAAAGGAAGGATCTGATAATGTGAAACCTTGTAAGACAAAATTCCTCATCCTCTTTGTGACTGGCGAGTGTTCACAGACCCTGTTCTCTAAAGTAATCACTACATTTCTTAGGACCTCCCAAAGAAGGAAGACAGACACCTCATCATGGCCATTGCCACCAGTTAGGCAAATCCTGTCTGGGGTCTCAGTTCTATTGTAATGCACACCATGGTGACCACACAGAATGCAAATGTTTTCAGGTATTTTGTAACTGTCCTGGTCCTCTCTGAGCCTCTTCTCATAACTATAAGTAAAAAGAAGCAAGGAGTTGACATTATTTTCAATGATAACATGTCTTTTTCTTTCTTCTCTTTACTTCAAAAGTACAAATGTACATGGGAATTGAGTACATGATGAAAGTACCATCTTAAATTAGAAAGAAAAAGATGGATTATTTAATAAATAATGTTGGGATGACTAGCTAACCCACATGGTGTAAACAAAAATGAATAATTCATTTCTACCTAATCTTTCCAAAAAAAATAAGTTTCAGATGGATGAAGGATTGAAACATTCTGAAAAGCCTGAGAAATTTTAGAATAAAATAGTATCATTTAATCTATGTAAAAAGTTCCTTCTCAGTAAATCAAAAAACACAGAAGAATTAACAAGATAATAACTTTGCATTCAAAAGAACTGCTTGAAAGATTACAATAAGTTAAAATAAAAGGCCAAATAACAAATTAAAAAAATAATTTTCAACATATGGTAGACAAAGAACCAATTTCTGTACTGAATGAAATACTCCTACGAATCAATAAGAAATTTTAAAACCACAAAGGAAAAATGGGCAACAACAAAATAGAAACATAAATGGATTTCAATTTTATGGATCTTGAGGTTTTTATATGATTAAAAAATGCAAGTTAAAATGGTTTAAATTGAATCTGCCATTTTCACCAAGATGAATAAAATTCAAAAGGATTGATCAGAAATAATATTTACCAGCTGTTGGCATGAAAGGCATTTTCATAGATTCTTCTCAAGACTATAAATTGGTCCAACCAACTAAGAGGAAAATTTAGCAAGATCTATTATCACTTAGAAAGTACAAACTGGTCCAACACTGTGCTTCAAGAATTTATCCTAGATATTCAAATGTGTATAAAACATATTTACTATAATACTTATTGTAGTATTAATTTTAACTATGAAAACGATCTTAAATCTCATTGGTAGATTAATGATCAAATTTATGGAAATATATCTATATAATGAAACACTTATTGGGAAGCTCTTGTTAAATTCTTATTGCTAAACTAGAAAAATCTTAAATGTATCAGTTTTAAGTGAGGAACAATAACCTAGGGGTTATAACGGTGAGCATTGTACTTATTTAAATATACACACACATATGCTAGCATTAAGAGTGAAATATTTCTGAATATTTTACTGTTAAATTACTGTAAGTGAAAACAAGGCATGAAGTCAGGAGGTCTGAGGTGAAAAGGAAACTTACATGTTGATATACAAATATTTTTGTTTGATTTTTGAAACTATATGCAAATATAGTTTTATCAATTAAATAATGAACTTGGAAAATGTCGGCTTAAACACTAAATAACAATACTACTGTAACTTTATTGTCAAAAGGAAAATTAGATGGGTATCATATATTTGATTTGACAAAATAAGCACAGAAATGAATTGCTCTAGTTTTTTTTTTCTTTTTTTTATTGTAAACAAATGGCATACATGTTGTTTCTCTATTTGTACATGGCGTAAAGGCATACCATTTGGGTAATCATAAATATACATAGGGTAATGTTGTTTGATTCATTCTGTTATTTTTCCCTTCCCCCCACCCCTCCCACCCCTCTTTTCCCTCTATACAGTCCTTCCTTCCTCCATTCTTGCCCCTCCTCCCTAATCCTAACTCTAACCCTAACACTAATCCCTCCCACCCCCCATTATGTGTCATCATCCACTTATTAGCGATATCATTCATCCTTTGGTTTTGTGAGATCGGCTTATCTCACTTAGCATGATATTCTCCAATTTCATCCATTTGCCTGCAAATACCATAATTTTATCATTCTTTATGGCTGAGTAATATTCCATTCTATATATATACCACAGTCATCAATTGAAGGACATCTAGGTTGGTTCCACAATCTGGCTATTGTGAACTGAGCAGCTATGAACATTGATGTGGCTGTATCTCTGTAATATGCTGATTTTAAGTCCTTTGGGTACAGGCCAAGGAGTGGGACAGCTGGGTCAAATGGTGGTTCCATTCCAAGTTTTCTAAGGAGTCTCCACACTGCTTTCCAGAGTGGCTGCACTAATTTGCAACCCCACCAGCAATGTATGAGTGTTCCTTTTCCCCACATCCTTGCCAACACCTGTTGTTGCTTGTATTCTTGATAATCGCCATTCTAATTGGGGTGAGATGGAATCTTAGGGTGGTTTTGATTTGCATTTCTCTTATTACTAGAGATGTTGAACATTTTTCCATATGTTTGTTGATTGCTTGTAGATCTTCTTCTGTGAAGTGTCTATTCATTTCCTTAGCCCATTTGTCAATTAGATTATTTGCATTCCTGGTGTAGAGTTTTTTGAGTTCTTTATAGATTCTGGAGATTAGTGCTCTATCTGAAGTATGATTGGCAAAGATTTTCTCCCACTCTGTAGGCTCTTTCTTCGCATTGCTGATAGTTTCCTTTGCTGAGAGAAAGCTTTTTAGTTTGAATCTATCCCAGTTATTGATTCTTGCTTTTATTTCTTGTGCTATGGGAGTCCTGTTGAGGAAGTCTGGTCCTAAGCCGACATGTTGAAGCTCTGGACCTACTTTTTCTTCTATAAGATGCAAGGTCTCTGGTCTGATTCCGAGGTCCTTTATCCATTTTGAGTTTATTTTCATGCATGGTGAGAGATATGGGTTTAGTTTCATTCTGTTGCATATGGATTTCCAATTCTCCCAGCACCATTTGTTGAAGAGGCTATCTTTTCTCCATTGCATACTTTTGGCCCCTGTGTCTAGTATGAGAAAATTGTATTTATTTGGGTTTGTGTCCGTGTCCTCTATTCTGTACCATTGATCCACCTTTCTATTTTGGTACCAATACCATGCCGTTTTTGTTACTATTGCTTTGTAGTAGAGTTGAAGATCTGGTATTGCGATACCCCCTGCTTCACTCTTTCTGCCAAGGATTGCTTTACCTATTCTGGGTTTTTTATTCTTCCAGATGAATTTCATAATTGCTTGCTCTATTTCTGTAAGGTACATCATTGGGATTTTAATTGGAATTGCATTGAATCTGTATAGCACTTTTGGTAGTATGGCCATTTTGACAATATTAATTCTGCCTATCCAAGCACATGGGAGATCTTTCCATCTTCTAAGGTTTTCTTTAATTTCTTTCTTTAGTGTTCCGTAGTTCTCATTGTAGAGGTCTTTCACCTCTTTTGTGAGATTGATTCCGAAGCATTTTATTTTTTTCGATGCTATTGTGAATGGGGTAGTTTTCCTAATTTCTCTTTCTGAAGATTCATCACTTATGTATAAAAATGCCTTAGATTTATGTGCATTGATCTTATATCCCGCTACTTTACTGAATTCACTTATGAGATCTAAAAGTTTTCTGGTGGAATTTCCTGGTTCCTCTAAGTATATAATCATATCATCAGCAAATAGGGATAGTTTGAGTTCTTCTTTTCCAATTCGTATCCCTTTAATTTCTTTGGTCTGTCTAATTGCTCTGGCTAGAGTTTCAAGGACAATATTGAAAAGAAGTGGTGAAAGAGGGCATCCCTGTCTTGTTCCAGTTTTTAGGGGGAATGCTTTCAGTTTTTCACCATTTAGAATGATATTATCCATGGGCTTAGCATAGATGGCCTTTACAATGTTAAGGAATGTTCCCACTATCCCTATTTTTTCTAGTGTTTTGAGCATGAAGGGGTGCTGTATTTTATCAAATGCTTTTTCTACAAATATTGAAATAATCATATGATTCTTGACTTTAAGTCTATTGATATGGTGAATTACATTTATCGATTTCCTGATGTTGAACCAACCTTGCATCCCTGGGATGAAACCCACTTCATCACGGTGCACTATCTTTTTAATATGTTTTTGTATGCGATTTCCTAAAATTTTGTTGAGAATTTTCGCGTTGATGTTCATTAAGGATATTGGTCTGAAATTTTCTTTCCTTGATGTGTCTCTGTCTGGTTTAGGTATCAGGGTAATATTGGCTTCATAGAATGAGTTTGGGAGGGTTCCCTCCTCTTCTATTTTATGGAATATTTTGAGAAGTATTGGAATAAGCTCTTCTTTAAAGGTTTTGTAGAACTCGGCTGAGAACCCATCTGGTCCTGGACTTTTCTAGTTTTCTTTAACTTGATCAAAAAGTCATCCAGAAGAATGAAACAGAAGAGCTGGAGTATTTTGTTTTTGTTTTTGGTTTTGGTTTTTAACATACTTTGAATCATCTAAGACTGTGCCCATTGGCAAACTTCGATCATCAGAAGTTCCTGCAAAGATGATCCAAGAAGGAGGAAGAAACTAACAAACATTTACAGAAGGCATAGTTATAAGCCAAGTATTGGCATTTTACATGGATTATTTCTTTAGTTCAAAAGACTTATATACATTGAGGAACTGTGTTTGGCACTAGGGATATTAAAAGCAAGTCAAGTAATATCTCTACCTTCATTGGATTTTAAGTATGGCAGGAAAGACATGTAATAAACAAGCAAATAAATAAATTGTTACAATATGATAAATGCTATAAAGAATGTCAATGTTGTTAGAACGCATGTGTATGTTTGTGTGACTACATATTCAGTGTGGTGGACCTCAGAATTGCAATGTGTTAACATCAAGATAAGATTCTTTGAAGCATCTAGCCTGGTTTAGAAGGCCTCTCCCACAGAAAGTGCACTGCATGAAACTTACCTATGATAGCTTTTTTATTTTTATTTTTTTTATTTTATTTTTTTTTACATTTACATAGGGTAATGATGTTTATTTTATTTTTCCCCTCCCCCCCACCCCTCCCACCCCTCTTTTCCCTCTACACAGTCCTTCTTTCCTTTATTCTTACTGCTCTCCTTAGCCTAACTCTAAACCTAACCCTAAACCTAATGCTAGCCCCTCCCGCCCCCCATTATATGTCCTCATCCGCTTATCAGCGAGATCATTCGTCCTTTAGTTTTTTGAGACTGGCTTATCTCACTTAGCATGATATTCTCCAATTTCATCCATTTGCCGGCAAATGCCATAATTTTATTATTCTTCATTGCGGAGTAATATTCCATTGTATAAATATGCCACAGTTTCTTTATCCATTCATCAATTGAAGGGCATCTAGGTTGGTTCCACAATCTGGCTATGGTGAATTGAGCAGCAATGAACATTGATGTGGCTGTATCTCTGTAGTATGCTGATTTTAAGTCCTTTGGGTATAGGCCAAGGAGTGGGATAGCTGGGTCAAATGGTGTTTCCATTCCAAGCTTTCTGAGGAATCTCCACACTGCTTTCCAGAGTGGCTGCACTAATTTGCAACCCCACCAGCAATGTATGAGTGTTCCTTTTTCACCACATCCTCGCCAACACCTATTGTTGCTTGTATTCTTGATAATCGCCAATCTAATTGGGGTGAGATGAAATCTTAGGGTAGTTTTGATTTGCATTTCCCTTATTACTAGGGATGTTGAACATTTGTTCATATATCTGTTGATTACTTGTACATCTTCTTCTGTGAAGTGTCTGTTCATTTCCTTAGCCCATTTGTTGATTGGATTATTTGTATTCTTCCTGTAGAGTTTTTTGAGTTCTTTATAGATTCTGGAAATTAGTGCTCTATCTGAGGTATGGTTGGCAAAGATATTCTCCCACTCTGTAGGCTCTCTCTTCACATTGCTGATAGTTTCCTTTGCTGAGAGAAAGCTTTTAAGCTTGAATCTATCCCAGTTATTGATTCTTGCTTTTATTTCTTGTGCTATGGGAGTCCTGTTAAGGAAGTCTGATCCTAAGCCAACAAGTTGAAGATTTGGACCTACTTTTTCTTCTATAAGATGCAGGGTCTCTGGTCTGATTCCGAGGTCCTTGATCCATTTTGAGTTGAGTTTTGTGTAGGGTGAGAGATAGGGGTTTAATTTCATTCTATTGCATATAGTTTTCCAGTTTTCCCAGCACCATTTGTTGAAGAGGCTATCTTTTCTCCATTGCATATTGTTGGAACCTTTGTCTAGTATGAGAAAATTGTATTTATTTGGGTTTGTGTCTGTGTCCTCTATTCTGTACCATTGATCTACCTGTCTATTTTGGTACCAATACCATGCCATTTTTGTTACTATAGATGGAACTTGACTGTCCACTTTTAAAACCAGTTCTTTCTAACAATGAATGAAGAAAGCAAATCAAGAAATTCAGTATATTTTTGGAAGACCAAAACTGTTTCTGGCATTAAGTTCTACAACATTTTTAAATGTTGTACAAAATGTTGTAAAAATAAACACATCTATATTTCCAAGCAGCTCCAAGGTTCTGAGAGTCAAAAATGCCAGTGTCCTGCTGGAATTCATGCATGGAGTGGTAGGACACTCACAGATGGTATAGGAAGTAAAACAGTTTCTCAAAAGATCTTATAAGCAAGCTATCCTATCAGTTCTAAAGGGATGTCAATGCAACCACACTGCACTGACTGGATGTGTAGATGAGACCAGCATAGAAAATCACTCCAAGGTGACTTAAAGAAGTAACTTGGACAATAACAACAAAATTTCATCAAAATAACAACAGCTATTGTGGATAGACTCACTTCCCAGACACAAAATAATTTAAATAGAAATCACTCCAAGGTACATGAGTACCTTGTTTTTAGGATGGAGAAACCAAGGTCAGAGGAAGTTCACTAACCTTTTCAGAGGTAGCTGGCAAGTGACAGAACCAGACTTTATAATAAGATAAAATTGGTTCTAAGCCACATATTCTGGAACTAGAAATTGAATGGGAAACACAGAAAGGGAGAGAGAGAGTAAAATAGTGAACAAATTAAGGAAAAAAGAGGAAGGAAGAGAAGAGAGGGAAAGAAGAACCTTAATGCATTGCAGTACTTTTTTCTTGTTCCAGTGTACAAAGTTGCTTTGGAATTGGATCATCCTTAAGAGAGAGAACAGTGAGTAACAGTGTAGGTGTTGAAATCAGAAAAATGACTAGAAGTAGGATCTGGGCTTCAACATAGACTAATTTGCCAAATGAACAAAAGCTAGTACAAAAGGAAGTCACTTAAATTTTCTGAGCCCAATTTCTCTCATCTGAAATAGCATATAAAAGTACCTACTTCCTAGAACTGGAAGGAAAATTAGACAACAATGTTTGTAAAGCATTGTAAAACAGTATTTTGAGTGCCAAAGCACAGAACAAAAGTTTCTTATTCAAAATACTCCAAACACTGAGCAATAGTTTTTTTTAGTGTTTTACCTATTACAACAACAATAATAACAGGTATGTATAAGAATTTACGTCAAGAGTTACTGCTCTAAAGTACAAGTTTATGTAACATAGCATGACTGATGACCAGGCAATTGCCTCAAATAGACCAGCATATTGTCATTAGAAATGGTTCTTTTAAGCAAAACCTTTAGGTGAATCAAATATTTAAAAGCCAGATCCACAAAAGGTGACAACACTATAAATGGTTGTTCCAGCCATAAAACACAGCACATATCGATGGGACAGGACTGCAGAAGTGGTAAAAATCCATCTCCTTTGCTTATAGCACTGCCAATAACAGACATCAAGATTGTTCTCCTGTTTTACAGGGACAATATAAAAAAAATATATCCCTGAAAATCAAAAGACTGTGAAGTGTCTTTAGATTGTCTGTGAAATGTCTGAAATGTTCAAGACTTTACAAAATTTTAACATACCAAAGAATGGCAATTTCTTTCATTCTTTATCTTGTATTTGTAGCATGTTTCTCCACATTTTAGTGAAATATCGAAAAATGCAGTGACATAAGTTTTCACTAAAAAGTTTATATAAAATAAAATGCTGTTAAAACAAATACAAGTCAGGAAGATGTTCATATTCTCTCTGACAATTATATTGGTTTAATCTAGGAAATCATTTGGGTGGTAGAGTAATTAGAACTCGAGGCAGATTTTAGTTTACACTTAACTGCTATGACTGAAATGTCATGAGTGAGTGCCTCAGCAAGGGTGTAGCAGGAGCTCCCAGAAAAATAGAAAAAAAAATTCAAAGGGAAAGCTACAAAACAACTTTAATTAATTAAAAGCTTCTTTCTTCATCTTTGATTACCCCCAGTGCTTCTTGGTGAGAATTGAATAGACAAACAAAAAATAGTTTATATTATTGGATGAGTCTATCCATGCATCCTATACAAAGAATGGGCACTCAAATCAGCACAGGAAGCAACTTTTTCCCTTAAAATCTCTTGGGATAACATTATTCCTTGGATTTTTTTTTTAAATCCAAAGAGCCAAAGTATCTGCTTACCAAAATTCAGATTCAAAAGAATCCTCCTCTTCCTCCTCTTCCTCTTCCTCTTCCTCCTACTCCTCTCCACCCATTGATGGATTGCCCATGCTGTTTTTAATGTACTACATGGCCGCCTCCCAATTGCATTACTTATTAGGACCTGAATTTCATAATTATAACAATGGCAGACACTGGTCATGGTAAGCATAGCTTAAGATGTTTTAAAAAGCTCAGAAGCTTCTTGATCAAATACAACAACCCTACATGTTGTTTAGCTTTACTATTACAATCATGACTGAACAAACTCTTAAATACAGCAATACAATTACTGCTTTGTAAAACGAAACCAAAAGGTAAAGAATGTATAGAAGAAATGTCACATTTGAGTTGCCAAACAAATTAGTGCAAAAGAGACAAAAATCTAGAAGTCACGCTACTTCCCTCTGGACTCTCATATCCCACTTTTAACCAATCTTCACATATTTTAACTCTACCTTCTAAATTTTCCTCAAGAATTCCATATTGGTGTTATCTTTCACCTGGATTACTACTATCAGAACTTCTTCATTGCAAATTCCAATCCCATTCTTTTCCAGTTAATTCTCCTCCTTACCACTAGATGGTTCTTCTTCAAGGGGAAATTCAGTCATGCTCTTTCTCAAATTATTTAGTCACCAACCCTGATATTATACAAAGACCTTTGACCTCTCCAGACTCTCACTTTTCTCACTCCTAATGATCTGCTAGGTTTCTCCCTGTCTCACATGGGTGCTATGTCTGAAATGCCCTTTCCAGCATTCCTAGATCTACTAACCTCCTCCATTGTATTGGCCTAAGTGTCACTTCCTTGGAAAGACCAAGTCATGTGCTTTGCACATTCTCATCTCCCTCTGAGTCCCTCTACGCTACTTTTGCCAACTGCTCTGTTGTCACTTCTCTGGGTTCTCTTCTCTGTTGACCCTGTTCTTCTGTGAACTTCTTCATCCCTGAGACTTTTTTTTTCCATTTTCTTCTCCTTAGATTTAAACCTAGAGAAACTGTTACTAAATGAATGAACAAATAAACAAATGAATCAAGAAAGAAGTGAGGGGGTGGGTGAGAGTGGAAGAAGAGTGGATGGATATGTTCAATGCACATGCCCAGGTATACAGAATCCCATTAAAATGTACCATGTGTTAACAAAAAAATGCAAACGGATGGGAAAATGGGTTTGGAGCACAAGACACAAAAACTGTCAGAGACACGTTGAAAGAAATAAGAACTTAATACAAACAATGATGCAGTTTTACACACACACACAAATGAATGAATGAATACAAGTAAAACTGCTACAGAATACAATGTAATAGGATCATAGTCATCAAACCTGGACATAAATGTAACTGGGATAATATTTCTAGCATTAGGATAGTTACAATCAGATAGTAAAGTCCTATAAAATCAAAATTTTAGGTTGATAATATATTACCTAGTCATCTTCATATGCACATTGATTCACATTCAATTTCTGTATGGCCTAAAAGTAAACATACCTTCTGGATTCAATCACTCTTATGATAAGCATATGAAAAGACTAGAGACCAAAAAGCAGGATAGACACACACATACTTCCACACCACTTCAGTCCTTACTCTTGATCCTTCCAGCTGCTTGACTTGAAATCACTGAGTGCCTCTAAAGCTGTTCTATTTATATTCTCTTATTTACTTACCTTTTTTTTCTTTTTTTTTTACTTAATGGTGCCGTAGATTATATGCAGGGCTTCACATATGCTAAGCAGGTATTTTACTACTGAGCTATATTACCAGTTTCTAAAATATTCTCTAATTCTATCCTTCAATTAATTTGAGGATTCCTATCAGAAACACTCCATTTATGTAGGATGTGTCAAAATGCATTCCACTGTCATGTATTACTAATTAGATCAAATTTAAAAAGACAAAAGAAATTTTCATTCTTTCATATATTATAATCATTTTTATTTTTGTTAAAGATTATAGTTTCAAATAAGCTGTAGTTTTTATATATTGAATAATTCTATGTGTCCATGATATATTAATTGATGACAAACTTCTAATACATGAGAGAAACTGATCCTTTTAAAACTTGATTATATATGATTATATATGAAGTAATATTTCAGACCAGTGGTCAGCAAACCTCAGGTCCTCGAGTGCCTGCAGGGTGAATGAGTCTGACTGAAACATAACTGCAATCACGTGTTTATGGATCATCTATTCTGCTTGCATGCTTCAACAATAGTCTGAGTAGTTGTGTAAAGGACATATGGCTTACAAAGCATGAAGTATTTACCATCTGTCCCTCGCAGAATAAGTTTGCTGAACCTGCCCACTAAAGCACAAAAATAATTCTATGAAGTGGGTGCTAGAAATATCCTTATTTTAGGAAAAATACACTGTGGCACCAAGAGGTCAAGTAATTTGCCCAATATCACAGTTAGCAAGTGGCAGAACAGGGACAAAGGCACACTGGTTGCAAGCTACGTCTTAATCTTCACCTGTCAAGCTAACTTAGTACAAAGGAACTACTCTGGTTTGAATGTGTTCCCCAAGTTCATGTGTTGGAAACCTGATTCCCAATGAGGCAGTGTTGAGAGGTGTAGCCTAATGGGAGGTGTTTGGGACATGAGGACACTGCATTCTTGATTCCTTACAAAAGGATGAACTTGTTTCCCTCTTTCTCTCTCTGACCTCTCTTTGCTCTTTCACCATGGGCTGATACAGCAAAAAGGCCTTGCCAGATGCCAGCTCCTCAATTTGGGACTTCCCCGTCTCCAGAACTGTGAGCCATTAAATTTCTGGTTATTATGAATTGCAGAGTCTATGGTTTTCTGTTATAGCAACACAAGTGAACCAAGACAAGAACCGAGCAAAGAATGCTTTTCAAAAACCCCTTCATGTGCATCCTCTTTCATTCTGAAGCCATCCCTTACTGGAACACAGCTATGTGAAGAACTAAACCAGATGTGAAAAGCACCACAGAGAAATATTCCTAGCTGCCCTTCCAGGAGGCTAATGGGCTCATTTGATAATCCTGGTACAGAAGTACTGGTTTGAAGTTTCTTTCTAGTTTTAAATTCTATAGCATAGATTTATATACATCCAGGAAAATCACATTTGTTATTATCTTAAAGAAGGGTTACAAAATTATTGAAAAAGATCAGAGTTCTCTCTTGAAAAGTCAGTAGCTCCCTATGGCTACAT
Source organism: Sciurus carolinensis (assembly GCF_902686445.1). Lineage (NCBI taxonomy): Eukaryota > Metazoa > Chordata > Mammalia > Rodentia > Sciuridae > Sciurus > Sciurus carolinensis. The sequence goes on from NC_062218.1 coordinate 109,835,653, forward strand.
CTTTGCTTTGATTAGCTCAAAAATCTAATGAAAGTTACCTGACCCACACAAATGACAATGAATGGAATATTATCACAGATGTATTTATTTATTCATTAATATTTGTTGAGTGCTCACTATGTGCTAGTCATTTTCTTGGGTACTGGGAATATAGCACTGAACAAAACTGATAAGAATTCCTGCTTAGTCATCCTAAAGTTTCATTTAAACTACAACCTAAATTAGCTGTGAATAAAAACCCTGACCTGATTTTAAGAAAAATTATAGTGAATGTGTACTTATCTCTTTCAAAACAAAGAGAATAAAAGTTTTATCATTCATGCTATTAAACTATAAGATTCCTTCCAATAGATATCACTTTCGTTCTGGCTTTATATGTTGCCATTTACTAGATTTTTCCTTGGCAATTTTTACAGATGTTCTTAAAATACTAATATTTAATCTGTTCCTTCTTTCATGTAAAAGTTATAAGTTGGGGGGGGATGACATAATCTATGAAAGTGGATTCAGTAGCCAGCACACTGACTAGAGAGTTAAACACACAGTAGAGAAAGCACGGGGCCTGCAGTGTGGGAAAGGCAGAGCTCAGGGCAGTCCTCCTTGCTCACATACACATGGATTCATTTACTCATGTTCTGAAATGGGAGAGGCCAATACTGTCTATCACCAATTACAGGAAATGCTTACCCTTGTCTGATTATTGAATAGCATTCATAAGTAGGTCTGCTACTGAAAAGTCAATTTGAATGATAGGTAGGAAAAAAATAGTGATGAGCTCTGAGATAAATGATCAACATGTGCCTTTTATCAATAACATTTTTATCCTGTATATTCACCTTCAGAGTGATTAAATAGGATTAAAAGAACCTAAGAGATCTGGATATACTTACATATAAAATGGATCTAGTGCTATTATCCCAAATCAGGAAACAATATGTCATTTTAAGAATAATACATTTCTCTCTGCAAGGAAAATAACCTGTTTTTAACCCTGAGTCCAAATGCCATTTTGAAGAAAATGTCACCTTATGTCTATAAGTGTTCTATAAATTAATTTTATGGCATGTCTCGGTTCACTAAACAAACATATACAGAGATTATTTAAGCTATCTAAATTTTTTTACTGCTTACAGATATCATGGAACAATGGAAGCACATAAAGATTTTGAGAATGATCTGAAACAGGCAGTCATAACATCTTCACTTGATGTTAAATCAAAAGAAATTATTTAAGAGTCTCAACTGCTATTAAAAGAGTTAGGAAATCTTTCTACATATTTAGCACCAATAAAAAGAAATGGTACAATCTATAAAGAACTCAAAAAACTCTACACCAAGAATACAAATAATCCAATCAACAAATGGGCTAAGGAAATGAACAGACACTTCACAGAAGAAGATGTACAAGCAATCAACAGATATATGAAAAAATGTTCAAAATCTCTAGTAATAAGAGAAATGCAAATCAAAACTACACTAAGATTCTATCTCACCCCAATTAGAATGGCGATTATCAAGAACACAAGCAACAATAGGTGTTGGCAAGGATGTGGGGAAAAAGGTACACTCATACATTGCTGGTGGGGCTGCAAATAAGTGCAGCCACTCTGGAAAGCAGAAAGAAGATTCCTCAGAAAGCTTGGAATGGAACCACCATTTGACCCAGCTATCCCACTCCTTGGCCTATACCCAAAGGACTTAAAATCAGCATACTACAGAGATACAGCCACATCAATGTTCATTGCTGCTCAATTCACCATAGCCAGATTGTGGAACCAACCTAGATGCCCTTCAGTTGATGAATGGATAAAGAAACTGTGGCCTATATATACAATGGAATATTACTCCGCCATGAAGAATGATAAAATTATGGCATTTACAGGCAAATGGATGAAATTGGAGAATATCATGCTAAGTGAGGTAAGCCAATCTCAAAAAACTAAAGGACGAATGATCTCACTGTTAAGCGGATGAGGACATATAATGGGGGGTGGGAGGGGTTAGCACTAGGTTTAGGGTTAGGTTTAGGGTTAGGGATAAGGAGGGTGGTAAGAATGGAGGAAGGAAGGACTGTATGGAGGGAAAAGAGGGGTGGGAGAGGTGGGGGGAAGGGAAAAAATAACAGAATGAATCAAACAACATTACCCTATGTAAATTTATGATTACACAAATGGTATGCCTTGACTCCATGTACAAATAGAGAAACAACATGTATCCCATTTGTTTACAATAAAAAAAAAAAAAGAAAAGGTCCAAATGGAAGATGGTTTTTCTAAAGGCATCAATTTTTTCTACTGGTCAGTTACTATTAATAAAGCATATACTCTAACAATACATAATACACCATTTTCTGCATATGAACAAAATGGGAAAATAAGCTATGGAACAGTAACAAATATCTAATACCTCTGTATACGATCATAACCATGAGAAGTCATTTTTAAAATATATGAGTAATTTAAATCTATGCTAGAAACCCAGTATATTTTAATTAGGAAATAACTCTCCAAAATATGGTTATAAAGGAGTTAATATCATGAATTAAGAAACATTACCTATTATTAAATACACAGAATCTGTCCTAAAATCCAATTAGCTTAACAGAATCCGTTATAATACAAACATTTGCCATTCACTTCATATAAGAACAACATCTGGTATTCTCTACTACACTAACTGGGATGTGTGTTTGAAGCAAATGTTATATTGTGAGTTTCCTCTAATTTTCCAAAAAGCTTTACCAGGAACATAGTGTTGAATTCCCTACCTATCACCCAAAGATTTTTAATAACAGATGAATAAACATAATTCTTAGAATCCAAAATATTGGATTCTAGGGACTGATGAAATTAAGTATCAAGGTCTAATACAAATACTATTTTTTTCAAAAGTGTATACCTTTAATAAAATCAAATTTTTAGCAATTCAAATAATTATAAAATAAACAAAAATATTTAAATGTTATGATTTTACAATGAAATTAGTTTCCCAAGTATGTTTAATCTGTTTTTAATCAAAGGAAATTCATTCAGAAGAAAATGTTTTGGAAATATAAAAAATGGTAATAAACTAATCATGCTCATATTTTAAAATCAGTAATCTATTAGAAGATGAAAGATATTCAAACAAGGTGTGAGTCCTTGATTAGTAGTAATCTTAAGAGTGGAGGCTATGGTGACTGTCTAGTTAATCATCAGACAGACAAAGCTCCGTGTTTACTACACTTGAATTTTTTACTAAAATGCATCAGGATGTTTTGCTTAATATTCAGGAAACTATAATGATCATAATTGAATTGCTACGATGAATGAGGGCTTGGTGATAATTTAGAGGAATAATTCTGAACATAATTACCATTCTACCTTAGGAAGAGTTGTTTGGGCTGAATTCATTTCCTGGAACTGGGTCATGCGCTTCTCTGACACACTGTTCACCTCACATTTAATGCATACTTCAATAATAAAATAAATAAACTATGACTGAAATGAATGTGCATGTGCCCGAGCATCCTAAAGGCAGTTTGCACAGTTTTATCATTAACATCTACCCCACCCTTGTATAGTTGATATTCAGTAAACCTGTGGAACGGAATCATCCATGACCTATATCAGAGAAAAATGAAAAGGAAAAGCCCCCTTTCCTTAATTTCCTCTGAGATCAAAGAATACTTAAGCTTAACATAAGGGCATAAAGTAGAATAAAACAACAGAAATACTTCAAAAGTGGAGCAAATTAGAAATTTAATGAATCATAATAAGTAACACTGCATTGCCTATATTTATAAGCAAGAGACAAAAATGACTCTAAGAGGACAAAAATGCTAAGTTAAAAAATTAAGAAGATGTGATCACACTGTCTCCATGGCTATAATTTTTAAAGAAATACAATTTACCACAGTACTAAAAAACCCAAATGAGACACCAATGTCTAGTGATTTAATCTTTTCATTCCAGGAACATTTATTAGGATAATACAAAAAAACAGTTGAGACAAAAGTAAAACTTAAAAACACACAAAAGGTGAATTTTACTATATATATATTTTTGGGGCAGTGGCATCCTGGAGATTGAACCCAGATTGTATGCAGTCAAGTACTCCACAACTGAGCTACATCCCTGGCCTCCTTTATTCTATGTAGAGACAGGGTCTCAGTAGGTTGCTCAGACTGAACTCAAACATGCGATCCCCCTGCCTTCGAGTCCTGAATAGCACAAAAGTGCTACATGGCACCTAGTTTTTATTATATCACTTTATTTATTTATTTTGGGGTGCTGGGGATCGAACCCAGGGCCTTGTGCTTGCAAGGCAAGCACTCTACCAACTGAGCTATCTCCCCAGCCCCTTTATTTTTTTTTACATGGTGGACATATTACATAGTCATTTTCAAAGTATACCTTATGAGTTCAATTTCTATCTAAAATGGAAAACATTATGCTTCAGTATAACAATGGAAAGATACAAACTATTTAGCATACTGAAAAAAAAGAATAAAATTTGAATCTCAATCAGAAAATTCTAATTGACTCTACCCATAAATAAAAGCCACCATATATTGACCATTTCTTATATGACAGGTGCTACCTTAAGCCCTTTATTCACATTGATTCAAGTAATTCTTAAAACTCTATTCTGAAGTAGCTATTATTTTAGCCTTTTAGAAAACATAGTTAACAGGTGAAATAAACTACATTTTTAAATTAGTCACTAAAAGTGTATACACTCTGATCGAGTTTAACTCTACCAATGTTTATACAACTTGCTATGAATGCTGCTTCTGGCAGTTTTCTTAAACTAATGTTAAGTCGAGAAATGAAATGTTTCATTCATATTTAAATTTGATGATAGATCTGAAATACATTGGGAAGGTCAAATGGAAGTTCTTGGAAAACAGAATAATTTTTCTTTATCTTTTCATTTAAAAATACTTCTAAGTTATTGGAAAGAAAACTACAGAATCGAGATAACAACCCAAAAAACAAATTGTGATCAAATTATATAACTGCTCTTAATATATTATTCCACTTTCGACAAAGGCAGGTAAAAGGATCGTAATGTGTCCAAATGCACATGTTGTTAGATGGGTAACAAATACACTGATACTCCTATGTTTAAAAACATTTTGTGATTATAGGGAAAATCAAGGCAAGCATTTCAGAGCAGAGTTCATTGATGGACTGTTTTTATGTCAGAAGAAAACAGTCAATTACAGAATGATGTGAGAAGAAACCCTGCAGAGTGAATTCTTTCCACAAAAATGCATAATGCATTACAAATAATCTAATGGTGTCAAACACATCAGTAGAATTAAAAATATACATGGCATTCAAATCTTATTAAAAGGCAAATCTTATTAAAAGAGATCATTATCTCTTACAAACACAAAATCCTTGAAGCAATATTAACAAACAGAATTACATGACACAAACAAGTGGGATTTGCAGGTATGCAAAGCTGATTCAACATTCAAAATCAATTATTGAAGTTGATCATATCAACAGGCTAAAGAAAAATCACAGTATCATATTTAGAGATAGGGTACAACCATTTGACAAAATCTAACCTCCATTCATGATAAAAACTCTCAGTAAAATAGAAAAAGATGGAAACTTCTTCAACTTGTTAAAGAGTATCTATGAAAAAAAAATCCATACATCAACCATTGTACTTAATGTAAGAAGCAACCAAGATGTCTTTCATTAAGTGAATGAATAAGTAAAGTGTGTTATATCCCAACAATGGACTATAAGTCATCATTTAAAAACTGAGCTATTCAGCCATGAAAAGAGAGAGTGGAACCCTAAATACATATTTCTAATTGCAAGAGGTCAATCTGAAAATGTTATGTACTCTATGATTCCAGCTATATGACATTCTGGCAAAGGAAAAGCTAGGCAAATAGTGAAAGAAGAGCAGTTTTCAGGGAATGGTGAATGAAGGATAAATACGCATTGCACAGAGGACTTTTAGAGCAGTGAAAATACTTTAAGGTACAAAATGAGGGATGTATGTCACTATACATTTGTCTAAACTCACAGCATGTATATCACCAAGAGTGAAGTCTAGGATAAACTAGGGACTTTGTGTGGATTGGATGATATTATCTGTCAATGGAGGTGTATTAATTATAACAAATGCACCTTCTGGGCTGTGGTACTGACACCATGGAGATTATGCATGCATGGGGTAGGAGCAGAGGGGGCATCTAGTACTTTCCTCTGAATTCTGCTGTGAACATAAGACTGCTCTAAAACAATAAAGTCTTAATAAAAAAGAAAGGCAAACCAGAATCTCATTTTAATTTAACAACTTCTTATGAACTGAAAAGTATACTCCATGATAGCATATAGCAAAAGTATATAGTATGTTATCTAAGTATTAAATTACTTTTTAAACTCCACTTATTATTTTAACTTTGTAATATAATATTCTCATCTCCATTACTTTTTTATTTATACTGCTTATAGGTAAAGCAGTATCATTTTTTTTTGAATGATAGTATACAGCTAAAGGACATTTCTCTGACCTTGTAGATAACTAAATAAATATATAAGTAAATAATTCCAATTTTAGTCAGAAAGTTAACCATAATTTCAAGCTTAAAAATAAATTATCAAATACATTTAGTGCTTTTTGTTTTCCCAGGAAATTAAAATATTTTGTATATTTAGATAAACTAAAATAATAGGTACTCACTACAGAAAATTTATAAAAGCCTAAACGAAAAAAGACCAATTACTCATTGCATGATTATCTGTACACAGAAATGCATAAAGTGGAAACCCTTGATCCCAAGAAACATAATTTATTTTTAATATCTTCAGAAATGAGTATAATCTCTAAGAGGCAGAGGATCCTCAAATGTTTGTTAAATTGCACATGGTCAGAGTATTTAAAAGTTATGAATTACATATATCTATATATCTCCTAAAGTCTGGGTGTGCACATTCGTAAAGATATATATTTGTATGTATCTAACTTAAGAAAAAGATTAAGTTATTTTAAAAAACAGCATAATTTTCATTGGCAAAGCACCATATATTAAATAATTAAGATACCAGTAAAATGAATCTTTTTATTGGGTAGTAGTATAAGTTAAAACTGTTTCAAGATCAAAGACATGCCATTAATATTACTTAAAATATGTCACTGGAAGCGGAACCACAGCAATCTTTTTTTCAAAAGCAAAATACTGTGCTGAAAACCAACAAAATAATGAGAAAACATCCAAGTTTAAAACTAAAAGAATATCTAAAAGTAAGGGACTTTAAGGATTAATTCACAGCACTGTAAGCTCCTGTGTTAGTAATTAACACATGTATTTTCTAGAAAGGCAGGACACTGTTAGAAATGGAAAACAGCCCCACTGGAGACTGGGAAAAGAAAAAGACAGATGAGACTAAGTGAAGGTGAATTTCAGATGGAATTCTTTCTGTCCTTCCTTGTTAAACTCCTCATTTAGATACCCGTGTCTGGTTTATTTTCTTTTCTCTTGAAGTAAATTCTTTATTTTGTTTTTTTCACTTATTATAATAAGTCATACTGAGCAAGTCAAATGATTTGATAGTTCTACATGTGCTTAAAAATTTACTTCAAATTAAAATCAGAATTCTAATAATCGCAACATTAATCTTTTAATAGATTTATATTCATGGTAAGACTTGATATCTTTCGATTTTTTTTTTTATTATTTTCCCTCAAAGTAAAAGATAACTTACTCTTGGGAAATAATTACCGCTGAGATGGGTATACCAGGTTAAATGCTACTGCATTCCTTCTAAATACATCTCAATGAATTGCAAGCATTTGTTCCTTATTGTCTACCTATGATGTTAAAACTATCTTACAGATGACCTAAACCAGATTAGGGTGGTGTTAGGTAAATGTATATTCAACTCATTTAATGCAGAGGTATTATGTGTCCAAAAGACTGCTTTGTTTTGATCTGTCCCAGTGGTGAACAGCAAAGATTCACAAGGGCATAGTTAATCCCAAGTAATCCCATAGTTAATCCCATATAAAGCATTGTCCTCAAAAGCTTGCTTTAACTTTATCACTTTGTGGCTAATCAGTAATTAAAAGTGTAAACTATCCTTGGAATACCTATCTTTGGATTCATTTTGTTCCTGGGGACTAGTGTGGTACAATGAAGAGCTTGTAACCTGTGAGGCATAGAGACCCAGATTTGGAATGCCACCATGCCATTTTCTACAAGACCTTCGGAACACATCATCATGACTAACATTACTTCTCTACACTGTATTTTATCCTGAAATGTTCCAATATAAATTATCAATTTAAATCTTTTCTACAGAAAAACACAAAGGACACTCTATAGTCACCTGATATCAGCAGCTATGAGTTTTTCTCTCTCTACTGTGCTACCTACCCTAATATCCAGTTACCAGAAAATGTGCTCAGATTTATGCTTCTGGAACTCATTCTGTGCACCAACCCTCGCCAGTGTGAAATGAAGCTCCTCCGGAAATAAGCAGTGCACCAACTACCTACCCACACTTGACAGCTCTGAGGAACCAAAAGTACACAGGGGTCTATGCTTTTTATCCTCAACCATGGTATTTTATTTCATCAGAGGCAATTGAAAGGATTCTGGTATTTTACAATCCTAGGTCAAAGATTAGTTAGTAACTATATCAGAGGTACTGGAAGGTAAGGGCGAGCATAAACACATTTTAAATATTTCAGTTGGAATTACTGTTCTTCTGACAGGTACAACTCATATCATCAAGCCAGGATCAGTCCATGTAAGAGCCAGTTAGCTTCCCTTTCCTATGGTGATAATTTACACATCCAGACCAGCACATTCCATTCCTTGTGCATGATTCACAAGCAGGACCACGCAGGAGTGAAACTAGCTCAGTGTAATGGGCCTGAACTGTTCAAAGGCATCCTTTCCAACTAAGGGCTACTGGAAAGAAGCTCTTTGCTAGAAAATCCCATTTGCCCCAAAATAGATTGGAAGAAAGTCTAAATTTCATATTAAGTTATGTGAGATGATAAGCTATTTTTCTACAATTATAGGAAGTTTAGGGTTGGTCAATCTATTAAGAATGCAGGACAGATAGAAATTCGTCAGACAGATAAAATAAGAGCATTCCAGACCAAGAAATGTCATGGTATTGTGAAACAGAATGTCACTGTAGGAAAAAAAAAAATACCACAAGTATGTGGGGTTTTATTTAGAGTGGGATAAATTTTACTGAGAAAGTAAGCAGGAGCATATTTTGCTATAGAATCTGGTTTTGGTCAAGACAGTGAAGAATTTTAAGTATAAAAGTGCCTTATGCAGAATGAAGTGTTTTAAAGAGATTGCTTCGGAAGCAATCACTTGGAGAGGGGATGGCCTGTGAGGATACAGCTCATCATTCCTTCTAGGAGACATAATGAGGCCTCTAATCAAGGAATTGCCAAAAAAATTTGAGGAAGGGGAATTTTACAAAATGACAATAGAGTATCAAAATTTCCAAGAGAAATCACTAACAACAGTAGGTATTAGAAAGAAACTCTCTCTCTCTCTCTCCATATATATATATATATATATACATATATATATATGTATACACACACACACACACACACACACACACACATAAAAATATATATATTCATGATCATTTTGAAATCCTGGAGAAACCGAATTGCACTTGAAATTATCTAGAATAATTCAGCAGCAATTTAAACAGGAACACTTTACATTCATTAGGATAGGAATGAGAGTTTTATATGCAGAAAATAGCTAGTCATACAGGAATATAATTCAAAGACAAAAATAAGCAAAATTTGCTCAGTTTACTTGAATATGCAATTAGAAGTAGCTAAGTTTGGACTATGTATGGAATTCTAGATTTTCTAAAATTCTTGATAAAGCGTGTAATTAAAATAAATAAAACAGGACTGAGTTCTTTTCAGAAAGCCTGTAATCTGGCAGTGAATAATGTGATACATCAACCACCACGGCTGATGGGACTAAATTCCTGATAAGGCATGATCAGTGTAGACAGAGTGCATGACATAGCATTCCCTAAACACCTCAGCTAGAACACAACTGACAAGACAGGCATCAAAAAGGTTGGAGAAGCCAGCAGCGTCACATGAGAGAGCGCCAACCGCAGTGTGAGAGCAACAGAAAAGCATGAGACTCCTCATGGGATGAGAAAGCAGGAGTGGGCGGCACAGGACCTGGTCAGTGGGCTACAGACCATGTGAGAAGGAAAAGGGCAGAGCAGGCAAAATAGGCCTAAGGAACAGAGATGAGAGCCATGAGGAGGAACAAGGTGCAAAACTGAGACACAGGCATCTGAGGACAGAGAGCACTGAGGATGGCGAAGTGTGAGAACTGGGCTTTCAAGGACGAGCAAGGAGCAGGGCTTTCTTGCTCATTTCTCACTTGTTACAGGTCTGGTTCTGAGAGCCTCGTGGGTGGGTGGAGGAGAGCAGGATATTTCCCCCACATCATCCAGACGCACAGACACACACATAGGGCAGAGAGAAGGCCAGGAGCTGCTTTCATGACTCAGATAAGTCGGATGAGGGCTTCTGAAACAGACATTAAGAGTTTACTTAGGTACAAAGGGTTACTACTATCAAGAATTTTTAGGTTATACAACACCACAAGGATGCTTCCTGCTATACCTGCAGGCTGAAGAGACTAACCTGGGCTTTTTCTACATATTCTTAAACATTAAAAATGGAAATCCAAAAAGGAAGCCTTCCAGGGAAGGGGATCCAGGGTCTTTAGGTCATTTCCTTCTCATTCTTGTGAGTTTTGTTTTGTTTTGTTTTTTTGTTTTTTTTTTTTTCATCCTTTTTTCTTTCTGGAACCCTGATGCCTGTTGAGACATGGAGATTTTTTAGGAGGTTTTCATCTAGTTATGACTTGACCTTTCAATAAATTCTTAACAGAAATAAAAAAAAAACATTGTTGTGGTTTTCACATAGGTAATTTGTGCTAAAATACAGAGAAAACCATGAGCATAGGAGCACTTCTCCTTTATAGAAAAGGTCTAGTGAAGGAATTTAATCCAATTCACTCTTGCTGAGCAATGGATGGCAAAAGGCTACCCCATGTGGGAGGCAAGATCACAGGTGAACACTAATAACCTCAGTCCTCAGGGACACCTCCTGCCACCCCACCTACCACAGGGTATTGGAGGCAATATCTAAATCTCAGTACTAGATTAAGTAAAGGAAATATTATTCTATGTCATAAATATTGTATATGGATTTTGTTATAAAAAAGACTAAAAAAAAGATGAAAATATATGTATATAAGTTTGCAGACTGTACTCTGGCAGTGAGTTATTAAGGGAAATTAGACACATTTAAGCTTTATTATCTAGTTAAAGGCAAAAACAAAAACAAAGGCATACAGCCCATGCTGACACTGTCAGAAAGACAATTAGGCTAAATGGAACAAGATGAGAGTCCACATGTTGGTAGTGATGATGTTATATGCACATTTTATGTTCAATTAAGCTTTTAATGGATTGCAACATGAGGAGTTCTTTTTTAAGTGGAATCAATTAAGCTTTTGTGGATTTTCAAAATTAAAGTATCAAACCAAATATAAGTGCAAATTATATCACTGTAGAGTCTCTGCAAATAAAACTTTTGTGCCCTTGGCTTTCTGTCTCCTATGACTGACAGTGGTAATAAGCAGGTTATTTCTGCTTAGGATTTCTTCCTTATTCTCACAAGCAAAATTTCTCCATACTGAAACAGTCTGATGAATTAGTTTTAGTGGAATGATGTCTCAAATTGAAAGAAGTTAAATAACTATAGCTAATAGTCCCTAGAAATTACAAATCTTCACCTAGTAATTGGGTTTATTAATGAAAACATATAAGCATAAATACCAGGTTTGTATACAACCCCAGTTGGGTGTTGTAAGAACAACAACAAAAAAGTAATGTATGACATGATTTCCTGATCATCAGATGTTTTCAGACTTTTTGAAAATACAGTCACACTGAGGATAGAGATAAATGACCATGCAAAGGATTAGGGAACAAAGAACTGTGAAACAACATGGGCTGAAAGAGTTTCTGGGAAGGGACGATTGATAGGGATGGGCATAGTTGGGAATGCCTTCGCCAGGAAATTTGACTGGAGCCAAACAAGAAATTATGAGGAAGATTTGCCAAAGAAAAAAATTACTCCTAGCAAGAGAACCCTTTGGCCAAACACATTGTCAAGGACCATAAGGGTAAATTGAAGGAATATGGTGTAACATAACTAACCTTTGGGGCTTGAATATTCAGAAAGATAAAAATGGAAATAATCTGGAATGGTTTTCATCTTGGAAACTGATTATGACATATTTCTGATGTTCCTTTAAATAATTTGATTTACTCTGTCAGTAGCAGGCAGCATTGAAGTTCTATGTGTTGAAAATACCAGCTTTAATTCAGTCAAAATTCCAACTTGATTTATAAGGGAAAATTTGTCTCTTTCAATAATTTAGCACACTGTTGATTGAACAAGGCCCAATGAAGCTTGCCCTAAGGAAGAGGCACTTTCAATGTTTTGAAGTAGCTAGAGATGAATAGATGCATAAAGTTTTGTAGGTAGATTCCCAGTAGAATCTAAGCATGTGAAGATATTTACATCCACCAACAATTATCTTGCTTTACATCAATAAGGTCTCAGGGGACAAGACTCATATCTAATTTTCCACCATCCCAAGTTCTCAGTTTAGTGACTAGTCATACACTAAAAATGCTTGTTGACTGACAAATGAGAAATATAGCCTATGTTAGTAATATCTGTGAATATTATAGTAAGTTGCTGAAGCTATTTTCTAGAAGTTATGTGATACAGCTTGAAGTATTTGGAGTCTGAAAATAGATAAACTTGTAAACTTGACTCAGCAACTTTTTAACAAAATGGCTTTAGACTAAGTAACTTCAGACACAATTTCTTTTCTTAAAATAGAGGTAATATTAACTTGCAGAATTGCTATAAAGATAGGTATGTAAGAAATTGCCTACTTTAATGCCTAGTAACAAAAATTTAACCTACAGTACAGAGTATTCTGATGCTAGACTTTTATTACTCAATGCTTGAAGAAAATAGAGCTAAATGAATATTATATAAAAATGAATTTAGGAACCAACCCCTATATTTGTTATTAATAATTTATATCCTTAAAACGGCATCTGAGAAACTGAGGTTGTGGTTCAGTGGTAGAGTGCTTGCCTGGCACATGTGAGATACTGCGTTCAATCCTCAGCACCACATAAAAATAAATAAGTAAAATAAAGGTGCTGTGTCCATTTACGACTAAAAAAAATTTTTAAAACAACAGTATGTCTTAAGACAACTCACTCTATTTTGACTTGAGTATATTGAATATCTTTCGCTATAAAATAATGCCAACTCTGAAATTCATAGTCCCCACATTATTATTAAAATTAATACTTTTCTCAGGGTGTTGCGCCCAGAGGTCTTTTCTTGGGGCGCGGCAGCTGGGGCTGTCCACGATCCTGCAGACATCTGGAGGTCATGTCCCTGGATGTGGCTGCTCTCTACACTGCTGACACCACCTCTGCTGCCAACACTAATGCCTCCAATGCTTCTGCCATTCCCTGGAGGTCACCTGAAGGTCTTCTCTCTGAGTGCGGCCGCTGCCACTGACCCCACACCTGTTGCCAAATCACCGATGCAGCTACCACTGAAGCACTGCCCGCTGCCACCGAACCCCACCAGTACCACTTCCACCACCACCCAGAGGTCCACTGTCAGGGAGACTCTAGGTTTGGTTGCACATGGCCACACTCATATTGAGACACTGGCCAGGGCCTGGAGGGTTGAGATGCCAGCAGGTTTGCTGCCACCACCATCTTGATGCACAGCCGCCCCTGTCTGGGGATGCTGGTCAGGACCTGGAGGTTCAGTGTCAAGGTACCTGCAGGTTTGGCTGCACCCGGGGTCTTCCTCCTGAGAGTGCTGGTGGCTGCCATGTAGTTACTGTTTCTCAGGATTTCTCATCCCTGGTTGTCTCTTTTCAAATTCCAGTGACACTGAGATCTTGGAACTGCAAACTGGCCAAACTCAGGATATCTTAAGGTCAGATCGGTGGGATAGTGACTGGGTCTGCCATGGCTGGTAAGGGCCAGGCAATCCCATGAGAAGTCGAAGACAGGGCTGAGAAAGTTTTGAATGCCAACAGAGACAGTTCTTCAATTTTCCATTGAAATTTATTTTATTTTTTTCTTCTCTATCATCTCTCTCCACCATATTTGGAGCAAGGTATTTTTCATGTATCAGTTTGCTCAGGATTGCGATATATGCATGGTGTTTTGTGCTTCTGTTGTATATTCTTATATGTTTAATTTTTTTCTCTTTATATGTATTCTTCCTCTCACTTGTTTGTTTTCCTGGATTTCCTTTCTACCTTTTCTCCACCTAACAGCCAATCTCTGTCGGTTCCTCTTCCACTCTTCCTGTGTATTTTTACTTCTAGGTTCTCTCTTTCTTCCTCATGAACATCACATCCTACACTACTTCTGTTCTCTCTTTGTTTATTTGAAATTGTAAACCCTTTTAACAAATTTCCTGTTTACATTGTAGACAGTGATTGAACTCATCATTTCTTTTTACAGCAAGAAATCAATAGACACCTTGGTGGGAGCTATTAGATTTAAGGGTATAGGTTGTTTACACTGGGTGCCATTGATATTGGTCTTCCTCTTAAGGTGTACTGGAAATCTTCAGGGACAATATAGGTCTACATGTATCTACTGCTTTAGATCCATACAACTAGATGGGAAAACACACAAGCAACATTAAAAAACAAGGAACAAAGTGCCCCAATTAAACCAAGATGCCCCAATAAGAGAATCCACTGACAACACAGTAGAAGAAATGTCCCAGAAGGAGTTTAGAATGCACATAGTTAAACTAATCTTCAAATAAAGGATGATATAAAGAGTGCAATCAAAGAGATATTACAGGAAGTGAAAGATCACTTCAATAAAGAGTTAGAGATTCTGAAAAAAACACAAGCAAAAATCCTCAAAATAAAGGAATCAATAAAGCAAATTATAAATTCAATGGAAAGCATCATCAACAGACTATACCTTTTGGAAGACAGAACCTCAGGTAATGAAGACAAAATATTTAATATTGAAAATAAAGTTGACTATGCAGAGAAGATGGTAAGAATCCATGAACAGAACTTCCAAGAATTATAGGATAACATGAAAAGACCAAATTTAAGAGTTATCAGGATAGATGAAGGAACAGAGAAACAAACCAAATGAATGCACAATCTTTTCCATGACATAATATCAGAAAATTTCCCAAATCTAAAGAATGAAATGGAAAAATCAAATACAAGAGACTTACAGGACCCCAAATGTACAAAATTACAGCAGACACATACTAAGATACATTACAATAAACCTGACTAAAATACAGAATAAGTATAAAATCTTAAAGGCTGTGAGAGGAGAAAAACAAATTACATATATGGGGAAACCAATCTGGATCTCAACCAAGATCCTCAAAGCTAGGAGGTCATGGAACAACATATTTCAAGCTCCGAAAGAAAATGGATGCTAAACAAGAATTTTATATCAAGCAAAATTAGGTTTCAGATTTGAAGATGAAATAAAAACCTTCTATGAGAAACAAAAGTTAAAAGAATTAACAAATAGAAATCCAGCACTATAGAACATTCTCAACAAAATATTCCATGAAGATGAAGTGAAAAAAAAAAAGTGAAAACCAGCAAAGGGAGGAACTACACTAGAGGAATAATCATCAAAGGAGAAACTAAAACAAATTAAAAAGCAGAAATAAACCAAAATGATTGGAATACAAATCATATCTTAATAATAAACTTGAATATTTAAGGCCTAAACTCATCAATCAAAAGACATAGACTGGCAGATTGGATTATAAAACAAGACCCAACAATATGATGTCTCCAAAAGACTCACCTCATAGCCAAAGACATCCATAGACTGAAGGTGAAAGGATGGGAAAAAACCTATCACTTATATGGATTGCGTAAATAGGGAGAGGTTTCCATCCTCATATGCGATAAAGTGTTCTTCAAGCCAAAGTTAATCATAAGGGACAAAGAAGGACACTTCATTCTATTGAAAGGAATTATGCAGCAGCAAGACATAACAATTGTAAACATTTATGCCCCAAACAATGGAGCATCTATATCTATGTACATCATCTCAATTTCAAGAATCAAATAAACCACAACACAATAATACTGAGTGGCTTTAACATACCTCTCTTATTACTGGATAAATCTTCCAAACAAAAACTAAATAAAGAGACTATAGAATTAAATAATAAAATCAATAATTTAGACTAATAGACATATATAGAATATTTTATCCAATAATAAGTAAATACACTTTTTTCTTGGCAGCACATAGATCCTTCTCTAAAATAGACCATATATTACACCACAAAGCAACTCTTAATAAATACAAAAAAATAGAGATAATACCATGCATTCTATAGGATCATGAGACTCAAACTAGAAATCAACTATAAAATAAAAAATAGAAGCTACTCTAAAACATGGAGACTAAATAATACACTATTGAATGACCAATGGATAAAAAAATCAAGAATGAAATAAAAATATACTTAGAGGTTAATGAGAACACCTATACAGCATACAAAAATATCTGGGACACTATGAAGGCAGTACTAAGAGGGAAGTTTATTGCATTGAACTCATTTATTAAAAGAATAAAAAGTCAACAAATAAATGACCTAACATTACATCTCAAAGCCCTAGAAAAAGAACACATCAACACCAAAAACAGTAGAAGACAAGAAATAATAATTAAAATCAGAGCTGAAACCAGTGAAATTGAAACAAAATAAACAATTGAAAAAAATTGACAAAACAAAATCTGGTTCTTTGAAAAAAATCAATAAAATTTATAAACCCCTACCCACACTAACAAAGAGAAAAAAAGAGAAAACCCAAATCACTACAATACATGATGAAAAAGTAAATATCACAACAAATACAACTGAAATACAGAAGATAATTAGAAAATATTTTGAAAAATTATACTTCAATAAAGTGGAAAATATCGAAGACATTTCTAGAGACATATGACCTACCTAAACTGAATCAGGAGGTGATACAAGATTGAAATAGAACAATTTCATGTAATGAAATAAAACACCATTAAAAGCCTAACAATTATGAAAAGCCCAGAACCAGATGATTCTCAGCCAAGTTCTTTAAGATCTTCAAAGAAGAATTAACACCAATACTCCTCAAATTATTCCATGAAGTAGAAAAGGAGGGAACCCTTCCAAACTCATTCTATGAGGTTAATATCACTCTGATACAAAAACCAAAGACACATCAAGGAATGAAAACTTCAGACCAATATCCCTGATGAACATAGATACAAAAATTCTCAATAAAATTCTGGTGAATTGCCTACAAAAACATATTAAAAAGATAGCTCACAACAATCAAGTGGGGTTCATCCCAGGGATACAGGGTTGGTTCAACATATGAATTTCAATAAATTTAATTCATCATATCAATAGGTTTAAAAACAAGAATCAGATGATCATCTCAATGGATGTAGAAAAAGCATTTGACAAAATACAGCACCCCTTCATGTTCAAAACACTAGAAAAACTAGGGATAGTAGGAATATACCTCAACATTTTAAAATCTATATATGCAAAACCCAAGGCCAACAGAATTCTAAATGAAGAAAAATTGAAAGCATTCCCTCTAAAAACTGTAACAAGACAAGGATGCCCTCTTTCATCACTTTTATTCAACATTGTCCTTGAAACTCTAGCCAGAGCAATTAGAAGAAATAAATTAAAAGTATACAAATAGGTAAAGAAGAGCTCAAACTATCCTTATTTGCCAATGCATGATTCAATATCTAAAAGATACACAAAATTCCACCAAAAACATTCTAGAATCAATAAATGAATTTAGCAAAGTAGCAGGAAATAAAATCAATACCCACGAATCAAATGCATTCCTATACATCAGTAATGAATCCTCTGAAAGAGAAATTAAGAAAACTATCCCATTCACAGTAGTCTCAAAAAAAAAAAAATTTGAGAATCAATCTAACAAAAGAGGTGAAAGACCTCTATAATGGAAACTATGGAACACTGAACAAAGAAATTGAAGAAGACCTTAGAAGATGGAAAGACCTCCTATGCTCCTGGATAGGCAGAATTAATATTGCCAAAATGGCCATACTACAAAAAGCATTATACAAATTTAGTGCAATTCCTATTAAAATCCCAGTAACATTTTTCATAGAACCAGAGAAAGCAATCATGAAATTCATTTGAAAAAATAAGAGTCCTAGAATAGCCAAAGGAATTCTTAACAAGAAAATTGAAGCAGGAGGCATCACAATACCAGATGTCAAACTATACTACAGAGCTATAGTAATAAAAATGGCATGGTATTGGCACCAAAACAGGCATGTAGTCCAGTGATTCAGAATAGAAGACACAGAAACAAACCCACATAAATACAGGTATCTCATACTAGATAAAGGTGCCAAAAAACATTCACTGCAGAAAAGATAGCTTATCCAACAAATGGTGCTGGGAAAAATGGAAAGTCACATTTAACAAAATGAAGTTAAACCTTTCCTCTTACCCTGCATGAAACTCAACTCAAAATGGATCAAAGACTTAGGCACTAGAACAAAAGACACTGCGCCTACTAGAAGAAAAAATTAGGCCCAAATCTTCACTATATTGACCTAGGATCTGACTTCCTTAATGAGACTCCAAAGTGCAAGAAGTTGAAGCAAGAATCAATTAATGGGATGGATTCAAACTAAAAGGTTTCTTGTCAGCAAAAGAAACAATCGATAATGTAAATAGAGAGCCTACAGATTGGGAGAAAATCTTTACCACACACACACATCAGATAGAGCAATAATCTCTGGGGTATATAAAAAATTCAAAAAATTTAACACCAAAAAAAAAAAAAAAACCAAATAACCCAATCAATAAATGGGCTAAGGAACCAAACAGACACTTCACAGAAGAAGATAAACAATCAATCAACAAATATATGAAAAAATGTTCAACATCTCTAGCAATTAAAGAAATGCAAATCAAAACTACTCTAAGATTTCATCTTACTCCAATCAGAATGACAATTATCAATACAAGCAGCAATAAATGTTGGCGAGGATGTGGGGAAAAAGGTACACTCATACATTGCTGGTGGGAATGCAAATTGGTGCAACCATTATGGAAAACAGTGTGGACATTTCTCAGAAAACTTGAAATGGAACTCCCATTTGACTCAGCTATCCCACTCCTCGATTTATACTAAAGGACTTAAAATCAGCATACTACAGTGACACATTCACATCACTGTTTATAGCAACTCAACTCACAATAGCTAAACTATGGAACCAACTTAAATGTCCTTCAACAGATGAGTGAATAAAAAAAATGTGGTACATATACACAATGGAATATTACTCAGCCTTAAAAAAGAATGAAATTATGGCATTTGCTAGTAAATGGATGGAGATGGAGAATATCATGCTAAGCAAAATTAGCCAAACCCAACAAAACAAAGGCAAATGTTTTCTTTAATATGCTGATGCTAATTTACAATAGGTGGGAGGCACTAGGGAAGAATAGAATTACTTTAAATTAGGTAGAAGGGAGTAAAGGGAGGGGAAGGGGTATGGAGATAGGAGGGATAGTAGAATGAAATAGACATTATTACCTCATGTACATCTACGACTGCATGACTGATGTGATCCTACAATATGTATAATCAGAAAAATGAGAAATTGTACTCCATTTATGTATGACTTATCAAAATGCATGAATGCATTCCACTGTCTTGTATAACAAATTAGAACAGATAAAAAATAAAAAAATATATATACATACAGTTACTTCCCTGTATTTTAGAGGCAACTGCATTGATATTTCACTATAAAAATTAGAATTGCAAATAGTAACTCACTTTTTTCCTTATGTCGTCACATACTCCATCAGGTTTGAACCTTTACCAAATTCAAAACACAGCATGACTTCTGGTGCCATAGTTTTGCAGCTTACAGTAGTTGATGGCATTATTAATCAAATTATACCCACAAATCATGTGGGTTTTTTTTTTTTTTTTACAAATAGTAGAGAAAGTATGCTCACAGGAGCACAAAGAAAACTATATCTACAATAACAATCAAGTCACATACACAGTGTAAATAAAATACAAGCATCTCAAAAAAGCAATGTGAGCCACAAAATTCTCCAGCCTGATTAGTACAATTCTACTTAAATGGTTTAGACAAGTATAAAATGAATCAAGAGTTTATTCATTCCTCATCAATGAGCAAATGAACATATTATTTCATGTTAGCATGACATTTCTCTCTCTTCAAAGGAATCATAATATCTGTCCATCTGCCCATCCACACACACCTGTAGTCAAACAAAAATAAAATGCTAAGTTCCTATTATATGCCAGGTATTTTGTTAGGTTCTAGTAATGTCAATGTTTATGAGACAATTATTTTCTCTTATCATAAGTTGCTTACAGTCCAGTGGGAAAGACAAACAAGAAATGAGTAAACAGACAAATAAAACAATTAGAAGTTGTGATAAGTCTTAAGAAAGAAGCAAATTAAAGGCTGAAGTGTAGATCACTGTTAAACAGAGTAGAAAGATAAGGGTAGTATAGGAAGACCTCTTTCAGTGGGGACCTAAAGGAAAAGAAAGAGGGGCTTTTCAGACTTCGAATGGGGACTCTTTACAGGCAGAGGGATAGAGTGTACCCTTGGACAGGAAATGTTTTGATGCTGGAGAAACGGAAGTGTATTTATTCAGCAAATAATACATGCATAATACCTCACTAGTCTTTCAATTGAAAAGTTTTCTTTCTTCTATATTTAACAGGAACTGCCCTAATTCATGAATTAAAGTAAAAAATTCTACTCAAACTTATTATTTCTTCCTGACCTTCAACTATTGAAGATATAACATTAAAGAATAACTTACTAAAACAATTCTACCACTAAACCAAAATTAAATTTTCATAATGGTAGAATAGTATATATTTTCTAATTATTTCTTCAAAGAATCTTACAAAAATATTTACATGATACTTTGAAAATACATATTATTTGTGTAAAAAGAATAAATAAATTCTTTAAGAGAAAAGTTTTGGTTGAGGCTTGAGATAAATCAGGAGTAAAGAAAAATAACTGATTTTCACACAGACAGTGTTTAAAATTACTGTGGAGAGCAAGAAAATGTGTTTAGTATGCAATCAGTATTCTTAATGACTTAACTACAATTATCTAATGCTGAGCTGAAGAAAATATTCATCATAAAACATAATCCATTTATTGACATTAAATAATGTTTCATCATTAAACATTAATGAGTAAATCATTATACTACTGATGGACATAATATCATTTATTTTAAATGTAGTAGTATTTATGCTGATTCTAGACATTGTTCCAAATTTGTACCAATTTATTTAAACCTACCTATGCTCTCTTAATTCTGTGTGTATGGGTGTGTTTGTGTGCTCAAGTACCAAGTTTTAAGTATTATTTTATAGGAAAATAGAAAGGAATTTATCAGAAGAGTATCAGTTTACTTTCACTGACCTACATTTACCTATTTTTTGTTATTGGTTCTTTTTAATTATACATGAAGTAGAATCCATTTTGATATAATTATACAAGCATGGAATATATCTTTTTTATGTTTTAATGCAGATTTAGTAATAGTAGTAGTAGTAGTAGTAGTAGTAGTATTTCTACTTCCTCAAAGCAATAAAAAAATTCCAAATTGATCCTAATTCAGAATGGGAATTTCTAGCTAGAAAGGAACATGGCAAGAAGAAACATAGGCAAGATTTAAGAACATGAAACCGCTAAACTCAAGAAACTATAAATACAAAGAAATATTAGAGACATGAAAAAAGTGGTAAGCTATATAAGCTTGTGGAAGGAATTGAAAGCTCTGCAGATTTTTTTTTTCTTAGTTGATTTTTCAGGAGTTTCCAAATTAGTCTTAGTTTCTTAATCTAATTAATGTAATACTTCTCTTCCTTTGGGAAGATAGATAATTGGTTGTTCAGGTCAAGTGAAAACAAATTCTGGGTATTATGTATATTTAGACTAGCCTAAAACTGAACTATCTTAGAGAAGTCACTGGTATTCTGTAAAATTGCAATACTTTCACATGGAATACAATTGACAAAAGGATCTGGCAAAATTTAAGAAGTTAATGAGACAACTGATAAAATTACATTCATAGCATAAGGCTTAACTTTGAGTAAGATATTATTCTAAGGGATATAAAATGTTAAATTATTTAATATTTACAACAATTCCATGTCATAGATACTATTATTCCCATTTTTGCAGAGAGGAATGAGGCACAGTTTACAGAACTTGCCAAACTTCATGCCCAAAAGACCAAAGGCGAAAATGCTTTCTCTGAAAAGCGAATGATGATACATAATGAGGGGGGAGCAGTAGCAGGGGGCAGGCAGAAGAAGAATGGAGGAACTTTGGATTGTGTGGAGGGAAATGGGGCGGGAGGGGTAGGGGAAGGAAAGATAGTAGATTGAGACAGACATCATTACCCTGTGTACATTATGATTACACAATGGTGTGAATCTACATCATGTACAACCATAGAAAGGAAAAGTTGTACCCCATTTGTGTACAATGAATCAAAATGCAGTCTGTAAAAATAAAAAAAAAAGATTTTTGCAAAAAAAAAATTAAAATAGCATAAAAGTATAGAGAAATGGAGTCAATCTCCCCAATATTCAAATCACAACTCCATTTCTTACTACCTGGTAACGAGCACTCTGTGCCATTTCCTCCATATAATGAGGATGACGATTACATTACCTTTCACAGTTTTTATGAAAATGGCAGGAGATTAGTATTAAGCTCTTAGATATTTTCTTACTTAGAATTTTATATATCATAATTAGAATTGGAATATATCTTATTCTAATTAGGACCCCAGTCTTGTGGATGTACACAATGGTAAGATTAAGGGTGGTATATTCATACATGTAAATAGTAAAGATATGAAAGTTGTAAACTGTATATCATTATATAACACTAACTTAACTATCAAGTGATACACATTAATTATAAACATTCTTTATAGATAAAAATCACTTTTGCAAAATTCCAGAAAAACAACTTAAATCATTTTGTGATTAAGAATCACCCAAGAAGTGGGTTAAATGTAGATCCCCAGGTTCCACTTCTGGAGATTTTGACTTGGTTCTAAGTATTGGAGTAGAGCCATGGAATCTGCATTAACAAATATCCCATACTTTTCAGATGCAGGTGGATTATCTGTGGTCTGCCCTTTGGGAAACAACTCCTTTTACAGCTGGGAAAATCTTTAGAAATAATGTTTAAACACACATTGGCCAGTTCGCTGGGTAATTCTGTCACAGAATTCTTGTTGGTTCCCATTTGTTTCTGATCCATCAAAATGTGAGAAATATCTGTCCTTTACAGACACAGCTGCACCACAATTAGTAAGAAACTAGTAAGAAACTGAACACTGTTGGCATCGTCAGTGGAACTGGAAAGTCCTCTACCCTTCTTTTCCCAAGGTAAATGTTGGAGTACCAATTTCCAAGTTCCCTGTCTAAATGACTGAAGGTAGCACAGTGAATGTTATGCTTAATACTTAATGTCAGCTGAATGAATTCATCACGGAAAACATATTCAATATTAGAAATGATACAGATTTTGCACACAAATGTTAGACTTTACAAAGAAGCCAAACAAAAAATAAATAATACATGTTCTCACTTACATGTGGAAGCTAAAAAGTTGATCTCATAGAAGTAGAAAGTAGAATAGTGGTTACAAGAGCCTGGGAAGAGGGTGGGGAAGAAGAATTTAGAGACAGGTTGGTTAACAGGTACAGGATCCAGTTAGATAGGAAAAGTAACTTTTAATGTTCTATAGCACAGGAGGAAAACTATGATTGGCAATTAATTGAATATTTCAAAATAGCTCAGAGGGAAGATTTTGGAGGCTGCTGAGAAAATGATAAATGTTTGAGGTAATGGGTATGCCAATTAAACTACCCTGATCTCATTGTGCATTATGTGTCTGTATTAAAATGTCACATTAGAGCCCATATATATGTACAATTATATGTCAATTAAATTTTAAGAACAAACTATGAAAGGAAGACACCAATCTTGCAAATACATGGACCAATTTCCAAAATGCTTACTATGCAAGTAAAACTAAATATTTAAGCATTCACATAGAATTTATTAATCATTCATTTTGATCTCTTTATATGTGGATTTATCAAAGAATATTATAAGATGTCACTGTAATAGAATTGAAAGTGGAATGTACATTTCTGATTTATATTTAACAAGACACAATTTATGTGCTGAAATCTTAAAAACAGGTGTGAAGCTTGTTTCTTGTGACTTCATACTAAGGAAACATTTCAAGTTACAAAGGATTTTAGAAAAGCATACCATTATGGTTTATGGTGAAGAAAGAGGAATTTAGTTAATAAAAATTGATCTGTAGCTTCTCAGGATTTATTCTTATTACATCATATGTTCTCCTTTGTTGCTACTTCAACCTAGTAGTCATGCAAGCTTAATAAAATGACTTAGCATTAGATTAAATTAAGTGAAAAAATCTAGACATTAATGTTATTTCTAGATGTGCCCTTTAAAACCCCTTACTGTGGCTGATTCCAAACACTTAGGCAAATTAATGGCTGCCAGATGAAGTGCATAATGCTTGCAGACGCAGTCAGGTTTAAGCGTGGTTTGCCTTTGAATGATCCTTTCTATTCACTCACCGTCTTCTGTATAATTAATAGCCACTCTCCCAAATCACATGCCAATTAATGAGATGCAGATACAGGCTTAAAGGTCTGCACTGCAATCCAGTCTTAATGAAAGTCAATATCCTTTTGCCAAGAAAGCCCAGATCACATTTGGCTTTCTCAGATAATTAGTAAAGCTTTTATGGAACCAAATAGTAGCAGTGACTGGTAAATATTAGACCTTTTAAATAAATGTCATATTAGCCAGAAAAAGAACAGTTAGAAGTTACCTTTCAATTTCTACAGAAATAAATATATTTTATTCTCTTTAGGGGACATTTAAAAGAAAGCAAGATGCAAACGTGTATGTACAAAGCTATGATTATATTTGTGTTAGTCAGATTTGTTACCTAAGGAAGGTAGAAGAGATTTGTTTGGGCTTGCTGTTTCAGAGGAGAGAGGAAAGCAGCTCACATCATGGGGGCCAGGAAGCAGAAGGAGAGAAAGGATGGGACCAAAGACATGATACACACTTAAAGGATATGCCCCCAATGACTTACTCCCCTCAACTGGGAGTCACTTCTCAAATTTTCCACACACCTCCCAAAAGCCCAGTCAGTTATGAATTCATCAATGATTATTAACTCATTGGAGAGCAAGCCTTTAACACAGCAGCTTTTGGAGGACATTGAAGATCCAAACATAATGGTATTCCACATAATATTTTTATATCAAGTGGAATCACTTGAAAATAATCTATTCACTTTTCTTAATTCTTCTCAGATCAAATTTTAACTTTTTGGATAGGTACAAAGATTTTAAACTCTTTCCAACCCTATATAAATGTGGGCAAGGCACATGAAACCACAGAGTCTATGAGATTAGTATATTATTTTATTTTACAGATGAGAACATTGAGGTCAGTTAAGTAGTGAAGTTTCATTTTAAACACAAGGACCTTTGATTATGAGTGTTTTTTCCATTACAACTCTGTCACTCTAAATTGGTTATATAAATAGAAGATGGTCAGAATCATTCATTTATTGCCTTCTTAAATTGCTTTAGGCACAAGTAACACTAGACACGTTGAGACCCTACACAAGGAGTCCTTTGACTTTTAAGTATAAAGTTACTTACAGTATCCTCAGTGTAGGAGGGACAACTTGGTCACTGAGAAAGAAAATAAAGTCAGGCATTGGCTCCCTTATTGTTACTTCTTAAGGCCTTTTTTTATCTTCTCTTTTTAGGTCTGAACTAAACCCATTACAAAGCAAATACTAATATTCAAACAGTAAGAGTTTTTCTCTCGGATAGTCACTAGACAAAACAACATTTTTTGGAACCTGAAAAGCACCCATTCAAAAGCACCTTTGTTGAATGTGCAGACTCTATAAACTCCAAACTAATTTTCTAGGAATACCCTGGGAATATCTTAGTTATTGTACCTGCAAACAGTGCTAAGCCAAAAATAAAAGTATTATTTATATATTATTAAAATTTATTATTTTATTAACATCTTATTGTCCAAATGAATGTTTATAACATGAATCGTATATTGTTCCCATGTTCGGCACACAGAAGCTCAGAGAGATAAAGGTTATCTGGTAAACAGGTTGAAGAGCCAGGATGCAAACTTGTGTGGTGCAAAGGTTTTACAAAATGAATCACCTATCTGTTGATCTGTTCACTGATTATTTCAACCTACCAATCATTTACTGAGTTCCAGTTTTCTACAAGACACTGGATTGTTTCCAAGGATAAGTATATTTGGGTACACAGATTAAATAAGAGACATCTTCCTACTTTTGCTTCCACTACACGAACACTCCTTGACAATTCAGTTGCTGTTATTCTCCCATCTGTGGCATTTCTCATATTTTAAAGAGACTGTTTCTCTAATAGCGTACAATACAAATATAGGATGTCACCTGGAATGAAGCATGTTGTCCCAAATATTAGGACAGATCTTTTCATCTTTGCATGAATGTACAGATCTCCCCCAACAGAACATTTCTAGTGGAAAGAAGCCAGAACAGATGGAAAGAAAGGACAGTTACTCAGTCACCTGTTCCTTATCCAATAACTTTGAGAACAAAACTTTAAAACTCTGGTTTTACTAATCAAATGCTTTTCTATGAGCAAATCTATAAGGGGCAAATTGATGAATTAATATTTTGTAATATAAAACAAAAATCTCACAAAGGATGGTGGCGAATGCCTGTAATTCCAGGAGCTCTGGAGGCTGAGGCAGAAAGATAGTGAGTTCAAAGTCAGCCTCAGCAACTTAGCAAGACCCTAAGTAACTCAGCAAGATCTTGTCTCAAAATAAAATATGAAAAATGGGCTGGGGATGTGGTTCCATGGTTAAGTGCATCTGTGTTCAATCTCTGTTACCAAAAAAAAAAAAAATCTCTGGTGACTCAATACGAGAACACCCTATACTTCCTTTCCTCTTACTGAAAGAATAATTACTGAAGAAACTTCTCACAAATGTGGAAAGACAATTATCTTCATCTATTCAATGTTAAAAATTAGTAATCTCTCTACTATTCCAAGTATATTTTTGAAACCTGTCATTTATCTAATTGCAGCGATAGGTACAATGAAAGCTTTTCTTCAATGACTCACAGAAGCACTGTTTTAATATGCACTGTGTCTAAATGAAGTAACCTCAAGGTGCACTGCAGCACCAAAATAGCATGTAATAACTAAAATCAGAGTCCACACAGCAAACTGCATATGATATTTATTTAACCACCATGACTGTCAGAGCAAAATTTTGATCAGCTGTATTTTAACAAAATATATTATAGATAAAAATAATGTGGAAATTCTGTAATAAAATGAAGAAAAATGTGACTGTGTCAGAGATTTTTTAAAGCTGGTAAAGTCCTTAGAACACATCTAGCCACGTTCTGCCAATTTTACAGATGGTGAGTCTAAATTCTAAAGAGGTAGCATCATTTGAGCAAGGTCAAAAGGCAATGTTTACTAGAAATTCAGGAGTACCAGATATCTGATACCTGTTTCAGAGCTTTTTTCCATGAAATATCATGTACCTCACCATTGCCCAAGACTCTGTCTCTTACTCCTGGGGAAAAAAAAAAAAAAAAAAAAAAAAAAACTTCCCCACTGAACACACAACAAGAAAACTCCTACTGATCTCAGAAATTGGAGAAACAAAAAATTAAATGGAAAAGTTTTTAAAATAAGTACATGCTGGAAATTGGAAGCATCAGGGATGCCCTCTATCTTTCCTCTGTATCTCTCTAGTGTTAGTTGTGTTTATAAGTACATTGTCTTGGGTAACTATAATAACACCGCAGATGTCTATAACAGATACAGGGATGGGTTTGCTACATTAGTCCATCAACCACATAGCCAATGAAAAGGTACTACTCCCTCCTCTTGCTGATTCCAGTACCAAGTTATTCAGAAAGACGCCCTCGGTTTCCCAGCTCAGGCAGAATAAAAAAAACAACATCATCATAATGGATTTCAAGCCTGCAATGATCTGCCCCCACCCCAATATTCTAGATCCCACACGACTTCTCTCAGTCATGGCCCCTTCTCTTGAGTCTCACTTCTTGATAAACCCTGGGTCCACCCAGCATGCTGTTCACACAAAGCCTTTGTGCTCTTTCTGCCTAGAACCTTTTTTCTTTAGACAGTCACAGGGTTCAGGGTTCCACTTTCTTTAGCTCTCTGCTTAATGTCACCTCAGAGAGGTCTTTCTTGATTTTTTTTTTCTTTATAGCACTTGTTAATCTGTTTGTTGGTTTGTTGTCAGTGCTCCTGAACTAAAATGTAAATTCCAAGAGAACTGGGATTTGGTTTTGTTCATCTCAGAATCTCTATCACTTAAAATACTTATTGTCCTATAATAGGCACTTGAAATTTTGAATAAATAAGTTTAATATGCAAAGCTTTGGTTAATAATCTTAATATACTCATGAAAATCACATTGAAATTAAATTTTAGAAGGAAATAACCTATATCTGTTTGTGCTCTAGCTACAGAGGAGATTAGCTCCAGAGTATTTGACTCATTCCTTCAAGTCACTTCCTTCACTCATTGAAGTTAGTTGAGTGCCTACTGTGTTCTGCATACACATGAGAGTGAATAAAACAGATTAAAAAATTCTTCTCATGGGTTTATATTGTATAAATTTTCTAAAAGAATAGTTACCATCTCAGTTACTTAAATCTCTAGCGAGATGAGAGCTATTACTTTTAACTAAAATAACGTAATTACAACAAGAAACAGTTACCAGCAGGGATAGATGGGTCCTGACATGGGCATGCTCTGGCAGCCTGACAGTTTCTGGTACCTACTGCCCATCTTCCAATCTGCACTCTCATGTGAACACACACACATACACACACACACGCACACACTCTTGACGTGGGGTGGCCACCAGCAGTGGCATCTATTTTTTAAATGGCAGTCAAGAATATACTCATAGGCTAGTGCTCTGATGATAAAGCAAAAGCATTTCCACAGTCCCTGGGGCAGAGACCACCATTTTTTATTTTGTTTACACTAGTAATAAAGTAGGTACTAATACAGCATTCCCATAAAGCACTTAAAAATGCCTTTCAATTAAAAATATGTTCAAATTGATAGAAATGAAAGGCTATAAATGATTAAATGATTCAACCCATATTTTGTGGTAGCAGACTAAACATATTTCAAATAAGATATTTCTATACGAATGACAGAAAACAGATGGAGGAAGAAAAGGAAAGATGAAGAACCTTTTAGTGCTTTTAGTCACAGCTCTAAAAGAGAAAAAAAGAAAAAAACAATAAAAGGTTTACACTGTGAGAGGCTTCCTGGCTCCAGAGTTTTCACAGGAAGGAATAAAGACTCTTCATATTCATTTGAATTTTAAACACACCAGGATTACTAATAACCTGTCTTTTGTCATTAATTAAGATTATTTCCAAAGTGATTAAGATTCTGTGCAAACTATTTGTTATACACAGGGGGGAAAATTATCCTGAATAATTCAATCCTAGACTATTAAATAGTGTCTGTTAAAATAAAGAGAGATGGAACAGTGCACTGTTTCCAGCTGGCAATACCACACCAAAGAGAGGTACGTAACACCGGCCAGGATGGACTGAGAGCTCCCCCAGTCCCTCTGTATATGTACACAGCTTGGGCTATGGTAGTTTCTAGCTTCAGGACAAGTTAAAATTACTCTTTTCTGGGCTACCTTTGCCTTCCCCCAACTTCTCCCTCCCAAGCGAGGCAAGAGCCCCAACTGATGGAGCAGAAGAAGCTATGGCGGCAATCCTGGGGATTCCACCTTACCCACTTGCTCTCCTATAGAAATGTGTAAGTTCAGGATCAAACAGATCTGTGACCAGTTACTTCAGGATCCCATGGCTGGCAGGCACTGCAGAGTGTCTTCACTGAAAGCAACTTCCAGCCAGCATTAGAAAGCCTGGCTGGAGGAAGAAGACAAGCCATTATTTATTCTCACCCAGTTTGGCCTTCCTTGATGCCCATGAGGTTCCTGACTAGCACCCACCCTTCTCAAATGAAGATGGAGGAAGAAGTAAGTGTAAGCGTGGACTGAGACCTTTCTCTTCATAAGTCACTGACAAGACACACATATATAGCCACACACACACACACACACACACAGAGGTTTGTTTCACACGCTTAAAGTAAGAAAATCCTGGCATTATATAGGCTCCAAGATCAGTTTAGCCAATAATGTGGAAGAAAATGAAAACATGGCATTTCTGAGTCAGAATACATGAGAGACACTCAATTGATGACTAAGGGCAAGTAACACCCAATAGAAGGCTGTAGACTCTGTACAGTACTACTCTGGGCTTGGTCCCAAATATGACTAAAAATAGGTCGATTTGACTGTTGGATAGAGGGCTGCATTGTCTAAAGCAGCCAAGAATTGACTCCTCAATGTCATCTGCTTGTTATTTTCCCACTAAATCACACTTCACTAATGTGTTAATAGTACAGACTGTGACCAGAATAGTGCTAAATATTATACCAAGCCCATGAAGGGCAGCCTAGAAATTAGAATATGAGGCTGTGCCATCCTGGCCTTAACACTCAAGTAAAATGGACAAGCCATCACCTTTTTGTTTCTTCATTTAAGAAGAAATTTTAAAAATTGTTGTCATGCCAAACTTAAGGATCTGGTGAGCTGTCAACCAAGGTAGTAGATGAAAATACTTTCCTAAACATTAAAAGGATAGAAGTATAAGGTATTAGTTAATAGCAATTACCTACCGCCCTACCCTGAAAATTAACATGAGGCCATATTTCTCTAACAATCAATAGGATTTTAGCCCTTGGATCGGCATAAAGATTGTATTCTTCACACCATAATTTTGCAAGACAGTTAATAAGTAACTATCAATTCTGGTCATTCTGACCTCAAGACTGCAACTGGAACCTCAGAAATCACCTAAAGGTTCCTGGCAAAGCCCTTAAAGTTAGCAGAACTCTAGCAGCACAGTGTACAACATGAATGTACCTGCTCTCAAATGGGCTAATGAACCCAAAGTAGATGCATTCTAGATCACAACCCAGGTATTTGGACCTCTCTGAGAGTCAACTGCTCCTTCTACATAATTCCTCTCTTTTGTTGGAGTTATCTTTTGAAAGTACTCCTTCAAGCTAGAATTTTGCTACCAAGTTAATATGTAGAAAATATCCAACTTCAAGGCCTTAATGTCATCATCAAATAGGAGGAAACAGAATTTCTTTCCTTCACTAGAAAGGGAAGGTTGGACAGGCATCCTTGTGCATACCTGTAATCCCAGCAGCTCGGGAGGTTGAGGCAAGAGTACTGAGAATTCAAACCCAGCTTCAGCAACAGCAAGGTGCTAAACAACTCAGTGAGACCCTATCTCTAAATAAAACACAAAATAGGGCAGGGGAAGTGGTTCAGTGGTCAAGTGCCCCTGAGTTCAATTCCCCAGTAAATAAATAAATAAATAAATAAATAAAGGGGAGGCTGGCATGACTAGAGATCAGGAAGCAGGATGAAGGAGGTGAGGCTGCACATGTACATAGGACCTCACCATGCATGACCTCATAATCTTAAAAAAGGAGTCTAGTCTCCATTTTATGTGTTATGGAAGCAACTAAGAATTTTAAGCAGAAGAGTGACAGTTTCTATTTATAATAGGAAAAGATACATATAGCTGTGAATCAGGGAACAGTCCTAATGAATTGGAAGGCTCTTATACTCTCTCTGGTAAGATGATGCTAGCACAGAGGCAAGTGTTTAGAAGGGAAAAGTAAAGAAGTGGACATACTGGAGACATAGGAGGCAATATCAAAACGACTTCAGACAGACTGAATCTGGGGTCAGAGAGGAAGATATCTCATGAATGACTCCAGTTTCTGACAGGCAACTTGGAGAAGAGTCATTTGCTGAAATCAGAATCACAAAAGAAAGAATTGGTGTTGAAAGTAATGTGTTCAATCACAGAGCTGCTGAGTATGAGTTCTGACTGGCATGATTTATTTGAGATAGAATATTTGTGATAGATGATAAAAGAAAGTATCTGATAGTTGAATTTTCTGAGTGGGTTGGGGATTCAAGAGACAAAACTCACAAGCAGGGATTGGTAAGATGAGCAGAGCCCCTCTTATACAAGTAACTGGGCAAAAAGTTGAAATGATAGTTGCAGATATGGATACTTTCCTAGTTTTGGCTAAGGAAAGGTGAGAGTTTCCAAATGGTGACTTTTATTTTCTTTGGGATAAAGAAAGCAAGGTCATCTGTAGAGATTGAAGTGAGAAATAAAGGTGTGAGATTAAGAAGGCTTGAAATAGTTATTAAAAGCTTAAAATCCTGACTAAAGGAAAAAAAATAGTGTAATTGTACAAGTTGATGCTATTTTATATTTTTATAAGAAAGTCAGAGCTTAAAGGGAGTTATGATACAGACTAAACTGAAGCTGTGTTTAAATTTAGAAACACAGGGGGTTTAGGAAGCTCTGGGGTGGTTTCAGGGTCTTGGGTATCACAAGAATAATCCCCAGAGCTAATCGTATATTGCATACAGTGTGTTCAGATATTAGTCACAATTAGACAGCATTACTTAAAAGCAGGTAGTAAATGATCTAAAATTTTATTTTCAAGTGAAAGGTTTCAACTTGAAAAGTTCAGACAATTTCAAGGAATAGTTTTCTTTATATTGCTATGGTTTCACATAAAACTATTTTATAAGATAATAGGCCAATGGGACATACCTTTTATTCCTATCAATTCAAATATTTTATCACTATTTTATACCTTCCCTGCTAACTTTATATGTTCATTTAGGAAAGTAAGCATTTTGAGCAATTTTAGCAATGTCAGAAATATTGAATATAAAGAGGGAAGGAAGGAAGCAATTACCCCTTTTGGTGGATGCCATGCATTAGCTGTAATTTCCATTGTCCATGTTCAGAACACTCGTCCCGACCATGTATGGTGTAAAGCAAGTCAGACTTGCCGCAATCAAACAAACATTCCAGTTCAAATCACTCTGGGAAAAATTTCAGCTCAGAACCTACTGTGGAAATTTTCTACGGGTTTGATCATATTCACTGGTGGACACAGCATTCAGGGTAGCTTGTAAAATAAATTGTAATTCAATAACTCAGAACATTCAACACAAAGTTAAATAAATACAAGGGAAGTCCTTTATAACATTCTTCCCTACTTATGCTAACATTTAAGGGTGAATATAAAATGTTTCATAAAATTCTGATAAATATATTTTAGGTAAAATAAAATCTGTTACGTCTTAAAGAATGAAACAGTCATTATTTTTTAAAATCCTAATATGTAAAACAATTGACTAAAACACAACTGAAGCAAAGTTTTTATTTGACAGATTATCAGGTGATTACATTAAGAGTTTTAAAACTTTAAAACAAATAGGTCTAATTAAAACCAAAATTGGAGTTTAATAACCTTTTTTATAATTCCTAATTTCATCATAAATTCAAGTAAATGTCTAAATCTTTGTTCACTCACTGTATTTATCTTTTGTAAGTGGTAAAAAATTAAAACTCTTGAGCCATTCTATAGTAAAACATATCAATCCTTAAAGTTCAAAAAATTTAATGATTTTTTACCAAGTAATTAAAAATTAGCACACTAATTACCATTTAAAAGAGTATCAGGAAATAAACAATTTGGAGACATTGTCTTCACCATGTTAATTCTGGCCCCAATTCTGCAAATATCCTCCAAAGTTTGAGAATCAGATTTCAGTCACTCATTGATTCATCCACACCGAGGGTCCATCCACCTTTCTGTGGACAAGGTAGCACAAACAGGCTCATAGGGCACATAAAGAGCACAGGCCAGGAGCTTTGGGAGCAGGGGAAAACTGGACAATATCCCTGCTTGGAGGGTGGGAAAACCTGAGAGCATCCTGGAAAAGTCATTTGTCTAATTTTATCAAATGGTCATCTGTTGTCATACCACTAATTTAAGATTCCTCAGAGTTCTCAG
Organism: Sciurus carolinensis; assembly: GCF_902686445.1. Taxonomy (NCBI): domain Eukaryota; kingdom Metazoa; phylum Chordata; class Mammalia; order Rodentia; family Sciuridae; genus Sciurus; species Sciurus carolinensis. The sequence goes on from NC_062218.1 coordinate 109,869,991, forward strand.
GGATAGGGAATTACTAAGGTTTGTCTGATAAGATACTCTACATCAGAAATGCTTAATCATTCAACACCACCTAACACGTGCAACACGAAGAAATGTTTCATAGCAATATAATAATCAAATATGATATCAGAAATGCTCCAGTCCTATTGAGAAATTTAAATAAATATATCAATTAAATAGGAAAATATTAAACTTCAACAAAATATACAAAATAAAAACCACAAATGAAGAAAAATTACAAATTTATGGTAGCTCTCAGCATATTTACCATGCTGGTGATATAGAAATTTTAATACAAATAAATCTGAAAATGTTATTTATGGAAACCACTTATAACCTTGCCACTTTAGGTACATAGTCAAACTGAATAACAATGAACACAACTATGCCAGGTCATAAATATATGTTTATTAGTAGTTATCCCTATTTCACAATCATGAAACTGACGCATCCCACGTTTTTATGTGCAAATTAAGAATTTCTTTGATCTGCTGAATTATAATAAATATAAACATGGAGAAAAGAGAAGATAATATTTGTGTTCAAATGTTTTATTCAATACACAAGTTTTAAAATATAAAACATAAATTAAAATACCAACTACAATCCTAGAGATACCTTTAGGAAATGTGAAAGAAAAGCAACTTTCTGGATATGTGAGCAGTGTATTTTGCTTAGAAAGCAAGCAACAAATTACTACTGAAATATGGTGATGAAATTGGCATCATCTTAATCACTTGGCCAATATTGTTTATATTATCTATTAGGAAAAAGTATCCAAGGAAAGAACAAAGATAAATATATATTAAAATCTTGTTCATGACAAAATTAAAAGCTAGCAGTAACTATAACATTAGCACACAAAATATGGAAATTATCACAGGAAAGAGAAATAAATCTATGAGTAAGCAAAAAGACTAGAGAAAGTGCACTCAGCAGGAGTTTATCCAAGACTTCATTAAAAAGGACAAGATTCAAGCTGAAATTTGAATGAAGAGCAGGACTGAGCTATGTTTACCTAACAAACTTGAGTAACATATCATTTATTTGGGCTAGGAGGAAAACATTGAGTGCTGTATTTTGTTCTTGGAGGCATTAATCTTTATAAATTTTTGGCATTCAAAAATAATCTCTCTAAAAGAAACTCTTCCTATCTTCCTAAACAGAAGGCAATGAACAAGGCTTAACTTTGACATTGCTTTCCATCTTCAGCAAATCACCTACACCTAACTACACCTCTTCCCCCCCACTCCTGCCGCCTCCCTTTTCAATGCATATAGAAACAAGGAAGCAAACTTGCTATAGAACCAGGGAGACCTACAAATCAACAGAGTACTGCATGAATAAGGGTGAGTGGTGAAGCTCATGTTTTCCTCAAGGTCTCTGTGGCAGACACTTTGAAATCACATGTCCCTTTTTTGGATTTACTTTGGATTCTGCTTTGCAGATTGAGTATAGTGTCTCTTATTTGTGAAAACGTGGGATTGCCCTTGAAGAAACATGAGTTAAGTGATATTTAATGGATGACAAAAAAAAACTCAACAGAAGCACATAACTTACAAAAAATATTAAAGTGGCCTAGGGAAAGGCTTTCTAATGCAGGCATAAACAGCTTGGCAGTGGCTTCCCTGCCCACTTAATCTAAGTGACACCTCTCAGTCCACTCAGTACTTCCTACATAGGGATCCCAGAGAGATCCTCCACTCCAAAAAAAGGCCCAGCAGGAAAGAGCCCTGGTTATACATCAATAGAAAAAAATCCATGGTACCCAATTAGAATAATCAAACACACAGCTCTCACTCAAGTATGAACAGACAAACAAGCATCACCAAAAGTCCAAGCCAACAAGAGCAGGAAGGAACAGGAAAAGCTGATAATCCAAGACAGAGAAGAAAACTTGAATATGCAAACCATTAGCTCCCTAATTTTCAAAAAGGGTGGCATATCCATAAAAATAAGTGAATGCTCTGAAAAGAAGCAGAGACCATTAAAATATGACAAAGTTTAAATATTATTAGTTTTAAAAATTAATAGAACATCTGGAATATGAAGGTGAAATCATCAGCCGGGATGCAAAACTAAAGAGGAGGAAAAGATGAAAGAAAAGATGAAAGTATGCAGACTAATACAGCAGGTAAAATATTTGACCCAGGGACTTTTTTTTCCCCCCAGGAAAGAGTAGGGGCAGCTGCAAGAGCAGAGGACAGAGGTGAGGCTACTTAGGAAAAGACAAATCCCAAATCTGCAAGGCACTTGTGTTTATATTGAAGTGAATGTGAATTCACAATATCCAGACATGAATAACAAAATTTTAAAGAGTTTGGTTCAAAGAGAATCTAACACCTCCTGAGGGCATGTGGTACCAGGAAGGAATGATTTTCAGACCACTGCACTGACCTGAACAATAGAATGAAGTAGAAAAATACCTTCAAATCCAGAAGAACAAAGACTGGATCCTGCAATTCTATGCAAAGCAGAAATACTAAGCATGAGGAAAGAATAAAGATATTTTCATGGATAAAATGGGAGAACATTATGTTACATGAAATAAGTCAGGCAGAGAAAGACAAATACCACATGTTCTCACTTATGTGTGGAAGCTAAAACGTTTTGCTCAAAGAAGTAGACAGAAGAATAGTGGAAACCAGAGCTGGGATGGACGTGAAGGAGGGAGAGCTGAGAGGAAATGTTTAATGGGTATGGGACAGAAATGACTTCTAGGAGGAATAACTTCCAACGTTCCATAGCATAGGAGAGGAACCATGACTGACAACAATTAATTGAATATTTCAAAATAGCTAGTAGAGAAATTGTGGAATGTTCCCAACACAGACAAAACTGTCTGAGGTGATGAACTTCCCAATTACTGTGATCTGATCCTCACATTTTGTATACACGTACTGAAACGACACAATGTTCTTTACTGAAACGTCACATTGTTCTTCACAAATATGTACAAGTACTAAATCAATTAAAATATAAGACATTTTCTAAAAAAAGGAACTGTGAGCCCTATCTTTGGAATATAAACATCTCAGTGTCTTTGGGTAGGAGCTAACTTCCATGAGTGCCTGGCTCTAGGCTGCAATGCAACCTTCTGCCATAAAGATGCGAGTTTGTTTTTCCTCTGAAGGAAGTTAACATACATGCCCTTCCCAACACATAAATAAATTTAGGATGAACTATTCTAACAAATAGTGCCACCAAGTCTTCTTACTCAAAGGCCAGTTGCAGTTAAGCTGAAAATATATGTGTGACAGGTTGTATCTGCCTGGCTAAATGAACAGTGAGATTTCTTTGTGTTTTTGCATCTCTCCATGGCTACCTGTGATGTTTGTCACATCCTGGGTGACTGCTTATTCAGTAATAGCATGTTTTCTTCTTCTACAAAGATTTTTCATACGGGAATTCATTCAGTTTACCGGCCACACATATCAAACATTTGATGTTGTAATTTAATTAAAAAGAAAGGAAAGATTGAAAGGAGGGAGGTTGAGAAGGAAGAATATTAAAACAAACAAATAAGAAAAAAAAAAAAAAAAGGATAGAGGCAGGTCCCTTGGTAAGAGCTGTGTAGCCAGCTGAGAGAGCAGATCCAGATTTAGGCAAGAGGATGCAGGGCTCCAGGAGAGATGTAGAGGTATGCAGGAAAAGGTGAGAATACTTTTTTTTTTTTTTTGTATCAGTGATTGAACCCAGGGGCACTCAACCACTGAGCCACATCCCAAGCCCTTTATTTTTTTTTTTTAATTTTTTTTTTTTTTTTTTTTTTTTTGAGACAAGTCACGCTAAGTTGCAGAGGCTGGTTTTGAACTTGTAATCCCCTTCTTCAACCACCCAAGTCCCTGGGAGTATAGGCATGCACAACCACACCCAGTGAAGATACTTAATTTTGATACAATTTGGTTAAAAAAAAAAAACCTGTGTAAATAAAAGTTCTGCAAAACTTAAAGTACCCAAAAAGTCCTCTAAAATTTTTCTGTAAGAAGATATAGGATACAATACAATATTAGGTCACTTTGTTAAAAAATTACTTTTAACTTTGTTCATTTTTTCAAATCTAAAAGAAAAGCTTGCCATAGATTTGTTAAAAATGTAAATCAGAATTTCTGAACATTCTTTTGAGTGCCAGAGTGAATTTTCCAAACTTTTGAGCACAATTGACTAAATAATAAAGGAATAAAATTAAAATATCATCTCAAAAAACCAATGGACGAATGATATCACTAATAAGTGGATGATGACACATAATGGGGGGTGGGAGGGGTTAGTGTTAGGGTTAGAGTTAGGGTTAGGGAGGGGGGCAAGAATGGAGGAAGGAAGGACTGTATAGAGGGAAAAGAGGGGTGGGAGGGGTGGGGGGGAAGGGAAAAAAATAACAGAATGAATCAAACAACATTACCCTATGTAAATTTATGATTACACAAATGGTATGCCTTTATGCCATGTACAAACAGAGAAACAACATGTATCCCATTTGTTTACAATAAAAAAAAATTAAAATATCAAACAAATATATTAGAAAACCTCATTTAACTTCAAAAAATGAAAAATGTGCAAATGAAAGAAAGAAAACTTTCAATTCAAATTTTTCTGAATTTTTCATAGTGATCAAGAAACTGATTATTTAAGTAGGGAAGATTGACACTAAGTTTTAGTTACCAAATGAAGTTCTCTAGTTTGCAAATTTCATATAATTCCATATTTTCTGAAATATAATTTATTTAATACTTCTGTGAACATCAGAGCTCAGTAGTCAATGTTCAGGAATATAACTTATCTATACTAATTTTAATCTAATACATATAGTAATAGTATCATGATTCATTAGTATATCTGAATGTACCTGGTAAAAGAAATCAAAGGATAGCAACAGAAAGAAGTCCTGAATATCAATATAACATATACAAAAATGTTTCTCAGCACAATTCTCCAAAATGTACAATTATGCTATCATTCAATTATAATTGGAAATTACAGATACTTTGAATGTGGAAAAAACTGGTATAAATTATGTTTTTAGCTGTTTTGCCACATTGAAGAAATTTAACATCAATAATTATAGTCTAGTGGGGCCAATGGTATTCACCTTGCAGGGTTTGATGATTAAATGAAACAATATATCCCAAACAGCCAGCCCTAGACCTGATATACAATAGGCATTAAAAGTTCCTTTTCCCCCTTCTTATCTCAGTACACCCTACATTTATTGGTGTTTCCAAGGCAACTACCACAGCATGCCTTCCCAAAGGATGCAAAAGATATCTCATGATCAGAACTAAAGTAGAAATAAAATGCTCTCTTAGGAAATAAGCAAGAAAAAGCCCCAAAAGAAGAAATCACAGAATTTAAAGAATGAAGTGGACATTTTCATTAGAGACATTAGGTAGAAAATAAAAATCATCAAATATTTTCAAAGATTTTTAAAGAGAAGGGGGAAATACAGATAATCAGATTGGCAAATTATAAACTAAGGACAATTATAACAGGTTTTAGGGAAGACAAACAAATCAATGAGATACATAAATGAGAGAAAGGACTGGAATTAGCCAAACAGAAAAGTAGCTACTAGGAAAATGCTGACAACATAAATCACAGCTTAGGTTACAAGTTCATTGGAAATATTCAAAAGTAAAAGTAATATAATTCTGTTTTTAAATCACATTATTTACACATTAATACATAATTTCATTATTAATAAGAAGTCACTCAACCTATATATCTTACTATATCTTAAAATGCTTTTCAGAAATTTTCAAAGTTCAATATTAATTCTTTTAAAATTTGGTTTCATTTCAGTTTTTCAACTAGATAGTGCTTACCACTCCTATCAAAACCCTCCAGATCAGCAGGTTCTGTTTATTGCTCCAAGATGTTCATGATTCTTTCTACTTTTACTCAATACAGATTCCCTTCCTCCAACATCACTTAAGAAATGGCTGTTTGTTAAAACTTTCCTAGCTCTTTGTCCTTCGCCTCCTTCCCGAATGTTGATGTGTTCCTACTGCCTATATCATATGTGATAATTAGTTTAAAGTTTATTATGCTATTGCTTAGTTTTCTACATGGATGCCCCTCTTCCTGTCCAGACTGTATCATTCATTCTGTGCACCCAGTGCTCAGTAGATGTTCAATAAGTACCTGGGCTAGTAATGTAAGCCTGAAAAACAGTAAAAGCAAAAGGCAAAAATTACATTCTTTGCCAAAACGGATATATCTATTTAAATCTTTATGCCTTCAGACAACTGCCTTTAGATTAATCTTTGGATATCGAATTTTAAGAAAATGCAATTGGCAAAGTCAGTATTTACACAGATGGCTGATGGTTTAAACTGGTGGTATGTACACTGCTCCCCAGAATCTCTGAAAGGGGCTCTGCCTTCCCATTCCTCTCCTCCCTACCAGAACAGCGAGTTTTATAGAATGAAACATCCAGGAGAAAGATGACTCATAGTTTCACCGTTAACATCTGCAGGAAATTATACAAAATTTTCAGATTTGATTTAAAATTTTTCAATAAGATGTAAAAAATATACTTAGAACACCTGTGTATTTTTTGTGTACTAGTTTAACTATCCTGAATGGAGGTATATTATAAAAATTATACCCAAAATAGTCATGGTACTCTAACATATATGAATATAAATTAAACAGTATACATTTCTCTGCTTTCTACATATGCCCTTCCAACTGTTTCTCAAAAATGTTAACCACAAAGAAAGCACCATATGTTATTTTATGTGCTAACATTGCAAATTTGAATTTATGAGATCTGATAAAAACTTGGAGAAATAAGATGAACTCTCAAGATATACAAATTATAAAAATTATAAATATTGTGTCCATTTTTATACCACCTTTTCTATCTGATCACATTTATTTATACAGTTGCTTAAATGTAACTATTCGTACTGATACTAAACAATGAAAAGCAAGTTACACATAAGATGGCTTGATATTTAATATAGAGCATACTGAATGTCAATAGAAAAATTCTACATTATTTAAATTTACCTTTTTAATTTAAAATATAGAAACTGTTTAGCTGGATGTAGTCGCACTTAGTTAATTTTTCCTTTTGTTACCTGTGCTTATGGTGTAATATCTAAAAACCATTACCAAGAGCAATGTCATAGGAATTTTCCCCATGTTTTCCTCTAGGGATTTTACAATTCAGGACTTCCAACTAAATCTTTAGACCATTTTGAGTTGATTTTGTGTATGGTGTAAAATAATGTTCCAATTTTGTTCTTCTATGTGTAGATATCCCATTTTACCAATATTTCATTGAAGAGATGATGCTTTCCTGGCACTGTTGTCCAGGATTATTTGGCTACATGTGATTGGGTTTATTTCTGGTCTTTCTATTCCACCGTGTTGGTCTACATATATGTGCTTATGACTGTATAACACTGTGCTGATGATGAAATATCTGTATATCTATTTCCTTTTTGCTTATTTTTTTTATTTTTTTATTTATCTTTTAATTTTTTACAGACTGCATTTTGATTGATTGTACACAAATGGGGTACATCATTTCATTTCTATGGTTGTACATGATGTAGATTCATACCATTCATGTAATCATACATGTACATAGGGTAATGATGTCTGTTTCATTCCTCCATTTTTCATACCCACCTCCCTCTCATTTCCTTCTACATAATCTGAAGTTCCCCCATTCTTCTCTCCCTTCCCACCCCCAAGCCCCATTATATAATAAATTAATACAGCAAAGTAGCAGGATATAAAATCAATATGCATAAATCTAATGCATTTCTATTCATAAGTGATGAATCCTCTGAAAGAGATATTAGGAAAACCACTCCATTCACAGTAGCCTCAAAAAAAAATTAAAAAAAAAAACTTGGGAATTAATCTAACAAAAGAGATGAAACACCTCTACAATGAAAACTACAAAACATTACAGAAAGAAATTGAAGAAAATCTTAGAAGACGGAAAGATCTCCCATTTTCTTGGATAGGCAGAATTAACATTGTCGAAATGGCCATTCTACCAAAGGTGCTATACAGATTCAATGCGATTCCAATTAAAATCCCAATGACATTCCTCATAGAAATAGAGAAATCAATCATGAACTTCATCTGGAAGAACAAGAGACCTCGAATAGCCAAAACAATCCTGAGTAGAAAAAGTGAAACAGGAAGTATCACAATACCAGACATTGAACTATACTACAGAGCAATAGTTAAAAAACAGCATGGTACTGGCACCAAAATAGACAGGCAGATCAATGGTACAGAATAGAAGACACAGAGACAAAACCACATAAATACAGTCACCTCATGCTAGACAAAGGAGCCAAAAACATACAATGGAGAAAAGATAGCCTGTTCAACAAATGGTGCTGGGAAAACTGGAAATCCATATGCAGTAAAATGAAATTAAACCTCTATCTCTCACCCTGCACAAAATTTGACTCAAAATGAATCAAAGACATAGGAATTAGACCAGAGACCTTGCACCTAATAGAAAACAAAGTAGGCCCGAATCTTCATCATGTTGGCTTAGGATCAGAATTCCTCACCAAGACTCCCAAAGCACAAGAAATCAAATGAAGAATCAATAAATGGGATGGACTCAAACTAAAAAGCTTTTTGCTTATTTCTTTAGCCTACTTGTTGTTCAGGGATGTGTGTGTGTGTGTGTGTGTGTGTGTGTGTGTGTGTGTGTGTGTTTAACTCCATATTCTTGTGAATTTTCCAGTTTTCCTTGTACTATTGATTTCTAATTTCATACTTTTGTGTTTGGAAAAGATGCTTGATATGATTTCAAAGGTATTAAATTTGTTAAGAGTTTTTCATAGTCTAACACATGATCATCCCTGGAGAATTTTCTGTGTGTAAGAATGTGTATTCTGCTGTTGCTGAACAGAACATTATGCACATGTAAAATGTCTGTACAGCAAATGAAACAATAAAGGAAATAAAAAGTCAACCAGGAGAACAGGAAAAATAATTTGCAAATAATTAATTTAGTAAAAGGTTAAAATATTCAAAATATATAAGAATCTCATACATAACCCAGCAGCAAAAAATAAATAAACAATCTTATTTTAAAATTGACAAAGTACCAAAATAGACTTTCTCCAAAGAGGACATACTAAGGCTAATAGTTACATTAAGAGGTACCAAATTTCACTAATTTCCAGGATAATGAAAATCAAAAACACAATGAGCTCTCCCCACTTATCTGTTAGGATGACTATTATTAAAGACTCAAAAGATGATAACTAGTAGAATATTATTTAGTCTTATAAAATAAGGAATCCTATCATTTGCAAAAGCATAGATGATTTCATTGTATGATCTCAGTTATATGTGGAATCTTAAAATGTCAAACTCACTTGGGCACAGCTGGGCATGCCTATTACCCAGCAACTCAGGAGGCTAAGGCAGGAGGATCACAATTTCAAGGCCAGCCTGATCAACTTAGAGAGAGTCTGTCTCAAATTTTTAAAAATTATAAAAAGGTGAGGTGGGGGTAACTGAGAATATAACTTAGTGTTAGAGTACCCCTGGGTTCAATCTCCAGTACAGTAATAAATAAATAAATAAGCTCATAGAGACAGTAGAAAGGTGGTTACCCAGGTTTGGGTAGTGGGGGAAATATGGAGCTATTATTTAGAAGGTAGAAATCTTTAGCTATAAGGTGAAGAAAGTTTGGAGACCTAATGTACCCTATGGTGTTACAGTTTAAAAAATTACAAAAATATACATTAAAACAAAATTATACATGAATACTTAATATTATTTCAACCTAAGCAAAACATTTCTATAAATTTATTGTGTTTGAATTGTTGAGTTTAAAACATATACTTGAAAAAACTTCCTAATCCTACAATCTTAAATTTTAACTTGACCTAACTTTGGATAATTCCTTACATGGAAAGATCTTTTTTGAAAGTATATTTACTTCATAAATTCCCTAATCTGACCTCAAAATTATTCTTTTAGAAGCTGCTATGAAATGAGAAATAAAAATTTCTAGAAATGCCTATTTTCTCTAAAAGAAAAAAAAAATTAGTTCAACTACACTACTTAACATCAACCCACATACCAAAAGGCAGAAACACAGGTCATGAACAAAGCAGGAATATTCACAAAGGTGAAAGATTCAGCCTGCAACCTCATTGTACTTCACCTAGTCGAGCTGCACTCTCTGCTGCTATTCAAGTCACTGCCAAGTGTGGGAAGACTGTTAAAAATAAGTTTTGTGGTTAGAATAATATTTTTACAGGTTCACTCCTCTTAAAGTCTTATTCCTTTTTTTCTGAGAGAGTCAGAATTTATATCTACAGAATTAAAAAGAAAAAAGAAAGAGCATATTAGCTATTTGAAAAGTTTTATTTAAAAAAACTTACTGGCAAAGTTTGGGAGTTGGTGTTCAATACAGCATAGTTTTTCCTTAATAAGAAGAAAAACTGAATTGAATAAGCCACAAGCATTTGTACATGCCCTACCATCTGCAAGGTATTATGCTAAATGTTGCAGGGAATAAAAAATAAATGAAAGAGAAATCCTCAATTTTCATGTACTTGTTTCTCCTCCAATACTGTACAAAAGGAAAATCCCACAAGTCTCTTCTGCCTCTTCTTTCCCTACACCCTTAATAGATAGCAGAGTTGCTCAAATTTTTCCAAACATGAGTATCCTTATTGGAAGAGGAATTGAAATATACATCTTCAGGTACTTGACAGTAAAAACCTAATGCTTAAAAATAAGTTTGTTTCATGTTAAAACTTTAAAATTCCTATAAATTAGGCATTTAATTTTATTCCCTCACATAACCTTATTTGTCTATTTACAACTTCTTCCCCTCAAAACTTAAAGCAAAGTTGATAATTCGGGAAGTGTGACCATGTTCATTCTGTGGGTTTCTTGGGGTGAGGCCAATTTGAAAAGAATAAACTAGCAATTTTTGTTTTTTCCCTGCAGACACATGTATCTCGTTCCACATTCCTTAGACCTACAGGGTCTCTAATGCCATCTTCACCTACAGCAGCCAGGGCTTACAGAAGGCTTTAGAATGATTCACGGTCTTTGAATATTGGAGTAATCAGGTATTTAAACTGACATCTGCTTTTACTAAAGTACAAGGGTCCAACATATTGACTCATTTTAATATCCAGTTTAATTAATTGCAATAAATGAAAACAATATTTTTAAATAATATACTTCTTGCATGTAATATTAGTGAGCTAAAATTATCATTTGACATCAGCATTTACTAAGGAAGTGACAAATATATATTGATTTTTGTTTTATTTGGCTTTTAATTTACACATCATAATTATACCTATTTATGGAGTAGAGTGCAATGTTTTGATACATATACACATTGTGTAATAATCACATCATGGAATTTAGCATCTTCTTCACTTCAAACATTTATTCTTTCTTTGTGATGAGAACATTCAGAATTTCTCTCTTCTAGTTATTTTTCAATGCGTACTACAATATTGTTAACTACAATCACCCTACTGTGCCATAGGACATCAGAAATTATTCCTCACATGTAACATGCATTTACCAGTCTGCATCAGCCCTACCATATACCCTTCCCAGTCTCTTGCAAACATTTTTAAAAAAAAATCCATTTCTTGATGAAATATGAATGTGCACATTGTAAAGATTATAGAAAAAGGAGACTATTACTTGGTACTCCTTACCTATATGTATTATTCTGTTATTTTATAAGAAGCATGCATTCTTTTTATAATTTAAAAAAGGAAGAAAAATTACAGAATCTGGAATTTTCATCAATAAGCAATATAGATTTGTTTTCCAAAGTAACACTTTCAAAAGTATATTGATATAAAAAATTAGATCAAACAGTTAGAAATATACACTTCAGTCAACAGTTCAAAATACTAAATCCATTTCTTTTTCTCAAATGAGTGATTTAAAGGCCTTTTACCATAGGCAATCTCTAACCCATCTTCACACTTATTTTGTAATTCTGTTCGAGCAAATTGGAACTGAACTCTGTTGACAACTTACATTAGCAGTCTAGGGTGATCCCTCTTCTCCCTCCTTCCCGTCCCACCAGTAAACTCTCCTGGATGTTCAGATGGGTTACACAAAAACAAAGGGACCTCTAGGTCAGGGTGCTATGCTGACTCTTCCTCAGATTAACGAGATTCATTTCAGATGGCCCTTTTCCAAGTACCACAGGAGGAGATACTGTAGACTCAGCAATGAAGCTTCTGGGAAAATGATAGTCACCGATGACTATCATTTTCCAAGAGGACACTCTAAGTTTGATAAGAAACACTGAAGAGCTACGATTAGGAAAGAAATAGAACAGGAAGAGAAAGGATACTGACAGCTACTTTCCTGAAAATTTCACACCTGTGTGTTTCACAGCTCAGTGCAACTTCCCTAGTATTTATCTCTTTGTGGAGGTTTCCAGGTAATGCCTTCCAAATTTTGTGAAAATGTGTAGTACTTAACCCTAAATACCATCAAAACTCAACATGGTACGATATATTACACATGAACAAACATATCACTAAGTATAAAATTGGTAGACTTATATCCTGTGTGATAACAGCATTTTATTTATACATATGTAATTAACAAATTAAACACCAACAGGGAAAACTATTAACGAATTAACATTAATTTCAGCATAATTTAATATAGCAATTGTTTTGCAATTTCATTAGGGTACTGCCTAAAGTAGCACAGTTGCTTTTGATTTCAGTGTGAATATACAATCTCTGCATTTGAGTAATTGATTCCTCTAACAGTTCTCATAGAATGCATTAATTATATTTTAATGTTTCCTTTGGTCCTAACATACTACGGGCATACTAGTCTGACTTTTTTGCAGTTCTTAGCTCATGCTAATGAGAAGAGTTCTATTTGGCTCCAATAAAGAATAAAATGGGCACAAATATGGATGCTGATACTGCATTTCAAGATTCAATCATTAAAGACACAGAATAATTTACTTAAAATCATTCAGACCTATAAGAATACAAATTTGTAGTTAGATGCAGTAGCCACACCCATAATCCCAGCAACTAGGGAGGCTGAGGCAGGAGAATCACAATTGCAGGCCAGCCTTAGCAAATTAGTGAAGCTCTAAGCAACTTAGTAAGACACTGTCTCAAAATAAAAATAAAAAGGGCTGGGTATGTGGCTCAGTGGCAAAGCGCACCTGGATTTCAATCTCCAGTACCAAAGGTGCAGGGAAAGAATACAAACTTGTATTCCTGAACCTCAACACTTTGAGGTCCAAGAAAATATCCCCGTGAAAACTTCCACTGGACACAGTATAAATGTAAGACTCATTTAAAGTTAATCTCATATAAATTTGTTAATAACTACTCAATGTGCAATACAAGTAAAGAATGCTAAGATGAATGTCTCCAATCCATGATCAAACAAAAGATAGCTTTCAACATTAAAATCAAATTGTGCATTCTCTTCCTGATCTGGTGACATAGAATGCAAAGATCAAACACTTTGAAGTTAGACAGATTTTAGGAAGATTATTTAACCCCTTCTAAGTACTAGTTTCTTCATCTGAAAAATGGAGATAAAACTATATACCTGGGGTTAATGTTAAAACAAAGTAACTAGATCAAGCTTTACATGGCCACCGAAACAATAAGTGTCACTTCTTTTACTCTAGCTAAATAGGACTATAAATTTTGAAACGTAATTTTAAAATAATAAAAAATAACTATTTGATGTTATTTTATTCCTGAATGAAATCTATATTCAACAACATAAGGTAAAATTAATCTTAAGAAATTTATCAAAAGTTGACAAATGTGGACTGGGGTTGTGGCTCAGAGGTAGAGTGTTTGCCAAGCATGTGTGAGGCCCTGGGTTTGAACTTCAGCATCATATAAAAAAATAAATATATAACGTAAAGGTATTGTGTCCCTCTACAAAAAAGAATATTCAAAAAATTTGACAAATGTAATTTTTTAAATACATAGAAGAAATTTTAGAGGCTAACATTTTTAAGAAAATAATGTACTCATTTAAAATAAATTAACACTGCTTTATTATATTGGTAAGTGTTACTCTGTGGAAATCCTCACTGTAGATGGATTTTTTGAGCTAGTATTTATGTTATGAGAATTTAAACAGGCTTCATCAAAAGTGTACCCAGTATGGGAAAGTTCTACTAATACCAAGAAACATCATATAAAAATCATAAACAAGGCACTGACATTAATCTATTTACCACTAAAGCTACTTACAAATGGGAGAAAGATACTAGTATGACCCTATTTCATATAATTTAATAAAATAAATACCAATAATGTAGACTCTTTATATTCACTTACCTAAATCATGCATATACACATATATGCACACATGATATAGGTATATGTATCTATATTATTTAGGTCAATGAAAATATATACATAAATGTGTATAAGTGTTTATATATATATATATACACACACACATATATATATGCCATTTGCATAAAAACTCTCATATGGATCTACTGATCTGTATATAATAACATATAACATAAATATCACATAAAAAAGGAGGGACATCAATTTATGTAATTTTCCAAAACATAAAATAACAAATTCTCACATCTTTAAGAATCTGTATTGAATTACTAATGTGTGGGTTTGCTTTCAGCATATTTTTAAAGGTTAAGATAATATCTAATGATAAATTCCTAAAATAAAACTTCCTCAGAAATCTAATGACATTATTTTTGACAACTACCTCCTCTAAAAACTTTAATTTCTGATTCAAATCTATGGCTTCACTGCAGATGCAAAGAATCAGTTCAGTTAGCAAGGACAGAAAGAAGATTCTTCACATCTTAAATAATCTGAAGATCAGAAATTTACTTCACATCTATAGCAAACAGAGAATTCAGCTTGCTTTAAAAAAAAAGTTAGCAAGATGCCTATTCATATCCCCTTAGATCAAAAAAATAGGTTTCAACTCTTACACTCTTGTACACAGATCCTGTGTGGTGTAGTTAAGTAATGAGAGCATATTCTCCCATGTCCTGAGAGAGTAAGGTAATCCAAACAGGAAAAAATAATAGAGAGAACTATGAACATTTCTATTGAATGTCAAGCCATTAAAAAACACTTCAATAACATTATATCTGATTAGCATAATAATTAATAGAATCTAAGAAAATGCATTGAGATCATAATTTCTTTAATAGCTCTATAACTCAAAACACACAATAATCCCTGGTAAATGAGAATATCTTCCACTATGATATGAAACAGAATAGTCAGAATTTAAGATATGTTTGATCTTTGTCTCTTACATCCTCAGGCTCTAAGTTATCATCTCATCTTGAGGCAAATTTTTAAAAAGTGTTAATCAATATTACAGGCTCTGTATAAAAAAACTATGAGCATCAATATTTTTAGCCCATCATTTTTAACCCTAGTGAAGATTATTCATGTTTCAAGTGTAAATCTGTACTCACTGAAATAAAGTTGGCTACCTGGCATAAATTCAAAGCATCATTCATATAGAATAAGACTTTACTAAAAATAGAACTACCATATGACCCAGCTACACCACTCCTTGGTATTTATCCAAAGGAAATGAAGTCAGTATACAAATGAGATACCTGCACACCCAACTTTATTGTGCTGCCAATCACAATAGCAAAGACACAGAATCAGCCTACGTGCCTGGCAACAGAGGAATGGAAAAAGAAAATATGGTATATGTACACAATGGAGCTTTATTCAGCCATAAAGAAGAATGAAATTATGTCCTTTGCAAGAAAATGGATGAATTTGGACACTATCATGTTAAGTGAAATAAGACAGACTCAGAAAGAAAAATATCAGATGTTTTCTCTCATATGTGGAAGTCAGAGGGGAAAAAAGACTCCAGGAAAGTAAAAGGAGAATTACTAGGGTAAAGAAAGGGTATCATGGAGGGAAGGAGAGGTCTTGGGGAGTAAATATGGTCACAGTTATATATGCATGTACAAATATGCCACAATAAAACCCACAATTCTGTACAATTATTATGCATCAATAAAATTTTAAAAAATAAAGCTCTCCATATTCTAAGTCTTCCTTTGGCAAAAGTCTAGGTTTCTGATTTCTCTTTTATTTTTAATCTGAAAAACTACATATGATCCCTACTAATACAATCAAATCTACTTTTAGATAAGAAAGTAGCAGTCACACTTTGTAAATCAAGACAATGTTTTAATATCATGCTTTTTTTAGAGAGAAAATTTTGAAGTACTTAATTTCTATTTTTTTAACTTCACAATTTATGCATAGAGATAGTACCTAGGGCTATCTATAAAACAGTGCTGGGAGAAAATAAATTAAAAGGAAAATTCCAATTCATATATAACAAAACCAGAGTCTTAAAAAGTCACAGAAAAAAATCTTTTGACAAGAGACTAAATGAATTCATCCTACTGTTCAGGATGGTTTGAAACTCCAGGAGATGACCCTGAAGAGCTTAACTCAATGGAGATGAGACAGGAGAAAAAAAAAAAAAAAGAATAAGGGTGAAAGAGAGCAAACTCCAAATGAAGGAAGACATTCCTTCCACCGAGGTGAAAAAGGAAGACTTTATGGAGTACTGAGATAACTGTCGAAGGACATTCTTTATAAATGAAGGAGAGGACTGCAGGCCAAGGGAAGGATGTGAGCAAAGCCACAGGGTCAGAAAAGAACCAGGGATACCTAAGCAATGAGAAGGAGCCTGTGGCCAGGATGCAGGATATAGGGGTGAAGTGAGAGTCGAAGAGAGTAAGCTATAAAGCTGGTAGTTTATGATCCTGGATGAATAAGCAAAAGGAAGATCAGTGAGTAGAGGAAGGGGAATAGGTCCGGGGTGCACAGGAGGGGACAAAAGGGCAAAGGGGACTGAAATAAAATTCTATGAATGTATGATTTTGTCAGAATGAATCCAACTACTATATAAAACTATAATGTTCTAATTTAAAACATTCTTATAAAGGTCTTATATGAAATTTACATTTTAATTGTCTTTCTGGACTCTCATCATTCATACTTTACTCTCAGTTTTGAGGAATTCCCATTTTTTTGTCAAAGAAGCAAAAACGGAATAGTCATTCAAAACCTTCCTTACAGATAGGGCACAAAAGTTAACTTGAGATGCCTGATCAGACCCTGGAGCCCCAGTAGCAAAAGCAGTGTAGGCTGCTTCCCTACAAGGATGCTGAGCACCCAGGCAGCTACCTCTGATTTCCAGTGTTTCGAGGGACAGTGACTGGTAACTGAGGTCTGTAGCACTGGACCTCACACCAGTTAGGAGCTGGAGCATAATTCTGGACCCCATCCCTGGCAGCCTAAACTCAACCAGGTTCTTAGGTACAAGATCCATTAATGAATCCCCTATAAATTAGCGAGACTTGGTCTTTTTGCCTTCAACCAAGAGTCATGACTAATATGCCATGAAATTTTTCAAAATCACCTTTACTTTATAGGCTACATAGAATCAAAAGTCAATTGCAGGCAAATTAATTTCTCCATGTCTATGTTTGACTTAAAAGTTTATTCTTTTTAAACCTCTAATGAATGTCATAGCCTATCAAGTTCCCCCCAACTATTCCATAGGACATATATATTATTTAATCAGTGGCTATAAATACTATGAACATAGATTATCCTGTAATTAGTTCTTGCTACAGTTTTGAAATCCTGATTTTTTTTAACCTTCAAGTTACTTTTTGCCAAAATTTATCTTTTGAATCAAGAGATAAGAGTTATCCTAGTCCAGTTTCCAGATAAGTCTAGCCAGAAAATACTCTGCAGCAACCTGGTTTAAAACCCATTGAGCAGGCCACTTTCCTGTACCAACTTTGTAGATGAAAACTGTCTAGTTAAGGGACAGTGATTTATGA
Organism: Sciurus carolinensis; assembly: GCF_902686445.1. Lineage (NCBI taxonomy): Eukaryota > Metazoa > Chordata > Mammalia > Rodentia > Sciuridae > Sciurus > Sciurus carolinensis. Next base: position 109,887,875 of record NC_062218.1, read on the forward strand.
GCTATGCAAGTCAATACCTAACATGTGGCAGCTGTAGCTTAGAGTTTGAGAGCTATGAATATTGTACTGTAACACTAATTTAAAAATGCAATATTTCCATGTGATTGACTCAGAATTTTGTGTAAGGTAAATAAATCTAGAGTACACACATTTCATTCCAAAGTGAAGTAATTTAAAATTTTCTTTTCCATCTATTCTTCCTTTTGTATTCAAAACAATTCCATTTGTGAATAATCCCTCTTATGTGATTATAGGTTATCTTGGTTATGGATAAATGAACTCTGAAAATGCAAACTGTGCCAAATTAATATTTTATCCAAATGATAACTTCTCAAGAACCAATCTTCCAATTGGGTGATGAACATAGAGGCCACAGAGTAAAGTCTGTCCCTTTATTTGGCACAAGAAAAACTTGTGTTCTGAGGTTCAGCTGTGTAGTAAGTTTAACTTAGGACAATGAATAAAAATGTAGGCTACCAAAATTAAACAGGAAATGTCTTTGATCATCTATTTCGTATTATAAGACTTTATATAAGACTTTATGTGACGACTAGGAAAAAATGATACGTAACTTTATAGCCCTTCTCAAGTTTGTGTTCAGAAAGAGAGCTTATTTAACACTAAACAGACTGCTCAAAACAAAATATGTTTGAAAGTCTACCTCAGGAATGTAAATTTGAATATTTGAATATGTAAATTAAAATTTTCTTACAATAATAAAAAAGAATGAGTGCATAAGAGAAAACATGTTGTAACCAATGGCGTTTATCTATCTTTAGGAGAGGCATACTTCTAAGTACAGTAATTAAAACATCTCCTTTTAGTAGTTTGTCTTCCTTTTACAGCCAGTTTTAGTATGACTCATTTAATGTAAGGGTCTAATTCTTGCTATGAGTAAGAATTACTTTGTGCATTTTGAAGTGATAACTTGAAATTAAGTGCTCTTGAGATACTTAGGTTTAATGATCAGTTCCATCCAGGACCAGCACTAGCCTTTCCTGTTCACACTCAGCACAAATGAGCCAGCTATCCTGGCTAATAACAAAAACTTCCTTTTCACCTTTGCAAACCCAGAATTACTCCTCCAGAACTTTCCACAAACTACAGTTATCTTTCTAAAATGCTATCATAAACACAGCACTTACTATCGCACAACATCCTTCAGTGTCTTTTGCATCAAATTCAAATGAATTCTTCTAAGTCTACTGTACTCCTATCATCTGACAATAAACCCAACTAGCCCAGATTTTCATTTCCTCACATCAAAAAGAAATCTGAATTACAGTACACAAAGCATCCACAGTATTTATAAATGTGTGTGTGCATGTATACACATATATAAACAAATAGTTAAACAAATATATACACATATATACACATACAAACATATATACATAAATCAAGAATAACAGAATACAAGATACTGCTTTCATGTCCTAATTATATTGCAGTATATAATTGCATATTGAATTGAGATAATGGTTTATATTTTATTTTCATCCCATTCTCTTATGTAATATTGTGTCACAGGATTTTTTCATTCTATATAATAAATGCAGAAAATCATTTTTAATAATAATCTATAATTCTGTCAAATAGATGCACCATAGTTTATGTAAACATTTCCCTCTATAATTTAGGTTGTCTCATGTGATAAATATCATTACATACAAATCTAAAATCATCTCAAGTTTCTTAGGATAATTGAATTAAAATGAGATTGCCAGGTCAAAAAATAAATTACACATAAACAACACCAAAAACCTGAAAGGAAAACCGAAATTTTAGGTGTCCGCTTCACATGCACATGAAGAAAAATTGCTAACAGTCTGTGCTTAAGAGTTTCAAAATTATTATTCTTTAAAGGAATTAAATTGCTGGGTACAACTATAAATAATTCTCCCAAAGACTTTTAGAATGATATGAAAGAATTCAGAGGAAATACTGTATGTATTCAGGATTATTTAAGTCCCACTGCATGGATATATTTATTATCAATTATTTTTGGAAGTTTATCCGATTTAATATGCTTAAAATGCTAGCTCAATAAATGAAGAAATTGCTTCAGTTGTGCTTAATTACTCTACATATGAGTAAATTAAGTAAAATCTCTTTAGACTATTTAAAGGATATTCTTTAAATACATGAGGGCTGGGGTTGTAGCTCAGTGGTAGAGCACTTGTCTAGCACATGTGAGGCACTGGGTTCAATCCTCAGCACCACTTAAAAAATAAATAAATAAAGGTATTGTGTCCATCTACAACTAAAAAAAAATTAAATAAACAAGTACATTACACAGACACTTCTGCTATCCACTTCAATTTTTTTTAAATAATGTTTAGCTTTAGAAGTTTTTTCTTAAAATGAAATATTTTTTCAACTAGATTTTTCCCAATATTAGTTGAATAACTGTTTATACATTTCCAAAGACAGGAGTCTAAAAATCATGTACTGAAATAGCTGTCATGCTGACCAAACCTGAGAGTCTATTGCTAGTTTCAAAACATTCCTCTTTCTGCCAAGAAATGATCTTTCTTTCTACAGAATCACACTACTATTGGAGGCATGGTGGATGTCCCTTTGAGATCACCGAGGTTCAGAGTTTGAAACAGATCATTTCTGATTCCATGTTCAACTCTAACCCTTGACAGTTTGTCAGCCATGCCACCCTCCAGCCCAGACCATCTAATCTGAGACATTAATCTTTACATTCTAGTGCCTCTTCATACACTTAACACTCCCTGCTCCCTGAAACCTTTTTTTAGATCTATTTTCTTATGTCATAGTCACAATCTGATAGGAAAGGTTGAGGATCTATTATTATTTTTTATTGTTGTTGTTTTGGGTGTTTTTGTTTGTTTGTTTGTGGTGCTGGGGATTGAACCCAGGGCCTTGAATTTGCAAGGCAAGCACTCTACCACTGAGCTACATACCGGCCTCTACGATTAGTTCTTGGTTCAGAAAGCTAGGTGATAAACTGGCTAATGCCAGAAGTGATATAAAAACCCACACGTCTTCAGTTCCAGATCAGTCAATGTTTCAATTCTGCTTCCTACAGTCTCTGATTCAATTGTGTAAAAGTAATTACAATGGGCTCAAATGTTATAAGCCATTTATCACCATGGAACCAAATAAGAGCCTAAGAATCTCATTATACCTTTTTTTTTTAAAAAAATCTTCCTAATGTTAAAATGGATATTTGTCAGTTTTTTAATTCAAATTCAGAATTAACATGAGAATTTCCTGAATTTTCTGGGAAACATGGAAACTACTACATGATTCAGAAAGATGCCAAAGAAGTTAAGGTGAAGCTTTAGTAACCAAGAGTTTTAAACAATTGGTTATTTCCAAACCTTAGTAGGTAATGTAGGTGTGGCAGCTAGTTTTATGTGTTAACTTGACTAGATTATAGTGTCCACTTGTTTGGCCAAACACCAGTTTAAAGATGTTGCTATAAAGGTATTTTTAAAATGTGATAACATTTCAATCAGTAAACTTTGAATAAAGTAGATTATCCTCCGTCCTCTATAAGGTGGGTGGGCCTCATCCAATCAGCTGAAGGCCTTAAATGAAAAGAATGATGTTTTCAAAGAGAAAGGAATTCTGCCTCCATTCTGTCTTCAGAAATGAGTCATAACATCAACTACTGCTACAGTTTCCAATATACAGGCCTGCCCTGAAATTTCAAAACTTGAAAACTCAAAAACTCCCATAATAATGTGAGCCAATTTCCTTAAAAAAAAAAAAAAAAAAAAATTCTCTTTCTACAAATGCCTACAAATTTTGCTATAGGCAGGTTGCTATGAAATCAAGGAGGCTGAGATAGACTCAATTTAAAATCAGCTAGACTGGAAAGACTGAAGCACATTGGTACGAATTTGAAGAAAGCTATTCTCCTAAGGAGACTAAAATTAACCTAGTGGCCTTAAGGTTCCCAGAATCCAGGCCCTTACTTTTACCTGGGATAGAAGATAAAATTCTCTCTCATGATTTCCAAGGTCCCTCTGTGGCTGTCATCTTCGTGGCAGTCTTTCCATACTTTCTGCCAACAGTTCAACTCTCTGGTAGTCAGTAACACAGTCAGCCCTGTGTGGCTGAAAATCTCTGCTTTTCTCTTTTGGTTCTGGGACCCACTTATCTATAGCATTCACCTAGAGAAAGCTAGCAGGACAGAGCTGCCCTCAAAGCATCATGTGCAGTCCATCTTGTCACTTCATCTCTATGCTTGGGAAGTTTACCTCCTTATTTTTCCAAGTTAGATAAACTTATCTATGAAACTTTTCTGCTAAACTCCATAAGCTCCAACGATGGTCTCTTTTAAACATCTGCATCACTTATCTCTGTATGACTCACAATTCTGGGCTTGTTACTATGTTACTCATATTCTTACTTGCCTAAACTTTCCCCCTAGCTATACTCTTCAAGGAAAGAGGTCTGTTAGAAAATAAGGCATGGCATCTTATATTTGGTAGGTGCTTCCTTCTGCTCATTCAGGTGGTCTGATGTCCTGATATTTCCACAGTGTGACTTCATATTTTGTTCAAACTCTAGAAATGGCTGTACCTTTCCAAAAGGGTTATCTGGAGCACCATGTCTATTTTTATGTTCTTTCAACAGTTAAGCATATGGCTGGCACTCAGCACAAGCCTGCTTGCTATGATAATTATAACAAAGATGGTAATAATCCCATTTATTCATAGGAATTCTTACAAGGATCAATTAAAAATACATTGTTACCAATACAAAAGGTACTCATGGAAACTAATAATATGAAATACCCATATTTAAAATTCTAAAACAAAAAGATTTTCTACAAATTTGTAGCCATTGTTATTTTGTTTGACTATTTAAATATTTCTAAGAAATTTCCACTCTGTGTATTTATTTCTGAGCAGTAAATGAGAATCATTGGTTGTATCATAAATTAATTAGCAGAACAAGAAATATTTTTCAGATAAAATGATGAGTTCTCAGAGTATATCCCAATATACTTCTACTATGACATTCTAGTATGATATGTCTACATACACTTTGTTCTTTAATAGTACAGTTGAAAGGAAAACAATTACTTTAGATAAAATTGGCAGCCTATTTTTTATTCTTTCCCTGAAGCACAGTGAAAGATAATAATTTTGTTTCCACTGAAAATGAAAACTTTATTCTTACACAGTTTTTCTTGTAAACATGCTAAGGGCTAGAAGAACTATAATTTGGATTTCTTGCCTCACCTCACAGCTCTCTTGGAAAGATAAAGAGATTCTTTATCTCCAACAGGTAAACAAGTCTAGTGAAGAGAAGGCTAAAATTGATGACAACAGTGCCCCATGCAGTCTTTACCGTCTGACCTGTGTCACATACCTCTTTTCTAATTTCCTTCTATTGTATGCACTCGAACTTGTCTATTCCAATTTGACATAGTTTTAAAACAAAAATCAAATGCAAATCTTTGAATTCATAGGCAGAATGTTATGTAACATTTTGAGACGAATATGGTCTTTGGAACCAAATAAATCAGAGTTTATAAAAGGGCCCTAACAAATCTCTAGTTGTGTGGCCTTGGGCAAGTTACTAAACTTCTATGCTCTTTCTCCCTCATTTGTAACATAGGGCAAAAGAAATTTCATCTCATTTATTGTGCTTATAGCTTGGAAAAGCACCCAGTACAGAACACTCAGAGCAGGGCCTATTATTTAACTAATGGTCAATAGTTATGGTTATATATCATAATTATTATATAATGTGATATGTTATAAATATTTAATGTTATATAATAGCTACATATTATATATGATAGTATATTATAATAGTTTGGGGCTATACATCAATTACATCAATATGACACTTAGTGCCATTATATTTATATACTCAGAAATGTTCAGAAGTTTAGATTATTGTTCATCATAAGCATAATTTCCTAGTATAGGAAATTCTATAATGAAAGAAAGCAGAAATTTACGGAACCACACCAAGTTAAAAATCAACATTTGGTCAGAGTGTCTACACTGCTTTTTATGCTACAATAAGTCTTTTCTCCAGCTTCCTAATCTATCTACAAGTTTCATAATACCCTAATTGTTAAAATAATTCACTCATCTAAATTTATTTCAATGGTAAGTAAAACATTTAAAAATAACAAAGTTAACCAGAATAGCTCTATACTATGATGCCAGCATTATCCACCAATTTTGTTTGTTTGTTTGTTTGTTTGTTTGTTTTGATACTGGGGATTGAACTCAGAGGCATTTGGGCACTGAGCCACATCCCCAGCCCTATTCTGTATTTTATTTAGAGACAGGGTCTCACTGAGTTGCTTAGCACCTTGCTTTTGCTGAGATTGGCTTCGAACTTGTGCTCCCCATCCACAGCCTCCCCAAGCCACTGGAATTACAGGTGTGTGCCACCAGGCCCAGCATCCAGCAATTAAAAAAAAAAAAATCTGTTAGATCCCAATCTAGTTCAGATCCAGATTAATCTAGCCAAGACACCTTAATTATATTCAACAGAATAAAAATATGGTATATAAGAGGTAAAAAAAAAAAGCATCTTTGTAGTTACCTTATATTCTAAAATATGTGACTTATATGTATATAAGATCATACGTCACTATCATAAAACTCAAGTCTCTTTGCCACCAAGCTGGAAGCTGTGATATCACAGGAACTATGTGAAATACTGGAATTTAATGCTAGCATGGAGAAATGAAAAAAGGGATTAACTATCCCAATTCTTGAAAAAATATTAATGTGATGTTCTCAATCTCTAAGAGTAGGGGGCAAATAATATGATGAAAGCAGGTGTTCTTTTGAAAATCAAATGTACAAATGTTTTACATAATAAGAAATTGTTGATATCATTACTTATAATCTTATACCAAAAAAATCTGATAATTACTATTCTACAAGAAAACTTGGAAAGTTACAAAACAACACCTTCTTTCACTTATTCCCAGACACATTTTACAACTGTCTCCAAATCCAGTCAAATCAATTTCATTTATTATCAACTGTTTCAAGCAATTCTCCAAAGGACGTACTTGATGAAATGGAACTTTGGTGTAATTCAAATAAGATTTAAGCTTTACAAGCCAGGGAGAGTTCAGTAGGCTGCATTTGGAATCTATGAACAAGCACCATAAACACAAAGTCTAGTTCATGGGACCATTTGTTAGAAGTGTCAAAAGTTTTACAAGGAAAGTGCAATCAAAATTCATAATGTGTCATAAATAGTAGGGCAATGAGTCTGTGTTTGACAGCCAAGGAATTATTTCCAAAATAGACTGAGGTAAAATAAAATCTGATACTAGCACTGAACACTATTAACACTAAAAAATGCAGAAATATTAAGGAATAAAGAACAGAAAATGAAAATTTAATTAAAATTAAGTAAGTTAAAACTTAGGGAGGAAAAGATGGGATCTTAACATTTATTTAAATCAGGGCCTTACAGGGTCTAATGAAATATTTACATGCATATTTTGCTTTAAGTAATTTTGTTTTATGATGGAAGTATCATAATTATTTTATAATTTTGATTACATACTTTAATTAAAACAATAGCATTCCTTAGACTCCTAGCTTTCAAAAATACTACTCTGTTAAGTGTTCTGCAAATGAGGCAACAAATCAATTTTAAGGGATTTGAAATGACTTTTACAACTGACCAGATATTAAATAATCCATATGCAAAATTTACTGTGTGGAATATACAACTACTACGGTAACATACATATACATTAGCAGAGTAATCATCTGGTACATATGTGTTACTAATGAAAATAAAATATTTACAAACACTACTATAAAATATATTCTCAGAGGAGCAAATAATTATTAACAAAGGTTCTTGTCATCAACTTTCCAAAGTCAGAAGATATTCTTCTGAAATTTGATTTACAATCATTTCACAAATCCTTAGGATTATTTAATTTAAAATAAAGGAAACCAAGACAAGATGAAGGTCAAATATGAGAAATGCAGAGAATTCAAACAACCATTGGGAAGTCACAAGAACCTTTATATAAGCAATTATGAGTAGGAAATGAAGGATGATGGATTTATAGACTGCAAATAATCTTATGTCATCTTGATTTAAATCAGTTCATAGTAGATACACCTACAACATAATTATAAAGACAAAAAAATTATGTTAACAAATCTAGAATTCCAATTTCACAGAAGAAGACACATCTATATTTGTTTACTTCTTTATTGTGTATCTCCCTTCATGAAACTATAAATTCCACAAGAGAATTCACCTGTCCCACTTCCCAGCAAAGTATCTTTCTTGTAGGTACGCAATAAATCTGGAATACCTTTGTCAAAGAATAAGTATGTGGGGAATTGACTATTCTTTTTGAAAAATATTTTATAAGTTTACCAAGGGTAGGAATTTGCATATTTGCACAATATCCTTAGAAATTGTGCAGTCCATTTCTTTTGCACTCTCCCAGAAGTACATGTGCTCCTCTTAAAACAATAATTCAATTATTTTGAAATGTTAGGCAGCACTAAAACAAAAGAATAGGAATAGTATTTGATGCTGATATGAGTGAAGTTTTCTTAAATGCATTTACATAGTGTGATAATACTGACTATGGATCAGTTCTCTGCCTCCCTAATCTAGGAATGTTGTACAAGCTCTGAGGGCCTCGTGTTTCTACTAAAAAGTTCTTTCTTTTTTCTTTTATTTTAGTTGTAGAAGGACACAACCTTTATTATATTTATTTTTATGCGGTGCTAAGAATGGAATCCAGTGCCTCAAATGTGCTAGGCAAGTCTCTACCACTGAGCCACAACCCCAGCCCCAAAAAGTTCTTAACAAGGGTTGCAAAACTATATAGGATATCGGCCCAAGTCTCCCATCCTCTTTCCTCCCCAATCTCACATTTTCTAATTTCCAGCCCCCTACTCAACTTGTTTCCCTTGCCTTCTGGGTAATTCTTGATCTTCCAAGTGCATTTCTCTAGAGACCTGTCTGCTTTCTGTTCCTTGACTGGAAAGCTTCTCCCTTAGCTATCTGCAGGCTCAAGCATCATCTTCTCAGCAAGGCCTACCTGACCACCCCATTTAAAACTGCACATCCACCACTCTACATTCCTTAGCCCTATAATGCTTACTTATTTTCTTTCCCCTCTAGAAAATAAGAAAAGAGCTCTTGTGTATGTTTTTGAATGCTAAAACTCCAGTACCTGGAACAATGCCTGGAGTATTAGACACTCCATAAGTAATTGTTGAATAAATGAATAATGAAAGAAACTCAATATACCCAAGGCAAAAATTCTCCATATCCTCTACCAATATTTCAAATATATCAATAACCCTAACTTACTTTTCCCATATACTTTATCTCTATGAAAATTATTATATTTCAAGCCCAAAACCTAGGTTATCACCATAAAGTTTTCCCCAATCCACTCTTAAATTCATAAGCTATCACTAGTTCTATCCATTCACTCTCTTCATAAACTTTTAAGTGCAACTCCTCACTTCTATTGATTCTTTGACCCTTTCATCAATACTCATCTCTCACTTGGGATTTAGGGCAACACTACTGCCATGTGTCTCTATCCCTAAGCGCAAGGGTCTCAAATGTATCCTTTCATGTTTCAGTTGCTAGAGGCAAGCTGATGAAGAGTATTCACCTGCTCACAACTCTTCAAAGCTTCCATTATCTGCAGAACTGATTCTCCACACCAATTGCTTATTAGAAACATCCAGGAATATTTTTAATGACCTTATGCATGGGCTCCCTTCTAGACTAATTACACCACCCCAGGTCATTCTGAGAATCACTGATCTACAGCATACAATCTAAATCCTTGCGCACAATATACAGATCCTTTCATAATTGAATTCTACCTACATAATAGAATTCTACCTTCCATCCTCATTTCTTCTGCCTCTACATATGCTTGAACCAAATCACTACCATGCTGCCTGCCCATGTTTCCTGGATCATCCAGTGATATCCCTATGCATTACTTTAGGTGTGAAGGAAGCAATTCATTTTTCAGTTCTTCTCCAGCTTTGCTTCCCCTGTGTGCCTTATGCTTTTCTCCATTATAGCAGTCAGCTATAGCAGTGGTCATGGAAATATTAGTTGACAATGACTGATGAAATCAAAGCTACCCATTTGCATTTTTAAGTCTAAAAACATCACTTCTGCAATCACTAAGATCACTCTGATATCTTCTTATTTTAAAGCTCCAAGTCAATGAGTCAATATTAGAGCAATCAAATCAACAAAAATATTTCACCTGTTTGCATAACTCTATTATAATAAATCATTCAGATGAATTCAAAACAGTTAAAATATCTTAAGCCTTGAATATGTAAAAAGGAATACTTTTCTAAGAATAATTTAAACTCTACCATGAATTTTTAGAAGAGCAATCTTTGAAACACAAAAGTTAGACCAAGAGAAAACAGACAGTTGTGAGTGATGCATTATATTGATAGCCTTAAAGTCCAGTGATAAGCAGTTTGGAGCAGATGAGTACAGATAACAACAGAAATGCAAAAGTGTTGATTGCTCCCCTGTGACTCCCCCCAAAATATAATTTTTAAGAAGTAATTTAAAACAGACTGAATATTTAAATATGAAAATTAATTTTAAATGTATACAGGGATCTAAACCCTAGAGTCAAATCAGAGTCACTAGGAAGTTTTGCACACTATCAATGCTGCAGGCATCACCTGTAAGAGATTCCAATACAGTGGGTTAGAGGATAGGTTCAACATCAGAATTTTTTCAAAGTTCCCAGGGGATCCCATTGTGCATTAAATCAACATCTTCCCTACTAAAGCAAAGCCCATATTGCTAAAAGAAATCACAATTAAACCCTTTCCAAACAGCATAATCTCATTCCCATAGGGAAAGAAATAAGGTGAGCATTGTGATCTGGAAAATATGAATAATAGTTAACACACAGTTTATTATATGTCAAGCAGTATTCTAAGAGCTTCTAATCTATTGACCTTTTTATTCTTCATAATGGCTCTGTTGGCACTATATTATGTCATTCTGCTTCTGCAATAGTCACTAGCAATTGTAGAATCTTACCACTGCTGGACATTGCTCAGAATGTCTAGAATTACTCAGAATTACTAGACATGCCGGCATTAGATGTGCAGGACAGCTCTATGAAGTGAATACTATTACTATACCCATTCAATAAATGAGGACACTAAGGCTAAGGAAGGTAATAACTTGTCTATGGATATAGTAATGGTGAAACCAAGATCTACAGATACACAGTCTAGCTAGGATTTCATATGATTTGTAGTAAGCAAGGGTAACAAAATATATAAGTATACAACAAAAATAAATGCCCTTATTTTTCTCCTCTTCAAGGAATAGTAATAAAAATAGAAGCTAACTTTAGAAAATTGAAATTAGAATAATTCAATCCTAGTTCTGAGACTTGTTCCACTTTCGGATCCTAACAGAGCTTTCATGATATAGAATACAAAAAAGAAAGAAAAAGAGAAAACAAGAAAAAGAAAGAATCAATGGATGGATGGATGAATTCAGGATATCTGAGATAGAAAGAGCCTTACCCCTTCTTCCTGTGCACTCCACAAGGACAAGGAAGGCATATATGTCATTCACTGCCTACATAAATAAACTTCAGCAAATTAAATTAGTTGGTTATTTCCAAGATGATATGATTGAATTTCACGGCAGAATATTTTATATTTATTTTAACACTTCATTTTCTTTTGTTTTATGAGAGATACTCATTGTATGCATTAAACATCCTTATTTTATATCAAATTTATTTCTGTATTATAGAATATAGATTACTAAAATATATTATTTTAATTAAAATGTTGGTCTTTTCATATTTTAATCTGTGAATGCAAGGTATTCCTCAAAAATAAATTACTATTTATGAGAACAGACCTTTCTAATAACTGGTTCAGTATCTATGTAACCACATTTGGAACTCTAGGGGAACTGTTTGAAACCCTCCTGAACCTCTTTATTGCTCCTTGGGTGGGATGGTCATCCTCTCCTCTATCTTTTCAGGATTTCTCTAGTTGGTATTTCTGTCTCCCTCTTGATTAGCAAAGCAAAAACAGACATCTCACCTTAACCAACAACACAACAGTTGCAATTTAGGTTCTTACCAGAGAATGTATTTATCTCAAACTTCCTGTTGGACAGTCTGATCTAAAATACATGCGTGATACACAATAGGCATGAAAGCTCTCTGAAGAGAATTCTAACTTTTAAAGTAAAATCAAGAAATGCACCAAACAATGGTGTACTTGGCAAAAATCATATTATCTCCAAGTTGAATTCCTTGTACAGAATTGCCCTTATGTGGTAGCCTGACTTAAGTTGAGGGAAGTTGCAGAATCATCCAAGTGAACCACACAATTCAATTTATTACAGATGTGGTGCTGAGAATGTGGTCAGCTATATCCCTCAAGGCCCTTTTCTGTCCTATGGAGGAGATTTTACTAGGTCTCAGCATCAACATATGTTATAACTCTCTTTAATGTTAAGAAAGCAAGAAGGAATTCCATATGTTTTCTTTCATAGATTAATCATATTTTGTGCATTTTCTCTTTTCCTCTGATTTTTTCACATTATAATTTTATTTATTACATTTTATTAACACATTTATTTAAATTTCTTCTTTGGGAATATGAGAATTCTATAAATAAATAACTTTATAGTAAAAATGAATGAAACTGAAAGGCATAAGGTAAAGATCAGATACTGTTGATTAATGAAGACACAGCTTTCAAAATTATGAATAGTAAATAAAAGTTTAGAATCTCAATTAAGCAATCTATTTTATTCACCTGTTACTTCTAAAATAGTACTACAGAGTTGTGTATGTATTTTATATTTAATTTAGAAACTTGCAATATATTTACTGTACAATATTTTCAAAAGCAGAGTAACTTTAAATGCACATTATGACTTAAATTGATTTCTATGTGGTTAAATCCCAACTAGAGTGTTGTTTAACGGTCATAACTCTAAATAAGAATACTAGGTTTGTAAGGAACTGCAACCCCTCAATTTATCAGTTTACTTTGGTTTCATCTTATTCAGAAATATCAAATAATGAATCATAAGACTCAAATACTGATTTGTTTCTAATTTTAACAGTTTGTAAAATGAAATGTTTCATTGTTACATCATTGTGCAAAAGAAACATACTATGATCTAAATAAAATGCAATATAGTGATATAATAGATTTTTTGCTTTTGTTCTTTGACTACTAAGTCGCTAAGTAGAAAAGAGCTTAAAATAACTCTTTCTCAAAATAAAGCCTTTTGGAGACCAAGACAATGAAAAGGAACCAGGAAAACTGACTTGGAAATCTTTCAGGAGATTAGAATACTTGTGATCAATTAAAGAGGAGAAAAAGCATTCAAACTTTTAAAAGTAATATAGTATTTATGTTATTATGGAGTTTATTTATAATTGTCTGAATGCAACCTTCTAATTCAACATTTTCCACAACTGTTGGAAATCATCTTCTTGGAAAGCATAAGTTATCACAGTTCAGGTGATCAGGCATCGGTTAGCAATGCCAATGAACCACTGAAACCTACAAAATACACAAAAATTATTCTGGGCCTTTCCATTAACCCTGAATGCAATTTTATTTTGTGTGATGAAGAAAACAGTATGGCAGCAAAGGAATTTCATAAAATCAATGCAGGATGATTTCATCTGACAAGTGGGACGGGGGCGGAAAGAGTAGGTGTGAGAAGCTTACTGCTTTTAGTAAAGTTAAAATTCAAATTGTGACTGAATCAGACCAAGAAAAGATTTTTGAAAGACTGAATTTTAGATCAAAATCCAAGTCTTACACTTTATCACATATATTAATATACTTTGGAAGCATAAACAATGTTCATAATAGAGCAAAACTAGCATTAGAGAAGAGTTATGAAGAACAGCAAGAAGCTAAGAAGGATGAATAGCAGTCCTATGAGAAAAAACACAAATCTTAGCTTTAATTGGTATGTTATGAAGACAGTATATATAGCCTAATTTCTTATGATGTGGCTCTCTGGTACTACTTAGAAGCCCAGAAAAAAACACTGTTTCCTTTCGTGAAACAACAGAATTTACTAGGATGCCTTTAGCTTTTGGTGGATAAAGAGTGAACATAAAACATTCTGATATTAACTCTTTTTTGCTTTTTTCCCCCTTTTGTTACTGGACTTTGAACCCAGAATTAGTTAAATACTGAGCTACATCCCCAGTCCTTTTTACTTTTTATTTTGAGACAGGGCCTTGCTAAATTTCTGAGGCTGGGATTTGAACTTGGGACTGCCCAGCATTAGCCGCCCAAGTGATGGGAGTACGTGCTTGTGCCCTGGTGCCCAGCTGAAGGTAAGTCTTTAAGGAGTAGAACAAAAAAACTGGTTAGTCATAGGAGGCATTTTGTACAGTCACAGATAAATATTTTTACCAATGCCAAAGTCTGGATTTCTTGAAAGAACATTAAGTTAAAAGAGAGGAATGAAAGAGAGAGAGAGAGAGAGAAAGAGAGAGAGAGAGAGAGAAGGAAGGAAGGAAGGAAGGGAGGAAGGAAAGAAGGAAGATTGATTCCTTGGTTCCATTCTACAGCAAACATTAGAATGAGAAATATAAACTAGTCTTAAAATGATTCCTTGGTAAGTGAGATACAAAACTCACAGGGAGAAGAACAATAATTGGAATTAAAATTATTTTACTACTTGACTATAAGTGTTCTTGCTTAAAAAAAAAAAGCAAAACTTCCCAAATCTGCTCATATGAAAACTGAACACAGATGTATGAACAAGTTTTTAACAGTAAGGAATTTCTTATTATTTACTAAAAACATATTTATAATAAAGCATATTATATAATACACAATTTTGTGGAAAATTTGAAAAATATTAATGTTCTATAAATTAAAATATTTAAAATATACATTTAATTCTCACTAGAAAATCACTTAATTTCACAGAGAGAATTTTCATTTAATTTGCAACAGAAGGATGATATGATTCAAAAAATCAAAATTTTTTTTATCTGATTGGGTCAGGCAGTTAAAATAAAAGTAGAAAGGTAGCCTGATGTAAAATAGGACATGAAGGAAACTGAAGATTGTCTGCCTCTGCTAAGGATATCAAGAAAACAGAAAAACAAAAACAAAAACAAAAAAACCTTAAAACACTTGATGTGCCAAACAATGTTTGAGAGCCATATGCAGCCTCCCAAGCTGCCAGCTTGCAGCTCTAGAAAAACAGTAGCCAAGACAGATCTCAACCAAAACTGTGATCCTAGCCAACAGGAGGTGCCAATAAATTCCAACACTCACAGAGAGAATAGAATAGAATGATTTTTTTTTTCATAAGCATGCTTCAATTAGCACTCTTCTTCACATATAAAATATGAGGTATACATGATTATAACAGTGGCAATGTTCTATGGATTCTGTTGATTATTAACATCATCAACCATGTAGCCTTGAAACCAGGTAGGGAAGAGAAAATCTCAATTAAGACTCTTCAAGTGATCTCAGGCAGACAGTACCACTCTTTCTGAGTCTTTCCAGCAGCCAAAGAGCTCTCTAATCAGAAGAGAGCAGGCCTAATTGTGATCTAGGTGCAACATGGGACAGGGCTGGGGGGAAAGCAGGTGGAGAAGAGAGAGAAAGAAACACAGCAAGAGGCCAATAGGCAAGACATATTTCCCCAGACCACCAGGACTTGATTGTGATGAAGAGATGGAGTTACACATCATTGCCTCAAAGCCCTGAGGTACATCAAGAGAAGGTTTCAGCTGCCTAAGAGATAAGCTCCTAGGCATTCTTGTGGGTTGAATGCAGAATGGGATACAACTAACTTCATTTCCTACTGAAGATGGAAGCAGAACTCAGCAAAATGGGTCATTGTTCTGGCAATGAATCTAGGAATCTGTATGGCAATTCTTTTTTCTTTATGTAGAGTCAAACCTTTCTGGAATTCCTTAAATATGTGTACCTCTTAATAATTTGTTAAACAGCATTTTCCACACAATCTCTTCAAGGTCAGTTATTTAACTTAATGTGGACAGAATAAAATGAATATTTGTAATGCGTTTTTTATAAAAAGACATTTATGTTTCATAGGACATTTTACTAGCCTGAACTCTTCATATTTCTGAAATAATGTAACGTATTCATTTCTTATTCTTTTCCCACAAAACAACTTACACTTGGAATCTCTAACTGAAAAGTTTATTTTTAGTTTCATCTTTTTTATTTAGATGAATCACCATTATCTGTAATGATTAGGTAAGCAAAATCTATGAATCCTTGTTTTATAATATAGTACATAATTTTTCTAGCATTAGGACAGGAATAAATCATATCTATTGACAACTTATTTAGCAACACTAAATAAGAGTTCTATATGGATTATTTCACCATTTCACTTTATCTTCCCTGAAATTTATAAGGCACACACTGTCACAATTTTCCTCCAGTTGAATTCAATAAAGCTTAAAGAAGTAATTTGCCAAAGACAATTAGGCAAACAAGTGGTATAAAGGTGGCTCAAACCCAGTTCAAGTACACCCCTTCCATGGTCTGCTATACACTCCATTTCACACAATACATTCTTCATACTACATACAATACAGAGAAGGTGAACTTTGACTTAGCTGTAAAGAAGAGTACTAAAAGGTTTTATAAAAATATTGTATGTTCAAGGAAAACTAGAAAATCTATGTATTTTAACAATGTATACAATTCTCTTCCCGTAAGATCTGCAAGTCTGTTCACCATTTTTAAAAGAACATTTCAGCACGAATATTTCACCTATTACAAACTTGAAAACCATGGACAGGCCTTTATTATGGCCCTCTCAACTCTGAAAGAACATTTTTCTGGAGGAGAGGCCAAACAAAATTCTGAAATCTGTGAAGAATATAGAGGAAGGAAATTTAAAATTTTAAGAAAATTCTGTCACAGATGGTTCTTTTTAAAGAAATAGGAAAACTCAAATAATGGTCAATACCATAGTTTTTTTTTTAAATCATCAGATGTGAAATTTCTACTTCAGTGAAGATGCCAACCCCAAATGGAATAGATCAATCTTTCTATAAAGCATGAACAGTAATATATATGGTTACCATTTCAACTAACCTAAAATACAAATTAGAAAAGGATATATGGAATCTGCACATGTCCTCCCTTATTTTAACTATGCCCCAACTGATCTACTCAGATGTTTCAGGAAACATAAAACACACCCCTCATATTAAAATTCTTAGGTGTAATTTCTTTGTATTTTACTTTACTAATTTTATTAACTGATGATGTTTGATATCTTTGGGTAATGAAATTTGCCATTGTTCCTTTAAATAAGATTTTGAAAGTTTGAGTTAGGATTAAAACAATGCCTCCTTTAAAATCAATACTATTTAAATAGCACTCTGAAGACCAAATTTCAAATCAGAGTGTTATATGAAAGCTTAATAATACATCAAGCCAGTGTTCTCCTCCCATGCTCCTCTAGGAGATACTTTCTAATACCAGGCAAAATGTTGAAATAAATTATTTTTTACAAATTCTAAAGTCAGTGGTGGACAAGCATCAGTCTAAAAGTTACTCAAAATTTTGTGTTCACCATGTTACAAACTATAAGACTTAGTTCATAAAAGTATCTAAGATTCCACTTTTTCTAAAGGAGAGGGTACCCCCTATGATAATACTGCTTCCCTTTAACTAAAACAAATGTCCATATATAAAACACTAAATCAGTTTTTGAGGTTGTAGGTCACTTGAGCATATTTCCAACTCTTGGAGCATGAACAAGTAGACCACCAGATGAATACTGCACTTTCATAGCAGAATCACTGAAAACTTGGAAGGAGGGCCATTTAGACATGCTTCTTAAAATTTTATATGTGATGTTAAGACAATGAATTTTTTTTTTTTTTTTTTTGGTGCTGGGGATCGAACCCAGGGCCTTGTGTTTACAAGGCAAGCACTCTACCGACTGAGCTATCTCCCCAGTCTCAAGACAATGAATTATCAAATACACAGTAGTCTGCAAAATAACACCTTCATGTAAGCAAAATCAGCTGAATGTCTTTTGTGCATTAAGTATTTGTCTCTCAGAGTTTTATATTATAGAGAAATCTTTTTTATTGAACTTATTCTAAAAATTACCTATTTTAAACTATAATGTTTTGTGTTAATTTTTATTCTATAGAGTAGCTGCAGGATAGTTTTATAAAAGAAAAATTACTATTTCATTGTCAAAAGAAATCATCAATATGCATAATACATACTGTAAGTAAAGAGCTGTCAATAATTTTCACTTTCTATAATAGGTATACAAAATACTTCTTTGAAGCATAAGTACTGTAATGCATATTACAAAAAGCAAAATTACCTAAAGTGACATCACACTTCTGAAAGAAAAATAAATAGAACTGTATAACTGCAGTATGATGATTTTGTAGAGAACACATTTTCATGAAATGTTTTTTTCTAAAATAAGTAACATAAAAAATTTGAAAAGATAAGCAAATAAGTTCAAATATAATTTATAAAAGTGTGTATTGGGTAGCTAAAATAATATTAAACTCCAAACACCTGAAAATCAAACTGTACTAAACCTGCTAAATCAATGTTTACTAAGATTATCTTTTAGGAAATCAATTTTAAATAAAATTTTACTTCATTTCAAACCAACTTCCTAAGGAAAAAATAATCCCAGAAGATATCATAAAACTAATTACTGCAATAACCAAAGTATCTCATAAAACTAATTACTGTAATAACCAGAGTATTTCATAAAACTAATTCCTTCAATAACATAACACTTCACAACTCAGATTATTTAAATAATGATTGCTGCTCAGATTTGGCACAAGGGCAGACATAAACAGTCTAGTGAACTAGTCAAAATACTAAGAAGTTACATAACACCTTCAGAACTTTTTCTCCCAGATAAGTCATGCCTTTAAGATGCCCAGCAAATGATCAAATAGAGGAATTAAAATGTTGTGAATAAATCTATCATATGAGATACATTGTTAGTTCTTCCAGTGCTTTTAAAAATCTTAAATGTCCACTTCCCACTTGAAAACCTTCAAAGAAACTTCAGATTCTAACTATGTAAAAACAAAGAGATGTCATCACGTACTGAAAGGAAGAAAAAGAAAAGAAAGAAAGAAAGAAAGAAAGAAAGAAAGAAAGAAAGAAAAAGAGAAAAGGAGAAAAGAAAGGAAAAAAGAAAAAGAAAAAGGAAAAGGAAAGACGTGGCAATGGCAAGGTATCAAATGATAAAAGCTACAATTGAGGAAGGGAAAAAGTAGTCCTCTTGTTAGAGATACCTAATGAATATAAACATCAATAAAGCAAATAAAGGAGGATAGTATTTTCAGAGAGGTGACCATGACGATATATCTAGGCTGCTACTTAAAGATAAAGATCATGTTAATAACAAAGGCTCAGATCAAATAAGAAATTATCTCCCACAATCACCTACGTATCCATGAAAGGTTGCTACTGTGACTTTTAAACAAATAGAAACAGAGAGAATAAACAAAAACCCTGGCCCAGACTGTGAAATGGCAGGCACCTATAACACATGAACATTTTCATCAGAGTGCAAGGCTTACCTCATAAGACCAGACACATTGAGTTCCACCAAAACGGCGAACACACCTTCCTACTTCCACGTCCTCATGAGTAGTGTACATTTCTCTTAGGCATTCACCAATATGTGGCACCATCCTCCTGAGAACTTCTCGGCTAAAGATCATGCCAGGTCCTCCCATACAGAAGTTCTCCCCTGGCTCCAGCCCCAGCTTTCCAAGTTCTTCAATATTTCCAAGACCAGTCTGTCCCAGGTACAGAGGCTTGCTGCTATTTAGCGATCTAAGAAACTCTTCTAATTTATCACCTGCAAGGAGAAAGAAAATAATCACTACTTTCTTTTTTAAATTTCACAATCATTTATAATGTACAAAGTAGAGGACAGAACTTTCAACATTGTTCTTAAATCCCTCCTAACCCTTGAACCTCTGATATCCCTCCATGTAACAACCGAAAGAGTGAATATCATTATATAAAAATTCTAACTCATAATTACTGATTAAATCTTAATAAGATTTTTATTGACTCAAGATCAAGGTCACTGTAAAACTGTTATAAGTCTAACAATCATCACTTTTTCAGTAAAAGATATAATGAGAATATATCCCTGGTATATATGGGATAACAAAAAATTCCAGAAATATAAAATATATTCAGTATTGAAATTTAGTGTTGTTTTGACAGACCTTTTCACATCCAATGATTACTTTTCCTGATAATTAATTTAGTTAGGTGCTGTGCTGTTAAGCAAATCTCAATCATATACAACCCATATTGTTTTAAGGAATGTTTAAATCTAATATATCTTGAAATTTAATATAGGAAGACATCATTTTAGAAAAAAAAAACATTTGGTAAAAATTAAATGATGAATTGATTTCACTCACAGTTGTTAAGTTCACCAAGAAAACAACTTAAAAATAAAATTACACAGCTTAAACAGTTCAAAAGCATTTGGCATTCCATAAAGTGATACTTCAGAACAAGTTGAGAGTCTCTGTCTTCACATTCTCAGTCAGCATCTTTACTATCAATTTTGAGGAGCTGGGCATCTGCAGTCATTATCTTGATCCCATGCCTGGGTCTCAATGAGTTTCAGCTGACTATTATTGTGTTCTTAAATATAAAAATGATATCTCATTCTAATAGAAATGGAAAGAATATGGCCTTTCAAAGTTCTGAAGGACAACCTTTCAAAGCATTAAAGCAAATGATAGATGTAGGTGCTGCTAATACATTTTAGAAATTCTCTGGGAAGTTTGACACTTCTGCCAGGAAAGCATTGTGATTTTTTAAAATGAGACACAGAAGACAAGGGAATCATAAGACAGTGGAAGCATTTTTCTTTGAATCAATCCTAAATAGTACATATGGAAAATGCAAGCAAAGAACAGCATTCTTTATTTTTTTGTCCAATTACCAATATGTCCTATTCCAACCAACATTACAGCAATTTTCCTCCTCTCAACCCAAACTCAAGCAATCTCTATTAACAAAACATTGACTCCTTGTGTCAAAACGTGTCCATTGGTTTGTTTTTCCTTGCATTATGTGAAAGGCACTATCTGGATCAGGAGAAAGCAATGAGGTTACAGATAGTGAGGCATAAACTAAGGAAGGGCTGCCCCCCTTTGACCAAGAAGCTAGGAAATGTGGAAAACAGAGAAACCTCCTTCAGTACAAGTTACTTCCTTTGCGTCCTTCCCCATCTCGGCAACTGTCTGGACTGGAAAGATTGACTCCTGTACTCTACAGAACTTAGATCTGCTGAGTTTAGAAATTCTCTGGCCAGAGCGACCCATACTCTGGGTAAAGGAACGCGCCTCCTTTAGAACCGACAAAGTTTTCTCGTGCTGTGGCTGCATGTGGTTCTGTGAAGGACTTCCAGTCTCTGCTTATTGCACAACCACCAAAATACACTGGAAAAGATCCAATACGAGTTCGCGACAGTAAACCTGGAGCTCTGAGGGTTTGGATAATTCAAACACGCTTTTCCCCTCTTCCCCACCTGACAATACAATAAAACTCCATGGAGTTTTATTGAGATGTAACTGGGGTGGTGAACACCTTGGCGATGCACTTTTGTGGCTGGAAGAAAAGGTACGCTGGGATTGTGGGATTGCTCAAGGACTCCCAGTGTGCCACAAGTTGTGCGAAAGGGAGGGAAATGTATAGGGTAGGGTCCGAAAGAGTGAACCTCATTCTTCAATCTCAACACCTCCTAAATTGCGCTAGATTCAGTTGAAACAAAAGAGGAATAAAGCAAGAACATGGGATCTCCAGCCTGGCTCTAGCCAGCGTCCTGCTACTTGCCTTCTACCGAAGACACGCCCCTCTGGGTAGATTTGGTAAACTACCACCACTGGGGGCTTTCGTAGGAGGGCAGAATGGGAATGGCTTTTGGTTTAGCTCTAAGGTCCCTTCCCTCACCTCACCCGCACAGTAAAGGGTAGGGACGAGCGCCAGGTGGAAACAGCAAGAGTCTGCAAGGCAAATAAAGCTGGACAGGTATGAGGAGGGTCCAGACTGCAGGAGAAGAGGAGGAGCGGGCTAGATAATGGTAGGCGGATGCGAGGGGTGTGGACGGGGGCCAGGGGCTGAGGGAGCGCGGAGCACGTGCTGGAAGAGAAGCTTAAAGGGCTGGGCAGGGGCTGGGGCTTGTTGCAGAGAAAGGAGTCGGGGGGTGGGCAGGTGGGACAGCCGGCGCTGGGAGGTCACCTTTGATGTAGACATCGTCGTCTGCGCGCATGAACCACTCATACTTGTCCAGGTAGTGGTCGTGCATGTACTTGATCATCATGAAGGACTTTTTCTGGGGAGGGTAGGAATCATCCACCCCCGGCAGCGCGATGACAGGCAGGGGTGGCGGGGGCTGGCCAAGCCCAGCATTGGGTGGTTGCTGACTGGAAAAGAACTCCACGCGGCCAGGGATGAAGCGCGCCCAGGTTCGCTGCGCCGCCAGCGCACGGCTGCCCAGGTACTTCTGCGCGGTCATCACACCCACGTACAGGAAGTCCCGGGGTCTGGCACTCGGGGCGGTGGCACCCCCATCCCCGCTGCCGTTGTGGCTACTCCGTGGCCGGCCGCCTCTTCGCTGACCAGCCGCGCCCCCGTCCTCCTCCTCAGGTTCCCCTTCGGCCGCTGGGGCGCCGGGAAGCCCTGTGGCTCCCTCAGGCTCGCGTCCTCGCCGCCGCTGCTGCAGCGGAGGTGCCTGCTGCCAGGGGCTGCTCCGAAAACTGGTAACTCCGGGCGCTGCCTCCGGCATCTGCAGCCCCTGGAGCTCCTGGCGCGCGGGGGGCGGCGACTGCTCCTGCCGCGGCCGGGACTGGGGTTGGGGGAGTAGCTGCTGCGCGCCGGCGCCGGGGCCAGCAGCCGAACGGCCGTAGTAAGAACAGAGGCTGGAGCCCCGTCTCTTCCTCTCGCTCAGCTCGGCCACCCTGGGGGCGATGAGCCAGGACGCGGCAGTGAAGCCCAGCACCAGCCCCAATGCCACGCTCATCCACGGGCGCCGAGAGCGCACGGCCATCGTGGCTGCCCGGTACACGGGCGCTCGCTGGGCGGCCTCGACGCTGCGCGCGGGTCCCGGGGCTCACACCCGCCCCTCCTCCGCCTTCGAGCCCCCAACCCCGGCCTCAGCACAACGCCTAGGCGCCGTCGCCGGCTCGGGGTTCGAGCGCTTGTGGCGCCTCGCCTGCCGTGGGCTGCAGTTGCCTGCCAAGCTCCCTGTTCCGCTCTGGGCAGGGGCTCAGAGCGAGGGTGAGGAGTGAAACTTCTCCCGGCAACGGCTGTGGCGGCGGCGGCGGCGGCGGCAGCGAGAGGAGCTGCAGGAGAAGGAGGAGGAGCAGCGGCGGCGGCAACGCGTCCGCTCCTAGGCTGCCACCCTGTCACTGGCGCGCCTGGCCCCTCCCTCTTCCCTCCTTCCCGAGCCCCCGCCCTCCCTCCCCGCCTCTGCTCCCCGCGCTACCCCGCTCCCAGCTGGCCCGAAGGAGGAGCCACAAGCACCACTGCTGCCAGCCCGGGGAAGCGCGCGGGCCGCGGTATTTCCCCGTCACCCGCCCGTGCACGCCCCTGGTCTGCGCCTGGGTCCTGAGCCGGCCTCCTCTCCGGAAGGAAACGATGCCTGTCGGGCCGCCTCCGGCTTCCAGCGCCGACGCCCCCTCGTCCCTCCTCCCTAGGCTCTTACTCTCCATCCCAGTTCCCGTCCCGTCCCGCCCCTTCGCCGGCCTCCAGACACCCGTGTCCGGAGGCTCCACTGCCCTCCTCCCGGCGCTTTGGCTCCGCTGACCTCATCGGCGGAGCTCGGGTCCCTGAGTCCCCAGAAAGCACCTTCATATTCCTCTGGACTCGTCTACCCGGGTCCACAGTCGGTTATGTCCTAGCTTGACCCTTCCCCATTCTGCCCCGCCCCAGGTCCGTCTGTCGGCCACTTTGGCGGTTTTTTGTCCTTTTCACGTTGAGCTTACCGCTGCCACTTCTAGCTTTCTCTCTCCACTCCCTGTCCCGCCCACTGCTCGGGAAACCAACCATCTGTCCCAGCCTAACTCCCCTGTCCCAAGTGGCATCTTTCATCACCCCTCCCTTAAGCATCACCATCACTGGGTTTTTCAATTCTGAGAGAAATTCAAAATACCTTTTCTGGAAGTCTGGGGGGAGATGAAAGTGAATAGGGACTCAGTCCTCAAAGAAGATAAACGTCCCATGTTCTCCACTTGTTGAATTGGGAAATGGGCTGCCTAATCCTCCCCTCTTTAGCTCTGGTGGTCCCTCATCCAGAAGTAAGAACCATGAACTATTTTCAGTCTTAGTAGAAGGTTGTTGGCAAATGATGGCAAAATGTGGACAAACTCGTGGGGTCAATACCCTGAAAATCTAAACTAAGGTAATTCTTACCTAAATGACTTTAATCAGAAAATAAATAGAAGATACAGTTTTTACTCTTGTTTATTAATTTTAAGACAATGACAGGAGACATGTTACCTCTCCAGTAAGCGAAGGGAAATCAAATCGTCAGCAATGGAGTCTTAGAATAGTTAAATTGCATTGGCCAAAAATATTTTAAGTGAAGAAATTACATGAAGATGTGTGACATTTTGATGAAGGTAGCATTTAAAAATTTCTCCCAAATGTGTGTCTATGTCTGAGGTACATGTGGCATCCCAAACCCTTGCCTCCTCTTCAAATTTAAGTCTTCTGTTTTATACATCAAAATGAAAGGGATGGTATTGAATGGCATTAGACATAATGGCTCCATCCAGCAAGGTGCTGGCAGCATCCCTGGAACAGCAGGCCTGCCTGGAGCCCTTGGAGGAGTGGTTCTTTCCACACCAGTCACTGGCTGTGCATGAACACGTCTGACTAAATGTTTCATCTGCTGGACAATGAAGCTCCTTTTCCATGTCTAAGTCTTGCCCAGAGACACGTGGGAATAAATATTACTGGACTCTTTTTTGAAGTTGAATTTTAGTTAGATACAAAACTAAGAACAGGAACCTTCTCATTTAAAAATACATTTTCCCAAGAATGGTTTAACTCTTCTACAACAGTGCTATTCAATAGACCTTCTCCTATAATGGAAATATTCTTTATCACTGTCTGAGAAAGAAGCCACTAATCATATATGATTATTAAGGACTTGAAATGTGGCTAGTGTAATTGAGAAAATGAATTTTTCAGTCTTATTTAATTTTAATTAGTTGTGATTTAAAGACCCCCATGTGTTTTAAGTTTGAGGATTCCCAAAAGATATGACCAATAATAAAGAACACATAGTCCTAAACATCAGCATACTCTTCAGCCCAGTATTCAACTGGGCTCCACTTTAATGGGTGCCATTCAAGCAATTGATCTACAAAATCATGGATTATCTTTGGACACAAACAACCCATTTGTGAACTGTTTAAAATATTTGAGAAGAAAGTTCATCTCATTCACAAATTTCTTTAAAGATTTGTATTAGATTTAACATTAGAGGAGGTTGACAGCTTTAGACATGGAGATGTCAGTAAGATATTTATTGCCTTCCATCATGAAGTTTGTAGTGCAATGGAGGCAGACATTAAACACCACACTATAGTCAAAGTGATTGCACTGTTGATAAGTGGTATGAAGGGAAAATACAGAGTACTCTGAGAGACTGTGTACAAGAGCTTCTAGATTAGTCTGGAAATCAGAGAGGGAACCAGGAAGACATTGAAATAAGGCAAAGTATTGAAGTGATTGATGTTCGATACTAGTTGGATGACCCTGGAAAATGCCCTAAATTCTCTGAGTTTTAGATTTCTCATCTCTAAATATATTTCAGTAAAAATTTATTTATTAAGATATTAAATGTAAGTGCTTAGTATAGCGTGCAGTTTGTTGGAGATGCAGGAAATGTTAGTTCTCATTTTCCAATCCCTCACTTCGTGATAAAATTCTTAGTTATACTCTTGATTTTTTAAAAAAATATTTCATCCTTTCATTTGTTTAAGAAATGTTTACTTAGTATCCACCATAAACCAGGTACTCATAAAAAAACAGGACTAGACAAAATAGATAAACCCCAGAATTCCCAAGGCTTACATTATACTAAGGGAAGATTATACACACATATATCCTCTTACATGTGTGAAATATATTTATATAAATAAAAAAAATCAACATATATGTTGGATAAGTGTTTTCAAAAAATAGAAAGGGACAGTGTATTGGAATATACCTATATTGAATGAGATCATTTAAAATTGGTCAGGGAAGTTCTCTCTCAAAATTTTATCAGAGAACTGGAAAAAGGGAGTAATCTAACCATGAGAATATCCAAGGGAAATTTTCCAGGAAGAGGAAATAATCAACACAAAATCTTTTAGACAGTTACGGCATATTGAGGGGCAGAAGAAGCCAATGTAGTTTGGGATAAGAGGGAGCTGGTGACAGACAATTTAGTAGATCAGAGTTGTTAAATCAAACTCTAATGTGAGCCACCAATGCAAGATGTATAATTTAATAGTTTTTGGAAGCCACTTTAATAAAGTAAATGGCGAAATTAATTTTGATACTTTCAAATTAATATATCCAAAAATCATTATAACATGTTATCAACATAAAACTAATACTGAAGTATTTTACATTCTTTTTATGGGCACTAATTTTTCAAAGCCATTGTGTGTCTCATGCTACAAGCAAATCTCAATTCACATTACCTGTGTTTCAGAAGATCAATAGATTCATGTGGCTGGTGGCTACTGAATTGAACAGTGCCTACTCAGAGCCTTGAATACATTTGTAAAGATTTTGCTTTTTATTCTGAGTGGTAAAAAAGGTGTTGTATAGAATAGTTTTTAAAATATTTTACAATAGGATCGCTCTTCTTATATTTTATAGAATTACTCTAGTGCCTATGTGGAGAAACAAACTAGGGTAGAAAAGAACAGAATCAGGAAAGCAATATTCATTACTTCAATAAAACATTACTGAAGTAACCCTGCCCTTTTGAGACAGAAGAAAAACAAACCTCCTTTTCTTCTTCCCTCACCGCGTCTACGCCTCTTTCTCATTTGCAATAAGTAGAAGTCTTGGAAAGGTTTTGCTTAATGTGAGATTATTTATTGAGATTCCTGAAGTTACTTATTTGGTATTTCCCAGTCAGTGAAATAATTTTCTCATACTTTGATTTTGAAGATGTATAAATTTTCAGGTAGATAACTTTCTGAGCAATCTCTACCAAGGACTGTTTTTTTAAAACTTTTAAGTAATAAAGTCTTGAAAGAATTTAAGAAAAAAATTCATTTGGATAAGAGATGCATTGAGAGATAAGTTTGTATGGAAACTATCACTGCAGGAGAAGAATGATAATTACATACCCAAATATATTCACATCTGTATACTGTAATTAAGAAGAGAATACATAAATATAATTGTTATTCTTATCTAAACAACAACGTTTGAGTAAGTAAACTTGTGAACCACTTCACAAATTGCTTCTTCTATTTCATTGGTAAGGCAATGCTCTTTCTTTCCTCACTAAACTTTACGATTCTCCAACTCTAGAATTAACTTGAGACATTCTTTCTTTGATGCAATAATACAGATTGGTTGAAAGTTGAGAATGATGAATTGTCCTGCAGTTTAATTTTGTGTAAATGAACAGCATACCCTAAAGAAGTTTTAAGATGCTAATGTATTAACAGATTCAAATTAGATTCAGGGATATCTGTAATTGTTTACATTATATTTGTCTCTCTGAAGATTAATTCCTGCCATTTCCTTTCCATATCCACAAATGCAAGTACAAAAGTCAAACTTGTATTCTTAGAATACAATAGATATGGATGTTACAATAGAAAAGCAGTAACTACACCTAAAATTATAATAGTTTACAATGCAGCAAAACTGGTTCCTTATTCACCCCTCACCCCATCAAATCTTTTAACAATTTGAAGTTTATCTATATTTGCTATTTTTGCATATAAATGGAGCAGAAGCCATTGAAACTTGAGAGTCATTGGATTCATGTATAGCTCATCCTATCAGGGTTGGGTTGATTCCTGGCTTCAGAATGACATTAATGTCAAACACCTGAAATCAAGTCCACCACAACAGAGAACCCTTTGGCAGATTGCTCTCAGGGTACTACATTGAGTATTTTAACTGATTGGCAAGAGTTATCATAACTTTAAAATCACAGAAAAAAGTACAAATGAGTTTAAAGGGAGGGATATCACAGTTTGATCACTTATGAAAAGTGAAGATAAATATTTAGAGAAAACATTCAACATATGCATCTGTTAGGGAGTATAATCATGTTTAAGCTGATACAGATACTTGGATTCAGGATTTTATTGAGCTACATTGAATATTATTTTTTCTTGACACATCAAGGCTGAGTTGATTTCATTTGTGTGAAGCAACTGTGGCATCTAGTGGTTAATAACCATAATGGTAATTCAGTTTGTTTCTGAGGGATAAATTATGCTATAAATATTTTTCCATATTACCAAGGAATATTATAACCATAGCAGTACAGTGAGATAGCCATTTGATTATATGTTATTTCTTCAGAAATCAGCACATGAGGAGATGATCAAGGTAGATGTACTAAAGTAAGAAAAGGTAATTGTTTAAAGCAGATTATAAAACTAGCTAAGTTTCAGGACCTAATATTAATCTATATTTTGATAATCACCATGAGAATGTCATAGTTAATTTTTTTTTCCTGACTGGAAATTTGATGCTGTGAAGAGATTTTTAATTTTTTATTTTTAATTTTTTAAAGATAAGAATTTTTAAAGGAACGCTTATTTTCACAAATTCACATTGAAATATTTATAGATGAAATGGTATGATGTCTGGGGCGTCAATAAAATGGGATGGAGTGTGGGCTAAGCGGATGTTGGTGTGTGAAGGCTGATTGACCAGGCATTGACTAGCAGTAGGTTGGGTGATAACCTTTGGATAAATGTGTAATACTCTATAATTAAATATTTTTAAAAGCATTTCATTTATTTAAGTTTAGCATACATTCAACATTTATTTTCTATAGATTTATCTGACCAAGAGAAGGTCCAATGTTCCAGAGGATGAATAAGAAGATCCCTTGAGTAGAAAATGAGACCACTGCTGTCACTTAGGGTCAAGTGGTGACCATATCAAAACCAAAACTTCCACTCCCTCCATACTCTTTGGCCCAATGACAGTCTCAGATATAAATGAAATGCCCAGTCACTCTTTTAAAAATAAAGAGGCACTATTTACAACTTGAGGATTTTCTTCAACTAGTAATAGTCTGTGATTCAGCAGGGAACAGCGAAAGTTATAGAGTTCTTAATCACTGATCTGAATGTATTCTGACAAAGTTTTTACTTTTAATTTTCTCCTTTCACTACTCTCCTAAAATATTAAGAAACTCCAATTCAGTATTTTCTACCTTAGAAAACTTAAAATGCACAGGCAACCTTTCTTCTTTTTATTTAGTTTCCGATCCCTGTGGATTACTTGCAACTTAATAGGAATATATTATCCACCTATTTAATCTAACATTTTTACTATACATTGAAAAAAGTAAATATAGGTGAAATTAATCTGAATAATATATTTTGTTTTACTAATATATCTAGTCCTATTAAGCCTAAAACACACTTTTTAAGTAACAAAAAAGTGGATTGTAGAATGTTTACAGAATTCATTGGCCTGCTTTCTTAAGAATAAATATGTTATATACTGATATATAAAATGTGATACATATGCATGCATGTGCTATTATATTTCTTCATAGCCACACTATCATTACAAAATAAGCATTATCACTGTTAATAAATTTCAAGTTATTTTACTAGGATGTAGGAGAGTTTTGGTATCATATCTCAAAACTGATTGTCAAGTGGACATACCTTGGATGTAGCAAATTGAGTAGTCTAAGATTTTGTGCCTTCAGTGAGGCAGGTATACTTTATGTTTTACTTTAAGGCTGCTGCATTTAAGTCATGCATATAGCATGAGCTTTTATTAAGTCCATGGCAAACTAATAATAACTCAAGTCTTTTAATATTCTTGAAAGTCAGGTTATGGCTTTACACAGCATGTTATCACTGGGAGGACAGAAATTTTTTTCTGCCACTCTTCACAATTTTTCTGTTGGGTTTCGTTTTTTTTGTTTGTTTGTTTGTTTGTTTTTGTTTGTGATATTAGTGATTGAACCCTGGGATGCGTACCACTGAGCTACAGCCCCCAGCCCTTTTTATTTTTATTTACTATTTTAAGACAAGGTCTAAGTTGCTTAATGTCCTCCTAAATTGTTGAGGCTGGCCTCAAACCTACAATCCTCCTGCCTCAGCCTGCCAAATATCTGGGATTACAGGTGTGTACTACTGTTCTTGGTTTTTGTTAGGTTTTGTAAAATATACTTGTTTTCATAAAATATTTTATTTGTTCACATTCACATATAATACATTTGTTAACTCGTCAATTAATGAATGAACATTTATTTTTTCTAATTTTTCATATAGTAGATATTTGAAATGATCATTAAGTTTCAAGCATGTAAAGGGGTCTCAATGACAAAATGTTTGAGAACAATGGTCCAAGGAAATATTTTCATTTTTCTTTTCCTTCTACTAGAAGTATCACAAAACATTCTACAGGTTTAGTCAAAAGTTAGAATGCCCAACTGATGCTGGATCACTACCCTCACAGTCTGGGATGACATGTATGACATGAGAGTAACTGTCTTTGAATTTGTAATTTTAAAACTTTTTTTTTTTTAATGATACTGAAGATTGAACCCAGGGCACTTAACCTCTGAGTCATATCCCTAGCCCTTTTTATTTATTATTTTGAGACAGGACTTCACTAAGTTTCTTAGAGCCTTGCTCAGTTGCTGAGAATGCCTTTGAACTTGTGATCCTCCTACCGCAGCCTCCCAAATCACTTGAAATGTTTTTAAGTACATTATGTCTCCCTGGTTTTAGATCCACATCTATCATAGTCTAGGAATTCAAGCTTGACTTTCTTTTTTTTTTTTTTTTTTTTTTTTGGTTTTTGCATGTATGGCTATTGAAAGGAACTGGCAGAAAGGTTATATTGAAAGGAAATTAATCTTAAGAGAGAAATATAATGTAAATCATTTCAGATATTTTGTGTCTAATTTGAATCTGGATATAAATTAGCATCTTAAAACACATTTAGAGTATATTTTCATTTCCTCAAAAGTAAACTAATGGACAATTCATCATTCTCAACTTCCTACCAATTTGTATTACTGTATCTGAGAAAGAATAGCAAGTTAATTCTGGAGTTGGAGAATCATGCAATTTAGTGAGGAAAGAAGAGAATATTGCCTTACCAATAAAATTGAGGAACAATCATTTGCCTTTGATACCAATTGGAGCTCTAGAAATAGAGGGAATGCTAAATCCAAATAAAATTGTTTGAACTAATTGAAAAAGGAAAACTGATTCTCCTAAATGAAATTCCAGAGGAATTTAAAGGTTGTCATTGTTTGAAAATTGTTACAATAATAGTGTATGGGATTAAAAATATGGAACAGGGTTGGGGGTAGGTGATATTTTCTCTCACTGGGTCCCTGTGATCTTACCTCTGAATCTGTATTGGGCAAAGAGGATCAGAAGAAAAGCTTCAAATGAGGAACTGGGGCAAGTGTTAGCCTCATAGCTATGTGATTTCTCACCAATGATCTTTCATCTCCCAACCTGGCAGCAAGGAAATGGAAAGGACACATGACTGAGGCACACCCAAGAAATAAGTGAGGGGTGGAGCATGACATTCCTAAGGCCAGGGCCACAATCCTGCTCACCACACCCTCCTTTCTACACCATGCTTTTTTTTTTTTTTTCCAGATTGCATTTTAGATATTCACCTTTACAGAAAAGCAGACACGAATAGTAACAGTGCCATCTGAATCAGATTAAAATTAGATTTAGATTTTAGTATTAGTAGCACAGAATTGGGACTCCAGGACATGGTATAGTCATCAGGGTCAGCTCAACCTTCTGTACCCATGTGGGACCCAATTGGCCATGATAGCTTATAAGTAACTAAAACATTGGCACTAAGATCATTACTTCTTCATGTGATATCCTCAGAATACCTACATATGGATTGCTAATGCTATATTGTGGCACAACCATTCATCATATATCTGGATTCCTAGTGAATCATAATCTGAGGGTTGGGGCCAGGAATTCATATTTATAACACGACACTTACATGATTCTTAAGCATAGTAAAGTTTAGGAACTACTGTTCAAATATTTCTTGATAACTGGAATAATCCAAATTCCTAACACATTAAATTAAACAAGCATTAAAAAAAAAAACCATTATACTCTTCTATTGACCTTTTTGCATCTTCAAAAATAAATAAATAAATAAAACTAAAGGATAGATGTCTAAATCCTGAGTTCTCCAGCCCCAATTGATAGAACCTTCATTCACTTTTTTTTTTTTTTTTTTTTTTTTCCCAAATTGAATGCATGTGAACTTCTTTTCATTTTAGTTTGGGTTCCTCAAGAGGCTAAACTTGAGACAAGAATTTGAGAGCAAGTAGCTATTTAGAAACATTGGTAGAAGAGTGAGAGAGTGAAAAACAGAAACTAGGGGAACCAATAAAGGACAAATTCTGAAGTTTGTTACCACTATATATAGCTACAGTTTTATTCCACGGAATATTCCCATAATCAACGTAGGCCATGGTCCTTAGGCTTATTTTACTGGAAGAGAAAGAGTTGAATACGTATTTATACAAAAACTTATGCCAAGGCACCAAAAACATTTGTTGGAGAAAAGATAACCTTTTTAAAAACTGGTGCTTGAAAAACTGAAAATCTATATGTAAAAGCATAAAAGTTGACCTCTATCTCTCACCCTGCACAAAGTCAAATAAAAGTGGATCAAAGACCCAGGAATTGGATCAGAAACTGTGCAACTACTTAAAGAAAATGTATGGCCAACCCTCCTATATATACCAACTTCCTTAACAAGACCCCTAAAGTTCAAGAAATAAAACCAAGAATCAATAAGTGGGATGAGATCAAATTAAAAATTTTGCACAACAAAGGAAATGATTAAGAGTGTAAAGAGATAGCCTACAGAATGGGAGAAAATCTTTGCCAGTGACTCCTCTGTGAGGGGATTAATATCCAGAATAAATAAAGAACTAAAAATCTCAATGCCAAATAACTAATAGCACAATCAATAAGTGGGCAAAAGACATAAAAAGTCACTCCTCAAAAGAAGAAATATAAACAGCTAACAAAAATGAAAAAAAAAAGGTTTAACTTCCTTAGCAATCAAGGAAATGCAAATAAAAATTACATTGAAATTTCATCTCACTATAATCAGAATGGCAATTATCAATAATATAAATAATAGTAAATGCTGGTGAGCATGTGTGTGGGTGAAAAGGTACACTCACACATTTTTGTTGGAACTGCAAACTAGTACAACAACTCTGGAAAGCAGTAAGGAAATTCCTCAAAAAACGAAGAATGGAATCACCATATGGCCCAGCTATTTCACTCCTTGGTATTTATCCAAAAGAACCAAAATCAGCATACTTCAGTGATATAGTCAAATCAATATTAGTAACAGTGCAACTCACAATAATCAAGTTATGGGACAGCCCAGGTACCCTTAATAGATGAATTCATTAAGAAAATGTGATATATATGCACAGTGGAGTTTTACTCAGTCATAAAGAAGAATGAAATTATGGCATTTTCTGGTAAATGATGGAAATGCAGAACATCATGCTAAGCAAAATAAGCCAGACTTAGAAAGTCAAGGTTTGAATGTTTTCTCTCATATGGAGAAGCTAGAACAAAGTGAAGGAAAACTCAGCGGGGCTCAGATTTCATAAGGGTAGAGGGAAGATCAGTGGAAAAGAAGGAGACTGAGGTGGAGAGAGGAGCAAGAGGAAAGGGAAGGAAATGCAGAAAGAACTTGACGAATTTAACCTATGGGCATGTGTAATTAAATACACCACAGTGAGTTCCACCTTTTTATCTATAAAGCATCAATTAAAAATAAATAGATGAATAAATAGAAGAAAGACCAGTAGAGTAGAGGAAGAGGGATAGGGGAAGAAGGAGGGGAGATGGTGAGGGGCACCAGGGACTGGAATAGAGCAAATTAAATTTTATGTATGCATAATTATGTTAAAATGAACCCATTGTATATAACTATAATGCACTGATAGAAGCATTTGTTAAAAAAAATGTTAATCATCGTTTAAGGGCTGCTCCCTGGGCACACTGGTTCCCCAACACTTCCAGCCTGGCCCTGACACAGTCAGAGTGCACTTCACCTGCTAGTGAAAGCCCTTTGGTAAAGTCTTGGAGGGGCCAGTAGTTGGACGATAGGCCATTGGCAAGTACTGAAGTGGTAAAGGCAGGAGACTTGGATAGGACTCTGGATGTCACTGTTCTAACCCACAAGTTGGAGGTAATTGTCACACCTGAAACCAAACTTTTGGAATTTATATCGTACTACATATATGAGCCACATACATCAATTGATATTTTTAAAAAATATATCTTGCAGATTCAGATTTCTTTTAATTGAGCAATTTCTCTTATATAAAGGATCTTCTTTATGGAGCTAAAGGAGTTGTTGATGTTTTCCTTTTGCCATCCGTGTTAAAATTCCAGAATTCTTGTGGGGGGACCACTATGGCCAGTTTAGTTTTAGGGATTAACTTTGGCTCTTTCATTTGTTTAAACTGTGGAAAATCTCAAACATATACAAGGCATACATGGACTAGAACCTCCAGTACCCATTATCCAGTTTAAAAACTTCTCAATTGATCACCAATCTTATTTTATCTGTGGTGCTACCCACCTAATCACACTGGACAACTTAAAATCAAACAAAAAACATGGTATTATTTACCCACAAATGCTTTCATCTGTATTTGTAAAAGATAAGGACTTAAAAATAAACAAGGTTTTAAAACTGTATAAAAATTCAATAAACATTACCTAATATTATGAAATAATTATTCAAATCCTTAATAGTCCTGTCCGTTCCATATCATCAGTATGGTTTGAGATGTCTCTTAAGCATCTCTAATAGATTCTGCCTACTCTCTTATTTCCCTTGTAT
This sequence comes from Sciurus carolinensis, assembly GCF_902686445.1. Taxonomy (NCBI): domain Eukaryota; kingdom Metazoa; phylum Chordata; class Mammalia; order Rodentia; family Sciuridae; genus Sciurus; species Sciurus carolinensis. The sequence goes on from NC_062218.1 coordinate 109,923,067, forward strand.
TATATTTGGTTACAAAAGAAAAAACTGGGTCATTTGCCCTGTGGGATTTCCCACACCACGAGAGTTTGCAGATTCCACCTCTATGGTGTCATTTAACAAGTTTCTCTATATTCTGTACACCCTATGAATTGGTAAATTGGTAGCAGGATCTAGAGAATTGTGAATATAGGTTCAGTTTTTCTTTTTGAACAGAAGTACTTCATGGATATTATCGTTGTCTCTGATGATATAGCTATTGATATTGCATTCCTAGACTTATTAATTCATTAAATATTACAAATAGCCATATTCTAATCCTGCCATTGTTCTTTTTTTTATTAATTGGAACACTTCTATTTTTTTACAAAAACTTACTATTATCTATTGGTACGGTCTTTTAAAAGTCAAGATACATAGTTTGACATTTGCCCTTAATGTATGCTGGGCCAGAGATTTTAAAAGGTGGTTAGGCAGTACTGATCTTTGTATTCCATTTCTTAAAAAGCCTTGCTCAGAAAGACTAATTGAAATAATCTCCAAATGGAAGTTTGTTCCTACTTGAAACAGTATCATTTTCTTCTATGTGACACCTAGTCATATCACTAGTATTCAGAACTACATATTAGGATATGAAGTTATGACTCTGAAAAGAAAAATTAAACTTTACCTTTGTATTTTTATTGTTGTAATCAATAAGTTGCATTACTGAACTAAAATTTGGAAATAAGCAGAATATTAAGGTAAGGTCTAAAGATATTACATATATATAAAGATATTATATATATATAAAACACACACAGTTTTTAGCCATCTGGAATTTCTGGTATGTTACATATGAATTATTTATGAATTATAGGAAATTTTGCTTTGCACTCAGTTGAGTTGAATTTGAGAAAGGAAAAATCCTGCTAAACATGGTTCCTTTTTACAGTGAGTGTCTATGTGGTTGTTTTCTATGTGGTTTTGGCCTCAGTTATGGTTTGGCATCTCTTGCTATTTGTATCTGTGCCTCTCTTCTTCTTAACTGATTCATTAATGATCCAGATGTCAGACATCAAGAACCCTATGTTGCAGTCCCTGCTCTTCCCTTAGGGCTGCTACTGAATCTTTCACAGAAAATGCAGTTCTACTCCGAATTCCTTCACCTGTACAAGGGGAGGTATTGGGCTAGAGCAGGGATTGGCAAATGATAGTCCACAGGCCAAATCCATGCCTTCTCCTGTTTCTGTATGACCTACAAATTAAGAATGATTTTTGCATTCTAAAGTAATTTTTTATTTCAACATTTTTCACATTTTAAATATTATATAAGTCCATACATAATACCCTTGATTTTGCCTCTTTGCTTGAAATGCCTTAAATATTTAATATTTGGCTCTTTTATAAAAAGTTGACAAAATCCTGGGCACAGCAGTGATTTTCAAACTATTTTCAGTAGCAGAACTTTAAAAAAGAGAGAGAAACATCTTGCTCCAAACTACTTGCTTAAAACAAATAAATGTATATTTATTTAAATTAATTTAAAATTTTTAGTGATTGCTTCCTAAAAATAATCAGGAGCAAGGAGTCTGCTTTGGTGAATGTGATAGACTAAAGGAAGGAATGATTTTGACATTGGAGATTGTAGATGACAATTATAGTTTAAGAGAAGATCCAGACTACAATTTATGGATTTTTGATGGACTAGTTAAAAAATAAAATCATGTTTCAAGCAGATAAGTGATTATAAATAGTAGCAAATTTTAACAGCTCACCTTGCAATCCTAGGACTCTCTAAAATTACACTGATCCAAATTCTTAAAAGAGAAATAGAAAATTTGATTTTACTCACAACATCAAAAAACAGCTCTCATCATCAAAATAGCAATCAGACAAGAAGCACCAACAATTTGGAAAGAGAGATAAAGCTGGCTCTATTTTAACACTCCCAGTGTGTCCTTAGGATGGCACCTTGAACAACTGTGCCTATTAGGAGCAGGCTCAGAGCAGGTGAGTTTGCTGCTGCAGTCTTTGGTTAGTTGATACATAGGAGCTTGAATTTTTAAGTCAGGGTGAAGAACAACCTTTTTCTTCAAGGTTCTTTAACAAAACTGCTCAAATATGGCCGATTGACACTCCAAGTGAAAACAAGGCACATTGAAATCACACAGGGGTTAAAATTAGTGCAAATTGGGGTTACATTTTATAAGACATTGGTTTAGAAAACAAATGGACCCTTAAATTGAGTAAAAATTAAAATAACTTAATTGTCTATAAATTAGATCATCCATGGTCTTGGACATATATCCCTGTATGATATATTTTATGTCACTGCAGGTACAGAGGCTGCAGGGGTGTGAGCAAGGGCCATGGGATAAGGGTTGAAGGCAAGGACAGTCCCCATAACAGCAACTGTTAGCAGTTTGCCAGTGCTAAACCAGGCTAAGAAAAAGAATATATTCAGAAGTGCAGACATCCTGCCTTTAGGATAACATATCAAATCCTTGAAGTGACTCCAGGATGGGTAGAGAATTCTAAAATGCTTTTTGCATTCAGGGTTTGACATTTGCTAAAATACTTTAGCTTTGCAGGTTGCTCAATTAAGTGATTTAAGTAAACTAAACAAGATAACTACCCTCAACATAAGATCTGGAATAGAAAGTGCTTAATCAATATTTCCTATGTTTGAATATGATTCAAATGCACACATGCCCACACATACACACACATTTATATAGAAAAATTTGATCAGTTGCTCTGGTCTTAGATGGCATTTGCTTTTCAACTCCATGGATCATCTATTCCCCTAGTCATTTACTGAGCAAAGATTTACCAAGCCCCACCTTTGTGATACTTTTCTAGGTGCTGGGAATTCATCACTAAATAAAGTAGACCAAGTTCTCTTGCCCTTGTCTAGGGGATCTTACACACTAGTTGGGAGAAAAAGACAATGAGATGAAACACATTATTAGAGCATAGAGTATATAAGATGTTGAGAAAATCTATGAAAACCTAAGACTTGAAAGGGGTTGGAGACTTAAGAGTAAGGAGGTGATTTTTAAATATAGTTCAGGTCAGAAAAGTTCTCATTCATAAAAGGACATGTGAGTACAGACATGAAGGAGGTGAGGGAGAGAAGTGCAGGATGCCTGCCTTCAGAGCACTCAGGCAGAGAGGAACCTGAGCCACAGAAGGGATTTGTTGCAGGAGCAGCAAGGAGCCTAGGACAACTGCAGGGGTGTGAGAGATGGGGTTGGAATAAGGAATGAGGTCGACAAGGCAGGGCATGTCCGGGTGACTGTACCCATTGGCCAATGGAAGGTTTTCATTGATGGGGACAGGAAGCCATTGCAGAGGTGTGAGCAGAGGAGCACTGTGGATGTGGAAAGTTTAAAGTGCTTTCCTTCAGAATGGGTCTCATGGAGTCACATCCTATACAAAAGTTAGTTTCAAATTTAGTTTTAAGTAACACACACATTTGCTATCCCTCCACAGTATAAAACTTTTAGGAACCTGCTGGTTTTTTTCATTACACTGATAAAAAGAACTAAAAGCACTTTTTGAAACAGTATTCCAATCAAACATTTCCAGAACCCCTGAGGCCCCTCTATGAACCTGTGGAGCACAGTCTGTCATCTCCTGGGGTAAAGGAGAATTACAACTTTTCTAGTTCCAACATCCTGTGTACCCCTTAGTTTCAGGATGTGAGACAAGTTGACCTTTGATTTTCTCATTACAGGTGTTTATGACTGACCTCCTTAGTTTGTCCCCTAGTTGTTTTTAAGTATTTATTCTGCTTTTCCTGCGGATGATGTCTCCTCATCCTTCTTCTAGCAGACACTTACGGATCCTGCTGGCATTCATATTGGGTATTATCTCCAACTCAGTGGAGCTGATATATATTTGATTAGCCACACTTCAAGATGGTTAGAGTTGATGAGATTTTCTTGTCACTTGCTCTTTGGTTTCAGAAGTATTTCTAATAAAACTATGGATGATTCAAGCTGCAGGTCTTCATGATGTAATGTAATAGGACAACATTTTTGAGATAACAGTTTTTATTTATCTTCAGTGTTTCTCCTTTTCTCTCATTTCAAGTTGAAAGTCAGGCTATTTGTATTTCCTTGCTCCTGGACTATTTTGCAGAGCCGGAAGTAAAATCCTCTTGAGGACCACTGTTATTCCTAGCTTTTGAAACTATTAGCTCATGGATGAGATTGTTTTGGCTGTCCTACGAGGTGAGAAAAGAGTGGGGAAGGGAATAAGACTTTGAAACAAGGGGGTGAGATGATATTTCTAATATGTATGAAGGGGATGGAGATATGTAGGTCCCACAATCATTGGTGACTTGAGTCCTACTAGGTGGCAGCCTCTAGGGAGTTTGGACCCTAAACACAGTGGACTTCAGCCTCAAGACAGCCCCGGGACACTCAATGGAAGAATAACAGAGTACTAGATTGGAAAATACCATGTATAGAACTGTGATGGATGAATCAGAGAAGCTCCTGTGGATTCATAATTTTAGGAGAATTCCAGATGCTTGATGCTCTGCACAGCCTAAAATTTTTAGACAACTCTGATGAGGTGGTATATCCCAGAAATGTCTTAGACTTCATTTCTTCCTCTCCCCTTCAAATGGAGACCTGGAAATGGACTTAGAAAAACAAAGAAATAAGAGAGAAAATGTTCAGCCCTTTATAAGTGCTCAATATGTGCAAACTATTTTTATTACCTGGTTGAGAATGAATGCATCAAAAGAACCAAGCAACAGTACAAAAATTAGAAACATAGTATTTAGCAAGGAAAAGGTAGAGGAAATATAGGAAATTGAAATTAAATGGAGCTCAAAGAAGATGAAGAGATTCTTTTGTAAAGAAAAAAATATAGTAATATAAAAAGTGAAGACGTTAATGCCTGCATTTGATGACACGAGCAGCACAAAATCCATGAATCAAAAGTTGTCAACCAGTGGCCCAGACATCCTATTTATTTTATTTTTAAAATGGAATCTTTGAATCTGGCACTAAAACAAAAAGTCTCTGGGTAGCACCAAACCAGCAGTTATTCTACATTGGCAGAATGTTTGTTAGCTATTTCAGTGCTTCATCATAAATTTTCCTTAATTTTCTTCTAGAAGTAGTGTTAACAGAATTATATAAAACTAAGATATTAAGTTTCCAGTTTTCTGGGAATTTTGCACACATATACCAGACAGCTCTGCAGACATGTTGTAACGGATATTTAATGGAATGCCGTTCCAGTCTGGGGCATTTTATCACTGTGTGAAGAAAACAAAACGATAACACATCAACATCAAATTTTCTACATTAAAATAGAAAAAGGAATTAAGTGGCAACAATTGTTACATTTAAATGATGATATATGTTAAAGGTGGTTGTTTCCTTTTAAACATCGTCAGTTCCTATACTTAAAATGTAAGGATAGAAATGGGATGAAAAATGATACTATAGAAACACAGAAAAATCATTGAAACTTTCTGATGGTAATAGTTTTTCACTGCTAATTACTTGCAAATGCATCTCCCTGTTCTGTAAATATTGATTTTTTAAAAAAATGTTAAGGTAATTTACATTACCTTTTCTCTAAAATTACTTACAATAAGTATGCTTTGGAATGGAAAGATGGCACAATATCATAAAAGACTGCAAATTGCACAATTTTATAATAAATGAATATGAATAAAATAAATGACTGCATTTTATTTGAATATTATTATGATCATTTTTTACTATATTCTATCAGCATAACAAAATAATTCAAAGAAATATTTAAACAGTGTAATTCCCACATTTCTCTGCTGTTTGGAATACCATGTTTCTAAAATGCAAGACTTAGATTATATATAATTATGTGCATACAGCTACTATTACCAAGTGCATTTAAACCAGTAGACAACTATTGTGGCATTAAATTCACACATACTCTACACAGATGTCCAAAGAATGCTGGAATTCTTTATTTTCTGTAGTTCTTCTAAACTAGGCACTCAGATTGCAGAGAAATTCTAACAATAGATCATTTTCTTTTGTTTTAAACAGGGTCTTTCAATTCCAAAAACTCTTTAGTGCACTAATATTCTTTTTATCCAAAATTAAACTGCCTACAAGGCCCCTTTTCCATTTTACTGTCCTTCTGAAACTGGTATCAGGGGTACTCTACAGTTCTTAAGGCTTGGGGTAAGGGTTTCTCTACTTGCATGGCTCTTTCATGAGCCTTTGTCATGGGAATCCAGGAAAGGTGCCACAGACGTTTTGACTCACATCTGTACCAGTGCCTTACCCACCTCATGGTGGAGAGAGGGCAATCTGTCTGTGGTCTCCCATGGTTCCAAATAGAGAAAAGGCAAAAGCTGTTCTATTTTCCCCTTTCATCTCAATACGTCTAACTGACATTCCTAAGATCTCCACTAGTCTGGAGAAGAAAGGTCAGGACACAGGGATCTGGCTTCTACTCCTATGGTATCTGTCACTTCTCCTTCCCTTGTGCAAGGTCAGTAAAGGCAGGCTCTCTCTCCCTTCCTCTGTGTGGGACAACAGCTGCTCTTCTGTTATTCTCCTTTGATTCAGTTCCTGGCTTGTAACAGCACTCTATGATCTGGTCAGCAAATTCTGGCATCAGATATCTTAGTGAAATCTTCTTCTCTAATACTACCATTCTGGACATAAAATGCTAACTATTGAGTCCTTTTCCCTCTTGGCATCTTTCCTTGTAATGAAACAGGTTCTGAGTGAAAATAATGTTCTGAAAGACTGCAGAATGAAGACTGCACATAAAAGAAATCTAAAAAAAATAAAAATGTACCCAGGCATTTCAACATCTATTATTCACATTTCAATTAGAATAAGTCAATTCATCATTTACCCCCAAAATACTGGAAGGTTGCATAACCATTTTTATGATAAACATCCTGAAGGCTTGTACATGGGTAAGAAAAATAATATAAATTACAATACATTATTTTAACCATCTGAAAAATAGAAATGGAGGAGAGTGGACATATATAGAGGATATATGAAAGATGCTATAACAATCTGAAGATTTTGGAAAGGTAACTATTTCTTTATACTCTAGGAAATATTGGAAAAATTACTAAATTGTAATTCAGTTTTTAAAATGTTAAATTCAATATATTTAAAAATTAGGTCCAAAATGAACAATGGATTAAACATAATACAATTTCCTATCAGAAGCAATTCCAAGAAAGACATCCAAATGTAGCATGCCTGAAAAATCTAAAAGTCCTGTAAACAATATAAACATTTTGTGATAAGTGGTACAAGATAGAGCCATATGTTTTCAGGGGGATTCCTTCCATGCACTCTCCCCTGCTTCCCTTTAGTGTTTCATAGATTATTATATATAAGAATTACATCTAAGTGACATGATAATTAATAGAACTATGTCAGAATTTGAAGAACAATGTCTGCATAGCACAGAAGTGGACAAGTAACTATCTTTCAGAGATGAATACAATAGCTGAGAGAAGATGCTTCTTATTTGGGGGTAAAAGGAGAATATATTCCTTCATTTATATGAGGAATAACTTTATTTTGTTGGGTGGAAATATGAAACTTCTGATTTTTTAATGAAGTATATCATTTCATATTCAAATGTGGATTTTCTAGTTGCATTAGACCATTTCGTGTTACTGTAACAAAATATCTGAGGTGGTATACTTTATAAAGAAAATAGGTTTATTTTTCTCATACAGCTGAAGGTTCAAGAGCATAGCACCAGCATCCTGGTGAAGCCCCCCCTGCCCCTGTACCCAACTGTGTCACAACATGACAGAGGAATGGTAAAGGAACTGCCACGTGCCAAGAGGGACAAGTGCATGGGTGGCCTTTCTTCATAAGAACCCACTCTCACAAGCACTAACTCATCCCAGGAGATCAGCTTTAATCCCTTCAGAGGCACCCTTTTGACCTAAATACCTTGCACTAGACCCCTACTCTTACAGGTCTGGCCACTTCGACACCACTGTACAAGACCAGGCTTCCACACATGAACCTCTGGAGGACACTATATCCAAAAAGTAGGCCATTCTTTCTCACTCTCAAATCCATTCCTCCATGTTCACTTTGGGATGAAGACGCTATACATCATTTTGCTGCTTCATGCTGGCTCCTTTTTTTGACTCAGCTTGTAAGAGGCCCGAGATAGAGAGACCAGAGAGGTAGGCGGGAGAAGGAGCTGGCTTCATTGCTGCTTGCCTTTTGATCACTTCCTGCTGGCTCCCTCCCCCATCACCATCCTCCCATGGATACTTAAAACATCTTTCAAAAAGGACGGGGCAATACCTTCAGCTAGCAGTATATTTGACTTCAATTCATTTTTTCCCAACATTTTTAGAATCAACCTCATTATATTTTCCTCAAAGATTCTGGCACTAGCAAATGGTGCCTTCCTCAGAGACATGGGATTCAGTTCCAAGAGGCTCTTCCTTGGAGCTTCTGAGTGTTAAATTCCTTTTGTCTTCCTAAATTCAGAGGTGGTAGCTATGGCCTGTTGTTAATTTCCTTCTGATATATTGGTCTTCATTTTTTGCCTTTTTGGTTCACTAGGTAAAATATCTTGATAAATTTTCTCTTTTAAAATATAAATTCTCTCTTTTAAAATACCAGATTGATACAAATAATTTTCTGAATGTTCTTTGTTGTTGAAAAATAGAATATTTGCTCTATTTTGTGGAGTATGATGTTCTGAATAATAACAATAATCATACGTTCCAGATAGTTTCTAAAAATATCACATTTGTTAATTTAACTTGAAATGGGAACATGAACAATTGTTGGTAGGCATGACCCCCATTTCATAGGCAGAAAGACTGAGGTGCAGGAGAAATAACTATCTCACCCTGATCACACAGCCATAAAGTATAGGTACTGAGATTCCAAACTTTACATCTGTCAGAATATCACTCTTAGCTGCCACTGGTGGTATATGTGTATCAGATTCAGGGCCTAGCATCGAGTTCAGTACAAGAAATGGGAACCAACCTAATATTTCAAGCAGCAAAGGAATTACTAGGGAGACCAGGTTCTTACAAACCCACTGGAGAAACTAGAGAAGCAGATATGTTACTGAACTTTTGACTTAAAAACCTTGCCTCTGATACTGTAAACCAGAAGTTAGGAAATCATTATCATGAACCATAATTCTGGAAAGTACTGCTGTCACATTACTATTGTTGATAGAGCTACTCTGAGGTGGGTACTTTAGAGTGGAATGGTAATTCTCTTGATCTATCACTTTTTTCAATTTTCATTGCCTCTAGACCCACAACTAACATCCAATCTCTGCATGTTCCAGGTATGGTAGGTTGAATAATGTCCTCCACCCATGATGTTCATGGCCTAATTCTAGTAATATGTGAGTATGTTACCTTACAGAGAGGAAGGAACTTTGCAGATGTGATTAAATCAAGGATCTTGAAATGGGTAAATTATCCTGTATAATTTGGGTGAGCTCAATGTAATCATGAAGTTCCTTGTAACAGGAAAGTAGAGGGTAAGATTTAGACAGGAAGACTGGAAGATGCTATGGTGCTGGCTTTAAAGTTGGAGAATGAGGCCAGATGCTGTGGGATATGCCTGTCATTCCAGCTATTCAGGAGGCTAAGATGGGAAGATCACAAGTTCAAGACCAGTCTGGGCAACTTAGAGAGGCCCTGTCTGAAAACAATTTTTACCAAGGTCTGGGGATGTAGGTCAGAGGTAGAGTGCTTACCTAGCATGCATGCATGAGGCCCTAGGCTCAATCACCAGTACAAAAGGAAAAGAGAGAGAGAAAGAGAGAGAGAGAAGGAAACAGGAGAATGGGACCATGAACCAAGGAATGTAGAGGACCTCTGGAAGCTAGAAAAATCCAGGAAACTCAGAAGTAAGATGATCTCTTAGAACCTGCAGAAAGAATGCAGTCTTGCATTTTAGGACTTCTGATCATCAGAACTCTAAAAGAGTACATCTAAATTGTTTTAAGCACAAAGTCTGTGGTAATTTGTTACAGCAGCAATAGTAAACTAAATACACAATCTTAGGAAGAGACAGCTTCACTCAAAAGAATTGCAAGATTTTCCTGTTATGAGGAGAAATCTAGGGAATGTGCATGGGATGCCCCAAAGAATGCCACGTTCCTTCATTTCTGATATAGTACTTCTAAAATCCATCCTCACACACATACTTTGGAGTAGGTTGTTCAGTTTTCTTTAAGAAAAACTTTGCCAGCTCATCAGAAGAGGGGAGAAATGGCCCCCGCTGACAAGGGAGGTTCTAGAAGGTTATTGGGTTCCTGGTCTTCAGATTCATTCCACTCTAGCCAAATCCTAACATCCCAATTCTCAGGGTGCCACTGCTTCTCAATCAACTCCCTTACTTTCACATAACATCATGAAGAGCCTGGATAATGTATTTTTTGTGTGCTATCCAGGCACACTCTTGGTTGCTCATGGTCCTATGTCTTCACTCTCCCCAAAGCCTGCTGTGTTTACCCCACTGATCACACTGTTACTCAAGTGTGTCCAGCTACCTCTTGCCCACCATATGGATTCTGTTCTCCACTTCACAAAATTCTACCTACCTTTTAAGATACAGTTCATATTTAATTTCAATTTTGAGTTCTTTATGAAGCAGTCTATGTGCAAGTAGCTCACCCATCTACATGGGTCCAGTGAGACAGAACATGCATGCGACATTAACCTTTGTGAAGCAACTTTATTACTATGCATAGGCAGGAAGGAGCAACAGAAGCCTAGGATTCATGGTGAGCCAGCCCCTTCAGGGTGCCTGGGGTGGAAAGAGTTTTGTTTTTGCATGCTTCATGTTGAAATACAGATAAGGGATGATGAAAGCATTCTGTTCTGGCATTTCATACCCCAGAGGACAATGTGGAGGCTGAGTTAAAGTATTGCAGGACATACTGTTCTAGGGGGATGTGGACAGTGCTCCAGCAATCCCAGACAGATCCTCCTTTCTCAGGATGCTTCATCTTCTGCAGTTATCTTGAGAACTACAGCAAGAGGTGGGGAGAGAGAAGACTGCCAAAGCAAGCCAGGGACCTGAACTCCTGTGTCCTCAATTTTCTCTTTAGAGCAAGTTTTACTTGCATTAATACCGAACATCCATTATAATTAGTATCTGTTGAATTATTTTAGTATTTGATTATATAGAAACTAGTTACTACTATCTCTTCTTAAGTAACTTTAATTATTCAGTTGTGCCTAACAGTGCTTTACAAAGGCTAGAAAGTCAATAGCTTACAGTTGAATGAATAAAATCAACATAATAGCAAGAGGTTGGCATTTTCTGTGGATTCCTAAGTAAAAGAAACATTTACAGAGTTTTTATAAATTTCCAAAGTAGGTTTGGCTGAGGTTGTAAGTTTTTAGCTCACTAAGGCATTTGATTATCTTTACAAATTGTATTACTTTACATGAAGCTTTAAAATTCCCGTGGAAACAATAATTTATGAAAAACATTCTGAGCAGTTAAGAATTATCTGAAAATTATCAGGGAGATGTAGGAAATTAAGTTCAAAGCCACCCTCAGCAACTGGGCAAGGCCCTCGGCAACTCAGGGAGACCCTGTCTCTAAACAAAATGTGAAAAGGGCTGGGATGTGGCTCAGTGTTCAAGTTCCCCTGTGTTCAATCCCTGGTACCAAAAAATCAAAGAACCAAAACCAAACCAAAACAAAACAACAAAAAAACTTATTTAAAAAAGCTGTTCTCCTTCCACTTAAATTGTTGAAATAGCTACTAAAAAATAAGTATAGTTAAACTTTCACAGAAACATGGATGTCTTTTTTTAAGTTTAAATGCTTAGAGGATTATACGTACATATCAACTGATATACACTGGTTGTATAATTTTATTTACCTTCTACAATCAATGCTTAGTTGCTTTTTGAGACATTAGTTTTTCTCTTGCCTTACTGTTTCTAAATTCCTATAATACTATAATAATATGTTTTCATCAGTTTTTTTATACCCTGATTATCTTCCTTCCGTGGTAAAATGAATCTATTTCCATTATCTTTTTTTATTATTTTATTACTTTGTGGTTTTTTAGATAACTCTAGATGTTTTAAGAATCTTCATAAAAATACTATTGGGAGATAGTTCAGTTCAGAGGAATTATTTCAGTAATCTATGGGGTGAATCTTTCTTCACATCCTAAGTCTTTGTATTTCCTCCATTTCATTTACTTGGTGTGCCACATCACCTTTGGTTCCTGTTGGCTTCCGTTTTCCTCTTTCTGTTAATGACAAGGAGTAGTGGGGTGGTGACATGTCCAGTAAACACACACAGAGGTATGTCAGGCTCTGTCTGCATCACCATCATCTAGTATAGCAATGGTGAGGATCCTAGGGCAATCCTGCCAATGTAGAATATGGGAAAGACACAAAAGAAGACAAATTTGTGGTGGACAGAAGTTGCATATTTGTGTGCCAAAAAAGAACAAAAGAAGAAGAAGAAGAGGAAGAAGAAGAAGAAGAAGAAGAAGAAGAAGAAGGAGGAGGAGGAGGAGAAGAAGAAGAAAAAGAAAGGGAAAACATGTAGTTGAAATGATTAGGAAACAAAACAAAACAAAAACAGTAAGTGGCCAGGCACAGTGGTGCACATCTGTAATCCCAGGGGCTTGGGAGGCTGAGGCAGGAGGATGAGAGTTCAAAGCCAGCCTCAGCAAAAATCAAGGTGCTAAGCAACTAACTCAGTGAGACCCTGTCTCTAAATCAGATACAAAATAGGGCTGGGGATGTGGGTTGGTAGTGAATGCCTCTGAGTTCAATCCCTAGTATCCCCCACCAAAAAAATAGCAAATGCAATAAGGCATAGAATTTTAATCTTTCCCTTGAATGATTCTTATAGCAGCAATTATTTTAAAATAAAATCTCCTAAATGTTTGTGTTATATTTATATGAAGCTAAGTCATGGCTGTGAGTTAATAAGGTTTTCAAATTTGATTTATTACATACCACCACCAGAAACTACTTTGTAAATTTATGTATCTATTGCATGTTTCAAAGAAAATATAAATAAATCTCAATTATCTACCACTTTGCTGTTTACTCAATCAATTCTTTCCTTTGGATTTAATATAGAAAGTACAGTGGCCAAATATCTTTATCTTCCCCACAAAATACAGCTGAAATAACATATTAAATATTAGTGTTACACCTATGTAATTCACAGGTGTCCTGGAAAACAGGAAGGGCAGACACAGTAAGACTGGAAGGGAATTCTTTGAAAGATTAAAGCACACAAGAAAAAATTGATCTCAAATCTAGAAGATCTAAAAACTCTGAAATTTCCATGTGGTGATATACATGACCTCAAGAAAAAAAAAAATTCTTTAGCAGAACCTAAAAATAACTACAGGATTAGAGGTGAAGTTGGGGCAGAGTAAAGATTCAGGTAATAAAAGGCAGCAAAATGGAGGAAGACAGAGTCATTGAGAATGGCACAAACCCCTCCCTCCCACACCCACTGGTGAAGAGATATTTGTCACGAAGAAATAGTCACCTGATGCATGTTCCCACTGCCCACTACCATGCCTGAACAATTTCCAAACAGAACTTTTATTTAGCACCTGGTGAGTATGTTATTATTTAAATTTGTTACATTAATAGAAAAAATATAGAATAAAATATTAGTGTCTAAACATAAGAAGTTAACCATTAACAAAATAGAACTCTGTGATAGTTACTAGCTGAAAGCAAAATGAGAAAAAACAAAACAAAACCTGATCAATCTAACATTTTTGAGAAAAAAGAAAAGGGGACTACAATGAATAAAATTTTTTAAAACATAGAATAAAACAAAACCCTATCTCCCCAAACCTGTCATTGTACAGCTAACAACACTCAATTCATCCACATACTTAAGATCCCACAGAACACTGACTCCAAAGGTCAAGCCATTTGAATCAAATAAGCCAGTTCTTAGGGCAGTGCTTATCTAAGGAAGAACAGAAGGCTGAATTTGGGTAATAAAAATTAAATTTACCATCCACCATAGTGGGCTGTTGTAATAAGAATATCAATAACACTAACTTCCGAGTCTTATTTGCTTTCTTTCCTCCCCATGGCACGTGATGGTGACATACCATCTCCTCTTCTTGCCCTTTCCTTCTTGTAAAGCTTCTCAGGTTGATTACTTTCACTTGCATATTTAGTTGTGTGCATTACACAGGAAATGACTTCATTACCATTTTCTACCTTCACTTCAGAGATGTGAGAGCAAAATTTCCCTGAGCTTTCTGCATCATTAAGTTCTACCTATTTGGCTTACCAGGAAAAGACAGTTGAGTTAAAGTTAATCTTGGACAACACGAATCCAGGAAAGCATTGGTAAATCTCATATAGACACTTCTTATGTGTGCATTGCACTAGCAAAGCAGTGTTGTGAGTGGAGATGAGCAAGGAAGAGAAATGATTAGGTTTCTGCTTTCACTCGTGGTGGAATAAAATCTCAGGGTCCACAATAGCACCCTGGTCAACCTAAGGGCTCTTACCCTGGCCCTGTAAATGCAAACTAGGTACATAGGAAGAGGAACCAAGTCTTGTCTTATTTTTGAGGTACCATGTTCTTCATTTGCATGTGTTTGTTTTCTATTTATAAGATCCTTAATAGAAGGTAGAGTTCTTGGTATGTAGGACATACTGAACAGCATTATTGGGTTTAATTTGACACTCATCATTGCTTCTACCAACCTTTACAGGTAGACAGACCCCTTGTACCTAGGTTAACACCTCTGCTAATCCAGAGTGTTCTCTTGGGTAACCTCAACCTTCATCCTTGAGGGGTCTTCACTGCTTGATTTGTGCTCCGTAGGGTGGTTATTTTGTCTTGCGTAAGCATCACTAGTCATGGAAGATATAATTGCTTCCTGAGTGAACCCTTTGAGTTCCAAATACTCTGCAGTATCCCAATTATGTAGCAGCAACTCTTATCTCCTCATGATAAGCAGGATCATTTATCCTTTCTGGTGTAGTGAATCCCTTCTTTGCTTGCTGATCTACTTATGTGATAAATCTAAAATGACCTAGCTGAAGTCATAGTTTCAGGTTTAGTTCTATCATCTGGTAGAAGCAATCCCATTTACTCCGAAAGCAGAGACTCTAATCCAGAGAACTTTAAAGTAGTGGGGACACAAAGTACAAAGGTCCCCAGTGAGTCTTTGAGATGGTGAGGAAAGGCTACCCCTGTTTTCATACTTTGGTTCCTGAATGCTTTATTTTTTGTACTGGGAATGCTGAACCATATAATTGTTATTGATTCAAAATATATTCTGCATCCTGAAGAACAATACTTCAGCCTCTTGAGAATGTAATTCCTATGCTGTTGTTCTAGTTTTGCCTTTAAGAGATGATTCTAGATGTTTTATCAAGTCAGCAGTTGATGAATAATGATGTATGTGTTAGAACCTGTGGACATTTGCCCAATGTCACCCTTGCTTCATCCAAAGTGATGTTTTGTGAGGTTCCATGATGATCAGTCAGAAACTCTGAGGCCTCTGATAGTAATGGTGGGCAAGGTGCTATAAGATAGGATAGAAAAAAATCATATCCATGCATGTATCAATCCTAGCATGCACAGATTGTTGTCTTCTTTAGGCAGAAAGAGATCTGATTTACTCACCTTGCCACCCATGGCTGTTCAATTTGTTGAAGAGTGGCACAATACTGAGAGTTCGGCATCAATCTTTTCCATTGATGGGCTAACATTCAGATCTAGTAGTAAATACATCAGTCTCTTCCACAGGAAGCATGTGCATAACCTTCATGCCTGATATGCTGGCTACTTCATTTAAAGTCCAATTTTTCAAATACTGTACTTCCCATGTATAGCACCTTGATGACTCTCAATATACAAAAACAAAAGCAAAACAAAGAAACAAACAAAAAAACCCAACTTGCTCCCTATTTGTTCAGTGCTTTCTTTGCAGTGAGTGTGAAAGTATAAATGCTGATATGAAAATAAAGATTTGCAAATTGCATTCCTATTCCAGTGAGCCTTTCTACCTTTCCACCTGTCTTCAATCTCTCAATCTTGCTCTCAGCAGGTGACTGGAAGCCATGTTTTATGACCAGAAGTTCATTTTTATCCTCACACCTCAGACCACTTCCTTTCCATATCTAATTCTTGGCCAGGTATGCCATTCAGAGGTCTGCCCACAGAAGGATATCATTTCACTGTTTTTTTCAGAGCAACATTATGTTTGGTTGCATTATAGCAGCGGTACACTTTTGAGTTTTATCAACATGATGACCTGATCCCATTACATTCTGAAAGCTAGTCATGAAGAACTCCTTGCCTAAGTCAAAAGCATGAACTGTGGGACTGATGTTAGTGAAAAAGAGAAAGGTAACACACAGAGGGAAACAGAGTTGTCAAGTTTCTTATCCCTCTAGTTGCCTTTAGCCTGATCTTGGTTCTATCATTTCCATCCTATGCATTACCCTTCAAGCATATTACTTGATGATTCTAACTATATAAAAATGATGATGGTTTTACCCATCATATTATCACAGGATGTTCCATAGTCAAATGCTAAGCTTCTCTTAAGAAGAATGCTAGGAACTACTTTCAAATGAAGAAGAGTTTTCAGTTGCAGATGACATAATTTTGTTGAAAACTGTAGGGGGTCTGTGCTGTGACTCTTCTCTTGGGGCTTACAGATATCACACATGGCATCCTTATCTATCACAGAATCCTCTGGCACCACAGGATCTGCCATGACATATGGCCCAAACAGCAGTGGTGCTTGTAATTCAGTCTGAATGTACCGAAGAGCTAACTCAAAGCTGGCAGGCTTCCATGTTACCCTATAAATGTATTCACATTATCTGCCATAATTCATCTCAATTTTGCAGGGACAAGACTGGTAAGTTAAATGGGGATATAATGGGAACTCATATCCCTTTGCATTTTTAAGGGTGGCATTAATCCCTGCTGTTTCACATAGGATGGTGTACTGCTTCCGATTATTATCTTGGCTAGAATCAGCAAGTTCATAAGCTTCCAATTGGATTTCCTTCTTCTTCTGAGTCTTATAGCATAGGCTGGGGACCCAGCATGAAGGTACTGCCGGCTACCAAGTACATTCATCCCAATTATGCACTCAGGGACTCAGAAAATGACATATTGGTTCCACTGTGAGACGAGTTTTATGAGAAGATATTATCAATAGCCTCTGCATTCTTACAGGGAAATCATGGTGGTGTTTTTTTTGTTTTTGTTTTTGTTTTTTTTTTGGCTTGTGTTAGAGTCAGCTCAGACCCTGTGTCCATTTGAGGGTCCATCCTTAAGGAGGCTCAATATTTTCTTAAACCTATGGGCTCAGGTCTGAAAATAGGTTTAGATCTGGACACTGAGGAACAGATTATGACTCTGCTATGTCTGATATAAGCTTTCTATCCTCCACTCTTAGTTATTTTTTTATTTTAGATATCAAACAATACTCTTGACTTCTAATCTATCTCAACCTAGAATTACCTTGGTCTATAAGCCATTAGTATTGATTCCTATGGATTAAGGGATTCCTGGTTGTCTGTGAGAGCGCTACCCACTATGGTAATTGATTCATCCTGACACTGGTAATTTTGTGCTGTCACTTGACCTTGACTAGTCTGGAATCCTACAATGTCCAGGGACTAATCCCATCAAGTATATCTTATTCTCTGTCCTGCCTAAAACAGACAGCCAGCACTGAGTTTCTCAAAAATTCTAGTCCTCCTTTACTAGTATATTCAGCCATAACACTTGATGAGTCTAACAATGCAAAACTGATGATAGTTATAGCCATCATATCATCACTGGATGTTCCACAGTCAAATGATAAGCTTCTATAAAATCCTAGTAACATGCTAGGAACTACTTTTTAAATGACTATGGATAGAGTGAAGGAGAGTTTCCTCTGGAACATTCAAAGGAACATAGTTAATTATGCTCTTGTGTTATATAATAAATCCATTCTTTAATGTCCAGTTTCTGACCTCTCTTCAATATGCATGCATGGAGTTCCATTGTACACAGGCAACAATTTGTATATTTTTAAGGAGCTATATTGCAAGTCTATTAGGAATGGCAGTAGAAAAACTTCATCCATTTATAGCATTTTCTTTGGTCCCTGGTAACACTTCACCAGGTCTGAAAGTGTTTTTGATGAGTAATCTATTTCATCTAAAGTAGGAATAGTATTCTTCTGCTCAGGTCATACTGAGACTGATTATAGCTAGTGATCTTGAAGCAATGAGGAACTGAGGCAGATCTGGAGGGTGCAGTATCATTTCACAAGGAATATACCACATATGAGACCTTCAAATGATTTCTAAGCAAGGAGAGAATGTTAGATTATACCAATGGATGGGAGATACTTCTGCTGACTTAGGTTAAGGGTAAATCTGGGAGTCTAGGTACCAAGGATAGCCACCCACATGTACTCATTTCATATCTAAGGAGTATGGCATGACATTATTGTGGCACTGACATTATCCTAAAAACTCTCCAGGACTGCTAATTTGACCATTTTTGTAAATCTGCTTGTCTCAAAATCAGAACCTAAGTCTGAATTTCAAAATAGTTCTCTGATGTCAGGAGATGACCTCTTTAAAGCTGCCACAGAGGGCTACTACTGGCTCCTACAGGGTAACCTTAGGAGATAGTTAGCTCATCTGAGACTGTGCATAGATAGTGCAGAATAAATACTAACTACAATCCTTATAATCACCCCTTATATTGCCCCTACCTTGCTGTGGTGCTGGAGATACTATATAAGCCAGAGTCTCCACCTATAAGTCAATTTAATCTTTCCACAGGTAAAACTATCGTTCTTGCATTCTTGAGGATGTCACCAGTCCCATCACCCCCACTAGCAACTAGGTATTTATTGCCATCTGGCTGGTATATGATCCAATTGCATAATCCAGTCCGAGGAGTTCACATTTTAGGACCATTTCTGGTACCAATTATTTTAATTTGTGTTCCTCCAGAAGCCAACCCTGAGGCAAAGATTCAAGTGTAAGTAATTCATTTGGGAGAAGATCCAGGAAATAATGTTCAGGAAGTGGGAAAGTGAGAAAGGGAAGTAAAAGCTGCCAGTGAAGGGTATGTGTTATCAAGCAAACAACTGGTACTTTATCCTGCTGGAAGACAGCATAACACACAGGGCCTCAAAGTCATCCTACCTAAGGGGTGAAGGAGCTGGGGTGCTTGCTTATATATCAAGTCCCAAAGGTCCTTGATTGAAGGCTCCTAGGAAGTCTTCATTCTCTAGCACTTCAATACATACAGTGAGAACAGGCTCTAGATTCCAGAAAAAGTTTTAGGAAAAGAGCTACATATGCTAAAGGTGGAAGGCAGACAATTTACAGAGTAATAGAAAGGTCTCAGGTCAGGACCCAACAGTGTCTTCTGCAATCTGCCTACATTATAATGTTGTGAATTTTAAGTAAGTTGATACTCATAATAACACTGGGCACACAATAAGTGCTTAACATATGGCTATTTATTGTTATCACCTGGCATGTTATTGTGACAATTATTTGAAGTGTGCTTTGATGTGAGCACACACATGATGTTGAAAGGCTCATGGGGAAGAAACGTCGAATATCTCTTTATTAAAATGTTTTAGAGGAGATAATAAAGTAAAATGTGTCCTTATTTTGGTTGGAAACTGAACTTCTACCTGCAGTAATTCACATATTCCTTGAAAGAATATGAACTCTTTATGAGGGATTGAAATAGTTTTCTGATGAATGCAGATGGAACAAAGAGCCTTAACTGGGCAGCACCCTGCCAGCTGACAGTCAGGTGTGTACCAACCTGGAACTGGACATCTTTCTCTGTTTTACCTATATCTCACCAATGCACTGCCTTTTCCTATGAAATGTCCCCACCAGGAGAAACTGTGTTTTATTTGGTTCAGAACCTTCCCTCATTTCAGGGAAGCCTGAAATGAAACTTTGACATATGTTCTTTGCAAAGTGTTTTGCTTTTATTTTTAAATACTAATGGTATTGGAATTGTACAGTCAATAAAAACACTTCTTTCTTTCCTTGTCGAACTTCTGAATGACTGAGACACCCTTGAGCCCCAGGAAGCTAATGGGGGAGCATGTGTGAAGGCCTGTAGCTCACGTAGGCTCTGTCATTCGCCCTGAGTGGAATTCACTTCCTCTCTAAAGTGCCCAGAGCTCTCACTCCTCTTCCACAATTTCCTGAGACAACTTAAGCTGAAATTGTTCCTGCATGACAGAAAGCAGATGAGATTGCAAAATACCCACAGGCAAGAAAAGCTCTTGTGGAACAAGGGACAGCTGAGAAGGCATCTTCCTGCTAGTGGCCAGCAGAGGTGGGGAGAGAGAGGGAGCAGGCTGAAGAGAAAAAGAATAACAAAGAGAAGCAGAGACAGACAGGAGCAGAGAGACACAGAGAAAGAGAGTGACCTGAATAAGCTCTCAAACTTTCCAATCAGGTAAATCCTCTTTCTCCTCTGAGGAGGAGTGGGAGAAGGGCTGAGAGAGGCCTCCTTCAGTGAAGGATCCCGGAATAGAATAAGCACAAAGAGGTGGGTCTCCAGAAGTGTTCCCTAGTAATAGAAAGA
Organism: Sciurus carolinensis; assembly: GCF_902686445.1. NCBI lineage: Eukaryota > Metazoa > Chordata > Mammalia > Rodentia > Sciuridae > Sciurus > Sciurus carolinensis. The sequence goes on from NC_062218.1 coordinate 109,943,649, forward strand.
AAATTAGTTTTTCTTTAAAGAAACAACTTCAAAGAGCAATTTGTTTCGAAAATTAATTGTTAATAGGCAAACCATAGTATGATGACTCACTAGATATCAATACATTTGAATGAGTAATGCATGCTGCTTTTCTGTAATAATATGCCAGAATCATCCACCGAGTACAGTTTGCCTGGGGATGAATAAGCACAGCTGGAACATAACACAAATACTTTTAGAATACTAGGATATGACTACTAAAGGTATATATGTTATCTTGCTGAAGTATTGGGAGAAATTGAAGTCAATAAGGGTTTTAAAATCCAGTAGGAAATAAAGACTGCTATTAACTGGGTCATAATAATATTCCTACCATATATCATGCATGATGGATTTTTTTTTCTACCTGCTGAGATCACTCCCTTTTTGTAGGACTTGGTGGTTTGGCCAGACAGTTGATTTTCTACAACACATCTGGCTATGTCATTAACAGTTATTCCTGAATGTTTTGGCTATTGCCAAAGTGGTCTGCTAGTTTAAAAAAAAAGAAAAGAAAAGAAAGAAAGAAATCCGAGTGCCATCTTGGGAAATATTACTCTTGCAGACTGTTGTTTATAATCCAACTCAGTTATCCTGAAAAAAACTATTTTTAACAAGATGGATAAAATTCTTTAAGAGAAAATACAGTAAAAAGTTTATGTCTTTATTTACATTTAAGGTTAGCTAATGAAAAGTCCATTGCCTATCCTGAGAGCATCATCTTTTATTTTCTTTCACAGGTAAATACAGTAATTGGAGACATTGAAATGCTTAAAGTGTAAAGATTCTTCCAACAGACTTCCATCTTTGGAGAAACAGAAAACATCCCCTAAGAGCTTCTCAATTAAAATCCTTAATAGCAAAAGAAATATAGGTAGGATCACTTTTCACTTTATTTTCTTCCTTCTTCATTTCATCCTTTTGCTGAGCTTGAATATTTTGAGTATGCAAGTTAGAGAAAGTATTTCTAGTATATGACTCATCTCTAGGTAGCTGATAGAAAATGTTGAAACACTGTACTTTAATTCCCACTCTAAATACATAATCCTTTTATTGGTGACAATTATATTGTGCTCAAAGTATTTAATAAACCATTACATACTAATGTCTCACATACTTAAAAGCTAAGATTTTTAACATTGTCTACATGCCAACACTCTTCTGAACACTTACATATATTAATTCACTTAATCACTTATTCCCATTCCAATAACTCTCTGATTTGGGTTCTATTTCTATCTTCCTTTCACAGACATAGAATTGAGGCACAAGGAGCTTATGTAACTTACCCACATTAGTAGAGCTGGATGGATATCAAGCATATTCGTGTCAGACCCTGTGTTCTCAGCTATGAAATTCTACTTTCTCTGCATGTACTTCCCTTGTTCACATCTGACAGGAAGCTAGGTAAACACCCTAGCAGAATAAGGAAGGAACCAGTGTTCTTTTCACCATCCCCATTTTCCCTCCTCTTTTTTGGCATCTGCATGAAGGTCAGACAGCCAATCTGTTGTCAGTTGCCTTGCAGCAATTCCTCTCATTTTCTAAAGTGACACAAAGCATGCCAGCATTTTTAATGGATACAATTATAACTTAGAGAACTAACTCTGAAAAACTCTGGAAACTACCAACCAAACAAAAGCAAAAACAAGAGTTTTGATTTTAGTTCAATCAATGAAACTTCTAATTATCTAATTTTCTTCATTCAAAAGTGCAGACCACATCAAATTAAAAACTTCTGCATAGCAAAGGAAATGGTGAAGAATGTAAAGAGAGAGAAAATCTTTGCCAGCTACATCCCTGACAGGGGATTAGTATTTAGAATATATAAAGAAGTCAAAAATCTCAACACCAGAAAAAAAAAACATAAATAATTCCATTAATAAGTTGGACAAAGACATAAACAGTCACTCCTCAAAAGAAGAACTAAAATGGTCAAGAAATATATGAAAAAATGTTTAACATCTCTAGCAATCAGGCAAGTACAAATTGAAACTTCACTGAAATTTCATCTATTCCAGTCAGAATGGCCATTATCAAGAATACAAATAATAATTAATGCTGGCAAGAATGTGAGAGAAAAGGTATACTTATACATTTTTGTTGGAACTGCAAATTAGTACAACCTTTCTGGAAAGCAATATGGAAATTCTTTTAAAAACTAGAAATAGAAACTCCATATGTCCCAGCTGTTCCACTCTTCAGTTTATCAGGATTAAATATAAAAGAACTAAAAGAACTAGAAGAACTAAAATCAGCATACTATAATGATACAGCCATATCAATGTTTATAGCAGCACAATTGACAAGAGCTACATTGTGGAACCAGCCTAGGTGCCCTTCAATAGATGAATAGATTAAGAAAGTGTGATACATATACAAAATGGAATTTTACTGAGACATAAAGAAGAATAAAATTATGCCATTTGCTGGTAAATGGATGGAAATGCAGAACATCATGCTACATGAAATAAACCAGACTCAGAAAGTCAAGGATTGAATGTTTTCTCTCATATGCAGAAGCTAGAGTAAAGTAAGGGAAAGGTGGTGGGATATCATCAAGATAGAGGGATGATCAGTGGAGTAGAAGGAGATGGAGAGGGACAGAAAAGGGAAGGAAATGTGGAAAGAATTTGACAAAACTACGCTATGTGCATGTATAAACACACCACAATGAATTCCGCCTTTATGTATATGTATAATGCACCAATCAAGAGAAAATAAATAAATAAATAAGTAAAAGGAAGACCAGTAGAGAAGAGGAGAAATAGAGGAGGGAAGGAAGGGAGGGATGAGGTGGGCACTGGGAACTGAAATGGAGTAAAGCAAATTCCATGCATGCATGATTTTGTCAAAACGAACCCAACTTGTACATATAATTATAATGTTCTAACAAAGGAAGAAAATGCTCTAATAAAAGAAGAAAAATGCACAGAGCATGTTCATCAACCACCTAAGGGTCTATTGCCACCAGTCTGCTCACCTGAACCATGGCATGTTCTTGTCTTACTTCCTGTAATACCAGTGGTTGCCTCAATGGCTTCCCATTGCAGTCTGAGGGCTCCAGATCTCTCCAAGACTCTTCAAGTTCAGGCTTCTGGTTACTTATCCACTTCCACCCTCCTCCAGTTAACTACTGTCAGCCTCATTAAGCTCCCTGCAGGGTTTTCAGTATACTGTTTCTATATTCCTGAGGATCTCTGCAGCTGCTGTTTTCCTTTCCTTAAACTACGTGTTAGACTATTCCTATAATCCTCTACACCTTAGATGTTACTTTCTTAGAGGCCTTCCCTCACTTCTCACTCTCATTGAAATATTTTTGTTCTCTTCTCTCTTTGTCACTGTTCTATTCTCCTTTGAAATTATCACAGTTTGTTATAACACACTCGCTTTTGTCAGTTGGTTAAGCCTGGCTCTTCACTAGACTTCAACCAACTGAATACTCAGTCTTACACATCACAGCATCTGTCAAATAGGAACTACCACCAGGTGGCGACAAAGCACAGCAGGGACCAGGGTGGATCTGGATCACAAGACAGACCTTTGAAACTCCAGCTTGCCATTGTTATGTAACTTGGCAATAGTCTTCCTGTGTTTAAAAGATTCGTTTTTTTTGTGGGGCCCATCTGCATTTTAAAGATTAAAATATTTTGAACCCCTAGAATGTTTAAAAGCTTTATAGTATTGTTTTCTGTTCTGAAGTGATCCTACACTCCAAAAGGCAGTTCATTGACGAGAGGATTAGAACATGTTATTGATGAACTACGCATGTCATAGTTGCAATGGTCACAATTCAAAAGTCAAGAGGTACAGAATTGATCTCAAAATAAATGACCACTTATTAATGGGAGTTATACTGAAACCCATTTTGGTTATAATTACTGAGTTCCCAGTAACCTGAGTCATCCAGTAAGACAATTTTCCCAGTTACCCAGAAGAGATTTGTACTAGATAACCCAGAGATTCTCATCTGGGGAGTCTATGTCTCTACAATTTAAATATTCTAATGTATGAAAAGGTGTTTTAAGAATAAGTTTAGGAACCAAAAATAAATAAATAAATAAATAAATAAATAAATAAATAAATAAATAAGCTTAGGAACAAAAACATTATGCCATTCTTCAGATTAAATGATAACTCTACTTTATGGACAGCATAATCATAAGTGCCTGGATGTTGGAACCTGGCCAATCTGAATTAAAACCCAAATTCTGCCACTTTCTAGCCAGGTGTCCTTAGATAAACTGTTTTAATTAACTTCCCTTCTCTCCAAAATAAGATACCGAATAACACCTTTACTGAGTTATCACTGTGTCTCTTTCCAGCAAAACCCACTAGTTATGTTTAGTAACACACACACACACACACAAACATGGACACACAAATTCTATTCTAAGTGATATAATGATTAAAAACCAGCAAATGGTCTATTAGCAACAATGATATCAACAGCAAAAGTCCAGAATTTCTCTTTTGCCTATTCTAAAAGTTAAGATTGTTCTGAGTCACTTTTAAATAGAAAATAACATAGGAAGATTGAAGTTAAAAGATTTTCTACTTATTAAATCTATTTTAAAAATAGAAGTAGTTTGGAAACTATTTTCCCTGTTCCACAGTCTTGGCACAGATGCCCTTTTCTTTAGTTTTCCTTTCCCTGGATAATTAGGAAACAAGAGGACCCAGTGCAAAAGACCATAGGAAAAACATTCCAGTACCCACAGGAGTGCTAGAGAAGCAAAAGACCCGTACTCTTACTAGCTTTAACAGTTTAGTAATAGAAGAAGGATTCCCTGTCACTCACACAGGATGAAGTAAGATGGCACAGACACAGACAAGAGACAAGTTGCAGAGGCTTTGACAGTAAACCAGCCTAAAGTCAGAGCACTATACTTAAGCCCTGAAAATGAGAGTGACACAAATCTAAGATTCAGGGTAGTTTATTCCAATTTTCTGGTAAATATCTTTGTGTAAAGTAAACCAAAGGCCGAATGTTCTGTTTGAGATGTGGATGCTAACACACAATAATGTGTGGGGATGGAAGAATAGAAATCTGCTGGATTAGATAAAGGGGAATGAAGTGAAGGGAATGGGGTGGGAATAGGAAAGACAATAGAATGAATCAGACATCATTTTCCTATATTCATATGTGAATATATAACCAGTGTAACTCCACATCATGTACAACCACAAGAATGGGAAATTATACTTGACATATATATATATAATATATCAAAATACATCTATTCTCATGTATATCTAAATAGAACAAATTTTAAAAGTTAGAATAATAGGAAGTATTATTTCTTTAAAGAAAGTATTTCTTTAATATTTTCTTGTAAAACTAGATCAACAAATGTGGCAGAGAACTGGAATCAGAGGCCAAAGATCTGGATTATCATCCTGACCTTGCTTTTCCCTTGTGCTGTGAGAGTTACAGAGGCTCAGTCTAAGTTGCTAAAACCTCCCAGACAGTGAAATTTAGAAGACTGGGGAAAAAAACTCCCAACTTTCAAGTTCTACTCAGTTCTTAAATTCTATGATTCCATGAACTAAAGTTTATATAGTCAGTAAGTCAATTATTTAACAATTTTATGGATTATCTTAATTCCAGAATATAGATACAATTTGTTCAACAAATATTGAATGACCTCTGACTTTGTGCCAGACCCCATCTTATCCCTGGGAATATAGTCATGTGAAAAAGAGACAGAACGTCCTGCCATCCTATGGCTTAGATTCTAAATAGGAAACAAGTATGAAAAAAATATATATATAATGTTAGAAAGTAAATACTACAGAGAATTCCAGTAGGAAATATGAGAGGTTGAAAATTTTAGATCTTACCAAGAAGGTAACTTTAGATTAATGACCAAAAGAAGATGAGGAAGCAAGTCACAAGAATAGCTGGGGAGACAGTTTCAGGGAGAGAGAACAGGACATGGGTGTGACTGGCAGGTTCAAGGATCAGCTTGGAGGTCAGCGTGAATAGATCAGTGTGTGTGAGGGGCAGAGTAAGGTGGGGTGAGGAGTAACCATTGCAGATCCTGAAGGGACATGTGGACAATCCCACAGGAGAAGTGAGGATAGTGATGGGGCATTTGTAAAAGTGAGCAGAGTTAAGGGAAGCAAAAAAGAGATGGTGGGACCCCCCAGAGAAGTCTAGTCTTTGCTGCAGTGGGAGGGAAGGAGGAAGGAGGAGAGGGGAGAGGGTCCCTCAAAGGGACTGAAGGCCTCCTCCAGAAGCTAGGAGAGACCTGGGGGAATAAATATCTCACCTCTCTTTCCTCCTACTCTTCTGTCTTCATACTCACCATTGTCCAAATCCAGTCAGCAGCTGGGAGAAGGGAACTTTCTGATGTGGTCACAGAGGCCGTCTTCTTGGGCATAGATCAAGGTGGACCAAGGTGGAGGGTGGATCAGAGGAGCAAAATTACACAGCACATGAGGTCAGAGAGGTAAGAAGATAGAGACCATGAGGGGCTGGGCTTGTGGCTCAGTGGTAGAGCACTTGTTTAGCATGAGGCACTGGGTTCAGTTCCTACCACCACATATGAATAAGTAAATAATATAAAGGTCCATCAACAACTAATAAAAATATTTTAGGGCTGGGGAGATAGCTCAGTCGGTAGAGTGGCCCTGGGTTCCATCCCCAGCACCGCAAAAAAAAAAAATCTAAAAATAAGAAGATAGAGACCGTGAGAAGCCTAATAAATTGTAGTAAGGAAGTAAGGACTATTTTATAAATAAGTTCAATTGTTATGGTTTGACTATATGGTGTCCCCCAAAACTCCTGTTAATGCAGGAACATTCTCAGGTGAAATGATTGATTATGATAGCATTGACCTAATTGATCCAGACTAGTTTGAATGGACTGAGTGGGTGGTAACTGTAGGCAGGTGGGGCATGGTTGAGGTGGTAGGTCACTGGGGGCATGTCCTGGAAGGGCACATAGGCCCTGCAGCCCCTTCCTTCCTCCTGCTCTCTGCTTCTATGCTGCCACGAGGAGAGCAGCTTTTCTTCCCTGGTCCCTTCCCCATGATGTGTGGGCAATGAAATTGGCCACCTTGAGCCAGAGCAATGGAATTGGCCATCTGTGGACTGAGACCTCCAAAACCATGAGCCCCAAATAAACTTTTCCTTCTCTAAATTGTCCTTGTCATGTATTTTGGTCACAGCAACTAAAAGCTGACTAAAACAAATCCATGAGAAAGTTTCAAAAACAGTCAAAATTTCCTACTTCCCTTCATTAATATTTTCCACATTTTCCCATTACTTCTCTTGATACAGATACAAGTATGTAATATATACATCAATTGTATATATCACATATATTCATTGTATGTGTTCATATTGCGTGTGTTCATGTGGGGGGGGGTAGAGAAAAGAAGGGATAAACGTACACATATCCTGACATGATGTCCTCTTACCCCTAAATAACCCAGCCTACATCTCAAAAACAAGAACATTTCCAAGTACCTACCAAAGACCCCTTTAATTTGGAAATTAATATTAATAACATTACATTCCGGTTGTCTAATTCATAAACTGTATCCAAATTTTGTTAACAGTCCCAATGGAAATTCCATCCAGGAATATGGATGACTTTTAGTTGATCTGTTTTCTTCAGTCTGTAATAGTTTGTCAGCCTTTCCCTATCTTTCTTTCCTTTATAATTTGAAAGAGCAAAGAATCTTCCTTCTGTAGGATACCTTCAATCTGGACACTCCCTCATGACCTCTGAGACCATTCTTGCTAATAATTCCACCAAGAGAATGGTGGAGTCCAAAACCTGTTTAGAGTAGGATCAAATGAGGATGAGGAATGGAATTAGAAGCAAGTCCACAAGATAATCCTTCAAAAACATTTTGCAGTAAGGAAAATGAGGAAAGCATGGCACTGGCCAGATGTGTTATTAAGCTGAAAGAAAAAATAGCATAGTTACATGCAGATGTGAATGATGCCAAAGAGAAGGGAAAGGGGAACTTTCTAGACACAATCATAGATTAAGAAGAACATCTGGGCAAAGACACAGGTTAGTAGGTAGAGGTGGTAGGAACTTGTTGAAACTTTCTCCTGATGGGGGAGAAAGTATGACTTCATCATTCAGTACAGTGGATGAGCAAATGGACACAAGGAATATAGTGTGCTGGCCCGGAAGCTGCAAGGGTCTATTTAAGGTTAGACTTAAAAGATTATCTCTCTTAAAGTGAGACAAGTAAGCAGGGTTCTTTCTTATGTTTTTTTCTTATGTTTCTCTGTAGTCACTTATGGCTCAGAGAGCTGTAATTGTTGACTAGTGCTATACCCAACTGAGAGATTTGAAAGAACAAAGAGAAAGATTTTGAGAGTATTTACTCGGTGGTAGGTATAAGTGATGGTGGAATTTAATCTAGGAAAGGAGAGGTGAGTAACTGATAGGGACAATGATTTAAAAGTGCTGACATTGTTGTGGGTTTGATGCAGTGGGGTTACAAGGAGTGGGCCAGAGTCAGGAGGTCAGAGAGCAGCACTTTGGGGATTAAAAACATGAAGGGATTGCAGGTATTTATAGTGGCCAGGCAAAGGGCATGAATGAGGGTGTAGTTGTGGTGAGATGGTGGGAAAGAGATCAGAGATTAGAATGACAATATTGGATGAAGCATTTGTGTGGATATGGTTATTACTAAGAAACAGAGTTAGATACAGAGTGATAAAGAAATAAAATATTCAGGAAATGAAGGTCAGCATCCTAGTAGGTAGATAATGACAATAAAAAAGACCAGGAGTGATAATAACTTGATAGCATGACATGAACAACTGGGCATTTTTAGAGGTAAAGGAAGAAGCAGTTCAGCTGGGGTTCAGATATTATTAGAGCAAAATGTAATAGAAGTGCTCAAAAAAAGCGTGTCTAGTGGGGATGAGGATATAGGGAATTTTGTTAGTAAATAGTTAAAGTTCCAAAAGCACATGAGAAAGTTTCCAAATGGAAGCAGGAGCAGAAAAAGCCACACCTGGAGCCCTGTGGGGATTAGAATGTGGCTAATGAGAGACAACGAGAGATGATTTAGCATCTCCACTTTCTGGTGTCAGGGTTCACCCACAGACAATACTATGGTGGGATCAGTTTGAAAAGTCTGGAAGCAGGTAGTGGTAGGAGGCTATGTCTGGAGTGATGAGTGGGAGCTCTCCTTAGCCTCACACAGGATTTAGATGCCTCAGCTTGACTGCTTCTGGTGAGGTACAGATTCCAGGCACAGAATCCTTGGAGCTCAAGATACTCTGCCAGCAGAGGGTGATAGTAACCTACACTCACAGGGGCTCCTCACCTCCTTCTGGTGGCAGTAAAGCAGTAAATAGGACACACTTAGAAATATTGATGTCCTTTATAATGCATATGTGCAGAGTCTGTGATAACAGCAGACCTCTTTGTCAATATTTTGTGAAATTGAACTACAACAGAAAAAGTGGTAAGGACAATTTCCTGGAGAGTAGTCCTCAGTTTTGGTGCTTTCACAGAGTAGAGAAAGTAATGATGAAAAGTCTCACTTGTGCACTTAGGGAAAAGTAACCAGCGTACTCTCCATTTTCCAATCTCTGTTCATAAGGAAACCTGTCTTTTCTCAGTCCAGATCAATAAGAATTGAGTTCACTGTGAAGACAGCAGATGCTACCATTCAAACCTGAAAGCATTCTCTATTTCTTCGAGTTTAAATGGTGACATTTAAATTGTTTAATGTCACTGTTACAAGTTTAAATTGTAATATTTCCATACATGTGGAGAAAAGTGGAAATCGAAGTACCCCAGAACAAATGTATTGGTAAAGACCTGAGAACAGTTAGAGATACTGACTCTAGAAGTAAATCTGCCTATCTGAATGCTGCTGTACATCTGCCAAGGAATGCTTTGTTCAATTCTTAGTAATAACATCTCTTCCCACCACCTTGACCCTTCCTCAAGAATTTCACCCTGAAATTCTTTTTCCTTGGGCAAGACGATAGGTGGTTCCAAATTGCAGGTCCCTGGAGGATACACTGTGGTATACATGAAAGAAAAGGCATATGCTGAGGGGCAGATAGGAAGTTCAGGGAAGATAAAATACTAGACAAAGGGGACTAGAAAAAAACCAAAAGACAGTTGACCTGAGAATTAAGTGATGAAGAAGGGCAAACAAGAGCAGGATAGGATGAATGCACAAATGCCCCTTTAATGACTTTAGTAACTGGTTTTTGGCAATTGAAAGAATGCCTGTAAAATGAAGAGAGAGAGTTGAAAAGAGAGTTATTCGTTTTTAGAACCAAGTTGTTAGAATGACTTCCAGTGTTAAATGGTCAGAAAGTTTGTTCTGAGATTCCATTTTTAACCTTGGAAAAGCATTTTAGAGGGTTCCCTAATTGCCTGGGTATACTATTTTATAAGTTCTTACATCAAAGTGGCATGTATTCTTTTGTATTCTTTTTCTATTTATTTTGCTAAATGACATTTCTGGCGGTGGAGCACAATTTTAGTAAGTGCCCTGCTTTCTAAACTAGACTGTATTTCTTTTTAATCATCTGAAGTGTTAGCAAAGAACAACAAAATAGAAGAAACATACAAAGTGTCATGATTATAGCATGAGTATTTTTCTAAGCTATACAACAAGCATGATTGACCTGATTTCCTTCTGGAAATTGAGTTGGATGTTGATTTGGAATGCAACTTCCCAATATATGGATGTTTATTCTACAAAAATTACGTTAATAATTTATCAGATTAAGCTGGATCCATCCTTCTCACCATAGCAGTCAAAAGTTTATCTTAGGCATGGTGCATGTATTCTTACCTTCAAATTTTAATCTTTGTCCTATGAAATTTAATCTTCATATCCTTGTATAGCTTTGATGAGGATCAATCTGCTTCAGCCAAGACCTCTGCCTCTGAATGCCACGTCTGAAATTCCATGCACTGACCTGGAATGTTCCCTTAGTTATCACAAAATCACTTTGGACTCATAATACCCAAATTGAACACATGGCCTTTCCCCAAACCTGGCACCCAGTCAGGAAGACTACCATCCATCAAAATTCACAAGCCAGGCACATGAAAAATCACCTGTTATGCTCCCACTTTATCACCCACATGCACCTAACCCTTAGCAAGTCCCACTGATGTGATCTCCTATATAACTTTTTAATATGTCTACTTCTTTCCTACTCTATTGCCGCCACTCTCATCAAACTGAATACATGGATATTGCCTTCTGCAATGTGATTAAAATCCCCAGTATGGTCTGTAGTGACCTGTGCAGACTGGACCCTGACTGCTCTCAATCTTTTTGCTTTGGTTCACTCTGTTTACTTCCTCATTCTAGTCTTACTGAGCTTTCTGCAGTATACAGGTTCTCTTTGATTTTGGGAACGTTGGTTTATTCTTCCCTGTTAGAGGTCTCTTTCTTTCTTTTTGTCTAGTTTACCCTCTTTAACATTTAGATGTCATGTCAAATGTCCCCTCACAAGTATTACCAGGTCAGATCGGGCCTCCCATTTCCCAGCAGCCTACAATTCTTTTTATAGAGTTTACCAGAGCACAATTTATAACCTTGAGGAATTTTATCATCACTGCTCTGTGTATCACTGCATCCCCAATGCTGAGAAGAATGTCTGGCACCCAATAGGTACTTAATAAGTATTTGTTTAACCAATAAATGTGTGAACACCTTGGCAAGTGTAGCATAACTTCGTTCTTGTCTTGTTCCTATGACATGGTAACTGGGAAAACTCAATCAAAAGGGAGGGAGACTATAATGGCACATTGCATCAAATAATATATTTAAAGTCTTACCTTATATACATATCTCTTTCTTTCCTCACAGTAAGTTAGAATAGCTAATTTTTATCTTCATAGATAAGAGCACTGATAAGGAGAAGGGGTTGTGGCACTTGTTTGGCATTTGTGAGTCACTGGGTTTAATCCTCAACACCACATAAAAATAAATAAATAAAATAAAATAAAATATTTTTTTTTAAATAAAGGGACTGGGGATGTAGCTCAGCATCCCTAGTACCAAAACAAAAGCATTGACAATCTGGAAGTCTGTGATTGGCTGAGGATTGCTAAGGTCAGCAACTGTGGGATTGGCTCCAGAAGATAGATGTCTGATTCTTCCTACAAGGCTGTATCCGTGGTCATACGCTGTTTTATAAGTCAGCTCCCTAATAGTGCTTGGTTCCTGTGGTTAGCTCCTGACTCTCCTACCAGTGGCTCCCCTCTACCTCCTATGGACCTTCTCCTCCACTTCCTGCTTCTGCTGCTTCCAGGAACTCTTTCCTTGTTCCCTTTTTTTCTTTTTTGCTACTGGGTTTGAACCCAGGGGTGTTTTACATCTGACCTATATACCCAGCCCTTTTTATTTATTTTTCAGTAATCAAATATTTATTTATTTTAAATATTTTTAATAGAGCATCATAATTCTATATTGTAATTAGGTTCACTTTGACAAAATCATTTTTGAAATTCCCTTTTGTATCTTTATATATTAATAAAGTATGATTTTGTCAGATCCATTCCATTTATCTTCCCCTTTCCCTTCCTTCCTCCCTTTTGTTCTCCTACAACTACTCCACTGATCTTTCCTGTATCTTTATGATGACTCATCCCCCTCCCCACTGCCTTCTTTTCCTTATTTTGCTCTTTTACAGATGAGAGTAAACATTCAACCTTTGATTTTCTGAGGCTGGCTTATTTCACTTAACAGGCTTTTCTCCATTTACCTGCAAATGCCATTATTTTGTTCATTTTTCTTCTTTATTTTTCTTTTTTGGTACCAGAGATTGAATCTAAGGGGTGCCTCACTGAGTCACACTCCCAGCTCTTTGCTTTTTATATTTTAATTAGAGACAGGGTCTCATTGAGTTTCTCAGGGCCTCATTAAGTTGCTGAGGCTGGCTTTGAACTTATGATCCTCCTGCCCTAACCTCCTGAGCCACTGGGATTACAGGCATGTGCCACTACACCCAGCTTTTTTCATTTTTCTTTATGGCTGAGTAAAACTCCAGTGTGACTATAAACTATATTTTATTATCATTCTTCAATTGATGGGCATCTGGGTTGTTTCCATAATTTGGCTATTGTGAATTGTGCTGCTATAAATGTTGAGGTGGCTACATCTTTGTAGTATGCTGATTTTAATTAATTTGGATAAATACCTGAGGAGTGAGATAGGTGGGCCATATGGTGATTCCATCCCTAGTTTTCTGAGGAATTGCCAAATACTTTCCAAAGTAGTTGTACTAATCCACAGTCCTCTCAACAATGTAAGAGTGAACATTTCCCCCCACATCCTTGCCAGCATTTATTATTATTTGTGTTCTTGATCATTGCCATTCTGATTGGAATGAGGGGAGATCTTAGTTTTGGTTTGCATTGCACTTATTCGTAGAGATGCTGGAACATTTTTCATGATTGTTGGTCATTTCTGTTTCTTATTTTGAGAAGTTTCTTTTAGTTCTTTTGCCTACTTATTTATTGGACTATTTGGTTTTTTGGCATTGAGTTTTTTGAATTCTTTATTTTTTAGTCCCCTGCCAGAGGTGTAGATGGCAAAGATTTTCTGTAGGCTCTCTTTTCACTCTTCACTTTCTTAATTGTTTCCTTTGCTGTGCAGAAGATTTTGAATGTGATGGCATCCCACTTATTGATTTTTTATTTTATTCCTTGAACTTTAGGACTCTTATTGAGAAAAATCATTGCCTGCACTTATATAATGGAGTGTTTATCCTATGTTTTCTTCTAGCAGTTGCAAGGTTTCTGGTCTAATTTCTTAGTCTTTGGCCCATTTTTATTTGATTTTTGTGCAGGATGAAAGATAATGTTAAGGTAAGTTCCTTCTATCCCTATTTCTCTCTAAATCCATTCTTCTACATGTGGATATTCAGTTTTCCCAGTACCATTAATTAAAATGGCTGTCTTTTCACCAATATATATTTTTGGCACCTTTGTCAGATAACTGTATAAATTTGGATTTGTCTCTGTAACTTCCATTGTATTCCATTGGTATTCATGTCTATTTTGATGCCAATGCCATGCTGTTTTCGCTACTATGACTCTGTATTATAATTTGAGATTAGGTGTTGTGATACCTCCTGCATCACTTTTCTTGCTCAGAATTGCTTTGGCTATTCTGGATCTCTTATTCTTCCAAATGAATTTTGGAATTGGTTTTCTAGTTCTGTGAAGAATGTCACTGGTAGTTTGATGGGGTTTGCATTAAATGTGTATATTCCTTTTGGCATTTAGCCATTTTGCCTAGATTAATTCTGCCTATCCAAGAACATGATAGGTCTTTCCAACCTCTGAGGTTCTCTTCCATTTCTTTCTTCAATGTTCTGTAGTTTCCATTGTAGAGATCTTTCGCCTCTTGGATAGATTAACTCCCAGGTATTTTATTATTTTTTTGAGGCTATTATGAAGGGGGTGTTTTTTCTTGATTTCTTTTTATTGATATGAGTGCTGATCTTGTATCCTGATACTTTACTAAATTCAGCTCTAGAAGTCTGTTGGAATTTTTTGGTTCTTCCAGATATAGGATAATGTCATCAGCAAAAAGCGATAGTTTGACTTCTTTTCCAATTTGTTCTTTCTCTAGCCCGATTGCCCTGGGTAGTGTTTCAAGAACTATACTGAATAGAATTGTTGAGAGTCCATAGCCTTGTCTTATTCCTAATTTTAGAGGAAAAGCTTGCAGATTTTTCCTATGCAGATTTTAGCTATGGGTTTGTTATACAGAGCCTTTATAATGTTGAGGTCAGTCCCTTTATCCCTATTTACTTTAGTATTTTAAACTGAATAGTTGCTGTATTTTGTCAAAGTCTTTTCTGCATCTATTGAGATGATCATATGATTCTTGTTGTTAATTTCATTTAGGAGTTGAATTACATTTACTTATTTGCAGATGTTGAACCAGCCTTGCATCCCTGGGATGAAACCCACTTGAACATGGTGTATTATCTTCTTGCTGTGCTTTTGAATATAGTTTGCTAAGACAGTTTTAAGAATTTCTGTGTCTGTATTCATAAGGGATATTGGTCTATAGTATTCTTTTCCAAACAGGTCTTTGTCTGGTTTTGGTATCAGTGTTATACTGGCTTTATAGAATGTGTTTGGGAGTGTTTCTTCCCTTTCAATTTCATGGAATAATTTGAGAACAGATGGAATCTTGGTATTGGTCTGTTTAGGCTTTCTATATCTTCCTAGTTCAGTTTGGGAAAGTCATATTTGTCTAGAAATCTGTCAATATCTTTTATGTTTTTCAGTTTATTAGAGTATAAATTTTCAAAGTAATTCTAATGATCTCTGGATTTCAGAAGTATCTTTGATAATATCTCCTTTTTCCATCTCAAATCTTGTTGATTTGGGCATTCTTTCTCTTTCTTTTGATTAGTTTGGCTAAGCATTTATCAATCTTATTTATCTTTTCAAAGAACAAATTCTTTGTTATGTTGATCCTGTGTATTTTTATTATTCTCAATTTTATTAATTTTGGCTCTGAATCTTATTACTTCTTGTCTTCTACAAACTTTACAGTTAGATTTTTCTCTTTATTTCCCCCCTAGGGCTTTGAGATGGAGCATAAGATTATTTATTTAGGATCTATTTTTTTAATGTAGGAACTCAAGGCAATTAATAGTCTTCTTAGTACTGCTTTCATACAGTCCCAAAGAATTTGATATGGCATATCTTTGTTTTCATTTGTTTCTAAAAATTTGATTTCTTTCTTGTTTCTTCTTTGATTCATTCTTCATCTTAAGAAGTATTATTTAATTTCCATGTGTTTATGTGGGTTTCCATTATTTATCTTACTATTGATTTCTAGTTTCATTCCATGATGATTCAATAGACTGCATGGTACTATATTGACAGTTTTGTATTTGTTAAGACTTGCAACATAGAATGTGGTCTATTTTGGAAAAGGTTTCATGAGCTGCTGATAAGAAGGTGAATTCAGCGGTTTTGGGGTGAAATACTCTGTAAATTTCTATTATATCCTTTTGAAATGTAGTATTATTTAGGTTGGATGTATCTTTATTGATTGTATGTTTTAGTTACCTGTCATTTGATTATAAGGGTGTATTGAAGTCACCCAATATTACTGTATTGGGATCTATCTGAGATTTAATGTCAAGTAGTATTTTTTTAAATATAACTGGGTACTTTGACATTTAGGAAATATTAATATTATTATTGTTATTTCTTCTTTATGGATTGCTCCCTTTATCAACCTAAGTAATTTTTGCTTGAAATCAGCTTTCTGACAAATATTGTCAAACAAGAATAGCTTGTTTCCAGTCTCCATGTGCACAGAATACTTTTTTCCATCCTTTTACCTTCAGTCTGTGACTGTCTTTGCCTATGAGTCTCTTGCAAGAAGCATATAGTTAGTACTTACTTTTTGATCCATTTTGCTGACCTATGTCTTTTAATTGGAGATTTGAGATCATTTATATTTATCATTATTAGGGACATGTGTTTGTGGTTTGCTGCCATTTTGGATTTTTCTTATATTTAATTCCATCTTGATTCTCATTTAACTGATTAGTCTTCTGTTGGACTTCACTTATTTGAGATTTTTGAATTTTTTTGGTAGTAAGGGAACTCCTATGTTTGCAGTTTATCTATGAGGATTCTTTGCACTGCTAACTTGGTTGTCCTGTATTTTTTTAGCTTGTCTTTGTCATGAAAGTTTGTATTTCTCCATCAAATATGTAAGAAAGGTTTGCTGAGAATAGTTATCTTGATTGGCAGTTGTTTTCTTTTAGAGCTTGGAATACCTCATTTCAGGTCCTCTTTGATTTTAGTGGTTGCTTTAAGAATTCAGAAATGAGTCTTATTGGTTTGCCTCTAAATGTAACCTGTTGTTTCTCTTTAGCAGCTTTTAATATCCTTTAATTGTTTTCTACATTAGGTCTTTTGATCAGGAGTGTCTTGCAGAACTTGTCTTGGTCTGTTCTGTTTGGAGTCCTATATGCCTCTTTTATGTATATTTCTATCTCATTTCTGAGGTGGGGAAAGTTTTCTGTTACAATCTCATTGAAAATGTTTTTAATGGCTTTAGCTTATATCTTCATGTTCTCTTCTATCCCAGTGATTCTTTGTTTGGTCTCTTGATGTTGACCCAGATTTCTTTTATATTCTGATAATGTTCTATTTTTTTTCCTTTATTGTATTCTGTAAAGAACTCAAAGTCATGCATCTTGTCTTCAAGTCCTGATGTTCCATCTTCAAGTGCCAAAGTTCTATTTTCTATGCAATCTAATCTGTTGGTGATGCTTTCAAGTGAATTTTTAATTTTATTTATTATACCTTTTATTTCTGGGAGTCTGATTGGTTTCTTTTCACTACTTCTATTTCTTTATTGAAGTGGCCTTTCATTTCCTCCTTTTCTCTCAATTAATTCCTTAGATCTTCTTTTAGTTCATTTAACATTTTAATAATCAGTTTTTTTACAATCATTCTCTGGAATATCATCCATTTCTGTATCTGTGGGATCCTTTGTTAGAGGGTTCTGAGGCATTTGGGGGTGTTGTTTTCCATTTCCTCATGTTTTCAGAGATTCTGGACTGGCACATTAATTGAAGTGAATTCCCTTCCTCTTTAATATGTGTGTACCTTTTGTTTTGTTTTTTGTTTTTTAATTCTGGGATTTCTCTGTCTTTGATGTATGTGTAGATGTTGCTGGGAAAGCTGA
Source organism: Sciurus carolinensis (assembly GCF_902686445.1). Lineage (NCBI taxonomy): Eukaryota > Metazoa > Chordata > Mammalia > Rodentia > Sciuridae > Sciurus > Sciurus carolinensis. Next base: position 109,961,369 of record NC_062218.1, read on the forward strand.
AGTGCTTTTCTGGTTGTTCTTCTTTGGAGCCTGATTTTTGCTTTGGGGATTTTTGTCTCCCCACTTCTATGAGTTCAAGTTACATTTAGGCTCAAGTGGGGTTAGATCTTGTGTGGGGTGAGATTCATTATTGTTTGAGTAGGTCATAAGAATTTCCCAGCTGCCGGGTCTTTACTCTGTAGGCTTGAAGTATCCCAGTCACATCTAGGAACAGTTCTACTATCAGTAACTGATGTATAAAGATTAAAGTCTGACATCTACTTTGATGTGTGTAACATTAATTCCCACCTCACTGAGTTTTCCTCTCACTTTGTGGGTCTGATGCTGTGAATGCTTCTTTCTTCTAAACCACCCTATTCTTCCCCCTCCCCCTTTAATTTTTTTTTTTTTTTAAATTTCGAGATAGGTCCTCACTAAAGCTGATTTGGAACTTGCAATCCTCCTGACTCAGGCTTACAAGTCACTGGGGTTACAGGCATGTATCACCATGCCCAGCCCTCTCTCCCTACTCTTAATACCAGCCTGACCTATGAACAAAAATTTCTGCTCTGGACAGTTAATTCTTCTTCTACCCATCATCAGATTTAGTCACATATACCTAAGAGATATGTTATCATCTTCTATGAGCAAACATATTTTAGGAGATACTTAAAGAGTAGTTTCACCTGAGATAAGTGAGCTGTTAAACCACTGGGACTGATAGAAAATTTTGTTATCCTTGCTCAGGGTGTAATGAAAGTTAAGTTGTGAAGAAATTGGAAAATTTAATAGGTATCATTAATTAAGTCCTCTTATGCATAGCCATTTTATACACATTAACTCTATCAAGTTTAGTCATTCTACAATCTAAATATTACATTTTACAGATGAGAAAACAGAATAATTAAATGACTAAGATTATCAAACAAGGAAGTGTTAGAACCAATATTCACAGTGTGCTTTCTTCCACATTCCCATATTTCAAGGAATACCTAAAACTAGTAATCAAAATATTCTAGACAAAGGCCAGGAATAAGAACACATTTAACATGTAAAAAATAGAATAAGGTATATTAATAGGAAATGAAAACAAATGGCAAAGATAATTGCAGGAGAAAAGATTTCTGATGAAAAGGGATTCAAAGATAATCATTTTCACTGCTTATTTTTTCTTATGTCAGTAACAATACTGGTTTGTTGTAGATAGTTTACAAATTGCAGACAATGAAAATATATAAAAATATCAGTTCCACAATTCAGAAAGGACATTATGCTGTTGACATGCTAGAATGTCTTTCCAATTTCTTACCACCTAATATTTTCTTCATATTTATTTTTTGACATTTTAACATTTTAATAATTTAATTTCTTGGCTCAAAATTTATCTCAACACTGGATCTAGGAGACCTTTTGGAAACTGATGTCCTCTACCTGGGAAAAGCTCCAGAGAACTCTGGAGTTTTGTCTATCAGTGATCATTCAGCGGGCTCTAGAATATGCTACTTGAGACTCTGAAGAGAGGATTTTTTTAGGTTTTGCCATCTTCTGTCTTAATTACTCTATGATTTTGAGCATACTTAAAATGACTCAATATTTTTTTCTTCCTTGGGTAAACATGATCAGGAGCCACACATGGCTTTCTCAAGCACTTTTCCCTACACCAGGCTTTTTGCCAGTATTTTGGATTCAGAATGATCCATTCTAATTTTCCTCAAAAATCACTCTCTCTTGTGATGGCAGATGGAGTTCTTCATGAGGGTGACAAGTCTGACAATTGTCCTTCTCTAGTGTTTTGTCTCCTGGACATAGGACATCAAATTTGCCTGATTCTTTTGTGTTAGCCTTGCACCCAAGATGGTTTTTAAAACAAGATGTTCCATAGTGCTTTCTACAGAAAAATGGAACAGAGTAGTCTATTATAAATAAATGGGTACTACAGTTTGTAGACAGCTACTGTGGTACAGATCACCTCTTCAGCCCACCTTGGGGCCATAGCCTCATGAAGGCAGCCTCCCGCAGAGCATAAAGAAATGGCACTTGCACAAAGAGAATCTCTTCTGCCTTGATAAAGAAACATTCCTAAGGGGTGGGGATGTGGTTCAATGGCAGAGTTCTTGCCTGGCATGCATGAGGCCCTGGGTTTGATCCCTAGTACTACACAAAGGTAAAAGAAAAAATTCTAGCACAGACCACTTTAATGATATCACCACAAGCCAAGGCAGGGCCAAGAGAGCTCTGACTAGCTTTATTTCACTTACTTTTGTGGCAATTGTCATAAAGTCCTGTACAATCCAGATATTTATAACAAAATACCTGGTAGGTTCCTTTAACTTAAAAACTTAGGGAAGATAATTATATCAATATTTTATATACAGTTAATTTGGCACAAACACCTAAATCATACTGTGTAGAGCAAACTTTTTATTCTTTTACCAAGAATGTGGATAAAACCCTAACCTATTTCCTCAAGAGGACCCCTTGTCCAATCCTGGAATGGGTCTTCTCTTCTTTAATCAGCCATAAAGGTTTGGGCTTCTATGTTTCTACCGCCTATTCTTTTCCAAGACATTCTGTTCCAAAATGAGTTTTTTTGTGTTAATTTTCAGATAATATTTTTAAGCTGCAGTTTATCCAAGATTAGGTATACATGTTGTTCGTTAATTGTGTCCTTTCAGATGTTGTATTTCTCCATCATTTGCTTCATTAATATCATCTATTCCTGATATGAAGAAATGCCTCTCTCTTCTTCATTTACTGTCCATCCCCTTGTATGTGTTCTCTAACTATCCAAATGCTCCTATGTTTTATTTCTACCACAAAGGGTTTTTTAAATATTCAAAAAATTTTAATTGACACATAATTATATATTTTGTGTTGGATCAGGATAATTGGCATATCCATCGCCTCAGAAATGTATTGCTTTAGCATTGGGAATATTCAAAATTCTCTTTTCCAGATACTTTGAAATATACAATTAATTATTACAACCATGGTTTTCCTATTGTGCCACAGAACATTAGAATTTCTTTCTCCTATTGAATACTCCTATTGAATATAGTCCTGTACCCATTAATGATCCTCTCTCCATATTTCCTCCCTCACATCGTTTCTAAGCTCAGGTAACCACTATTATAGTCTCTACTTCTGTGAAATCAACTTTTTAGCTTTCACATATAAGTGACAATATGCTATATTTGTCTTTCTGTGCCTGAGTTACTTCACTTAGCCTAAGATCCTTTAGTTTCAAACATGTTGCCACAAAGGACAAAAATTAATTCTTTCTCACTGGATAATGTTCCATTGGGTATATGTATCACACTTTCTTTATCCATTTACCTATGGACACCTAGTTTGATCCTGTGCCTTGACTATGTTAATACTGCTGCAATAAGCATGTGAATGCAGAAGTGCCTTCATTTCTTTTGGATCTATACCCACTAGTTTGATTGCTGAGTATCACCTAGACATAAATTTAACCAAGAAAGAAAAAGAGATGTATAATAAAAACTGCAAAACACTGATACAAGAAATTGAAAACACACACACATATTTAGAAAGGAATCCCCTGTTTATGAATTGGAAGAATTAATGTTACTGTATTAGCAACCAACAGATTCACCAGGATTTCTATCAAACTACCGAAGACATTCTTCATAGCAATAGAAATAAAACATGTTGAAACCACAAAGAGAACTCAAAGAGTTGAAGCAAAAAAATAAAGCTGGAGGCATCACAATACCTGCAGCTTTAGTAATACTACGCAGCTCTAGTAACCAAAACAGCATGGTGTGGGCGTAGCATGACACATAGACCAGAGGGAAGGAATAGAGAACACAGAAATTAACCTGCATATTTATAGCCCACTGACTTGACAAAGACAATGATAAATAACATTGGAGAAAAGAAGGTCTCTTTCATAAACGATACTGGAAAGACTGGAATGGAACTAGACCATTGTCTCTCACCATACACAGAAAAACAACTAGAAATGGATCGAAAACTTAAATGTAAGACCTGAAATTATGAAAGCAATGGAATAAAGCATAGGGGAACTGCTCCAGGGAATTTTCCCTGGAAAATATTTTTTGAAAATGATCCCAAAACACAGCAACTAATGCAAAATTTGACAGATATTATTATATCAAACTAAAATGCTCATGTACATCAAAAGAAATAATCAATAGAGTGAATAGACCACCTATAGAATGAGAGAAAATATTTCCAAAACGGTTCATCTGACAGGAAAGTAGTGTCAAAAATATCAAAGGAACACAAACAATAGCAAATGACATTAATAATCTGATTGATAAATGGGCACATGACCTGAATTGACATTTCTCCAAGAAAATGTTCAAATAGATGACAAGTATCTAAAAAAATGCTCAACATTACTAATCATTAGGGAAATGCATGTCAAAACCACAATGAAATATTATCTCACCCAAATCAGAATGCTTAGTCTCAAAAGAACAAACAATAATAAATGTTGCTAGGAATGTAAATCAATATAGCCAATATATAATATGAAGCATTCTCAAAAACTAGAAACCTGAATAACACAAGGAATTTTTATGACATGAAATGTGTTTGTGTGTATATGATATATACTATATTATAAATGTTACATAATATTTGTGTATAATTTGTCTATATGTGATATAATCATGTCACTTAATGATAAGGGTACCTATAGAGAAATGCACTTTGTCCCCTTATGAATTGTGTAGAGTATACTTACACAATTCTATATTGTACAGTTAATCACCGTATGCGACCTCTTGATGCATTCAAGATATGTGGTAAGAACAAGTTGTACATGACTACTATCAGCATAACAGGGTATACTGTTTTAAAGTGAACTATTTTTTGGTTTTTGGTTTTTGTTTTTGGTACTGGGGATTGAACCAGAGGCACTCAACCACTGAGCCACATCCCCAGCCTGTTTTTATTTTTTATTTTGAGACAGGGTCTTTTTTTGCTAATTTGCTTAGGGTCTTGCTGAGTTGCTGAGGTTGGCTCTGAACTTGCTATCCTCCTGCCTCAGCCTCCCCAGTTGGGAACATTGTTTAATAAGTAAAAGGAGTATACTGTACAACAACAAGTAAAAAGTACAGTGCAGTAAATACACAAACCCGTAACCTCATTATTTATTGTCATCACCAAATATGTAGCACATGATTGTATGTAGCACATAATTGTATGTGCTATATTTTATAAGACTGGAGGCACCAGAATCACTACAAACTTATAACATCTTATACAATAATGTTATGCTGGCTGCAATGTCACTAGACAATAAGAATTTTTCAGCTCCATTATACATCTACAGGACCACCATCATACATGTGGTCTATCCTTAACTGAAGTTTCACTAGTTTGTATGTGACCACACAACATACTGTTTTGCACAAAATAATAGTGATTTTAGTTGGTTTTATGCATCCTGCAATGGAATCCATAGTCTTTAAAATTGCCATTACTAGGCTTGAAGATTCCTGTAAGCTCCAAGACAAAAATGATCCCTAAATTAAGGAGAAGTCCACAGAAATCCCAAGGAGCTCTGTCTACAGGAAACAGGGTATTTGTAGCATCTTCAGTTTTCCTGACTGCAGTGACTACTGTCAAGCTTGCACAAGTGTCTGTGAAAGCATGGATTTTTATCTATTTCCAATGTGCCATATCACTACAGAAATAAGGGTTTCCAATTTCTACCTAGAAAGAAACCATCACCCCACTTAACTGATATACTAAAGCCAACAGTGTAAGAATACTTACCATTTTATGCTCTTTCACATTTTACATTATTTCACTCAGTTTTTACAACAAATGTTTTATGATAAAGGGGTAGATCTCACCTAGTGCTCTCTATATTTTATGATTTCCATTATGTCCTCCAGAGAAGATTAATTGCTCAACAAATAAAAATAGTGGCTCAGAGTCTAGACAAGGCTAAATTAAGCTCTTCAAATTTAGGAAGATTCTAATCTTATTCAAAGCACTACTTCTTATTATCCATGTGACCCAAGGCATGTTACTTATGATTAGTTTTCTAATCTGTAAAATGAGAATAATGATATTATTTACTTCATTAGCTTGTTGGAAAGACTGAAAGATTATTCATGTCAAGTATTTAAGACATTGCCTTAAATAAAATGAGAGCCCAACAAATGTTAGGAATTACAATTGACTTAGAATATAAAATCTGTGTTCTCTCATGTGTTCAATTTCATACTTTTGACATTTTTATATTGATTTTGGTTTTCTTTTGCCTGAAATAAATTTCTTAAGAATTCCTTTGAAATGCTTGCTTTCTAAATCTGATTTAAGAAGTGATGCAAATGGCCCCAAGGAACCATGATATCTCTTTCCAACTGACGTCTCCATTAACTTGATGTCATAAAGTTAGTGACTCACTCCCCTTTTTCAAAAAAATAGGGAATTTAGTTGAAGAGATTGAAAAATGTAGTCAGGGAGATTTGTGGAAGACTTCTGAAGACAGATCCCACCATGGTCCTTTGCCACTGGGTCTATTCACTTATAATATTCTCTTCTCTTGTACTGCAGATGCTGTCCAGAAAGACCAAAGGACAGGCACTGTGTTGTAGCATGGGAGACCTAGGCCTTGGTCAGGCTTGATGATGATGTGGAGAACTGGAGCAAACTTGTTGAATATGCTCAGGACAGTACTGGGATCCTGCTGCACATTTTACCAGTAGTTTTTAATGCTTTTCTAAATGAAAGAACAAATGAAAGAAATAGGATAACATGTGCATTAAGAATCAAGAAATAAGAATCCACATTTGCTATAGTAAAATCTTCAAGAATCAGTACTATAGGAAACACATTTCACTTCAACTATGTTAGTGAGGATAGATAAAAAATAGCTATAAAATATTTTGTATGCCTTTTGAAATGTAGATCATCAAAAGCCAGCATACCTGATAGAGGACCACATACTGAGATCAAATATGTCATACATTTTAGTCCCTTACTATAAAAAAAATTACTTTAAAATCCTTCTAATGTTTAAGTCATGGATATTGGTCTTGAATATCTAACCCTAGTATTGATGTCTGGTGAGTTGAGAGTGGATTATAAACCAAAGGCTACCTCTCAAGTGACACCTGACTTTCTAATAAGGCTTAGGTTCTACCTTCAGAAATAATTTTAAGAGGAAATGAAAAGATTCCTGCTCTTAAAAACAAAACAGGTTATATAATGCAATGAATGTTAAAGAAACTAAAGTAGAAGTGAGGAAGAGGTAATGCATTTCAAACATATTAGAGTTGTTGGTATTTAGTATTATGGAACTACAATTTATATTATTCTCCTTAGCATTTACATATACACCCAGAATGAGAAATAAGAGCAAGTATACACCCAGAGGTAAGATGAAAAACATTGTCTTTAGTGAAACATTTAGAATCTGATTTAAAACATAATATTTGAAATGCAGCACTATAGTCAAAGAGGAATTCAAATGTTATTAATATGCATAAATATGCATTGAAAACATTCATCAAAATTCTACTGTGAGACATATGTTTCTAAAATCAGTATTGCCGATATGGTCTCTCACAATTTATTCTCAGACATCTATCTGCATGCTTCAGCATATTCTTCTAAACTGGGAAATAAAGCAGTTTTATAAAACTGAAAACGTGAAAAGATATATTTCTTACTTTTAATGACCTCTTTTAAAGCAATTACATGCCTTACAGGCATGCAAATACGAACATAGGCTTATATTTTAAAATGATCTTATTATGCATAACCATGAAGAATAGCATTTAACATTCACATGTAGTGATTCTCATAAATATTTCCCATTGTCTTTTAAACCAACTTATACCTATGAAATTTTATAGTCTCAAAGATAGAACATATGAAGAAGATTAAGTAGGGTACTGCCTCTTATTCTAAAGATTTTGTTGTCAGTATTTCACTAAGAATATATGTATGGAGAGGTTCAAGATGGCGGACTAGAGGGCGGCTGCATTTCATGTTGCTCCAGGACTCAAGATTCAAAAGAGGAGATAGTGACTTGGGACCAACTCAAAGCCGCCCGGGGAGTTTCTCCCATAGGGGAGGCGTCCCCGAAGGGGCAGTAGCCCTGGAACGCAGAGAACTTTGTGAAGTACAGTGACTCGGCGGGTCGCCCCTCCCCCGCCGGAGCGGTAAAAACGGACAGCGAAGCGGAGCGAAAAATGGCGGATTGAAGTTTCCAGGACCGCGGGCAGATTCTCTAACCTAAGGAGACTCGTCTGCGAAGGGTGAGGCTCTCAAGCCCAGGAGGGAGGTCCGGGCCCCTGGGAACGTTGCCTGCAAAGGCTGCCCCTGCCCAGGCGGCAAGACACACCGCCCCTGCTGGAGCAGTGAACTCGGAAAGCGGGGATCTTTGCAAGGGAGGTTGTGCGACACACTGCTTGGTTTTGAAGCGATCTGCCAGGGCTCCAGCGGCTGCCAGAGAAAGAGTGGGGCGGCGAGTTGTTTGGATCCAGCAACCGCCTGAGCAACGGGGAGGGGGCTGCCCAGAGGAGGTGGAGGTACGCAGTGAGTGCCTTGGTCTCCAAGCGCCCACACCTGGAGGAAGAGACGAGCGACGGGTCACTGGGGCTTGGAGCATATGTACGAGGCTCCAAGTGACTGCTCAGAGGGTGGGTCGCATAGCCAGGCGATTAGGTGCATAGCAAGGTCCGGTCCAGGGACCTAGGCACCTTTTCTTGAATGAACTACACAGAGACAAACTGAGGGGCGAAGTGAAGGTTCCAGGACTTCAGGCAGCGTCTCTGAGAAGGGACAACCTAAGGAGACTCGTCTACGAAGGGTGAGGCTCCCAGGCCCAGGAGGTAGGTCTGGGCCCCTGGGAAGGCTGCCCTGCCCAGGCAGCAAGACACATCTACCCTCATTGGAACAGTGAGCTCGGAAAGTGGGAGACCTTGCAGAGGAGGCCGAGCAGCACACCGCTTGGTTTTTTGGTTTTTTGGACCAATCTGCCAGGGCTCCGGGGGCTGCCAGAGAAAGAGTTGGGTGGCGAACTATTTGGATTCAGCAACTGCCTGAACAACGGGGAGGGGGCTGTCCTGAGGAGGTGGAGGTGCGCAGTGAGTGGCTTGGTCTCCAAGCGCCCACACAGAACACCTGCCTGGAGGAAGAGACGAGTGACGGGTCACTGGGGCTTGGAGCATATGTACGAGGCTCCAAGTGACTCTTCAGAGGAGGGGTCGCATAGCCAAGTGATTAGGTGCAAAGCACGGTCCGAGCCGGGGATCTAAGCACCTTTTCTTGAAAGAGCTACACAGAGACCAGCTGAGGGGTGGAGCGAAGGTTCCAGGACTGTGGGCAGCTTCTCTGAGGAGGGGCCACCAAAGGAGACTCGTCTGCGAAGGGCAGGGCTCCCAAGCCCAGGAGGTAGGTCCAGGCCCCTGGAAACGCTGCTTGGGAAGGCTGCCCTGCACAGGCGGTAGTTGTGGACTGAGGAGAACCTCTAGGAGGGGAACGGACTAGTGAGACCTCCCCACCGGGTGGGTCTTCCCCGCAGAGTGAGGTTTTCCCACAAAGACAGTAAAACCAGAGACACAGGCCCAAACAGGCATTGCCTTAGCCCGCAGTCTAGCTCCCCTTTGGATGACCATTGGTCAACAAGTAGAGGCACCTCTGCCCTCTAGCAGGGAATATACCCCACCTGAAGACCACCACCCCTAGAGAGGCAGCTACCTAGGGGAACACCGAAGTATCAACTTCCTCTAAGACTTCAGGCTACTGAAGGATAAGAGGGGATACACTAGCAATCTTCAGGGACATTATAAGTCAATAGAGGAAATCTGCAACATCTCTGCAGTCCACTGATACCTGAACAATATGAGAAAACAAGGGAAGAAAATGCCTCAAACAAATCTGGATGTTATATCAATAAAATCCAATGACAGCATGGCAGAAGAAATGTCAGAAAGGGAGTTCAGAATGTACATAATCAACATGATAAGGGAAGCAAACGATGAAATGAAAGAGCAAATGCAGGCATTGAATGAACGCACCAATAGACAGTTAAAAGAGCAAATACAGGAAGCAAAAGACCATTTCAATAAAGAGTTAGAGATATTGAAAAAAAACCAAACAGAAATCCTTGAAATGAAGGAAACAATAAACCAAATTAAGAACTCCATAGAAAGCACAACCAATAGGATAGAACACCTGGAAGACAGAACCTCAGATATTGAAGACAAAATATTTAACCTCGAAAACAAAGTCGAACAAACAGAGAAGATGGTAAGAAATCATGAACAGAAACTCCAAGAACTATGGGATATCATGAAAAGGCCAAATTTGAGAATTATTGGGATTGAGGAAGGCTTAGAGAAACAAACCAAAGGAATGAACAACCTATTCAATGAGATAATTTCAGAAAATTTCCCAAATCTGAAGAACGAAATGGAAAATCAAGTTCAAGAGGCTTACAGGACTCCAAATACACAAAATTACAACAGACCCACACCAAGGCACATTATAATGAAAATACCTAACATACAAAATAAAGACAGAATCTTAAAGGCTGTGAGAGAAAAGAACCAAATTACATTCAGGGGGAAGCCAATACGGATATCAGCAGATTTTTCAATCCACACCCTAAAAGCTAGAAGGGCCTGGAATAACATTTTTCAAGCCCTAAAAGAAAATGGATGCCAACCAAGAATCTTATACCCAGCAAAACTTACCTTCAGATTTGACAACGAAATAAAATCCTTCCATGATAAACAAAAGCTAAAAGAATATACAAAAAGAAAGCCAGCATTACAGAACATTCTCAGCAAAATATTCCATGAAGAAGAAATGAAAAACAAAGAAGCAAATCAGCAAAGGGAGGAGATATCCTAAAGGAACTCTCAAATAAAGAGGAACCAAGTCGTGTCAAAAATAAGCAAATAAATGAATAAAATGAGTCAAATGACCGGGAATACAAATCATATCTCAATAATTACCCTGAATATTAACGGCCTGAATTCATCAATCAAAAGACATAGACTGGCAGATTGGATAAAAAAGAAAGATCCAACAATATGTTGCCTGCAAGAGACTCATCTCTTAGAAAGAGATACCCAAAGACTAAAGGTGAAAGGATGGGAAAAAACTTACCATGCACATGGACCCAGCAAAAAAGCTGGGGTATCCATCCTCATTTCAGATAAAGTGGACTTCAAGCCAAAGTTAATCAGAAGGGATAAAGAAGGACATTTCATAATGATTAAGGGAACCATAAATCAGCAAGACATAACAATCATAAATATCTATGCCCCAAACAGTGGCTCACCCATGTATGTCAAACAAATCCTTCTCAATCTCAGAAACCAAATAGACCACAATACAATAATACTAGGTGATTTTAACACGCCTCTCTCTCCACTGGACAGATCTTCCAAACAAAAATTGAATAAAGAAACCTTAGATCTCAATAACACAATCAATAATTTAGACTTAACAGACATTTATAGAATATACCATCCAACGAAGAGTGAATACACTTTCTTCTCAGCAGCACATGGATCCTTCTCTAAAATAGACCATATATTATGCCACAAAGCTAATGTTAGCAAATACAAGAAGATAGAGACACTTCCTTGTATTTTATCAGACCATAATGGATTGAAACTAGAAATAAACGAAAGAGCAAAAAACAGAAATTACTCCAACACCTGGAGATTAAACAATATGCTATTATATGAGGAATGGATAACAGAAGATATTAGGAAGGAAATTAAAAAATTCTTAGAGGTAAACGAGAACAAAGAAACATCGTATCAAAATCTCTGGGACACTATGAAAGCCGTACTTAGAGGAAGATTTATTTCATGGAGCGCATTTAATAAAAGAAGTAAAACTCAAAAAATAAATGAACTAACACTACAGCTCAAAGCCCTAGAAAAAGAAGAACAGACCAACACCAGAAGTAGTAGAAGACAGGAAATAGTTAAACTGAGAGCTGAAATCAACGAAATTGAAACGAAAGAAACAATACAAAAAATTGACAAAATAAATAGTTGGTTCTTCGAAAAAATAAACAAAATTGATAAACCTTTAGCCACACTAACAAAGAGAAGACGAGAGAAAACCCAAATCACCAAAATTCGGAATGAACAAGGAAGTATCACAACAGACACGACTGAAATACAAAACATAATTAGAAGCTATTTTGAAAATCTATATTCCAACAAAATAGAAAATTTCGAAGATATCAACAAGTTTCTAGAGACCTATGAATTGCCTAAACTAAACGAGGAGGACATGCACAATTTAAATAGACCAATTTCAAGTAATGAAATAGAAGAAGTCATCAAAAGCCTACCAACAAAGAAAAGTCCAGGACCTGATGGTTTCTCAGCCGAGTTCTACAAAACCTTTAAAGAAGAGCTCATTCCAATACTTTTCAAAGTATTCCATGAAATAGAAGAGGAGGGAACCCTCCCAAACTCATTCTACGAAGCCAATATCACCCTGATACCTAAACCAGACAGAGACACATCGAGGAAAGAAAATTTCAGACCAATTTCCTTAATGAACATCGACGCAAAAATTCTCAACAAAATTTTAGCAAATCGCATACAGAAATGTATTAAAAAGATAGTGCATCATGATCAAGTGGGTTTCATCCCAGGGATGCAAGGTTGGTTCAACATCAGGAAATCAATAAATGTAATTCACCATATCAACAGACTTAAAGTCAAGAACCACATGATTATTTCAATAGATGCAGAAAAAGCATTTGATAAAATACAGCACCCCTTCATGCTCAAAACACTAGAAAAAATAGGGATAGTGGGAACGTTCCTTAACATTGTAAAGGCCATCTATGCTAAGCCCATGGCTAATATTATTCTTAATGGTGAAAAACTGAAAGCATTCCCCCTAAAATCTGGAACAAGGCAGGGATGCCCTCTCTCACCACTCCTATTCAATATCGTCCTTGAAACTCTAGCCAGAGCAATTAGACAGACCAAAGAAATTAAAGGGATACGAATTGGAAAAGAAGAACTCAAACTATCCCTATTTGCTGATGATATGATTATATACTTAGAGGAACCAGGAAATTCCACCAGAAAACTCTTAGAACTCATAAGTGAATTCAGTAAAGTAGCAGGATACAAGATCAATGCTCATAAATCCAATGCATTTTTATACATAAGTGATGAATCTTCAGAAAGAGAAGTTAGGAAAACTACTCCATTCACAATAGCCTCAAAAAAAATAAAATACTTGGGAATCAATCTCACAAAAGAGGTGAAAGACCTCTACAATGAGAACTACAGAACACTAAAGAAAGAAATTAAAGAACACCTTAGAAGATGGAAAGATCTCCCATGTTCCTGGATAGGCAGAATTAATATTGTCAAAATGGCCATACTACCAAAAGTGCTATACAGATTCAATGCAATTCCAATTAAAATCCCAATGATGTACCTTGCAGAAATAGAGCAAGCAATTATGAAATTCATCTGGAAGAATAAGAAACCCAGAATTGCTAAAGCAATCCTTCGCAGGAAAAATGAAGCAGGGGGTATTGCAATACCTGAACTTCAACTTTACTACAAAGCAATAGTAACAAAAACGGCATGGTATTGGTACCAAAATAGACAGGTAGATCAATGGTACAGAATAGAAGACACGGACACAAACCCAAACAAATATAATTTCCTCATACTAGACAAAGGGGCCAAAAATATGCAATGGAGAAAAGATAGCCTCTTCAACAAATGGTGCTGGGAGAATTGGAAATCCATATGCAACAAAATGAAAATAAACCCATATCTCTCACCGTGCACAAAACTAAACTCAAAATGGATTAAGGACCTCGGAATCAGACCAGAGACCCTGCATCTTATAGAAGAAAATGTAGGTCCAGATCTTCAACATGTCGGCTTAGGACCAGACTTTCTCAACAGGACTCCCATAGCACAAGAAATAAAAGTAAGAATCAACAACTGGGATAGATTCAAACTAAAAAGCTTTCTCTCAGCAAAGGAAACTATCAGCAATGTGAAGAAAGAGCCTACAGAGTGGGAGAAAATCTTTGCCAATCATACTTCAGATAGAGCACTAATCTCCAGAATCTATAAAGAACTCAAAAAACTCAACACCAAGACTACAAATAATCCAATCGACAAATGGTCTAAGGAAATGAACAGACACTTCACAGAAGAAGACCTACAAACAATCAACAAACATATGGAAAAATGTTCAACATCTCTAGTAATAAAAGAAATGCAAATCAAAACCACCCTAAGATTCCATCTCACCCCAATCAGAATGGCGATTATCAAGAACACAAGCAACAACAGGTGTTGGCGAGGATGTGGGGAAAAAGGTACACTCATACATTGCTGGTGGGGTTGCAAATTAGTGCAACCACTCTGGAAGGCAGTATGGAGATTCCTTAAAAAACTTGGAATGGAACTACCATTTGACCCAGCTATCCCACTCCTTGGCCTATACCCAAAGGACTTAAAATCAGCATACTACAGAGATACAGCCACATCAATGTTCATTGCTGCTCAATTCACCATAGCCAGATTGTGGAACCAACCTAGATGCCCTTCAGTTGATGAATGGATAAAGAAACTGTGGCATATATATACAATGGAATATTACTCAGCCATAAAGAATGATAAAATTATGGCATTTGCAAGCAAATGGATGAAATTGGAGAATATCATGCTAAGTGAGATAAGCCAATCTCAAAAAACCAAAGGAAGAATGATCTCGCTGATAAGTGGATGATGATACATAATGGGGTGTGGGAGGGGTTAGTTTTAGGGTTAGAGTGAGGGTTAGGGAGGGGGGCAAGAATGGGGGAAGGAAGGACTGTATAGAGGGAAAAGAGGGATGGGAGGGGTGGGGGGAAGGGGAAAAAAATAACAGAATGAATCAACCAACATCACCCTATGTAAACGTATGATTACACAAATGGTATGCCTTTACTCTATGTACAAACAGTGAAAGAACATGTATCCCATTTGTTCACAATAAAAAATAAAAAAAAAATAAAAAAAAAAAAAAAAAAAAGAATATATGTATGTATGTGTTTGAGTGTTGTGAATATATTTTGAGTACTTCTCAAAAACATGCATAATTGAAGAGATGTTATATGTCTCATAAACTTTAGGAACAAAACATTATAATATGAAATATCACCTTTATATTTATCTTTAATGATGTATTGTTATTCTCCACATTGAGGATATCACATAATTTTAAGGGTATGATCCATTTAAGCAAGAAGGATACTTTGATCAGAGATTCAACTACGAAATGGTAGGAGACTAAGAAATGGTACTAAAAAGTTCTAGCAATAGTCCAGAAAGAACATGTAGTCAAATACTGCCTGAGACATGCAGTCTTCTCTTGTAAAAGGACACAATGTCTTCTGGATTATCTCAGATTCAGAAAACATAGAGAACAAAGTAGACTGTCATTGATGGGTTTCCAAAGTGCATGAAGGAGAAACCTGCATTAGGAAAGAGAGGAACTCACCTAATCGGTGAAATGAACAAGTATGAATGTCCATGATTATAAAATAACACTCAATCAGAGGCTCGCAGGAGGACAAAAATCTCTCTGATCTTAATGATTGGTAAAGCTGGTTGCCCTGGAGCTAACTATAGATTTCTTCATGAGTATCTCTAAGCTATAAACAAGCATAATTGACCCAATTTCCTTCTGAAAATTGAGTTGGGGGTTGATTGGGCATACAACTATAATGTTTTACACAAATGAATGGTTATTTTGATTGCTTCTATGTGCTGTGCTATGGAATCCACAGTCTTGGAAATTATATGTATGATTACCAGGCTTGAGGATTCCTAGAAGTTTCAAGACAAAATGATCCCTAGGTTAAAAGAAATCTCAAGGAAGTCTGTTTGCAGAAAACAGAGTATCTGTAGTTAGTTTTAATGACTGCATTAGTTAACTTTATTATTTTTTAATTAATAAAAATTAACAGGGTATTATATTTAAGAGATCTCAAAATAACTAAAAGTGAAATATTGTGGTTTTGATTTGCATTTTCCTAAAAACACTAGGTTGATTGTATAATATTGTAACATAGTAACACCCACTGACTCATACACTTCAGAATAATGTATGTATAAGAATTGTATGCAAAAGTATGTGTATTTGCAGGGTGGAGACATTTCTATGTTCAGGTAATTTAGGGATACTGCACAGTCTATCATTGTCTTAGAAAATGTTTTAAAAACTTTTTTTACAAGAAGTATGATATTTATTATCTAAGTATTATTTTTCAAAATTACTAAATGCTCTAGATCAGAAAGAAATAAAAACAAATAGTCATAAAACTAGCAAGACATAACCATGAAAATCTCACTGGTCAGTGGAAGAAAGAGTTTGTTTTTTTGTTTTTTGTTTTTTTTTTTAATTTCATTCTTTTTTTTATTGTAAACAAATGGGATACATGTTGTTTCTCTGTACATGGCGTAAAGGCATACCATTTGTGTAATCATAAATTTACATAGGGTAATGTTTGATTCATTCTGTTATTTTTTACCTTCCCCCCCACCCCTCCCACCCCTCTTTTCCCTCTATACAGTCCTTCCTTCCTCCATTCTTGCCCCCCTCCCTAACCCTAACTCTAACCCTAACACTAACCCCTCCCACCCCCCATTATGTGTCATCATCCACTTATCAGCGATATCATTCGTCCTTTGGTTTTTTGAGATTGGCTTACCTCACTTAGCATGATATTCTCCAATTTCATCCATTTGCCTGCAAATGCCATAATTTTATCATTCTTTATGGCTGAGTAATATTCCATTGTATATATATAACACATTTTCTTTATCCATTCATCAATTGAAGGACATCTGGGTTGGTTCCACAATCTGGCTATTGTGAATTGAGCAGCTATGAACATTGATGTGGCTGTACCTCTGTAGTATGCTGATTTTAAGTCCTTTGGGTATAGGCCAAGGAGTGGGATAGCTGGGTCAAATGGTGGTTCCATTCCAACTTTTCTAAGGAGTCTCCACACTGATTTCCAGAGTGGCTGCACTAATTTGCAGCCCCACCAGCAATGTATGAGTGTACCTTTCTCCCCACATCCTCCTCAACACCTGTTGTTGCTTGTATTCTTGATAATGGCCATTCTAATTGGGGTGAGATAGAAACTTAGGGTGGTTTTGAGTTGCATTTCTCTTACTACTAGAGATGTTGAACACTTTTCCATATGTTTGTTGATTGCTTGTAGATCTTCTGTGAAGTGTCTATTCATTTCCTTAGCCCATTTGTAGATTGGATTATTTACATTCTTGGTGTAGAGTTTTTTGAGTTCTTTATAGATTCTGGAGATTAGTGCTCTATCTGAAGTATGATTGGCAAAGATTTTCTCCCACTCTGTAGGCTCTTTCTTCGCATTGCTGATAGTTTCCTTTGCTGAGAGAAAGCTTTTTAGTTTGAATCTATCCCAGTTATTGATTCTTGCTTTTATTTCTTGTGCTATGGGAGTCCTGTTGAGGAACTCTGGTCCTAAGCCGACATGTTGAAGATCTGGACCTACTTTTTCTTCTATAAGATGCAAGGTCTCTGGTCTGATTCTGAGGTCCTTAATCCATTTTGAGTTTAGTTTCGTGCAGGGTGAGAGATATGGGTTTAGTTTCATTCTGTTGCATATGGATTTCCAATTCTCCCAGCACTATTTGTTGAAGAGGCTATCTTTTCTCCATTGCATATTTTTGGCCCCTTTGTCTAGTATGAGAAAATTGTGTTTATTTGGGTTTGTGTCCGTGTCCTCTATTCTGTACCATTGATCTACCTTTCTATTTTGGTACCAATACCATGCTGTTTTTGTTACTATTGCTTTGTAGTAGAGTTGAAGATCTGGTATTGCGATACCCCCTGCTAAGGATTGCTTTAGTTATTCTGGGTTTCTTATTCTTCCAGATGAATTTCATAATTGCTTGCTCTATTTCTGTAAGGTATGTCATTGGGATTTTAATTGGAATTGCATTGAATCTGTATAGCACTTTTGGTAGTATTGCCATTTTGACAATATTAATTCTGGAAGAAAGAGTTTTAAAAAATGGACAAAGTTTTTAAGACATGAAGTAAGAAGAGAGAGGGCAGTGTTAATTAAGGCACTCTCAAATTATGAAAGACCTTTTCTTCATTCCTATTAAGATATGTTTTGCTCCAGGTATTAATCTATTTCTGTTACTGAGTCATGTCCCTGCATGCTGTTAAGCATTCTGCAATACATGGGATCACTCAGACAACAAAAAAGTATTGGCACAATATATCACTGGTGGTGAATTTGAGATATTCCGACTTAATTGCATTAGCAAAAATAGAAAAAACTCTTATTAGCATGTCAAGATTCTAAGAAACTCTATTATAAAATCCAGACAAAACCCCAGATACAAATAAGACTGTTTAAATTTATTTAACACAGTATGTCCCAAATTTATTCTCCATGCAGCTGTTTTTCAAGAATACAATTAAAATTGTATCAATGTTCGTTTAAGTACATGTTGATAAACGATTTGGTCAGAGCCTGTCTTTCTTCTATTTCTGAGTCAGAGATAAACTTCTCATATTATTTGGCCATTTTGAAAGTATGCTGGTTTTTGAAATTTGAAGACTAAGTTTGGCATAACAGATTCACTAATGGAATTTTTAAAAAATATTTTTTGGAAAGATACAAGGTCTACTGATCTTCTATCAGTAATATGGTCTTTGTATACAAAGAGCAGTGTTTTTTCAGAGTATATGTGACATATTATAGAGAGGGGATTTTCCTGGAAAAAGTTTGGTAGGTGATTTCATTTAAACATACATTCAAGTCAAAATAACCTTTTTATTTCATTGTGTACAACCATAGAAATGAAATGATGTACCCTATTTGTGTACAATGAATCAAAATGCAGTCTGTAAAAAATTGAAAAAAAAAATAAACAAAGAAAGTGAGAATTGATTAAAAAAATCCAATGATCTTTTTATTCCTTTTTTTTCCTCTATAGTTTCTGCATATGAAAGAAAATATTCAATCCTCAATTTTCTGATACTTAAAAAGGAACCTCAGGAAAATAGAAGAAACCAGAGTAGAGTAGAAGAAAGGAACTGAGGTGGAGGGAAGAGAGGAGGGAAAGAGGAGGTACTGGGGGAATTAAATCTACCAAATTACAATATGTGTGCATGTATGAAGACATCACAATGAATCCCACCCTTAGGTACAATTATAATATGCTAAAAAAATGAAGGCAGGGCTGTGGATGTGGCTTAGAGATAGAGCACTTGCCTGGCATGCCTGACGCCCTGAGTTCAATATTCCCAGAACTGTGTAAATAAATAAATAAATAAATAAGGGCAAGACCTGTGTAGTAGAAGGAGATTGAGAGGAAGGGAAAGGAGAGGGAAAGGGGGAAGTACTAGAGAAGGAAATTGGTCAAATTATTTTTGTGCATGTATGAATGTCACAGTGAGTCCTGCTATTATAGATAATTATAACACACCAGTGAAAACATAAAAACAACCTCTAGTACTTTAGAAAAGTGGTCCATACTAGGATTTGATCCTAATGTATCTTGTTAAATTTAGTTTTTTTCCCATTCTCACAATGTGAGAAGCTTCTTCAATGAACAGTTTTTCTCTGTTAATGACACTAAGATGTTTTAATTTCTATGGGAAACGACATTCATTAAATTATCGAAAAACATCTGGTCTCAAACAGAGAAGAATTGTTAGGACAAATCTTCCTAGTCCTGAGTTAAAATTTGTTGATCACTGCCAACCTTAACTAGGCCATTGCAAGTGGAGAAGAGAGACCATCAAGCTCCAGTTTGTAATAAGCTTAAAAATACCATCTCTGAGTTTTGCAAATTACTGCTAAGATTTCTATATCTAGATGAAATGGATATTTGGAAAGACCTCCTGGAATAAATGACATGACCAAGCTTTGAAGCATGAGTGGCACTTAAGAAGGAAAGAAGAGGGCAAAGAAAGAGTCAGAAAAAGGGCATGCATCGTATGAATAAGGTGAAAGAAGTAGAAAAGCCCAGAATGAACGTGGTCACCATATGTGGCTATATGTATTTGGTGAAGAGTGCGTATCTGGGATGAGCAGAACCAAGTGGTCAAGGAACACTCTATCATTAGTGAGAAAGATGTGTTCCATTTGGAGGTGGATACGTGGAAAAGAGGCTAGAAAGAAGAACAATTAAAAGTCTATTAAAATAATCTAAGAAAAATAGGTTCAAACTGATTAAGTAGCAGAGAGAATAAAGAAGTTAAAGTGGTGCTATTTGAAAGGCAGAATTCCCAGCAATGAGTGCTTGTTTAGAAAGCACTCGGGTGGTACCACGGAGTAAAAATGAAGAAAGACCAGGTTACCTAACAGGTCTCTAGTTTGAACCTGTGTTCTTCGCTGAGATAGAACACAGGGAGAGGAGCTGGTTTGGGAATAAAATAACTTCAGTTTTGATCACATAATGTCTAAGGGGCCTATAAATCAGATAGTCTTGTTAGCTAATGGTAGAGATAATAACTGGTGTGTTGAGAAGTAAGTCACAATAGGGGTGGTAGGCACTGCAGACTGGCCTACTTGTCAGTCATTCCAAGTCCTTTCTCAGAGACTTCCTGGTACACAAAGGCTGGAAACTCAATGCTACCTTTTTCTCATTGCTTGTAGCAAGGATCTTTGAAATGAATTAGATTTTGCTAATAAAATACACTCAGATGAGACTTGGATTCAAACCTGTGTTTAGAGAGACTTGAATCTTCTTTTGATTTTGGCACAGCAGAGGCAGCCTGGCTCTGGAGAGAGAAGCAGATCAACAAGCTGAGAGCAGGTCCTTTAATGGCCTATATGATATATTGCTTTGATATTTTTTCTCTAGAAGTTTAGCTTAAAGTCTTTTTCTTATCTTCTGCTAGTCATTCTGGAAGAAAGGTAAAAATTTTCCTTTCAATTAAACCACATAGTTTTTCTTTCTGAAATAAGGTACTTCTCAGTAAAGGTAAGTGTGCAGGCCATGTATCTCTATAGGAAATGGGAATATGGGACAGGATTGCAAAAATGTGAAATAAGAAATTGATGTTCCATAGTAGACCATATGAAAACCACCAGTTTTCATTTGTGGTCATTTGATATTAAATAAGAATTTGTTAGAACCAGTGGCTATTGCAATGAACCATCTGAATGAGAATGAAGAATATAAATGGTATAGTGGGAGGTCCCCTGCTTTTAACTGTCCTGGAAAAGAAAAACAAAAAAAGTAACAAACTCACAGTTTTATATTCTTAGTAAAAGGCATAGTCAGAGGTTGAGAGAGCTTGTGTGCTTTTTCTGAATCTTTTTATCACTGGCAAAAGGGTTAACATAGCTTAAGATGAGAAACAGCTCAATATTGTATGATGTTAAAGAACTATAGGGCAATGTATTATCTGAGAAATTGTAGGACTACAAGAACAAGGGAGAGGGAACTGGGGACAAACAGGATTGAATGTAAGATCTCAGGCCTTACAACTCCACTGAGAGAGACTTCTGCTTCCAGCAGATCATTTCTTCTGCTGAGGATACTTAGAAAGCCAGTTACAAAATTGCTCCAAAATACATAATCATCTCTTTGAAGGTGCGGAGAGTTCTAAGACAACCAGAGCATGAGAAATGAGACCACGAAGTGAAGGGAAGCATAGGTAGGTAAGCTGAATTTGACTTTTCCCTTTGACAATTCTTGAGTTTGAGATAACAGGGTAGCCAGACAGAACACTGCATGTAAGAAGTAGAGAAGCCAGCAGAGTTTTTGGGAACTGCAAATAACTACATATGGGTAGAAAGATAAAGGTTAGATTTAAGACCTCCAAAATGACCAGGATCTTGAAGAGAAAAAGAACATGGTAATGTGTGTCCTACACTTGAAGGTGTGTCTCCTCAACGCATTTGCACAGAGATAGAGATTAAAACATCAAATTGAAAAGTCACACAAAGGAAGATAGAATTTTAGGGTTCCCAGAGCTGAGGAGACAAAACTTGGAATAAATGCCCACACAAATGCCCACACAAATTCCAGGTTTAATCTCAGTTCATCAAATAACAGCAACCAAACCTCACTGAGATTATTAGGATCAATTACACATATCCAACAAGGAACATTAGCTGAATATGAAAAAAAAATTCGTTACAATTTAAAAAATTGACTAAAGACTTAACCAAACTTTTATAAATAATACTCATTACGTTGAAAATATACAACTTTTAAATATGCACAACTTCGATATAGTGGAAATGCAAATTTAAATCACAAAAAGATGTTGTGCACACTTACCAGAATGACTGAAATGAAAAGGGAAGACAAAACCAAGTGTTAGCAAGAACGGAATGCAACAGGAATTTTCATACATTACCTGGTACAAAATGCATGTTTGAGACCTGGTGATTGTCCTTTTTTCTACTTTTCGTTATATGTCTAACAATGAGCTGCATTTACCTTAACTAAAACACATACACAGATATTCATAGAAACGTTATTAATGTCAACCCTAATTTGGAAACAACCCAAATATCTTTAAATAATAAAATAGCTAAGTAAATTGTGGCATGTTTATAAAATAAAATTCTATACTATTAATTCTCAATACAGAGTCATTTTGTCCCCCAGAGGACATTTGGCAATGTCTAGAAGATGTTGCCATTGTTACAATTAGTGGGAGTGCTAATGCCAATTAGTGTGTAGATTCCAGAGGTGCTGCTAAATATAACACATTACACAGGACCGTCCCCACAACAATTACCTGATCCAAATGTCAATCGTGTTGAGGTTCAGAAACTCCACTGACAGTTTTCTATAGCTTCTGTTACAAATTACCACAAACTTAGTGGAGTAAACAATACCAAATTCATTCTCTCACAATTCCATAGGTCAGAAATCCAAAACAGGATGCCCTGAGGCGAAAGTCAGGTTGAGTGAAAGTCAGGGTGTTGGGACGGCTGCATTCCTTTCTGGAGTCCTTTTAGGGAGAATCTTCCTTTGTCTTTCCCCCTTCTAGAGGACACTCACTTTTCATTAGCACATTGTGTACTTTATTTTCTTCCTTAGTCCCCAGAGCACCTCCTCATCTTCAGAACTAGCAAAGGAAGACAGATTCTTTCATGTCACATCTCTCTGACCTCTTGTCTGTTCTTCTTTTCCACTTTTAAGTACCCTCATGATTACAAAAGAGCTCCCCTGAATAACTCAGGCTATGCCCCTTATTTTAAGGTCAGCTGATTAGCAACCAGCTAATATGATTAGTCCATATGTAAATCAACTGTTTTGGGCCATGTGTTGTAACATATCCACAGGTTCTATGAACTAGGATGTTGACATCATTGAAAACCTGATACACAATAATGAAAAAAAAATTGTACTAATGCTGAACAGAATGGCATGTGCAAAATTTTCAAACAAAATATCAAATGGTTTAGCTTATATAAACTTCAAAAATAGGCCAAATTAAGATACAGTGATGCAGATGAGAATAATGGCATCCTGAATGTGACACAGGTGATGGAGCCAGAGGCTTCCATAACATTTCCAAATTATCAGAAAGCTCCCTGACTCTATGTTTTCCTGGTCAGAAAAACAAACAAGCTGGTCAACAGCTTCTTGGTTTGCATATTCTGCAGGTGATTTTCACGCTAGACTCCATTTCTTTAGCACAAACATTCTGAAAGCAATTTAATCCTCTAAATGAATTCATTCCTACTTAAAGTTGCTGGAATGGATTATATTCTCTGTAACTGAAAATTCACCCATATTATCTGGCATTAAGCAACAGCTGAGCAAAAAGCTCTTTGTCAGTTTGAAGTATAAAGCACTGCACTATTTTTACAAATATTATCTTTTTTAATCCTAACAATCATTAGGTATTATGATCATCTATTACAGGTGATAAAATTGAGTATCAAAGAGGTTAAGTTACTTATCCACAGAAAGTAATGGAAGTGTCCAGATTCAAAGCCAAAGCTCCGTAGGCCCTGATCTCTTTGTACTCTGCTGCTCTGTTTCATTACCTGTTCAGAATTGAAGTGTCCAATATTTTGGATTCCCATAAGTTTTTTCAATAAATATTTGAATAGGTCAAAGAAGCATTTAGAGCTTGTTTTTTTTTTTTTCCAGTTCCTGAACGACAATGGTAGTATCAGTTAGACCACTTAGTTGCAAAACATACAATCTTTTATGGCTCATTTTATCAGAACAGTGATGTAAGAATATCAGATGTCTCACAACTTCACTGGGATGCTTTTGGGGAAAGAGAAGAATAGACTCAAAACTAAGCTCTAAGCAGCAACTAGGCTGTTGCAGAAACTGTGCTGACAGTCTCTGGTTGATGCTCAATGCCAGAAATCCCATCTGACTGGCATTGCTGCCAGCACTGACAGCCCTTCTACATCAGGAACTCAGAAACTGTGCTGTCCCTGCTTGCATCTCTTGCTTCCATCTATCCAGTGGCTTCTGCCACTCACTTCTGAACAGAGGTCCAACAGGTGTGTCTGCTTGTGGCACTCAGGCCACATCCCTTTCCTCATCCTATCTGCTAAGGAGGATAAAAATTTACTTGTGCATTCCACACTGGAAAGACAATGATCACTGTGGATATTTCTGCCAAACAGAGAAGACAGACAAAGACAACGGGCAATAATGAGTGTGAAGATAGATGTGATGATATCACAAACTGGGTTGAGGTCTGATCTCTCTGCTATTTCCTACCCACATGCTGAGAGTTAATAATGTATTCATCCTGAGTGACTGTCATCAGTAATTAGAGCTAGATACCATGTACTATTTTCACAGCCTGTCATTGGTACTGTTCTGTTGAAAACAAGTTGCTGGTTTAGAAGAGAAATATTTCTTTAATGAAAAATTATGGTAGAGAATATTTACTTCACCAATTATCCATCTCACAAATGAATAAAACAAATGATCATCATCAAATTTCTCAGTTGTGCATAATTTTATTTTATTTTTGAGTCTGTGCAGGCTCCTTTGTGCCTGGTGTTTGTAATGGAATTTTTTATACACAGATGTTTGAATAATCTCATGAAAATAATTGAAGAATTATGAGTTGGACATATAAATTTTATTCACCAACCTTTCTAATTAGGCTCATTTTATTTTTCTTCTGAACATAAGATTTCCTATAATAATTTTGCTAATGCCTCATAGATCTTTAAAAGATCACTATTTAAAGCTATAATGTATATCTAGAATTTCAAAGTTGAACTTACAAGATACACATAGGCAGATGAATTGAGTACATCTTTACATCTGTCAAAAAATCCATTCCTTTCACCGAGTTCCCACTGTCAGAGGCTCTGTTCTGCCAGCTGCGACCTGCTTAAAATAGAAGTGGTGAGCACACACCCTCTCTCCTGGTGAGGAACGTAGGATATACATTTTTTTGAAGAATAAAAATGATCTGTGTTTTTTAGAATTTTTTATGCAATATTCTTTTGCCTATATGATATCAATTAGCTTCCATGGACTAATTAACATAAGTACTTTATGGCTTTTGTTTTTCCAAATGAGATGATAGCTAGCTCTTCATGTCCATTTTTTTTAGATACTCTTCAAGATATGTATTTTTAAGAAATACTAAAAATGGTAACCCAATACTTAATTAGAAACAAATATGTACAATATTGCTGTGATTTGTCAGATAAGGTGCAGATGATGAGAACATGTACAGGAAGATGTTAAATAGACCTTTAACTCAAGGTGCTTGTAATTATACAAGAGAAAAGAGAGACAAGTGGAGATAATTACAATAAAAGACTATTAAGCCACTTTGTGAGCTAGATGTTAATATTACCTCTCTTACAAAACCCTCACTTGTCCTGTGTTTTCCCCTTCTACTCAAGTTAGCATATATTCTCTTTTTTCTTCTTAAATAAATATCTTGGGAGATTGCTTATCTCAAATTTTTCATCTTCTACACTATCTGAACGTCCAGCATTTCAAGCTGTTCTTTGACAGCTGACCTTAATTCTTTTCTTGCTCTGTGCATGCCCTGCAACATTCCAACCACACCTATGGCATCAATTACACTTTATGTGCCAAAGACTCACAAAGTCACAAGGCATCTTCCTGGAGAATATGTCTCCTGACCTCCGTACTCCCATATCTAGCAGCTGTGGGCACAACATCTGGGTAGAATCACACAGGTGCAATATCCTCCCCAAGTAGTCATAATTTAACTTAAATTTTAGAACAGTAATTTTTAAGCTTTTTGGTCTCAGAATGGCCTCACAGTCTTAAGAATTATTCAGCTCCTACAGAGTTTTGTGATTGTGTATTACATCTGTATATTTTTGCCACATAAACTTTGAAAACTTTGTTTATTCATTTAAAAATAACGATAAACTTATATAAATTAACATTCATAGGAAACTATCTAATAATTGAAAATAAAAAACTTAATAAGAAGAGTAGCATTATTTAAAAATTTTGCTAATCTCAATGTGTGGATGAGCACAAGACAATCAAATTCTCCTATTGGCTTCCATGTTCAATCTAGAAGACTCTATGTTGTCGTGAAGGTATGGAAATTAAAAAGCTTAATGACATCTAAGTCTTACTTAAAAATCAACTTATACCTCACTGAGCCCCTGAAATGACTTTAGGGGTAACCAGATCACATTTGAAAACCACTGGTAAAAAGTGTTACAAGAACATAGTGGAAGAATGTCTGAGCTGGTATAGGTTAAGGATCTCAGCTGGGTAGCTGTAATATGGAATTAAAATGAATTTACAATGATGATAAAAGGAAGGTGGAAAACAGAAAAACTTTAGTCCAAACTAGATAAGGAAGGAAAATAAGCCAGATCAAAACTGTCAGTCTGGCTAAGCTAAGTAATGGTAAAGCAGACATATGGGTCCTGAGGACCCATTTGGGATTAAAAGAACGTACTTCATCACATCCATGAGGCATTGCAGAGAGGGAGCAAGATGACACAAGACTCTGAACACCACTGAGCTAAGGAGCCAGGAATATTGTGGATAGCAGCAAGAAGAATCAAGAACAAGAAATGAGGACAAAATACAGGAAGCGTGGGGTAAGTCCAGGAAGCTTCTCTTCTGGAAAAGCAGTCAACGTCCCAATATTCAATTGTGATTGCATTCAGTAATGGCCCAGTCTTTAAAATATGATAAATGACATTGAGCACTGAAAAAACAGAAGTGACTTAGACAAAAGTCTATCAACCAATAAAATGATGCACTTTTCTTCAGTAATTTCATGAATATAGAAATACCAGATGACTCCAATTCAGGAATTGCTGTGGTCTTTTTTTCTTGAAGCTTCCAACCAGATGACTCAAAGGAAAGGTTTCAATTTGTTTCAGTTTGTCTAAATTACCCTGAGATTAGAACCATCATGACTGGTAAAACAAATTATGCATTGTACAAAGACCCAGGCCATGAGGCTAGGGGCAACTGAAGTTCTGTTCTTATGCTGATTACGAAGTTATATACTTGAGTGGTAGTTGTCACTCCAAGGGTGACTTTTCTATTTATATCCCAGGAGGGGATCATTTTTCTAATTTGCTCCAAGGTGTCACAGGGGCAAGCTGTGGTCCTCCATAAGAGAATGTTTTCAGGATTGAGCAGTTTGATGGTGTTTCAGTGGCAGATATTATTTTCCCTCTAGAAATAATGACTCAAAAGAAAATTATCGTGGCAGAAAAATCTAATTCTTGTATTAAACAAACATAAACTAAAACACAGAATAAATTGGTGATAGGAAGAAGCATCAACTAGCATCTACAATTGTTTATCTTATAATGTGTCCTCTGTCTGGATACACCAAATGAGAATATGTTAGACCATGGAAAACTACAATATCTGGATGGCCAGCCTGTCCCATCATTCCATCATTTGCATAGCATTTCTGAGCTACCCTGAGAGAGGGTTCAGTTTCAGAAGCAAGAACGTGTGGTGTCTGTGCCCTGGAAATGATTCCCACAAAGCTATGATGAGAACAGCTGAGATGTGAGTTAAGAGCACTTTATCAACATTTGAGTAAAGTAATTTCTTTTCCAGAATTATTATGAAAATTAATAAGATTTCTTGATAATTTTCCATGTGTCTGGACAGTCTTTTGTTCATGTATGTATGTATGCATGTAGTGTGTACCTGTCTTCCCAGCATCACTTCTTTGAGTAGAGTGGGCTTGCTTCTGTCCTAATTTGTGTAATTTTGGAGAAATCGTAGAGCCAAGTCTGCCCATTACTAACACAGACACTGATCCATGATCTCTGCTGATCAATTTCTACTCTTAAAGTCCCTGAAATTATTCCAATTTTAGTCTTCTCTAAGATATGGTTTTTCAACTATTTTTTTTTATTCTGTGTACACACATTTTTCTTCCAATACGTTCCTTTTCCATTTCAGAATTGGTGTCTGTTGATCACAAACAATGACATTTAACAAAATTTAAACGAAAATTGGGTTCTAGGCAAACAAACAAACAAACCAACAAACCCCTCCCCCTCAAAAAAAAAAAAAAAAAAAACCCTCAGGGAAATGTGAATTTGTGGACTTGTTTTTTGGATGAGATGGAGTAACTAGAGTAAAACCCCGGTCTATGCACAGGATAAGAGGACAGTATTCAGTCAGTCTTGGCAACAGGAGCAATCAGCCGATCAAGTTTGTTCACCTGGAGACATGTGCCCAGTCAGGAAGACACACTCTGGGATGGGAGCTATTTCAACAGGCAGACTTAAAGAGGGTAAGGAATGATAGACAATGGGGTGGACTATTTGATCCTGATGGATATTAGATTGTTTTTATTACCATAATGACATATCTGAGGCAGGCTAATTTTATAGGGAAAGAAGGCTTCTCTAACTCACAGTTCTGGAGACTCAAGGACAAGGCTCTGGTATTGACTTGGCTCTGATGAGGGTCTCATGGCAGGTGACAAATGGCATCACAGCAGTGGAAACACAGATGAGAGAAAGGCTCCCACCTTGAAATAGGAAACCAGAAGGACTGGAGTCCTACATTCCTTCTAAGGACACAACCCCGATTGACCTAAGGACCCCCCACTAGGCTCCACCTGTTTAAGCTTCAACAACCCCCTGATATCATTCCCCTGGAGACCAAGACTTCAGTACATGAACCTTTGGAGAGACACACTTAAACCACATTCAAACTGTAACATGATGGTATGGGATACTTTAAAGTGAGAGAGAATAAATTCATACTGTGAAATGCTGAGTCAGGACCTAAGACTTCCTGTGACAGTAGTTAAAGTCAAACAAACAAACAACAACAACAAAACAAACCCTTACTGACTGAAGCAGTTGTTCAGAGATCACTGAAAGTCCAACTGAAAGATTTTTTTTTTTGAGTTGCTGAAACAGAAACCTTTGGATCGATAACTTGCCAAATATTTTAAGTGAAGGAGCCCTGATCAAATAAGAACATGGTTTTGATTATTGAAACAATGAAATGTCACAGGATTTTTGAGGACATGAGAATCCTGAAATAATGAATCTATTTGAAATTCTTTTCATTTCTCCTCTCTTAACTGAGTAACATTTGCCTCCCTGATAGAGAGCTAAGACTTCCAGTACTGCCTTATAGCTTAAGCAGGTGTTTTTAAAAGCTTACCTTTGCTTAGGTTGTGAAAGGAAAAATGAGTAAATAATTTGCATAAATTCATGAATTCATGGATCTCGTGTGTGCTTAACTAAGGATGGTGAGATGTCATTTAGATCAGACTGAAGTTTTTATATGGATGAACTCACTGGGTTTCTGTATCTAACATAGTAGCTCCATTCACATCTAAACCCTTTCTAGGTTATTTAATACAACTCAGACTAAAGACTTGAACAGCAAGAAATATCAGAAAATTTTGGCATGATTTGGACATAGACCCTTAAGAGTCTGAGAGACAAAAATGCTAGATTGAATCTCACATGCTTTGAAAATACTCTACCTCATTCCAGGACTCCCAGACTTCTCCTTCACACTTGCCATGCAGAACAGATTGATGAGAGAAGGGTCATAATTAGAATCTTTAAAATTAATGGTGCTGGCTATTCCTGTAAGCCAGGAATTCTAGCAGAAAAGTCAGCAAATAAATTGTACTGATTCCATTAAAGAAGGCAGGAGTCTGGTATGCAGAGCCTCAATGGTGCAGGCAGTGCAGAGGGTAGGAAGAATTAATATCTTAGGGTGGAAGATATGTTTTGCTGTTTTATATTTTATTCTTATTAAAAATATTTAATTTGTGGAACTTATTGAAAATGTATATTCTAGGGTACTTTGTATCTTTTTCTTAAAAAAAAAACTATGATAAATTACATGAAATAATGAAGTGATGGGTCACTTATATCCATTGCTAAGATTCCAAACAATGAGACACTTGGTGTCTTATGCTTTTCCACAGTAACATGGAGGTGAGTAGAAACTGGAAGCCCAAATCCAACTTAGGTGAAAAAGAAAGAATAAATCTAGGCAGCAATTCTGCACTAAAGATGTAAGATACAATGCCTAACCTATTTCTTTTACTTTTCAGCATAGGATTTCCTACTGTTAATAATGTGTGGGAAATAGAAATTTCAACCTAGGTAAACCAATATATTAATCTTATGCTTTGTGAACCTGAGCTTGTATGAAGATACACAGTATTTAAAGATAGATTAACTGAAGTTTCAACTTAGTCAAATTTTGTCAGCTAAAAACACTTCTTTTTTTATTCCCAACAATATGTTTTCTCATATTCTTATCTTCTTCTTGAGTAGATAACTGGGTCTGGAGCTTAGAAATAAAATTGGTCCATTCTCTATCTTAAAGAACTTAATAATAATACTGTATAAACTTTCTATCTTATTCATGAATAAGTTTCTGAAACTATACTGAAAAGCTCATTCATATGTGTTTCAATCATAACTTCTCTGATCTACAACATACAGGGCAAAAAGTCTGTGGTGGTCGTGTTTTATTGTAAGTACTTCTGATTGAGATTCCAGGTCAATAGTCCTCCTGGAGAGCCCACACCTGTCCCTTCCAAGGGCTTAGGAGCTTTGAGGAATGTTGCTCACAACACCATGGGTCTTTCTGATAAAGTTCTCTTTAGCTCATATCTAAGTACCTAAAGCACTCATAAATCATGATGGATGAAAAACTAACATTCTGTTCACTATCCTCATAAGTACCTCCAATCCTTCTTGCTGTTGGTAACGTGCAGAAGGTAGGAATGTGGCCAATACTGAAATAAGTCATCTAGGAACACCATGATTCTGTGTGGCTTAAAGTGATAGAGTTGAAAGATGCTCTACATTTTGTTATATAATTTAAAATTATACATTTAACATGATCAGGAAATAAGTTTTGGTCACAGTTATCCTACATATTCTGGGTATACATGCATTTTTTTATCTTTATCAATAAAACTCAGTAACTGTATTCAATAGGGTCGTTCGAAGCCAATATTTATGACCCATGTGGAAGACAATGCAGTGTCACGAAATACAAGGGAAACTTCACTTAACAAATGGTGTTAGGAAATTCCAGAGGCAAGAAGGTGTACTTCATTTTAGTATAAACAGATTCTAAGCACAGCATTGCAATAGTAGTGACTCTTTTCTCACAGAGAAAGATATGAAATGAGACAAGGAAAGAGCATTTGACAATAAAGGATATAAAAGATACTTCTTGGTGCTGAACAGGAAGCAATGGTGTCTGGTCACCAGAAAGAATTTTCATGTGCTCTGACTGGACAATAAACAATTATGTGTTTCCTCTCTTTCATTACTCTAAATCTTCATCCATGGGTCCACAAACTTCACATGTGCCAATTCATTTGTAAAAATTATTTATATAGATGGAGGCCCCAAGCAATATATTTCAGGGTCTCTATACTCATGGGTGACCCTGGAGATAAGCATCATCAAGCTAGTGTTGAATCCACAATGCATAAAGCACGCTGTAACTGATACCTGCAGTGACTCTCATCTCTAATCCTTACAATTTTTTTTTGTTTGTTTGTTTGTTTCTGCTGTTTTTAAATCCACATTTAAAGAGGAATAGGGCTGGGAATATAGCTCAGTTGGTAGAGTGCTTGCCTCGCATGTACAAGACCTGGGTTCAATCCCCAGCACCACAAAATAATAATAATAATAAGGGGGAGGAATAATTGAAGTTCAAAGAGGCTAGGCCACTGGGTCAAGGCCATAAAGAGTCAAGAACAGATTCAGTTTGTCCAATCCTGAAGCTCAAACTATTTTACTAAGTCATGAACATGAAGAACAGCAGAGAAATCTTCAAAGCATGTTTGCTAGGTAATATATCTATATGGAAATAATGCTGCTGCTACTCAAATGTCTTTTGGAATTTCGTTATTGGAAATGGCTTAAGGGAGGTTTTTACACATGAAAGCAACAATGATGGATAAAAACAATTGTGCATAGTCAAGGACACTTTCGTTCACCTTCTTTCATTGCTTCACTTGCTTAGCCCTGTGAAGAAGGGAAGCAGAAAGATTGTATTAGCATGTAAGAGGTTAAATATGCTGGGACCAGTATCTGGAGTACATTAAAAAGGGGATTAAGATTCATTTTTGTGTTCTCTGCTGCCAGTGAGAGTAGTAAATTGATAACATAAATTTAATTGACTGAAGGCTGTAAAAGAAAAATGTTGGGCATTAATTTCCTGCACACCAAGTTTGACTATATGGTACATTTAACTTCTCAAAGTACTTTAATATGAAAAATACAATGTCATCCTCTTCAGGTTATGTGGAGCTTATTGTAGAAAGAACTTGTCGATTCTGAACTATGAATGTGTTATGGTCTGAAAACTGCATTCATGGAATATCTGTGCTGCTAAGGACTCGCCCCGTTTTGGAGGTATAGCTCAGTGGTAGAGTGCTTGCCTGGCATATGTAAGACCCTGGGTTCCCAAACGTCACCACACACACACAGTCATCCCCCCATCCTCCCATCCACAAATTATCTAGTTTGACATCCTTGATGTACAGATGGGGAAACTGTCAGGAAGGTTAAATTATCCTCAGAGTGCCATATGGTGGATTAACAGATGATCATGACTAGAAAATCAGCATTAATTTGCAATGATATAAATTCATGTGCTTTTTTTACTTCAAACATTCTTATTTTTTTCTTGTTCTCCTTTAATTTCAGGCAGGAGCTAAGCTGTGGGGGTTTGAAGTAGGGAGCACAGCAGAGTAAAAGAATCAAAGTTTAGTAATTCCCACAAACTGAACTTAAAATACTCTAATAAATAATTGGTTCAGTGAAAAGTCTTTTTAGAGAGGTAGTTGCTTAGATGGGCTCATACCTGCCTCACTTAGGAGTGGTTTTTAAAGGAATTGATTTAGGTATGCCAATATAAGCAGCTGAGGGACTTAAAGTGTATAGGGCTTAATGACCCGTGGCCCATTTGCAGAGCAGAGCCTTGGGGAAGTTCCTTTATCTCCATGATATTGGAACAGTAGAACAGAATTTGCTGTATGACTTTTTAGTGACATACTAGGTGTTATGGTTCACATGTGAGGTGTCCCCCAAAAGCTCAAGTGTGAGACAATGCAAGAAAGTTTAGGGGTGAAATGATTGGGTTATGAGAGGCTTAACCTAATCAGTGCATTGATCTATAACAGGGATTAACTGGGTGGTAATTGTAGGCAGATAGGGTGTGTCTAGAGGATGTGAGTCCCTGGGGGCCTGCCTTTGGGGTATATATTTTGTCCGGGTAGAGCAGAGTGGCCCCTCCTTCCTGGAGCCAAGTCTCCCAGGATGTTTTCCTCTACCACATCCTTCCACCATGATGTTCTGCCTCTCCTTGGTCCCTGAGTAAGAGAGTAAGGCATCTGTGGACTGAGTTCTCTGACACCATCAGCCCCCAAATAAAGTTTTCTTTCTCTTTTTGTTCTTGTCAGG
This sequence comes from Sciurus carolinensis, assembly GCF_902686445.1. Taxonomy (NCBI): domain Eukaryota; kingdom Metazoa; phylum Chordata; class Mammalia; order Rodentia; family Sciuridae; genus Sciurus; species Sciurus carolinensis. Next base: position 109,995,294 of record NC_062218.1, read on the forward strand.
TCTTTTGGTCATAACAGCTAAAAAAAACTGACTAAAACACTAGGCCTCAGATGATTCCACTGATATTTTTGAGGCTCAGAGTTCCAAATTTCTATTATTGATTAGGAAGCAGAGAGTCAAGTGAGAGAGGGTAGCAGACCTGAGGATATTGCTCCATGAGATACAGAAGATGCAGGCTGCAGGTGCCAATGGCACTGGCATCTGAGAGGGGAGAGCTAAGAGAGGAAAGATGCCGAGGAAATAGACCAGGGTGAGGGACTCACAGCAGATAGGAGTAAACAGAACCAAGAAGAGAGACCAGATAATTCACCCCAGATGTCTTGGGTTTAGATGACGCCACAGAAAGAAAACAAATTGGGAGAAATTCCAGAACTGAATTTACCTAGGATTGACCAAGTTTACACTTTCTTACATGAAAAAAAGATGTGCAGACTAGAATCGAAGGTGATTGGTAAATTATTAAAGCTGCATATTTTTGCCTCCCTCTGCTGTTTAGTCTGAAACTGCTGCAATTACTAATTACTGATTTCAAGTGAACATCCTTTCATCTAAAGCATTATATAATTTATATAAAGTAAGATAGTTTTTATGTCTCAAAATGAAAGCATTGTCAACACATAAATTGTTCAGTGATATTAAAAAAAAACAAAAACATTAAAATTCACTGATTTTCCAAGATCATGACAAGATCTAAACTTCCTGGGAAAATCAACAAGTTTTAATGTTCTTTTAAAGCAAAGGATATGTAGCTGAAACAATGATTAAATTCACTTGAAATAATGCAGTCTCCCTAAACCTTTGGATAACTTACTTTATAATGTACCAAAAAATTGGTGCTTCAAATTAATTTAGTGGAGACTACAATCCGGTCAACATTTTGGACAATAACCAAGAAAACTATTAAAGTCATTTCTAACCCTTCAGTTTTGAATCTAGAATCTCTGATTGATGATTCATCCTGATCCAACTTTATGGTTTTTTTTTTTTTTTTTTTTTTTTTTTTTTTAATCTTGATCCTATACTTGAAATCCATCCTTACACATTTTCCAGGTTTCTGGGAAAATCATTATTTTGTGTATATCAGATGTCATCTCAGGTCATATTCTGTGTTTCACCCTCTGGAGCCTACTATTTCTTGGGTTAGTTATAGATTTAGAAACAAAAAGAGACTGTAGAAGTAGGTCCTGAGGAATAATGGTGATACCTTGTCAGATCAACACCTAGGGGAAGCCATTCCAGATTCTTTGATAAACGGAGACTAACCTTACACAGGGGCTAAAAGGAGACTTCTACAGGCAAAAATGACTTGGCAGAATTTTAGGGTTGAAAGTTCCCCAACATCTTTGGAATCTTTCTCCCAATTTTGCCAGTTCTACTCTAACTGTACCGATGGCCCAACTTAAACAAAAGAGACACAATAGAACTGGAAATTCAATTTGCATTTGTGATTCTGCCACCCACAGGATCAGATGTTGTGTTCAGTTTTCAGAAATATCTACCTTATGGCTACAAGAAATAAGTTTACTTGAGGACAGTTATTGAAGTTTTCATGTCCCTTATGAAGACCTTAAGCTTCAAATTCAAGATCCTGGGTTCATTATTTTCTTTCCTGTATTTCTGCAGAACAATCAACTTCATTATACTTCTTATTTTGAATAAGGTGTTCTGTGGCAGCAATTACTAGGCCACCCAGAGCCTTGCTGTCTATAGAAACTGATTACAGTTTTGAATAGATGGTAATTTGAATAACAATTTTGCTGCTGCCTGGCATGCCTGGTCAATGTTCCCTTTATTCCTGAAAAGCTGTGCCATGCTGTTAAATCCAATAACATAAGGGCTTTCAGTCTAGAAAACTGAAAACCATTTCAGAGAATTCATGATAGAGTCTTTTCCTCTGGAAACACTTTTGGTATCACATTCTATACCCATCAGGCTTCCATCAGTGAAGCAGGACGTGTAGATTTGGATATAGATATAAATGAAAATGTAAATGTAGCTGCAGATTTAGAAATGTGGAAATGTGAGCTACAGATAAATTAAGGTATTTGATAAAAGAATTTGATCTTATACAATTATAGGAGCTGGTTTTGAGACTGTTGTGTGCCTCTGATGCTGGAGCTAAAGTCTGAAGGGCAGGCGGTCAGGAAGGAAAGATGGATGTACTGAAGACAAGAACAACCAGAAGCTGTGAGCCCCAAACAAGCCCTGTAACAGAAGAGGATGAACTGAAACACATTTCAACTCTTGCTACCTCTGACCTTGACAGTGTGGATGTCCTGCCAGAGAGGCTATTACAATTGCCCTTCATCACTGAAACTGACCTATACCTGGCTCAGAAATTAGGTCCCTCAGGGGAAGGTTGGAGCAGTTCCACGCTTGACTGCTGTCTTTTTTGCACAAGATAAGGCAGCAGTCAAGCTATAATGTGTGAGCAAAATAGCTGCTGCTTCATTTCCACCCTTCTAATTTTGCACAAGAATGTTCTTTTTGACCAACTCTAATTAGAAACAGAGGAAAGTAGTTGAGCCTAGCTAAACTGACACTACAAAGCACCACCATGTCTTGACTGACTCCTGAGAGAGGATGTTGAATTCTTCCACTAGAGTGGTGAACACATCTACTTCTCCTTAGAGCGTAATCATTTTTGCTTCATATAATTTGGAGATTTGTTTTGAGGTACATGCATATTTTAGACTGTTTTGTCTCTTTGGAGAATTTATCCATTTATCATTATATAATGTCCTTCTTTTTTCTTGACACATTCCTCTTCTAGAATCTACTTTATACAATATTGCATGGCTACCCTAGCTTTCTTAGGGTTAATGTTTGCAGAGTATAAGTTTTTCTTCTTAATCTTCACATTTAAAGTACATTTCTTACACAGCATGTAGCTGTATTGTGCTATTTAAAATCTAACCTATCTTTGTTTTTAACTATTTTTAAAGGTTTTTTTTTTTTTAAACTCCTCTTTTGTTTTTTAAGTGTTTCAGTTTAACCCCATTCATGTTAAATATGGTTACCAGTCTGTTGGATTAAAATTTACAATGTCCCCTGTGTTTCTCCTTTGTTAGCAAAGCAGTAAAATTTTAATTTTTTTCCTTTTCTTCAAAACCTTGTCTTCATTATTGGATCAGCATCAGGGATGAGGACTGGACTTTTGGTAACACTTTTGTGTTAAGTGAATGTTTTTAAACCCCCATTTTACCTCCTCTATTGACTTATTACTTGTATCTCTTTTTTCTGTGTAATTTTTTTTTTACTGATTGTTCTAGGTTTTGCATTATGTACTTTATTTTTATCCACACTTCAAGTGAAAGAATTTATAATAACATATTCCTAATTTTCCTGTCATTGTCTAATTAATATTACTTTTACATGTTATGTAAACACAATATATTGCTATAATTTTTATTTAAATTATAATTTTTAAACAATTAAAATTGAGAAAATTATTTTACCTTCATTTATTTAATTTCCAGGACTTTTTACTCCTTTGAGCCAAATTGCTATGTATATAAAATACCTTCTGCTTGAGGAATTTCCTTTACATTTCTTATAGAGTGTCTGCTGGCAATCAAGTTAAACATTTGGTCTAGAAACCCTTTATTTCACTTTCATTTTTGAAAGACATTTTCTTTCCTTGAAATTATGGCTCGATCCCTTTTTTTCCAGCACTCTGAAAAAGGTCACTGTGTTGCCTTCTAGCTCACAGATGTCCACCATAAGCTTTGCTATGATTCCAACCTACATGCAGTGTGTCTTTGCTCTCTGGCTGCATTCTGTATTTTCTCTTAATCTTTTTTTCTCTGAAGTTTGAATATGACGTGTTAGTGTGGCTCTTGGCATTTATCCTGTTTGGGATACATTTAGTTTCTTGGATTTGTCACAATGGTTATGGTGTATGTGATGAGGTGGTAATGTTGTGTATATATTATGAGGATATTTTGTCATGAATTTTAGAAAATTCTTGGCCATTATTTCAATATTTCTCCTCCCCTACATTCTCTCTCATCAACTTCTGGATTTCTAATTATGCATATGTGAAACTGTTTGATTTTTTTTTTCCCAAAAGAAGTTCAGTGCTCTGCTTTTTCTTTCTCTTTTTTTTTTAAGCATGAATAGCTTTTATTGACCTATCTTCAAGTTCTGATGATTTTTTGCACTGTCTCATCTATTGATGTGTTCATTTTCATTTTTATAGTTGATTCTTTATTATAATTTCCATGTCTGTTGAAATTACCCATCTGATCTTGCATGTTGTTCACCTTTTCCATGAAAGTCTTTTAGATATTAATCATAGTTAAATGTCTTCCCTAATAGTTTCAACATCTGTTCCATATCTGATTTTGATGATTACTTTGTTTACAGGAAATGTGACAATTTTCTTCTTTTCTCTCTAGTTCATAAACTTTTGTTGAATGTTAGACATCTTGTGTAGGGAAACAGAAATTGAGAAAAACTGTTTTATATGTGAAAATGGGTATGCCTTTCCATTTTCCAGTACTTTAGTGTGGGAATTTAAGTTAATGTAGTCAGGAAACTGGCTGGATTTGAGGCTTGAGGTTGGATTCGAGGATTCCTGATTCCATTCATGAGGTTCAACCTCAATAGTCTTTATATTTCTTCTGTTAGGCACCTATTTTTCCTTAGACTTTGGGGCAGTTGATTGCTGTGTGATTTCATTGTTCTGAAGAGTTCATGAAAAATTGTGAGTATTATAATTTTTCTCTGTTTTGCATTTTAAGTATAGTAATACCATCTTTTTTAGCTCTCCAGGTTCCCAAGTGGTTTCTGTAAAATGGTATTATTTTTCATTGTAAAATGGTTTTACACTATGCATGGTCTCCAGTTTACTGCAGCCTTCACATTCTTTATTGTATCAGTTTTATCATTTTATATAACTCTATTACCTTATTGGATTCTGCAAATGTTTGAAATTTTGACTTCTGCTTTACATATTTCAGAGGCCTTTTGCTAATACTGACTCTAAGTAAGCAATTTTGGAATTGTCTCATCCTATATCATCTAGTTTAGCCTTACATAGCTGTGATTATAAAGAACACTTTTCTGAGGCTTGCTGAAAAATATATCTCCTTTGTTTTTTTATTTTCTACATCTAAAATTCTTACTATTTGAAGTGTCACTGTTTTAGTCTATTTGTGCTTCTGTAAAAAAAAATACCTGAGACTGAGTAATTTGTAAACAATGCAACATGTTTCCCAGTGTTCTGGAAGCCAAGAAGTTCAAGATCATGGTCCCATCAGATTCCGTGTCTGGTGAGGGCCTGCTGTCTGATTTCAAGATGGTACCTTTTTGCTGACCTTACATGGAAAAAGGCAGAGAGGCAAAAAGGCAAAAGTGCTGAACTCCAATCCTTACAATAAGGATTCCTGATTCCATTCATGAGTTCTGAAGCCCTCAGTGAAGTAATCACTTCCCAGAGTTCCCACCTCTTAATACTGTTGCTTTGGTGATCAGTTTTTAACTTACAGTTTTGGGGAGAACAGATACATTTAGAACATAATATGGTTTCAAATTCATGTTTTCAGAAACCTCAATTAATATGTAAATATATTGACAAGGGTGCGCTGGTCAATTCATTATCATTTATCATCACATGAGTAGAAGGAAAAATCTTGAAAGGTTGGAGCTAAGTAAAGGTAAATTTTGAGTCCTAGAGTAGATTTACTATGAAAGAAGAGCATATGGCATGGCATATCTGGTATGTGAGGAACAATACAAGGCACAATGAAGATATGAAGGACGGGTACAGAATGGAGTAAGGAAACACATCAAAAAAAGCAGCAAGACCAATGAAAGGAGTTGATTCATGGTAGTTTTGGTAGTGAAGAAAATAATTACCAAACAGACAAAACCAGCTGTACCTTATTATTAGTTTTGTTTAGGAACAGAACTAGATGTCACTGTCAGTTTATTATACCTCATATCCTTTGATCTAATGAGGGTATGGAAATTCTCAGAATATCAGTTATAGGAGAACAGAAATTTAAGGTGCTCTTGGTTAACTCAATTTTCCACTACCATTCCTTTTTTAAAGTCAGTGCATGTTTATTTATGGAGTTTCACGTGTTGTGATTCAGTCTACTGCCCACCAAGGTCACCTTCAAAGAAAAAGGTCACCTTTATTCTAGAGCTACCTTAAGATAGACCTTTTTCATTTATTTAATTTTTTTCTTTACTTTTTAAGTTTTATTGGTGCCTTACAAGTCTACATAATAGTTGGATTCATTGGAGCCCATGCTTCGTCCACAGTTGTCTTGTTGACCCACCAGTACCTTTATTTGGACTTCTTTTATTCCCACTTAAATATAGACATATGGATAATAACTTCAAAAATGCCACTCCTCCAATTTTCAGGATTTTATTTTAAAAAAATTTACCTTAGGGTTAAGTTGAAATCCAGAAAGCATATTGATATTTTAGAAAATTAGCTAACAGGAGTTACTCGTTAATCATTTCTAATATGGAAAGTGAATATTTTTCTCTTGTTGAGGTTCATCAAATTAGCAGACAGAGTCACAGGCCACCTTGTTACCACTGCAGCACGTTCACTGTCATGGAGCATAACCTGCACCTCTGTTGAGCCATGTTAGCAATTTCTTGACACTATGGTCCACAATGCCCACTCTCATCAAGAATGAGGTTACCACAGTCTCTGCTTACAGCTCGAAATTTTGGTCTGTCACATTTCTAGGTCATCTTAAATTTCCTACTATCATAGGAATGTTTCCCTGCTTAGACCAACTATGGGGTTACTGTATTTGTAGTTCAGCTTTTTTCTTCAGGTGGAACCTGCTCTATTTTTTGATTTCACATTCCTTTCATCACAATCCATGGTGCACAAAATGATATTTTGACTGACTCTGAATTGTGTTGCCCTCATTTAAAGGTTTTCTCTGCAAACAGAAAGAGACACCCCCTTGCACTCTGGATTCTAGATAGGCCAGGTACATCCTCCTTACCTGCAGTCATTGCACATGCAGCAAGCAAAATGCAGAGTCATAAGACACAAATTTTTATCCCCACATCTTTATATGATTTTATACATCATCTTTATTTGGCCGAGACAGGCTGGGAGCAGTAGAGAAGGACTGAATAAAGTCATCTTTCTTTGACAGTGCATTTTACGGCTTCCAAAGAATTCCTGTAGTATGTTCACACATTTGACAAATCTAGTGTTGTGAGGAAAGCATGAAATTATTACTAATTTTTAAATGGGTAAAGTTCTAGTTGAATAGACAACTTCATCAAGCTCACACAACTGATGACTGACAGGCTGAGTTCTAGGCTCATGATTCCTAACCAGGTGTCCTTTCTGATTAACTTTGGTGAAAATAGATGGATTTGACAGAACAATCTGGTTACATGAGGCTGAGAGCCCAAGACACTGTCAAGGATTACCCCATAAACAAATCCAAACCAGAATTGCACTTTGCTCTAGTTGTCAATTATTTGTAGCAGAGATTCCATCCATTTATCTCTACCTGCTAACCTTTCACCAGTCCCTTCAGACCTATGTCAAACAAGACTTCTTCCATGAAACCTCTGGTCCCTTTCAACCAGATATGATCTTCTCTTTTGAACAAAGAGAATTGCTGCCTCCGTGGTTAGTGGATGTTACTAAAGTTCTTCATTACATTGAACTCTGAACTTTACAGCAGTGGAGCATGTGGTTTGTTATTCTCTTTGGAGGAATACCACCTACCTCGATATAAGTTATTTTATGTGTATATGCGCTTACTGAAAATAATCACAAAGCCCTGTACAAATACGAATTGCATTTTTCTCACCTTTAACATAGTTAGGACCTGATTCACTAATTTTATATAAATGGACTTTCAAATAATTGTTGACTAAACTTTGATTATTTCAGTATGACAAAGATCATAATCTCTGGATTATGGACTAAAGCAGGTGATGTAAAAGAGAAGCATACTTTAGCACATTACAGCATGTATTCCAACTAAACAGAGAGACTGGCATGGAGCTCCAGCACACAGCCCCCTGGAAATGCTGGTGCCCGAGAGGATAGTGATAAAGCTGTGTGCCGCAATATGAGCAACACTACCTAAATCTGAATCCAACCTCAGAGGTTAGATAGAAGATTTTAGAAATGCCCATAGCTATTCTGTGCTACAGTTGTCATAAGATACTTTAAGATTAAGCACAATATAGATATACCTGTGTAAATTTAGATACATGAGACGACTTAGAAGGTATTGGCTCACATGAACAGGGAGGCTGAGAATCTACTGTCTGACTGTTGGAGACCCAAGAAGGCCTGTGCTGTTTCAAAGGCCTGAAAGCTACAAAGAGATTGTGGTATAAATTCTAGTTTGAGGGTGAAAGACCCAGAATGAGGATCACTGAGGAAAGAAGATTATTCATGTCTCAGCTCAACCAATGAAACAGAAAATGATTCTTTCCTTCCTCTATCTTTTTGTACTATACAGGACCTGGGCATACTGGAAAATACCCACCCATATTAGGGAGGTCAATCCACTTTACTCACTTTACCGATTAAAGTGCTTCTCTCTTCCAGAAAACCCTTACAGGCACACAAGAAATAACAAATAGCCAGACGTCTTAGCATCCAGAGATCTAGGTCAGATGACACCTAAAATTAATTATCATCAGCATTATAACAATGCCCACTATGTGCTATATGCCAACTAGAAGTTGCAATTCTAATTTGTCAATAAAAGTCATAAACCTAAATATTTACATGAAATCCCAAAGTCTATATGTCAATGAAATCATTACAATTTTAATTACAATCTTGTATTTTAAAATTACTGAAAACATATTTGTGGCCACTTATTTTTAATCTCCATAGTACGTGAATCTTCTGCTTTACTACTCATGCTATGTAATTAGTCAGTTAGTTAACTGAGTACTGGGGCCATTGCAGTGAATGAAACCAAAGATGGCTGCTGTGTGGTGAGTCATGTTGGTGGTGGTGGGATGTGAAGGAGGATGAGAGAGTAATGAGTAGGATGACATAAAATAAACAGGTAAACGGTATGTTCAGGAGTCACGGGTTCCAGGGAGAAAATTCACAGTGGTGGGAGGGGAGACACAACCGAAAGGGGGAATTATTTTATATAGAATGGTTAATGAAGGCCTGTGTAAAAAGAGGCGGATGGAAATGCAAACCTGGAGTTCACATGGTAGTTAGGCATTGGAATGTGCATTAGGAACAGTGGATAGCTGGAAATTAAAATCACATTGAATAAAATTGCTATAGAAATGAAGGTAAATAAGCGACCCTGAGGACAGAACCACAGGACACTCCACATTTAGAGCACAAGAAATTGAAGAGCAGGAGAAAGCCCATGAGGAGCAGCCAGTCAGTGCTGTGAGGGAGGCCAAGTAATGGCTATTTCTAGAAGGATCACAGAAGCAATGTTCTTGACAAATGGAGGAGTTGAGCACTGACTGCTCATCAGCCTTGGCAATGTGGAGATCAAGTGGTAATTTTGACAGGGTAAATTTTTTTTTTAATTGTAAACAAATGGGATACATGTTGTTTCTCTGACAGGGTAAATTTTAATGGATTAATGGGGACAAAAACAGGAAGAGTGGGTTCAAGAGAGAACAAGAAGACAGAAGATTGGGAGTAGATATTAGCTAGAGATAGTTAACAAGGAATAACTACTACAAGTAGTATTTGGTTACAGAGACAGTAAGCAGTGTTTGGAAAATATCATTGCTCTTGAATTTCATTTATTAGAGAAACAAATCATATAATTGTGGATAGCTGTATTTTGACTTCTATTCTTGATAATATCTGTTTAAATAAAAATGTGTTTTTATATAATTTCTTGCCATTCTTTCTAGAAGATGCCTTTGTGCTATAAATTATATTACAGTTAATTTGGTTCTGGAATTTTGCCATGCTTTTTTATTTTCTATGTCTTTTTTCTTTATACCATGTGACATAGAATGCAAGGAAAAATGCTTTCATTTCCCATTCTCTTCCATAGCAGCAAGAAAATTTAAAACACAGGTTAGAGACCATATTTATCATTGTAGCTGGCATTTCTGTTCTCTTTCTTCAAACTTCACTAACACTCAATTCCAGAAGCACTCATGCTAGACATACAGTCAAAATATCTCTACATCTACTAGAAAAGCAAGGAAGACATAGGGTTCTGTTTCTCAGCATCAAGCATCAGTAAGCTCTAAGGATTCAGCAAACCAAATGAATGTACAGGGTGAAGTCTTAGAGCATTTTTAAAGAAAAGTTAGGGAAAATAAAAGCTATTTTAACATACTGAATGGAATTGAAAGGAGTCCCAACATCCTACATACATATAATAATGAAAAAATTACTGAATCTATAAGTTAATCATTGCAAGATTGTTTTTGTTACTGTTTTATAAAGTTTAAGAAAATGATATTTTCTTAAATATCATTTTTATAAATATGTTATAAATATTTGCTTTATAGATTCATTTGTAAGTGGTCGAGCCAAGCTAGTTTAGAAAACAAACATCAATAATATGGTGCTCCTGCACTCTTTCAGTTCTTATCTGCTTTTTGAATGGAAGTTCTTTTAAGCCTACCTGTAGAAACTGTTCAGTATAAATGCAAGACTTTTCTGAGAATGAGATTTTATTTACCATTGAGAAGAGACTGATATAGATAACATGACATCGACTTTTTGAGTACATCCTTCTGTGAACTTAACACATGCGTAGATCTGTATCTTCTCCCAGATTCAGGATTCAGAGCAATTCCTTCATCCAAAAGCTCCTCCAGGCTACCTGTGGTATTTGCATACTCCAGCCAGCTCCACTCTGAGCTACGACTGACCTTTTCTCCATGGCTATACATTTGTCTCTTCAAATATATTTTACTCAGTGTTTCCCACAAGGGTTCCCACAGCTCCAGGGAAATTCCAAAAATCTTTTACTGTCTGGGTGAATGGCAATCACTTCCTTGTGAATAGTGTCTTAGAGGAGATGTATTGAAACAGATAAAGGAGATTAAGATGGCTCATGATTCCCTCCATGGGCACAAGCCCACATGGCAGGTGAAATGAGAAGGAATAACCAACTATCAACACTTATGCCTTTCCTTTTCCTTAGGACACTTCTTACCCTCTCTCCATCTGACTTCTAGATCAAACTGCATGGGAAGATGTGGAGAAAACTTCTATAAATAACCTAAATGATCTCAGTTAATGAAGTTGTTCTCATCACAAATAGGTCGGACCCAAAGGTGGGATTAGCAGATCACACTATTTTTTTTTTACTTCCTTGGGATAATATTTAAAATTCTCCTCCCCAGGGTAGATGGAGACAGATTTGCCATTTTGGGGATTCAGTTTGAGAGCAGAAACCTCAGAAATGCACTCCGTATCATAGACAAATGAAATGGTGTATTCATACCCAAGAAGGGCTTAGCCCTACCCGAGATTCCCTGTGGCTGGGGAGTGGTATCACAAAGACTTGTATTCTTTCTCTGGTTCAGGTGCAGCTTGGGAATTAGTATGAAGAGTGAGCTGATGACTGTTTCCAAAGGGTACCTTGTCCAAAATAAACCATGGGTTGAGGAGTGATGTATGTAGACTTTTAGACATGAGTGGATGACTGGCATCTCCAGGAGGCCTTATGGGTGATTTTTGTGTCACCTGCAGGAACAATGGAGGGAAACAGAATTTCACCCTGCCTGCAGGAACTTCTTGAGGATCACCAGAGTGAACTTTGTCCTAGCATGTGCCCCATCCAGGTGAAGGAATAAAAATTTCAGGGTTCAAGTTTGAATTGCTGGAGACTGAGATAGTGATCCTTCTAAGTGACTGAACTGGATCTAGCACTCATATTATTTATTAGAGGCAGGTCAGGAGTTCTTTCTCTTGTGCTGAAGCTGGTGACTAGTACATAAACTTGGGATTAGAGGGATTGTTTTTGTATTCCAGAAACCAATTTTGGAGGCAATGTGCTGCTAAAGTTCTATCCCCTGACACATAGAAAGCCTGCAAGTGATTCTTGCAGCTGCCATGCTGAGCCTCTTAGTATTTTTCAATGGCAAACATTTCTAAGACTCCACTTAATATGAGTGCCCATTCCCATTCAACTTTTTAAGCATCAAGTGCCTATTGAATAAAGATCAGGTTTTAAACATGGTAAGGGTCAAATTGCTCATGAATTTTGTGTTTCTGGGGAGAATAAAAAGGCAGGAGAAAGATCCAGGGCATAGAGATAAATTGTCTCTCCACAAGGGCTTTTCTATTCCAGAGAGACATATCAATGCATAGATTATACGTGCATGGGACCCTGGAGGGAGCATTTTAAAATTCACAGTAAAGTTAAGGACAACTGTTGTCTCCCAGCCCTGAACCTCAACTTTGAAAGACTTTCCTGAGTCACTGATGCTCCTTGAGGTCTTTTCTCAAACCAAGAGAAAGAGTCACTCATATAGCTTGTTAGACATAAAATTTGCTTCAGCTGTCCTGGGATTCTCCTTTTTTCACAAGCATGAACCCCAGTTTGAGTAAAGACGCTGCAGAAGACTTTGTTAATGAGTTCTGTGTGCCCAGCTTGAACTCCCTGGATCTGAAGCCTTCTCAGTATGGGACCCCAATTACTGTCACTTTCCTGTGCTGGTGCACACTCAGCAGTCCCGGCAGTCCCCTCCCCACCCCAGGGCTTCATCAGCACAATTAATCACTTCTTTTCTTGTGCAAGTTCTCCACTCATTTGTCAGGATTTCTCTACTTTGATGTAAATACCACCCTCAAGATGTACAGCACACAGTGCTTTGACATCCTGGTGCACAGCTGCCACCTGGTGGTAAGATATTTACAACAGGATACTGAGAAATTAAAAATGGTACTTCCTGCTTCTTAAACACACACACACACACACACACACACACACACACACACACACACATTTCTTGGTCAAGGTGAAACTCATAATGTTTGGCTAGTGGAAATTAAGGAAGATGCATTTTTTAAAGGCATAGTATACAATTATGGGAAAAGTTCATGAGCAAATTCTGTTGGGCAACTGTGTCTTGGTGTCTTCCCAGGCAGGACTGGAGATTGGACTTTGGTGGGCTTAGTCCCAGTTAGCCTGTGATGCTGATGGGGACGATTGGGGTGTGGACTTTAGCTTTTCTTGCACGTGGGTTTGCTGTCAGTTCCTCTTCAGCAGGCTCCTGACTGAACTCTAGAGGAGCTGGGCTTCTTGGGGCTGACAGATAATTAGGGATAATCTAAGGCAAAGTTGGAGAAATCAGACACTAGGCTCTGGAAAACTGTGATAGGCAGAAGTCATTCTTTCAACAGTATTTAATGAGAAAAAGTACTTTGTGAATATTCTTAATCAGGGAGTATAGGTGTGTTTTTCACGTTACAAAGAAGTTAATTTGAATATAAACAAAATGGTACAAACTTGTGACTTACAAGTTTACTGGCATTCTGAAGAATGACTGTTTATATAAATCATGCATTTTCTGTATTAACTTCTTGACTCTGGGACAGAAGAACATGAGTGTATATATATATATATATATATATATATATATATATATATATATGTGTATGTGTGTGTGTGTAGAAAGAGAGAGGGGGGAATAAGAGGAGATAAATACTACACTTGTGAAGAGAGCAAGGGAGACTTTATTCAGATGGATACTTGGAGTTTTGAAGAAGGGGAGAGGGATCAGGTTCAACTATACAATAAGGAAAAATGAGGACTTAGGGTTAAGGGTCAAAGTTAGGCATTGGTAGATGGAATTTATAAAAGGTATCTTAGGATGCTTACTAAATCTGGAATAAGCCAAAAAGTGCAGACCCAAGACCCAGGACCTAGCCAGAAAGAAGACTCAGGACTGAGTAGAGTTAAGCCAAGGACAAAGTCTTTGTCAAAAATCTTTCTGAATAACTTGGGAATGGCTCTAAAATTTGGGCACTTACCTTAAAGATAAGCAAAATAATACTTTGCTGTTGATTTTTACTGTGTTTAGAATTCATGAAAGAGTTTGTGATCATTATACTAAAAAAGAAAACTGGCAGCAGGAAGAGTGAAACTATTCTAACTATTAAGTGTTGATTCTGAGTGTTTCTGCCTTTAAAATAATGCATGTTTAGACAGAAGTTTTGTTAACTGCTGTTTCATTAATACTGACAGATAGTTTTGAATAATGCCTGGCCACTGTTCAAATCTAGACAAGTCATTGTTTTATTATTCAAGTAATTCTCTCACCAGTATTTTCCCCACCTTGAAACTAATGCAAATGTAAAGGATTTTAATGATTTTTTCCTTACTGAGACAAACAATTTCATTAGCCTTAGAAGAACTCTGCCCCACTTTTTGCCAGGAACTTAAAAACACTAAGAACAGTATGGGTAAAAGTGTGTAAGTCTTGACTCTTTTTCTTCCAGCTAAAGAAATCTAATTTTTGAACATTTTATATAAAAAAAATGCTTATTTGAAATGCACATTTTTATTTCATTTTTCCTTTGAATGACAGCCTTTTGTACTTGGCTTTTGTAGGTGTAAATATGCATTCTGTCTGTATCTATGCAATTCTCTGTATACCTTACATATCTTTATATACTCTGCATCCTTTCAAGAGGCTGAAGGCATAGAGCAGTAGGAGATGCCATATATTTGAGGCAGGGAAGAAGATGAGGCAGGGAGGAAGATGAGGCTAAGGGGAGATTATGAAACAGCTGGGAATGCAGATGGGACAGGAGGCACAGGAGCAAGTCCTACACATGTCCTACAGAAGGCAGGGTCTGTTTTTCCTGAGTTTTTCCAGCAGTCTGCAAAGGGACGGAAATTTGATCAGGTACATGAGTCACCCTGTCCATAAAATGAGAGCAGAACAACTTCTCTGGCAGAAAACTGGGCTCCATCTCTGAAGCTGTTCCCTTTGGTTGAATATTCTCACCTCAGGTTGAGCCAGAGCCTAGACTAAGTGAATATTTGGAAGGAACCAAAACAGTTATCTTTCCTCTAAAAAGCACACAGGCTGTTAGACTATGGGTGTGGAAGTAGAAACCTTAGAGGAGTTGACATTTAATGGCCCTATTTACAGTTTCTAAAAAATTATTTCTCATATGTGTCAGATTTATAGTTATTCAATTACTTAATGAGAGAATTTGGAAATGAGTATCAAACGATGGGTATAGGAATAAGAGGAATCAAAGCACAATATTTAAAAACTTTTCAATACAGAGAGTTACCAAGGTAGAAATTCAGAAGACTTTGTGATGTCTGAAATAAGCAGTACATCATTCAATATTCCTAAAACCTTAGCTCATCTGAAAAGACAAGAAATGGGGCAATCTCTAAGGAGGCACTCATCTTCTACTTTAGGATATGAACTGTAGTAGAGTCAGGAGTTGATGTTCAAGTTTCACCTCTGACTTCGTGTCAGTGTGATTCATGGCCAGTCACAACTCTTTTTTCAAGAAGAAAGAGCATCAAAACTAGTGACTGCAAAGAGCAGGCAGGAGCTGTTTTCTACCCCATTACACTGATCCGAATCAGAGAAGCATAATTAGGCCTGAAGTGCAAAATGTCCTTTTGGTAAAATGCTCTTTCAAGATCTAAAGCCAGGCATAGTAAACATGACCACAAGATGGCAGGAGAGCACTCCAAATAAATGGAGCAGCCACAGACCACCCCTTTCTGTGTTCCACTCACTAAATTCTCCAGTAGGTGACAGCAACATGAATATAATCAGAAAGGCCATTAACGGATTATAAGGAAAAAAAGTCAATCTTTCTGTTAAATCTGAAAGCAGCATTTGAAAACAGTCTGCACAAATGGAATTTGTTTTTCTCTAGAAAATTTAAACTTTTTTTTTTTTTAGGTCTTCTGCACACAAACCTAATATACAAAATAAATCAAAAGCAAAATAATAATAATAATAATGGGGGGGTAGTGTCTTCCAAAGAATCTGGGGAAGATTATTATTTGCAACTAAATTATTATTACATAAGAATTGATGGAACTCGGATTTTTCTTTTAAAAAGTGGCTAAAATACTGTTGAAGGTAATAATTGTTATTATTTGTTGACTCTGGCATGTGCCTAGAATTGTATTTAAATGCTTTATAAACATTTGTTCATTGAATCTGGACCAGAGATTCAAGAAGGTGCAGATGTGAAAAGGAGCCTGTTTAGATACACCACTCTGTACTCTCTATGACCTTATGCTTTTACTGCTTAAGTCATTGTACAAAAAACTCATACTGAAGGGGAATCAGAACTCCATTCAAGGTATGGTTTTGTGTGCAGACAGGGACACACTCCATTTGTGTGTCTATCTAGCATGTATAGATGTAGAACATTAATTCAGTGAGGGACAATACCAAATTTTGACTTCACGGTTACACTGAGTGCTAAAAATGAAGATTGGTTTTGTGGCAACAGTACAGTAATAAATTCACTCATGCTGAAAAAGAAATGATGGATATTATTATAAATCAGAGTGGAGAAGGGCTAGGAAGTGTGGAAGAATTCTCAGTGCTTGGTTGCGAACAAGAATGAGGCATTGAGATGGGGCAGGGGAGGCCAGGAACTCAGGAAAGCAGGCTTCACACTTTCATAGTGTGTTTGGGGCTTTTGCAATCCTTACCTGGACGTTGTCTCAGACAGCCATACATAACTGGATACGGCACAAATGTTTTCCACACAAGGAAGAGACCTAAATGCATTTTTAATTCCTTAGAGATAAACATTGGGCAGGCAAGCTTTGAAGACCAAGATATAACCAAAGGTGTCAGAGAGGTGCCCCCAGTGAGAGTGGGCCTGCCCTAGAGAGAAGCCCAGGACCTTCCTTTCTCCTGTTGTTCAGTCCTACATTGGACTATAACCCACCATGGAGGAGAGGAGGAATGGGAAGCCAAGGACTACAAAGACCATAAGACAATACTTTGTGCACAATTTTATTGTCCAGTAAAGCTGCACTTTAATGTACTCTTTTCAAGTACCTTTAAAGAAAATACAGCAAAATAATATGGCAATATCAAAGGATGAAAGCTGGCTTTATTTAATTGAGAGGAGAAAACCCCTCTTTTGTTTCATACACAAGAAAGCGTTTGGGTGGGTTGTTTAAAGAAGAGAAAGGAGTAGGGATGAGGGCCTGAGGGAAGGGTGTTGCAGGAGGAAGGGAGCAAGATGACTTGACTGTCAGATTCCTGAACCTGTCTCCAAGTATCTGCAGGCACTGGAAGGTGAACTGGGTCTGCCACTTAGCACAAATCAGTAATGGCAATACCTTTAATTAAGCAACTAGATATTAGGAACCAGGAGTACTTCTTACTTGCATTTCTTACGTAGTCCTTAGGGAGGCTCTGTTACAGTCCTTAGAGAATGGTGTTAACCATTCTCCCAGAGAATATCTTGCTTACGGCCCAACAGTTAGCAAACTGCAATTAGGCTTCAAAGCCTCTTCTTTTGGCAGTATTCCTGCTTTTCTAGGGTCCCCACAACCTAGGCCATTGTTGAAGACACATACTCACTGACTGCCACCAGGGGTCACACTAGCCCATTCAGATCACTTAATAAGCACAACTGTATTAAATGTAATTAACTAACTACAGTCTGTCCCAGTTTAGTTTTGCTAAAGTGGCAATATGAAACGGGGTCATTATAAATGATCACTGGGAAACAAGAATAGGTTTGAACAAAGTTTCCACCCTATCACCACCTTGTTTTAAAAATGAGTGACTCAAACTTCCCTCATACCTGCAGGAGAATAGAGTGGGGGTAGGGGGTTACTGGTATTTTAAAAGCAAGATGAATTTGACTTGAGTATTGAGACAAAACTGCTGATACTCAATGCTGTTTCACTCTCTTTTGAAATGATTAATTTTGGTTGCCCTATAGTGACTTTCCTATGGTTTCATCCTCAGAATTACTACTTCTCTAAGGAGAAAGCACAAGCTAGAATTTGTACACAGGTTTCACAGAAGAAAGCAGATAAGCCAGCATGTCACAAACAATGTTCACATTCTACAAGACAATTACATTTAATCACACAGTCAACAGTACATTCATACGCATGAACATGTTTTTCCGGCAAACATTTAGAAAGCTTTTTAAGACATTCGAAGTGACTCAGTGGCAGTTTCTTTAGGTGAAAAGAGAGCTGATAGTCACTATGGTAACCAAGATGGAAGTGACGAGGAGTAAAATTAGACCCATGCGACATAATTTTGATCGCTTTTCACGTTTCTTCTTTTTTTTCAATAAGGTGTCAAAACCCGGCGTGTACATATCTCCCAACCAAAATCGTAGGTCATTAGGATTTTCCTAAAAGAAAATTACACAGAGAATATCATCAATCAGTGATCAATCAGTGATACAGACTGAAATCGAACAAGACATTGTCAGAGATCCTGAAGGTCCATAGTAAGGCTATCCTGGGTGACACAGCTTGAGCAAGAAAGGCTTCCCTGAATGTCAGAGAAGCCCACTTAGCCTCCTGGCCAACTAGGGATTCTGCAGCTAATTTGTAGCTCTGCATGGCAATTCATTAGGAGACCTGAACAATTTCTTTATTAAATTGCTCACATCAGAGGTTCAGAAACACCACAGAATTTCTGTCATCTTTTAGCCAATTTAGTATTTTTTATATCTTATAAGTATGTGTAAATCAGGTTAGTGAGTTGAAATAGAATTAAAATTCCTTGCTTTAGATGAACCTTAGGGGTTTGATTTTGTCTGCATGGCAGGGATAAGCATGTTTGGTGAGCTCGTTCAGTAAATCCAGAAGCTGATTTCCATGGAAATAAGATTAAATGTCAAGAGCCCATTCTGTGATTTACAACCTGTTGGTATCCCTTGTAGAGGGCTGCAGCATGTCTGGCCTGCAGAAACTTTGCAACCATTTGACCTTCTAAAGAAAAGACCTAATATTTCCTTTCTCACGTGGGTTCCTATTCTCTAGTTGTGTTTCTGTTTCACTGGCTTCATGTTCCTCTCAGTCCCAGAGAATCATCTTCAAGGGAACTTGCTCTCCAATATCCAATAAATCACCTGCAAACTCTACTGTTCATACATTTGAAAAATTACATTTTTTCTTTTTTCCTCTGCTGTTTCAGTGCTGCTGATTCAGTGTCTATGCCAAGCATCTAGTAGGCATGCAACAAATTTACAGGGACAGCTGAATTGCTGCTTGCACAGAGTCACTCGGGCCTCATTATTTTTCACCTGGATGCTTGTCAGGGCAGGAAGCAAGCTGCCCACCCTCTCCCTGCCTTTCCAGTTTCAGTGGACTTGTCACTGAAGTGCGGCACCACCGGCTTCCACAGCTGTCAGCCTCAGGGTTCACTGAACTAGCTTCAGACTTATGTGTGCGTGGCTAGGAAAGGAACATGCATGCATCTGGCAATGGCATTACATCTCTTCGTCATACCGGTATGAGGTTGAACTTCCTAGTCTTAGAAATGCTCAAATACTTCAATACAATTTGAAGGACTAGTGTATAAGGATATTGATATATAAAAATATTTGTCATCCTTACTCTTATCTTTCATCTTATTTGAGTCCTAATCAGAGGTCTGCATTGTGTCACGTTTAATGGCTCTGTTGTCCATTAAAAGCTTCCATCATGGAGACTATCTCTTCTTACCTTCTGCTTCTGGGTTGCCTTGGTAATTAAATGCAAGACTTCTTTTCTCTTTCCTGACTTAAAAAATCTTAGCAATTAAACAAAAAAGGCATGGCTTCCGGTACCTTAACTGCCCATAAATGATGTCAAGGTTTCAGAAAAGAAGTTAGGGGCCCTGTTTACTAAATAAGAAATAAGGATAGAGTGCTGATTTTTAAAAGATAAATTAAGAGGTATAGGAAGAAATTCTAATGTAAACAGAAGCAATGACTTCCAGAAGCTTCCCATAGGAAGTTAGTGCTGTAGAATATCAGCCTGAGGTCTGTGCATAGGCCTGAGGAAAGAGAGTGCATGTGCACAGAGGACTATCAGGGTGTGGCAGGGATGTTGGTTTCAGCAAAACAATGTGTCCATTATGTTTATGCTTCATCTTCCCTCATATAATTCACATAATTGTTCAGCCTAAAAAATTCCTCTTTATTGCCAATAATCTTCCATTTCCTTAGACTAACATTCAAACTTTTTAAAACTTTTTAAAAATTAAAGTTGTTCATCAAATACCATGTTTAAAACAGATTCACCACATTTATCTCCTCAAACATTTATATTTCTTTATCGTTGAAATTGATCAGAATCCTTTCTTCTGGCTTTTTGAAACATAAGCTACTTAATGGTGATCTGCAGTTGTCTGCCTTCTGTGAACAACAGCCCACCACACATTGGGTCTCCTGTTCAGCTGCAGCCGAGTACCCCTCCATCAATGTTTCCCTATTCCTGCTCTCTCCTACTCTTAAACATTTTCTTTTTGTCTTAATTTTTTATAAATTCTGCACCATTCTGCTACATAGCCCAGGGATCTAGCAAAACTGGACTCCCTACTCTTTGCACAAATGATCTCACTTTCCTGTATTTCTGCCTTTGTTCTCGCTGCTCCAGTCAGAAGAGTCTCCCCACTCATGCAAACTATCCCCATCTTTTGGAATTCCATATATGCTTCAAGTTCAACAAAAATTAACTTTGTCACAAAGCCTTTTTTATGATTAGAGCTGATTTTTTTCCCCTTACCAAATCTTCTCAGCGCTTCTAACTATGATCGCAGTCATCCTGCTGTGTCTTGTTCTATAGTTAGAGTTGGTTAGTTTGCTTAGTTAGATGAACTTTTTGAGAGCAGGGACCTAAAATTCATCTCTACAGTTTGTTCCCTTTTCATGAATGTAAATAACAGATATGAACAAGAGCATATGGCCAAGAAATGTTTGGAAATTTGTGAAATAAATACATTTTTTTAACAGAAGACTTAGAAGTCCTGATCTTTTGTCTCCTGATAAGAAACACAAGATTTAAAGAAAAAAAAAAAAAAAAAAAACAAAGGAAAAAGAAAAGATGTGTACAATTATTGGGGAGCAGCTGCTTTGGAAATGTCTTGGGAAAGAAGCTACAGGAATGAAGAGAGAGATTCAATCTTATATGTTAAGAAACATCAAAGGGGCTGGGGAGATAGCTCAGTTGGTAGAGTGCTTGCCTTGCAAGCACGAGGCCCTGGGTTCGATTCCCAGTACTGCAAAAAAAAAAAAAAAAAAAAAAAAAAGAAACATCAAAGATTCTGGACCAGAAGGTATTTCAAGGAGTGCTTAACTGAGATTTTTGAAAGTGTGGGTAGGACTTAAGGGGATATGGTACTGTACCCTTCAAAGAAAAAAAAAAAAAAAAAAAAGCCTCAGGTACTTCAGGTACAAGGCTTGGAACACATACACATTTTTCAATGAAAGGTACTTGGAAAATGTTGGGCTTCATTGGCCTAAGGCATATGAAGACAAGTCAAGGCTGGTTAGGAATCCAGTCCTTTCAGAAAACAAAGGGCCACCCTCTCTGCTTTTCAGGCATGTCTAGGTCTTCTGTGTGTGGGTGACATCAGGGTAGGGAAAAAAAAAAGAAAGAAAGAAAAACTTAAGTTGGGTTTAAGCTGGGTGAATGAGTTCATTGCATACTTTTGCCGTGTTGAAATGTTTTTGTTTTGTTTCGTTTTGTTACTGAGACACAGGAAAATGACCAAAATATAAATCTTAAATCATGGGGTGGGCTTGAAATGAAATGATCTTTGTTAAGAACTCCCTTGCCTAGTACCTAAGACACAGAACTTACTAAATATTTTTAAATAAATACAGGGGAGGAAATAAATTCTTAAATGTTCATGAACACAAATGGTTACAAACTAGGAGAAAAGAGACAATCCTACAATTTAATTTTTAAAAACCTTTACCTTCCCAGAAAAATCTTTGTTCTATGCCACATTGTTTTTTTTTTTTTTTTTCTTCTCTACATTGCACAGATGCCAGTCATGACTGAAATTGTAAAACTCAACACAGGTAAACACAGATATTGACCAGGAGGGAAAAAGCAAAGCCAGAGGCCCAAATAATCTGAAACCTGGAGATTCTACATCTAGTAAAGAATACCTGTCACCTCGCTAACAGTTTCTTTTAGGGTTATTTAATTGATCCCCCTCATTAAATGAAGATGTTTCTTAGTCTTAAGTACCTTCAGATGTCCGGAGAGGTTTGTGTGCAGGGAACGTTTATCATATTCCTCAATGGTCCATGAAGGGTTCTTTTTTCTTTCTTCCATAGCTTCCTCCAAACTTAAGTCCCCATAGAGTGGATTATTCTTCATGACTGAGGACATGGAGGGTGGAGGGCTATCGGCAGCGACAGAGCCCTCCCTGCTCGATCCCTTAATTCGTTGAGCACCTATATTCTTCTTTTCTCTCTGTTAGGAAACAAAGAGACAAGACGTCTCTGATAAATGGCCTCCTGGTGGTAGAAAGTGCAATTCAGATAACTGGACCTGAAAATTTGCTGATTCTGCCTAGAAACCCAAGAGATCAGGCTAATGAATGAGAAAGGGATCTGGTACCTACTTGGTCTTAGAATCTTACCACTAATTGAATTCTTTTCTTGCATGGGATCTTGTTCTGGGTTAATATTCATTTAAATGCTATTTTATAACTACAGAGGAAGAATACTGTTCTTTAATTCATCTAGTAGAATTCTGAACAAAGGCAATTTTTCCAGCTTACTTGGATTTTGATTTCATGACATTTCATATCCCTCTGTGCATTCCATGACTAATAAAATTAATATTTAACATGGTGGTATTAATCCAGCAAAGTCAAGATTAAAAGACATTTAATAGATATGATTTGGACTTAAAAGTGCTCTCTTGGATCCTGTTTTAGGCAGCGTTGAGGACTGGTCCAACTTATCATGGTACTTTTCTATGTGTCTACAGACCACCAGTCTGCTAGATGGCTCACATACTGACTTTCAGATAAAAAAACGTTTTCAATGAAGCACAATGTGTACATACAGAAGTACACATATGATAAATGTGCATCTCAATAAATTTTCACAAACCCAATAAATACAGTTCCACATCCAGAGCAAGGAGCCAGATGTCAGCAGCACGTTTTCCGCTCATTTCCCAGCTTGACACGTTGGCGTGTCCAGTCATCCCAAATTCTAACAGCAGAGGTTAATTTTGTCATTTATATAAGTGGAATCACATAATGCCTACCTTTCTTTGTCTAGTTTGTCTTTCAGAATTTTGCTTTGATTAGATTTTTCCCCCTTCAGAGTGACAAAGATATGAAGACAAAAGCTTTTTAAATTAAAATTTATTCACCGTCTAAATATAAATTGAGATGAAACAAAAAAGTCTATAGAATAATGCTGTATTTACCATGGGGCACCAAGGGAAAGAAATCTCACATAAGTTCATTTTCAAATAACTTAAACTATTTAAAAACTGGTGACCCACTTCCTTAATTGACAGCACCATTTCAATTAATGGGTTTCACGTATTGAAACATTCCTAAGCAGAATTCAGTACGATTATTTCCTCTCAGTCATATTTGTGATGATCAATATATTAATGCCCTCAGCATCTATTAGCATAAATATATATATTAAATATATATTTTATATATTTAAATTAAATATTAAAAATACATATATGCTACAGCTGTAAACTAGTATTACATATAATTTCATTCTGAAATGGCTGGTAGGTAAAGAAAAAAAATCATCTAGATACACCATTCACATTCTCTTTGGTGTTGAGTTTCCCTCTCTTAATCCATGCATTTTTCACATACTTAGAGATCAACTTGGAGATTCTTTCTGACTTTAATAGACTCTTGGTCTGCTCAAAGTCAATTTATATTCTTTTACACCACAGTGTGCAATAAAATAATAAACCTTCTTGACTTGTGTTTATCTTAGAGATGGATGACTTTATAAGTAATGTTTCTGAATTGAGCAAAGAACAATTTGATAAGAAATTTAGATTGTTTGAGCTTAGCATAATTCTGACTCAATTTTTTTTCTTCAAGTCTAGACATCTTTGATCATTTCTGAAGAGGGATAATTCTTCTGACATTGACAAATTGGCTTTGTTAGGTTACTTGCTTGCTGAACTGTTGCTTGAGCTTCCTAAATAAGAAAGCTCTATAATGAAGAAAATAAAGTTTGGGGCTCATGAAAAAATTACACATACAATGACAATGCCTATAGACTTAGAAAAACTGATATATAGCAAAATACACAGATACACAGATACATTCTAAAGAACATTCAAGTCCAATTTCTAGACCATATATCTTGAAAGTTTTGAGTTTTATCTTAGATCAGTTGTCATTAAGTTTTACTCTGAGTATCAATTTTATGTGTGAAAGACATGTCAAGGGAAAGTACAACTTAACTTTATTAAGAATTTGATGGAGGTTGGGTGTGGTGATGCACACCTATAATTGCAGTGACTTGCAAGGCTGAGGCAAGAGGATTGTAAGTTGTAGGCCAGCCTGGGCAACTTAGCAAGACCCTGCCTCAAGATAAAATTTTTAAAAAGTGTGTATGTGTGTTAGTGTGTGTGCACCTGAACTCCTGGGCTGGGATTGTAGTTCAGAAATAGAGTACCTGTCTAGCATGTGTGAGGCCCTGGGTTCAATCTCTAGAACTGAAAAAATAAAAAAAAATTAGATGGCAGAATTTAAAGAATAATAGTTATGGTTGGATGGCAGGATTTAAAGAGTACTAGTTATAGTTGAGATTCATTTGTACTTCAATATTTTTAAGTAGCTTTAAGAAAATAAAATGTATATATCCAACTCCAACCTTGTACTCTATTCAACCTTCTGAATAGAATACGTTTACCAGAGAAAAATTCAAGAGAAATTCCATTGTTTAAATCAGATGGATTCTGAAATAAAATAAACTTTAAAACACTTAAGGAAAGAGACACTTAAAACTTTATTTAGACTTTACTGTATCAAACCATGATTGTTCCTGTGTTCTTTAAACAGCTAATCATTATACTTTTAATATTCAAGTAAAGTGTCCTTTAATAAAGACACCAAAATAGAAAGACATTCAAAGACAAAGACAAAAAGCAAACAGGTCATTAAGGAAAGAACCTCTAAAAAATGTTGTTCATGAAGAAGAAATATGGTAATAGAATAAAAGATTATTATACAAGAAGTAATGCTGAGAAAAATAAAAGAAAAAGAAATAAAATTGATAAATTTATGGCAAAATGGAAGAAAGAATATTTGCTAATCTGTGACTTTTAAAATAAGAAACTAAAATACTGGATAGTGATCATTTTAACAGATATTTGATTGGGGTATATGAGGAGATAATTTTAGTGAGACCAGAGAGCTATCACTAAAAATAAAGAATATATAACTTAAATCAATGGAGCAGTAGGAAAAAATAAAGGCAAGTTGATCAATCTTTAAGCAGAGTTGGAAAAATGAAATAAAGACTATAGATGAAATATAACAAGAAAATAAAAAAGAAAATTGTATGAATAATCATATTAAATGAGAACAGACCAAGCTCCCTATGGAAGCGACAGAGGTTGTCAGATCAGATTTTTAAAAAAATAAATTCAATAATATAATATTTACAAAAGATATACATAAAATATAAGGACTTGGTATGAGTGTGAAAGACTATAAAAAATATAGGAGGAAAATGTAAACAGTGAGAGCTGGGTGTGGGAGTGACTGGCTAAATGCTCACCAATTTTGTTTCCCCTTCCTGAGCACATGGGGTTGTCCTGAAGGTAGAACAGGGCATGTAGAAAAAAATCAATAGAGAACACTCCCAAGACGGTCCCTGAAATCTCCCACAAGATTTTGGGCTCACTTTCCTCACTTCTTCCTCCTTTCCCTTTCTCCTTTCTCCCTCCTCTCCTCCCATTCCTCCTCCTACTACTGTTCTTACTTTCCTTTCCATTTCTTTTTTGGTGACTTTGTAGGCAATGGTTCTGAGATGGCAGAAATATAAAATGAAACCATCTGAAGTTCTGGGTCACAGCATCCTTCAAAAACCATCTTCTCATCTCTGACTCCTGGTGAATGTGGCTTATTGTCATCACAGGGTAGACCAGGAAGTCAGAGTTTGAAATTCCACAATTGTGTGGCATTAGCTTAGCAGTCAAGAGGTGGAAGGGGATGCAAGTGACACTGGAAAATGGAATGCCGGTCATGCATATTATACAGTGGAAACAGTTGGTATAATATTACCTGTGGTCATTTGGAAGGTAATCATCTAAAACTTTAGGAGAGAGACTTGTAACTAGTCAGAACATTTACATACATTTATTACAAAACTCAGAGTGTTGTTTTAAAACAAGAAAGAGGTGAAATTAGAGAAATAAGTGTTTCTCTCATTTTTCCTCTTGAGAAAGGAAGAAATTACCATATTAATCCTATTTATACCATAGTTAGTTTATAGAATGGTATGAGGGGGCATGCTAGGTGTAGTGACTGGTTGGCCTTGGGATTGTTATTTCTAAGGGGAGGTGAAGGTTCTTGATGTAGGAGATGATACTGTATTCATATACATATTTATATACTTACATATTTGTGTAAGATATATATGTGTGCGTGTATATATATATATATATATATATATATGGGGGCTTATTTATCATTATATAAATACATGGTCTACATATTTAACAGAACGAGATGATGATAAACCTACCTATAATATCAGTAAATACATTTCTTCAAGAATACATGACAGTTGGATTATGATGTGACTAATCAGACTTTGACTTGACCATTAAAATCCCAAGCAAAATTCTCCCTTTCCTATCAACAAGCCTACTAGGGATTTCAATATTGTAGAGCCTTGAGAAGGAAGGCTTGAATTCCATTTGGAAATGAGCCTCCTGGGACCCCTGTACGAACCTCATTATATGTGGTATGAATGAGAGATACTCTTACTCTGGTAATTCAGTAAGAACTTACATATATTTTTTCCCACAGTATAACTTAGCCTTACTAACACAGGTTATATAGTATAAGCAAAGGGATGTTCATATATATTATACATCACATGTCATATTATATATTACATTATATATAATATATGACATATAATATATAATTATATAATATAATAATGCTATTATGATAATATATAATAACAGTTTAGACAAAATAGACTTATGGCAAAAGGCTTTGTTAGATATAAAGATTGCAAGAAAATGAATAAAAGTTGACATCACCAGTAAAATAAAAGTCTAAATTTGTATCATCTAAAAAAAATAACATTTATAAAGCACAACCTGAATTATGATTATTTTTATATATATGTGATTTTTATCAAGCATGCAAAACAATTATTAAAGATAAAGATGATTTGCACAATAAATGAACAGGTTTGATGGAGTGACATATATGGATATGTTTATTAAAAAAGCAAAAATATTTCATTTTTAAATATACATTGAAATGTTTCAAAATATTTGGTAGTGTGTTAGGCTCTAAAAGAAATTACAGTGACTCAATATTATATTGATCATCCCCTTTGACTATAACAATTTAGTTATAAATCTAGAAATCATCAAGAAGGTAACTTCGAGTACCAAATTTTGTAGACATTTTAAAAATACATTTTAAAGTTACAATAATTGAAATTCTAAAATTTAAGATGGATGAAAGTGAAAAATGTTCCATTTCAAAATTGTTGTATGGAGCTGAAAGAGTATTTTTAAGGGACTATTATGAGCAAATATGCTTGATTATAAAAGGAAAATGAGAAAATTAATTGTTTAGTAAGCATCCATTTAAAGGGTTCCAGTGAAAAACCAGAGTAAATCTAAGAAACCAGTCAAATTGAAATAATATAAAGCAGAAATAAATAATAAATAGAATAACTCCAGTTATACAAGGAAGAGAATGGACAATGTTCAAAGCAATCATTTTGAAAAGATCAACAAATTAAAAGAATCTCTAGCAATTCTGATCAGGAAAATCAATTCACACACAAATGACACTGGGTTAGAGATGTAATGGGAACACGAAATGAAAGAGCGGAGATAGAGAAACAACAGGGGGCTGCAGACATAGCTCAGGGTTAGAGTGCTTGCCTAGCATGCGTGAGGTCCTGGGTTTGACTCCCAGAGCCTCCAAAACAAATATAAAATAATAGTGATAATAAAAATAAAACAATCTGAACAACTCTTTTTTTCTTAAATGGTACTGGGAATTGAACCCGGGGCGGGGGCGGGGACAAGTTTTACTACTGAGCTACATCCCCAGACCTTTTTATTTTTTATTCTTTCTTTTGAGACAGTGTCTTTCTAGTTGTCAAGGCTACTTACAATCCTGCCTCAGTCTCCCAAGTCACTGGGTGATCTGAGAAGCTTTAAAAACTTACACGTGATTAGGTGATTTCTTATATAATATAAACTTACCTTAATTAAGAAAAGAAAATATTAATAAGCTAATGATAATATGACTATTTGAATCAATAGTTTAAAATCCACTGCACCCACACACACAAACTTTAGAACATCAAAGCAAAGAGTTTTGCAGTCATGTTCTGAAAACAGATTCGTAAAACACTATTGCTACTATCCTTCTTAAATTATTTCCCAAAATAGGAAAACCAGAGTACTCCCCAGCTCACTTAGTGAAGTTGGTATAAAGTTGAGATAGGAACAATAAGAAAAAGAAAATTTCAAGCCAATTTTCTAAACACAACTGCAAAAATCTATGAATGAAATATTTCTGAACAAAATGCTATAATATGTACCAATGATACATAACAGAATAAGGGAGATTTATAGAGAAGAATATCTTACCAGGAATATGGTGAAATAGTAGAAAACTAACAAAATTCATACATTAACAAGAAAAAATTAAGAGTTTTGCAATAGTTAAAAGATTTTGAAAATTTTCAATATATTCAAGAAAATTATTTTAGCAAGTTAGGAATAATAAAGAATTGTCTTAAGTTAATTAAAAGAATGGGCTAAAAAATTTTCAGGACACAGTTTATTAATGGTGAAATACTGGAAGCATTTATTTTAGTTTTAGTTTTGTTTTGTTTTTTTTGTTCATACAAGGGATTGAACCCAGGGGCACTTAACCATTGAGCCACATCTCCAGCCCTTTTTTGCATTTTATTTAGAGACAGGGTCTCACTGAGTTGTTAAGTGCCTCAATAAGTTGCTGAGGCTGGCCTTGAACTCTCGATCTTCCTACCTCAGCCTCCAGAGCCATTGGGATTACAGGCGGATGCCACCATGTGTCCAGCTTGTTTTAGTTTTTGAACTAATACAAGAATGCCAGTAATCATATCACCATAATGTTGCAGTGGAAGCTCAAAGTAATGCAATAAATTAAAAATGAAGAAACAAAAGAGATACATTTATAAATAGTGAAACAAACTAGCAAATGACATAATGATACACAGGAATATTTATATCCAAAATAAAATAAGGAATTTTTACCACATTTCCTGGCTTCAAAATTACTATATAACAATCAATGGCATAGATTACTAATTACTCTAAAACATGGTTTTAAAAGTACTATCCTTAAAGACAATTAAGTACTCTAAGTATATATAAATCTAGTGAACTACATACAAAATTCCTATGTGGAGAATTATGATATAATTGAAAGCCATGTGAAGAATTGAATAAATAAAAAGATATATTTGTGGCTTGAGAGAATCAAGATCATAAAGATAGCCAATTTCCCATTTTGATCTATATATTCAGTGTAATCCTAATAATAATCATAATTCCAACAAGTTATTTTGTTTATATTTCATGTAGACAAATGAATATCGACTCTCCATCGACCATAGCAGTTCTATTTTTCAAACTGCTTGAATGCTTATCTTTATGAAACACAGATAAAATCGTGTGATTTTCTTGCTTAGAAATTTTCACTGATTACTTAATACTTTCAGGATAAAATTTAAAATCTTAGACAAAGCATATAGATCCTTGGTGGTCTGACCCAGTCCTCTCTTGAACCTTATCTCCTGCCTTCTACTACACCAGGGTTCTGGAGTCCTGCATGTGATATTGTCACAAGCATAGTGTCTTTAAAGCAGACTTTAGGGTGAGGCATTCAGGTCTAGATTGAGAGCAGTATAGAGGGAAAATCTGGTTGTTGTTTCTGGATTCAGACCACTCAAGGCCAATTTTCTGATGCTGTTGATTCTGTGAGCTACATAAATTACGGTATAACTCATAACTACATAAATTTAGTATAGCTCAATAAATCATGTTCTTACATGTTCAGGTAAAACCATGAGCAACTTGATGATGGTTCTCGATCTAATTTTAGATGGTAATGTGCACAATTACAAAGTCCCATAACATCTCCCTAATAAAAGCTTAAAATAGGAGACTATTGTATATGCAGGGCTGTTTCAAAATAGTAAATAGGAAACTTAGAATAGAGATATTCTTAGTGAAATCATACACATGTATTCAGCAACTAGCAAGAAAAAAAATATAAATACAGAGAGAGAGGACTTGAGAGAAAAAAGGAGGACATTAGAATTTAATGGAAAAAGAGTTATAGGACTGAAATAGAGTGAAGAATGGTGATTATGAAAGGAACCTCGTAAATGACATTGCCTAGAGATTAAGGAAGAGCAGCATCTCACCCTTGGTCTTTTGCTTCAGCTCACAGGTTTAGTCTGGAATGTTCCTGGATTCTGAAACTGATGTGACAGAAGGCAGGAAAAGATATAACTAAGAGATTAGTCTGAAAAGATTCAAAGTCCAGCTGTAAATCAGAAGAAAAATAAAATAAGAGGCCTATTACAATACCTGAA
Source organism: Sciurus carolinensis (assembly GCF_902686445.1). Classification (NCBI taxonomy): domain Eukaryota; kingdom Metazoa; phylum Chordata; class Mammalia; order Rodentia; family Sciuridae; genus Sciurus; species Sciurus carolinensis. The sequence continues at coordinate 110,026,054 of NC_062218.1, forward strand.
AAAAGTACATTTTATCACTTAAAAAATTAAAGCAGGTTTTCCTTTTTTTTTTACCTCCTTTTATAGAGTTGGCAGAAATATTTGGAATACAATTCTGAGTGCTTTCATCAGATACAAGCCTAAAAATCATTTTAACAACCAGATATATTAGAATTTGGAAAAGAAAAGCATTCATTACACTGATGTGAAATTTACTGTAAAGCTTTTTTATTTCTCTAGTGAAAGTATTTAGGAAGAAAGAGAATAAGTGTGATGGAATCAAATTATATTTGTTTTCCCTGCAAACATGGGAGACCTGAATATATGCCTAAACAGAAATTGACCATGTCTCTGGTTACTGACTTGTCTGAGAACCCTAGTGCTTACTTTTACAGATTATAAAATATGGTGTCAATACACGTAAAAAAATGGCTTAGGAAATTTCCTCTGAAAGTGGTATGTAAATTTTAAAAAAGATTAGACATTAAATCATTGATATAGATCCAATACATGTATTTCAGAATTGAACTTGATATTTGAACTTGATCTATGTGGTTTCTGTTGTAACCATTGGATTAACACCTATTTGAAGGCAATGTTTGTAGGTTGTCCTTTTATGCTCCAAGATGTAGTCTGCATCCCAGATACCCTGCCCCTGAGCAGTGTATTTCCAAAGAATTAGTTGACACCACTGAAATTCATAAGACTTTCTTGTGGGTATCAAGTTTACTCTTTGGGTTAGTCACACAGCTTGACAGATGGCCTGAGTACATTCCTCACCCACCCATATACACAAACACCTCCAACCAAACTATGTATAAAATAATAGAAGTAGTACTGTGTTTATCTGGTGTGTTCTAAATTCTAATGAAAGGATGACTTTAATACATTTTGGAATATTGGCAAATAATAATATACACACATATTTCTATTAAAATGTCTTCCATTCTTACAGAAAACTGCTTCTCAATTTTATTTACTCTCATTTTTAAGGAAACACTTTAAGTAAATCTTGTGCTCATTTAGCAAGTGAAAATACTGAGGCCCAGATTAAGGCTTATCATAGGTATTACACAAACTGGCTTACTGTGGATCTGAGACAAGAAACCAAGTTTCTAATTCTCTATTCCAGTTCTTCCCATTGGCTTTAATGGCTTCCCGCCAGACTGAAGATTTTAAATTAAAATCTATTTGGCAGGGGCCACTTTGTGGGCCTAAATACCTTAATACATCAGTCATATTCAGGGTCTTCTTCCATGTATCATTACAACAATTTAAGACTTACATGCACATTTCTTTGAGACTTAGTTTTTAATCCAACAAATATATGGATATTGGATTTTAAGATCCCTCAAAGGAGAGACTTATCTATTGTAATATGAAGTGAAGCAGTGAATCTGTTGCTAGTCAGTTCATGCCATACCTACCTCAATACCCAAATTTGTGCTTGTTTTACTATCATTTATTTCCACTCCAGGCAATAGTCTGATGGTAAATAGCCCTTCGCCAAGTCATTTAACATTTATTTTTAGGGTAAAAGGATAACTAAACCAAGTTTATTTGAAGTTCACAATGAATCAATAACATACATTAAGAGACACATGAAGCAGAAGTTTACCTCCTTGGATTTTCCTTGAATAACTATTTGGACCCAACTGGGCCCAAAAGAGAATATGTCTTTTAAAAATTTGCACTTCCTCAGGTTTGGGAACAATAATCAATAGTTTTAAACTGTGATCTTTCAAATGAAGGAAATAGGTCAGCTCTAGTATCAAACAAAAGATGTTAGATCAATGTGCTTCAATCTCAGAAAAAAATAATGGTTATATTTTCTTAGACTAAACTTCATAGAATGGGGGGCATGGATCTTCTGAAATAATTTTGATTCATTTTTATTCTATGATATAAATAATAAAGATAAAGGAGGTATTTCATGGCATTTAACTTTGAACAAATCACAAAACAAAATGGGTGTGTGTAGAAAGTGAAAAGGGTTTCAGGATGATGAAAGAATGGATGCAGAAAAATTTTCAAAGTCAGTTGTCATAATCAGCTGCCTTACAATGGAAATAAATTAGAATCCTTATAGGTGGAGGAAAAACTTACATAATCATTTGAGTGTGCTTGATTTTGAATGATCTCATGATAAATGTCCCTAGGAGCCCACAAACATACCACAAAGGAGTCACTTTACACCAGGACTCATGAGCAGCAACCATTCTTGAAAGAAAACAAATTTCTGTTCAGGGAATTTGAACTACTCCAAAGGATTTAATGACTTGCAGGGGTTTGTAGGTCAGTCACATCTGTTCTGAAATGAAATGCTTCTTCCTGTTTCTAAATTGACTAACCCTTAACCCCATTAGCCTTTACTTTTTAAAACAAAGATTATTCCTGTTTCATTAGCTGTGCAACATTCAGGGCCTTTATGATTTTTCCAGCACATGGAATTCATCATAGCTTTATTCTTCTCTTTTGGTCAGCAAAAAGAAGGAAGAGTCAAACAAAGAACAAGATAAATAAGATCTGCATCAAGTTTGAAGGTTCAATTTGTACATCTTGTCCACCTGGACACCTGTGGATACCTGTGGAAAATAAGTGTAACTGAAACAGTAGGAGCACCTTTCCAAGATGGAGAATTCCTGTAAGTTTCCCCTTTACTCAGTAGGTTTCCATTGTTGTGCTAAGTGCTCTCCTTATAAATGAAAGGAGCTAGTCTGAGGCAGAAGCAAGCCCCCAGCTGCCTCTGGGGCTTGGAAAACTGCACTGTAAGCTTCTGATGCTTTATACCAAGGCTACACCAGAAGATAAAGAGAAGTAGGGTCGTCTTCCCTACAGCCTGATTTGCAAGTACAACAACTGGTTTGAAAAATCCTGAAGTGAGGGAGTAAAAATGAGGTCTATACAAAATCTAAAATGCAGGCAGGCAGAATAGCTAGTGATTGGAGGAGATGAACGGGTGGGAGAATTCACACATTTTTTAAAGAGATTAGAAAAAGGTAGGTTGGAAGAGAAAGAGCTGCCTGTACTTAGTTCCCTATAACCTTCCTTTGCACAAATAATGAAATGTCAAACAGCGAGAAAGAAACAAGACCCCCAGATTTATATGTCCCCAGATCTTACCTGTGAGTAGACAAGGTTTTGCCAGTGTTGTGCAGCAGGATAATTCCCACCCGGAAATCTCGCGAGGCTAGCCTGCAGAAGGGCAGGGCTCCTCATTAAAGACTTCACGTCAAGCTGCAGGAATTTGTCAGGATGGTTGTTATTGGGCAAAACAGAAAGATCCATGTCTCCCTTCATCTACAGTGGAAACAAAGGCAGGCAAAGCTGCTCGGTCAGACTCCTCCATTATTAATGAGCCTGAGGGTGCTCCGACTACCATCTGAAACCAAGTCTCTGCTGCACTCAGAAGCCACTCTCAAAATGACATATCAACGCTCAGGAACAAAGCAACAAAGCAGCACACTGCCCTACCTTACAGACACACACCACACACACACACACACACACACACACACACACACTTGAATGGGACAGACAGTACTGCACTGATTAAAATAAATAAGATGACAAAATTAGGTATGTATAGCATTTACTGTATTTCTATTCAATCTGAAGTAACAATTCAAGGGGAATTATTGTCCATATAAAAGCTGCCAGAATTTCAGTGTTATAGCCCATAATTTGGAGTACAGGAAATAGTCACCAGTAGAGAGACACTGCTTGATTTTTCTCTCTGAATATTGCTGAGCTAATAGCAGAATTGGCCCTGCCTAGGCAGCCTCACATGTGATAGGCAGTATCTTGTTTCTTCTCCTGTTTGACTCCCAGAGACTCAAGCTCAGGTGAAACCTAACCAGGTTGTCAGCTCATTCTGAATAGGAAAATGGCAAGAATTTGCTTTATAGTATGCTATAATAATTAATGTTCCAGTCTATTGCCTTGACCCACTGACAATCAAGATACCTTTGACTGTTGCTAGCTATATAAGCTTCTGTGATGTTTGTGTTCACACAGCACATTTGGAACCAAAGGGAACCATGGCTGCTGAGTTTGGAAGAAACGTTGTCTTAAGTGAACCCATCAGCTGTTAAGAAAGCTCAGAGTGGTGGTATGTGTGTCGACAGTGGCTATGGGCAGTGTCAGGCTGCAAATGACTATTGGATGACTTTAATAGAGAATGTGCTCTTCTCATAAGACACTCTAGGTGATCCATATATCTCACTGGGAAACTGTGGAATTCCATCTGGAGGAAGAAGAAAGCTCCCCACTTGTGAGAAAGTAAAAGATAGATACATCAGTGGCTTCTAAAAGACATGGTTGTCTGTTATTTTTACATCTCCATAAACGCTCTGACTTAGCAGGAAGGTTTCCCTTCCAGGGGCAATGGGGTTACATGTGGAATGTATCAGCTCTAGATTTCAGAAGAGTGCCACATCGCTTATAAGAATCAGGAGCCAGGATGTTCATGAACCAAGCAAGACCCAGGAGAACATTTACCTTCTTTTATAGCCGTAGGCATGAGGGGATGTGTTTTAGCAACTATCTGTCTTACTTAAAGTTGTAAAACTTAATTAAGCAGTAAATATTTTCTATAAGAATTATTTGGACACAAACTCTATCATTGTCTTATGATATTTTAAATACCTTTTGGATCACTTTACGTATGTTTACTAGAGAAAGCAATAGGTACTTCATAATGGCAGTTTAATAACAAAACAATTAAACTACAAGTGTTTTCAGAATGAATTATATAATGTGCATGTGCATGTGTTTGATATTTTCTGGGTTTTTCTGTCTGTTGCCAGAATATATCCAATGAACAAATATTTCTCAGACTGCTTGCTTTTCCTAAAAGATTCTTTGGGGAATAACACACATCTTCAAGAAGAACCTTGCTTGTCTTTGGCTCTGTATATTGGCAAGTGGAGACACAGAACTCAGATCCAAATATATTTGATTAGGCCTTCTACTTAGCCAAAGTATGAGGTAGGTGAAATGAGCCTTCAGTTTTCCTTAGGCGTTCTTTTAGATTTCTCTGCTATGCCCTGTGTGCCCAGAGGTTTGCATACTCCCTCTCCTTTTTAGTCTCTGACTCTCCATCTTCTTCCCCAGAACTTTGTCTTCACCCTGAAAACCATCAGTTCACTTCTTACTGCCACCTTTGCAGGTAGCCTATGTGACGGCAGCCAGGAAATCAGACTGCAGGCCCTCTGCTCGTGCCTGGAGCTGTTCCTTCCCATCAGTGGCTGTTCATTACCTCCTAACCATTCTTCATAGACCATGGTTGCCACCCAGCCTTCTGTAAAACCATCACGCGTTTCCCTTCGTAGATATGACTGTCCCTCCTTTGACACTTTATTAGTACCTTCATCTTTTATAAAAAATTGTTCTTTTTAGATATACATGACAGTAGGGCGTGTTTTGACATGTTATACATATGTGGAGTACGCCTTACTCTAATTAGGGTCCCATTTTTGTGGTTGTACATGATGTTCAGCTTTCCTAGGTTGAGCATGATGTGGAATGGTTCAGAGGTAGAGCAACTGCCTAGCATGTGTGAGGCCCCAGATTCAATCCCCAGTACCCTCTCCCCAAAAAGGAACATGATGTGGAGTTACACTGGTCATGTATTCATATGTGAACATAGGAAATTTATGTCCTATTCATCCTACTGTCTTTCCTTTTCCCATCACCTCTCCCTTCCCTTCATTCCCCTTTGTCTAATCCAATGAACTTCTATTCTCCCCACCACACACACCATTATGCGTTAGTATCTGCATATCAGAGAGAATATTTGGTCTTTGGTTTTTTGAGATTGACCTATTTTACATAGCAGGATAGTCTCCAGTTCCATCCATTTACATGCAAATGTCATAATTTCATTCTTCTTTATGGCTGGGTAATATTCCATTGTGTAAATATACCACAGTTTCTTTATCCATCATCTCACTATCCTTTGTTTAATAATTTATTTCATACTTTTAACAGCCTCTACCCTAGATTATACATTGTAAAATAATAGGCCTATTGTATACTCCTTCTACTTAAGTCATGTCTGTAGATTCTTAACCCTTTAATAATGATTGCTGTTTTCTGTTCTAGTATCTAAGGATGTGACTATTGTTGGAAATTGATAACTTTAAATACAATTAAAAAATGACAGGGGGTTCTGTTTTCCAATCTTATGTTCCATCCATGCCCAGTGAAAAAAAGTGTTCACTTGCCAAAAATTTTGTGACTATATTCTCTTCTGCTAGTTTATAATGCATAAATTCATATTAAAAATTTAAGAGTTTGCTTTGTTAATGCTAGCATTTTCCAAATTGATCACATGAAACCTATTTATTATTTTTCTATTAACTGAAAAAAACTGAATTACTTTAGAATGATTGGTACATATTGGCTTATGATTCTATTTCTCTACTGTCATTAATCCTTTTATTCAAAAGCAATAGAGGCTATAAATATAAATAAATAAGATTCATGTTGGAGGAGCACTATGGTGGGAATCATGGCATCTAGGACCTTTCAAGTTTATCACACAGGTAACCATTTGCTCTCTTTCCAGCAAATTTTAATAAAAATATTATCTCCCCATAGATTCTCACCCCACATTAATTTTTATAGCAAGAAAATTGAAATAAAGAGATTAAATATTAAGATTAAATACAGGCTCACTAGGTATTAGTGACTATATTTTAATTTTCCTTTATTCCTTCCTTCTTCCCTCTTTCTTTTCTTCCTTCCCTCTCTTTCAAAATTTTACCAGTGACCAACTGGAATATCTGAAAGTGTTTCCAGCTGAGAAGCCTATACAACATCCAGATGTGCAGTGGAGGATCATCAAATTATCTGAAGGAATTTAAAAATAATTTGGACAGTTTCAATTACAAAGAAAGCCTGTGAGTAAGGTTATATAAATCCTTGTGTCATCTATTATAAAACATTTTCAAAACTGATGAAAAAGGGAAGCAATCAGGGTAATTGAATGCACAGAATTTTGAGTTAGAGTAACATCCAACTAAATTATGAATCTCTCTGAGACTCAGTTTCCTTGGTTATAAAGACATTAATAGCTCTTACAAAGTTGCTGAGAGGTTTAATAAGTGCAATGTAGTGGTTAACATGCTTAGGATATACTAAGCACTAAAGAAGTTTGCTATTACTTTAAATCTACATAAGAACATAAACTTCCATTTCATTTGTCTCTGATAAAAAGCAAACTAAAAAAATTAAAAATTAAACCAATATTAACGTCTTTTTCTTTCTTTCCTGTTAGGGTGGATTGAACCCAGAGGTACTCTACCAGTGAACTCAATCCCCCGCCCTTTTTGTTTTTATTTTGAGACAGGGTCTCACTAAGATGTTGAGGCTGGTCTTGAACTTCATATGGTCCTGCCTCAGGCTTCCAAGTAGCTGGAATTATAGACTTGCATAACTTGCCTGACTTTTAGCCTTCTGTATTTTAAAAGCAATTACTTTTTCCATAAAGCTTGTTATAGTTTGGATGTGAGGTGTCCCCCAAAAGCTCACTTGTGAGACAATGCAGAAGGTTCAGAGGGTTGTAAGAGTCTTAATCCAATCAGTGTTTTGATCCCTGATGGGATTAATTAAAGAGGTAGGGTGTAACTGGAGGAGATTGGAATTGGGGTGTGGGTTTGGGGGTACATATTTGTATATGGAGAGTGGAGTTGCTCTCTCTCTGCTCCTGATGATGCAAGCTGCTTCTGCCATGATGTTCTGTCTCACCTTGAGCCCTGAGGAATGGAGCCAGCCTTCTATGGACTAAGACCTCTGAAACCGTGAGCCCTCAAATAAACCTATCCTCCTCCATAATTGTGCTTGTCAGATCATTTAGTCACAGCAGTGAAAAATCTGACTAAAATAAACCTCTTCCTTTTGTGATTCTGAGTAAGAACTGGCCAAAAAAGGAAGTTGCATAAATGTGAAGAAAAAATGGGAAGTAGAATTTATTAATCCAAAAGTCCTTTAGCAGTCATTCAAGGTATACAGTGGCTAAAGTCTTATTTAAATTCTTACCTATAGTCTCCTGGAGTAAAATGCATTTAGAGGGCAAGTCAAAGGAAGAGTTTATGGAAGTCTGATAACTGCATCAAGTTTTGACTTCAGTTTGTCTTATAGTGGGGCCTAAGAGTTCCTATACTCATCTTTCTCACAGATATTATTTAAATACTGGGAGGCATATACTCAGACACTGACAGCATCCCTGCCCCTCATTAGTCTTATGATTATTGGAATGAGAGATTTTATGGTGGTAATGCTGATGGAAGCCCCAGCATTGGAAACTAAATCAATAATGCTTTTCTGAAGGAGTTTCAGAATTTCCCCTACCATTAAGTATCAGAGGGATGCAGGGGTAGTAAATTCTCATTCTTTTTGCCTATTATTCTATGAAGACAGAGAATTTGAAGAATTACCTTGATTTACTACAAATAATCAGATGGTGCCCCCAATTTCGGTTGATGTTCCATATATATTATTAGAGCGAATGAATATATTTTGGGGGATATTGAAGAAAAAAATGTTGAATTCATTTCTTAGTAAAAAAGACTCTATCCCACAGGGGCCAAGATGTACTCTATATTGAATATGATAACATACTGTTTCACCACATCAATCATTTCATGTTGATTGGATCTGGTGAACAGGAAGTCAAAGCTAATAATACTACACATACAACTTAATAAGATTTATGTGTGCCAGAATGTGAATTAAATCCCTGAAAATGTTGGGGACTTTATACTGTGGTAAAATTTCTAGGATTCAATGGTATGTTAGTATATGCCTTCTAAGGTAAAGGACAAGCTTCTACCTCTGGCCCTTTCTAAGAAAGAGACACAAAATCCAATTGGGCAGCTGCAGTAATTTAAACCTCTCTTGGGAATGATGTTTTCTGAGACTTATTAATGAGTAACCATAAAACTTCCAGTTTGGTGTGATGCACAGAATAAGAGGTGAGTCTGTAATCTGTCTAGGCTGCAATTGAATTTGTTATGCTATTTGGACTGTGGGGCACTTAAAGAATTATTGGAACATGAAGATCCCATATGGAACCTCTGGAAGATTCCTACTAGTGAATCATAGTAAGGTCTCTGGGATTTTGGAGCAAAGCTGAGTAATTCTCTACAAATTATTATTTTTGCTCTCAAAAGCTATTTTTGGCTTACTACTAGATCCTAGTAAATGCTTAGTGCTTGGCTATGTCACTGAATTCCCATTCAACCTGAATTGCTGATTATAAATTTGAAGATGAATGATCATCCAAAACCTATGCACTGATTTACTTGAGCGGAACATCACTACCATCATCAAGTGTGCCAGATCAGTCTTGAGCACATTCTGAAAGCATAAATTCCATGAGCAACCAGCTTTTATTACTAAGGATCCTACTACTGGTGCATTACGTCCTTTCTCTCAACTCATACCTAAGGTCTCATAGAGCCTTTCTTATGACTAATAAACTGAGATTAAAAAAAAATATCTAGGTCTAGTTCTTTACAATACAACAGTATCACCCAGGGTATATAGCTGTAGATCCACAACCGCACAGAGAGGTGACCTTGCATGAGACTAGTAAGGAAAATTCCTAATCCTTTCAGTTTGAAAGAATGTGCATCTGGCTATTCACTTTGTCTGAAAGGAAAAATGGCCAGAGGCATGATATGCAGTAATGTGTGCTCTGTGGCTAAAGGTTTGGCTGCTTTGGCAGGGGACTTGAAGCATGATCTGAAAATTAGTGCCAAGGAAATTTTGGGGAAAACAGGTATGTAGATGAACATCCTCAAATAACCTTCATACTTATATTCCCATTTGACTGCTTACCAAAGAGCACACCTGGGAGAAAAGGATAACAATCATCAAGTAGATAAGATGACCTATCTCACAGATGTTGGCCATCTTTCACCGCCACGTTTATACTTGACCAATGGGCTCATGAACAAAGAGACAATGGTAGCAACATGGGCTTCCACTTGCCAACATCAGTCTAGCTAAAGTGTCTGCTGAGAGTTCAAGCTAACAAATGCTGAGAAGATATGGTACCATTCTGAAAGACAGCCCACCTTGATTGTAGATTGATTACATTAGATCACTTCTCTCACAAAAGATGCAATGGCTTTTTTCTTACAGAAATAGTTGCTTACTCTGAATATGCATTTGCCTTCTCAACCTGTTAATGTTTCTGTCAAAATACCATCTGTGAACTTAACAAATGTTTCAATCACTGATTTGGTATTCCACATTGCTTTAGTTCAGAGAACATGTTTAATAACAAATAAAATATGGCAATGGGCTCATGCTCATGTAAATTTCTTACCAGTCTTCCTTTCACCCTGAAGCAGATGGCTTAACAGAATGATGCAATGTCTGTTTTAAAAAAATTTTACTTCTGGCACTAGCTAAGTGAAAATACTCTGGAGGTCTGAGGTAATATCTTAGTTCTAAGATGCTGTGTATGTTCTAAATCATTGACCAATATGTTGTGCTATTTCTACCAAGTTCATAGATTCTGAAATCAGGGATGGAATTATGAGTGCCTTCCTTATTAGTTTATTTTTCTTCCTTCTCTTATTCACCTACTGTCTTTCATAAGATGTGTGGATACTGGTTAATCTTATATCACAGCATTTATGTCAAAGGATTTCCATAATTAGGAACAATCTAGAAAAAAACTACCTCAATGTTAAAACAAATTTATTAAATCAAGGTAAAAATAATGAAAGAAGTGTCAAGTAGTGTTGAACTTTGAGGCTTTATCCTACTCTCAATCTATCAATTTCATTAGTCATATTTTTAGGGCAGAAGACACAAGACTCCTGGGTTAGAGACAAAGGACTTTATTACTCACAGCAATAAAAGTGGCCAGAGAATCCGCATTTCCTTGCGCCGGTTCTCTGAGCCCAATTCACACAGGGTAACATGAAGAGAACCAGGTGATATCTGCACATGCTGTAAGCCTATATTATAATAAAGGAACCTCAATTTTTGAGAGCCTGAAAATTTGATAAAGGGAAGCAAGCATGTTTGCTCTTTGTTCCAAAGAAATATACTACCTCTGTCTTCCACAGTGGTTCACTGTATAAAAGTCCTGTAGAAGAGACTTCAGAACAAAAGCAGACAATGCCTTTTCTTGCCAAACATGTGGAAGTGTGAGAGATCTATGAAGAATTATCTCCCAAAAGGAAGTTTTACATATTTTATTGAAAAATCTAAGAAATCATGTGAATCATGTACAATATTTTCTCACGAGAAAAATTCTAAGCTGGCTTTTGAACGTTTCACAGAATTGTAAAACTTTTTACTTTTTAAAAGGAAAAATACCACAATGAAACTATCATAGTATTATATGCTTTTTTTTTTCCTGTTCCTAAGGAAAAGGCTGAAAATTATTCAGTAAGTTTTCTCATTATGATCTGTGAGTCTAAGCACTATACTCTTTCATAAATCTGCTAAACAGACACAAGGAAATGGGTGGATCAATGCTTTCTTTGTTCAAAATATTTAAAAAGCTAAAATCTAATGACAACATGATAAAATTATACACATTTTTGTAGGATGTTATCATTTCTATAACAGTTTCTCTACACTATATCAACAGTGCAATGGTGATTCAGTGTAAATCATTACAGTGTTTCATTGTTACAATACTTGTGTTCAAGTACATGTTCATGAACATGATCAAAGTCTCTGCTTTGACTTTCTTTTCCACTATTAAAATAAGGTTATAATTACAGTAGAGTTTTTCTTATGGATGTCTCTAAATCTGAACCAAATTCATAATACATTCTCTAAAATCCTGTTCAACACTATGAGGTTTCTTATGTTTACACATCTCCTGCAGATTACAGAAAATGGGCGAATTCTGCAGCAGGACCAAAAAAAAAAAAAAAAAAAAAAAAGGAACCATGATTTTCTCCATATATAACTAAGCTATTATGCTAAGGTAGTATATGTAGTTGATAACTCAATGGTATTAGTGGAAAGTAGCACCTTAGAGACAGCCCTAATTTTAACTTAAAAAAAAAATGTTTGTAAGTCTAATGATCTTTTTTTAATCTTTTTTTTTTTTATTAGGTTACTGGATCCAACTGATTCATTCATATGAATTTTTTATGAAGTCTTATAGTATAAATCAAAATGTTTGTATTACTAAAACAAATACCACATTGGATGTTTGGCAGGGAAAAATAAATTAATTTGATTAAATTATATGTAATCTGCTAATATTTGGTCTGAAAGACATGCTAGTGTGTGTGCTTATAAATAACGTAACTGCAAAGAAATGTGAGCCAGCCAGCCAGCCTGCTAGAGGTCAACTCTTCTGCTGTAGCTTTTGGGCATAGAAGTCCCTGCACGTCTCACAGCAGCGCTGATACCACCGCATGTCCTGACAAAGGTTCTTCTCACGGATCACTCGGCAGTACACAGGCCACTGATCACCCAAGCACTTGAAAGTCAGAGCAGCTGTGAAACAGAACACAGTGAGTTTGATACATACATTAGTAGAAACCAATTTCAGTCGTTTAAATGGGGATAGATTAAGCAATCAATTTGACTTATTTATTTTATCTACTGGAACCCAAAAGGCAAAGACACATAGCACTCCCACACACCCACACTATAATAAAGGAATAAAGTGAATGAATAAATTCTTATGTACTAACTTTTTAAAGTTTACTAAAAAGAGCTTTCCCAGATTCAATGTGTGTTATATGTCAACTTCAACATTATACCTTTCATTTGAGCTTATTTTGGAATTTGGTAGAGAAGATTAAAAAGAAAAATGCAGTCAATGCATCTCTCTGTGGGAGTACAAGTTAATAAGTATTCTTATGAATGAAATTACAAACAGACAGCAAAATGAAAATATGCTCACATGTATTTCACATTTCTAGTTTCCTACATAGCAGATAATTTTAGGAGATAATGACTTCAGACCTCTGTAAAATCAAAGCTGATCGTCACAAGTGACTGAAATTTACAATAATAAAAATGTTTAAAATGACAATCTGGTCTAGAAAAATTTGTAGATCTGATCTCAGTTTTTCGGAAATAGTACGTCCTTGCAATGAAAGTGTGTTGCTGCAGTTCTTTCTCTTGCCACTACTCCAATGAAATTCACTACTTTAATTTTAAACAAACAGATATTTCAACCATGTGCTTTGGTGCTTTGGGGTATATCTTCAGAAAAGAGTAGAGAAAATGCAATTTTAACAAAATTCTTCTCTTAATTCTTTATTTTTTGCCAAATGCTACTTCAAGGACTCCAAGTAATTAATGGAGAAATGGATTGTGTTGTTATTAAATACATGAATTTGGGGCATCTACTTTAGCATTGCTTAACTTTTGTCTTAGTCTCATTTTTCTTGAACTGATTATTTCTTAGAAATGTTAATTATTTGGCTTGGAAAAGAGGGTTTTTGTATTTCCATAAAAAAAAAAAAAAAAAAAAAAAAAACTTTTCCATTTCATTGTGTTCTTTGCTTGGGAAGTAGCCACTTGTAATGTAGCTCCTTGTATTTTGGCAATATTATTCTATACAATTCAAATTGTTTTCCTGGAAATTATATGCATAGGTTAAAACTCAAGGTGTTAAACATAAATTCACCCACTGATAATCAGGTGGGAGAGCTGTTAAAAGACACAGAAATAAAGGCTAATTCATTCATCAGTGTCTGTCATGAAAACACAGGCTAAATCTAATTAAAATACACACTCTACTTCTTAAATCTAGTTAGAAAACACACTCTACTTTTTGATAATAGATTATATTAAATAACAGGAATTAAAAATAAATATGTCAGCATTTCATAACATAGTAACTATGTAAACATCAAAATATTACTAGTATTTTATGTTCACATTTTTATTTTATTTTTTAAATTTTTACTTATTTATTTATTTATTTTTACAGACAGCATTTTGATTCATTGTACACAAATGGGGTCCATGATGTATTTTAAAATGTATGGTTATATCCTCAAAGAAGAAAAAATGATACCTCTTGTCCCATGGTGTAGTTCCATGCCCCTGTTCTTCCTAAAAGTCATGTTTTACTCTATGTCTTCACAAGAGATAATTAGTACCCAGTATCACTAGGAAGTCTGTTAACCATAGGAAGTCTAAGGCTTATAATGCAACCTCACCTTTCCACAGGTATTAACTTAATTGATCTTTCTGCCTTGGGACTGGTCTAAAGTTAAAATTTGGTTGCATCCTGTTAACTCTTTTTACAAAGTGACCTTGGGTGGTAGGGCATTAATATTTCCTAGACCTGACTCTGTGTAGACACCTTCAGAACCTCAAGCAGTTTACTCTTTAGGATTCTTTTTTACCCACCTGGTCATTTAGACAAACCCATATCTAAATAGGTTCAATTTAGGACCAAACTAAGCAGCATAACTTCATAACGCTTAAGCTTTGAAGTGATATGCAAGTAGGAGAGCATTTCTTTGTTTCTCAGAACTATCCACTTTTTGGTCACTTACCTAGTCTGGGTGATGTTATTGTATTTACATTAATCTTCTCATTGCAGGGCTGAAGGTGGCATGGCCTATATGCTGCAGGCTTTTCTGAAGAAAAACATTCATTTCCATGTCTTCCTGTGATCTTATGCATGCACTGGATGACTCGGGACTGCATTCCTTTGCCACAGGTAATTGAGCACTAGGAGAAATACAAGGTTTGTTAAAAGTTCTTTGGCTGTTTTCCTTTCTTACACCATTAGCCACATTTTCTATATATTTCTTAAAATCGAACATAAGCAACCACATCCAGAAACAATGCAAAATGTGAGTCAGAAACACCGATGCTTAAAACTTGGGCACAAAATTGCTAAGAACCTCTGGCTGAGCTAGGGCAGAGCTATGTGTATTGAAGGACATTGAAGACTAATAGGGAAAATTGGAGAGTATGACTTAAAGGGAAAGTGAGTGAATGACACCAGTAATGCTTGGGCAGACAGTTTTCAAAGGTCTAATACTTACAGATAAGAAGCAATACAAATATTTAAATATTGTGGAAGCCAAGCAATTGTACATAGTTTTAGTCAACTCTTTAACATTTAAATAATCAGTCGCACTACAAAGCTACTGTTTGCTTTTTGGGGATCAAAGCAGTACCGATTCTGTAAGCTTTGATTCCATACACCACTAATAGTAGTGAGCACTTATTTGGCATTTATTATATGCCAGGTACTTGAATTAGAGGTTATATTTACTTTAATATCTCACATGACGCCCATGAGTACTATTATTATCCCTTTTAAACAGATGAGAAAATAGAGTCTCAATAAGTTAAACAAATTGCCCAAACTTTTACAGCTAAAAGGTGCTAGAATTGGAGTTTGAACTTAAACATATGAATTCAGAGTTTGGATACCTATGCACTACTTGATACTAGATGATTGCTAATATTCCTCTTCTGGTGAAACAGAAATCTTTTCTTTTCCTCCATCCTGCCAAATTAATCCTTTATTCTCTTACCTTTACTATTAAGCTTTAAACTTTGTTTTACTATAGTTCAGGTTATGTAGCATGAGATAAATTCTTTTGCCTTAAGTACAATTCATATTGACTCATCTTTAGAGAAAGTAATCATATAATTTGTTATCCAAATCAAGCACTTGTGGAAGAAATTGTTGATAATAATTATTCCCATACAATAGGCATATAGTAGAACAGTCTTGAGCAAATTAGGGTATGAAGTCAACCTATCTATAGATAACCTAAAAGATCTATATATTAAACAATAAACAGAAATGAATGGCATGTGAAATACCTCATATATTCTTAGCATCATCTAGTATGCATTTTTATAGAGCGTATTTACTCATAACTCAAAGAGTGAGTCATATGCAAGTTAGTTAATTCATTCAGTCAACATGCCTGTACTGGAAGCTGACAATGTGCCAAACACTGTTCTGGATACCAGGATGTGAGAGTCACAAAACAGAAAAGAACAGGTACCCCTGAGGACCCACATTCTTATGATCAGGGGAGGAGCAAGAATATAAAGAAGTAAAATATATTGTATTTTACATATTAGCATCTACGATGGAGAAAAATAAAGCTTAGAATGAGAATGGGGAAAGTTTGGGGTGGGGGGCGGTTTGCAATTCAAATGGTATGACTAAGGGAGAGATTCATGGAGAAGGTGACATAGGAGAGAGAAGCCTACAATACACATTTTTTGATTTCAAATACTATGTTCTTCTCATCATATGCAATATAAACTTTTAACTAATACAACCGGGGCTTTGGTCTTTCGACTACATGCACTATATGTATATTTCATCCATATATTTGGGACCGTGCCTAATATGAAGGGTGAGTACCTGAAGAGTTTCATCAGATCCTGGATCAGTTTCCATCTCCCACCCCCTACCCCTCTGCCTCTGTGTCACTCTCCTTCCTTTCTCCTTTCTTTCAGTTTTGCTTTCCAATACATTTTGAATTTTGCTCTTTGCACACATAACAAGTAAATTGAAAATGTATTTGAAACACGGCAACACTGTAGACTTTCACCAAAGGTCAAAATACTGAAACGTCAACATCGATTTACCAGCAGCTGGTAAAGAAATACCAGATAACTTCCCACTGATACTTGTTTTACAAGGAAAAATTACTAACTAGAATATTTTAAAAAGAGAGCCTTGTATTGTCTGAAAAATATTCTGTTCCCCAAACAATTTAATATTGCCCTGAAGGACCTCTGAAACAAAACACCTCATGAATTAATTCATGAACTAGAAGTCTTTTATTCGGCAGAGGAAACAGTCCTGATATTTCAGGTTTAGTAGAGTAAACAGGAAGTTGTAATTTAGAACAAACTAAAACAGCTTAGAAAATTACTCAACAATTTCAGAGCTAAAGATTTTTTTTTTGGTCAGAGATAACAAGGTATAAGGAAAATTGATATTAATAAATCCTCCTTCCCATCTAAAAATAAGCCCTCAAATTTATGAAAATTAAATTTGTTTTGACTTAGTGATATTTCAGTCTCCCTAATAAAATTATGATCTTCCCTATACTTGGATACTCATGAGTGATATATTGAGATAATTTCACCTTATATTCCTCTAAAAATAGAATGTATCTTTTCTTGCCTTGGGAATTAGTAACAATTTCTATGGCTGTATTACATTCTAAGGCTTGAATGCCAAACACTAACCACAATAAGAAAAACCTGCTCAAAAATTTAAATAGTATGCAATATCAAAATGAGTCAAAGAATAGTTTGGCAAAGGAAAACCACAAATACAAATGTCAGCAAATCAACCTGGTAATAAGAACTATTCATCTCCCTTTAAAATGAGATATACATCATCAAATTTTTAATCGCTTCCATTATTTAAATCTCTACTTCCTTTCTGTCATTCTAATGCAAGGCAATAAGAGCTGATTGACTTGATTTTGCCTAAGAAAATTTTATCAAAATAAACTAACAAAAGGATCTATCTGGGGAAGAATGAACAATGTCCTAGTTTGTGGAAATACAGAATAGAATTTTATTAATCTCTGATGTTTATATGTTTTTTTCTGAAAATGACCAAGGATGATCTAGTAATTGATACTAAGGTGAACTCTTGGAAAATTAGATGATAGCATTGAAAAGAAAGGATTTGCCAGTACTGACGAAGACAGGCCAAGATGTCAGAATGATTTAAAGAGTCTATAGATTTGTTAAAATACAAACAAATGGAGGGAAGTAGAAATTTATAGAAAATAAAAACACATTAAAAATTCTTACCAAATGCTTAATTTTAACATTATCAAAAGATTAAAAACTAAGGAGTAGGATGAACTCTGCATGCCTGTGAAGTCCAACAGTCAGACAAGGCAAAGTGTGGAATCCTCTCTCCTATCAGAGAAGGTAAGAGTCGTCAAGCACCGACAAACAGTTGAACTGCAGCGAGAAGCTGAACGTGGAATTTCACTCACAGAAAGTGTGGCTAAGATCTTGAATGAACCCCTCAACACCCTTTAGGTGTTCAAGGAATGATCATTTACTTGGAGACATTTATTGCTATCACAGCTTATGTTCGTTCAAAAGCAGTCAGTGTGTGCAGTCTGATGAAATTGAAGTGTTTAAAGTCTGACCTGATGCATTTTAGAAATTGAGAATAATTAGGTCTTAGGGTATAATTAGATGGTATAAATAACTTGTTGATGAACCAAACGCTAAATAGAGGATATGAATGTACTGTGTTGCTAGGTTTCCATTTTTTACATATTCCTTTTTCAATATATTTAAATGTTTATCAAAACCCCACATCTTTTAAAAATAATGTGCATGCATTTTTCCCAATGTTTCTATGAATACTATTATGTTTAGTAGCCCACTAAATACCCTAAATGATAACAACACTCTGAAATATACTGAAATGAGCAAAACATGTTTAATTAAAGAAAAGGGGCTATGTGTACACCAATGAGCAGTCATCAACAAATTTGTAGTGTCCAAGTAAGGGAAGAGAATGGTTACCCACAATACCTGTAGCTTCTTCAAGGGTCATCCCTAGTACAATTCGAATCTACTTTTATAAAGCATAAAATTTTCTTTCTGCCACTGAAAATTCATGAAGCATGTAGGAATTTCCATAATGGCTTATGGCATAACCTATTTCTTATCATGTTGGCCAAATTCACCAAAGAACATCGCTATCTTCCAGATGAAGAAGTAACCTATGTACTTCTGGACAACCAATTTGGAGCCTTTTATAAATGGGATATTCAAAAACATCACTAACTACTCTCCTGTTTAGAAAGGAAATATTCATTCCTTTCACTGGTATTTGATTCTTGTGTTGCTTCCACACCTTTGGAGTCTGAGATCCACTAGATCTCTTTACATGTCAATGTCTTATAGTCTTACTATCCAGTGAACAGTCAACAATTAACTAGCATGTAAACTATTCTTGAACTGTGACACTGAATATTGCAATTCTTCTACTGTAGAAATAAATATTTCTTTATGTTTCTCAAAGTGAATGTGAAAGGAAGAAGTATAAAAAAATTAAATTGAAGTATATGATAGGAACTCTGTGACTGACTTTTAATACAAAAGAACTCCAAATGGTGGGTGGGGGGGGTGACAAAGCAGTACATATTTTAGTGTTAGAATGGAATATTTCCTAAACTGGCAATTTGAGATTTTAATTACATCATCTTGAAAATATATGTTGAAATAATGACTAAATGCAGTTAGCTAGTAACTATTGTTACAGAAAATGTTCTTTTTTTTTGCTTTAAGTTATAGTTTGAAATAATATGTGATTTTGAAAATGGGGCTAAAACAAAACTTCCATATTTAGTCTTAGATATTGAAATTCTATGCAAAATGCCAAACTTGAAAATTTTATTGTTAATTCTACCTTTAACTTCAGGACTTCAGAAGTCATATAAGCACTAATTTGGTGCTAGCTAGTTTTTGTCACTCTGAATATTATTTAGATTACTTAGGTTTGTGGGCCATATGTGATATAACGGTATAAGTATGTGGATTTAGATTATATAATCAACTAGTTTGTCAGTGAGTTTATGGAACTCTTAATCTGTGCATGTTCAACACAATCCTAAAGGAACTGTAAAACTCTTCAAGCTATAAATCCTATAAACTGTCATCTTGAAGACTTTACCAAAGATGCAGAAATCCAACAGTAGAAATATCCTAGGTATTTATTCAAATTTTTGTTAGACAAAAAAAAAATCATAACTGAACAACTGGTTTGTATTTGTATTCCTTAATAAGAAAAAAAAATATTTTAGTGTTTTAGGGGTTAAAAATAATAATTCTCACATTTGGCCAGCATAGAGATTACCCGAGATTCCTTACTTCTACACTGTGCCAAAGATATATATTTTGGAGAGAATGTGTATTCTCCAGGCCAACAGCTAAGAAAGGTTCCGTAATGCTTTACTCATTTCCAGCTGGCCTCTACGAGAAATAGGAATTCCTAAATTAGGGGAAAATTGTCACTGGCAGAACTCAAATTTTTTCCCTCACCCAATATAATAGACAATCTTGCAGAACCTGATATAATCTATAATGATAAGTGCCAATCTGTAACAAGGTTAACAGCATTGTCTTGGGCAATTTGTCTTTGTGAATAAATGGGTTATTCCAAAGTGGTTTAACAAGAGTGTAGCAGCATTCACAGTGGAGAGTGGACCTCACAGGGAAGCTGAAGGATGACTTCCACTGGAAATTATTAGCACAGCATTCCTGTTCATCTATGTATATGTTTGGCAGTTCCATCTTTCAACTTTTTAATAAAGTGAGTGTGAAACAAGCACACTGAAGAACAAAAGTTAGCTTTGTTTTTTAAGATTTCTTATTTATTTTGGTCCGTGTTTCAACGTCTTTTTAAAGTAGTTCGTCTGCCTATTTAAAACATGGGTGTTTGGAATTGAATCCATTGCTAGAGGTCAAATATTTGAGGGTATTTTCAATGAGTATACTTAATTAATTTTCTCTCCCTTTCTCTTTTCCTTTTTTTTGGTCCTAAAGTTCAAGTTCACTTGGTTTCATAGTTACAGCAAATCAAGGAAATGTGTGTATGGCAAAATCAGATTGCTTATGGATGATTAAGAAAAAACTGAATATGTTGTGAAAGTAACAAAAAATACATTGATTAGTACAAAAATGAAAGAAAAAAGACATTATGCATTATAAAGCAATTAATAAACACAAAGTCCTAGGCACTTTAGTGATTCACTCAGAGCTCACTTCACAAGTCACTGGGTTTTTTAAAAAAATTAAAAAGTATAAAAATTAAGACAGCTTTGTTCTATCACTGTCATTCCAGTGACACATCTATCTCCAAGAGAGAACTTTTTGGAATAGCAGTGATTAAATTTCCTTTTCAAATAAAATGATTTCCAGTATAGTCCATTAATTTTTTGTCAAAAATCATTCAGATTCTGCTGTAGTCGTGTAAAAAGAGAAGTGTGTACTTTTTATTTTGTTATATTTTAAAATAAAGCTTGATTTAGAGAACATTATATTGCTACCTTTAACTCAATCCAATTGGAAATAAACCACAATTTGCCAAATCACAGAAAAAATTCTTAGGTGAGCTTTGACTTCATTTACTGTTTCCCTTCTAGTTCAGCAAATTCCTATCTAATCTGGTCAGGGGGTATTCTAATCAAATGATTCAAGAGGATGCAAAAGTAGTCTTTTAGCTTCCTTAAAACTCAAACTTGAGAAACTCGTAGCTCAAATATCATGATATTTGATAAGGGTTAATCTACTTTACAAAATTACACTTTCAAGTAGTTTGTTACCATACAGAAAAAGGTGAAGGGAGTCATAGAGTAATCTAAAATTATATGGAAAATGAAAAGTGTTACTCATTATTTGTCATAAAAATATATGGAATTTCTTAGTTGTGATAGAATTGGAGTCAGAAGAACCAAATTGAAAACACCACATAAGAAAAGAAATAGAATGCTTAGATGTTGTAGCACGTATCTACTCTTTTGCTTATCTGATGAAAAATACCATTTATTTAATAAACATTTCTTGCCTACAGTACAATGTTTTGGTTCTTGAAAGAAGTACGTAAGAAGGATAAAGGGGTTAGGATATTTTCAAGGAAATAGTAACAATGTGAGACTATTGGGAGAAGCCCTTTGAGAACTTCAGTGCTTGCTTGAGCTTGTCCCTGAGACCTTGGCTACCTGGAAGAATATATAGGCAAGGAGAACTCTGCAGCCAAAAACACGGGGATGGCAAAAGTGAAAACTGCTCAGTCCTGAGCTTAGTAGAAACACTTGAGTTGATGAAAATGGTAAATCTGATTAAGCAAGTTAGGTTAAGACTATGGAAAACTTTAAATGCCAGAGTATCCGAGTATCTACAGTGCGGTCAGTGGGGATTCTCTGGAAGTATCAAGGCTGCAGGAAATAATGATGAAGCCATCTCTTTTAAATGGATGAATCTGAAAGAGGAGGGGATATGTTGGCAAGGAAAGTGTTACTCTAAATCCTAGTGAAAAATTTAGAAACTGCAGTATTATGTTGCCAGAGAAGAGCAACTGAGGCAAAGCCATACTTTGCATGGAAAAATAAGACACATCAAGGATATCTTCTGGCCTTGGTGGCTAGAGAGGGTGATATTAACGTATTTCTTTTTGCAAAAAAAAAAAAAAAAAAAAAAAAAAAATGGGAATTTGGGAGTGGACTGTAGTTTGAGAAAATAAAGTGAAGAATTTTGGTTTAAATATGTAAAATTCAAGGAGCTATTGACACGAATGGCACTCTCCTATGGTAGCTGAAGTTTTTGAGTTGAGAATGAAGATATGGAACCTCCTGAATTAATTCAGTCCACATTTCATTGAACTTCCTTGAAAATCCTTCCTCTTGTTTCTCAGGGCGTGCCTCTCGCTGCTTTGAATAACCCTTTCTCAGGTCCGTTTGCTGGTAACTGCTTCCTCTCTCCTATGCCTTTTACAATGCAGTTTCTCAGACTGTGTCTTTTCTTCTCAGGCTACTCTTCCTTCCCAGGGATGTTTATACCTTGAAAACTTAAACATCATTTAGATGCTGATGACTCCAAAACTTACATTTCTATCCCTGTCCCTCTCCTCTGACCTGTTCAGAAAACGTCAACACTCAACTGTCTGATGAGTACATAGAACATAGTACAAAACAGAATTCACAATCTTCCCCTCATTTTTAATATTCCTCTAGGTTTTCCTGTTTCATATTCCCACCAATTTCTAGGCTAGAAAACAAAACTGAGCCCTTTCTAACACCTTAACACCTCCATTTTTCTCACCTCCCCCTGCTCATTTTAACTTCATGAAAATTATTCAACCATTCCCTACTCCTTGCTAACACTACAATGTAAATACCATTTATATAACTACTGTGTTTGTGACTCCATGCTAAGAACTTTCCATGAATTAGCTTGTTTAGACTGATTAATTTTCAACTGAACAGAAGATTCAGAATTCAATCCAGAACTTTCTAGCTCCATCCACTGAGCAATCTCAGCTCTTAAGATCTGGAGTTCTTACTCTTCCCTAGAAATTCAACAGGATACTCACAACAGCTTCCTATATCCATGACATCAATCATATTAATATTGCAGCATCAAAAGCAGAAGGGATTTAGAGTATGAGATTTTTTTTTTAATATTCCAGGTAGAAACTGACAAGTTTGCAAAACTAAAAATAATATATGGATGTGGTAAAATTAGGACAGAAGTCCTTTTCCTTCCATGTAATTCAAATGCACTGTTGTTTGTGCATTGTTAAAGAAAAAGTTTAATATATATATATATGTATATATATATTTATATGACATGTATATCACCTTTGCTGACACTGTTACTTCTGCATGCTATTTACTTAAAGAATAAAAATACAGGTCTTAAAGAAATTATCTCATCTTCACATATTGATCTGTAGATATTTTTAAAAGCTACATATTTCCCTCTATCACAATTTGAATATATCATGATTTATGTAACTAATTAATAGAATGCTGAGCAAAGTTCACATACCTTAAAACTCAGCCCACAGTCCTTGGTTTAATTGATTGATTGATCTGATAATAATAAATTTCAATCTTGTAGGCTTTTTGTTGTTGTTGTTGTTGTTTAAGGGATATCTGACCAATTTTCTTGTCTTATATGATTGTTTATAAAAATTATAAAGAGTTATCTTTTCCAAACATCAATATACTCGTAGACATTATTATAAACACTAACCCAGTTCAAGAATGGTTATGTATGATTTCAATTTGGTTTCAATCTACAAATTTCCTCTAACTAGAAAAAAATTACATAACTTGCCTTTGAAATTTAAGCAACCTAATGTGAAGTCACCTGCAGAGTATTAAGCTAAGTAACAAAGTAGCTACATCCTCTGCAAAAGGGACCTTTGGTGAAAAGAAAGATGAAAAGGGAAATACACAGTCTCTCCTATGCAGTTTACCAAATACAGAATGTTAAAGTATCTGAGAAGTCCAATAGCAAAGAGTATTTACTTATTTTTATTTCATAACAGTTTTTTTCATACGTTGAGAGCACATTCCAGGAGGTGCGCTTTCCATAGAACAACTTTGGGAATGCAAATCTAAAGAACACTTAATATGAACTTACCCTTATAACAATAATGACATTCAGGTCTTTAGTATGTACCATTTTTATAATGTCTATTTAACAGTATACTTTCTGCATTTTAGCAGTTCTCATTTTATTCACTCCTTTTATTCTCCAGTTTCAGTTGACACTTAACAGTTTCTGTTTTACATTTTACTAGGATACTTTGGGTATTTGCTGGTGCTGCTAATTATTTCCTTAAATTTGAATGGGAAATCCCTCTAACATGAGATTGAGCTTCAATCCACTTAATTTAGTTGTATTAAAACTAAGAAACTATACATGAATTCCCTAGGACTCTAGGAACCCTTACAAGCTAATTTTAATTGCGATTGTGTCTATGCCAGCAATGAGTTCATCCAGATGTGTGGGAATCCATTTGTTAAGGTCTTAGCTCTACCAAGGGAGAGGAAGAAATCTCTTTGGAATTTTTGGATCTAATGCTTTTTGTTCCTTTTGACAACAGGTAGACAGTGCTGTGGACGTGCATGATAAAAAAGGCGCATGGTGTTATCTTTGGCTGGGAGCAAAAGTTGTGGTACAGTATGTGCTTTATGTGCAAAACCCTGAATTCAATCCCCAGCACCACAAAAAGAAAAGAAAAAAAAAGAAAAAAAAAGTGATATTATCTAGTCATTTAGTTCGGAACTTTTTTTTCTTTCCTTCCCCTTTCTTCCTCCCTCCCTCCCTCCCTTCCTTCCTTCCTTCCTTCCTTCCTTCCTTCCTTCCTTCCTTCCTTCCTTCCTTCCTTCCTTCCTTCCTTCCTCCTCCTTCCTTCTCTCTCTCTCTCCCTCTCTCTCTCTCTCTCTCTCTCTCTTCCTTCCTTCCTTCATTTCTTTTTTTCAGTACTGGGGATTGAATCCAGGTCACTCTACCACTGAGCTACATGCCCATTCTTTTTATTTTATTTTCAAGCAGGGTCTTGCTAAATTACCCAGGCTTTCCTCTAACTTGAGATCCACTGGCCTCAACCTCCTCATTGTCTTACTAAATTACACAGGTTTTCTCTAACCTGAGATCCACTGGCCTCAGCCTCCTCAGTGGCTAGAATTAGAAGTGTATGCCATTGTACCTGGTGAGAATATTTTTAATTGCAACAGATTGAAATTTGTTTCTTGAAGTTTTCTTCAAAGACTGACTTTTCATTCAGTGGAAAGAAATGTCCTCTGTGATTATTCATAAGTTCCTACTTAGGTGATAAGTCACACAACCTTCAATGCTAATTTTAAGGAATGGCAAGTTTATGTATAGAAAATAGAAGACAGATGGTCAGGCAACAGACCCTGAATCTATAAAAGCCCTTTAATTAATTGAAAACTTCAAATGCACGTGCTCTTCTCTCTAAGAATCCTCTATAACAAAAATAAGACATTAAAGAACTTTTTTTTCCCTGGGATGTGCAAAATGATACAAATTAAGACACTTGTATTGACTGGTGGCCAATCTGCATAAAGAAAAGATTCAAAATGACCAGGCAATAAATCTTCTACTTATTTTTCTAAATTTGTTGTAAGTGTATCAGCAAAGACTATTTTGTAAAATTATAATTTGCTTGATTTTGTACTTTCCTACATTGTTTTAATAATTATTTAACATAGGGGCACTTAAGGTTATAATGCCTAATTATGCAAAGCAAATTTAAAGAAAAAGCTGGTATAATTTACTTGATTAATTTCTACACTCCATTTTGAGCTTCTTTGTAAATAATCTGAGGCTAATTTCCTAGGAATAGGAACACTTATTTTACCATACTTATTATAGAGAATTAGGACAATATATCAAGAAGATTTTAATAATATGTGTAATATGTGTGGTGAGGAAATTATTTTCGTATAAATAATCCAAATATATGTAGGTCTTTCGTAGTTACGAAAATAAATTATTAAACAGTCAACTTTTTTTTTTTATTCACAACACTATGTCCAAAAAGATTAAAAAAAAATGAAAAAAATTTTGAGATTTATAACTACATTCTCAAGATGGCAGAGCAGATTTAGGAACAACCCTCAACTCCTCCACAGGCAAAGCTGTGAAAGAACAACTTACCAGAGAGGTGAATGACAGAGTAAACACTCTAAAACTTAATATTATTGGACAGCTTGAGACTTAGAAATTGTTTACTGAGGCAGATCATAAGGCAAGAATTCCTTGACCTTGAAACCTGATCAAAGTAGGATGGCGGGGGTAGGGGTAACATAGTGAGAAAAAGAGTGAGTAGAAAAGTCCAGTAAACTTACTTCCTTAACAATAGTTGGAAAAAAGGCAGACCAAGCAAAAAAGAGGACAGGAGCATCAAAGACAGTGAATATCACCCAATTCAGTCCAAATCATTGAGAGAAACTCTGAAGGGCAGGGAAGCCATTTTACAGAGTCCACAGCTAGCCAGCCTACCTAGAAGAAATTAAATCAGTACAGTTTCTCCCCACCTTCAGGCAGTAACAAATGAAATCAGAGGGAATATCTCAGGAATGGGTTGCCTCAGTAATTTGACTAGAAGGAAATTTTTGCAGAGGGATTGCTGCTAACTGAAGGCAACCAAGTCCCTCCCGCCATCATTAAAGACAAGGAGAGTGGGGTGGAGCTGACCCGGGAGTAATTCACACCAGGGAATGCAAACCCCAACCCAGCATACTCCATATCCTCTAAAAGAGCTCTGGGGAAGAAAGACCAACTGATACCTTGTCGAGGTGACAGGTAAAATCTGGTTGAACAGCAGTAGCAGCAGCAGCCATGACTGAGGCTTTTGTGCCACAGACAACCCACAGATAACCTGCACTAACTGGCCCCACGGTTGCAGATGGCTACCAAATGCCACAAACAAACTCCAACAGAGGGAGTGGGTGCTCAGTGATCCAGACTAGTTGGTAACAGCCCTGAATACTGTGCCCTATACCCTGAATCTCCACAGTCAATTAAAAAAAAACAGCCAGCAGATGCAGACTTGAGCTTCTGGGCTAACAAGTACCAGCTGGCAAAGTGATTCCTGTGTCTCAGCAACTCTCAGAGGGTGCAGAGTTGACAGTCCCAGAGTTTCCAGTTAATTCTCATTCAGATTCACAGAACCATAGAAGGTGTTATGGTTTATATATGAGGTATCCCTCAAAAATGCATGCATGAGACAATGCAAGAAAGATTAGAGGTGAATATATTGGATTATGAGAGCTTTATGATAATCAGTGAGTTCAATCACTAGAATGGATTAACTGGGTTGCAACTGTAGGGAGGTAGACTTTGTCCAGACGAGGTAGAACACTGAGGGTGTGTCTTTGGGTTTATATTTTGTCCCCAGTGAGTGGAGCTCTCTCTGTTTCCTGGCTATCATGTCTTGAGCTGCCTTCTTTGTTATGCCCTTCTTGGGCCAAACCAATGGAGTCAGCCATTCTTGGACTGAGATCTCTGAAACTGTGAGCATCAAATAAACTTTCCCTCTGTTGCATTGTTTTTCTTGGGTCTTTTAGTCACAGTGGTGAAAAAACTGACCAGAGCAGAAAGCATTTCCTGAGGATAATCCCAAAGAGTCAGCAGAGAACCTCATGTATACACAATGCAGAACACCCCACAAAGGGCTTATAGAGAAGCATCCCACTAACACCAGCCACTGCCCAGTGTGCCCAGATTCAAGTCCACCAATTTGTGACTTGCACATTCCAGAGGAGGCAGCAGGCCTACACCTCTGCTACCTATCCACAGGAAGTGAAAAATCATTTCAATAAAGAGATAGTAATTCTGAAAAAGAATAAACAAATCCTGGATATGAAAGACTCAATGAATCAAATTAAGAATTGAGTTGAAAGCATCACTAATAGGTTGGACCTTAAAGAAGAGAGATATTCAGGTCACAAATTCAAAGTATATAATCTCAAAAGTAGACAGTAAAGAAATATGCTAAATGACCATGACAAGAAAACTCAAGAAATCTTGGATAAAATTAAGATTGAAGATTAAGAATCATTTGCATAGAAGAATGCACCACCATACAAATTGAAGACATGCATAACATTTTCAATGAAATAATATGGAAAAAAAAATTTCCAAACTTTAGGAATGAGATGCAAACCCACATACAAGAGGCATTTAGAACACTAATAGACTACCCCCCCCAAATCCTAAGACACATTACAATTAAAGTATCTAATAAACAGAACAAAGATATAATTTTAAAAGCTGGAAGAAAAGAAAAAAACAGCAGGTCCCATAACTGACTTCAAGTCAAAATTAATCAGAAGAGACAAATGTCACTTCATATTGGTTAAGGCGATCATACAACAACAACATATAATGAGTGCAAATATTTATGCTCCAAACTTTGGTGCACTTATGTACATAAATCCTACTCAATATAAAAATTCAAATAGAATCCAAAACAATAATACTGGATGATTTTGACACATCTCTCTGACCAATAGATAGGTCATCCAAACATAAACTAAGAATCCTCAGAATGAAAAAAGTATTAGTAATCAAATATACCTAACAGATATTTATAGAATAGTTCATCCATCCACAACCAAAGTCACTTTCTTTTCAGTTACACATGGAAAATTCTCTAAATTAGGCCATATTTTAGGACACAAAGCAAGTCTTATAAAATACTAAAAAAAGCTAATTCCTTGTATCCTATCAGATCATAATGGAATGAGATTAAAAATCAAATAGAAGATAAAAACAACAGAAGTCATTTTAACATTGGGAGATTATATAATAGTGCACTTTTTTTGGGAGAGGGGGACTTAGGGTACCAGAGATTGAACTCAGGGGCATTCAACTACTGAGCCATATCCCCAGTCCTATTTTGTATTTTATTTGGAGATAGGGTCTCACTGAATTGCTTAGTGCCTCACTAAGTTGCTGAGGCTGGCTTTGAACAAGCAATCCTCCTGCCTCAGCCTCCGGAACCACTGGGATTACAGGCCTGCACCACCACGCCTGGCTCATAATGCACTTTTGAATGAGGAATGGGTGATAGGAGAAATTAGGGGACAAATCAAAAAAATTCTTAGAAACACACATGAGAACAGAGATATAATGTATCAAAATCTCTGGACAGTAACTTCATACTGTTCTAAGGGGGAAAGTATATAGCATTGAGTATCCACATTATAAAATAAAACAAAGATCCCAAGTAAATTATGTAATGTAATGAAGGGTATCTAAAAGGAAGGAGAAACTAATTCCAAAATCATTAAAAAACAGAAAATAATATCAGAGCTGAAACTAATGAAATTGAGAATAAAAAATACAAAGAATCAATGAAACAAAGAGTTAGTTCTTTGCAAGGATGAGTAAGATTGATAAACAGTTAACCAAACTACCAAAAAGAAAGAGACAGGACCCAAAACAATAAAATTAGAGATGAAAGCAGGAGAGATACCACAGACATTTCTGAAACCCATAAGATTACTGAAACTATTTTGAAATTCTGTACTCAAATAGACTGGAAAATCTAAATTAAAAGACATTGACAAATTTCTAGACACATGTGACCTGCCCAAACTGAACCACAAAGGTACAAAAAACCTAAACAGACCAATGTCAAGCAATGAGATTGAAGCAACAATTAAAGTCTTCCAACAAACAAATCCCAGGACCAGATAGATTTTAAACTGAGCTCTACCAAGCCTTTAACAAAATATGAATGCCAATCTTCTTCAAATTGTTTCATGAAATAGAAAGGGAGGCAATAGTGTCAAATTCATTCTATGAAGCTAGTATTACCCTGACACCAAAACCAGACAAAGATACATCAAGGAATGAAAACTACAGACCAATATCCCTGATAAACCTAGATACAAAATTCCTTAATAAAATATTACAAAACCTCATTCAAGACACATTCAGAAGATAGTAGACCATGATGAAGTGAATTTCAAACCAGTGACACAACCTTGGCTCAACATATGGTATCAATAAATATAATTCATCACTTAAATAGAAATAAGGACAAGAATAACATGATTATCTCAATAGATGCAAAAAAAGTCTTTGACAAAGTCCAGCACCCATTTGTGTCAAAGCCACTAAAAACTGAAGGACATTACTAGGAATAGAAGAATTTACCTCAACATTGCAAGGCTATATATACACCCAAAGCCAACATCATACTGAATGAAGAAAAACTGAAAGCATTTCCTCTAAAATCAGGAAAAAGACAGGGATGCTCATTCTCATGATATATTAGGAAAGATACAGGAATACAAATTTAAAAAAAGACATAATGACATAATCCTATATGTAGAAGAACAAAAAATCTACTGGAATACTTCTAGAACTGATAAAAATCTTCAAAGTAGCAGGATACAAGATCAACATTCAAACACCAACAGCTTTCCTATAATGTATCTGCTGAGAAAAAAAAATTAGGGAAACTATTTCATTTATTATAATCTCAAAAAAACTAAATAATATAACCAAGGAGTGAAAGACTTCTATGGTAAAAACTGTAAGACGCGGAAGAAATAAAGACATTAGAAGATTCAAAAACTCCCTCATGTTTTTGGATAGTCAGAATTAATATTGTCAAAATGATCATTCCAGCAAAAGTGATGTATAGATTCAATGTAACCCCCATCAGAATACCAATAACATTCTTAACAAAACAAGAAAAAAGACCACTTATATTTATTTGGAAAAATAAAAGGCCCAGAATAGCCGAAGGAATCTTCAGCAAGAAGAGTAATGTTGGAATCACCACAATACCTGATTTCAAATTACACTACAGAGCTATAGTAGCAAAAATAGCATGATACTTGCATCAAAACAGACAAAAACAAAAACCAACAGAATAGAAGACAGAAAGATAAACCCACATTGGTACAGTTACCTGATATTCAACAGAGATTGCAAAAACATACATTTAAAAATGATAACATTTTTAACATATGGTGCTGGGAAAACTGGATATTCATATGTAGAAGAATAAAATTAGATTCATATCTCTCACCCTGCACAAAAATCAACTGGAACTAGATGAAAGATCTAGGAATTAGATTGCAACTCTTAGAAGAAAACAGGGTCAATACTCCAAGATATGGGCACAGGCTCCCACTTTCTTAGCAAGATTCCTAAAGTTTAAGACATAAACTCAATAATGTGATGGAATCAAATAACAAACTTCTTCACAGCAAAGAAAACAACAAAGTATATGAAGAGCCTACAAAGTGGAAGAATATCTTTGCCAGCTACTCCCCCACCAAGGGATAAATATCCAGAATACATAAAGAACTCAAAAAACCTAACACCAAAACAATGAAAAAAAAAAATAACCCAATCAAGTAATAGGCAAAAGAAGTAAAGAAAGAATTATATGTGACAAACAAACAAATGAAAAAGTGTTCAACATTCATAGTAATTGGGGATATGCAGATCAAAACTGTATTGAGATTTCATATTACTCCAGTTTGAATGACAATTATCAAAACTACAAACAATAAATGCTGGAAAGCATATAGGGGAAAAGGTACTTTGTTGTTGGGACTGCAAATTAGTACAACTTTGGAAAGCAGTATGGAGATTTCTGAGAAGACTAGGAATGGAATCAACACATGATCCAGCTACCCCACTTCTTGGCATTTATCCATAAGAACTAAAACCTGCATACTACAGTGATACAGAAATATCAGTATCTATAGCAGCTCAACTCACAACAGTGAAGAAGTTAGAGAACCAGGCCAGGTGCCCATCAACTTGCAAATAGGTGAAAAAAAAAATGTGGTATATATAGACAACAGAATTCTACTCAGTTGCAAAGAAGAATGAAATTATGTCATTTGCTGGCAAATGGATTGAACTAGAGAAAATCAGGCTACATGAAATAAGCCAAACTCAGAAAGTGAAGGGTCAAATGTTTTCTTTCATATATAGAAGATAGAGCACAATAAGGGGAAAATGTTGGGGTATTCCCATGATAATAGAAGGGAGATCAGTGAAGCAGAATAAGGGGATGGAGGGATGGGAAAATGGGGGAAATGGGGAACGAAATTGATCAAGCAATGTCATATAGTTATATGAATAGACCACACTGAATTCCACCTTTATATATATAAAGCACTAATTTTTTTAAAATATCAAGAAATAAATGGAAGATCAGTAGAGTAGATGAAGGGAAACAGAGGAGATAGATGAGGAGGAAAAGCAGAAGTACTGGGGACTCACATGCAGCAATCCGTATCCAATGAATATGCGAATATATCAAAACGAACCCTACTGTTATGTATGACTACAATGTGCTATTGAAACATTGGAAAATTAAGAAAAATAAATAAAACTACATGAAACTGGAAAATACTATGAGGGTAACCACAAAATAAGTAGAATTCTCATTCACCCAAATGTAATTATTATAATTAGAACACAAGTATTTAGACCAATAAATTTCCCCTATTCATTACGAGAATTATCTTATTTGGTAGATTCTTTATCTAATTCCTCTTCTATGCAATAGAACATGCTGAATATGGTTGCAGTTTCCTTTTGTAGGAAAATTGAAAACGATTCTTTGTATTCCAAGTTTGATATCTACCATTTCTAAACAAAGATATACCCAACTAGTTGTAAATGTAAAGCATCCAAAATGAGTTAGTGCATTTCCTGCCTTGTTTTGGATTACATCATTTCAAAAAGACTCATCATCTCTAGCCCAAATACCTATTAATAATGTTATAGTTTGATATGTGGCCCAAATTATTCATTTTCTAGAATTGTAAAGGATTGAATAAACTTAAACTGGAAAGTAGAAATTGAATCTAAGAATAAATCAAGAATAATTAAAATTCTACAGTATCTGATTTATCATTAAAATTCAGTTGAATAAGTACAAGCCAGTTGTTAATGCTACACATAAGAGTTAATTCTATAAAAATTTCAAAAAGGACAAAGTTTTGTGTAACAGGTAGATAAAACAATACTCTATAGCTGGTCTCCAATAATTCAAACCAGAAGTTGCAGAAGTTCAAGTAAAGGCAAAAAGGTCAAATTCAGGCAGAAAATATGTCATTTTATTAAACACAAGAAACTGCAATATTTCAATTCTGTGTTCCATTCTTAGGACAGCTTAAATGAGTGATTTCAGATTTATGTTGCGAGGAAACGTGGGTTATGTTCTCCCAGGAAAGATCATCAGGCCATATCCACAATGTAGGTGTAGTCAGAATGTGACCTCCAATGGTGGCAATTGTTAACCCAAGGCAGAGCTGAGCAGCAACACTGTGCCCTGTTTTTGCCAACTTTCTGCTCTTGATGTAAACATGAAAAATGTTTTTCTGTTCCCTCTCACAAGCTGAGAATAATTCTTCCACTGTTTACACAAAATCACCAGAAACATAAATACTAGACTGGTATAAATTGAGAGGACATAGATTGAAGCATAAGCCATATTCTTAACCTCCAAGTAGCCAACATCGCCTTTCCCCAGGAGTGGTCAACAGCTCTTGGGTGATGGGATACCCTGAGCATACCTATTTGTTTTAGCTGGTCCCCTGAGTAATACATCTGTATTATTAAGAGGGAATTGGGTTTTATCATGTTAGACATTATAGTCAGCACATCAAATACTGCCGTTCAAAGCTAACCCAAGGCTTAGTTTTAAGTCCTCTTAGGTGTATTGACAGTTTAAAAATATGAGTAGAATTTGAGTGGAGTTGACAGATTAATTGACCTCAGAGGAGCACAGAAATCCAGCCACAACCACACACATCTTGTTACTATTTCTGTTCCAGGGACACAGCTGATAAGAATAAGAGATCTATGTGTTTTTTATCTGTCCCTGAATATTTCAAGCACTGAAACTTAATAATCAGAGCATCATTCCTTTTCTCTGTAATTGTTTTGGGACAGTCTTCACTTTAACATGAAAGTGGTAGTTTGGAAGTATCAAAGGAGGAGTGAAATCAATAAAATTCATATGGAACTACTGGTTTTAATTTGCCCACATGGTTGTTTGAATTTGTGGTGCTGAGACCTCAAAGTACAGAAGGAAATATATCCTTAAGGAAAAGAGAAGACATATTGATTTGAAGAGATTCTAAAGGTGGTTGGGGGAAAACCCACAACACAGGGGATCTTCTAAATAAACTAAGAAACAAATAGAAAACCAATTAAAGTAAAATGCCTTGGAATAAAGATGAGTATTTAATGGAGTCATTCATTTTTTTCCCCTTGACTCACAAAAGCTATGTTCTAGCTGAGAAGTATTACAGTAATACAACAAACCCAATTAAAATTAATTCAATCCTAGTATACTTAGGAATCACATTTATATATGTTTGTGGTAAAATGGAAAAACAAAATATTTTCAAGTTTAGCACAAAAAACCCCAATGTTTTTTATAATCTTCCTAGTTAATTTTGGTTTTGTTTGAGATTTAATCAGAGGCTACAAAATAGGCATGTTTTTATTAATCAAAAGTATTAGTATTTGTCATGAAGCTAGGATTGACTGGCCACATTTCCACATGCAGCATTTTATGAGCTTCCAATTCTGTGTCAAACATCACAATTAAACTGGAATCTTGTGTTTGTTACAATTGTATCTTTTGGGATTTCTAGTCAACTGGGGATTAACAAGACCTATCATTTAAAATAATTCTATTTATTGCTAAACTTGGAAAAAATATAGTTCATCTATCTTCACTGTTTTCAAACATTTTTCATTGGGCATAATTGTTTCATTCAAAGAAAACTTCAGAATTTTACTACCTGAAATAAATGAGTCCCTATAAAGAAAGGGTAGAAATGAAGAGTTGTTTTGAAATAGTTTGAAATACAGCTTGAAAACACTATTGCTGTCCATTTCTTTTGTTTTGCCGATATGGGAACAAATACACAAAGGTATTCAATGGCTTAACCTATTTACTCATCTAAGTAATGACAGCATCCATACTGTCTCCATATCTCTTGAATTCCAAAGTAGTGTTCCTCTCTATCATCCTAACCTATTTCTTTATCTTAGATTCAGTGAAACCTAAATACATAAATCCTGAACATAACAGAAATTGGTCCTGTTTAATTCAGAATCCTCTGCCTACTGAAAGTTGTTCACAATGAAGTGTGAAGTTTCCTTATGTGGTTCACCAGTTAAAAGCTGCATTGATTGGGCTAAAAGTTTCTTTTTCAGTCAGAGTCAATTTATGTCTTTGACAAATGCATCCATCAAAGGCTCTCAATGTGATTTTTTATTATTATTATGATTAATACATATTAGCTGTACAAATTAATGGGTTTTGCTATGGCATTTCCATATATGCATATACTATGTTTTGATTCTGTCCACCCTCCCTTCTACCCTTTCCTGTTCTCCCTTCTCCCCCATTCTCCCAGGTTCCTTCCCTTTCCAGGTAATTTTTTTTTCTGCTTCACAGTTTTTATGTTTGAAAGAAAATATGTGATACTTGACTTTCTTTGTCTGGCTTAATTTGCTTAACATGATGTCCCCAGTCTAATTTATTTTCATGCAAATGGCAGGATTTCATTTTTCTTTTTGATGAATGATTCTCTATTGTGTATATATACTTTCTTTATCCACTCATCTGTTAATGGGCCTGAATTCATAATTTAGCTATTGTGAATAGTGCTACAATAAGCGTGAATATATAGGCATCTCTTTTGTAGACTGATTTCATTTCCTTTGGACAAACTCCCCAGTAGTCAAGCAGTAGTTTTATATTTAGTTTTTTGAGGAGATTCAATACAGTTTTCCATAGCTGTACTAATTTCCATTTGAACCAACATTGTAGAAGGGTTTCTTTTCCCCCTGCATCCTTCCCGGCATTTATTTTTTGTTTTCTTGATAATAGTCAGTCTAAGTGAAGTGACATGGAATCTCACTGTAGCTTTGATCTGCATTTCCCAGTTAAAATGTTAAAAATGTTAAAAATGTTGAGCATTTTTCATATATTTATTGGTCATTTGTCTTTGTTCTTTTAAAATGTGTCTCTTCGACTCACTTGCTCATGTATTTATTGTTACATGTTTTTTTGGTGATAATTTTTTTGAGTTCTTCATATATTCTAGACATTAATCCCCACCAGATAAATCATTGGAAAAGATTTTCTCCCATTGTGTGCATTGTCTCTTCACTGTTGATTGCTTCCTTCACTGTGCAGATGCTTTTTAATTTGACACAGTCCCATTTGTCATTTTTGCTATTTGTCCTGAGTTAATGAAATTCTATTCAGGGAATTATTACCTATATCAATATCTTGAAATGTTTCCTATATAGTTACCTCTAGTATTTTTGAGAATTAAGGTTTTTTGACTCATTTCGAATTGACTTTTTGTACAGGGTGAGAGGTAGGGATGCAGTTTAAATCTTCGACATGTGAATGTCCAGTATTCCCAGCACCATTCATTGAAGGGGCTGTCCTTTCTCCAATGTATTTTTTGGCATGATGCATGATGCTACGGTTTGTATATAAAATGTCCCCCAATGGCTTATGTGTTGGAGGCTTGGTCCCCAAGACACCAAAGTTCAGAGATGAAACTTTTAGAAAGTGATAAGATTATGAGGGCTCTGACTTCATCAGTGGATTAATTCATTGATGAATTAGTGATATGTGGCATTATTGGGGTTGGTAGAAACTGTAGGATGTGGGTTTAGTTGGAGGAAGTAGGTCACTGGGGGCATTCCCTGGAAGGGTATATCTTGTCCCTGTCCCTTTCCTCCCTCTTTGTTCATTAGCCACCAGGAGGTAAGCAGCTGTCTCCACTGTGGTCTCTCCAACATGATGCTCTGCCCTACCAGAGACCTATAGCAATACAGCCACCCACCATGGAGAGAAACCTCTAAAATGGTGAATCAAAATAAGTCTTTTTTCCTGTAAGCTGACTTACTTAGGTATTTTGTCACAGTGATCAAAATCTAACTAACATTCATGGATTTATTTGTGGGTCCTCTATTCTGTTCCATTGGTCTATGGGTCTATTTACATGCCAATACCATGCTGTTTTTGTTACTATGACTGTTAAATGTTTTGGAATCTATTATTGTCCTGCATTTGGCATTGCTCAATTTGTTCAGGATTGCTTTGACTGTTCAGGTTCTTTCGTATTGCCATTTTTTTTTTAAGAATTCTGTGAAAAAAATATTGGTATTTTAATGGGGATTGCACTGAATCCATAGATAACTTTGGGGAGTATGACCAATTAAGCTATATTAATTCTCCTAATCTGTGAACACAGGAGGTCTTTCCACTCTCTAATGCCTTCTTCATTTTCTTTCTTCACTGTTTTTAATTTTTACTGTAGAGATCTTTCACATCCTTAGGCTTATTCCCAGGTATCTTATTACTTTTGTGTGTGGCTATTGTGAATGTGATTAGTTTTCTGATTTCTTTCACAATGAATTAAAATTGATGTTTAGAAAAGCTACTCATTGTTTTGTATGTTGATTTTTTTAATCATGCTAATTTATAGAATTTATCAGTTTTAAAATCTTTTGGTGAATTAGGATTTTTTTATGTATAGAATCATGCTAACAGCAAACAGGTATAATCTGACTTTCTGCTTTCCTATTGTATTTCTTCTTTTTCTTGTTCTTTGCCTGGATGCTCTGGATAGAATTCCCAGTGATCTATTGAATAAGACTGGTGAGATTAGACACACTTGTCTCTTAGAGACAATTTTAAGAATTCTGTGAAATTTAAGAATTCTGTCAAAAAAATATTGGTATTTTAATGGGGATTGCACTGAATCCATAGATAACTTTGGGGAGTATTTTAGATCTTAGAGGAAATTTTGAATGTTGAAAGTGGTTGAAAGAGAGCATAGTTTACTGAGAACTCAGAATTAATATAAATGTACAAACTTTTGTTAGAGAAAAAAGAAAGAAATAGTCATAATTAAATAGCTTAGATTTTATATGTTAAAGATTTCATGTTGAGCAACCCTGGAAAAACTAGATAATTAAAGTGCTTTATATATTGAAACGATTTTTCCCAGAATGTTCTTCATATCACATTTGAGTAAGTACTATGCTCCTTACCATGTCCCAGCAGCTATTACTTTTTTCCCATTTATAAAAAAAAATGGGAAGGAGGAAAAAATTATTATGCATCAGCTATGTCATAGAATTTTATGATTCCATGATAATAAGTATATAATATCATAACTGAATGTGGGATGATTTAACTCATATTTCTGAAAACTAGTATTTTAGAGCTGTTTTCACCCAGATCTGATCAGAATTTCATCTTAAAAGAGGGGTTTGGGAGCACTTGAGTAAATATGTTAGGTATTTTCTATGGCCCAATTATATGTGAGACTTCACCTACATAAATAGTAAGTAAACATTTTTATTGTGAAATTAAACGTACTAATCACTTCACAAATGAGTTGTGTCCACTTGAATTGACCAAAGGACTTCAAGCGTTCTTTCCCTTTATATTTCTAATAAACACAACCCAAAACATAGGTTGGAAGAAGACTGTCTTTTACCTATTAAGATGTGTGTTCCTTTACTTGGTTTTGCCACTACTTCCTTTAATTATATTTTTATTTTACTTATTTTATAGTATTTTTACTATTAGATCAGTTTCATGCAAAAATATTCTAAGAAAGGACGATGTTAATAAAAACTAGTAAAAAAAAATAAGAATTATTTTTAAGGCCTACTGTGTCAAATATGGTTGCATTGCTTTTTTAAATCTTCTTTAATCTGTAATATAATTCTATAAAGATCAGGATCACAGAAAGACTGACAGGATTTGAACCTAAGTATGTAATATTCCATACCCCATGATTTTTACCTGTATTCTCCATAACTCTTTAATTCTATACTATATGGTTTTATTACCTGGAATAATGCCAATATATAGTAATGTACAGGATGATTCTCACCTTAGACCAGTCACCCATTCTCCACACATAGCACTTTGAATAATCTTCACAGTCTTCAGCCTCTCTGGGTCTGGTAGAGAGGACACATTTCTTTCTTGGGTTAGTGCATCTCACAGTACGGTGACGTACGCCTTTGCCACACTTGACAGAGCACTGAAAGATGACATGGAAGGTGTGAAAACAGTTGGTGGTTAAGAGATAGAGACCATAGACTAACTTTTGTTATGCATTGGTTTCTAATTATCTCTAATGGAACCATCATCCACATAAAAACCAGGAAAACAATTAAGCAATTAAGGACAAGTTTATGGGTAACTCCATGCTAACTAAGCAGCAATATCAGACACCAAATGAAGAAGATAGAATGTTAGAGAAAAATGGATTCAAGAGCACTGGACCATTATATAGAGATAATATAACATTAGGGTAATTTAAGAAAGACAAATAATATACCATGATCAAAATGTAAAGCCCTTCCACGTGAGGTGATGTCAGCCTGTAATCCCAGTGACTCAAGAGACTGAGACAGGAGGAACACGGGCTTGAGTCCAGCCTCAGCAACTTAGTGAAGCCCTAAGCAACTTAGCAAGACCCTGTCTCAAAATAAAAAATACCAACACTGAGGATGTGACTCAGTGATAAAGTCAATACCCAGAGTCAGAAATCAAACAAACAAAAGTAAAATACCAATCTTCAATTAATATCAGATTTCCATAAATAATGATGTAATGAATATCTTCATTTTGGTTTTGCTAACATTTATTCATTTCTTTAGCCTAAAAAAAGGTTAGTGAAAAATGACCATTTCTCCCAGAATGTCATTTTTTACAAACATATCTTAAAACTTAAATAGAGAAAATCTTATAAAAAATGAAGGGGACAATTTATTTAAATAATCATATACCAATATAAACCATTATTCTAAACGGTTGTATGAACTGAAAATACAATTTGGTTCAAAAGCGGTTCAGCTAATTTTACAAATAACTGATGCTTGATGATGGTGAGATAACAGATTAGAGCATATGTGTATATTTCATGTATTCCAGGTACAAAATATTCTCTTTTTTTACATTTGTGCTCCCTATTGTGGAACATGAACATGCATAGAGCATCCTGCTTTCCAGTGGGAGGCTCAAGGAGGACCTGGATGTGGACACCAAAACTGCACAGGGTTGGGAGGAGGGTGGTGGTTGGAGAGCAGCAGAGACATCAAATTGAAATTCCAGTTTATATTTGTGTCTGAAAAAGGTCCAAAGAAAGAGTTGCAGGACACACTTAGCAATGATGTCACACAGGAATAACCATGCTTATGCCCAGATCGTTGCTCAGAGCTGCAGGGAGAGGCAGAAACTCAGCTTACCACCCTGCTCACTTTTATAGGCTTTAGCAGCAGTTGTGTTCCTCAAAGTTTTCAGCTGGAACTGATGGCATGTGAAATATACTAACTTTTGCACAAATTAGTAATTTCTCATAATTTTTAGTTTGCATTTGACTATGTTGAGCTTTCGAGTGGAGCCTACATTGTGATTTGGCATTTTATTCTTCACATTTTTAGGTTTTGTAATTAAAATTATTACTGATCCATACCAATCAAGTTTTAAATTAAGTCAAAAGGAGAGACTTTTAAAAATTGGCATCTTGAATTGTAACATATTGCTTTTCCTTAGCTGATGTTAAAAATCTGTATTGTAGAATATTTCTGACCTATTTCTTCCTAAAGAGCTTATAAAAATGTCATGGTTGGCCTGGGGGTGAGGTAATTTTGCTTCTCTTGTTCAGGTGAATACTCTCTCCAGATTGAACTGATTCATTTTGACGTAAAACCTGATACAGCATTCATTTTTACAAAAGTACACATTATAAATGAAAAAGAATCTATTGAACACAAAGCTAAAACCCAGGAAAGAAAGAAAACAGAAAACTGAGCTCTTTGCTAATATGCTTTTAGGGAGGTTGGGTTACTTAAAGAATGCTTAGAAAGTGCAGTATCTATGCCACTTTATCCTCAATCTTAAAAGAGTAGCTACTTACTTTAACAAAGCTACTTACTTTTGTATTTATTATTTTCAGATCCTATCTAATAGTTAAGTTAAGCAGTTAGGTGATTTTGCTATGTGTGTGCATGTATGTGTCTTTGCACCTGTGTATGAATACAAATATGTGAGGGTTTTTGTTTGAAATTATGCCCCCAGACACTCAACACTAAAATATTTCAGAACAGTCAGTAAATAGATGTAATGAGTGACATTTATTATTATTATTAATTATGCAAAGATATGCATGATGGTAACAGAAAATAAAACACTCTTGATCAACATGGACTTGTAGATTACAGAAAAGAAGTTAGTGTAAGTAAGTGAGACAGTCCTGGTTCAGATCCAAGCTCCACTAGTTGGCTAGGACTTTGGTAAAGGAAATAAGCTGTATTACCATCACTTATAAAATGGTGAAAACTATCAAGTTTCTTGCATTCTTGGTCATTCAATATAAATGAAAGTAAAAGCATATTCACTGGTCATATAAAATGATAGCTAAATGCTCATTTTCTTTCTTCTTTCCCTTTTAAACGTTTAAATGTTTCCCTTTTAAATGAAATGAGTCGAATGTGTATTTTAATGTGTGTGAAGCATACTCACAGTATATAAATGAGATAGCAAAATTCTAAAATGTATATAAAATTTCCAATTGATATGTTACCATATTTGTAGAACAAAGAGTAAATATCTTTGCCTTTATTTTCAAAATTATTTATGTTCATTCCTTTTATTACCAGTGAAAGTAACGCATAGTATTAAAAATATCAACTGCTATGCAGAGAGATTCTGGACATGACACAATATGATTTTGTACAAGATGAGAGTCAGAGAAACAAAGGGGAAAGAAATGGGTTGTGTACTGCACCTCGGACCACACTCCTGCCTCCCACACGGTCATGCAGTCCTGTCCCTCACAGCGCTGGGTAGAGGCAGGTTTAGGCCCAGTGCAGTCTCTCTCCCGTGCTCTAATGAGAGTTCCGTTGCTCAGTTGCTGGGTACAGGCCACCTGTCTGCTCTGCATGCCTTTTCCACAAGTTCGTGAACAGGTGGTCCATTCCGTCATCATCCATCTAAAGGTAAAGCAAGAGTGGCAGGAAACAAGCTAAAAGATATCCACTGCCATTTAGCTGACACATCCAGAATTGACAGAAAGTTACATGTAAGTTTGTATCTCTTTTTACTAACATTAGCCTTTTATCCAAGTTATCTATGATTTCTATTGTCTTAAATTCTCCATGTGTTTTATCTCTAGGGCTTTTTTTTTTTTTATCAAAATGTCAAAGCATATGTCAGAGTGTGTCCAGGTCATCCTACATGTTAACTTTCAGTGCTCATCAAATTATCATATTAAAGCACCTTGAAGTCTAAAACTAGTAATATCCAGGAGTTATTCCTATTCTTTGTATTTTAAATATTCATAATAGCCCCATATGTTAGGTACTATAATGGCCATGACCATTTACTAAAAGAGAAATTCCCTTACCAAAGGATGGAGGAATATCCTTCCAGATAGAGTTACAGATAATTCTCTCAGCCAGCCACTGTCCAGCTGTGATGTGATCACAGGTAATAGAGTGACAGATTTACGTCTGAACTTAACGTGACACCATTTCACTTTACAAGTCCTGAGGAATCCCATGTTTTTCTTTAATTGCATTGATTTAATCACTCAGTCAACACATATTTATTTTAATTGATAGAAATATTTCTATTTCAAACAATCTTCAGGGCATTGATATGTCTTTATGTCACTTCCATTTCTAAAGAAGTAAGATCTATTGCAAAGACCACTAATTTCAATACCTCTCCAAATTTATTTTAAGAAGGAACCAAGACCTATGCCAAAAATGTTTCTTTCAGAATACTTTATTATGCTGTTCTCTCTTGATTCTTGTGATATGAGATGATAAAATGTCCAAATGATGAGATGAAATGAGGTGAATGATGAAGGCATTGAAACATTGTCTTAGGCTGCAATTAAAAGTAACCTAAACACAAGCACTGAGATACCAACATAGTCTATCTGATAAACAAATGACTATGTGACTAAGGGGTGAGTAGTGTTTAAGCACAGCATTATAGGTTGTATTCTAAATGTCCCCCAAAGTCATGCGTTAAAGACTTAGTCACCGGCTTTGTGGTGCTACTGAGAAGTGGGGCCTGGATAGAAGAGGTGGGTACTGAGGGTGTATCCTTGAAGGGCACATCTTATCTCCACCCCTCACCTTTGTCCTACTTATTGGCCACTATGAGGTGGGCCACTTAGGTCTGCCGTACCCTTCTGCCATGATGCTCTGCCATGATGTATTCCTTTCCCACAGGCCCAGAAACAATGGAGTGACTGACCGTAGACTGACACCTCTGAAATTGTGAGCCAAAATAAAACTTTTCTCTTTTTTTTCCCCATCAGGTATTTTATTTCAACAATGAAAACACAGAAAGTAAGTACCAAGAAATGGAGTCATTGCTGTGACTAGATATGACCAAGTGGCTTAGAAGTTTTTGGAACTGTTTGCAGGAGGGGTATGGAAATGTTTGGAGATGCAGGTTACAAGAGCCCTAGAATGTTGTAAGTGGAGCTTAACAGATGATTCTAGTGTGAGCTTGGAGGACCAGAATGATACTAGGAAAGCAGAAATGAGGTTTCAAATGGAAAGCAGGATTCTATTGGGAATTGGAGTAGGACCATTCTGGCAAAAACTAAAACAACCAACCAAACAAACAAAAAACCAAACCAAACCAAAACAAACAAACAAAAAAATCAACCAAACAAACAAAAGACTTGTCTCCATTTCATCCATGCCTTGAGACTATATGTGAGTCTGAGTTTAAAGGTGAAGGACTAGTTTAGCTGGCAGAGGAAATTTCAAGGCAGCACAGCATTCAGGCAGTGGCATGGATGTGGCTTACCACTTAGCCAGGTTTACAGTGAAAGCAAAAAGTAGGGCAAAAAGATCTAGAAAACTTGCAATGTGACCAGAAACACACATAAAATTGTGGTCATGGAAGTTGTGGTGGCTGAAGAGATTAGCACCATTAAAAAGAAGTCAAGTACTTTGCACTGGATAATAAGAAAAAAAATGTCTTGTTGGATCTGGCCAGTAATTGGCCAGGGTCCTTAT
The DNA here is from genome assembly GCF_902686445.1 of Sciurus carolinensis. Taxonomy (NCBI): domain Eukaryota; kingdom Metazoa; phylum Chordata; class Mammalia; order Rodentia; family Sciuridae; genus Sciurus; species Sciurus carolinensis. The sequence goes on from NC_062218.1 coordinate 110,070,157, forward strand.
TCTACTCTTTCAGTCTCAAGGGTGTAAAAGTACAAACTCGTTTGAAAGACTTCTTTGAGAAAAGAGTCCCTGGGTGCCCTGTACTCACAGAATTGCCTAGGTAGTTGTTTTTCCAGGAAATATTTCATTGTACTTAGCTATCCAAGTACTCAGATGTTTCTGTAGTTGTGGTGAAAAGAGGCTACTGCTCCCACTGGCAGCCGAGACTGGCATCATCCACATGGTGCTAGTTTTGCATTTATGCAGAGTTAGAGAATCATGGAGGTTTCTGCCCATATTTCAAAAGAAAGCCTGGAAAGTCAGGCATTATGTGACAGGATCTGAATCCCTAACAAAATGATATGTAAAACTGTAAGAGTAAAGTCTAATCTGCAGTGAAGACTCCAGGAATTTGGAGATACCAAGAATACAGAATGTCTGCCAAGGAAAGGTAAGGCAGTGATGAAGCCGGTCCAAGACAGAGGCCATGTAGGTTGCTGTAGGCAATGCCAAAGGGTGAGATTGTAAGTTCTTTATAGTTCACACCATGCCAGCATGTGCCCTGGATGTTAGACCTGGAGCTATAGGATTTAATGCTTGCCTTGCTGGCTTTTGGTCTTGTTTTGATTCTATCCCTCTTTCTATGCCACTTTTGGAATGTGGATATTTATCCTGTGTTATGGTTTTTTGATTTTTTTTTTCAAAGTTAAGAGTTTATGTCAGTCTAAGAGGAGACTTTGGACTTGAACTTTTAAGCAATACTGGAAGAGTTAAAATTCTGGTAACTCTTGGAGTCAGACTGAATGTATTTTGCATTGTGAGATGGACATGAACCTTTGGGAGCTAGGGGAAGAATGTTATGGTTTGCTTCTAAAATATCTCCCAAAGGCCATGTGCTAAAGGCTTAGTCACAAGCCTGTGGCATTAATGGGAGATGGGACCTGATTGAAGGAGGAGTATATCCCTGGGAGCATGTCATTGAAATATATTTTTTTTCCCCTGGCCTGTCTCTCTCTCTCATTTTCTGACCACTATGAGGTGAACTTTCCTTTGCTCCCCCATGCCATTCCACCATTATGCTCTGTCTCATAAACCCAGAAACAATGGAGCTAGTTGACCATGAACTGAAACCTCTGAAACTGTGAGCCCAAATTTAACCTTTTCTCCTTCAAGTTAATTTTCTCAGGTATTTTGTCACAGCAACAAAAAGCTGACTAATATACATGTATATATGGGACAAAGGGATGAGTCATATCCCAGGCAGAATGGAGTAAATGGATCAAGATCTCATCATGCTATTCAGAATCACATGCAGTTTAAAACTTATAAATTGCCTATTTCTGGAATTTTCCATTTAATATATTTGAGTTGTAGTTGACTGTGGGTATTTGAAACCTCCTAAATGAAAGGAGATAAGGATGATTATTATAGTATCATATATACATTTTGGTATATTTTTAAAAATTTATTCTTCTATATACTTTCCTCTTGCATCATCTTCTACTTGTTTGGAAAATAAACCACACACTAAATTTACTCTCCACATACTTTTTATTTTCACCTCATGCCATTTGTTCATGTAGGGTCCTCTGCCTGTATCCGTGACTGTCAGCTCTAAATCCCTTTTTCCAAAAATGACTTCTCCCTCCAGCCAACAGGGTCCGCTGCCTTTCCTTGACCCTCTGTCACCTGGCTTATAGTTCTCGTAGGGACTTACTAGATACTCCTTGGGGTGTTGGAGGAGCTTGCAGGCTACTGTTTTAGTTAGCTTTTCATTGCTCTAATCAAAATACCAGACAAGAACAACTCAGGGAAGGGACTCACTGAGGTCTCAGTCCATAGCCAACTCCATTGCTCTGGGCTTAGGGGGAGGCAGCACATGATGGTGGAAGTACCCAGTGGAGGAAGACCACAATTCTCATGGCAGTAGTGAAGTAGACATAGGGGGAGAAGGAGCCACAGAAAAGATGCACCCTCCTAGGGCATGCCCCAATGACCCACCTCTTCTAGCCACACCCTACTTGCCTACCATTACTACCCAGTCAGTCCATTCAAACTAGGATAGACTGACTAGGTTAGACCTCTCATAATCCAATCATTTTATCTCTTAATATTGCTGAATTAATGGGAGTTTTGGGGAGATACTGTACATCTAAACCAAAGCAGTTACTTTAGGAATTTGACCCTCTTTTCCATTTTAGTACATACATAAAGTCTTCAAGGTGATAGATCAAAGTCTTTCTTGTTCTTTGCATCCAAAACACTTTCCATATAATAGCTCTTCCTTAAATATTTCTTGACATGGAAATTAGATTTGTCTGTTTTACAGAAATAGTCTCAAATGCTCCAAATTTACCTACCCCAATATTCCTAGCAATAATCTACATTTTGAGCAGACATACCCTCTGACAGTCTAGTTTGCTTATTTGCAAAATGGTTTAATTCTAAAGATTTAATGTCTCTATTTCTTGAAAAAGGAAATATTCACAGTAACATTTGGAATCCATTACTGAGTCTCACAGGTTCTTGAATGCTGACCTATAATTTTGCTTACGAGTCTTCCCATGGATTTTGCCTAACGTGAATATTGACCATCCAAATTCAGCTATATTTTGACTTTATACTTTTACACGAATATTCCAGAAATAATTACAATTTAAATTGATCTGTGTACCTTTTCCTCCAACTATAGAACCCAGAAGATACTACTGAAACAGAAGTTTTGAAATTTCACGGAGTCTCAGATTTTCAAAATAAATTATTTTTTCAGAGCCTTGATATAATAATAAAAATATACCTTTTTCTTTCTCTTCCTTGAAAAATGTTTAAAAGTAAGAAGCAAATGTCAACTGTATTCTAATGAAAGAAAACATTTTTGTATTTTAGAATTTACCAAATTTGAAATGACTCCATTTCCTGATCTGGAAGATGCCGTATTCTCAAAGACTATTTCCTATTGTATCAGTCTATTTTATATTTGGCACATATGGTTCCATCAGGTCATTTGATATTTTTTTCAATAAATGTGACTGGAACTTTGAAAATTTACTTCTAGGGCAGAAAAGGAGAAAAAGCAAGAGAAATAAAGAACGTGCTCTGCCAGCAGACTTGGAAACCTTTCCTGTGATGATCCTTAATAATTGCCCATGTCCGTTTCTCGCTTTCCATTATTTTGGCTAACCTCACTGACTACTTCTTGGTGGTTCAAAATATACTGCCTTCCTTTCCAAGGGAAGGAAGATAATAATCTCTAACAAAAAAAACGTCCAGTCTCCAGCTGGGAAAATCTCTCACTCAAAAATGTACTGACCTTTTAAAAACTATTCATTTTACCAAGTCATTATCAAGGCACTTTTCCTCAAGAGAGTTGAGTTCAGTGATTGAACAGCCAATGACATGTACTGTACACTCTGCTCCCTCACAGAACAAGTTAGGAAGTGACCAAGATGTTCTGCTCCTTAAATCCAGCTCTTACAAAAATTCCTGAGGCGTCAGAAAAAGCTCTTTCATCAAACTAAAAACGTTATATGGTAAATAAAACAAATGGCGTTTTGAAATATGTTAACAAACATTTTACATGGGTTATTTAGCATTTAAATACCAAGAGAGTTCTTAGAAATGGTGATAATTCCAAGGATCCAGCTTCTTTATCTGACAGTACAAAAACTAAAAGTTTTACTTACAGATCTGTCCAGACCTGAACAGAAAAGACTCAAGCACCTGCCTGTTGAAAACAATTATAGTCTAGGCCATCTACCTAATTACCACCCTGCATTATAAAAGAACTTTACTAGTTCACCAGTTTATGGAGTTAGACTGAAAAGCATAACTTGGGGAGGTACCATGTATGTGCTATTATTGAAAGTATATTAATGCTCTTTTTCATTTTGCATAACCTTTTATATATTGTTAGTCTATTCTCTTAGGAGGACATATTTGCATGGGCATAGGATTATTAGAGTAAGAGTGAAAAAGAAAGAAAACTTGACAAGTAGCTTTGAACTTCTTAAATACTCTTGAATCTACAGCAAAGAAAACCTTGAACTTTCAACACTGTAAAGGAAGAAAGTATTTTCCAAAACCTTTTAAGCTTCCATTAACATGGCATGAAACAGATCAGGAGAGCTGAAGAACTGAGTTTTACAATGAGGCAGAAACAGAGATGACTGAGGATATAAAAGAAGGGGCAGGGGAAGAAAAGGGATAAGGAAAGCAGAATTGAACATCTGCCTGGATGACACTCCAGAGATTATTAAAGATTATTCCAGAGATTATTTAAGAAAGAAAAGTGCAAATACGGTTAACTTGCAATTTCGCTCCTCCTGCGATTTTGTTCCTTCACCTTGCCCCATACTTATTCATTGTGATAGGAGGTCATGAAGTTTATATTAGTTATAGATGACTACAAAGCTACAAATTCTTTGCATATTTGAGTTCTGTGGTGTGTAAATTCACCATGACTCCATCGCAGAAGCTATTGTTAAGGGGAGGTCAATTCTCTATTTGACGTCCTAAGAATTCACAACTATGCCTGACTCATTGAGCGTCAACAAATTCCTAAATGTCAGATAAAATAAATACTATTGTTACCATTCTCAAGGAGTCCATTTGGCCTCACACTCTTTGTCCCATTCCTAAAAATTTTAGGACTTAACACTAGGGTTGAGTTCTATTCAAGTTCAGCCTTGATTATTATGAGATAGCATGTGACTTTTCAGTAGCCCTGTGATGGCAGCTGAAGTAAGTAGCCTGGCTGCTAGGCTGCTCCGAAACTATCCTCAGGTTCATCTTGTCTCTGCTTCAGCTTGTTACTAAGGCATGGTCTTCTTCCTACCCCACTTCCAGCTGCTTGGCATAGGTGTTTTGTCTTCTACTCAGGAGTCTCTTGCCTGCTTTGTTGCCTAATACTTACTGGGGAAATGAGGAGCTGGGCAAGAAATCTGAGGGTCAGAAATCAGGGACTGGGAAGTTTGCACTGAGAACTGTGGGAGAGGAGTGAGGAACTAACTTCAGGAAACAGAAGGATCACCCTGCCCCTGTTACTCTGCAGTTACTCTGGTCCTGCCCAGTACTACCTTGGTTTATTTACTCCTGTCAAGTTCTAAGGTATCATTTCAGAGAACACAGAAACAAATATCCAAATTCAACTAAATAACCAGATTTTTGAAGAGGTGATCTACATACAGGTTACCAAGTACTCTTAATTACCACCCCCACCCCCAGTTATGTAGTTGTTTTCATGCTATGGAGAACACAAAGTTGTAAATCATATCCTTACATTATTAACTTTGCTTCTTTTAAAAGTTGACATTTTTTATATATCCCTTTGTAAGATATCTAAGAAAATGTGATTCTATTAATATTCTGAGTATGCTTTAGGGATAGCAATATAACAGCCAAACAATGCTTGTTGGATGGCAGGCATAGGGTACCGTGTTTGACATGGCTGCTCATTGCACTTCCGTATCTGTGGTTCTGGTTTGGTTAAGTGTTTGCATTTCTTGTTGTCCACGATGCTGATATTCTTGCTCATGATTTTTGTGCAGGACACTGTTGTCTTCCTTTCTCCTAAAAAATGCAAATTAACATATAAAGTAATGTTATCACAGGCATTTATGAAATGGACTTAGATGTTCATAGGATTGTCATTTTCACAGATATTTTAAACTAGGTTCCATCCATGAAGATGATACTATTTATAGTTTACATAACAATATATCTCCAGGTTTAAGAATTTTTTTCTCCTTAGAAAGTAAATGACAAGCATTTATAGTACAGGGATGGTGGCAACCTAAGTTGACAAGAGGTTACTAGAAGGTTTGTTGTAATAAACCATGGTTGTCTTTTAGCAGTAAGTGGTTGAAAACCCTGAATGCAGGCTGGGGAGGCAACTCAGTGGTAGAGCATTTGCTTAGCATGCATAAGGCCCTGGGCTCAATCCCTAGCACCAGGAAAAACAAGACACAACAAAACTGTGTGTGTATAAAGCATTAGGAATCTCCTCTTCCTAATGGGCCTTTTATTGAAAGCAGATAAAAGGCACACAGACGTGTGTGCACATTTGATCATCTGTTGTGCATCACCTGTGGCCTGTAGTGACAGGAAGCAAGCTTACCTTGAGTATAACTCAGACCGTTACTCATATTACCTCTGAGAATTCCAGACCCCAAGATTCCAGAAAACTTTACAATGATTATTATTTTCTCTAAGAAAAAGCATGGGCCTCTTACCATTTTTCACCAGATTTCAAAAAAACTCACTTTTATGTTCTCTCTACTATGACACAAATCAGGAAGTAAAAATGACTCTTCACGTGCTGCATTCATTTTGCTTACAGCTCTGTAAGCACAATTTCTTGATAACACTATTACTAATGACTTAAAGTCTAGAAAATATGTGCTAAATTCTGTTTCTCTATTATACTCTTGGAAGTAAGTAACCTATGATTAAAGAAAGATAGGTATCTGAATAAGATTTAATAACCTATTTTAATTGATTGTTTGACATTATAAAATAATTAAATCAGCCAACACTTTTAAAGTCAGATGGGTCATGACAGATTACTAAGAAGTCAGAAGGCTTCTGGGTTGGTATTGAAAGGCCTGTTAGCTAGGGTCCTATGACTGTCATGCGATGGTAATTAGGAAGCTCAGGGCATTCATGCTGGTCATGCCAAACATGAAAGGCTAGGCTGGCACCAGAGAGGTTACTCTGTTTACTCAAGTAACAGAAAGAGGAGGCTGGCATCAGGAAGGAGGAAGGAAGGGATATAGAATGAGAGTTATTTTAATTTTGAAACATTTCTTACTTCAATAACTGATCAGAAGAGAAAATGGGGTGGTCAAATAGAAGGCAAAAGAACAGGCAGGATTCAGGATTTTTTTCTGATTTCCATCTCAACAATACTGCACACAATACTTATCCCAATTCATAGTCTTCAAACATGACAACATATATACGTATATACATGTGTGTTAAGTAACAATTATATCTGTGATTATTTCATCTCTTGCTATTGAGACCTTCAGTATTTTCTGTCTTCTAACAGATAACACAGTGTTGTCCAAATGGAGTATGCCTGGATTGCAGTACCCTTGGCCAAGAACCTCAGGCTGTCACAATCGGCCTATCAAAGGGCCAAGAGCTACACCCTCAGAAGTCCGCCTGTCTAACCCACCTCACCCTTGTAGCTCCTGACACAAGGTGACCTGATGCTAACTTATAGAGGAAAGGCACCTTCCATGCCCAGGTATATACCTAGGGAATTCTTTGGCAGGTCAAGAAGGGCAGTGTGTGATATTGGACTTAATCATAGTAGTGCTCAATGTCTATCAATGTCAAACTGCTAAAGAAGCAAAAGCAACCTAGATTCATTTAGATTTTTTCTTTCTTTTTTAACATATAAAGAAAACAGAACTCACAAGGTAGAGATTACTTAAATGTAAAAATAAAATATTTTTAGTTACCTTCTTTCTAGCTTCCTATGCTTCACGAACTGGGTTATGACTTTACACACATGTTAAGTAGATATTATATAAATTTTGTTTAATGATAGCATATGTAAATATTAGTTACATTGTATTATGATGAATACTGAAGCTACAATTAAAATAAATGTGCCTTACGAAATGTAAATGTTAGTTTTAAAATCTAATTTGAAGCCCTCATAGTTATTATACACACTTACAGAATATAGTTGCCTAAACTGATTTAAATAATGGCACTTTGCCAACTACGGCACATAAAGCATGACAAACACATAATCCAGAAACCTTTTATTGAACATTTATATAGTTACCGAATAAATAAGGACTACTCATGTTGCATTTTTGCCTTTTCTCAGAAGATACCAAACTAAGTTGCGTAAGCCCAGAGTTAATAGCTTAACATATTAAGCTATTGAAAAAAAAACTTTTAAGTATAAGGATTAATACTGCAGAAGAAATATGGGTATCAGTCTCATTTTAGGGAGCTCCTTAGTGGTGCTTTAAGTATAAATGCGTGTAAGTATGAATTGGGACATTTCCATCCATGTTGTAGCAAGGAAGCTCATATCCTAAGTTTTTGGCAGTCAGGAGAAGCTTAGCTCCACTTTTTTATTTCATTGAGCAAAAACAATAGAATCAGGAAAAAACATGTTGCTCAGCTGCAGACATATCGTGCCTATGAAAATACAACTAAGATCTTAAAGCCATATGGAAATGTTATTGTTTGATTTTTTTTTCTTTTATATACTTTTACATCCCAGTCAGCACAGGAAATTTCCATTCTAGAATCTAACAGCAGTATCTACAGTGCATCCAACACTGTGGAACCTGGGGGCAAACAGAATAATGAAGCTAACTGCCCTTCTGTCTCAACCAGGAGTAGCTGCAAGCTGTGGACAGTGTGTAACCTGCTCTATGGTAACTAACTTCACCTGAGCCAGTCTCAGTAACTCAGTCATGGGGAAATCTGTTTGATTGTTTTGGATATAGTCAAGAATAAAATAAAATCATCACTATGCATTCATCTCTTTAACAAATTTGGACAAAATCTAAAAAGGAAGGGTCATTTTTATTTGCTGACTCTTTCTGCTCTGAAGACTTTTAACAAAGACAATGCATTCCATTAAGTGAGCCTTCTTTTTCAGACTCACAGAGAAGCTTTTTTTTTTTTTTAAATTCTGTGTCCTGTGTTAACACATAAAAGAGATATTTAAAAATAAAATTTGTCTAGCTAGGTTGATCATATTTATAGAACTTAATACCATAAATGCAAAAACACATTCAGTAGGTTGTATTTTAATATGAGTAATTGAAATTCTCCAGATGTTATTGGATATCCTGATTTTTAAAATAAAGTTGTGGAACTTTATAAGAAAAATATTATAGGTATACATGTGTATATTCAGTTGTCTTGATAATTTTCTTTTAAAAACATTACTTATTTTTTATTGAGATAATGATAACCAGTAAACTATGAGAACCAACAGCAAATGTACTTTAAAGAAGATGAAGGACTTTTCTCTAAGCACTTAAAATACTTATGATTCTTTATGCACACATTGGAACTCCTTCCAAAATCATTTTATGCAACTGTTCTGGTTTAGATATGAGGCTCATATATGAACCAGTGAAAGTTCATTCAGAGGTGAATTGATCAGGTTATAAGAGTCTTAACCTAATCAGTAAATTGATCCTTTTGAATAGATTAACTGGGTAGTAACTGATGACAAGTAGGGTGTGGCTGGAGAAGGTATATACAAAATATATCACTGGGGTCCATATTTTGTCCCTGGTGAGTGGAACTCCTTTCTCTGCTTCCTGATCACCTTTTTCTGAGCTGCTTTTCTCTGCTAAGAAGTTTTGCCTCACCTTGGACCCAGTTGGAGTTGGCCATCTATGAATTGAGACCTCTGAAAAGGTGAGCCCCAAACAAACTTTTCTAAAACTATTCTTGTTCTTTGATCACAGTGGTGAAAAAGCCAACTACAATAATTTACTTCTTCTTCTTCTTTTTTTTTTTCTTTCAGTACTGAAAATTGAACCTAGAGGTGTTCTACCACTGAGTTACATCCCCAGCACCCCAGCCTTTTTTTCATTTTTATTTTGAGTCATGGTCTTGCTAAGTTGCCCAAGCTGGTGTCAAACTTATTATACTCCTGCATCAGCCTCCCGAGTTGCTGGGATTACAGGTCTCCACCACCATGCCTTGCTACCTACCATTTACTTCTTGATCATTATTTTTCACATTTCCATAAAATACTTTCTGTTAGGGTTTGAGCTCAATACTAAAATTACTATTTCACTTTTTATTGCAATAAAAATTACTACACATTATTTACAACACTTGTGCATAATCCAAAAGGATTTTGTCACTTCATGCATGCAAATATTTTAATGGGGCTCATAAGTTTAGAGTTAAATTTTATTTGAGTACCAGCATCACACTCAGTGACCTTAATGAACTGGATTTCCTTCTACTTTATGACCAGGATGCTTCCTGCTCCTCAGTCTTCATAACATTCTCACTGGTCCCAGTGCCTTTGCACATTTGTTTATCCCTGAAAGACTTTCTGTAGCTCCCTTTATGTCTCCATATGGTTATATCTGACCCTGGTACACTGATGTGCATTTTCTGAAAGCAGGCACCGCTCATCTTTCTCATTCATTCAACAAAGGTTGGTGCAGAGTCAGTATTGGTAAAGAAATGAGTGAATAAAGTATAAACCTGAAATTTAAGCCTTCAGTGGTTTCTGTACTAAGAAGTTCATCTCAACAATGAGTTTCCTTGAATGGTGAAAAATTTTTTTTGCAAACAAAATCACCTATTATGGGAAATAATAATCTATGGCAAATCCAGCTCATAGATTATTATTTAGATACTTAAAACTGAACTGGTAAAGAGTTTATGATAATATAAAATTGCTTCTATTCTATTAAGAAGACAAGTTAGTATACAAAGTGTATTTTATTATTGAAATAAAATAATGCAAATAAAAATGGAAAATAAATATATTCGGTGCTCTTTCTTTGGTTAATAACATTTGGTTAATAACATTTATGTTGGAACAAGAGTATATTGACTTTTAAAGTGGGAAAAGGAACCAACTGCACTTTCAAAAATGTTCTTTTCTGTCCAACACATTCTAAAAGATTTTAAAAGGCACAAGCGTCTGCATACTGAGAGGTGGTCTCTGATTTGGATCCAAAGGCTGAGACACCTCCATGTGATCTGGACATAGACAAGGAACCGAGCATGGTCTACAGGGTCCCACAAAACTAAGATGCTAAAGGGTGATAATCTAGAGGGACATGGACTAATGTGAAGAATACACAATGCTGCCTAATTTTTTTCCTTCAAAGAATAGTTGATGAGGATGTGGGGAAGAAGGTATACTGATACATTGCTGGTGGGGTTGCAAATTGGTGCAGCAACTCTGGAAAGCAATATGGAGATGCCTCAGAAAACTTGGAATGGAACCACCGTTTGATCCAGCTATCCCACTCCTTGGCCTATACCCAAAGGAATTAAAATCAGCATATTACAGTGACGCAGCTACATCAATGTTTATAGCAGCTCAATTCACAATAGCTAGATTGTGGAACCAACCTAGATGCCCTTCAATAGATGAATGGACAAATAAACTGTGGTATATATACACAATGGAATATTATTCAGCCATAAAGAAGAATAAAATTACGGCATTTGCAGGTAGATGGATGCAGTTGGAGAATATCATGATAAGTGAGATAAGTCAATCCCAAAAAACCAAAGGGTGAATGACTTCTCTGATTAATGGAAGATGTTACATAATGGGGGGGTGAGAGGGGGGCAAGAATGGAGGAAGGATGGATTGTATACAGGAAAATGAGGGGTGAGGAGGGGGTGGGGGAAGGAAAAATAATACAATGAGACAAACATCATTACCCTATGTACATGTATGATTATCCAAATGGTGTGACTGTATTTCATGTACAACCAGAGAAACAAAAGTTGTACCCCATTTGTGTACAATGACTCAAAAAACAAACAAACAACAACAAAAAAAGCATGTTTAACTTATTTGTTTCAAAACAGATTGTTGAATCTTTGCATCCCTATTCCAGGTTTTATTTTTTTTCACTAATCCATTCACTAGATCAAAATAAATCCCAATGCAGTTAATGCTGATTCTGCATGCAGCCTTCAGATATTATAGAGTGGTACTTTTTTTTTTTTTTTTTTTAAACCAGGGATTGAACCCAGGAGCGCTCTGATGTTGAGCCACTTCCCCAGCCCTTTTTTATATTTTATTTTAGAGAAAGGGTCTCACTGAGTTGCTTAGGGCCTCACTAAGTTGCTGAGGCTGGCTTTGAACTCACGATCCTCCTGCCTCAGTTTCCTGAGCTGCTGGGATTACAAGCACAAGACTCCATGTGGGCTGGAATGGTACTCTTAATGTCTCTGAAGACTAAAATCGCTCAAAACATGTTTTTTATGTTGAAAGATTTTGCAATGAGCTTCTGAATATCCAAAATCAATTTAAAATGCACATTCAAATATTTTAATGTTTTAGATCCCCAATGCAAAGTAAACATTTATTTCACAAATACATTTTAAGGTATTTGAAAATAAAGCCTAGTTTCAATGGTTGATGCTAAAATAAAAGTGATATATTTCTTCAAATTTTTCTAGACCTACCCTATGTCCTTGAAAACACTGTAATAAAAAGTGTCTGAGAGTTAGTAAATTTATGTTAAACTTCTGAAAAACTTATTTGGGATTACCAATACTTTCAGATATTTTTAGAAAACAGTCTTTTTAAAACAGAAAATGCTTCTGTATTAGGTTTTTCATAACTTGTAATAATTGGCATTAATAAATTCATACAAATGCATAGTGGATAAAAGTAGTTTAAATTATTTTAAAACTTAGTTGGAGGTACTGACATAAAATATCACTAGCAATAAAAATTTAGCTAGACAACATTATGTTTTTTTTAAATTTCTTATCCCCAATTAGTACTGTTAATCTAATATCTTCCAACAAAGTTAGAAAAATAACATGTCAAACACTGAAATTTTATACTGCCCTGCGATACTTTATTTGCTCTTAATATATTCATGTGAAGTAAAATAATGCTATTATTATCCCTCTACTCTTGGAGATAAATTTTGCATGAATCTGTTTCCAATGTTCTGTGTTTTGAACACATTCTCATTTGATTCATGAATACACTAAAAGATTATAAAGCCCTTTCTGGCTATAAAATCAACAATATGAAGTTAGAAACAATGCAATTCTTAAAATCCTGTCCATCTACTTTATTTATAAACTGAAAAGAAAAATAATATCAAAAGCCCAGAAATATTTTGGCATTGACATGAATATGTGCCCTATTAACATAGTCATAGATAATTGAAAACTGTTGACTAAACAGTGCAACAGAGTTCAGAGGGAAGGTCTACACCAGCACTAATCACAGAGGAATTATAAATAATTAGGAGGAGTATGTGGCAAAATCCATTTCAAATAAAAATTAAGACATATATAAATTCTTAAAAAAATATCTCTTTGAATCCAAAGAAAACCTAAATAATCTCTAGAGGACATTCTCTATTTTGTGGAAAGAGAATATATGGAGCCTGTTGATCTGCTCCTGAAGCAGTGTGGCCAGGAGGAAAGAGGACTTGAGCCCAGAAGTGGTGGAGTCTAATCCTGGGTCCACCCATCACAGGCCATGTGACCCAGGGAGGTCCCTGGGCTCTATGCACTTCAACTGTATCATCTTGATGATGAAGAAGTCATGTGTGAAAGTATCTAATATTCCTCTAACTCTGATACTAAAAGTATTTATTGTGAATTTCTATTCCTTAAAGTTTAGAAATTGACAACACATACTCTAGAACTCATTTAGTATGATTTTGGGGAAAAGTTTTAATCCTAAACAATTTGCTATTCCAAACTGAAGGCTGATAAGTTCTGTATATTTTGATGTTTCTTGTAATAGATCACAATTTCAGAAGAAGAAAAAAATGAGGATAATATAATTCATGGGGCAAACATTTTCCTGTCCAGATTTTTAAAATGCAAACAAATTTTCAAAAGACTATTCTTTACTGCTACAAGGTGATCATCAAACTCTCTCTCACTCCCCCCACCCATAGGACAGGGTGACCATGGGACAGGGACTGGTCAGTGGACTGCTGATGTGACTAAAATTCTTATCTGAATTTCAGTAAATGAGAAATCTGTCATTGCATATTCCATTGTGAATGTGTTTGCTCCACTTGAAGCAGGTAAAGGGAGATGGGCCTTGGCTTCAGTGGAGAATGGGCGAAGCAGAGGACCAGCAATTTGGGTGTACATGGGATGTCAGCAGGAGAGGATAGGACGATGGAGGAGTTAAAGTCACTTGGCGATAATGTGGTCTGAGGGAAATTTCCTTGTGGCAAGGATGACAGAACATTTTTTAATTTGAGAGAATTATTTGAAGTCTATTTCTTGTAATTACCATATATGCTTGGCAACAAAGAGTGTGCTGCATACTATCTATCACCCTTGGCCTGCCTGCTGTATTGCCTTTGCTGTGGTGGCCCCAGAGGGCCAGGCAAAGCAGGTACCAGGTGCAACCCCAAAGCTATGAGCACTCTGTCCATGACTGTTCCTCCAGTCTCTTCACCTCTGAATGTTCCCAGCACCCTCCTGCTTTCTTCTGAGGACACTATTTCTGGGGCTCCCTGCAGCCTCCAATGAGGTAAGCACTTTGCTTATGTCCCAGTACCTTTGGGATCTAGAGAAGTGTGGGTCTCCATGCTCCTCACTGCCTCTAGCAGACCCTTCTTCCTTTCTTCTTTCTAAACCTCCAGGTTTGCATCAGACTATGCAATGCATTACTCTTCTTGTGGTCAAATGCAAACTCCCGGCCATTCCTTCTGCTTACTTTGAGATTTTGGCTCCTGGCTTATTGTTATATTTTTCTAACACTGCTCCTGGTACAGTTCTTAGAAGCACATATCAATTTGAGTAATTCTGGCACTAAGTCTTTTCAGTACCTGGGCCTCTTCTCTTCCCTACGATCTTGCTTCTGATTTTAGTTATGCAAATAATTCCCTCAATGCTTTGTATGACTAATCATTATATCTGCTCCATAGCCTCAGTTCTACTTCCTATCATCTTTTGCTTTTCCAGTCCCTTAGTACTCTGTGTCTAGCAATTCTTTAACCCCAGCATACTCAGTATCCATTGAGTCTATCACATTTTCACTATATTTAACACCTCTCATAACTTTGCTTCACTCCTCACAGAACTAAGGTTCAAGGTCCACTATTTTCAATTTGTTACATACAACCTCAGATCTTAATCCTCTTTTACTTTATTGTACTCATCTGGGAATTCCCAAACTTACTCTACAGGAGCACCTGTGTGCTATATGTTATTAGAGGGTAACAACATCATGAGGACTGGGGTCGCACTAAGCTAATGACTATTAATTTCAAGTGGACCATTAGCGCTACCACACAATCAAAACGCACGTGCCCATTCAATCCATCCCATTATTCTCTAAGTGATCACTTTATATTCCTCTTTTCAAAACTCCAATACCTCCTTTTCTACCCTCACTCTCACCAAGACTACCTTTTGGAGAAAACATGCAGCAAGAAGAATACTGCCATAAGTTCCTGGCACTAAAGTCTTTTCCTGTTACTAGTGACAGGCTGTCCATATTTTTGTGTAAAGCCAAGTTTCCCATCCCATCCCCCTTCCCATATGGATACTGTTTCATCAAATGTTTGCTGTCTCCTTTGCATTTCTAGTTTTCTGTTCTGTTCCAGAAAATGCACTCTGACAAACAAGCATGCATAATTTCTCTTATTAAAAACAACAGCAACAAATTCCTTTGATTCATATTCTTCTCCAGCTACTGCCACATTTCTCTATTTTCCTCTTTTGGCAACATTTCTAGAGTTACTTAGAGTTCCTTTCTCCACTTATTCTGCCATTTTCTTTTGAATCCATTCCACTTTGTCTTTTAAGCCAAACATGTCATTGAAATTAATTTTTATGGGGTCAGATTTGAACTCCATGTTTCAAATCTCTTTGAATCCCTTTAATCTATTTGTAATCCATTTTAAATCACAATCACATAATTTATTTAAATGTTATAGTAAACTCTCAGTCTACATTACTTTCCATTTGGTAGTTTTGGATGGTTGATTGTTTTCTTCTTGTACTCATTTTAAAATGCTTTGCTCCTTCCTCTTCGTCTCTCCAGACTCTCAATGTGGCGTACCCCAATTCTCTCTCTCTCTCTTTCTTTCTCTCTCTCTCTCTCTCTCTCTCCCCCTATATTTGCTCCTTTGGCGAATTCTACTCTCAATATTTTAATATATCATCCATATACTGAGTATCTCTAGCTTAATATTCTCTTCTGAACACCAGACTTTTATACCCAACTGCTGCTTGACATCACCCTTACTAGGCATCTTAAACTGATGATGAGGCTCAAACTCCCTCCTAACCCTGCAATTTCACTTTCCTATGTAAATTAATGGTGGCTTCATCTTGCTAGTTGGTAAAACCATCACAGTCATTCTCTGGACACTCCACATATTTCTATCAACACAATCTATTAGTTCTGCTTGGAGACTCTGTACTGATCCTGACCACTCTTTCCTCCAGTATTGACAACCTAGTGGTACAATTATTCTCCTCTCTTTCCTCGATTACTGTAGTAACTTCCTGACTGATCTCTCCGTCTACCCTTTTGCTCCATTTAGCCTACTCTCAACTCAGAAGCAGAAATAATCTTTAAAAAATAAGGTTAAGATCAAGTCACTCTTCTATTTGAGCATTCCCACAACATCACACACCATCCAGAGCAAAGCAGGGCCATGCCAGCCTTCCTTCTATTCCTGCGTGACTAGCTCTACTCCTGCCCAGGGCCTCCGCCTGCCCCAGCCATCCCCCTGGTCACATCAGAGTTAGTATTTGTTTACTTTTCTGCTTTTAAAAGTTCATCCTGATCTTATTGAGGGCTTTTCTGACCACCATATTTAAAACTGAATCTACTCCCTCTATTCTTTACAACCCACATTTATTTCCCCTCCTTGCTTTTTTTTCTCCAGATACTTCTTACACTTTGATATCTTAATATGTTATTTATTTGTATACTTATTTTTTGTCTTCCATACACCAAACACACTCTCCCACCTGCCAGTCTCTTTCTGCACTTTCCCAAGCTTCTGTTGCAGCAGCATTAAGCTTTGCATATCAATATTCCTTCACCAAAAAAACCCAAAATAAATTATTCACTTCTTTATACAAACCATAACATATTGTATACACTGCATGCGCGCACACACACACACACACACACACACAATACCTTTATATGGTAGAGGTTTCTACTTTTGTCCTTAGGAGGCATCTCATACACAGAGCTCTACAAAATGTTAATAAGTGGAAGTAACTGAGATAATAATACGCTACTGATGCACAGGGAAGGTGGAAGTCCCCATCTGGGATCTACTTGTCCTTATTATTCACTCTTCTGTGAGCAACAACAATCCACGTAACCTGTGGCACACAAGTTTCTCACAGACAAAATAAAGGTAAGATTAAGTGCTTTCCTAGTCTAACATTTTGTGTTGAGGTGATTTCATTCTTTTGTCTCCTCGCCCTCCTACATGAAAACAAAAATAGAAAATCTTGGAGAACAATTTCAGGAAAATAGTTATAGGCTTTTAAAAATTAGCAAGGTAAAGGAATTAGGGAAATTTTTTTCACATATTCTGTATATTTAGCTTAAGTGTACAGACAACACAGAAGCAAACAATATTACTCTGTCAAAGCAAGCTTACATTCCACTCAGGTCTGCAATTCTTGTGGGCAGACATATTTTGGAGTTCAAAATTTTAAAGATTTTATCAAAGTAATACACTACAAAAATATTACATAGTCACCTTAACAATGTCTGTGGAACCTTGTGCATCATAGACAAAATTCATTACTATTTATGCAATGCAATACAATGATTCATCTTACTAGTGAAATATGTAACAATACTAAGTAGTTTTTTCAGTTCTAGGCAGATTTTGCTACAAAGTAGTTCAGGTACTTAGTTACTAAACATGTCATCAAAAAAACTCAGTTTCCAATTCTTTATGGCGTTTGGAATTCCAGATTAGGGGTCTGGAATCTGTCTTAATTATCAGTGGTTATTGAGAAAGCAACTGCTGTTTTGGAGAGAGAAATATTTTAAAATCCTTCACCTCCTCCACACGTGGCATCGCAGTCTTCCCAACCTGTGTGTGTCCACATGAAGAGGGGCTCTGGTGCTTTAGAGCTCTGGTTGTCTGGAAGGGGGTCTGATGGGACAGTGTACTCATAGTGAAGACCATAATTCTGATCTTGAAATAGAAGTACCTATAACATACAAAAATGATTAGGACGATGGTTCAAACTAGAACACATTCGACTAAGGACACTACTACTTTAAAATGCTTATGGCATTATAAGGATACCTCTTTAATGTGTAGTAGAAATGTGACAGTACTCTTAAATATCAAAATTATCATTTCTTTGAAAAGACAGGAGCCCATAGTTACTTCTGGGCCTAAGAGGTCATGAAGAAAAGTTTACTTGAATGAGATAAGAACTATGTGGTCATTTATTTTCAATTTGATGAACTGAACAGTTTTCCAAAGAATTGACACATGTATGATGACTTTGGTGGGGGTAGAAGGGAGTGGTGGCAGGAATGTGTGTTCTATGTGGCATTAAGATATGACCCACAGTATAATATCAACTGTGATCTTTCTACTCCAATAAGAAAAGAAAGTCCCCAAGTTCACAAAGGACTCCTTTTCCCTCTATCCTTGGGTGGAGTCTTTGGGGATCATCTCTCTCTAAGGGCAGAGAACTCCTAAGCCAACTGAAGGACAAGAATTTCATTCCATGTATGCTTGCAATTTACTTTGAATTCTGGCAAGTATACCAAATTTCCATTTGTAGTAAAAACTGTTTCCTTCAAAATTGTTAAAATTAATTTACAAATAAATATTAACTTAATAACTGTACATTTATGTATGTACAAATAAACAGTTCAATAAACCATAAAGGATGTGTGGGAAGGACTGAACTCTAGGTTGTACTGCACAGAACCACAGGCAGGGATCAAGTCTATTTTGTTCTCTACAGGAACCCAGGACCAAGCTCAGAACTGTATCATAATGCATACTTATACATCATGTTTATGTGTATATATGTATGCAAATGAAACAATGAATGACAATGTTTATTTATAAATTCATTTTCAGAAAATCTGTCAAACAACATGAAATATATCAATTCAATGACTCTGAGGAACTATGGAAGAAATCTACATAATATAATGTGATGCATAAAAACACATATTCCTATATTTTTAAATTATGCTAAATTTTAGGGAACTTTGTTTAATATTTCAACTGTGTCCAGACAAGAGTTAACAACTCCATGTGAAAAAAATATTGATGAGTCCAATGTTAAGGGTCTGCATTTCTATTATGTCTTTTTCACTTCTTTTATTTCAAATTCTGTTCAATATATCAACAGAAATACAAGATATGTTTTGATGTGTGAATTGGGTGTTGACTTTATAAAATAACTATACAATAATAAACATAGGCCTGACATAGTAGTGCATATGCAAGAAGATTGCAAGTGTGAGACCAGCTTGGGCAACTTAGCAAGATCCTGTCTCAAAATAAAAATTGAAAAGGGCTGAGGATGAAATAAAAAGGGTTGGAGATGTAGTTCAGTGGGAGAGTGCCCCTGGGTTCAATCCCCAGTACCAACACCAAAGGAAAAAAAAAAAAGAAGAAAAAGAAAAAGAAGAATAAGTAAATAAAACCATTTTTAAGTTCACAAATGAGTAACACACTAGGTACTAATTCAAAATACATCACAGTGCTTATTTTGGCTTAAGCATCTCAAATATCTCATTGGATGTTGCCAATTATAGGCTACTTTCAGCCTAATAAGTTTAAAGAGAAAGAACTTCATTTTTTAAAACTACTGACTTGTTTATGGTTTTTAACCAGACTATTACATAATTTTTAAATGATGAAATAAACATAAATATAACTACTTGCCAACTTACTAAATTACATGAAAACATGTCTATTTTCCCTAATAAACTTTCTTTTCATTGATAGAACTTGAGATTGTCCTTGAATATCTAATGCCACTTAAAATAGAGACATTGGCCACAAAACCATTAGCTCTTTCTTAAACCATTTGAATTTGGCAGTATTCTTTGCAAAAAGGAAAGTGTGACCATGTTACAGTCGATGGGCACATATGGAAGCATGGCAGCAGAGGTATTGCCTTTCGAAAATCAGTACCAGCTTTGAGTCTGTAATAGTCATTAAAGAAAAATATCTTAGAAGTGCAGTTTCCCTTGGATTACTGAATAAATCCAGGTCACATAGATGCCTTCTTTTAGACATAGTTCACTGACTTTAATTATACTTCATGCTTCCAGGAAAAACCTTGGTAATTACCAGTCAGATTAAAGATTCTGCAGCAATGAAGCTCCCTGTGCCCAACACCAAGACCTCTCATACATGCTTTGACAGTTTTGAAGTAGAGGCTCCTTATAAGAGCCTTGGTCTTGTTCCCTTAAAAAATGTAGGTTACACTTACATAAGTCAGTAAACATGATAGCATTTTCTGAAACCTAATCATTAAAATATTTTTGCTTTGATAATGTTATTGTATGTGACCCAACATACAAGGAGTTGCATATTGCTCAAACAATGTCAGTTATTTTTTCTCTCTAAGTGGCACAGGGCACAGAAAGGACTTTCCAATTGAATTTATAGAGTAGGACACAAAGGAATTGTGGGGAAAAGCTTAAAATAATTATTTAAAATGTGTGTATTTATTATCCAAGGACATTTGGTATAATGATCTCAGCTTTATAACAGACAGCATCAAAACAATGATTACTTATTGACAGTTAAATAATTGATTAGACAACACTATGCACAGTGCTTATCTGTTCTCATAATTCTTTTTAGTATATACAATGAAATAATAACAATAATACGCATCACACAAGTATGTGGATTATGTGCTGCAGTGAGTGTAAAACACCCTTGGCCAGTGTCTGATTCTTAGTGCTCAATGAATGGTGGATGTTACTAAGATACTAAGATTGGAAAAGAAGGAACACACCCACTTATCTTGCTCCCCATATTGTGATTGGTAAAGCATAGTGATTGCACTTATACAAAACCTTGTAATTTAAATTATGTTTTCTGGGTCAGCAACAGTGGCATCAGGTAGAAGCTGGTTAGAAATACAGATCTCAGGTCCTGTTCCAGACCAAATTAATGGAATGTGCATTTTAGCAAGAACTCCAGGTAATTGGTGGGCACTTTAAAGGAGTAAATGCAAATAGGCCAATATGTGGTCTGAACCTCTGGCTCCTACATTAGCAACACAGATGTCTCCAATTGAAGATAAAGTCAACATAAAATGTGTGGAGATATTAAATAATGTGGCATAGCACACTCCAAAATAAACAGCCAATGGATCATGGCTTAGATCAGTTTTATGTGTAGACATAAGGAGGTGCTGAAATGTCTGAATTTTAGATTGCTTTTTGCCACTAAAATAGAAAACTCATGCTAGTGGTATAGTCAGTCCTCTGGCTTCTATGGAATCAGAACTGACTGTCATGATCAAGGTCAAAGGGGGCTTCTGGACCTGTCACCAGCCTGGACAGAGCCCCATAATCCTAATCCTTTCCCTCTAAAATCTCCCTGGACATGTAACTAGTCTTTTACTACATTTAAGCATAAGTTATCATCCTAAACATTCAAATTTTCATAATTCTTTACTGGAATCTATTGACCTAGTAAGCAACACAACAGAGTAAATGGGAACAACAGGGTAAATGGGAACATAATATATAAATATATAAAACAGTATATATAAATACATAAAGCAGCATATATGTATGTAATATATATATATATTATATACATATATATATAATATATATATACCTCAGCAAAAGAACATTTTATCAACTGCATTTTATACAGATTCAGACAATACCTACACAAAGGATTTTGAAATGTTATTTGCAATATTATAGTATTCTTTTCATAGATATGCAATCTGATTAGTAAATGAATACTTCTAGGAAAAAGAGAGTCCTTGTTCCTTGGTACTATATCTCTGTGAAGACCCTAAAACATGATACTGTATTTGTACTAATTGCTGTTTTTAGATATCATAATTTAAATAATTTTTTTAAAAACACTAAAAACTCACCTCTTAAATAATTTTAAATGTCTACCTGACAATTGAGATTTGGGAAAAAGATCAGAGAAGATAGAGTAGGAATCGTTTGTCATGAGAAACTGCTTATGCAATGTTATCAATTCTTTCCCTCATACCAGGAGGTGTAAAGGTGTTGTAGTAGGACCTTTGGCAGAGATCTTCTCCCAGAGGCCTCGTCTCACGTAATGGACAGTAGTTCCAGCTAAATTGAATGCTCCAGAATGTTCAATCTTCCAGTCACTATTTATTGACTGTTTCCCAGAATCTCGGAGAGCTATAAAGAGGTTTGAAAGTGTTATGAGCATTAAAAAAATGAGTACCAATACCTACTTCATATTATTTTATTAAAAGCACTGACAATTTAAGCTGATAAATCTTTACTAATTATTAATAAAGTCATTCTCTGTTTATGGATGTTTGAGGGTTTCCATGTTCTTTAAGTTCTCAGTAATGCTTGAATGTACATTCTATAAACTAACTATATCTGAATATTTCCCTTGACCATATTCTCAGATTTGTAATTACAGAGGCAAAGAAATTGAACTTTTAAAGATTTTGAAAAGCAGTTTCAAATTTTTCATAAAAGGATGCATCGATTTATATTCCCATACCAGTGCCTAAGAGAGCCCATTTCTCCATTTCTGAACATCTTTGGATGAATTTTTCTTCTCTCTCTGTTTTTTTCTGAACAAACTGCAGTTTACTTACTTTTTAAAAATTTTTTTTTGTGTTAAAAGAATGCATTTTGATTCATTGTACACAAATGGGGTGCATCTTTTCGTTTCTATGGTTGTGTGTGATGTAGATTCATACCATTCGTGTAATCATACATGTACTTGATGTCTGTCTCATTCCACCATTTTTCATATCCCTGCCCCCTCCTCCCTCTCATTTCTCTCTACATAATCTAAAAAAGTTCCTCCATATATGAAAAAGCGTTCATCATCTCTAGTAATTAGAGAAATGCAAATTAAAACAACTCTAAGATTTCATCTTACTCCAATTTGAATGGCTATTATGAAAAACACATACAATAATAGATGTTGGCGTGGATGTGGGGAAAAAGGCACACTTTTACATTGCTGGTGGAGTTGCAAATTGGTGTAGCCACCCTGGAAAGCAGTGTGGAGATTCCTCAGAAAAATTGGAATGGACTCACCTTTTTTTTTTTTTTTTTTTTTCCAAACTGGGGATTGAACCCAGGGCACTTTATCACTGACCTATATACCAATTCCTTTATATTTTTAATTTTGAGATAGGGTCTCTTTAAGTTACTGAGGCTGGCCTTGAACTTGCCATCTTCCTGCCTCAGCCTTCCGAATTGCTAGAATTGCATATGTTCACCACCATGCCCCTGGTCCCAGTCAATTAATACCACAATTCAAGTTGATTTTATCTTCAGTGGAGATATCTGTACTGCTAGCCTAGGAACCAGAAGTCCAAATCTTATATTGGCTCATTTGCTTCTCTTAATTTAATATGCCTGCAAATTACCTGGGGTTCATGTTAAAAATGCACATTCTGATTCATTTGGTCTTGGGCAGAAGCTGAGATCAATATTTCCTTATATAATATTTAATCATGATGAAATAATTACTTAAATATTTGCTATAACTCAGTAATACTTAATGTTCTGAAAGTCCCCAAATGAACAAAATAGATATACTATCTCTCTTCATGGACCTTGTAACCTAACTGGAGAATCTGGTATTCAACAAGTTATTTAAATGACTAATAAGGGGGTTGAGAAAGGCTTGTGTGGGGGAAGTTACTTACTGAGGATGTTAGCTAGGGAGATAAAAGAAGTAGAAAGAAAGTTCGAGACCAAGTGAACTACAAATGTAAAGGTCATAACATGCAGCTTGATGGAGATCAGGGAGACAAGTGTGCCTGAGTCCAGTCATGCTGAGCAGATCAAGAAGACCAAAGGCTGGAGAGGGAAGGAATAGCTAGGCCTTATAGGTTTTATAGTATGTTGTGAGTTTTTACAACATAAAACACAGAATAAAACTTTACAAAAATTTTTGAAAACTAATATGTGGAAAAATGGACTGGTGTAGTATATATTTAAATAGAGAATATAGCACATACTGTGAACATGGTAGCCCAGCTGAATTAATGGTGACCTGGATTAAGGAATTGAGAAAAATAGCAAGATGTTACTTAGGTGTGAAGTTGACAGAATATGGTCATGACTTGATTGTCTTAGGTGAAAGAAATTATTAAATATGATTCTAGATTTCCAGGGTGAGAAAACAGGTGGGATATGATGATAAATAGTAAGTGGAAAAAAAATATCAACTATGGTTGAGGAGAAATAGTGGAAGTTAAATTTTGAACAACCTAGTTTTTAAAAAAGGATCTCTTGCTTTAAAGTTGATGATTTTGTTAAGTCAAAGCAATAAGCAGAAATAAGCAGAGCATTTGCTTATTAATCACTTATTTTTTTCATATTAATTACTTGTTAGAATATTTGTGGTTCACTGCAAGATTTTTTGGTGCCCATATATAATGTTTTCATGAAATTATAATTATTGAAATTTACCTCATCACTCTCAGCTTCCAACAAATAACATTTTATCATACATTTATATAGTCTAACATGGTGTTTTAAATGAAATATTAAATAAGCATACATACTCCCAGAGTTATTTAAAACATGTAAATATTAATTTTTACTTTGAATTTTAAATTTGAAGGGAATATATTGAAAGGAAACTTACAATATAGCTACTGCCATCTACAAATGAATAGAAAATACTTATTACAATCAACAGATGGATGTTCTTTAGACAATGTTAAAAATTTTGATAAAAAATTAATGATTTGCCTAAAAGGTTAAGTATTTCTTTATATTTCCCTATAGGCTATATCCTTTTGGCTTAGATTTGTATAGTGACCAGTATGATCTCATTTTTCCCACTGTATTTCAAGACATTTTCAGGGCACAATTACAAAGGAATATGTCCTGAAAATCTCTAATAAAAATTTCTTAAGAAACCTCTTGGGGTTGTTAGAGTATGATATTCAGACTTAATTCATATTTCTGGCATTCAGCATTCCCCAGAAAATGGCACACACATAAACATGCAAATCCACAAATTTTATTAGCTTAATAGTCATCTCACAAGGAAAATCAGTAACTTGGGCATGTAAATTTCTTAGTCTTTGTTTTTGTTTTAACTTTAAAATTGTGTTTTCAGGAATACAGCTTTGAGCCTTGACTGGAATTGCTTTAGCTTTCCCACCATAAACAACTAGAAAACTAGACAATGTATGAAACAATTGTTCTCAAACATTGGATTCCTGACAACAGAGAAGTCTCATACCCAAGGGATGGAGAATAAATGATATGATGTCAAAATTGCTTGGCTTTCTGCTTGAAGATATTTACTGGACTCCTCACCGGGTGGTTGAACCCAAGTAGAACACAGAGATGATGAGGACTTCAGTGAGAGGAGGACACAGAATGGAGCTGAGATTGGCTGAGGCGCCTGGTGTCGGTTTAATGATGGGTGGGAGAAGAGAAGAGTGAGCCACATGAGGCGCTCCAAAAACCTACAAAAGGGTCCTTGGAGCCCGTGGCTGATATTCAACTTCACTCAAGTGGGGGTGTGATTCCCAAAAACTGGGAAGGTAACTACTACTGGGTACCTCTAAACTTTACAACCCCTGGAGCTCAAGAAGGGATGGAAGATACATGAGTTCTATGCAGAGATCTATTTGAACACATGGTCTTCAGTAGAGAAGCTACCAGAAGTAAGTCTTAAGTGGTCCTAGAAGAAAGGCTACTTTAGATCCATGCTACCAAACTTGAAAAAAGATTCAACAACTCTGGCTGATTTGAAAGAAAATTAACTGTCCAGCAAAATGAAATTCAATACTCAATAATAAAGAATAACAAAATAGGGGTTGGGGTTGTGGCTCAGTGGTAAGAGTGTTTGCCTAGGACAGGTGAGGCAATGGGTTCAATCCCCAGTACCACAAATAAACTAAATAAACCAAATAAAGATTAAAAAGAAAAAGATAACAAAATATAACCATTTAGCAATAGCTTATAAATCATGTCCAGCATCCAATAAAAACTCACTATACACACAAAAAAAGTCAGAAAAAACCAAGAGAAAAAAAGTCAGTCAATAAAATGAAATTCAGGAACAATAGAAATGATGGACCTGGTGGATTAAAGGGCAATTATAAGTATGTTTAGCATGCACATGAATTTAAAGAAAAATATTTGACATTGAAGAGTAACATAAGCCATGAAAATAAGCATGAAATTTTATTAAATTTTTCAGAATAGAAATACAATGTCTATAAAAATAGATTCACTGAAGAGGTGAAAGTGAATATTAGACAGTGTAAAAACAACTTAAAAATTGGAAAACCAGCTAATGGAATAAAAACTAACCAAAATTCAGACAGGAAAAAGATTGAAAAAAGAAAATAACAGATTACCAATGATCCATGGGAAACACCTGGTAGACAAATATGTGTAACAGGAATCCCAGGAAAGGGAGTTGGAGCATACAAATTATTTGAAGATATAGTGCTCAAAAATATTTTATAATTGATAAAAACTATGAACTCACAGATATAAAAGGTACAAAAGAATTCATGCAGAATAAGTACAAAGGAAACCATTCAAGAATAACGGTGATAGAAAGAACACTGTTCAAAGTGGTCAGATAGAGAAAAAGACATATTATATACAGGGATAAAAGGATTTAAGTATTCATTAGGTAAACCATCAGAACCAACGTAAACCAGAAGATAATGAATACAATATGTAAAATGATGAAAGCAAATAAAATCTAGAATTCCATATACAGTGAAAATATCCTTCAAACACAAAGGTAAAATAAATATATTTTCAGATAAACAAAACCTGAAAAATAAAATGCCATTAGATTTGCTCTACAAAAAATGTTAAAGGACGTTCTTCAGGCTAGAAGAAAATGGTTTCTGATAGAAACATTTCTATGTGAATGAAAGGAGAATGTTGGTATCAGCAAATGTATAAAAATGTAAGATACTCATTTTAGTAAAAGTCATTAATAGTGTAATTGACTAAAGCAAAATGATTACAATGGTATTTACTTCATTTTTGTTTTATTGACAGATCTTTTTCCCTTGGTTATGTTTGGTCACATTTTCTGACATCACACGTATGGTTATTTTTTATTGGATGCTGGACATGTTTAATATGATAATGCTGAAAGGCATGTAGAAATAAATTGATTATATGAAATATGGAAATAAAATGTGTAATAGTAAAAAGAAGGGAAAAGTGAGGTACACTCTATTGAAGAGTTTCCATCATATAGCAGTATAATATAATTTGAAAGGAGACTATAATAGGTTAAAATACACATTGTAAACGGTAGATCAATCAATTAAATGTAATAAAGAACTCTAACAAAGGAAGAGAGACAAAATGGAATACTTACAAATATTTAATCTAAGTGTAGCCCCAAAAAAAAAAAAAGGGGACGAAAAAGAGATGAAGCAAAGAGAAACAAGCCCAACATGTCCATTATTATATGGTGTTTAAATGGACTAAGGACATTGGTCAAAAGGGAGATTCTGTTAGGTTAGAGAAAATGAAAGTCCACACTACATTCAATTACGAAAGTGCACTTGAACAAAGACATGAGCAGATTAAAAGTGAAAGGATTGAAAAAACTGAAGCTTGCAAGACTGATAATAATGATGAAAAAAAGAACTCACTGTGTTACATCAGCATGAACCTCATGATAATGAATACTTTCAGAGATGAAAAGGACATTTTAAGATACATGATTTATATTAACATTCATTTAAACTTAAAATGATACAACATTTATTAAGGAGACCTAAGGATCTTAAGTATATGATGAGGCACCAAAATGCATAAAACAAAATCTGATATAATTGAAAGGAGACCTAGACGAATCCATAATCTGAGTTGGAGATTTCATTACTTCCCTTAATTGATGAAATAAGAAAATATCAGTAAGAATATAGAAGACACAGCTGGGCAGGTTTGTGTACTACTGTAATGTCAGATACTCAAAAGGCTGAAGCAAGTTTGACACCAGCCTGGGCATCTTAGTGAGGCCCTTTCTCAAAATAAAATAAAAAGAGAAGAGGACGTAACTTGGTAGCACTTGCCTAGCACATGTGAGGCCATGGATTCAATCCCCAGTACTGCAAAAAAAAAAAGAATCCAGAAAAAGACTTGAACGAAATGGGCCTAACTGATATTTTGAGAAGACTGCAGCCAGCAATTATAGGATGCCATTTTTTTCAAGTACAAATAGATGAAACATTAACTAATAAAAGCCTCAGGTCATAAAAGTAAGTCTCAAACTCAAGTGAAATCACACTGAGTATAGTCTCTTACTACAATGAACATAAACTAGAAATTCATAACAAAAGATCTACTTAAAAATAAAAATACTTTAAAATTAAACAATGCATTTATAAACAAATCATGGATCAAAGTAGAAATCACAGTGATAATATGAAAATAGTTTGAACTAAAATTACATCATAGAATTAAACTAAAGCACACTTAGAGGCAATTTTATAGCTTTTAATTGTCATACAGACAAACAAGAAGAAACCAAAATTAACCCCGTGTCTACTTATGCTAGAAGAAAAGAGCAATTTAAATCCAAAGCAAATAGAAGAAAGAAAATGATAAAAAGAACAGAAATCTATGAATACAAATCAAATTAAAAATATAGGCACTTTATAACACCACAAGTTGGCTATTTGAAGAGGTCAAATAACTGACAAAAGTTGACTATTAAGAAAAACAGCACAAAACAATAATATCAGAAGTAAGAAAACATTATTCTTATAGACACTATAATGAAATAAGGAAATGTTATAAATAACTTGATTTTCTCAATGATGTCCTTAAAAAAGTAATAGACTTGTTATTGGTGAAATCTAACATATCTACCCCCCCCCCTTTTTTTTAAGAATTAGTAATTTTGCACTTACACTGTAAGGAAATCATGGGTTCCTACACAGTCATGAAGATTTTCTCTTACCTTTTTTTTTTCAACCTAGAATTTTAGAGTCTTGGCTTTTGGGACTGGCTCTCTAATCCATTTTAATATTTGTGTAAGATGTGAGGGAGGAACCAGGTCCATTTTTTGTTTTCTATATAGTCGATTCAGTACCCTTTATTTATAGGGTAACTTTTCCCCTCATTACCTGGATACTTGGTGGAAGTCAGTTCATTCGATATCTGGGCATTAATTTCTCACTATGATGAAGAATCTGTCAATTTTTCTTTCTCAATTTTTGCTTTAAAGATTTATAGTTCATGGAATTTTAAAAGTCCAATATTAGGTGATTAATTGTATTATTTTATAAAAATTTTGTGACTTTTTTATCTCATTTTTTCATCCTTTGGTATTTAATATTTGTGAACGTTATTTTTATGTCTCTATGAGCATCACATACCAAAATTATTTTTAAAATTCAATCTGAAAATTTGTCACTTAACTAATGATTTTAGTTTTTCAGTGTTTAATTATTTTGTGTTCTTTTTATTTTGTGTTTCTTTTCTCCTGTATATTTCTTCATTTTTCTATCTTGTTTTTCTACCCATTATTTTAATTTGTGTTAAAAAATTTGGTTCTTTAAAAAGATGTTTATTCAATTTTATTGTCTTAGTCCTTATTCTTATTTTTAAATCTTCTATATGTTTAAACATACTAAACATAATTATTTTTATGTCTTCTGTATATAATATGCTTCACTTTGCTTTCTCTTATTTTTACTGTTCTGCTCTGGTGTCTATTTCCTTCTGTATTTTCTGGAAATTTATTTATTTATTTATTTATTTATTTTTTACTATTAAACTATATTTGTTGAAATTTACATTTTTTTAAAGACTGGGTTTGAAGCCATTCCTTCAGAAAGGATTTACATGTGCATATGCCAGTCACGTTGATAACCATATTAAGATAAATGTTATCTTGGGGGTTTGGAACTTCACAGGGTAATCTGGTGCTACAAATCCATATGCAGGGTTGCTTTGCATTATAAATTCTCCAGAAAATTATTTTCTATCTCCAGCTTGTACTAAAGTTAATATAAACACATTTTCTTCCTCTCTCCTTTTGGATGCAAATGTATTTATCTCTCCATCTCACTGTAATTATGGTCCTCATATTGCTTCACTCAGGAGTCTCCTATGAGAGTTTTCATTCTGCAAAGGTTTTAGGCTTTGTTTTCTGTCCACTCAATCCCTTTGATTCTCAGAGTCTAAACTCAGTTACTAGGATTAAGGCTAAGTGGTAGAGTCAGTCTAATACTTGACTTCCTGTTTTCACTTTGTTTTGGCATTCAAGGGTTCCTTAATTTCTTTTCATTTGAGAAGTATTATGAACTGAATATCTGTGTTCCTCCAAAATTCATATGTTGACAGTCTACCCCATAATGTGATGGCATTAGGTAGTGAGGGTATTAGGAGATGATTAGGATTAGGTGAGTTCCCAAGGGTAGAGTTCTCACAAAAGAGTTCCAGGAGAGATCACATCCTCTTCCTCTATCACACAAGGACAGAGTTAGAGGTTGATAGTCTGCAACCCAGAAAAGCACCTTATCAGAATCCAGTCATACTGGCATCCTGATCTTGGACATCCTGATTTCAAAACTGTGATAAAATACATTTATGTTGTTTATAAGCTACTCAATTCGTTAATTTTGTTATAAAATGTGCTTTTTTCTGAAATTTTGCTCATTTAAAATTGTTTTTAGTGAGAATATTGTCCATATTGCTTTGTATGCAAAACTGCAGGCAAGGAAGGCTGGCCTGTACATCTTGTATGAGGCATTTACAAATCATAGGTTACACTGATTTTGTAAAAATATAATGTATGGGACTTCCACTTTAGGCTTTTTGATAACCTGATAACATGATTATAACGCCACATAAAAATTGCACATAAGAATATAATCAAAAGAGAATAATGAAAAAAGAATAATTATATTGGGAGACAATTAAATTTCTCCTATGAAATAATATATAGTTCAGTGTAGACAAGTTAATTTATTTAAGAATGGTCAGTTTGCCAAGGTTCTATTTTCCTTTCTTTTTCCTAAAACTCTTTGGGATGAAGATTTCTAACCACTTCCTGCCTATATCCAATGGAACCTTTAGGAAGTATGATTTATGGTATGAATCCATTTGCCAGGTCTTTGGGCTTGAAATCTAGAAGTTTAGCACTGTGTCATTTATTTTTCCTCCAAACTTCTCCCTTACACATTTGTCCTTTATCAGTAAATGGCACTGCTACTTGCCAAAGTTCTAGAAGTCACCCATGAATCTTCATTCTCTGTCAACATTTGCATCCATTTGTCAACAAGTTCTATCTTTTCTAATGGGTTTAATGGGTTATTCTCCATCCCTATTCTCTTGATTAGTTTATGCAACTAGTTTTTTGCCCCTATTCTTGTACCTTCTGCTAATTCATGAAGATAATTATTTTTCATTAACAGTGTAAGGGAACAGTAGGCATGTGAGTAAACATGGTAACATATTAGCACTTTCAAAGTTGACTTTATCTCCAGAGTTTAGCATTCACAAGGTTTAGGAGCACAGATACTATTTCTTTGTACAAATAAAAGACTCTGCTAGCTTAGGCCTAAATCAAAGCACAAAGAGAACTGACAATAATTAAAACCAGATGCCTAAGACAGATATGGGATTCAAGTTTTAAACTGAATGGTCTTTTGACAAGAAAAAGTGCTTGGGGGTTTATATGTTTAGAGATCTATAGCAAATAAAGAACATGGGATTGGCAGAACTAGAGGCAGTAACTGGAGAAGAAAATAGTCATTTCATGATTTATTCCCTCCTAAATTAACTTTATACAATGAATTGATCACATTAGTTCAAGAGGGGAAAAAAGGTGATATGGGAGAAATTTAATAAAAATATGTTCAAATAGGACATATGCTTTAAAAATCACAAGTGTTGCATGGAAGGCAATGATTAAACCAAAAGGAAAATTTTTTAAAAAGAGGCAGCATGTTTCAGTGCCTGCGAACATAGATGCTATGACCAGATTCCTTGTATTCCAGCTCAGGATTATAGCTTTTTAGGTGTATGACCTTGTGCAAGAAACATAAATTCTCTGTTCCTCTGGTCTTGAAGGTCTCTTAAAAAATTGGGAAATTATTAGTGCCTACTTTGCGGAACTATTGTGAGGATTTATTTAACAGACAGGTGTAATACATTGTCCTTTATCAAACATTCATACAAGGTGTTGATAGTTCCTAAGTGTCAGGATTTATTTTGGTTATTGCAAACAAGGAAGTAAACAAAATGCCTTCAAAAACTAGCCATGGAAATAGACAATATAAAAGCAAGCATTTAAATAAATACAAAAATTCAGAGAATAGTAAGTGCTATAAAAGAATTAAACAGAACAATGTAATAGAAGTGACTTGGTGGGAGGTCACAGTATGGGTGGAGAGAAAATGATAACTTTAGACACTGGCAGGATTTGCTGATGTATTACATTAGAGTGATAATGAATATGAGGGCTCAAGATAGCCTCTTGGTTTTGACAAAAACAACTGGATAGAAATCAGTGATTGTGGCCGGGTGTGTGGCACATGCCTGTGATCTCAGCTACTGGGGAGGCTGAGGCAGGAGAAAAGTTCAAGGCTAGCCAGGATAGCTGGATAAGACCTTGTAAAAAAATAATATTTAAAGAGAGGGGCCGGACGTATAGTGCAGTGGTAAAGCACTTGCTTGGCAACTTATGTGGCCCTGAGTTTGAGCCCAAGTGCAAAAAAGAAAAAAAGGAAAATAAATAAATTAGTAAATGTGGTTGGCTGACTTATGGCTCAATTTAAAAAAAAAAAAAGTTCCTAAAATAAAAATATAAAGAAAATATCTACCACCACAATGGGATAAAGTGAGAAAACAATAAGAGAAAGAAAACTAGAATGTTCACAAGTTTGTAGAAATTAAGCAGCACATTCTTAAACAACTAATATGTCAAAGAAGAACATCACAAGAAAAATTAGAAAATATATCAAGACAAATGAAATAGAAAACAACATACTGAAAATTATGGGGCATGTAAAAGGAGTGTCAAGAGGAAACTATGTACCTATAAACCTTTACATTTAAAAAAAAGAAAGACCTTGAATTAACACTTAAACTTAACAATTTCAGGAACTAAAGAAAGAAGAAGAATATGAATCTGATTAGGGCAGTGTTAAATGGGAAAAACAATAGAGGAAAAATCAACAAAAACATAAGATGATTCTTCAACAATATCAATAAAATTGACAAACTTTTAGTTGCACTAAGAAAAATTAGGAACAAGACTGAAATTACTAAAATCAGATATTAAAGTGGGAATATTATAAACAAATGCCATAGGAAATTTTAAAAAAGATCATGAGTACTATGAACAGATATGAAAACAAACTGGATAAGCGAGATAAAATGGACAGATTTCCAGACACCAAAACAAACCAAGACTGAATCACAAAGAAATGGAAATCCTAATAGGCCTATAATTAGTAAAGGAATTGAATCAGTATCAGAAATCAAAGAACAGCCCTGAAGCTAGAGGTTTTTTTGTGTATGATAGTAGGTAAGGGTACAACTTTATCTGCAGGTGGATATCCAGTTTTCCCAGCACTATTGGATAAATACTGTCTTTTCTCCATTGAGTGGTCTTGGCACCCTTTTTACAAATCAAGGGCTTACTTCTGACTGTCTGTTCTGTACCTGTAGTGTGTCTTGTCTGACTTTCTGCCAGCAACGTACTGTTGGGATTACCCTTAGCTTTGTAGTAAGTTTTGAAATTAGGAAATATGAGTCCTATGGCTTTATTCTTCTTTTGTGAGATTAGTTTAATTAATCAGGGTTGGTTGAAATTGAAATTCCATTTGAATTATAGGTAGGCTTTTATATTTCCACAGAAATGGTTTTGAGATGTGAATGTATTCAATGTCACTGAACACACTGAACTTTACACTTAAAATTAGATAAGATGATAACTTTTATGTTACATATAGTTTTATCACAATAAAGAAACATGTAATTAAGGGGGATCTATGTCTTAATCCTCAGAACCTATGAATGCTACTGCTGTGATTTGAATATTTGTTTCCCTTTGTAAAATTCATGTGGTGAAGTCATGAACCCCATGGTAATATTATTATGGAGTCTTTCTAGAGGTCTCCACTCTCGTGAATAAGATTCAAGCCCTTATAAAAGAGACCCTACAGAGTTAGCCAGCCTCTTACACCATATGTGTGCACAGTGAAAAAGTGCCCTCTGCCAATCTGGAAACGGGTCCTCACTAGACACCAGATCTGTCAATATCATGATTTTGGACTTTTTGCCCTCCAGAACCATGAGAAATCAATTTCTGTTTTTTATAAGCTACCGACTCTATGGCATTTGGTTATAGCAATCTGAAAGAATGAAGATAACTACGTTCTGTTACACATTAAAAAAAAAAAAAGACTTCACTTATGATTAGGGATTCAGACACAGGAAGGTTGCCCTAGATTATCTAGGAGGGCCCTAAATACAAATGTTTATCGAAGAGGGAGAGAATCAGGCAGATTTGAATAAGGAAGAAGGGAAGGCAATGAAATGTGACAGTCAGTGAAGTTATGTCATCACAAAGGAATGTTGGCTACCACCAGAAGCTGGAAAGGCAAGGCATGATGTCCCTTGAGCCTCCAGAGGTGATGCGACCTATAGACAGTTTGCATTTTGGTCAACAAAAATATATTTTGCATTTCTGAACTCCAGATCTATGAAGAATACATTCATTTGTGTTGTTTTAAGCTGTCAAATTTGTGGTACTTATTACAAGTCATAGGACTCTAATGGTGACACTTCCCATGATGTTTGAGAAAACTAAGGGAAGAATGAGTTCAGAATTGGGTGGAAATCAAATCTTTTATTTAGACTTTTGACTTCGAACTTAAAATATTCAGGTGCTTATGAGACATTTGGTCATTTAAATCAAATAAGCATGTAAAAAATAGAACTAGATGAGCTTCTTTAGGGATAGAATATAGAAGAGAAGAAAGAAAGACCCAAGTCTGAACCCTACAGTATGGGAACATCTGGCGACCAAGAATATTTATGGGTCCCACAAGGGAGATGAGTCAGGGGCATCCTCTGAGGAAAAAGCTGCACTCTTAAAAAGCAAGAGAGGAAAGTATTTAACAAACTAAGGAGAAGTCAACAGACTTAGATGCTATTTACAGGTCAACCAATGAAAAGCATTGAATTTGTCAACAAGGAAGGCATTTGCTGACCTTGAAAAAGGCAGTAAATATATAGGGAGATGGAAAATAAAACGGGATTGGTTGAGGAAACTGGGAGGTAAGGCATTGGAGGCAGCATGGATGGGTCCCACTTGTAAAACCAGTTGGTTTTTTAGCCACAATTGTCAGGTTACTAAAACTCATAGTACAATGTAGAACATTGTAGAATTGATAAAATTCCATTTGTGACATCTGCTTTCATTCCAAGCTTAGTAAAAAAGAAACCATACCCAAGTGTAATAGCCAATGTTCTGCTATTAAACAAAGTAATTGAAATAATAGAATGTACCTTGTCTTCAAAAACTGGGTATTAGGTCTTCATTGTGAATTTGAAAATCTGGCATGATAAACTTGCACTTAAAATGCATTTAAAAATCATACTAGGTAGAGCACATCAAAATTATACATTGATAATAACAGATTAATAAGTGTGTCACATAAAAAAGGATTTATTTTACTGTTCTCTTTTTCTCAAAATTTCCTACTCCTAGAAAGCAAACCTTAATGAAAAAAATTTCCAAACAAGTTTCAACTGTTTTAGATACTGTAGAGTAAAAACAATTATGGAAGATGGATTGTTTTTTATGAAAAAAGGGTTTCTCTACTGGGACATTTATTCCTCACTTGAGAAAGAATAATGAAGACATTATTTTTCTTAAGGGGAAAAAAAAAAGGTCTTGATGTGTTTCCTTTTTGTTAAGGGTAACATAAATACAATGCTTAAATTTTGGGTGACTCTTTAGTCTTTTCCCTGAACTGATCACCTTCAATCCCTTTATTTGTGGATATAATGACCATAAAAACCATGATGTAATTAGATTGAAAAGTTGATTCAAAGTATGTTTTGAAAACTTAGTATTTCCTTGGGTATACTTAAAAACCATTAATTGGACAAACTAAAATATTAAAATAGCCAATACAGTGTTTTCAAAAAGCAATACTTCAAATTTTTAAAATAATTTCTTCATAGGCAAGTCTTCCTGAAGTTCAGGAAAAGAGAGAACCATTTTCCATTAAGAGTTCACATCTGTGTACTATTTTTTTTTCAAACCACAAGATTTACTAATTCCAAAATAATCATTACATAAACATATATATGCATTTATACAAGTAATCAATGTATATAAGCATATAGATATGAAATAAATAGTAATGAAATATATTACATATATATGCACAGATTTGAAGTAAAACATATTGAAATTGTTCAATGAGCCTTTTTTTTTTTTTTTTTTAACCACCGGCTAACATGTGGAAGTAATTTATACCATACTGCCCCTCCCCCGATATGGAGACAACTAGATTGCTTTTGCTCCTGGAAAGGCCCTGGGAGAGAAGGAAAGAAATTCTTGCTCTATATGACAAGAGGTGCTTCCTGGGAGGTTCAAACACGAAACTAGAAACAGACTGACTTCCTTGTCATCATAGAACTCTCAGGGAAGGGAGTGGGGCTCGTACTTGGATCGTCTCTGTGTCTGTAACTCAGGTTACCTAAATAGCTATGTGCAGGCTTTTCCTCCACAACTTTGATTCTTCTTGCTCCAGCAGGTATCACCAACACTTCTATATAACCTGTAAGAATTAAAAAAGCGTGAAATAAATCCGGAGGTCTTATAAAATCTCTTTTCTTAACTGACTTGGTTTTACTTATTGCTATGATATTTCAATGCTTATGCAAAGAAAACATCTTATATACGAAAGCTATCGCGATTTCAAGTGAAGAAATTTCTTGGAAAGATGTCGGGCCGACAACTCCATTGAGAATAAATAGGCAATTGCAATTCACGTAGAAAAGTTCAATTTATTGTATAAATTGTGAGCTGAGAAAAATCCCAATGGGATAGCCTAGTTAGAAATACAGTGGTTTGTAGAATAGATGGAATAATCTCAGGTTTTGCTCTGGGAACTCCTTTAATTTAGAAAGTACAGCGAATAAGGAAACACAGCTGGCTTTGACCAGTCCCTGGAGTAATTAAGTATAGGACAAGAGAGACCAAATATTCCCTGGCGAGAATTAGCAAAAGGTTTTGAAACTGGAGCTGGAGACAAGTAAGTATAAGGCTCACCAAGGCATCTAGTGTCATCTCCACAGGTGTCAGACAGCTAAATGCAAGGCAAGTTTAGGAGTTTCTCAGGGAAAATTTTGTAGCAGACTTTAAGCAAGAAGTAAAATAAGTATGTGATAAAATAAAGTGGGATAAGATAAGAGGATGTGCAAAAAAAGAAGGAATCAAGATTCCATTTGGTACCGAATAGTGATCTGGCATGTGACTACCTTCAGTTGAATATTTATATTTTTAAATTATATTCAAATAAAAATGTTTGCTATTTCTATATAGATTCATGTTTCTGATGAAAGTCTGATTTAAAGCTTTAAAAGGGAAATTATTACAGATTGTCTCTTATTTATTAATTATTCAAATTCCTGAAAATGTAACAGAAGGTAGCATATATCCCACCTGGTGGCAGTCGCTGGAAGCAGAGGCATATTGTTTGAGAATCACAATTTTAGTCCAACAACATGGCTTATTTTAATTAATCGTTGAACTATGCATTTTCAGTAACATTCAGTAACACTTTTAGTAGCACCAAATATAAAAGCACTTTAATTTTGCTACATGAACAAAGTAGGCAGTCGTGAAAATAAGAACAAATAGTGGGTATTTGTACATACAAGTAAGGCAACAGGGTCTCTGCCCTCAATGAGCTTATAATTAAATTAGAAAGACATGGCATAAATAGGCTTTGTAACTATGAGTTTAAAAAACTGCAAAACTGGGCTGGGGAGATAACTCAGTTGGTAGAGTGCTTGCCTTGTAAGCACAAGGCCCTGGGTTCAATCCCCAGCACCGCAAAAACAAACAAACAAACAAACAAAAAAACTGCAAAACTATGTTAAAAGATAATATATAAAACAATATGATTAATTCCCTGCTAAAGATGATAAGCTAGGGTTTTTAAAGCTGTCCTGGTCTCTGATCACACACCACTCAGACATTGCCTGCTATTTCACTGAGGTGGAATATTTTTTCTTCCTTTTAAATGTTATATATACTACTCACATTTGAAAAACACAGGCATTAGCCAAAATCACTGTGATCCAGGAGAGAGAACGGTCCACACAAATCAAAGGAAGCTTCACAAAGAAGTAAATAGATGACCTGTCTTTGGAGAATGCATAAGATGTGGATAGATACAGAAAAAAGATGAGATCATTGTATGTTAAGAAGAATATGGGAAAAGTAGTTTTAGTAGCACTTGAATACAAATTCTGATGGCATGAGAAGATGCAAGAGTTGATTCTGTGAAAGAGAGTTTCAATGCATGCCCAAGACAATAAGTTTATCAATTTAGAGGGTCTGAACATGATAAGGAACTTAGTAATTAGATTTTGGCTTGCAAGGGCTTTATCTAACAGTACTACAAAGGATTAAAAGGGATACAGGTGTGGATGGCAGTAATAGGAGGCTAATGTTAAAATTCAGGGGCAGTAAAGGCCAAGGTAGAAAATCCAGAAGATACTGTGAAGAGAAAAACAATTCTGAACTTGGTAACTGATAGGAAATGCAGAAATAAACATTGGACACAGCTCTTTATGATTACTGATGTGAGAATGGGGCCATCATTTACAGGAACATGGAATCGAGAGAGGAATTACCTGGTGTGGTAATAAACTGTTAAGTTCAGTTTTGCAATTTATATCAAACAAAATGGCACAATGCTTAATGAAAAAATCCAGTAATAACTCTGGAACATCTGGAATTCCAGAGAAAAGTAGACTATTGATATATCTTTGTAAAGCATCTCTGCAGAAAAAGATTATTTAAGCCATGGGTTTAATTACCCATGGAGGAAACTGAGAGAGAAAGAAGTCAAGGAAACTACCTTAGTCTGAGTTATAATTTTTTTACAAAGAGATTGAAAATAAATAAGAACACAAAACCAAGAAGAAATAATCATGAGAAGGAGAAGATCTGTTCTACTTTGGTGTAGGTAGAATCCTATGAGTGAGCTATCTTAGGTACAGTTGGGGGTCAACTTGGTCAAAAGGTATGGATACATCAGAGAAAAGTGACTAAGGATAGATAGTCTGCCAAATGTCATAATCGGTAGGTGACTATTAATCTTTGAGTGAATAAATTTAGTAAAGTATTTGGAGAAGATATTAAGACAGAAGAGTAGACAGAATGAAACAGAAGGTGTATGTGTAAGTTACCGTTTGAGTTAAGCCATAAGTTTAATTATATCGTACATTAGAGAACTCATTAGATCTGTTTATATTTTTATCCAAAGTAACACTGTCATTCTATTAGAATTTATTATCTGAGTTACACTGACTACAAAAAAGAGACGGAGAAAAATATTAAGCAAAGACATATGAAGAGAGAAAGACAATGACTGGAGGTTTGATAGTCTCCAGTAAATAAGCCACTTGGCACAATTGAGAATGTACGTTTTTAAAGTGTGAATGCAAGAGTGGTTACTGTCTAGCTTGGAAGCTGGAATATGAAGTCAGTGATATCTATGACATAAACTTGATCGTTATATTTGAGAGTTTTCTTTTCACATAGAAACTCCGTATTTCAAAACCTGAGATCTCATTCTTAATCACCCATCTTAAAATGCCAGTAGCAACTATTATCTTCATGGCACTGATAACAACTTCATGAATGCTACATTTCTATCAACTGCTATGTGCCATTTACCACGATAGTCAATTTACTTTTAACTATAATGATCCAGGTTAAGCATCACAAATTTGAAATGTTCCAAATCCCAAACTGTGAGTACAAAACTCACAAAGGTATGAATTTAAAACATTTCAGATTTTGGATTTTTGAATTAGGGCTACTCAACTGGTAAAGCCTATGAAAATATTCCAATATTCCAACTAGTGATTCCTGAATTGCTTTGGGTCCTAAGGATTTTTAGGTAAGTGATACTCAAACTATATTTCATTTCTCAGTTAATAGATGAGAAAAATAAACTAAAAAGTATGATTTTTGATAATTGTATTGCCAGTAATTAGTTCACCCAAACTTTGAACTCAGATATGTCTAATTTTATTATTCCCTCTCTGCTGTGACTCATTGCTATTATTTCATGAAATAGAATACGTAAGACTGACTCCCCACTGCTGTGGAAATCGACCAAACGAAAACTCTAGGAGCATAGCCTCCTAGTGTAGGACAGTATCTTTGTTTTTGATACTAAGAAGAACACATTTTATTCCCATTTTCTTCTCAGTGTATACCGATAACTATATAGTTTCACAACTGGTCAAAAATGCAATTTACCTTTCATGACTCTAGGAAATGACTGCTTGGCTAGGCAAGTCACAACGAAAGACATAATAAATGTACCAAGGAAAAAAAATCTCAAGTTTATTTTCTAACTCCAACAAAAATGATTTAACAAACTCTAAATAGAGCACAGGGACTAAAAACACCCACATGTGTCTGCACGTGTATCACTCACACAATATACACAGTGTGCGTGGCCAACTGGATCCAAACAGCTTGCACCTCCTTCAAGAAATTCTAGGAAGTCCATAAACTATCGGGATAAAATAGTCTCAAGAGAAATAAATACAACATTCCTAGTCACAAGTAGATGAAACCTGTTTTAGAATTAAGGACTCACAAGTTTTTGGTTTTTTTTTCAACTTAAAGTTCTGAACAACTTAATGTTTCATTATTGTTTAAATTGACAGATATTAATAGATCACACACTATGCTGGTAACAGAGAATATGATATTGAACAAAGATGGTTATTATATTTTTCCTCATTGAGTTTAAAATTTAGTAGGAAAGGAAATACAAGTGAACATAAAATTACAATTGTGATCAGAACTACACCATATGGGCACAAACATAGCTAACCGTCTCTGAAAGAGTCCTAAGTGAGAGGAGACAAAGCTTGTTCAGGGATCACTTTACTTAAGAAGTGACAATGGAACTGAGTGATGTCCAGGAACTCACCAGGCAAAACTAAGAAGAAGCAGACAAAATTACATTTGCAAAGCAAGGTTCTGTGGAGAGCATAGCCAGTTGGAGCAACTGGAAGAAATCTGGTGGCTACAACATAAAAAGCAAGACCTTGATGTGATGCTGGAGAGATATACAGGGACAATACCATGTAGGACCTTATGGTCCAGGTTAAGGATTCTGATTCCTCCCCTGTAAGCAGCATGAAACTTAATAGAGTGGTAAGGAAGAAAGTGACATTATCAGTTCTAATATTACTAATACCTTAGATACTTCAGATATTTTCCAAAAACAAATGCTGTTAATATAAACTATAGTGAGCAAACAAAGAAGATATTAATGTAAAATAAAATTAAAGGGGTTTGAAGTTAATAACCAAGGAAAAAAATATCCATATATCTGCAGTCAGAATGAAAAGCATCCCTAAACTTTTAATGGTATTTCTGTTTTTTATGCACAGTTAATAATAAAGTATTATTACAATTAATTAAAAATGCCAGTGGTTAACGTGCATCAGTATTCTTGAGTGAACTGTTTCCACGAATATTAAATAATGTTCCTAAAATTCCAGTATGTCTACATTTTCTCTAGTATCTTTACATTCTAGTACCTTTACATTACCATTTAAATTTTTATTCCAGCTCTGTACTATGACAACCTTTTCCCATCACAATTAGGAGGTACAGTTTATTATAATTACATTTCTTAGTTGAAAGTCTGAAAGCCTGTTTCAGCTGTATATGTCTTTTCTAAAAGAGTGCTGGCAGGTTTTGACATGTGGGACTTATCACCTTTTACATAGCTTCAAAGATTCAGATTTGGATCTGCAATTTACCCTTAGTTATTTTTAGATGCCAAGTTCTTCAGCCTCTCTTATCTTTTATTTCTATTGAGCCTAGGAAAAAGTTACACTTAATCTCCAGGAGACTGTGTCTGAATTTTTTTTTTAAGGACTCTTATCTAGAATGAATTCAGTTTTCTTTATTATTCAAGTACAAACGGTTTGCTCTTTATAATGCAACTAGCGTATCTTAGTCTCAGGGTTTTAGGTGTTCTTTTTGAAAACAATTTAAAATAGGAACATTGATGTATGTGATAGAAGCATATTACTGATGATGAATGCAGAGCCACCGATGTAGGTGCAACAGATACATGTCCATCGAGAGATCAAGAGAAACAGAAAATGCTTGCTTACTCCCAGGAAGCATGAGAACCTGAAAGCTTGGACTCACACTACATAGACAACAGTTATTAGAACTCCATATCCCCTGAGTATTAGATGAGGAAAAAAAGGGAGAATAATTCCTGACATTAATATATCTAGAATATTCCCCACATCTTCTGCTCCCCCACTCCCGTTTCCAATATGCTATGCTATGCTATTATAGGCCTTCTGTTTCTAAAAAGTTATTCCTTTGAAATATAGTAAAAACATTAACCAAAAATAAGGAAAATGGAAAGCTGAAAATCTAAAGACTAATATTCTCAATGGTAGCTTCAGACCATTACAAATTATTATTTTCTGTTATACATGCTTTGCTTTGGAGAATAAGGTCTTTAGAAACCTGATAACATTAGCCAATGCAAATTAGATTATTCCCTTGCTTCTCTAACTTATTAAATGCACAACAGATGACTTCATATTTTCATTATTGGGAAATAAGCTTGTTCAAGTTTCTGGCTCATATCATATATATTGTATATCATCACAAAAACTCGTTTACTACCCATTACAGATGACTTCAATAGAATCAGAGCTATGATTTCTAAGTCAAATTCAATCTAATTTTTGTCCCCAAAGAATGAATGGCTTATTAATTATGAGAAAATAAAGAATAATTACCTGCTCCTCTGGTGTGATTAAAATCCCCTTTAATGATTTTGCATGATTTTCCATTGCCATTGCAGACACCACAATGATCTTCCCTTGCAAGAGACCCTAATAAACCATCACAACCGACTTTCTGTAAGAAAATGGGAGTACATCATAAGTTCCAAATATTTTCTTTTCTTTTTTGTTTAACTATTAATTTAGGATAAACCTAGTCTCTGCAAACCAGACATATTTAATAGGCAAACTGGATTAAATGCTATATTATCTGGTACAAACTAATATAACAAGTTCATGTCAAATAATATAATCTACAAAATTACCAAATTAAAGGATAGGGATGAGAGTGGTTTCTTATAATAAGTATTAAATTACATTGTAAAGTAATTTGGAAGATATTATTGAGAAAAATGCAATTCATAAAAATCCCAAAGGAATCACATTTATATAATATGATTAATCTAATTCATTCTACTCAACATAGAACAGAGATTCTTTACTACATGTCTGGTTTCACTTCCAAGGTGTTTATTCAGCAAATGTCACATGTTAAATATTAACTCTATGGAAAACTGAACAGAAACATTTATTTCTTCTCCATATCATGAATAAACTTCTATGTACATCTTCTTTAGTATTTAGTATGAATATAAGTTTTCCTCAGAAGTCATAGCTGATATTAAGGAAATATAAATAGCTAGGAATTATTTTTTTTATCTTCTTCCAGAATAATTCTGTCAATAAGAATACTCTGAAAGCAAATCATCAATGTTCAGAAGAAATAGAAAATAGAAAATGATCCTATTTTTCCAAGTTGTGTATTCTCAAAAGGCAGAATTTAGTGTGTCAATACTGTCAGAATTAAATGGTAGGATTACACAGTTCTTCCTAATCAGACAAGATTTGGAAGAGAGATAATCAATTTATGACAAGATCCAATTATTTTAGAGAAAATATTAAAATACTAAATAAAACAAAATCAAGGTCTTTGTGATTGATGTTAGTGATGTTGGGATGGAGAAGTAAGAAGATTATTATAAAGTTCAGCTGTAGGAGGAATAGCCTGAGAAAGCAAAAAATAACATAAAAGTTGAACACTACAACATCCCTTCCTTTTGTCAGAGTGCCTATCACGGTCAAAGGATACAAAACAGTGCACTGATGGA
Source organism: Sciurus carolinensis (assembly GCF_902686445.1). Lineage (NCBI taxonomy): Eukaryota > Metazoa > Chordata > Mammalia > Rodentia > Sciuridae > Sciurus > Sciurus carolinensis. Next base: position 110,114,245 of record NC_062218.1, read on the forward strand.
GAACTCTAATCAGACAGTCAAAGCTTATTCAAAGGGAAGTAGAGACAGCCACCACAGGAAATTCGCAAAACATAGGTGAAGAGGAAACTAAGGAGGAGTCATGAAAATAATCCAAGAGTCCTGGTTAAGAAAATAAGTCTCAAGGATTCCAACAGGGGTTGAATTTGTGGACTCCCTTATTGCAGAAATAGCAACAGGACTAGGAACAAGCATCCCTATTGTTTTGCCATCTGCAGATTTGGGTGGAGGAATGACAACTTCAGACTTCTGGGCACCGTTGTGCATGACACAGTGTAAAGTTGGCATAAAAGGAATATGTGGATACTTGGGCGAGTTCAAGGGATCTTCTAAAAGGTTTCCATTCTCATTTCCTAGTGAAGCAATCTGAACAGGTGGCTTGACAGTGACAGTCTGGTTGATAGAACTATAACCTGCAAACCTGGTTGTTGATGGATTCCCAGAATCCTCAGAATTGCTGTCTGTGTCTCTGTCTTTTTCTTCTTCACTTTCAAAACTTTCTCTTCCATCATGTCGTGGACTAGACGGAGAACTGTAACTCTCTGAAGATGTTTCTCCACATGTGTCATGTCCAGATCCAATGTCCAAATTCACATCTTTCACAGTACCACCATGGGCATGCTGAGGAGTGGACAGCCTAATACCATTTATTCTACTATTCAGCCTGTTGTCCGTTTTCTTAATTTTCTCCTTTTCTATTTGTGGCTTTCCTTTCTTCTTATTTAATGAAGATAAACTCCGTTTTTCTGCAGAATGCTGCTCAGCTAGGTTCACACAGTGCTCTGGGTGCTGACTGGTGGTGCAGCTTTGCTTCCTCCAATCCACAATTCCATTCTGTTCAGAATATTGCATGGTAAGCCCATCCAATGGGGAGCAGCTCGTACCAATATTCACAATGGGACTTTTCCCAGTATGTTTCTTGTGGATTATGGTGTGTTGCAACACATCTTCTTCTTGACTTGAAGCTTCTGAGCTGTCTTCTTTTAAATGTTCTAGTATCTTAGAGGTCTTCAGAGAGGATTGTAAGTTACTGAGACTGTGTAGAGAGTCTGACGATATGGACCGAAAAAAGCTGTGTACTTTTTGACTCTGTAGAAAAGCTTGTGATGAAGTTGAAAATAGCTGCCTTAGGATGGGCTCCAGGTCAGGGTGTCGCCTCTCCTCCCTTTTCAAGGAACCCTGATTCAGGGCTCTTAAAATGGTCTTGTCAAAAGTCTCTGAAGACAATTCCTTTGGAATCTTCAGTAGGAATTCCTATACTTCTTGGTGAGTTTTTGTTACTGTTGTGACCGAAAGATCAAACCAATTTACTTTGAAAGTATACTCCCCAATATTTGTCAGCCCTTTTTCTCTGGACTCCTTTCAACATTATCTTCTCGATGTGTACAGCTTCTCGCTGAGCTCTATGAGGTGCCATGGTAAGTCCATCCTGAGGTATTGGGGCTTGTTCTATCAAACCAGTCCCCTGTTGGAATCCTTGGGCCAACAGCTTCTACTGGAGAATCAGAAAAGCACCTTGAATTGCTGGCTTCCCCTTTACCAATTCCATCAACTTTCCTTCCACATAGTAGTACTCCTGCTTTGCACCTAACATTTCAGAGGCTAAAATTGCCACCACCACAGGGATCTTCTGAGAGTTGCACAGTTAATATACCACAACAACCAACTGGAAGTCTGAACATCGGATCACCAAACACTGCCTTTATTCCTGTTCATAACCCAGGTAGTTTTCCAGGATCTCCTGTGGCTACTACGGACCCCATCACAAAATCTGCATCCCAAGTGGTAGGACTAAATCAAATGGTGCCTCAAATTGAGGGAAACACAGGGACAGTCCCTCAGCCTACCAATGTGAAGGTAGTTCTTCCAGCAGCTTGTCTCTCAGCTGCACAGCCACCAGCTTCCTATACCTTGCCAGGCTCTCCCCTTGCTGCCAGTGTGTTACCCACCCCGAATTCCAATGTGCTCAACACAGCAGCCACTTCTGCCCAGCCAGCAAGTGCAGACATCAGCCAGGCCCAGTCCACTGTTCCTCCTGCAGTTCCTACCCACACCACAGACCCTGCCCCAAGCCCAAGCCCTGCTTTGACACACAGTACTGCGCAGAGCGAGAGCACATCCTACATCAGTGCTGTGGGGAACACGAACTCTAATGGCACAATAGTGCCACCACAGCAGATGGGCTCAGGTCCTTGTGGTTCTTGTGGGCGAAGGTGCAGCTGTGGGACCAATGGAAACCTTCAGCTAAATAGTTACTATTATCCCAATCCAATGCCTGGACCAATGTACCGAGTTCCATCGTTCTTCACTCTGCCATCCATTTGCAATGGCAGCTACCTCAACCAAGCACATCAGAGCAATGGAAACCAACTTCCTTTTTTTCTGCCTCAGACTCCATATGCAAATGGACTGGTGCATGACCCAGTCATGGGGAGCCAAGCCAACTATGGCATGCAACAAATGGCAGGATTTGGGAGATTCTATCCCGTATATCCAGCACCTAATGTAGTTGCCAACACCAGTGGTTCGGGGCCCAAGAAGAATGGGAATGTCTCATGTTACAATTGTGGTGTAAGCGGACACTATGCACAGGATTGTAAGCAGTCATCCATGGAGGCCAATCAACAAGGCACTTACAGACTGAGATACGCACCTCCCCTCCCCCCTTCTAATGATACGTTGGATTCTGCAGACTGAAACAAGTAAAGCTTGCCTACTTAATACACTCAAGTGTGGGGAGTCATGGGGTGTGGAGGGGAGGAAAGGAAAGGTATTTTGTTTGTTTCTTTGTCTATACATTTCCTAGATTTCTATGCAGTTGGGAGTTTTTATTTCTCTTGTACCAATGTCCAAAATAAGAAAGAATGCAATGCTTCTGAGCCTCTGGTCTCCTGGTTCAACAACAGGCTTATATGTATGATACATGTAACTTAAACTTCAGACCAACTATCAAAAGGAAAATGTTGATGCGTGCTTTTTTTTTTTCACTGAATACTTGCTGTGTGCAATGTTTACTGAATCTTTAAAACTGTGTATTTGACCTTTTTTTTACAACACTGGTGACAGTCATATGGTTTTGGAAAAAAAACAAAACAAAACTTTGCTTCTTCCCTGGCTTTTCTCACTCTCACCCTAAACTACACTTTTCTGGCCAGCCACCCTCTCCCTTTCCCTGGCCTGCGGCAGGAGTGCCTGGCAGTGTACTTGTCCACTTTTCTGTAAACTGCTCTGCATATAAAGTGAGGGTAAAATGTTTCACCTTAATCCTACAGGAGAAATTAAATTCCCAAGATAGTATGTATATATGTAATAAACAGCATCACACAAATACATATATGCAGTGCTTGTTGTCCAAATAAACATGAAAATAAGTGGGAGCAAGAGGAAGAAGTCAAACCATATGAAGCTGAAAAGATATGACCTATGGACAGACAGCTTTTTCTTAGGAAAAAGAAAAGAAAAGAAAAAACAACTCTTTCCTTCCATCATACTTTTCTAGCCTGTTGCTTCAGAGAGACACAAAGTGAACACACTGGTGTGAATGTCATTCTGTGTGCTTGTGTTTGTGATGAAAGTCAACAGCCAGTTCTACTCATCGTCTACTACCATGTCCTGCTCAAAGACACTACTTGAGTAAAGATCTCTTCTTTTGCTATACCAACTGTTACAGTGTTATGTTGTGTTTAAACTGTGTGTGGTTTATTGCAATCCGAACAGAAGCTATGGGTTTCTTACAAAAAAGTCAGGTATTTGTTCCCTAACCTGTCTCTCATAGCGAAGTCACTTTTATAAACGTTTACCACTAAGCTTGATTATAATGTGAAAGACTGAATTCTGAGTGTGTTAAGATGGTATTAATCATGTCAGTGTCATGTCACTAAGTTTAATGCTGCTGTTTAAAAAAATTTTTTTAAAGCCAATCTATGTACTAAATTGCTTCCAGGTAATTTTTGATTTCCTAAAGTGCACTGAGGTTATCTGGAAGATTGGGTGTATTTTTTGGTGACTGCTGCATTCAACAGCAATGAACAGCTACCACTGTACAGTCATAGGTTTAAGGGTTGGGGTTTTGTTTTCCCATTCCTCAGTACAGAGCAGAAATGATAGATTTTTGTGTGTGGAATAACATTGTTATGCAGCAGAGGAACTTAAATATTTGGTCTTGGTTCAGAAGCCTAACAGATTGCTAGACAAAAGAAAAAACTTGAAGAAAAAAGAAGCTTAATTTAATGCTTCATAAGTAGCATTTATATTTATAGCACCAATGTACATTTTGAAACTTTCAGGGGTGGGAGTTATGGGGAAGGGAAAGGGGTTATAAAGGGGTAGATGAAAGCTTTAATTTAGAAAGAAAGAAGTTCGAGTAAAGGAAATTATTTTGATTAAATATATTTTATTTGATCTGGGTATTTTTGGACCACATTATTAAATTAATTGTTAAGCTGCAGTTGGGTTGTTCAGGTGAGAGTGTTGATGATACGCCATGTGTGAGCGCATTGGGAATCACTCGCCAGTTGTACTTTATGGAGCTTATTTTATGATTTAAAATACTGTACTGTACATAGGAGGTGTGTTACCTTCTCCTTATTTGTATGTTTACCATATACTTTGATATTTGAAATGTTATGTACTGGAAAGGCCACTTATATTTCTAGAAAAGATTGGATTTTATGCAACCTTTTTTCCTTGAATTAACAGCAATAAAAAAATGAAAAACAACTAAAAAAAAAAAAAAAAAAAAAAGAAAAGAAGTCTCTGCTTCATTTATAAATTAAAAAAAAAAATAGGGTAATAAAACTGGCTTTACTGCGCTCTCTCTGCTACCCAGATTACTTCTTGGTAAATAGTAAGAGAACAATAAATAGTAGCTAAATGAGTGAATAGATTGGTACTTTTCTTTCTTAGTTTTTTCTAACTCTGTGTCTAGGGTATTATGAAGTCTCTGGACTTAAAGTAAAAGTTAAGGATATACATATAAACTACATATAAACTAGAGTCAATAATAACAAATTTTAAAAATGAAAGTTAAAGATTTTTTTAATTTTATAGTCTCAAGTGCTATAAGTAGTCTCAAGGGCTCATACTTAACAAAATTATGCTCACACAAATCTAAAAGCTAAGGGTAAACTACTTTGAGAAGGCGATGCCATTTTATTGGGGCAGGTAACCGGAGTACCAATGACAGGCTAGAGAAGGGAAAATAAGATAGTACAGGGCCTAGATTTCCTTATCCTTTCAAGAGCAGAAACTCCACAGAACCAGATTGGGTCACCTACAGAGAGTTGTTTTCAACAATCTATATTTGCCAAGTTCAGAATTCCACGGTCAGCTTTGGTACTATATGTTTTGTTATAAAACGAAATACTCTATAGTCAAATTCCCAGTTTACAGAGGGCTGTCAGAAAAAGAAGGCATGTTTTTAATTATATCAAAAGACTGAATGAAACATTGTAATTAAAATGCCAGAATCTTGAAGTATTCTAATGCTGTTAGAGTCACGATCCATTTCTGAGAATACTAATTTAATTATAACATCAGACTCACATAGCATTTGTGCAGAATATTTGCTATTGTTGCTCTAATTTTAATGTCTAGCCAGGGACTCTAAAAGATCTGGCTTACACAACACTGTTAAGTGAAAACCATAGCAATTAAGATTATTATATTTGGCATACACAATTAGGAAAATAATTTTTTTGAAAAATAAATTCATTTAAGAGATACACTAATCTGACATATTTACACATAATGATGAAATAAAGTTAGAAGTTTTAACAATACAACATATAGTTCTGAAAGTAAAGTATGTATGGGTCAACTACCTATAATGATTTTTTTTATAGGTAAATGAGAAATTACAGTTAGGGTTGCTGCCATATTCTGTTAAAAATAAAATAAATTAATGTGTAATCATAAGACTGCTTCTTATGCCAATGGTATTACATGGTTCAAAGTTTTAAACTTTATAACATGCTAGCAAAACAAATCTTGGAGCTGCAAAAGTATTTAACTTGCATGATATTCCCAACTTCTTACCCAGAAGTCCTCCATTGAACTATAGATGGATTCACCCATAGTTGTAACTATGCTCAAATTTTGGTGTGTAGGTTTTCAGAAGTGCATTTTTTCTGGGACAAAAAAAAAAACCTTTTCACCCAATTCTCAAAGGAGTGTACAGTACAAGGTTAATGCCCAGTGGTCTAATAACCCCATTTCACAGATTTGTGCATGCATTTACATTACATGTTATTTACCCAAGAACACAGCTTCCTTGTGGCTGTCATAGATTTAGTGCTACCCCACTCAGTGACCTCTTTTATTGTTAAAACATTTCTATCCTATTTCAGAGAGGTTTTTCTGAAATTGCCTAACATAAAGAAAACTGCTTTTAGCAGGGCATGGTGGTGCACACCTGTAATCCCGGTGGCTTAGGAAGCTGAGGCTAGAGGATCAAAAGTTTGAAGTCAACCTCAGCAACTTAGACCTAAATAACTTAGTGAGACCCTCTGCCAAAATAAAAAATAAAAAGGGCAGGGATGTGGCTCAGTGGTAAAGCACCCTTAGGTTCCATCCATGTTACCAAAAAAAAAAAAAAAAAAAAAAAAAGAAAGAAAGAAAGAAAGAAAGAAAAAAAATAAGAAAAAATTAAAAGAAAAATAAAAAAGAGAACTGCTTTTCCCAAGGTCATATCCCCAAACACTAGTAGATGCAAGGGCAGAAAGGTCTGTTTTTCTCACCCCAAGTGATGACAATGCTGAAAAGCCATTCCAGCTTAAGATCTCCCCATTGGGTCAGCATTTCTCTTCGTGTGTCCAGTCCTGCCCTGTCTCAACCCCCCGCACCCCCCCACCCAGTGATTAAACTTCCTGAATGTTAAGCTTCCTGAGGAGCCAGCCTGAGACAGTGTAAGAATTAAGTCTAGCAAATTCTACGTTCTGGCCTTTAATCTTTCCACCATGCTCTTCATACTAACGTTAACAGAAATTCTATTTTCCTAAACATAGATGAAGAACAAACATAAATGCATGTAAATGGGGAAATATTTACAATAAGGAAAAGAAAAGCAGATAAAATGTTTATATATTACAAAAAAGTTGCATTTGTATCTAAAATCAGCTGATTCAAATATGTTGATAATACTTGAATATGACTATTTAGATTGATTTTATTGGTTTCTGCCTCCTGGTTCAGTGGTAGACACTGTCATGGAGAACTGAATTGCTTGAATTTCTGGTCTAGAATGTTGGATATAGAGTGTTCCAATTTGTGACATGAAAGTGTTCCAATTTTAGACCTGTAATATGTACATTAAACAATCAAATCTCAAATTCTTTCACATAGTAATGGATTTTATGAATTACTAACTCAAAATCTTCATTGCAGAGTTGAGGAAATGGAGTTCCAAAGTAGATTAGACTTGTTTAAGGTCCAAGTCAAGTCAGGCTATATACCCATATCTTTCGAATCTTAGTCCAAAACTTCCCCACCATATGTTGAAGTTTCCCAAGAGTCCCCAATCAACCCTCAACATGTGAATTTTCCCTTTTAGAATATCTTACCTGACATCTGCCATTTGCACATATATCTAATCCCTGATATCCACAAGAAGTTCCATCCATCACTTTTTCTGATAGAAGAATAGGCTGTTCTTTTCCAACAGGAGAGCAAAATAAGGCACATGGTTTTTCTACAGAATGTATGAAAAGAAATAAGAAAAAGTGATTCCATGCATATTTTTATTAGAAGTTTTTATTTTTCACAGTGATTATTGGGTAAAAATATAATACAATGCAAACTGAGTAATGTAATATTAAGTAGGTTTCTATTACAGGATGATTGTATTAGATGAGATGCTTAGAGAATATATGAATTAGTCTCCTTAAGAAATCTGACTTCAAATCACTCTCAGGATATATCGTTTATTATATTATGGTACAAAATCTCTACCATACACACATCAATCCTTCTCCCTGACAAATGTTTTGCACACCCAAATTTTTACTTATAAATTTTCAGTGATCTCTTTATCTTAAGAATGTACCAGAATTCTACCTACTTTTATGTCTTGGTTAGTATTTACTTATGCATTGGTGTCTTATTTCTAAATTATTTTCTGAATTCTAATATTCTATTTTTTATTTCTATGCATACAACATTTTCTAATTGAAAAACTACAAAATGGAGAAAGAACATCCAAGATGAACAAGTCTCATCAAAATTTCCATAGGAGGATGTTTAGAAACACAATACATCCCCATGGGAACATCTTCCTTGATGTACAATTGTGGATGTGCTTGCTTACTCAAAAATCATGCCAACACATGAGATACCTACGTTGAAAACCACTTATTTTCAGGATGTAGAACTCCCAAATAGTAGTCGTCTTCATCAGTGCCTTATTGAGTGAGGGCTAAACATTTGCCTCTTAAGCTCAGAGTGGCAAAATGTTTTTAAGGTGTTGTTTCTATTTCTAAGCCTCCAGAGGAGCTGTATTTGGTAACACCAGTAGTATGATTGTCCAAATCTGAAACTTCAGAGCAATTTCCATGCTACATTACTACTCTTTTGGCTTGACACCAGTCAGGCCCTTTACTGTTTATTAAGCTTGTATAAATAGAATGGAAAATAGTTTACAGTCTCTGACACTGATCTTCCCTTATGTCTTCAGTAAGGTTCCACGTATGCTGATGGGATTCTATAAATACCAAGTAACAGCCAGAGGCATGGAACAGGGTATCACTTTGCAAAGAGAAGACAGACAGTTAAACGAGCCTTCAGGATTGAACATTTCAAACAGTTTTCACATGTGGCTTCTGAATACTGCTCTGAACAATTTTGAGGAGTTGGAACATGGCCTTTAATGTGCATGGTTTTGAAATTTTCCTTTAAGATGCCATTATAAGCTGCAATAAAGCATTTCAGTGTGCTCTCACACCTCAAAGTAGGTTATGTTTATTCAATGACTGCTTACTATGTCATATCTTTGGACTTAAAAACAGCTGCTATAATTGCAATCCTTTAAAAGAGGTATATGTAATTCCCTTTTTGGAGTTTTCATTGAAGAGAGGAACAAGCTAAATAGATGAATTATGTTGAAAGAAATTAGTGTCCCAGAAAATTCCACTCACATTCCAAACAAGAAGTCAGATAAAAATCTATGTATTTTTCCTTTTATAACATATTGTGAATACCCTCCGCTTAATTTAGTTCTACAGATGACTTAAACATTTGATACCAATCTTCCTTCCTGGAGAATACCCTGGAGACTGTGACATTGTAGTGATCCATGTAACATGCCAGTACTTGGCAGGCAGACTCTGCCTTGATTTAAGAGACTAACCCCTTCCAACATATGCATTAGACATGGATTTCTGCCAAATTTCAGTAAACATAGAGTATGTAAAATACCTGAATGTTAAAACCACACATCTCTTTTCTTTAAATGTTCACTGTTTCATTGATATTCCACATTCAGTTCTCCTAGCCATAGATTCATGCATTATATAAGAATAACAGATACAACCACTTGTATTTTAAAGTGTCACATATTATTAAAAATTGAAACTTTTTAAAAGAATTGCATATATCATGGTCTTCTGTGCTATAACACATGAAGACTAGTTATTGTTGTCTATATCATTCATCACTCAAATGGATGTGCTTAACTGATCAGAATTGCAAAAGTTTCAGAAATGCTAATCTGTAAAATGCCAACAAAACCACAATGAAATCACCTCCCTCCAATTATAATGGTTATTGTCAAAGAAACTAAAGACAGCAAGTGCTGGGGAGGAGGTGTACGACAGAGAACACTTGTATGGTGTTGGTGTAAATGTATATCAGAATAACCATTCTTGAAAATAGTATCAAACTTCATTCAAAGATTAAAGATAAAACTATCATATGATCCAGCAGCCCCACTTCTGGGACTATATCCAAGGGAAAAGAAGTCTGCATGTTGAAGAGACACCTGGGCTCCCATGTTCATTGCAGTACTGTTCATGATAGCCAAGGGATGGAAACAACCTAAGTGTCCATCAACTGGTGAGTGGATAAAGAAACTGTGGTCCAGATACACAGTGGAATACTATTCAGTCATAAAAAGAATAAAATCCTGTCATTGTAACAACATGGATGGAACTTAAGATGATTATGTTAAGTGAAATAAGCCAAGTGCAGAAAGACAAATACCACATTATCTCACTCATTCATGGAATCTAAGAGACAGCTGATCTCATAGAATTTGAGACTAGAATAAAGATTTATAGGAATCTTCAATAATAGCATAGAGAGGTTCTATATAGTTTTTACTTAGTTTCTCCAATGGTTACTAGAGTACAATAGCAAACCCAGGAAATTGGCATTTGTATGTGTGTGTGTCTAATTCAATGCCATTTTATAACATGCATAAATTTGTGTCACCACTGCCATAACCAAGTTACTGAACTACTCCATTAGCACAAAGTTGTTCCTGATGTTCCCCTTTAAAGAAATACCCATCCCTCTCCCCATCACCAACCCTAATCCCTCACAACCACTAATTTGTTTTCCTTCTCTATAATTTTGTCATTTAAAAAATGTTATCTCAATAGAATGAGGTATTGCATTTTTCTTACACTGGCATTTCTCACACAGCATAATGCCCTGTGATTCCTGCAATTGTTGCATGTGTCCATAGTTAGTTCTTTATAATTGCTGAATATTATTCTGTTACTCAGGAATACAATTTCTGTTACATGTTAAAAATAATATTAGTATTTAAGAAACTGCCAAACTGTTTTTCCAAAGTAGCTTCAGCATTTTACATTCCTACCAGCAATGTCTGAGAGATCCAGTTTTTCCTCATCTTCACCAGCATTTGGTGTTGCCATTATTTTTTAATTTAGTTGTTCTAATAGGTATGAGTAACACTGCACTATCTTTTAAGATTATTTTTGTCATTATATACAGTAAAGGTAGAAAAAAGGAAAGTTTTCAAATACCTTGAAGTTAATCTGAAAGATAACACTACTATCGTAGAACATTTTGCAAGCTAGAAGCAAACTTAAGTAAGATGGTGGTAATCTGGTTGGTCATACCTTCGTCCAGAACAGCTTGCCACTGAAGAACATGCTTTGGGTATGAAGTCCTAACACTATAGGCCTGACATTGCCAGTCTCTGAATCCAGGCAAACCTGCAGGACAAGGTGGATTCTCACATATTCTGTATTGTTTTCTGGGACCATTACAATCCCTAGGTTCAGAACCTAGCCTAGAAAAGACAGTACAAATAATCAATTTTACCCTTTTTTTAAAATAAAAACTATCAACTTTTAAAATTAAAAGCCATTACATTAAAAACACAATATTTCGTATTAAAATCTACTTTTGAAAGCTTGTACACATTAAATGCTTGGTAATAATAGGAAATACACAGTTTATTTTTTAAATGAAATTTTTTCACTATGTAATCAATTTATCTTCCCATAATATGAGGAATAAAAGCTAACTTGCCATGAAATTAAAATAGAGGAGTAAAGGGCAGAAGCTAGAGGCAAAAGAGAAAGCCTATAATTCCCACGAGGAATAGGATCACTAAGCATTTGTTTTCAAATAAATTAAAAAAAAAATCTTTAAAACTGCAAGTTTTCATTTTTCATTAGTTTTAACTTATATCAATCATTAATTTCACTCTCATTCCCTGCCTTTCTTTCTGCTCATCTTCCTGTACTTTTACAGTTCCTTTAAATGCTCACTTAACTTTGTAATACATACATTATTGGAATTACTCAACAAATCACCTTTTGTGACTTTCATTAATTATTCTCAAAAATTCTGGGTCGTTAGTTTCTTTTTAATGGAAACTTTAGCTAAAATATTTTGAGGAACTTTTCTGTCTTCCACAGTGGCAATGTTTGAGGGGTTCTGTTTCCTTTTCAATATGGTTTATTGATAAAACCTCTACCTTTCAATGTGGAAGAAAAAACCACCCTCCCCCAATCCAGGAACTTGGAGTTTACCCAGGACACGTGCGCTCTCGACTGCTGGTTCCAGCACTGCAGGTTCGGCTACAGGAACTCCACACACTCCACTCTCCAGCCAGGTGTTCAGGTGCTGAGGTCCTGCTGGTACATTCTCCAGCCTTACACCACTATTCCAAAAGTTATGTCTTAGGTGAACAAATCAGGGCACAACTGAAAATCAATCACTGGCCTAACAGTCACTGGAGTTAATGCAAGTGAATTAGGTCTACTGCAATTGAATTATTTCTACTACAGCACAAAGCAGGTGGAATTAAAAAAAAAATCAATTAAGTTGGCACTTTCTTTTTGTCACAACAACATAATGATCCAGTTCCCACAGTTCTGGTGTCAAATAATAAAGTTTTGTCATCAAAGCAGTTCACAGATATGTGTTACTGCAATACTGAGAATTCAGACCTTGTGATAGAGACAGGGTGAAGGTGCTGGAGGCAGAATTTGAGGAAAAGGAAAACTAACTTATTTTGAGCAATGGATTACAATTTAAAAGGGACAAAAAGTGCATAGTCATGTTTCAGAATAAAAAACAAGAAATAAAAGTTGTTCTATAACTATATAGGTTGAAGCAGACATTTCAGTAAATTCAGCAATATTCATTTGAAAAATAAACAACTTGGGGTACTCTATTTCCTTGTAATTAAAATATAAGATTTTCTTTTAACACTTCATTCATTTTTCTTTTATTTATTTTTTCTGAAAGTGCTCCCATTAAAGTCAAACATTCTTTTGAAAGTCAGTTTGTCTGAAAGATGGGAAATTACACTCTGAAATTCTGTCATTTTATTCTAATTATTTGGTATCTATTAACTGTGAAGAGAAAGGGGTATCCTTATTATCTTTTTTATTTTTATTTATTTTTTACTAACTTAAAAGCAGCAAGAGGTTATTTTTGTAGTCATGGAAGAAAATGTGGACAAAAGTATTATCATTTCTCTGAATTCCTGAAAATCAGATAAATAATGGTCACAGAAAACACCTTAAAGTTAACAAAATCTTGTGAAAATACTAAGTTGAATGAGAGCATTTTGATTAGCGATTGTAAAGCAACATGGTTGAGTAAGTTGATCCTTCTATTCCTAAATGATTTTCTACATCTAACAGAAGTAGGATTTACAAAGGATTTTGAGGGAATTGCAGAAATGCTCTGAATCTCAACTCCTTCATTTCTGAGGGGCAAATGCGATCCTTTTTACCTATTATACTTTTTTTCAGGGATTGAATGAAACAATAAGCACAATTAATAAGGATTTCATAAAGGTTAATTTTAGTAACACAAACACAATATTACACATATCATTACATTCATATTACCAATGACAGTTTTCAGAAATGTAACCAAAATTCTGTTCGTTCTTTATCAGTCTTTATTTAATTTATTTTGAGAATATTTACTTTTATTGTTGTTTTCAGGAGATCAAGACGCACCATTTTGTTTGAGCTTAGTTTACATTTGTACATGCAATGAAATAATCAGTCCCTGTGGATTTTTTCTGATAATGTCAAAATTTAAATTAAATCTCTTTTAAATTGAAGAAGTTTTAAATATAGCCTTGGAAAAGTAAACCTCAGTAATTCAGAATGTGCTCCATGCTAAGATTGTCATTAAATAAATTGGGATTTTTTAGGCAGATATATTCTAAAAATTATAAAAAGGAGGAAAAAGTAGACCATATGAAAACTTGCATTACTTCTGGTTTTCAAGATTTAACAATGCTATGCCATTCATGGAAGAAATCCAAGGTGAAAGCTGTCAAACTTCAATTGGTCACAGTGTTTTGGCCTTCTTGAAGGGTGTTTATTTTTCCCAGAGTGCATATCACAGCTCTTTGCCCATTTAGCAGCACGCTGGCATTGAAAGGCTGGGCTAGAGTTCATAGGAGACTAAAAATATTCTGAGAAGGACTGAGATCTTGACTTGCACATAATTTAAACTAGATCACATCTGGCAGATGAAGAAAAATGGAAACAGATATACCAGCCAACATGCATACACAGATCAGTGAAACTTAAAGGCAGACTAGGCTATTAGTTAAAAGTTGTCATCTTGCTGATAACCAGATCTTGGGATGAAACTAGGGGAGAGGGGACAGCTGTGCTGCAACACTGAGAAAAGTCTTAAATGCTTTGCTTAAATTATTATACACTTCATTGGATTCATATAAAAATTATTCTAATGCTTTCTACAAATTTTCTAGTACCATGTTTTGTACCATAAACTTACATGTTTTAGACTCAAAAAAGATATCACATATGATTTAAAAAACTCAAAATTCTTCTTATCTGCCAATTCAATCTGATTTATGAAAATGCTAAAGTAATATATAATATTGATGATTCCTAGGATAGTACATGACTTGAAAAATCTGATTACATTTCTATTCTACCAATTTTTTATGTGACCTTGTCTGGGAATTTTATGAGAACACACAATTGGAGGAAGGTCATGGAGATGTCAATGTAGTGTGATTATTCTCTGAGCATTTTCAGGAAGACAGATGAGAATGAAGCAAGTTAAAAAGATCTCTACATACACATGGTGAGACTGTGATGACATTACAGGTTTCATTATTTCCAATAATAAATGACGATCGTAATGTCGAGAATATCAATTGAGGAAAATAAATAACAAAAATATCTTACACAGAATCCTTCACACAGTCTAAAATTGTAGTAAATTGCTATTTAACTCATTATTCCTTGAAAACACAATAAGTAAAACAATATACATTTATTGCTTTTACCTAAATCATTTATCCATCATTTAATATTTAAACATAAAAATATAAGCACATTTACAATGGTACAATAAATTGTAAAGTGAATGTAGAAATTGTACAAAGACAATAGTACAAGGAGAACAGGAGGAAAAAGAAAACAGGTTGCATTTAATTTGGAAAATGCTGCCTATAAATAATATATGAATCTCTATTTTCAAAATCATTTTGAATCATAGAATTTAGTAAGTACCTTCTTAGATATATTACATAGTTTTAGATAAACTAGATTTATATAGCTCAACTAACATCTCTAGAACGTTATAAATTTTAAAAAACACCCAGCTTAGGCTCTTGATTTTCAATGTACCAAGCTAGCAGTAGTGTTTAGTGCGAGGTCACAAGCATTTGAATATTTTAGCACAATTGCAGATGACAGCAGAGTGTTGAAAGTTCTTTGTGTGATGGCTCCCACAACAGCTGGAACATGTGGAACTTGAAAAAGCCCACATGGCCGCAGGAACTGAGAAGTTCATTAGTGACATCAATACACAAAGCATGACAGAACCTCTACCGCAATATCATTAATGTGATTTTAAGGAAATAAAACATTTACTTTTGATGAGTAATTATAGTTTTTGAAAGAATAAGTTTACTTTAAACATCTCAAGAAAGCAAATTATTCTCAAAAATATGAGAAGAAAAATAATAGTAAAAAGATATTGAGGGTGCCAGGTAATAAAAATGAAGAGATTTTATATTGCTGAAGTAGAACTGAGCAGGACGGATGGCTTGTGAGATGTTTAAGGACATAGGCATAAAAGTTTTGTAATCTCGGTGTATTACTGCTTTTTGGGGACGAAGAAAATTATTGCTGGTGCAGTGTTTTATGATTCAAGTAATAAATTACTTAGTGTAATATCATGAGACTTGCCTGATATACACACATTATTATACCTCTGTGTATAATTTAAGAAAAAAATAAAACAGACCCAACTTTTCACTCTCTATCTAAGCTCATAGAAAAATATTTGGTACAGTCTATAAACAATAGACAGATATTTCACAGAAGGGTCCTCTAAGGAGTCATTTTCTTACAGATAGTATCTGGTGAAAAAGCATTTCTGGTCTTTTCAAAAATAGTTTCAACATAAATAATTTGTATTTTTTTTAATTAAAAAATCATAGAAGTAATAAATGACTATGTCCTTATATCAAACAATCCAGAAATGTATGGAGAAAAGTTCAAATTCAACCTCATCTCCTGTTGCCTGACTCCCACTCCTCAATCTCATTTCCTGCCAAAAGGGTAACTTTTACTAACAATTCGCATTTTATGTTTTCAAACTATTTTCTGAGTTTAAAAATATACACTACATGTATATGTGTATTCATATCTGTACACAAACTGTATGTTCCTTGATGGTATTATGAAGTATCCATTTTTCTGACATGCCTTTAACTAACAGCCATATCTTATTTATCTCTTCATGTAATTCTTATGTATCTACCTCATTTTTAAAATAACTACACTGGAATTATTGCTCTCCTTAAGAATAATTTTAAACAAAATTTCATCATTAAAAACTGCAATGTTAACATAGGCATTTTGCATGTGTGAGGATGTGTATATATGTGTGTGTCTTTATGCACATGTATAAATACTTAGGACAACTTTCTAGAAGTAGAACTTCTGTATTTCAATCCACTTTTCAAATTGTTGTTTTTCAATTAGCACTCCACATAGCAATTCTTTCTTAAGTAATTCACAGTAAGTACTCTGTAAAGGTTTTTTGTTGCTGTTTATTTTCAAAGGTAATAGACATTCTTCAGAGGTGAGGTTTCTGATTTTACAATTCATGAACACGGCCCCCTTCTGTTCATAGAAAACAAATAAAAAATTGTGGAAAGTACCAATCTGTTTTCTTTTGATGAAATTAAATCTAAAGTACACTTGGAACCCACCTATTTCATATTCTTCAAAGGAAAAATTACTTTTTCAACAGCAATTATTTTGATCTTGAAATGTATATTAATATATTCCTAGAATATTATGAGGCACAGTAAAGTGTACTAGTTAAATATTGACTAATCTCCAAATGCCAATTTGAATATTTTATTTATAATGCTTACTTGACAAGGAAAAATTATACTCACTAGTTCTGCTGACACAACTTGGGAGATTCATCAGTGCTCTGAGAAATTTTATCATTTATATTATTATTTGTGCTTATTTTATTTTCAATGTAATAAACATTCATACTCATCTGCTTAATTTAAATAGTTAAACCATGAATTTACATTTCAGTGAAAGTATATATGACTGTCAGTATTACCTTATTGGAAAATAAAATACACCTCCTCAATATTAACAAAGTAACCATGAATTTGAAAAAAATGTAAAAGATAAAATTAAAGTTAAAGAAATATTAACACCTTTGTATACACACGGAAATCATTCCACCAATGTTAAGATGGATGCATATTTAACTGACAAGAGAAAATGCAAGTCTCCCAAGTTTCATTTCATATTTTTATTAAATTTAAGCAACACAAATGACTTACCTTACCAGGGTCACAGTCCGTCCCATCCATTGGTGGATCGAGTTTGGTTTTGCATTCTTTCTCACCTTCTACCTTGCACCATAATCCCGTGCAAATGACATGCTGGAAAGAAGGACACAATAACTAATAAGCAGAGGGTGTCTTAGTTTTGAGTTTAAGTCAAAAATTTTTGAGAAAGTGATTTTGATAGGACAACAAAATAACTTGAATAAAAATGTGTTTCAGGTACCTTTAATATTAAACACAAATGAAATAGTATATAACATGTTTATAGTGATAGAGTGATACATAATAGAAAATCTGTTTAACAAAATTAAATCTTTTAAAATTTCTTTAATTAAAACACACATGATTATGCAAGATTATGTATGTACAATGGAAATTTTTAAGCTAAAAGAATCATTGTTTGTATCTTGATATGAACCAAGTTGGAAGAATATGTTGTTTCTGGAGTGTGAATTGAGTGCCTCCTTGCCTAAAGCCTGTCCTCACTTGAACTCTGCTGTATGCTCGTACGCCATGGTTAGCACTTAGGTCCTTGATGCTCAACACAATACAGACTCTGCTATAGTCATGATCAGTCATTTTTGCCTCCATATGAATGAGTTTTATACCTTTAGGATGCAAGAAACTTTTTTCTAGGGAAATTCTAAAGGGAATTTAAAAAATATGTTAGGATAAAGGAGCTGAGACAATAAGAGAGCTGAGTAAATGCAAGAGGGAAGAGATGCAGCCACGGCAGGCACTGCTGTAACAACAGTCAGTCCAGAAAGAACGTCTAGTTCTGTAAGATGGCTGAGTTTCTTTAGACGCAATCATGTTAACAAATCGCGGAGAAATATGAAATCCATGAGAGATATTCAAAGATGACTAAAGTGCCTAATCTTCAGTGCCCAGAAAGATGCACAAAGCTGGAGATCAAGTCAATAAAGACAGAACTAGTGCCATGTGAGGGACAGAGAAGGCCAGCGTAGTGGGGAAAGGTGCGTACAGCTGTACTGCCTCATCTACAGCTTCCCTTTGCACGTCTTCAGTTACCCACAGTCAACCACAGTTTGAAACTATTAAATAGAAAACCCATAAAATAAACGATTCATAACTTTTATTTATTTTTTCTTTTTGAATTCATTCCGTTTAGTTATGCATGACATTGGGATTCATGTTGACATAATTATAAAGTCATGAAATATAGATTGCTCTAATTCAGTCCCCAGTACTCCACCTTTCCCTCTCCTCTGCCCTCCCCATTCCAATTACTCTATTTTATTGTTAGCTATTGTTAATCTCTTATTATATCTAATTTATAAATTAAATTTCATCATTGTTGTGGGAAAGATTGTATATGTCCAGAAATCAGTACTCTTCATGGTTTTAGTCATCCACTGTGCCTTGGAAAGTATCACCCACAGATAAGGGGGAAGAACAGTAATGAAAAGAAGTAGAGAAGAACAAGACTGAAAAGATAGAAGAGGGAGATAATAATTCTATGAGATTGCCTCTGTGCATGTAACAAATTTGTATGTGTTTTTTTTTCAAAAGAAAAAAAAGAAGGAAAAAAAAATACCAGAAAAGACTATATTTATAGGAAAAAGGAAGCCACTGAGCAGTTGACAAGTTGGTCTGTAAGTAAAAAGGCTGTTCTAGGAGGATTACTTTGGTGGGATTGTTCAAAACAGACTAACAATCTAAAGTTAACTTACAAACCATTTTATTAGATATATTGGGAAGAATATAATGTCTCAAACAGAACTGTTGTAACTCTAACATTGAACTTGTTGTATTTCCCCAAATATTATTCTCCTATTTTTATTTATTTTAAAATTTAGATTTCTGAACTTGTTTGTAAGGTCTTAAATTCAAAAGTCTATCATACAGAGTATGAAAAATTTTGTTTACCTCATTTCATCTGGTGACAGGTATTTTCTTTGTTTCAAAATGTTTCACATAATTATGTTATATGTAGGATATGATTAACCTTAACAAATGTGCTTTTTATTTGCAGGCATCTTTCTCAAAAAATTATTTAGAGAATTATATTAAAAAATGCCAAAGTAATATTGTTCTTCTCCAATGTTTTCTGCTCTTGAAAATAAAAAAAAGTGGCCAATTGTTCACCATATACTTTTTGTAAACATGTTTTTATATTAGTTAACAGATCTCTGACCTGAGGATTTAATTCCTCAATATTTTCACTCTTTTAAGACTTTTCTATCAAAAATGATATATAGTCAAAGAATCAAATGCTGAATTTCTACTGAACAACTGCCTCATTTCTATTCAGTAAAGATCAGTTGTACTAAAACAAGACTCATTTTAGTCAAGCTCATTAGTTAACCAATGCGTATTGACCTAAATATCAAACCTTCTACGCTATCATTATAGAATAGTACTTGAACACTGTTGGTGGTCTAAATTCTGACCTTCCACCATTATCTGCTATTCAAAACAGCAGGTACTCTAATTGATTCCCACTTGAGGCACCAAGAGCATAAAAAGCAAACTTGGCAGCTTTTCAAGATAAGCACAGTCACGTAGAATAAATGACTCCTACAGGAGAGCTCTTGTACACTTTCTGTTCTGCAAGCCTAGAGATCTTACGGTGAGTAAGTTACAGTTTCAGTCTTGAAAATAACTTATATCCAGGAGTTCAAACTGAACTGTCAAAAGTAAGGCAAGAGATGTTGAACAAATGGTATAAATTGGTTTTACCTTTAAAAAGTGAAATGCCTCAGATGTGTGATATTAGAGCTATGGAATACCAAGCCCTTTCCAGGGGGTAGTATGGGCATGTTAGAACAAAACCCTGAACACTCTCCATGTGTTACACACACAGAGTCACATGCTTTTTTTCAATTTCGTTGGTGAAACCTCTTAGTATCAGTTAAGAAAAGAATTTTAAAACCTCTTAGTAACAGTTAAGAAAAGATTTGCATGGGAACTTACTAGAGAAATGTGTAACTCCATGTTTTTTGTTAAACAAAAGGATAAAAATAAAATAGTATTTCTTTTTTATTCTTCTATAACAAAAAAGTCACTAAAAGAACATCAAATGAATTAGGATGTTTATCTCAAATAGGCTTTTAACAAGGTTGCATGAATATGCTACAGTATATTTTTAAATGGAGGGTAAATTGTTTTTATAGAAAAATCATAAAAACTTATCTTCAAAGATAATCCATACCCCTGTCTTTCTTTAAGGCAGATAGTTCCATTATGATGTTCTTATAAAGCAATCTTAATGCAATCTACCCAGAAGTAATAACCCTTGATCAGATAACTCCATGCTCTTTCACCTATTGCCCTCCAATATGCAATTTCAAGAACTCAACATTTTATTGAAAACATAGTTCAGTTAAAGAACAATGCTTTACAACATACTTCTCCAATCACAGAACACATCATTATCCTATAACCTCTGATGAGTTAAAGCTGATTGTTAATCCCACAAAGAATATACCTGGTCCAAAAATGAACTGTCTTTCAAGAAACCTGGATTCCCAACTCACTTAAACTCTCTAGAGCAAAGAAAAACCAGACATACTTCTAAACACATTTTATGATACCACAGCCATATAGGAATAATTTAAAACAAAAGCAAAAAGAATGATCTATTCCATTTATTAACTTAGATTTAAATAGGCTAAACAAATTTAACAGACTGAATAGAGCAACACATGAAACAATTCAAAGCACCATGATCAAAATATTTGCCTCAAGATATAAGGATAGGTTAATGTCAGGGATGTGATTAATGCAATCAAGCATATCAATAACTGTAAAAATCATGATTTTTATATCTATTCATATAAAATATGGCTTAATTATTCTTTAAAAAATCTTGGTAAATTAGTCATTGAAGGAAATTTATTTAACACTAAAGAATATTTATGAAAAAAACTACAATAGTGAAAAGTTAAAAATTTTAAGATTAGGAATATGGTAAAGATGACATCTTGGCACCAATGTAAGGAAGTAAACACACGAAGTACTCAAAGGAACAAGGGGGGGGGGCTGTCAATCTAGATTTCTGAACTCAACTAAAATTTTATTCAAGATTGAAGGTTAAATAAAGACCCTTTCAAGGAAACAAGAACTGAGTGTTTACCACCAGCAGATCTGTTGAAAAGATATTTCTAAATGATGTTCTTTAATACAAAGAAAGATGATGTCATAGGAAAGAACTGAGAAGCAATCATGAACACTGATAAAACAGTGATGAATCCAAATAAGACTGACCGTGTAAAGTATGAATAATTAAATTTTAAATATGATTTAGAAAATTTATTTTTAGTGGCTTTCAGAAATACTAGAAGTCTAGTTCATTTACATCCTAGAAACTGTATCAGTTAGCACAGAGGATTTGGTCACTGTCGATTAAGCAAGTGGGACATTTTCTCTTTCACCTCCCGAACTCCACATGCTGTAGGACAGCCAGGGGCAAAAGCTGAGCCACAGGTATGAGAAGGAAAATAATCTAGGCACAGCCAAAGAATAACTCAACAAAACACAAAGGAGTCTTCAGTAAACACATCAGGAAGTGTTAGAGAAAGCAAAGGAGCAAGAAGAAATTAACAGAAAGGACTGTCAATATCTATTTAGTGGAAGCCCAAAGGCAAAGAAAAGAATAAAAAGAAGGAAGGACCTCTTTGAAATATTTGAAAAGAAAAAGATCTAGAATTAAGGTAAAATTCTCGCTCTGGAATGGTGGATTAAGTTCTCAGAAGATCAACATTTCCTGTAGGTAATCACTCTAAACTGAAGAGAGAATATAAAAAGTGACTTCCTAGAGGCTCCAGAGAGTGAACAAATGCAAAAAAAAAATTCTGAGAGGAACTGAAAGAATCAGCAAAATGTGCGTTAACCATCTTTACAACTTTGACTTGACGGTTGCCCATGCACAGAGACTAGCACTGGGTGTCCAAAACAATGGTGAAAAGCATACCATTATGAAGACAGAAACGGGTTGTCTCTACCTCTGGAGATAGCCCACTTTCTCCATAGAATGCTTATTCCTCACTTTACACCAAAAAGATGTCTCTGTCTTTTTAAAGATAGCCTATATTTTATCCTAAATGTACATTTGTTTTCCTAAATAAATGTATGTCTAAACAAACAGCCAAAAAACACCTAAAACAGCTGAATAGTCAAAGCTGCCTAAAAATTATAAAATAATATAAAAATAATCTGAGAGAGAGGAGAATAGGAGAGCCCACATCTGTTTTTGGCACCTGAATTATGCATACATGGAACACACAATAGAGTCCAGATAAGAGAAGAGTGAACTGATTCCAAGAAGATGAAACAAACACAAATGGTATGAATCTACATCATGTACAACCATAGAAACAAAATGATGTACCCCATTTGTGTACAATGAATCAAAATGCAGTCTGTAAAAAATTAAAAGATAAATAAAAAATTTTTAAAAAGATACCAATAAAAAGAAAAAAAATTCAGTCTGAATCTAATGAATTTAGTTGCCTGTGGAAACAAAAAATTATGTATATATAACACATTTTGTTTATCCATTCATCAACTGAAGGGCATCTAGGTTGGTTCCACAATCTAGCTATTGTGAATTGAGCAGCTATGAACACTGATGTGGCCGCATCACTGTAGTATCCTGATTTTAAGTCCTTTGGGTATAAACTGAGGAGTGTGATAGCTGGGTCAAATGGTGGGTCCATTCAAAGTTTTCTGAGGAATCTTCATACTGCTTTCCATAGTGGCTGCACCAATTTGCAACTCCACCAGCAATGTATGAGTGAGCCTTTTTCCCCACATCCATGCCAAAACCTGTTGTTGCTTGTTTTCTCGATAATAGCCATTCTAATTGGGGTCAGATGAAATCTTAGGGTAGTTTTAATTTGCATTTCTCTTATTACTAGAGATGTTGAAGATTTTTGTTTGTTATTTCCATAATCGCAGAGTGCTGGGGACTCGAACCCGGGCCTCCAGCATGAGAGGCAGGCATTCTACGAGATGGGCTATATGGCCTGCAGATGTTGAACATTTTCCCATACATCCATTGATGGCTTGTAAATCTTCTGTGAATTGTCTGCCCAGTTCCTTAGCCCATTTATTGATTGGGTTCTTTAAAGAAGAATAAAATAATGGCATTTGCTGGTAAATGGATGGAGTTGGAGAATATCATGCTAAGTGAAATAAGTCAAGCCCAAAAAACAAAAGGCTGAAATGTTTTCTCTGATAAGTGGATGATGATATGTAATGGGGCAGGGTGGGTAGCAAGAGAAGAATGGAGGAACTTTGGATGGTGTAGAGGAAAATGAGGCAGAAACGGGTGGGGAAAGAAAAGATAGCAGACTGAGATAGACATCATTACCCTATGTACATGTATGATTACATGAATGGGGTGAATCTACATCGTGTACAACCATAGAAATGAAAAGTTGTACCCCATTTGTGTACAATGAGTCAAAATGCAGTCTGTAAAAATAAAAATTAAAAAAAAAAGAAAACAAAAAATTAAAACACTTTACAATAGTGGTCAGCAAACTTTTTCTGAAAAGTGTCAAATAGCATATATTTTATGATTAGGGGTCATATAAACTCTATTGCAACTATTCAACACTGACATTGTGGCTCCAAAGCAGTCACAGACAATACATGAATGAATGCAGTCTAGTAAAACTTTATTTACAAAAACTGGTAGCCACTTCCACCAGGTCAGTTTGCCTATCATTACTCTACAATACAACACCACGATTTCTAGCATGCAGTTAGAAATTATTATCATATGAAAAGTCAGTAAAAT
Organism: Sciurus carolinensis; assembly: GCF_902686445.1. NCBI lineage: Eukaryota > Metazoa > Chordata > Mammalia > Rodentia > Sciuridae > Sciurus > Sciurus carolinensis. The sequence continues at coordinate 110,138,337 of NC_062218.1, forward strand.
GTGACTATTTCTTAAGAAGAAATAATTCAACACTGAAATGATACATATGCTGCAATTTTCATAAAATTTAAAAATGAAATTATTAATGTACTCTGCAAGGTAAAGGCAATTAACTTGTAAAGAATGAAATGGTATCTTTAAGAGAAACTAAAAGGAAACATTCATTTTAGATTGATAAATATATTTACGTGAAGTAGAAATTGAATGCTGAGTAAACTTGAAAATATATCAAGGGAAATTATTCAACCTAAAGGAGAGAAAGAAAATACTGAAAAATATAAAACAGTGGCAGAAATTTGTGGGTTAATATCAAAAGGTCTAATGTCTGTTATTGGATTATCAGATAGAGTAAGGCTTTCTGAGAAGTTGAAAGAGAAAAATATTCAAAGAATAATCATTAAAAACTTCCTCCCAAATTTGGTAAAAGACATGTAAAAAATTGCAGGAAGTTCAACACAAACTCAGTGGGATAAATATGCAGAAAGCATAACTACATTCATTATAGTAACACTTGAAAACCAAGGATAAAGAGAATACTTGAGCACAGAGTTCTTAGAGATGAAAAAGGAGCAACTTTGAAATGTTAGACAAAATCATGGCCAACTTAGCATTTTAAATCTAGTGAAACTATATTTCAAAAAATGATGTGATTAAACAAAAATTAAGCAAATTTGTTACTAGAAAACACAGTTAACAAAGGTCAAGAAGGAAAATCAAACCAGAGGAAAACTCATATTTTCAGGAAGTACAAGAGAACAATGAGAAAGGTCAATATTTGGGTAAAAAATAAAAACTTTTTATTCTTAATCTTTAAAATACATATTAAAGATTTAAAGCAAAAATTATATCATTTTATTGTGTGTTTTACAATATACACAAATGTTACACATAATAATGACTCTACCAAACACACACACACACACACACACACACACACACACAACTGGAAAGTATAAACACACCAAAGTGCTTGCATTTTTCCATATTCTAATTGAAATAGTACCATATTAATTCAAAGCAGAATGAGAAGAATTAAATGTTTATGTTCTAACTCCCTAGAGCTGAGTTTGGCAAACTTGGTCTGGAGGCTAGCCAACTCCTTTGTAAATAAAGTTTTATTGGAACATTTCCATGCTCATTCATGTAAATATTATCTATGATTAATTTTAGCTGGAACACCCAATTTGAGTTGCAACAATGGTTCTATTGTTAACAAGCTCATTAACTAAAAATTTGTCATTCCAAGGTCTGGCACAGTGGCACACGACTGTAATCCCAGGGATTCCAGAGGCAGAGGCAGGAGGATCACAAGTTCAAAGCCAAACTCATCAACTTATCGAGGTCTTAGTTACTCAGTGAGACCCTGTCTCAAATTTTTAAATAATTTAAGAAGAAGGGGGCCAGGATGTGGCTCAGTAGCTAAGCAGCCCTGGGTTCAATCTCTGGTACCAAAAACAAAACAAAAATATCTATCATCCCAGATCCAGTTCAAGTCACTTTACCTATTTTAATAGGTAAAGAGTTAGGATTCAAATGTAAGAGAGAAAATAAGATTTGAGAAACATGCAAATAATGTTAAATAAAAAAGCAGGAAGGGGATCAGAGGGAACTAATGAGTTAAAAAAAGGGGGGATAAAAGGGACATTTCATAACAGAAAAAGTCTTAATTTACCAAGAAGAATAGAAATAATAACTGTATTAGTGTCTGACAAGAGAGTTTTATGAAGCATGGATCAAATGTGACAATATTAGGAGCTGACAATTACACAATCAGGGTAGGATATTTAAAATTCCCCATGTAAGCAGTAAGTAAACCATTTAGACAAATCAGCAGTAAAGTCAGATTACCTGAGCAACCCTACTAAGCATGTTGGTCTAATTGATATTTATAGAACACTAGCCCTAACAATTACAGATGTCCATTCTGCCAAATGTATATGGTACGTTCACCTGGATAGACTATAAATGGTGTCTGAAAAAAGAAATTTATGAAGCATGAATCAAAATATGACAATATTTTGTCTTAACAAATTTAAAATGATTAAAACTGTTCAGAGGATTTTTTTTTTTTTTTGACTCTAGGAGTGCAAAGTGTGAATGCTACAGTAGGTCAGTGTTTATGTGTTTAACAAAAACCAGCTAAAATCATTACAAAGTTATGGTGCCACTTTAAATTTCCAGCATCAGTCTATGTGAATTTTAATACTACTGGTTGCCCACCATCAGCAATATCTTGGTATTTTCTCTTTTAACTTAAGACAATCTAATGGGTATGCAGCCAGAGCTCTTCATGGCTTTAATTTGCATCTATTAATGCAATGTTAATAATGTTGAGCACCTTTTAAGGACCTTGTTATATGTCTTAATTTCTGAAATGTCTGTTCAAATGTTTTGCCCATTTTATTAAACTGCATGATTTTTCACTCTTGAGAAACTGATATACTATTCCATCCATTTATCAGATCTACTTATCATCAATATTTTCTCCCATTCTGTGTCTTGCATTTTCATTTTATTAATAGAGTTTTTCTAAGAGGAAATGATTTTATTTTGATAAATTCCAAACTATAATTTATTGTTTTCTAGTTTTTTTTTTCTTTTAGGGTTCATGTTTCTGATGTCCTACATTTTCCCTAAAGTTTTATAGTTTTAATGTTTTCACACTTAGGTCTATAGTACATTAGGATTAATTTTGGCATATAATATGATGTAATTTTTGAGATGAAAATCCAGCTGTCCCATAATTCATTGGAAGGGTTCCCTTTATCCACTAAATTTCCTCGCCCCTTTTTTTGAAAATCAGTTATACACATATGAGAGTTTATAACTGGACTTCCCACTGTGCTTCATTGATTAGTTATGTCTCTTTACCAATACCACACTCTAATTCTGCAAATTTATATTGTCTTAAATAATGTAGTGTCTCCTCCAACTATTTTATGGTAAGCCTTAAGTCCAAATTCCTGTTGCCTCTGAATTTCACGATGCCAAATTACAGACTCAGTCTTTTAGAATTCTTCACAAGTTACCTTATTTTAATTTTTTTTGTAGTTGTAGGTGGACACTATGCCTTTATTTTATTTGTTTATTTTTATGTGGTGCTGAGGATTGAACCCAAGGCCTCAGACATGCTAGGCAAGCGCTCTACCACTGAGCTACAGCCCCAGTCCCAAGATACCTCATTTTAATGCCAGTTTGTAGTTTGGATCAGAAGAGAGGTTTTAGAACGCACTACCTTTTTTTTATTTTTTGTACCAGGGATTGAACCCAGGGGCACTTAACCACTGAGCCACATTCCCAACGCTTTATATATTTTGTTTTGAGACAGGGTCTCACTAAGTTACTTAGGGCCTTGCTAAATTGCTGAGGCTGGCTTTGAACTCACGATCCTCCTACCTGAACCTCCCAAGTCATTGGGATCATAGACATGTGCTACCATGCCTGGCCAGTGCTATGTATTTTGATTGATCAAGTAGATAAAAGAGAAATGTAAAACTAGAACTTCAAATGTTGATTTTTCAGTCATTATATGATTCAAGCATAGCAGAAAGTTTTCTAAGTCTTTAATAGGTGTGCCATTCACAATGAGCCTAGTCCTAAAACAAAAGGAGGACTGCAAGTTTCCTGGAGGTCTTATTTTAGCACACTTTCATCTAACTCAAGAAAGGTAACTCTCACAGGATCACTTCAAAATGTTTCTAAGAAAACATCATTTCATACCTATATATTCCCAAACAGGTTAAGTCATTTCAGGAAGCTATTACAACAGCTATTACAATGGCGCTGGTTTATCCACAAGATGCCAAATAGTCTGAAGGTACCAAGTGCTTGGTACAAAAGAAAAAGCTGGCCAAGAAGTTAGGTATTAATTATGCAGATTAGTGCAGAAGAGTGAGCTATTGTTGCTGCAGGTCAAAATGTCTTACAAGAATCTCTACATCTCTCTCTTTAAACCTTTTGCAGATGTAAGTTATTATCCTAAGAGCAAATTAATGTCATTAATTAGACTGGCATCATGCAACAGTGGAATCTCTAGTGCTTGTGTTTAAATATCTGTTTACAGGTATGGAAGATAATTATCTAATTCAGACAATGTGGATCAATCACCATTGTCATCTTTGGATTTATATATTTTTTGTAAGCATCTGTTAGACACATACATGTTGAACATGTTGAAAGGCCCCTCACTCATGGGCCTAATATTTATATTTGATTGGAAATGGGACATCTTAAGAATGCCTGATTATGTATAAGCTGCTAAACAAATTATCTGCCCTCATATGTTGGATTTTTTAAATTATCACATTAATATTCTAGGTTATGTTCATGTCATCTTGACATGTAGTATATCTAAGAATCAAGAGATGAGTGAAAATTAAGAATCATTACTCCATTGTTCAATAAATTCACTTATTGGTTCAGCAAATATTTACTGGGCATTCATTAAGATGCTAGAGATATAATGAAAGGGGGGAATGACAGCATTTCTGATATTATGGGGCTTACCTCCAAGAGATCTGCTCTTTATAGAGCTCAGATGACAGATGGGAAGCATGTGACACCAGTTGGATCCATTTAAAGGTCTATGTGTGTTATTGTTGGGATCTGTATTGTTTCCAAAGGCTCATGTGTTGGGGGCTTGGTCTCCAATGTAGTAACATTCAGAAGTGGGAAGAAATAGCACTTCTTTATCTTCAGACTTCATTTTATTAGATTAGTGTTCAACTTTTGAGACAGATGAATACTTTTTTGGAAAAAAGGTTTCCCTTAGCCTCCAGATCTTAATTTGTCTTGATTCTATTCCTACATCAACAGACTTTCCCAAAGTTTTATTTCATGCTGTATCCTCATCTTCCTACACGCTATGTAAGTGGTGACATAGGTCTCAGACTTCAGTCCTCTTGCTCTTCTAACTAACTCACTTTCCAGTGTTACCATTGAGTGTCCTCAAGATTACCTAATTGGTGATGTCCAAATCCCTGTCTCTCCTGGGTCTGTTTACATCTCTATTTGGCTATCTACTAGGCATCTATAAGGTCAAACATAACCAAAATTGAATTGAATTGAATTGTTTTCTGTTTCCTCTTGCAATATTCCTTCCAAGATAAATACATGGTTTGCTCTCTCATTTCCTTCAGATATCTACAAAAATGCCACTTTCTCTAGGCCTTATTAGGTCACCTTATACAAATAGCACTATCTCCACCAGCCTACCAACTAGTGTTCCCTATCCTTCCTACCTGAATTTATATTTCTCCAAAATAATTATCAACAACTGACAACGGACACATTACTTCTATATGCATGTATTATACACACATATATGTATAGATACATGTGCATGTGTCTATATTCATATCTATATGTATATGTATATACTTATTTACTGTGTATCTTGACAAAAATGTAAGCTCCATGAGGCTACAGACTTTGCTTTTTGTTTCCTGCTACATTATTAGTACATAGTACAGTGCCTTGAAAGTAGTTGGAAGCCTGTAAATATTTGTCAAATCAATACCTGAACTAATAAATAATCTCTCCTATGATGTTGTCTGCTTTTTCACTTTGCATCTAATTTTGAATTGGAAAATAAAAGTTGAGAGAAAAGAAGAACATGTCTGAGTAAAATTTAAAACAATTTATTTGTGCAATGTATAGTTTAACGAGGGAATATCCTAGAATAGTAAGAAACAACCGTTTGAAAAATGTTCAATAAGCAGTTATATTGTCAGAGACGGAAAAAATAAGTTCAGATGAGTTAGTATGACAAAATATGAATAGAGAAACCAGCCTAGAAGAAATTAATAGTTATGTTTTAACCCTGATGGAGTAGTTGTTATAGGAGATAATAAGAATTCAGTTTAAGCACAGGATCTGATCTAAGGTTTTTCCCATAGAGCAGACAATGTATAAAAAACAGTTTATTACAAGTTTTCTGAGGAATCTCCATACTGCTTTCCATAATGGTTGCACCATTTTGCATTCCCACCAGCAATGTATGAGTGTACCTTTTCCTAGTCAACATTTATTGTTGCTTGTTTTCTTGATAATTACCATTCTGATTGGAGTCAAATGAAATCTTAGAGTAGTTTTGATTTACATTTCTCTAGTTGCTAGAGATGTTGAATTTTTTTTTTTGTATATTTGTTGATACACTGTATATTTTCTTCTGTGAAGTGTCTGTTCAGTTCCTTAGTCCATTTATTAATTGGGTTATTTGTTTTTTGGTGTTAATTTTTTTTGAGTTCTTTATATATCCTAGAGATTAATGTTACTCCTCGGTTTATACCCAAAGGACTTAAAATCAGCATACTACAGTGACACAACCACATCAATGTTTACAACAGCTCAACTCACAATAGCTGAACTGTGGAAACAACCTAGGTGCCCTTCAACAGATGACTGGATAAAGAAAATGTGATATACATATATCACATTTATATATATATATGTATATGTATATATATACATATATATATATATATAATGGAATATTACTCAGTTTTAAAGAAAAAGAAATTATGGCATTTGCTGGTAAATGGATGGAGCGGGAGAAAATCATGCTAAGGGAAATAAGCCAAATCCAAAAAACCAAAGACTGAATATTTTCTCTGATATGCAGATGCTAATTCACAATAAGTGGGGGGAGAGGGAAGAATAGGATTACTTTATATTAGGTAGAAGGGAGTTAAGGGAGGGGAAGGGTTATGGGGGTAGCAAGATAGTGCAGTGAAACAGACATTATTATATCATGTACATACATGACTGCATGACCAATGTGATCCTACAATATATACAATCAGAAAAATGAAAAATTATACTCCATTTATGTATGATCTAGATCTATCAAAATGTATAAATGAATTCTGTTATCATGTACACCTAATTAAAATGAATTTAAAAAATTTTAAAAGTTTAATTTCCATTAAGAGGCAGAAGAACATAATGCATTTGCATCTAACACTCCTTCTTAATAAACATTAATAACATCACACTGTTATTTCACTTCTCAAGGCCTCACATTGATCCATAAAATGGGATTTGATGGCAACTATAGCATAGAATCATTATAAAAATCCTATTAGATCATAAACATTCAATCTAAATCATATTAGATGATGAACAGAAATAATTGAACACACTTTATGGCAGGTATTTCAAGTTCAAATATTGTAGAATGGTTTTAGTAAAATTCAAGTAACTACAATACAATATGATACATCATTAAGAGTAATTTCTAAAAGCTTCTAAAAATATTTTTTTAGTCTTTTTTGTGTTGCTATAACAGAATGACTGAGACTGAGTAATTTATAATACACAGAAGTGTGTTGGCTCACAGTTCCAGAGGCTGAGAAGTCTAACATGGTTTACATATGAGGTATCTCTCCAAAAGTGAATGTGTGTGACAATACAAGCATATTCAGAGGTGAAATGACTGTGATGAGAGCCTTAACCCAATCAGTGAACTAATCCTCCGATGGGGATTAACTGAGTGCTAACTGAAAGCAGGTAGGGTGTGCTGGAGAAGGTGGGCATTAGAACGTGCCTTTGGGGTATATATATTGTTAATATAGTGAGTGTAGTCTTCTTCTGTTCCCTGATGTGATTCCTGACCCATTTTCCTCCACCACATCCCACCACTATGGTGTTTAGCCTCACCTCAAGCCCTGAAGAACAAAGCCAGTTATCTTTGGACTAAGACCTCTGAAACCAGGAGTCCCCAAATAAACTTTTCCTCCTCTAATTGTTCTCATCCAGGCCTTTTGGTCATGGCAGTGAGAAAGTTGACAAAAATACCCTGTCTTGAATGATCTTGCTGATAAGCGGATAATGATACATGATGGGGGGTGGGCGGGGGGCAAGAATGGAGGAAGGAGGGACTGTATAGAGGGACAAGAGGGGTGGGAGGGGTGGGGGGAAGGAAAAAAATAACAGAATGAATCAAACACCATTACCCTATGTAAATGTATGATTACACAAATGGTATGCCTCTACTTCATGTACAGAGAAACAAGTTGCACCCCATTTGTTTACGATAAAAAAAAATACCCTGTCTTAAAATAAAAAATAAACACGGCTGGGATGTGACTCAGTGATAAAGCATCCCTGGGTTCAATCACAGGTACCAAAAAAAAAAAAAAAACTGTCCTGCCCACAGACTCAGCCCTGTATATCTCAAAACATTCATTTTACCATAAACATTTAAGAAAGAGGATTGTAATCAAATATTTCATAATCTTAAGACTCCAAATATTTAAATAGAAGGTTAACAGAAGAAATCAGGGACAGAGTTTAGAGATCCAGAGCTCACTAGTGTCATAATGATCACACGTGGTGCTGAGCTTCAAGGATCCAGGCTGCTCACATGCAAACCACTGGAAATCAGGTCACAAGTGCTTACTTACACCAGCTCCTGCAGAGCTCCACTATTACCACAGGAGTATTGCAGTCTGTAGACCTTTCCACACGTCACATGGGATGCAGCGCCAACTCCTTCGCACATTCACTTACTTAATTCTATATCAGATATTCACTGGATGCCTACATGTTCCAGTCAAGGGCTGGATGCTGGAGAAGCCAGCCTACAAACTCTTGTGTGAGATTGATAACAAGCAAAGAAAACAAACGAGTAAATAACACTTTTGATAAGAACTACAAAGTAATTAAAAATATGTCAGAACATATGTTCTGTTCTAATTAGGGTTTTTAATTATGATATCAGTTCTCCAAAATAGCATTATTTTCAAACAATTCAATACTCCCCTCCCCCAGTGAGGGGGGTCCCAGAAATGCTGGCAGGATGAAATATAGCTACATTTCAGGAAACCTCTTCCAATTTCCTCTGTGTGTGACTATCAATTTATTCCTGAAGTACAAAACATGCATGTGTGTTGGTAAGAGGTGGGGGAAGATGGACAGAGAGATGGTAAACAGGAAGAGAAAATGAAGAAGGAAGGGTAAATAGAACTGAAGCTCTCACATCCACTAAGAAGGTACTTCTGCTTCATCCTTTAGATTTTCTAGATCTGATACAACTGCCTGCTGAGAAATCAGTTAATGATCATTTCAATACTAATATATGGACACTGATTATCTATTTCCCCTTTTCCCTCTAGTTTATTTACAAATGTACTCTAACTTTTGTTCTATAAAATATGCTTTGAGAATTTTATTTTCAAGGTTTTCCTCCGCAATGACATGGTCACACATCATTTTTATTGCATTTCACCAAGTTACCATATGAGAAATTAGGAGATTTACAATAAAAGTATCGATCTATCACAATGCAAATGCTTGCCTGACTTCAGTAAATATTTTGAAGTAGAAATTGTTAAGTCCTTCTTTACTGACTGGTTAAGTAAAGAAGGCCTATGTCTTCTTTCAATCACTTCCAAAATAGAAGGGGAAATAATACACAAACCTTTTCTTAGAAAATTCAAAGACTGGGGTGTTTTCGACATACAAATTCTAAATCAGTATTTCAAACAATGAATGTGAGCCCTTAAAAATACCCTAGGCACGACCCTTACCTGCATCTCTTGACAAAAAGAAGCCAAGGGCCCAAAGAGAATCTGACATTGCTCATCTGCAGTATACGTCATCCCTGGCAGCTTAGAGGGGACCATCACAGAATTTACACTCTGGGGATTTGTCTGTAACAAACAGTTACTGGCCTTGGACCTGTCAACATGCAGAGATGTGTAAAAATTTGAAATAATGTTAAAAGTTGCTATAATTGATTAGCATAAAAGAAGAAACATTATTAATAGTATTAGAATTATACTTTTAATTAAAAGCTGTCTTATTGAATGCTTATAGAAATTATTTCATGTATGATTCATTCATTTAAAATTTATTTAAGATAATATTAACAAGCAATAATAACTATAATGTTTTAGTTAATAGTCAAAGGGTTTATAAAGCCTATTCATTATAAATTAACTAAGCTAATCCACATAACACTGTAAAGTGGGCGTTTATAATAAGATCTAGAAGCTCAGACTCAAAGAGTAACTTGCCCAAACCCAAGTGTGAATGTAAGATATCAGCTATACTTGGGAATTTAAAGCAATGATTTTGAATTGAGTATGAATAGTGTGGGTATTTTTGTACTTGACATTGTAATACAACTTCCATATGTGAAGTGACATTTGATGTGATAATAGGCTTGATTCATCTGAAGACAGCTTCGTGTGTCTTGTGTCTTCTTTAGGAATAAGTTCATTAGGGGCTACTGACAGGCAGATGCAACTCCTGATGCTGTATTCAAACTATTACTTGCTTTGTTTGCTATACTCTAGATCGTCACAACTAAGAGCATGCATAGAATACATTGTGAGTATTTCCAAACATATTTATGGTGATGTAATAAACAATATTTTAGTAGACCTTAATTTTCATTTAATAAAATAAAATAGACTTGCAAATTTGAAAATAAACAAAGTTCACCTCTGTGGTGAATTTAGTTAGACACGTGTTCCAATAATTCTTATTTAGATTTTTAAATACCTTAAATATCTACTTTACATATCACCATTTCAGCTGTTCCTTTTATTGTCAAAAGAACAGAAGTGAAGAACAAGGGCTCTAAAGTGATAATTAGAATAATAGCAGTATTTTTCATTTCTTTTTCCAACCAAGAAGAAGCTAAGTGTTATTATTATTGAAGGAGTAAAAGAAGATAATTGGGGTCTACTTCAATGGTAAAACTATTTATTAGCAAATAAGATTTAGAATTTAGAGTTAGCATAATGGAAAGGTGGAGATTTTATTCAGGAAATGCTTTGTGATAGTAATAGATATTCTGGGTGGTAAGCATTTTTCCACTGGGAAATACTGAAGAGTCATTTAAATACTGTCATGAACTTTTTAAAAATCATTATAACAGTTTTTCAACCTTACAAAGTATCTAATTCATCCCTTCGTTTGAATAATGTAGAAATTAAGGAGCAGCTAAATAACATGTCCCAATCTGCAACATGAGTCAATAGAAGAGTCAAGATTGGAATCATGCCTTGACTTCTACTTTGGTGGCCTTTCCCTCTTATCACCTGCCGACTGGCAGTGGAAGCAGACACACACATACACTCACAATGCAATGATAATAAGTGATCTCAATACCTGAGAAACCTTTCCAGATCCTCCTTGCTACATGCAGACCATGAAACATCACCAAGATTTTGTCCTTTAATCCATTCACCAGACATGATATGAAGGCCATCGGCACATGAAGGGTGGTCATTGTCATGATTAATGCCCATGCTGATTCAAAATATATAAAGAAAATGATATATATTAATACTGTATGTAAAAGTTTCATTTATACAGCTAAGTAACAGTTAAAGTACTAAAAAATGGGAAAGAAATAGTTTTAAAGAAATTAGTTTCAAAACAAAATTAGATTTAAGAGTAGTTTATTTTTTAATTTTTGTTACCCAGATTTTAGGTATTTTCATTTAATAAAGAATATTTCACCAATCAACCTAAAAAATACATGTTATGGTTACCTATATCAAAATGATCTACAGATATATTTTCTATGTAGTACTATACATGAAGCAGAAACACATATTGAAGCAGAAATTCAATCACCTATATTCTTATTCCTGCCTGAGTCAAGAATATTTTTTTTTACAAAATTGGAAACATTTTTTACAAATAGTTTAAAGCATTAACCTCTTAGTAATCTTCCCCCATTGCTTCATTATATCATCTTCTTCCACCTCAAATAAGCCAGTGTCTCTAGAAACCTTCTACCTTCTTGACCATCTTTATCTTTTCTAGTGAATCCTGAATCTGTTGATTTATGTTGAGCTGTATTCTGAAAATCACAGACTTATCTATGAATGGATGCTCTAGAGTCCCCTTAAATTCAATGCCTCAAATTTGCCCTCTTTGCCTCCTTACTTTCTCTTTCAAATCTCTATTTACTTTCATATTCTTTTCTCTGCATTTTTTTTTTTTTTGCTAGCCACTACATCTTTCAAATACAGAACCTTCATATCATTTGTTCCTTCTTCTGCCAAATGATCGCTCATGCTATTTTATTATGTGTTAAGGGCAAGCCCTACCAATTCTTTAACATTCTTATTATCTAATAAGATAATCTTGAAAGCAGGTCAATGCAACTGGTCCTGTGCACCTAATCTTTGCCAATATTCTGCTTCCCCTCCTTCTACCATACTTCACTGAGATCTACTATAATAAAATCTGACTCTGCTTTGACTCTGCTTTCCTGTCCACTCTATGGCAATTTCCAGCTTCCTGTTTCTATATCATTTACTGCAAGTTTTCTTCAGCAATATCAAATAACTGTAATTTATCAATTGTTTTATTTCTTATTCTCTTGAAATTAATTGTTATTTAGCATGTCTTAGGTATCATATACCATATAAGGGCTTAAGAACCTGTAAATAACCCCATGGGGTAAGAACCATTATAATAAACATTTTGCTGGTAAGAAATAATTTAAGTTACACAACGAAAAACTGGAAAGTGAAAATATCTGAATGGAGGGTGGCAGAGATCTAGAACTCATGTGATCAACCAAAGCACACTGGGCATCCACATATCTCAGCCCTACCCACGCCTTTTGAGTGCCTCCCCTTCAGTTTATTTGCCTAGACAACTTCTGCTTCATCTTCAGGATAATGCAGATTACTTCTGGAGGACTTTCTTTCATTAGTTCCCACATCATCAATTTGTATTATTTTTTCTTCCTATCATAGGTTTCTGCAAACAACATTGTCACAGTGTTTTCTATATTGTAGAATACATTTTCACTTTTGATTAACTCTCCAAAGTCTAGAGGATAAGGACTTTCTAAGAGCCTGGAATGAAACAACCACATTCTTTGTAATCCACGCTGAAATGGGGAACCATGCCTTCATATAGAAATCACTTACGTTTCAGAAAAACATATATATAATCTCTAATTAATTCTTAGTGATGGTATTAAGATAAGTATTCATGAATGATTAATACTGAAGAAGTAGAGTTTGTATTTATGAATGCTAAATCTGTGATGATGGCAGGATAGTTTGATATTCCCCTTTCTTTTTTAATGGTCTACATAAAAAATTAAAATTAACCCTCAAAATGAAAAATTTACAATAATCTATATCGTGATTTACAACTCTAAAAAGACATTGTTAAGGTTGCCAAGGGAAATAACAACTAGACTACTTAGTTTTTCTCAGATCAAAATAAAACTTCTCAAGGATATCCAACTTCACTTTCATAATGGTAAATTGAAAAATTTGCATCAAATTTGTTATGACAGTATGTTTTTGAAAGAAAAAAATGAAGTGGAAGTAATAAATAAATTCTACCCATATCATTAATGAATTAAGAGGAAAGGACGGCTTACTATGGCTGCAAACTTTGACTATGTTAATTCAGGTAATTAAAACTAAAACTACATTATTGAATACTATATGTTTACAGTACTACAAAAGTTCATAGTGAATATTTCTTTCTAGTTTTAATTAATGCCTTAAAATAGTCTGTATCAATATATTAATAGAATAATTGACAATAGAGAGTAGGAAAATAAGTGTCTTCAGACTTTGAAAATAATGAGAAAATGTAAGAGAGTTTATGGAATATGTAGGAGCCAGTTCAATCAATGACATATTGAAGGGAAGAGAAGAAAGATGCTGAAGTTAGAGTTTTAATCTCTGTATCTTCCATCTATTTCTATGAGCAGAGGTAAGTTAAAAAACAATAAATAGATGAATGTGTTTCAAGTTTCTCATTTGTTAAATATACATTCCTGATTGATTTGTTGTGAGGGTGATGCCAAGTGCCTGCACAGAACTTGTAACACAGGACGAATCCATCATACTTCTTCATAGTGGGGCAGTGAATCAGAGAAATTTTATTGTATTAGTCTTAATTTGTCACATAGAAATAAATCTGTCTTCAAAGGTAATTTGCTGTGTGCTTTATTTGGTGAAAGTGTAAACCTGAGAAAATAATAATGACAAAATTATTTTGTTTAGATATCAAATTAAAACAACTAATCATAAGTCTCACTCAATCTCACAAATTGATAAGAATGCCTTTATGCAGTGTTAAGTGTTCAGTTCTGATGGGGCCCATCAGTATCACTGTCTTGTCTCCCCCATAGATTCTGGCTGCACATGCATCAGTGGGTAAGCCAATAGTTAATGGCTACTTGCCACGTAGAACATGCTCAACTCTTCCATTTCAAACCATATACAAACACTAGTCTTTTTCAGAAATAATAAAACTTCCTAAATAATGGGTCTATTTGAAAGAAGGAGAGTGACTGCTTCCAAGATTTAGCAATTTGGACATCACCCAAAGGAGTATAATATGATTTTCCAAATTGGGAAGATTATAACCTCTCATCCAGATGGTCATTTTCACTGTGGGATCCTGATTTTCATGTAAGAAATTAACTTCAGCCATGGAGAGATCTGGTGATTCAAACATTGTTTACCATTAGTGAAAATTTCCTAAGGCTATTTCACTTGTAATAGAAAAGATTATCATAAAATTGGGACAGGGCTTTTTTTAACCACACATCTGGAATTATCAGGAGACAAGGCTAAGTCCTGATTCTACAGCTTTGAAATAAAACAATTAACTGTGAACCTTTCTCTGTGCCAGTCACCATATTAGTCATTGACAATGATATCATTTAATCCTCACAATATCCCCATGATGTTTCTATTATAATCACTTCTATTTCACAGAGGAAGAAGGCACCGAGGTAAATGGTGGAGCTGTGACTCAGACCCAGGCAGTCTGATGCTTAGGCAGACAGACCTCAAAATCACCCCCACGGTAGTGCTTCTCTTTCTGGATCAAACTCCATTCCTTCAGACGATTTATTGTGCTCCAATAATGCTAATCCCTCTGCCATTTTAGCAGAAACACACCTCTAAATATACAGCTTTGTAACCAAGTGGCATACATTGCATGGAAAACATTCTTAAAGTAAGACATTAGCAACACCTCTTCTCACACTGTGCAATTGAACTACATTTTAATAATCTCAGTTTAAATTCATTTTGACAAAAAGCCTTGGGCAAATAAACTCTCCACTAAGGTTGTACATGGTTGTCAAGTCAACTGAAAAAATATTTTTATCTTATAAAACTTCTCAACTTGTTTAAAAGTGCCTGCCAGGAAGTTTTGTGATATCCTGCGGAAAGCTGGAGAAGCATTTGGATTTTGAAGATGGTCCCTTTTGATGTTTAAAGAGTCAGAGAGGAGAGCACTTATGAATTCACTCTCATATTTTGGATAATTTGGAAAGGATCTGATTTGTAAACAGCAATATTTTCAAAGAGAAGATTTTTTTAGCTGACTACATTAACATTTTTCATGACATAATATCCCCCACTAGAAGCCATATATTATGTGGAAAAAAAAAAGAAACAAACTATCACAATGTCTAACTGAAGTGAATTAGATAATCAAAAATTACATTTAATTTCATATAATCCAATGGGTATATCTGATTTGGCGTAATTTCACTGCTGTGTGTTCATAAAGAAAAATTCAGACATTAAGAATTATAAGATATTTTAGTACCTCATATTTCTTTTGATATTTTAAATATTTAAATCATTTAACTCATTTCAGTATGCACAAAAATGAAATATTTTTATTAGTAAGTCAAAAGCTTTGTAAAGCAAGTCAGTAGCAATAAGGTAAAAAATTCAAAGAAAAACAAAAAAAAATTGTTTGATGTACAGAAAAAAGAGATTCCTTTTGACTTTGCTGTGCTTATGTAGCCAGCTTGTATAGCACTAACATACACCTGTTGAGAACCCATTATGTGCTGGTAATGTACTGAGCCAGGGTCATAACAATACATAAGATTCAGTTCCCACCCTCCCAGAGTTTATCATCTACTGGGATTGGAACACTATCCCTTGCCCCCATGCAGCCCAATGATGGCTGAATCTTGTTAGTTCTATGCCTTAGCTCTGCTCTTTGTCCCTCCCTTTCCACCTCTACTGTTATCAGTCAAGATAGGTGCTGATTCACTTCACTTGTGCTTTATAATGTCTGTGGGACTGACCTCCTGCCCCTCAACTCTTGGGATCATTAACTCATCCTTTAGTGATGCGAGCTGCTTATGAATGCATTCATATGAGAAAGTTTGTTTCTTGTGAAAATTTCATAAAAATCTCTTAAATTTCTTTGGCAAGTAGAGATACCGAAAATGTGAATAATGGACCACTTACACCATAATTTCAGGGCATACTGTTAGGTTAGTTAAAAGGAAGATTCATGGCCCTTCTTCCCAACCAAGTGAAAGAGAATATATATGGATTAAACCTACGAAACTGTATGGTAGCACATTTTTTAGATGATTCTTATTCACTCAAAATTCTGACAACTAATGATCTACAGATAAAATCAACTGTTTCATTACTCAAACCATCTGCAATCTGACTTCAGTCTAATTTTCTCTGGAACAGTTAATTCTAGCCTAACCTTTAGGTACAGTTTCTATTAGAAAGCTTTCCCTTGCTAATCTGCACCTAACAAATCCAGTTCAAATTTTGTCATATTTCCTCTATAAAGAACTCTTCAATAAATTCTAGCCCATATTTTTAATAACCTTTACCTTTGGTGCTTTTAAATTTATTTTATGTAAGACAAATCAGAACTGCTTGTATTTCTGGTGAATTTTGATTAGTATCTGCAAATACCACCACTTAGAATGTTAAGTGTTCAGAGATCAGAAATTGCCATTTTAAAAATTCCTTTAATCGTGTAATATCTTAATAAATGAATGACTACCTATTTATCAACTGATACAGACTTATGAAAGCTATTAAATATTCCTTAGCTGATGGAAAGTAGAAAATAATCTGGGGTCTTATCAACTTAGAAAAACTGTGAACCTAAAAAATTCATGAATGACCTGGTTAAAGAAGGTTGCTTGCCCTACTCCAGGCCATACATTGGCCAAGATACAGTAGAGAAATGCAAGCAGATGGCAGATCTTTGCAAGACCATTCATTAGCTAGGTGACTTCTCATTTCCACCTACTTACTGTGACATATAAACCTACACCGGATATGGGTGTGAGAGGAGTGCACACTGAAGCCCCATTATGCTAATTAACTGCCTAGTACTTTCTTTAAGTGTATTATTTTCTAAATACAGTATCTAATACAAAAGCTGTATTAGTAGTCTATGAGAGTCTTCATGATAAGCAAACACACTAACTAGCCTTTGAAAGCTATGGAATCACTCCAAGAATGAACGAAGATATGTTAAGGCTAATGGAACCTGGAAATCTCCCTTTTACATTATAAAATAACTACACTACTACCAATTATTATTGTCATTCATTCACTGTAGTGTGTGCCAACCACTGTGCCATGAAATTAGATTATTGCCAATTCTAACAATGAATCTTAAAATTTTTCCAAATATCAGGGATGAAGAAATCAGGAACAGAATTTTTCCAAAGCACATTTACTGAGCACCTGGCAGAGCAAGAATTCAAGTCCAAGCTCTGCTTCTCCTCTGACCTATCACTTAGGTCGTGTGTAACATTAGCTTAAGGACATGTGCCAGAGGAGACACTTGTGACATCTGCTATAGAGAATTCTAAAGAGTGCAACATGAGAACAGTAAATTTACATGTAGTCATTACCAATTTTAATGGGTGAGGGGACATTTAGTACAGAAAAATTAACTTTGAACATTCTTTAGGAGCAATAGGTTTCTAGAAATAAGTGTAATTTTTTGTCTATTAAAGCAATCTGTTATTATTTCATCTATTTTCCATTCTTAAAGTCCTATGGGATGCTGTATTGTTTTCATCTTGATTTCTCATTTTTTACTGATTGGCTATTTTCCTTTTAGATTATATCCTCTCTTTCTTATGTCAGATACACTGCACATCACCACAGAATGAATTTTATTCCTTTTTGAAAGTGAGTCTTACAAGCTGTGAGAGATGAATTAAATCTATGTGTGACCAGATGCTCCCTACTATTAATTTTAAGTAAAATTAGCAATGAGCAAATCTAGTACTTTAAAAAAAGCTTTAGCCTGTGCATCCTAATCCTTTGTTAAAATTATACATACCAAGTACAATCTCTGTGCCAGAAGTATGATGTATGCAATGAGATTTAGGGTCTTATTGGAAAGTGGTGATAACAGGTTTCATTGTTTGAAAGGTTCAAGGTTAGAACAGCAGAACTCTGGGAATGAGTAGAGCAGAAAGGACTTAAGTGGCTACAGTGAGCTCCTGGGGGCAGGACCCAGAGCTTCTGTGCAATTCAGCAAGTATTTTTAACAATGAATGGCCTCTCTTTTTCCTCCTTATTGGGAATTCTGCCACATGATTGAAATATATCTTGGTGACATCCTAGAAAAGGTTTGGGGAATGACTAAAATTATGCCAATTTTCTTATCTAGTATTCCCAACAATAAGTATTGTTCATGTCACAGTTGTTATACACATTACCAGGATCTCTGGGAGTTGAAAAGTATGTACCCAGGGAATCTGAAAATTAGGATCCAGTCCTCTGGATTTTGTATTAAAATAAAGATTGCTGAGTCCTTAGGTATTTGATAGGGTGTGACATAAATATTTCATTCAAGTGTCTAATAATGTCCTTGGTTCAGGGATGATACTTTGTTAACCACTGAAGGCCAGTGGTTCCTAGTTTACATTTATAAATCTGCAGAATAAATTGCACTGTGTGTAGTGAGCGCTGATATTGGTGAATGGTCCAGGGGTGATCTACCATTGAGTTGTATCCTCAGCCCATTTATTTTGAGATAGGGTCTTGTTAAGTTGCTAAGGCTGGCCTAGAACTTGTGATCTTCTTGTCCCAGTCTTGAGTTACTAGAATTGTAGCCCTGTTTCACTGTACCTGACTTAATTACTGCATTGAATGACTACTTGCTTGAGAGTTTCAATTGTAGTTTTAGCAAATAGTCCTGGATTTTCTCTTGGTGATATTCAAAATGCAGCCCCCACAATAAAAATACAACGCAGTCTTGATGGCTGATGGGTTAGATGATCTTGGGTTCTCTTTTTTGGTTGTATAATAAAACTAAGGGAAAACAATTTTGCACTTTTTAAAATATTATTACTCTTCCAATGAAAAGGATAGTTGAACAAAGCAATTTTTAAAATGATAAACAAAAAACATGATACAAGAAAGATTTTCTGAAACTAGACATTGCAATTGATGGATTTTCACCATTCAGATTATACTATCTTCCTATTGAATTATTTAAATTTTATCTATTTTTTTTTACTTTTCCAAGATTTATTGAGGTATGATGACAAATAAAAATTGTAAAATTTGTAAGTTATCATTTTTACGGTAAGAACACATGAGGATCTACTCTCTTAGAAAAATTTCAGAGAATAATACATAATTATAATAATAATTTAAAATGTACAGTCCCTACACTGTACATTAGGTTTCCAGTACTTATTCATGTTAAAACTGAAGAATTTTCTGAGGATTTTCCACTCTGCTTTCCAGAGTGGCTGCACCAATTTGCAACTCCACCAGTAATGTAAAAGTGTGCTTTTTTCCCCACATCCACGACAACATCTATTATTGTTTGTGTTCTTGATAATAGCCATTCTAATTGGAGTAAGATGAAATCTTAGAGTTGTTTTAATTTGTATTTCTCTAATTACTAGAGATGTTGAACACTTTTTCGTATATTTATTAATCACCTATATGTCTTCTTCTGAAGTGTCTGTCCAGTTCCTTGACCCATTTATTGATTGGGTTCTTTGTATTTTTGGTGTAAAGTTTTGTAAGTTCTTTATAAATTTTGGAGATAAGTGTTCTATCTGAAATGCGTGTAGAAAAGATTTTCTCCCACTCTGTAGGCTCTCTTCTCATATTATTGATTGTATCCTTTGCTGAGAAAAAGTTTTTTAGTTTGAGTCCATTCCATTTATCGATTCTTGCTTTGATTTCTTGTGCTTTGTGAGTCTTGTTGAGGAAGTCTGATCCTAAGCCAACATGATGAAGATTCGGGCCTACTTTGTCTTCTATTTGGTGCAGATTCTCTGGTCTAATTCCTAAGTCCTTGATTCCTTTGAGCTGAGTTTTGTGTAGGGTGAGAGAGAGAGGTTTAATTTCATTTTACTGTATATGAATTTCCAGCTTTCCTAGCACATTTGTTGAACAGGTTATCTTTTCTCCATTGTATGTTTTTGGCTCCTAGTGAAATAAGCCAATCCCAAAAAAACCAAAGGCCAAATGTTTTCCCTGTTAAGTGGATGATGATATATAATGGGGGTGGGAAGTTAGGGAGTGAGAGAAGAATGGAGGAACTTTAGATTACGTAGAGGGAAAGGAAGCGGGGTATGAAAAATGGTAGAATGAGACAGACATCATTACCCTACGTACATGTATGATTACATGAATGGTATGAATCTACATCATGCACAACCATATGTACCCCATTTGTGTACAATGAATCAAAATGAAGTCTGTAAAAAATAAATAAAATTAAATAGAATTAAACTAAAAAACTGAAGGATTACAGCCTTTGACTAATATCTCTCCCTTTTCCCAGTCCCCAGCCGCCCCTAGTAACCAAAATTCTACTGTTATTCTGAATTCATCAGTTTTTTAGATTCCACGTTAATGAGGAATCTTATTCGAGATGCAGTATTAATCAATGCCTGATTTATTTCACCAAGATAAATCCCTTAAGTTTCGTCTAAGTTGTTACAAAAATAGGATCTCCTTATTTTTAGACTCAATAATATTCAATTTGAGTGAGTACATGTGCATGTGTTTGTGTATGGGTGTCTACTCATCTGTGAACAGACAGGTAGGCTGTTTTCATATCTTTGTTATTGAGAATCAACAGCATTTTAGATAAAATAGTCCTATTGCTAAAACTGCTAGATTTGGTTTTTCCAAGGTCATGACATCAGGACTTGCATAAAATAGTTGGATAGGCCTGTAACTAAACTACAAAAGTTGTCTCATTATCATTGAAATACATGTTTTCAAATATTTTATTTTCAATTAGAATTCAAAGTATCATCAAGTACCAAGAAGGAAAAATATTTTGCCAAGTTTATATTTGCTTAGCCATGAAATCTTATTTTATTCAGTCAAGATGGTTGCATTACTTGACCCAAATAATTCTCTACTTCTAGGACTCAACTATCTTCAATCTGAATCTCAACATGACTGTCCAATGGATGAGCATCCATACAAGATATATCATTCATATATCAAGTGTTTCAGTATCTATAATGTATAGTACGCTCAACATTATGTGGTAGAAGAAAAATATATTAGATATTAATTCTGTTTTCATAGATTGCTCTCCAGTTGGAGACCTCTGTGCACATGTGTGTACACTCGCACGCACACACACATCACTATAAATTTGCATACAAAAACAATAAACAATGACAAGTGATATATACAATACACTGTGTGAGATGTTATAAATGTTTGACATTTTCAGTCACACTTCCCAGTTTAATTTCTCAAAGGTGTAACTTCTGTCTTGTCCATTAATGGATAACATTTTAATAGATATAAATCAATAGGGTTGAGAATTCGCATAAGACAGAAATGCATGGCTAAAGACATGCTGTTTTAAAATTATGGATCATTCATAATCATTGAAATAGAGAAGTAGGTTATAAGTTAGAAAAATAAATTCTGACTACTCTATAAAACTTGAGAATTTAAGGTTAAGGAATTTGGAGTTCATTCATTAGGTAGGAAGCAGGAATAAAAATTTCTGAACTGGAGATCATCACCAAGATTAAGGAGGAGGAGAATCTTGCTAATGCTGTGATACAAGTTAGAAAGATTTGGTACTAAAGAAAACAAGTGAGGTGGGTATTGCAAGAGTCTAAGCCTAAAGGAATAACAAGAGAGGAAACAGGATAGCTACTTCAGAGGAAGAGTGACTAGAATTTGATAACTGATTATGGGAGAAAATAAGGAGAGAAAGAGTTAAAGATGCTTCAGATATCTCAACTAATGGTCTGGTAGCAGTATTGGTGCCAGTAGCAGAATCACAGATGTCTTATGTTGCAGGTTTATAACCTGGCTCTACTTTCAGTTTTATCCAGGCACAATTTCCAGAGGAATATGTGTGCAAATGTCATTGATTTCCAAAGGCTTATTAGGCACAAGGCATCTGTAGTCTTAGTACTCTGGCAATGCTTAGGACTTTAGCAGGTGTCCCAAATATTTATTGCCTTCAAGGAACTAACTTTGCATATCTATTGCCTCATTAGTCTCAAAGTCCTGAGGAAATTCCTGAGTGACCAATTTAGTGGAGAAGCTACATTTCTATGCCAAAATTCAATGATATACATTAGGCCTTTCCCTGGGTCAGAAAACAAAATGAAAACCAAAAACACATGTGCATGCTTGATTGTATCATAAAGTGCTCTGTTTTTGTAATGATATAACATGTACGTCCTTTCCTGTAACTAATTTTATCAAACTCAATATCTCTATAAAGTAGGCAGTCTCATTTTCATATGAGATTCTTGTTTTTTATATGAGATTCTTAATCACGGAATAAGTGGTACATGTTTAAAGCACTCTTGTTTAACTTATAAAATACAGAACTCTGCTATGGCTTCTTAAATAACTTACTTATTTGTCACTATTACAAATATAAATAATCATAAATGTTGCTAAAATAAATTATAAAATTATATCATACATCATTTCAAGTCAAATTTTTTTATAAACTTTATGTTCACAGCACTATTCCAAAAATATAACATGTCCTAAAAGGACACTTTTATAATTAGCTGAAGAAAGTTTTGAGCAATCAGATATTAAAGTGTCAGAAAATAGATACTGTTTTAATAATGCAAAACAGTGACCACACCTCAGTCTTTATAATTATTTTTTAATATATATTTTTAAAATAATGGCACTAAATTAAGCAAGTAGACAAAAAGTGAGTTGTTAAACCATTCCACAAGCGAACAAATACAAATACAAATTAAAGAACAATTATTAAAAGCATTATACTCAAAGTTGATAAAATGAGTTAAATCTGTATTTACAAATATTGTTTGGTAAATGTTCTCTAATTAAATTTGGATAGATGTTGTTACAAGGCCTCCCAAACTAGTTTTTCACACTCAGAAATGTTTAAACATGTTTCATGTGTTCAACACTTTTTATGTACTTACATTTTTATCAAAACATCAAAGTTTATTTAATGAGCACATATAAAATGTGTTAGGGGTATAATGTTAAATTACAAAGACAGGAAAACAAGAAAGAAAAAAGACAGACCTTGTCCTTAGGAAACGTGATCATGAAAATAATGTTAACTTGAAAATGTGAAAAATTAGGAATGAAATTACATATAACCTATAAGAGAGATACTAAGGAGATTTAAACCACTCATAGGGCACACCTCTGAAGAAATGATCTGAAAGAAAAATTAGAGAACACTGGAAAAGAGGGTAGGAGGAGTTTGCATACTCAGGTTGTGTCCATCTGAATGTATCTGTGTAATCTGATAAGGTAAAATTGGTATTGCTTTGTGGTTTCAACTGGTATTCTTATGAAGGATGCTAAGGTTTGTTTTCATATAAGTCATGGATAAATCTCTGGGGGTTATGTTATTGTATCCTTTGCCTTTCTCTAATGGAGCTTTGTTCATTTTGGGTATTGATTTGTAAGACATTGCTTGATATTAAGGAAGTATTACATGTCATGCATGTTAGGAATATATTCACTGATGGTGATTTTTCTTCTGTGTTAGACTTTTCCTTGTTATATTCCATTTGAATAGCTCTTTGTATGTCTTTTCCTTAAACATTTATAACTTCATTTCTAGAATCACAGCCATTTCCTATTTAAAAATGAAAAAAAGAGCCAACAAAACTAAATAAAAACCCTAGAGTATGGAGTCAGTCTGGTATACTTTGATGTGATGTATAAAGCAGAATCACCTTTCTGAAACTTTTGTTACTGAATGATTCATTTCCTTCACTGACTGTAGGTGCATCTTTATTGTGTGATATGTTTCCACATCTGTTCATATTCATGTCATTTTTTTCTTTCTCTTTTTTTTTTTTTTTTTTTTTTTTTTGTGGTACTGGGGATGGAACCCCGGTCTTCTGCTTGCAAGGCAAGCACTCTACCAACTGAGCTTGATCACCAGCCCTTTCTTGAATTGACTTTGCATATTCAAGTGCTAGGATTTATATTAAAATAAATGTATTAATATGTGACAGCTCACTTTCTTTATCCCCATATTTTTAAAAATAAGAACATTTTCTCTACTGATTTTTCCATATGGATTTTATGATGAGAACATCAGAAAAAATAAATTAAATGAAAATGAAATTCCATTGGTACTTTTGAATATATCATTTTATATTTATATATAGGTAATTGTCACTTTACAGTATTGACTGTTTCTTTCTAAACCCAAAAAAAGTCTTTCCTTTTTTGTGACTCTGATTATAAATTCTTTCTTTTATAAAGTTTTACACATTCCTTTAAAAGTTTATTTCAAAGTATTTGTTTACATTTATTTTGTTACCTTATTTCCATCTTCAATGTAAATAATTTTCTTCTTTATAGTTTGCAAATGCCTGTTATTCATGTAATGAAAAGCAGTTTTTATATAGTTTTGAAACAGGCTAATAAAAATTATTTCTTAATACAATTTTAGTAGATCTTCTTGTGTTTTCCAAATACACAGTTGTGTTCATTTTTTTGCCCCTTCCCACTTTTGATTTTTATTTTAAAATTATGTATTGTTATCATAATAAATATGATATTACATGCATACATATGCATACTATGTATGTGGGTGGGTCCATGTACGTGTTATGTAGTCCAATAAAATCATATGTTTAGGAAAACTCTCACAAGAATTAAAATCCTAAGACAAAATTCACTGGAGATCCTTGTCAGGCTTTTTTTGTTTTGTTTTTTAGTTGTAGATGGTCACAATACCTTTATTTTATTTATTTAATTTTATGTGGTGCTGAGGATCTAACCCAGTGCCTTCACATGGGTAAGCTCTACAACTGAGCCATAAGCCCAACCTCCTTATCAGCCTTCTTATCAGATCACAGGTCTTTGCCTTCTTTTGTGTGTTGTTTAGAAAGTCTTTCAATTCTGAAGTCATACAGATAGTGTCCTATATTTTCTCCTGAAAGTCTTATGTATTATTTTAGCTCTTAGCTTATCTGGAATTGGTTTTCATATATGGTCTGAAGAAGGTGTTCTATTTAATTTCTGCATGTGGAAATCCAATTACAGCATCACATTCTTCTAAAAAATTGTCAATCTCCACTAATATACTAAATAGTACCTTGTTTAGACAGGAGGTGATCAGACCTGCATGGCCTGTTTATGACTCTATCTTTGTCCTATTGTTCTACTTGAATGTACAAAAGATGCTGTCTTAAGTTACTATAGTTGTGTAATAGGTCTTGGTTTCTTGGTGGAGCTAGACTCCACACCACTCTCCTCCCCATTCTCCTGTGCCTTCACCTCTCTCTTCATCTTTTCCTTCTTGAAGAGTATTTGAGTTATGTGCATTCACATATGTATATGAAAGTACTTCATTAACTTTCATTTTGAAAAGCCCTGTCAGTATGTTTATTGGAAGGTCCATGGGCCTCTAAATCACTTAGAGCAGATGTGAAATCTTCATTTTACATCTGTCCATAAATAGAGTTTATTTTCATTGATATATGCTCAATTTAGTTACTTTTAATAAAGGCATACATTTCCTATCTTTTGTCAAATTTATTCCCAAGTATTTTGTTTTATGTACTGTTAAAGCAAATGTTATTCTCTTTTTAAAGTGATAGTTTGTATTTTTGCTGTTGACATCTGATTTTGTATAACTATCTTATATCCAATAATTTACTAAACTCACCAATTAATTCCATACTTTACCTTATATTAAGTTTTTCTGTAGGTAATTAAATCATTTGTGAATTAAAATAGTCTTATTTCTTCCATTCTCAACTGCATACTTGTTTGTACCTCAGTACATACAGAAACAGGTGTAGTGAGATCATTGCTGTTTTGTTTGTTTTTTTCATTTTGTGGAATGTTTTACCATCAAGACTGATGTTTCCCATTTTTTTTTTGTACATATACTTAAGAAAATTTGATTTTATTTGATTTTTTCTCTGTATAATGAGGTAGTTCTAGTCGTTACTTTTAATCTGTTAATGTGTGATTAAGTTCTTAAATAATACCTGACTTTTATTATCCCAAAAATGATAACTTCATCTCATTTGATTACATTTGCTTATTTGTACTCTGCTGTTTTATTTTGTATAAGTCATTCTTAGAGAAGAATGAACTGTAATTTTCCTTCTTCATAATTGTTCCTTCCTTTTCATATTACCTTAATGCTAGCCTCAACTAATGAATTTTTTCATTTTTAGAAAAAGTAGATTATTAATAGCATTATTTTTCCTTGAATCTTTTCCTATGTCTGGCCTGGTATTTTCTTTGGGAAGATTTAAAAGTACTGATTAAAATTCTTTAAATAGTTATAGAATTTTAGGTCCTTCATTATATTTTCTCAGAATTTTTTCATTTCATTTTCACATGATTTTAATTTTTGTTGTGAAAATATTCAGTATATTTTCTTAGAAGTTTTAATATTTCTGTATTTCTGTGTTACATCCTTCCTATTACTGTTGAACCATTACTTTTTTTTCTTGATTATTCTCTGGTAGTTTTACTAACATTTTCATGGATATAATTTTGGTTTCACTGTGGATTTTAATGAATTTTTCCTCTTTCATTAATTTGTACTCTTTTTATTTCTTCCTGTAATTTCTTCTACTTTGTCATTTTTCTAATTTCCTAATTTAGAAACTTAGGTCATTAATTTCATTATTAAACTGTTAGGTGTATATAAAATTTCTCATATTCTTCCATGTACTACTTTCTCTGCATGCCTCAAAATTGTTAAAGAGAATATTTGTTTTTATTTCACTATGAGACTATTCTGGGTTCATAATAACTTCTTTGATCAACGGATTTTTCAAAAGTTGATTTTTGAATTTTTAAATGTAATTTTTAGTTTTTTAAAAATATTTTCAAACTTAATTGCATTGTGGTCAGAAAAGTTCATCTGTTGATTAATTTTTTATAATGTGCTTAGACTTGTAGAATATTCTTTCTAAATGTGCAGTGTGTTTTAGAGTAGGTATTCCTCATTTATTGGTTATAGGTTCTATTATCTGCCAAGAAAGTAATCTTTTTGACTATTCAAATCTTATTCAAATCTTTTCTCTTTTAAAAAATCTTTCTGTTCACTTGACTATCATTTATAGAGAGCTGAGTTAACCACCCAACACACCATAATTGTAGTTATATCTATTTCTTTTTGTAGTTTTTAAATGTTTGCCTTTATTCTTTAAAGCTATGTCATTAGGTTCTGGTTGATTCCATTGATTTCTTTTTCATCCATGGGTTATAGGAAATCATTCATTTCCAGCTGGCTGAAGATAGACATTGCCAGGCAAGCGGTTCTGAAACTTAATCCCCAATAACCAGAGTGCATTAAACCCCCAGTTCCTCTGTCCAATACCAAGACTCAACTCACTGTGAATGAGAAACTTCTGCTCTCTTCCATTTTAATAGATTTCTCCTACCTCTAGTATACAGACATTTATCCTTGTGGTCCTTTAGCTTGACTGTATATAAAAATGATTACTCTCTTTTTAGTTTTTTTTGAGTGTGTAAAATGGAGTTGGGGAATTTCAATGTCTTCTCAACTTCTATTTGATCCAAAATCCTAACATAAAATTTTAAAGTGAAAATAAATGCCTACTTTTTACCAAGATAATAACAAATAAGTTCTTCAAACAGATTTTATTCATTGCTGTTGAGAGCACAGGAGGTAATATATTATACACGTTTAGTGATAACAAATTTATCTGTTTATTCACCAAGTACATTATAAAATACATTCTATGTCCTAAACACCCTAGAATTACTGTTTTCAATGCTGGAAATATGATAGTGTACTAAAAAAATAGGAATTTATTACATGAAAAAAGTATAATAGTTAAGGTAGGATATTAAACAAATTTTATAGGGAAAATTAAAGTGGGAAAAGGGGAACAAACCAAAGTGTTTGTTTTCAATTTTAAAATATAAGAAAAGCCTCAGTGAAAAAAGATACTTGGGAAGAAAACTAAAGAAGAATAGAGTCAGTCATATGGATTTCAGTAACTTTTAAGGCAGAAAGAAGAGAAAATGCAAAGGCCTTGAAGTGGGTGTTTGTTTCACGTGTTGGAGTTACAGCAAAGGACAATAAATCAGGAGCATAGTAAGTAAGGACAGAATGACCAGGTGTAAGGGAAGGAAGCTAGAACAGGTAGAGCCAGAGGGTGATTGGGAGTGATGGGATTTCACCAAGTGAGACAGGAAGCTCTTGGAAGGTCTCAAGCAAAGAAGTCAGGCAATTTGCTTAGTTTCAGAACAATCTAACTCTTTCAGAACATCCTAACTCTGGAATGAAACCAGACTCTGTAGAGAAAGCAAGAGCTGAAAAAAATATATATCACTGTAGAGACTACTGTAATAACCCAATAATCCAGTTGAGAGGTGATGGTAGCTTAGTCCAACATGGTAGAAGGACAATTAGAAGGAATCAGATGTGGAGATATTTATGATGATAGAGTTGACAGTTTACAGGTTGAATGTGGTCTGAGGAACAGAGAAGGCTGAAACATAATTCCATGTTTTTCAAGTGACAGCTAGAAGAATGGATTATCCACTAATACGATAAGAAGATCTCAGGGGATAAAACTTTGGAGCACAGAAGGAATTATTTTCATATGAGTGTGCTTGAATAACATCTCCCTCCATGTAGGTGACTTGGATATATTTCAAAATACAGAATGTTATTACTCTAAAAGTTTATTTGATAACTTATTAAAAGTTTCAGGTAATATAAAATACACTAAATAATTTCAATATGCATATAGCATCCACTTTCTTATCAAGTTTCACTGTAATTCTGTGCAGAATAATTCTTTAATTATTTACTAAGATAACTACCATATGTATTAAATCTTTCACTTAAATATATATTTGTTGAATAACTAATATATACCAAGCACTATCAAATCTATTAGGAATGCCATTATAAGCAAAAACATATGTTTTATCCCCTCTTAGAGATTATAGCCAAATGAAGTATATGTCTGATAGATGAACAAATGTGTACATTTACAAAGGAAGTGGTGCCACTAAGATGTTTAATAGCGAAAGTGACCCACAAAGAATATTTCCTTGAGGAAATGGCTGTTGATCTGATACATGAACTATGAACAGGAAGAGAAAATTACTCAAAGATGGGGAGAACGAGCATTTCAGGTAGGGGTAGCTGCCTAGGTCTATGTCCTGCAGTGTGTGGAAATACAGTACATTAGAAACACAGAGACATCTCTAATGTGGCTGCTGTGCAGAATGGCCACAGTATGGAGAATGAGAGGGATCACTGAAGAGATAAGGTGAGGACATAATCCAGAGCCTAGAATCAGTTGAGTAGAGCTCACTTAGCTAGCACTCTTCCACATTTCTGGCACAGTAGTGTAATTAATGTAATGGGTTTTGGATCTGGACACACTTGGCATTCAATGTCCACTCAAGCATTTATTAGCTGTGTGAGCTTTGGCAATGACTATCTCTAAAATAAAGTTAACATTATTGCCTTCCTTCTTCAGGTGGGGGTAGAAGTCTTTGGCCCCAAGGTGCTATACCACAGCAAAGTTTTGCTCTTAAGAGCAAAAATCTTCAGATTTAACAAGGCCAGAAAATGGTCACATGATTGTTATTAATAAATACCTTTAAAATTATTATTTCCTTAGCAATTGATATATTTTTCAATACCTAAGACCTGGATTGAATTTTAGTAAATATTAAATCTGGGCCTAAATTTTAGTAAAACCATATCCAATAATAAAGAAATTATTTTACTTTGGTTGGAACCCACAAAGATAACTGAGTTAACTTGTAGACCTAAAGAAATATCATGTGGGAATGTGTGTGTGTGTGGGGGGGGTGTTTGTATTCTCTCTTTGTATCACTTTCTGTTCCCGCTATCCCCTATATGTATGAAACAATATTATCTAAAACACCATTGGATATTCATACAAAATATTTTATTATTTGCAACGAATTGCATCACAGAATAATGTCTAAACACACTTCACACATGTTTGTTAACAGAGAGAAATAAGTACAGACCACCTGTCTGACTACAATTTTAAGATTGCTTCTTTTGCAACTCAAACATAATTTCCCAGTGAAACATGGACATAAAGAGTAGGGGTCTGCCATTCCTGTTACATGACAAGGTTCAAACTGTGGCCTGTACACTGGCTCCTATTTGGTGAACACTTTGAACCTACTGATTTGTATGTAGACAAGTAGCAAGTGGTAGAATGGTCATCAGTTACATCACTAAGCACATAGTTTAGTGTAGCAGGCTTTTTTTTTTTTTCATTTCGTCTTTTTCAGTGAAGGGACCTATGTGAAGTATTCTGTCATAGTTCCTTATCTCACCGAGACCACTTTTGAGCAGTAAGATCATTTATTGAGCAGTTAAAAAAAAAAACAAGTTTAATGGGAAGAACTTTATTACGTATAGTAAAGTTTAGATGCCTTAACACCTCAAATGGCATATGTGTGGGACAGAGACAGAGAGAAAGACACACACAGAGGGTGTGGGAGAAAAAAAAAAGAGGGAAGAAAAGAAAAATATAAAACAACCATACAAAAATGTGTCAAATGTGTCTTTCTAATATTAGAATGAGGAAATGATTATAATTGCAAAAACTTACAGAAGAAGTAATAAAAGATAATATGAAATTTAGCTACCAAAAAATATGTGCAGGCCAAAATATTAAAAATCAAGATTAAGTTAAATTGGAATTAGGAATATCTTGACAATATTTTTGATCAAAAGAGAATAAGCTTAACATAAAAAAAGAACTTCTGAAAGATGGATTAATTTACTCAGCTCTAAAGTGACAATAAGAAGAACACTTAACTCAAAATTTGGGGAAATCGGATTAGATATATGTGTTCAATTTAGCCCAACACCTATTAATAATAGACAATGTTGGGTTTTTATAGATAGACTCTGGCAAACTAATATAAAATGGAGATCTTTCAAACTTTAAAAATATTGTATAATTGTGTGGTAAAGAGTTAATTCAGCAAGTCTGGGTGGTCCCAAACCTGAACATTTTCAAAGGAAGGTTTGATCCTTGCCTAGCTCCAGGGAGGTAACCTCTAAGCCCTTGGAATATCCTGCCAAGGTATCCTTGACAAGAATACCTTTTTTTAGCTGGGGGCCTTGGACCATGACAGTTACTGTTAAAATGTGATTTATGGTGGGCTCTAGAGCCAGTTTGACCTCTGGAGAGGTTGGAGGCTGAAGTTTTGCCTCATGGGCAGTCTGCCCTACCTACATGACCAAACTCCAGGAAAAATACTGGATACCAAGGCTCAGGTTAATCTCTTTTGGTTGCCAGTACTCTTCTCATGTTTTCACACTCATGGGAAAATAAAGCTCCATCTGTCTCCACAGCTTCACTGGTGGAGAACAACTAAGAGTTTGGGCTAGATGTGTTCTGGACTCTGCCTTATGTGAGTTTTTTTCTTGGTGATTTTGATCTATATCATTTCATGGTAATAAACTGTAATCATGGGTAAAACAATTTTCCTGAGTTTTCTGAGTCCTATTAGACTAAGGTTGATCTTCTGACTACTCCCCAGAACATAGTAAATTAATTACAATTAATGCATTAATAATGCATTATGGTCTGATTCGGAGTGTCTTACTTCAACAAGTTGTTGCTCATAAATAGCATATAGTGAAAAATGCATTCAATAAACTGTCAAATTCAAGAATAACTTTCTGTGGTATTTTTATGTTAAAAATAAAATTTTGCACTCCAAAATTGTATTTTATACATTTATTAATTCATTTTCACCAATTAAACCATTTCCTAGATTAAAACATTGATTATAAAACAATAACCCCTAACTTATTGCATAAAAAGAAAAATAATTTTAAAAGAGAATCAGAAAATATTGGTTTAAGACACTTTGTTCCTGTTTATTTTTTAAATTTTTCCTGCAGATTCTAGTCTACTATTTTGCATATAATTGCACCTGTGATAATTTTAAGTTGGTAGTTTCCCAACTTAAAAAAGGAAACTGACATTGTATTAGATTCCTTTGCATTAGTAAGAGAAGGAATTTTTATACTTCGATTATTAAAATCCTCCCTCTCAAGATTCATTTTTTCATTACATAGTGACTCAAATTGATTTTTCACCTCTATGTTGTTTTTCTGGGAATTTCTAGAAATCAGTTCAAGTCAACAAATATACACTCATCTCAAATCAGTTTAAAAATCATTTGTGATTATGAAAATATTCTTGAATTAAAAAGTTAAACAGAACCATTCTACTGTTCTAAAATTGTGGGTGAAAGTATAAGGAAGAATTTACTGTTAGTTTTTAGAAATATATTTCCACTTATATAATTTGACACCAAAAGAAATGAAATCCAAAATAAAAACAAATAAGACTTAAGAATATGTCCTTTAATCAGTTATACTTCTAAGTAAAAGTGTTCTTCGTGTGTATGTGTGTGTGTGTGTGTGTGAGACAGAGAGAGAGATCTATAGATATAATTATTTAATATCTATGAAGACTCTCAATTTGATGGGCTGTGAATATATGAATATTTTTTATGTTTCATCTTCCTTCATTTCTTTTAAATTATACCTTATATCTTATACTGGATGATAATGATGTAATTTATACAGATAAGTTTCTTCCTTCTTTTTGTTTTTATAAAGAGGATGTCATTTGCACAGCTCTCATCTCTTATTGTCTAGCATTAAGAGAACAGCAGTCTACTTTGAAGACAAGTATTTCTTACTGGAAGGAAAAATTTTAGTAACTGTGTAGCTCAACATATATTGCGTGCCTACTAAGTATTGTGTATAACTTTGGCACATGTCTATTGACATGTCAAATAAAACAATATTTCAGCATGAGTTTAGTCATTCCAACTTAAGTTCCTGGTCATACTCTGTGTTTGTACATAAAGTCAAAGTGGTCTTTCCTTAAATTATTTTTTGTTTCAATAGTCATAACTTCTTTTTTGTGGGTTGAGAGGTAAGAGGCACCCAGGGGCACTTAACTATTGAGCAATACCCCCAGACCTTTTCTATATTCTATTTTGAGGTCTAAGTTGCTTAGGGCTGTGCTAAATTGCTGAAGCTGGCTTTGAACTTGCAATCCTCCTGCCTCAGCCTCCTGAGCTGCTGAGATTACAGGTATGTGTCAGGCTGGTTGTAAATTCTTGAACAAGACTTTAGAAGTTAATCAATAAGCTTGTATTTACTGGTTCCTATAATTAATGTGTCTTCTACATTTTGTAATACTATGTAGTTATAAATTTTGCATGCTTATTTTAAATATCTGTAAATCTTTATTCAGGGTTGACAAAATTATTTAATATTTATTATTAAAAGAGACCATTTGCATATGAAACTGTTAGTGCATAAATGGTATAAATTATCATTCAACAGTTCACATTTATTTTATCAGAACTGCATTTATAATTTATTTGCAGCTTTTAAAACTATTTATTAACATGTTATTGCCTCCAAACATTATTCTTAACATTTTTCCTTCAAATAATGCCCATACTATTCTACACTGAAAATATCCTTGAATTATCAAAATTATACTGAATTTAGAATACAGATTCTATAATTTCTGGGTTGCAATATTTACTGAGATGATTGCATTTTTCCCTAAAGGATGATGATATTTAGTTTATTTAACTTTTTCTTTTTTGAAGTAACAGATTAACTCCTTGTATTCAGATTAGTCAACTAAAGACTGAAAGTTAACACAGGAGAAAATTTAAGTTATTTTACACATAAAATATGCTTAAAACTGGTAGCATCAAAAATCAATCACTTCAATATTGCCAGGAGAATATATTTTACGTGTTCTCACCAAAAAATAAGTAAAAAGTAGCTCAATTTCACAGTGTATACATATCTCAAAATAACATGCTATATATGACAAATATATACATTTTTTTTTCAATTAAAACATCTAAAACTGAATTTTGGATACTTTCTTATTTCTTAGACTGGGATATGGATACATTGAAAAAAAATCAAATTTTAGTTGTTCATTGAACTGAGTATAATTTAATCACTCCTTTTTACTTGAATAAGTCATATTCTATATGAGTTCTTTCTCTTTCTTTCTTCCTTTCTTTCTTTTCTTTTTCTTTCTTTTTTTTTTTTTTTCTTTTGTACTACTGGGGATTGGGGATTGAATCCAGAGCCTCACACTTGCAAGGCAAGTGCTGTATCACTGAACTACATCCCAACTCCATGAACTGTTTCTTTTAAGTTTTCTTCTATAAATCGAATTCCATTGCCAACTCAATCTTACTGATTGCCTACAGAGTACAGGATGTAATGAAACAAGGCCAGATGGGTATGTGACCAGTGCTGTAGCCTGTGATGAACTGGGAGGCATGGGTCCATGAGAAGTGCACAGATTTTACTCAACTCCAAGGAATACCTGCCATTAAGAGACTGTGGACTGAATGTTGCCACGTCTGAAAGTCAAAATTTTAAAGTCAAATACACATATACCTTTCAATGTTAACAATTAATTCAAGAATTAAACATGAAAGGCCAAACTAAATTGATCTCTGACCAAAGAAGCTTTTTAAAGATTACCTTCCTGAGTAGGGACTCACTAATTCTGATCTGAGTCCAGTGAAAATAATTTTATCATATTGCTGATTAATCTAGAAATTGGGAAAAACTACATTCAAAATTAAGTCCATTTTCCTATCCCAGGTTATTTTTACTATAATACATTTCCTGAAAATATACACACCATTTTTATGCCATGTTAATCCCAAAGTAAGTCCATAACAAGGGTATCGTTCCTAATTTACTGATGAAACATCTAAGGCTCAAAGATAGAATTAACTTAATTAATATTGAAATTCAGAAAAGTGTGACCTGAATTGCAACTTGAATTCAAATCCTTGCTCCAACAAAGTGCCATTTTTATAATTTGGGGAGGGTAAATGAACTTCTTTATCCTTCTGTTTTCTTTCCTTTAAAGTAGGTGCACTATGGGACTGGGGTGATAGCTCAGTTGGTAGAGTACTTGCCTCACAAGCACAAGGCCCTGGATTCAATCCCCAGCACCGCAAAAATAAATAAATAAAGTGGGTACACTAATGACACTAAATAACAGAATTATGATGAGAACTCAGAAATTTGTAAGTGCTACTGAAGTATTGCTATTTTTAGTCATTATTGCCATTATTATCAGTAAAAATAAAACTGACAGCAACAACCTTGTTTTTGGTACTAAATGAACTACTCTATATAAAGTGCTTAGAACTCTATGCAAGCATCATTAATGTTAATAACATGATTATGTGTCTAATTTAATTACCTTCTAAGTCCATTATCCCTAAATCCTGAAGGTTAATTCTTTTAGTCTGTGCCTGGTAGTAATAAACACAGATGCTATTTTAGGTTAGGAATATTTGCACTTGTGCAAAAAAATATGTAGTTTTACACTTTCATCATTATTGCAATACTTGCATTATTTGGAAATGTGTAGCGAAATCAATCATGCACAGTGTAATAATTTACTTGAGAATTTTAACAAGATTTTGTTTAAAGTGTCAGGAATGTTCTAATTTTCAAAAGACACTCTTTGAATTTATATAATTTTCTTCACTTTTCCTTCTTTCCTTAGTCTTAAAATAACTTGAATTCCAAAGAAATATCAAAATATATGCATAATTTGATAACTGAAATTACAATCTTATATGCTAAACTATGTAATATAGGGCTGATTTTTACTTACTTGTGACCCATTTCATGAGCAATCGTAAATGCAAGATTCAGACCATTGTCTTCAGCAATGATACACTTTCTCTTTTCACTGCACATTCCATTCAAGTAAGCTATACCTAAAAGGAATTGACATTCATTATCATATTTTTGATTTACATTGAAAACTGCATACGAAGTATTAGTAGCAGGAATAACAATAATAGTTGTTTTCACTCAAATATATCAATATGATACTATAAAATCAACTCTTATAAATGTAATTTTAAGGAAAAATGTATGTCAATCAATAAACTATGAATATTTTTTCAGTTTCCTATTTCAAATGAACTTATTTTTTACCCAATTCTTCAAGTATATACTATAATAATATATCTTATAAGTATTACTTTTTATCGTAACATAAATGAACAGTCACAACATAGAAAATGTAAATAAAAAGTAATCGCTATGGTTTGGATATGAGATATCCCTGGCAAACTCCAGTTAATGCAGGAATATTCAGAGGTAAAGTTATTGTATTTGAGAGTTGTAACTTAGTATGTACTAGTTAGAATCACTGGGTGATAATTATAGACAGGTGGAGCATGGCTGTAGGAGATGGATCACTGGTCATTCCCAGGAAGAGTGAACTTTGTGGTCCCCTTCCTTCTTCCTTCTCTCCCTTTCTATACTTTCTTCCTTCCCCCTCCCCCAATCATGAGATAACCAACTTTCCCCCACCAGGCCCTTCTGCCATGACGTGCTGCCTCACCTTGGGCCTAGAGCAATGGAGTCTGTGGACTGAGATATTGAGATCTCTGAAACCATGAGCTCAGATAAAGTTTTCCTCATCTAAGTTGTTCTTATGGATATTTAGGTCATAGCAATGCTAAAACTGACTAAAACAGTAATGAGTATGCTAAGCATTTTTCAATTCTTATGAAGATTTTAATTTCAAATAAATACAAAAATAAACTATACATAAGTCTTAAACATACATTTACAGTATGAATTAATGAAATTTTGGAATTGTATTTTATGGAATAGAACTTTAATTAACCGGATAAGAACTGGATATGCTATCTGAATAATTAAAAAGTATTCCTTTGAAAGTATCTTTTTTAATAAAATAATCTCTTGGTAGAGTAACGATAATGAAATATTCTCTAAGATATAAATTTCACCAAGATATTAGTCCTTTTGGTTTAATTTATCGGAGAGAGAGGATGAAAGAAATTTCTCCTCTTAAGAGGACATTAACATTTTCTTCCACATATGAAAATAAAAAATAATCATTTGAGATGAAATGCCCACTCAAAATACTAAATAAACGTCACTATAATTAGCATGTTTTTGACCATTGTTTGGTACAAAATTTCCTGCAGGATTCCCACATATTTTGTCACTTGTTTCATCACAAAATTGTCCTATCACCTTGTTCATACTTAAAACTCAATTAGTGTGTATTTTTAACTCAGTTTAGTGTGTATTTGACCCAAAGATCAGTATAAATGAAATATAGGCACTTTAATAAGTTTTAAGTTTTACATTTCTTTTCTTGTGTATTATTATTATTTGATACCAGAGTTTGAACTCAGGGGCACTTAACCACTGAGCCACATCCCTAATCCTTTTATTTTTTGATTTTGAGACAGGGCCTTACTAACTTGCTAAAGGTCCTCACTAAGTCGCTGAGGCTGACTTTGAACTTGCAATCCTCCTTCCTCAGTTTCCTGAGCTGCTGGGATTATAGGCAGGTACCAACACATGGGGCTTCTGTGTATCTTAAAATATAGTTTTCCCCACATAAAAATAATATTGCTTCTTATTTACAATTCTTATCTTTTGTATATATTTCTATTCTTACCACACTGACTAGAATTTTTCCAGCATAATATTGAAATATATGGAGAGAAACTGAGCTTATTTTTTGTTCAGACTTTAATCGGAATGATTACAGTTTCATAGTGGCTTATGATATTTGCTGTATAATTTTCATTAGATATACCTTTTTAACTTAAGGAAATTTACTTCCTGATGTTCTTGCAGATCTAGGTGAAAAAGGAGGAAACATTTGAAAAAGCATCAAAGGTGTATGGGAGTCACGTGGTATATTTTGGAGAGGAACCAAAAGGTGTAGATAGACACTGAGAGAAAATTCAAGAGAGCTGATTAGGCTCTCCAGGAAGACTTTATTTAAAAGAGTAGAAAAAAAAAATGTTGCTTCAGGATGGAAAGCAGGTGTCTGAACTAGCACTAACATGTCCAGGTGACTGACATCCAACCTAATGGTTGAAACAGAGGAGTAACAATGGGATTCAGTTTGGGTTGATGTTTTGTAGATCAAAGGAAGAACCAAAGGCACAAGTTGACAGTAAATCTGAGAGTAAAAGAAGGTACAGAACATGTCCCTGTAGGGGATAAGTAAAGAAGTATGGCAGAGGATACCCGAAAATTTGGAGAACAGAATAAAGTAATAGGGAGACTAGAATCATCGATGAAGAAAAAGAGCAGACACTTCACAAAAAATTACTGGTAATTGTGGTCAGAGAGTGGAATTTAGGGATTTAGATTTCAGAGACATTCTGTGACATAACCAGATATCATAATGAGAGGAAAAATGGGTAGCGGTAATGATCATCTAGATCGATGCCAAAGAATTAGTGAGTATTGGGTGGACTGAATAGTGAACAAGAAATTGATGTGATCAAAATCAAAAAAGTGGGAAATATAGACAACATATATAGAAAATATGGGCAAGGAAAGCATCAAAATCAATCAATTACATATAGAAAATTGTTAAGGTCAAGTGCTTTGGCTTTAAATAAAGAGTTCATATGCAAGGGTGGGAGAGAATTTGAAGCAGAGAGAAAGAGAAATGTGACAAGTTCACCACTACTGTTTTTTTCTTGCATCAGTCCTGTGATATACAGGAAGACAAAGAATGAACAATGACCTCTCTAGGGGCCCTAGTTTATAGAAACCTATGACCACCAGCTTATAAAAAACCAATGACTACCATGTGGTTATGTTAAAAAAGGTGAGAAATATTTTGGTGTATAATATCAAGACATATTTAATACTATAAAATGTAAATGCATACATAACAATATAACATTCGAAAGATTACATATTTGCATTGAGACATGGTTACAACTATATATTTAAAAACCTTACCACCACATGTTCATTAGAGAACAAACCAACTATGTATATCAATGTGCTAATAGAAATTACATTATGTGGTAATATTATGGACTTTTTTTTTCTTTTTGCCACTTTTTAAATTCGTTTGCTTATGATAATTTTATAATGAGAAAATTAAAGATGTGTCTTTGAGATTTGATTAATGATTAGAGGTTCTTCTAAGTACAGACCAGGGTATGGTCTAAATACTAAAACTGACCTTCCCCTGTTATTCTTTTAATTAAGTGTAAAAGTCAGAATCCTCAACTAAGACTGATAAATTTGAATTTCATTGTTCTTACATTTGGCAGATCAAGGAGTTTTTCTTTGCCTTGAAAGTTATGGAGAGTAATTGTAACCATGACTAATTCAAATGACTTGCATTATTCTGTTTAAAAGTCTACGCTTTTCAGTTCCTTTCAAGAACCCACATGTTTCTTATTATAATAAGGGATAGGGGTTAGAAGGGGAAAGGATTTAACACAGCTGTTATTAAAGATAGATGTAATACAGACCCATTTCAAAGAGTTCTTAATATAAAGAGTTCTTGAAAAGTAAAGCAAACAGAAACAACTTTCTAATTTCTCATCTAAATTGAATCAAGTCATGTACCAGAAGTCAACAGAATCTCTTGTCTGAAAACAAATAAAAGCATCCTAGGACATGGCATGATGCATGCCATCAAGATGATCAAGCTCCTGAAACCCTACAGGATGCATTTTACAATAAGGAACTAATGGGGAAATCAGAGTTCAGATCTGATCAGGTGAATATAACATAAAAAAGTAAGCCAAAAGAGCAAGTGCTAATGGCTGATACATGCAGAAATACTCAAAATCTCCAGTCATCAGGGAAACGAAAATTAAAACCATACAGATTCATTCTTATCACAATCAGAAAGGCCATTATAAAAAATAATAACAAATGCTGGAGGTTGTGGAAAAGAAGGAACTATTACACACCACTGATGGGAATACAAATTAGTACATCTGCTATGCAAAACAGCATGGAGGATCCTCAAAAAAAAAAAGTGATCTGCCCTGTGCTCCAGCTTCAATCCTGGGTATATATCAGAAGGAAATGAAATCAGTACACAAGAAAGAAACCTGCATATCCACATTTATTATGGCACTATTCATACTAGATATTCATCAAAAGATGTATGGAAAAAGAAAATATGTCATATATATATATATATATATATACAGATATATGTGGTCTGTATTACACATACTGTGTGTGTATATATATACATACACACAATGGACTGTTATTAGTCATAAAGAAAAATGAAACCCTATCATTTGTATGAAGATGAATTGGAGTGGAAAACATAATGTTTAGCAAAACAAGACACAAAAAGACAAGCATCACATGTTTTCTTTCATGTGAGAACTTTAAAAAAAACATTAAATGATCTGGAAGTAGAGGAGAGACTGTTAGAGATTGGGAGAGGAAAGGAGGGATGAGGGAGAGAGGCTAAGAAAAGGAAGGATGGACATGATCAAAGCGTAATTATGCATGTATGCAAATGCCACAGGAAAACCGTCAATTTGCACAATTAATATGTTAGTAATTATATTAAAAAGAAATTAAAAGTAAGTCTTCTCCTTATTTAACTGCTGTTTTTAACTACGAGCTACACTACCTGAATTCAAAATCCTGGCTATCCTAGTACAAAATCTTAATAAAGGCTGGGCGCTGAGGCATACACCTATAATCCCAGTGGTTCAGGAGGCTGAGGCAGGCAGATTTCGAGTTCAATGTCAGCAACTTAGAGAAGCCCTAATCAACTCGGCAAACTGTCTCTAAATAAAATACAAAAAAGGGTTGGGGATGTGATTCTGTGGTTAAGCATCCCTGGGTTCAATTCATAGTACCAAAAAGAAAAAAAAAAAATTCGGATAATGTTATAGGTAAGTTATTTATTCTATGACTCTATCCCTTGAGGTAAGTTATTTGCCCATCACTTCTATAATTACTTGCAACCTGATGGAATAAAATTTGTGATATCTAACAAGCAGATAAGTATAAACTTGCTAAGCATACCTTTAAGAGTGTGAGCCACACAATGTACTTTTCCAAATGTGATCATTACGATAAAAAGATATGTGGGAGTAAAACAGAGATTCTAGAAAATACAAATAACAAAAGGTTTCAGAGAGGGAAATAATGGTAAAAGTTAAACCAGAAAGGCCACAGAAGGTGAGGGGTGGGATGAGAGCTACTAATCAAAGGACTGAGCTTGGAGAAGGGAAAGGATATGATGAGAGTCAGTGTCTCTCATGGGCTGGTGACTCAGGTTCTCTAAATGTGCAAGCCACGTAGTCTATCTCTGCACCAACCCTACATTTAGCATGTCCTCAGTAGTGACTGTGTTAAAGGAATTGTGTATTCCAGGAAACAATTGAAACTGTGATTCAATGCAAGCCTGAAATGTAATTTTGAAGAATAAAAATGTACTTCATCCACTAATTTTAAAGAAAATTTTTGAAATGATATAATGATGATACCCAGATAATATGAAATCCATTTGCATGATTATATTCACTTGAACATATTTTTAAAACAATAATTGGGCTTACAAGTTGGCTAATTATCTACCTGATTAATTAAAAGACAAGATAATGATCTATGAATATAAAAGTACAATTATATAAATAGTTTAATATAAGTATAGTTATAAATGTAGATTTTAAAAAATAGTCTTCCAGATTCTCTTAAATATTTAAGTAATCCACAATATTCTTAACTGGTTATTATAAATACTGAGAAAAAATGACTTCTTTCAAAAGAGTATAATAAAATGTAAACTATACAATAAATATCTGTGATCAAACATGGTAGGATATTGTATAGACATGTTGTTTGAGTTTCAGTATCATGGTAGACACAGTCCCCTTTCATTAAAAAGTTTTAAATGTAAAGTGAAGTGTGAAGAAAGAATTCCCAAGTACAAGAAGGAACATTTTAAACCTGGAGAGATAAAATCATGAGTTGAAGTTGCTACAGCCTGGGTATCAAATAAAATATAGGTTTTATTAGAAAGGGGTGTGGTTTCTAAATGTCTGTAGGTATGAATACTCTTGAGTAGGGATTGAGATTCATGCACAAATCAGAAAGCCTGGCATTGCTGCTGTTCATAACCTTCAAGCATCCCTTAAAGTAACTTTAAGACGTGCCAATAGAGGAAAGCAGCAAGGTAACTTGGAAATCAAAAAACAAAACAAAACAAAACCAAAAAAAAAAAAAAAAAAAGAAAGAAAAAAAAAACCTTCTGAGTATGATAGAACACACTCTATTAAGGAATCAAAACTTCAAACTACCACAAGTATGATAAGTGTGAAGTGTAAAGAATGCAAAGTCATGAATATAGTGTTAGTTTGTTTTTCATTACTTTGTGATCAAAATATCTGAAAATCTTACAGGAGGAAAAGTTTATTTTGGTTCAAGGTTTTAGAGGTCTCAGACCATGGTCAGTCAACTTCATTGCTCTGGGCCTAAGAGGAGGTAAAATGTCAATGCAGAAGGGCACAGTAGAGGAAATCTGTTCAGCTCCTGGCAGCAGGGAAGCAGGGACAGAGACAAAGAAGGCCAGGACAGACCTCGTCTCCAAGGCCACACCCCCAGTGACTACTTTCTCTAGCAATATCCTATTTTGCTACAATTAACACACAAGCAGTTCATTCAAATTATTAATCCATCATATGAATTAATCCACTGATTGAATTATAGCCATTAGGATCCAATCATTTTATCTGTGAATTTTGCTGCATTTTCTAATACATGAGGATTTGGGGGGGTGGAGGAGGAGTAGTAGGGGCCATTTTGGATCCAAACCATAACAGATATAATGTAAAAATTAGTCCTAGGCTGTGTAAATCCAAGTTAGACCAGTAAAATCAAATGAAATACAACATGGCAAGACACTTGATCATCTCAGCAAGTGTGAAATTACCAAAGGGAAAAAAAGATTCCACTGAAGAGAGCTCACAAGCAAAATTGCAAACCAAGTAAAGAAATGGTTCACTGTGAGAGAGGTCATGGATATAAAATAAATTAAGATATTTTAGCATAATGATGAAGAGCTTGAAACCTAAATGCATTGGGCCACTACAACCCAAATGCATCATTTTGTAAATTAGAAGGAAACCTCTTATTCATGATATTTCATATGAAAAAAATGGTACAATCAGCTCATATTTTTAGAATATAAATGTTTACTGGCATGTAAACCATTCAAATACATATATATGTAATGTATATAGTTATAATGTACTTGCATACTACACACATATATAAACTATACTATACTATAGTACCTATATAGAACATAATGTATTATATGTGATATAATACATAATGTAGAAGTAAATACACAAATATATAGATGAAAATTTAAATTCATATGCAACAATATGCACTGACCTTAAAAATACCCTAGATGCCCTTCAACAGATGAATGGATAAAGAAACTGTGGTATATATATACAATGGAATATTATTCAGCCATAAAGAAGAATAAAATTATGGCATTTGCAGATAAATGAATGGAACTGGAAAATATCAGGCTAAGTGAAATAAGCCAATTCCCCCCAAAAATAAAGGCTGAATGTTTTCCCTGATAAGTGGTTGATGATATATAATGGGGATGGGAAGGTAGGCAGTAAGAGAAGAATGGAGGAACTTTGGATTATGTAGAGGGAAATGAAAGGGGTGAGGTGCAGGGGTATGAAAGATGGTGAAATGAGACAGACATGATTACCCTATGTACATGTATGATTACACGAATGGTGTGAATCTACATAGTGTACATCCATAGAAACAAAAAATTGTACTCCATTTGTGCACAATGAATCAAAATGCAGTCTGTAAAAAAAAACTACCCTCCCTGAAGGACAAGTAAAAGAAGTTCTACAGAAAGAAATTGAACATAAAAACAAGGAGTTTA
The DNA here is from genome assembly GCF_902686445.1 of Sciurus carolinensis. Lineage (NCBI taxonomy): Eukaryota > Metazoa > Chordata > Mammalia > Rodentia > Sciuridae > Sciurus > Sciurus carolinensis. The sequence goes on from NC_062218.1 coordinate 110,182,390, forward strand.
TATAAGAAATCCCATGTGAAAAATCTTAGTAAACATTCATAATAAAATAACTGTGATAGTAATAATAATGTCTAAGTTTGGAGGTGTATGAGATTTACAAAATGATGAAGCAAATGTAGCCCATGCAATGTCATAAAATTAGACAAAAAAATGAATAGATCCAAAAAGTTGTATTACTTTTAGGACCTAGGATAGAAATAGATAATATGAAACTATATTCATTGAAGAAAATGAGTTTTAAAAGCGTGTAATTGCTAAGATGTGGGATTATAACTACGAGCAAAGGAATAAAAATTTAAAGAAAATTTTAAAAAACCCAATCATTGCAATAGATGTAAAAAAACAGGAACTTAATTAAGAGAAAAAAGTCTGCTAAGATGAAAGCAGAAAAGAAAGTAAGATACATCACATATTCAAATTAAGGTAAATAAATGTATTAAATTTGCTTAGAGAAACAATGGTTGGATTGAATTGATCCCTCTATATATGGCTATAAAAAAACACATGTAAAATAGAATGAGAAAAATATTCAATAGCAAAGTGGAGAAGAATCACCAAATAAAATAATCTCACAAATAACTGGTGTCACAATATTAATATTTTACAAAATATACTATAACAAAAATTATTATGCATGGGGGAATCATTACTCAATTACCAGAAGCATTTAACAATATTTAATATGGATATGTCAGAGTTTAGTCCCAAATTCCTGACAAAATTAAAACAGACCATTCTAAACTAGTATGGATATTGGGATCTTTCAACAATTGATAGAGTAAGCAGATGAATATAAAAATACAAAGAAACATGGTATCTAACTATTAGATGTTTAATCTAATTCACACAAACATGCAATGAACACACACTCACCTTATATCTAACAATTGAGGATACATATCATTTTCAAACATGCACCAACTCTTTCTAAAGAAGACAATGCAACTGAATATTTGGCACATACTCAAAAAATAACATCATAAAGGTAGTATTTCCTATCCACTTCATAGTAACATTCAGACAGTTACTCTTCCAATTCCTCCCAATACATGAATAATTTAAAACAGACTTCTAAATAACTTACTGATCAAACAAAAGAAATTACAAAAGAAAGTATGAATATTTTAGAACTAAATGCATCCACTCACCGCCTAACAAAGCTAATAATATATAATGCAGAGTCATTCAGAGCAAGTCAATATTTCTGTTGAGAACAATTAAGCCCAGAAAAAATTGAAAATATCTTTAAAGGCATCTGAAAAATATAAGAAAAAAAAAAAAAAAAAAAGAACTGGAAGTTTGTGAGTCCTGAAAATTGAAGAAACTCAAAGGTGAGAAAAATACCTACAGATGGATTTTACCTGATGTTGGTTGTTGATTTTCAGAAAAACTAGAGGTCGAGAAGCTGGATTTCATCCAGGAAGAGGACAATCCAGGAAGAAATGGTGAGGGGTGGTGAGATGGAGAGCAAGATTTTGCTGTACATCCAAAATTGAAGCCATTAGGGGGTCACACAAGACTGGAGAAAGAAATTTGTAATTTCCCCCCTCAAGAAAACTTCCATTTTCTAAAACTGCATGGAGTGATATTTTAAATCATTAAACCCCAAATCTCCCTCCAAAGAGCAGAGCAGAATTTTTATGTGGAGTGTGACAGATAACAGTCCCAAGTTTGATGAAGATCATTCACCACTTTGGAAGACAGGATAGCAGTTTCATAATAAACTAAATGTACTTTTGTGTGAGTCAGTAATCACCCTCTTTGAATGTATTCAAGCAGCTGAAAATTTAAGTTCACAGTAAAATCTGCACATGTGTGTAATGATGTGACCCAGCAGTAAAGTGCTTACATAATATATATGAGGCCCTGGGTTCAATCTTCAGCACGGCAAAAATTAAAAATAAATATAATAATAATATAATAATAACAAATTGCACATGAAAATTTATAGGAGTTTTCTGCATAACTGACCAAACTATGAAAAGGTGAATGGACAAATAAACTGGTATATCTATCCAAAGGAATATCATTTACCGGTAAAATGAAATGAGTCATCAAACCATTAAAATGCCTGGAGTAAATTTAAATGTACACTATTAGGTGGCAGAAGCTAACCTAAAAGATAACATATTGCATAATTTCAACTACATGACATTTTGGAAAGGGCAAAACTATAGTAACAATAGTGGTTTCCAGGGCTTAATAGAAAGAGAGAGAGAAGAATAGGTGGGGTCAAGAAAACCTTTAGAATTTTTATGATACTATCGTGGTGGATACATGCCATCATGAATTTGTCTAAACCCTTAGAATATGCAATTCCAAAAATGAATACTAATGTAAACTGTGGACTTTGGGTGATAATGTGTCAATATAGGCTCTGTAATTCTAATAAATGTATCATTCTGATGGGAGATATTGATATGAGGAAGATGGAAGGAATAGGATCAGAGAGTACATGGGAGATTTCTGTACCTTCCACTTGATTTTTTGGTGAACTTTACAATATTCAAAAAACAGTCTATTGAAAATGAGAAGTCTGCAATAAGCAGGATAAAACAAATATTAAACCAAAAAAACAAAACCACATCTCAAAATTGCTGAAAATTTAAGAAGGGGAAAACCTTAAAGTACTTAGAGAAAAAAAGAAAGAAAGAAAGTGGTAACAACGAAGTGTACAGTGAATGGCAACAAAAACAATAATAAAAGTTGGAAACAATGGAATGATATCTTTGAGTTCCAATAGGAAAAACTCTGCCAACCTCTAATTCTATACAAGTGAAACAGATATTTCTTAACAGTAAAGGTTCCACAGGAATGCTTTCATACACAAGAATACTTAAGGCCTGCCTAGAAGAAATGTGAAAGAAATTTCTTAAAGCCCAGGGGGAAATCATCTCAGATAAAAATGCAAGAAGAAATAAAGAATACCAGGAGGAGTAACTATATGGTGCTACAGTTTGATACCCCCTCCAAAAATCATGTTGAAATTCAATTGCCACTGTGAGAGTATTGGAAGGTAGAACTTTAAGAAGTTATTAGGTCATGGGGGTTCCACCCTCATGAATGGATTAAATCTGTTATTGTGGGCCTGGGTTCAATTTTGCAGTGGTAGCCTCATTTCCATCTGTCTCCTATGTGTTCACTTGACTCCTACCATGCATGACTCAACAAGAAAGTTCTTACCAGATGCTGGCTCTAGGCACTGGACTTCCTGGTCTCCAGAACCATGAGCCAAATAAACTTCTATTGTTTATAAATAACGCAGTCTGTGGAATTTTGTTAGAGTAGCAAAACATGGACTAAGACATATGGGTAGTATAAACAAATATTGAATATACAATCCATTAATCTTGATGTCTGAAGAAAACTAGCCTTGAGTTTCAAGATGGCTGACTAGAGGGTGGCTGCATTTCATGTTGCTCCAGGACTCAGGATTCAAGAAGAGGAGATATTGAGAGACTTGGGACCAACTCAAAGCCGCCGGGTGAGTCTCTCCCGATGGGGAGGCATCCCGGATGTGGCGGTAGTCCCGGATTGCAGGGAACTTTGTGAAGTAGAGTTGTCCAACCAGATACCCCTCCGCCCGCTGGAGCAGTGAACGCGGACAACTGGGAGCATTGTAGAGGAGGTCGCTCAGCACAATGTTTGGACTGGGAGCAACTCACCGGAGCTCCGGGCAGTTGCCCAAGGAAGAGGAGGAGCACGGTGAGTTGCTTGGACTCAGAGCGACTGCACTGGAACTCCAGGCAGCTGCCCAGAGGAGGAGGTGCAAGGTGAGTTACTTGGACTCACAGCGACCACACCGGAACTCCAGGCGGCTGCTTGGAGGAGAACTCATTCAGCGAGTTGCTTGGACTCGGAGCAAAAGCACTGGAACTCCGGGCTGCTGCCCAGAGGAGGAGGCACGTGGCGGGTCGCTTGGACTTGGAACACCCGCACTGGAGGCACACAGCAGGTCAATTGGATTCAGAATAACTGCACCAGGGCTCCAGGTGGCTGCTCAGAGGAGGGACTACACAGCCAGGCAATTAGGTGCAGAGCACTGTCCCAGGACCTAGGCAGCTTCTTGGTGGAAGAGCCCCACAGAGACAAGCTTAGGGGCGGAGTGAAGGTTCCAGGACTGAAGGCAGCTTCTCTGAGGAGGGGCAGCCTAAGGAGACTCTTCTGCGCAGGCCAAGGCTCCCAGGCCCAGGAGGCAGGTCCGGGACCCTGGGAACATTGCAGAGAAAGGCTGCACAGCCCAGGCGGTAGTTGTGGATTGAGGGGAACCTCTAGGAGGGGAACTGACCAGCGAGACCTCCCCACCGGGGGAGTCTTCCCTGCCGGGTGAGGTTTTCCCACAAGGATGGTAAAACCTGAGACACAGGCACAAACAGGCCTTGCCTCAGCCTGCAGCCTAGTTCCACTTTGGATGACCATTGATCAACAAATGGAGGCACCTCTGTCCACTAACAGGGTATATACCCCACCTGAAGGCTACCACCCATAGAGAGGCAGCTTCTTCGTGGAGCTCCGCATTATCAACTTCCTCCAAGACTTCAGGCTACTGAATGATAAGAGGGGATATACTAGAAATATTCAGGGACGCTATTAGTCAATAGAGGAAATCTGCAAAATCTCAGCAATCCACTGACACCGGAACAATATGAGAAAACAAGGGATGAAAATGCCCCCCAAAAATCTAGATGTTACATCAGTAAAATCCAATGACAGCATGGCAGAAGAAATGACAGAAAGGGAGTTCAGAATGTACACAATTAAAATGATCAGGAAAGCAAATGATGAGATGAAGGAGCAAATGCAGGCATTCAATGATGAGATGAAAGAGCAAATGCATGCATTGAATGAGCGCATCAATCGACAGTTAAAAGAGCAAATACAGGAAGCAAAAGATCATTTCAAAAAAGAGTTAGAGATATTGAAAAAAAAAAAAAACCAAATAGAAATCCTTGAAATGAAGGAAAAAATAAACCAAACTAAGAACTCCATAGAAAGCATAACCAATAGGATAGAATACATGGAAGACAGAACCTCAGATATTGAAGAAAAAATATTTAACCTTGAAAACAAAGTTGAACAAACAGAGAAGATGGTAAGAAATCATGAACAGAATCTACAAGAATTATGGGATATCATGAAAAGGCCAAATTTGAGAATTATTGGGATTGAGGAAGGCTTAGAGAAACAAACCAAAGGAATGAACAATCTATTCAATGAAATAATATCAGAAAATTTCCCAAATCTGAAGAATGAAATGGAAAATCAAGTCCAAGAGGCTTATAGGACTCCAAATACACAAAATTACAACAGACCCACACCAAGGCACATTATAATGAAATATCTAACATACAAAATAAAGACAGAATTTTAAAGGCTGCGAGAGAAAAGAACCAAATTACATTCAGGGGGAAACCAATACGGATATCAGCAGATTTTTCAATCCAGACCCTAAAAGCTAGAAGGGACTGCAACAACATTTTTCAAGTCCTGAAAGAAAAAGGATGCCAAACAAGAATCTTATACCCAGCAAAACTTACCTTCAGATTTGACAATGAAATAAAATCTTTCCATGATAAACAAAAGCTAAAAGAATTTACAAAAAGCCACCATTACAGAACATTCTCAGCAAATTATTCCATGAGAAAGAGATGAAAAACAAAGATGCAAATCAGCAAAGGGAGGAACTATCCTAAAAGAATTGTCAAATAAAAGAGAAACCAAGTTGTGTCAAAAAAAAAAAAAATGAGCCAAATGACAGGGAATACAAGTCATATCTCAATAATAACCCTGAATATTAATGGCCTGAACTCATCAATCAAAAGACTTAGACTGGCAGATTGGATTAAAAAGAAAGATCCAACAATATGTTGCCTGCAAGAGACTCACCTCATACAAAGAGATACCCATAGACTAAAGGTGAAAGGATGAGGAAAAACATACCATGCACATGGACTCAGAAAAAAAGCTGGAGTATCCATCCTCATTTCAGATAATGTGGACTTCAAATCAAAGTGAGTCAGTACGGATAATGAAGGACATTTCCTACTGATAAAGGGAAGCATAAATCAGCAAGACATAACAATCATAAATATCTATGCCCCGAACATTGGCTCATCCATGTATGTCAAACAAATCCTTGTCAATTTCAGAAACCAAATAGACCATAACACAATAATACTAGGTGATTTTAACACACCTCTCTCACAACTGGACAGATCTTCCAAACAAAAATTGAACAAAGAAACCATAGATCTCAATAACACAATCAATAATTTAGACTTAACGGACATTCATCGAATATACCATCCAACCAAGAGCAAATACACTGCAGCACATGGATCCTTCTCTAAAATAGACCATATATTATGCCACAAAGCTAATGTTAGCAAATACAAGAAGATAGAGACTCTACCTTGTATTCTATCAGATCACAATGGATTGAAATTACAAATAAATGAAAGAGTAAAAAACAGAAACTACTCCAACTCCTGGAGATTAAACAATATGCTATTATATGATGAATGGATAACAGAAGACATCAGAAAGGAAATTAAAAAATTCTTAGAGGTAAATGAGAACAAGGAAACATCATATCAAAATCTCTGGGACACTATGAAAGTAGTACTTAGAGGAAAATTTATTTCATGGAGCACATTCAATAAAAGAAGAAAAAATCAGCAAATAAATGACCTAACACTATGGCTCAAAGCCCTAGAAAGAGGAACAGAGCAACACCAAAAGTAGTAGAAGACAGAAAATAGTGAAAATCAGAGCTGAAATCAATGAAATTGAAACGAAAGAAACAATAGAAAAAACTGACAAAATAAATAGTTGGTTCTTTGAAAAAATAAACAAAATTGATAAACCCTTAGCCACAATCACAAAGAGAACAAGAGAGAAAACCCAAATCACTAAAATTCGGAATGAACGAGGAAATATCACAACAGACATGATTGAAATACAAAACATAATTAGAAGCTATTTTGAAAATCTATACTCCAACAAAATAGAAAATTTCGAAGACATGAACAGGTTTCTAGAGACATATGAATTACCTAAACTGAACAAGGAGGACATACACAATTTAAATAGACCAATTTCAAGTAATGAAATAGAAGAAGTCATCAAAAGTCTACCAACAAAGAAAAGTCCGGGATCAGATGGGTTCTCAGCCGAGTTCTACAAAACCTTTAAAGAAGAGCTCATTCCAATACTTCTCAAAGTATTCCATAAAATAGAAGAGGAGAGAACCCTCCTAAACTCATTCTATGAAGCCAATATTACCCTGATACCTAAACCAGACAGAGACACATCGAGGAAAGAAAATTTCAGACCAATATCCTTAATGAACATCGACGCAAAAATTCTCAACAAAATGTTAGCAAATCGCATACAAAAACATATTAAAAAGATAGTGCACCATGATCAAGTGGGTTTCATCCCAGGGATGCAAGGTTGGTTCAACATTCGGAAATCAATAAATGTCATTCAACAGACTTAAAGTTAAGAATCACATGATTATTTCAATAGATACCGAAAAACCATTTGATAAAATACAGCACCCCTTCATGCTCAAAACACTAGAAAAAAATAGGGATAGTGGGAACATTCCTTAATATTGTAAAGGATATCTATACTAAGCCCATGGCTAATATCATTCTAAATGGTGAAAAACTGAAAGCATTCCCCCTAAAAATTGGAACAAGGCAGGGATGCCCCCTTTCAACACTTCTATTCAACATTGTCCTCGAAACTCTAGCCAGAGCAATTAGACAGACCAAAGAAATTAAAGGGATACGAATAGGAAAAGAAGAACTCAAACTATCCCTATTTGCTGATGATATGATTATATACTTAGAGGAACCAAGAAATTCCACCAGAAAACTTTTAGAACTCATAAGTGAATTCAGTAAAGTAGCAGGATATAAGATCAATGCACATAAATCGAATGCATTTTTATACATAAGTGATGAATCTTTGGAAAGAATAATTAGGAAAACTACCCCATTCACAATAGCTTCGAAAAAAATAAAATACTTGGGAATCAATCTCACAAAAGAGGTGAAAGACCTCTACAATGAGAACTACAGAACACTAAAGAAGGAAATTAAAGAAAACCTTAGAAGATGGAAAGATCTCCCATGTGCTTGGATAGGCAGAATTAATATTGTCAAAATGGCCATACTACCAAAAGTGCTATACAGATTCAATGCAATTCCATTTAAAATCCCAATGATGTACCTTACAGAAATAGAGCAAGCAATCATGAAATTCATCTAGAAGAATAAGAAACCCAGAATAGCTAAAGCAATCCTTAGCAGGAAGAGCAAAGCAGGGGGTATCGCAATACCAAATCTTCAACTCTACTACAAAGCAATAGTAACAAAAATGGCATGGTTTGGTACCAAAATAGACAGGTAGATCAATGGTACAGAATAGAGGACATGAACACAAACCCAAATAAATACAATTTTCTCATACTAGACAAAGGTGCCAAAAATATGCAATGGAGGAAAGATAGCCTCTTCAACAAATGGTGCTGGTAAAACTGGAAATCCATATGCAACAGAATGAGATTAAACCCCTATATCTCACCCTGCACAAAACTCAACTCAAAATGGATCAAGGACCTCAGAATCAGACCAGAGACCTTGCATCTTATAGAAGAAAAAGTATGTCCAAATCTTCAACATATTGGCTTAGGATCAGACTTCCTTAACAGGACTCCCATAGCACAAGAAATAAAAGCAAGAATCAACAACTGGGATACATTCAAACTAAAAAGCTTTCTCTCAGCAAAGGAATCTATCGGCAATATGAAGAGAGAGCCTACAGAGTGGGAGAAACTCTTTGCCACTCATACTTCAGATAGGGCACTAATTTCCAGAATATATAAAGAACTCAAAAAACACTACACCAAGAATACAAATAACCCAATCAACAAATGGGCTAAGGAAATGAACAGATACTTCACAGAAGAAGATCTACAAGTAATCAACAGGTATATGAAAAAATGGTCAACATCTCTAGTAATAAGAGAAATGCAAATCAAAACTACACTAAGACTCCATCTCACCCCAATTAGAATGGCGATTATCAAGAACACAAGCAACAACAGATGTTGGCAAGGATGTGGGGAAAAAGGTACACTCATACATTGCTGGTGGGGCTGCAAATTAGTGCAGCCACTTTGGAAAGCAGTGTGGAGATTCCTTAGAAAACTAGGAATGGAACCACCATTTGACCCAGCTATCCCACTCCTTGGCCTATACCTAAAAGACTTAAAAATCAGCATACTACAGAGATACAGCCACAACAATGTTCATAGCTGCTCAATTCACAATAGCCAGATTGTGGAACCAACCTAGATTCCCTTCAATTGATGAATGGACAAAGAAACTGTGGTGTATATATATATATATATATATATATATATATATATATATATATATATATATATAATGGAATATTACTCAGCCATAAAGAATAATAAAATTATGGCAGTTGCAGGCAAATGGATGAAATTGGAGAATATCATGCTAAGTGAGGTAAGCCAATCTGAAAAATCCAAAGGACGAATGATCCCCCCGATCAGTGGATGATGACACACAGTGCGGGGTGGGAAGGAGGTAAGAATGGAGGAAAGAGGAACTATGTAGAGGGAAAAGAGGGGTAGGAGGGGTGGGGGGGAGGAAAAAATAACAGAATGAATAAAACACTATTATCCTATGTAAAAGTATGATTACACAAATGGTATGCCTTTATTTCATGTATGAACAGAGAAACAGTATGTATCCCATTTGTGTACAATTAAAAAAAAATCTTGATGTCTTTCAAATTTAAAATAAAGAAAACCCAGATATAAGCAACAATATGTAATGGGAATATAAATGGAGTATAAGGGTTCAAAAGTCCCAGGAATATCAGGAAACTGGTAATAGGATAAATAATATAATACTTAGAATAATAACAAAAATAGTAAGGAATATATGACTAACAGTTTTATATATTATATATATATATATATAAACAGTTTTATATATATATATATAAACAGTTTTATATATATATATATATGTATATATATATAGACAGAAAATGGCAAATGAATATTGAATTTGGTTACCAAAAAACCAAGAAAGAACCAAAAAGGGAACAGGATATAAAGTTAAATTGAAAAATATATAAGATAGCTTTTCATAAATAATAAACTTTTTTATAAATTAATTTTCCATCAAAACTAAGATTATAAAGCTGGATTTTTAAAAATCAAGTCTGTTGTGTTTACAAAAAATATACTTTAAATAGAAGGACATAGGTTAAGGAAAAAGTTAAAATAAGCAACTATTAATCCAAATAGAGCAAAAGTGACTATATAATATTACAAACATAGGAGCTAAGATGCATAAGAAATAAGGAAATCAGGTGAGGAGTCATATTACCTGCTTTTTGTGCAATGAAACAAAAAGACATAGTGAAGGAGGAGAAGGAGAGAGTTGCCTGCTTCACTCCTTCCCCAACCCCAATTTTCCCAGCATGGTCAGACATTCTTATTCCACTTGCAGGAGGCAGCATTTGATCTGAGACACAGCATTAGACCTGCTGTCTTGAATCCCAGTGCCTGGCAAAGCCCCATGAACCTTACCCCAGGCCACTCCTGGAGCCCAAAACACTGGAACCATATTAGGTCAGGTGGCAGACTGCAACCTGCACCTACTCTTCAACCTTGGGCAGTAGAAGTGGAAGCAAGACATCACCCCGCCAGGGTTTCAGGGCAGGAAAGCTAGCACAAGGCTTTGTCTCAGAGCCCAGTGCCACGGTAAGACCCCACGCTCAGCAGAAACTGGAGACCTGATATATCATCCAGAGGTCACAGATGGAGCTTTAGAGAAGGCTGGCATCAGGTGGAGATCTGTGTGCAAGTGGGACAGATCCCATTGTCAATCTGAATTAGTTCCACCCTTGGATGAGCTCGGGCCCATTTACTCTGGTCCCAAGATTGTGTGTTTATGAGGCTCAGTTAGCTTAGCATCAGTCTTGATGACCAAGGACTACCCATCCCTCAACATCTAGGCAGCACAGCTATCACTAGGTTGGTGCTACCAGCCTGAACTCTAGAACTGCTGGGACACCGGACAGAAACCTATGCCCTAAAGGGATGAACCCATGTTTCAGTTTGCATCACCATTACCTGTGGTGTGGACTTTGATATATTCCTGAGACTGTTCAGGTCCTTGCATCTGGGAGTCTCAGGTGCAAACCAGTTTAGTTTCAACCTAGGCAACCAAGGGATTGCCTTCACCAACACTACCTCAACCTTAAGCAACAAAGTGTGATAAAAGCCCACAGAGTAGTTAGCACAAGACTTTGTTCTGAAACTTAATGATGTGCTACTGAAATGTACCACTGGACAGATCCTAACAGACCCCACCCCCAGGTTTGCCTGACAACATGTTTTTGAAAATGGTTTCAGTGCCAGGGGAAGACCATAGTCTATCAGGCTTCTATTCCAGATAGCATCATCTGCGGTTGGTTGAAGCCATCTTGGACCATAAGCAATCAGCAGCACATAGGTATGTGGACCTTGGTCCTGCTCCAGAGTTGTGTTGGTCTGTGGGCTCAAACTATGACATAGCTTTGTAACATTGGTGACTTGTAGGTGTGGCATAGAAGCCTGGGACAGGTCCAGTCACAGAGTTCTGCTGGGGCAGAATTCCACTGTGAGTGACCCCAGGATAGTAACTGTAGAGGAAGCATGCAGGCCTACGCTGGCCCCAGGGACAGGCTTATGGATATAGATTCCTTTTTGTAGGAACACTCCTTGTTTTTCCTGTAAAACATACCATGTATATGGGACAAACCTTGACTTGAATTTCTCTCTAGTGCTAAACTAGGAACAGCATGCCAACAGCAGACTCCCAGCAAATCTGAACCTAGGTGCCATCCAGTGATGAAACAGTGGACATGACTAAAGGCTCAGAGAAAACAAGCAGCTGGATTAGAATTTTGGGAAATACAGGAATGTATAAGGCCAGATTAGCAAAAGTGATGATGCCCAGATGATGTCAGACAACAATGAGTTTCAAGAGATTTCGGGAAAACATAACCTCACCTGATACTCAAAAGAAGGTACTAGAAAAGGAACAGACAGTAATTAGTGTAGGAAAAGTCCCAGATATATGATTTCAGATAGTTGTTTTAAGGGAAATCAGTGAGCTTGAAGAAAACATAGAGAAACATTTCAATAATCTAACAGAGAAACAACAAAGAGATTGAAGCAATTTTAAAAAACTAACAAAAATTCTTGAGGCGAAATATATACTTAGCAAATCAAGAAGATGATAAAAACCCATCAAGAGCCGAATAGAGAAAACAAGAAAAAAATAGCAAGCTAGAAGACATGCTATTTGAAACTGCAGGGTGGGAGGGGGAAAAAGAAGGAAGAGAAATGGAGAAAGTATATGGGAAGTTTGAGGTGATATTAAAAGAATACATATTTGGATTATTTGGGTTCAAGAAGGATTTGAGAATTCTAAAGCAGTAGAAAGATTATTCAAAGAAATAACAAGAGAAAACTTCGCAAACCTAGAGAAGGATACAAATATCCAGTAGAAGGAGCTCAAAAGTCACCAGTCAGATTTAACTCAATGAAGTCTATCCCAGGGCATTTTACAATCAACCTCTCAAAGGTCAAAGCTGAAGAGGAGATTCCCAAGGCTGGAAGAGAAAAGAAACAAATAATACATAAGGGTGTTCCAATTTTCCTGACAGCAGACTTCTCAGCAGAAACCTTACAGGCCAGGAAGAAATGGAAGGAGATTTTCTAATGCTGAAAGAAAAAAAAATTGTCAAACAAGGATACTATACCCAGCAAAGTTATCCTTTAAAAATAAAGATACAGACATATGGACAAAAGTTGACAGAAAATATCTTCAACTGACCTGTTCAACAAGAAATGCTTAAGGAAACTGGAAATTCTTCAAATTGAAAAAAGACATTATTGACTCTTAAAAACACTTGAGAAGTCATAAAACTTTCTGGTAAGAAAGTAATGATGTAGATATTAAAAATGCTATACTATAGTAAGAATGCTATACAAACCATTCATATCTTTAGTATGAAGACCAAACAATTAAAAATAATTGTAACTATATTAATGTATGAAGAGAGGTAATATAGAAAGATATAAAATGAAATGTAAAAAATTCAAAATGTGGGGAGGAATAGAATACAAGTGTAGAGTTTTCTTACCAGCATATTTTCTCTTATTTTTTGTTTCTGTTCTTATCTTTGTGACTATCTTAAGTAACTATGACTTTAAGATAGTTCCATATAATGAAAAGACATATTTTGTAAGTCTAATGGTAACTATGAAGAAAAATCTATAATAGATAAATCAAAAATAAGCAAGGTATCAAAACACACTACTAAAGTAGACCAGTTAACCACCAAGAAAGACTGTAACAGAGGGAGAAAGAAAGGAAGTGCTAAACCCCTAGCAAAAAAGTTGCAAAATGGCCATAGTAAGATCTGAACACTAATTATCTTCAATGTAAATTATCAAATTCTATAATTAAAAGACACAGAATAACTGAATGGATATAAAACAAAAAACTATATGTCACTTAGAGGAAAACTCACTTGGCCTTAAGGATATGGACAGAAGGAGAAGGAATAAAATAAGATACCCAGTGATATGCTTATCAGCTTACTCCTCTCTGCCCAGGGACTCAGTGGAGGAAAATAGTGTAAATGTCTCCTTTCCTACTGTCATCATATCTAAATTGGAGTTCCCTAAAGAGCCCAAAAAACTGTGGAAGATATTCATCAAAGGACTGAGCTTTGAAGCAACTGATAAGAATCTGAGAAGTCATTCTTTGCAATGGGAAAAACTCAGAGACTATGTGGTAAGCACTCTGGGGCTTTGGTCTTGTCACTTATGCCACTGTGGAGGAAGTGGATGAAGCTGTGAATGCAAGAACACACAAGGTGGATGGAAGAGTGGTAGAACCAAAGAGAGAATTCTCAAGAAGTTTGTGAAAGACCAGGGGTCCACTTAACTAAAAAAGATCTTTGGTGGTAGCATTAAAGAAGACACTAAGAATATCACCTATGAGATTATTTTAAACTGTATGGGAAAATTAAAGTTACTGAACTCATGACTGAACGAGGCAGTGGAAAGAAGAGGAGCTTTGCTTTTGAAACTTTTGATGAGCATAACTCCGTGTATAAGACTATCATTCCAAAATGTCATACTGAGAATGGCCAAAACTGTGAAGTAAAAAAAAAAAAAAATCCTGTCAAAGGAAGAGATGGCTAGTGCTTTATGTAGCCAAAGAGGTCAAAGTGGTTCTGGAAACTTTGGTGATGTTCATGGAGTTGGTTTTGGCGGAAATGACCATTCTTATGGTGGAGGAAACTTCAGTGGTGATGGTGCTTTGGAGGCAGCCATGGTGGTGGTAGATATAGTGGCAGCAAGGATGGTGACAATGGATGGCAGCAATGGATTTGGTAATGACAGAAGCAGTTCTGGAGGTGGTGCAAGCTACAATGATTTTGGCAATTACAACAATAAGTCATTGAATTTTGGATCCATGAAGGGTAGAAACTTTGGTGGCAGAAGTTCTTGACCTTATGGTGGTGGAAGCCAATAGTTTTCCAAATTAAGAAACCAAGGTAACTGGCATATCCAGTAGCAGCAGTAGCTACAGAAGTAGCAGGAAACAAAGCTTAGCAGGAGAGGAGATCCAGAGAAGTTATAGGGAAGCTACAGCATACAACAGATTTGTGAACTCAGCCATGGACAGTGCTGGCAGGTCCTAGCTGCTACAAAGAAGGCATGGTTTAGACAATGCTCACATGTATGAACAAAAAACTTGAGGACTATAGTTGTGACTAATTGTATAAGAGGTTATTTTAGTTTCTGTTCTGTGGAAAGTGGAAAGTATTCCAACCAAGGGTTTTAATGTAGACTTTTATTGTACCCATGACGTTGATTGCTAAATGTAATAGTTTGATTATGATGCTGAATATATGTGTCTTTAAAGAAAGAAAAAGAAAAGAAGATATGCATGAAAACAGATTCAAAAAACAAAGAAGAGTAGCTATACTTACATCAGGTAAAACCAACCCTAAATAGAAAGCAGTAGAAAGAGATGAGGAAGGTCACAGTATAGTGATTTAGGGGTCAATTCAACAATAGGGATTAATTTTAAATATATATGCACCCTATATCATAGCATCCAAATATATAAAATATATAGCAATAGACCAGAGAGAAAGAAAGAGAGAGATTTAAATGCAATAATAATTGGGGACTTTAATACTCCACTTCTGACAATGGAAAGATTACTAAGACAAAATCAACAAAGAATTAGCAGATTAAATTTCATCCTAATATAAAGACCTAAAAGATGTCTACAGAACATTTCATTCAACACCGACAAAATGCACGTTTCTTATCAATACATGAAACATTCTCAGAATAGACTATATGATAGACCACAAAACAAGCCTCAGAAAGATTTTAAAAACTTAAGTCATGTTGAGTATTATCCTGACCGCAAAAAAGTACAAATCGATAACAAGAAAAAATTTGGAAACAATACAAATAGATGGAAATTAAACAACTTCCTTTTAACAGGCAATGGATCAAGGGAAAAGTCCAGATGGAAATTTAAAAATCTCTTAAAGGAAATGGCAAAGGAGATAGCTTACTGAAACCTGAAAAAATAGTTCTAAAAGAGAAGGTTATAATAACATTGATGTCAAATATTAGAAAGATCTCAAATAAGCAACTTAACACTGCATCTCAAGTAAGTAAATAAATAAAAATGCACTAAATCCCCCAAAATGTAAAGCAAAAGATCAGTACAAAATACCAATAAAATGAAGAAGTAGTTCTTCAAAAAATTAAATGAAAAAAAATTAGACAAAACTTTAGTGTAACAACCCGGGACATCTGGGGTCCAAATTTGTGGGATAGTGACTGGGTCTGCCTGGGTCTGTCTGGACCAGGCAGTTTTGTGGGATATCAGACACAGGACTGAGACACTTTCCAACGTTGAAAGAGATGGTTGTTCAATTTTCCACCAAGATTTGTTTTATTTTTATTTTTCTGGCATCTCTCTGGCATTACTCTCCACCATATTTGGAGCAGTGTGTTTTGTGTGAACCAGTATGTTGAGGATGGTGATATATGCGTGTTTTATAGTTATGTTATGTATCCTTAGAGTTTTATATTTTTCTCTTTGCATATATTGTTACTCTTTTTTTTTTAATAATTTATTCATTTTGATTCATTGTAAACAAATGAACTACAACTTGTTTCTCTGGATGTACATGAAGCAGAGTCATACCATTTGTGTAATCATACATGTACATAGGGTAACATTTGTCTCATTCTGTTATTTTTCCTTTCCCCCCACCCCTCCTCTTTTCCTCTGTACAGTCCCTCCTTTCTCCATTCTTGCCTCCCTCCCACCCCCCCTTATGTATCATCAGCTTATCAGAGAGATCAGGCGGCCTTTGGTTTGGGGATTGGCTTATCTCACTTAGTATATTCTCCAATTTCATCCATTTGCCTGCAAATGCCAAAATTTTATTCTTCTTTATGGCTGAGAAATATTCCATTGTGTATATATACCACTGTTTCTTTATCTATTCATCAACTGTAGGGCAACTAGGTTGGTTCCACAATCCAACTATTGTGAATTGAGCAGCTATGAACATTGAGGAATCTCCACTCTGCTTACCAGAGTGGCTGCACTAATTTGCAACCCCACCAGCAATGTATGAGTTTACCTTTTTCCCCACATCCTCGCCAACACCTATTGTTGCTTGTATTCTTGATAATCGTCATTCTAATTGGGGTGAGATAAAATCTTAGGGTAGCTTTTATTTGCATCTCTCTTATTACTAGAGATGTGAACATTTTTTCATATGTTTGTTGGTTGCTTGTAGATCTTCTTCTGTGAAGCATCTGTTCATATCCTTAGCCCATTTGTTGATTGGGTTATTTGTATTCTTCGTGTAGAGTTTTTTGAGTTCTTTATATATTCTGGAAATTAGTGCTCTATCTGAAGTATGAGTGGCAAAGAGTTTCTCCCACTCTGTAGGCTCTCTCTACGCATTGCTGATAGTTTCCTTTGCTGAAAGAAAGCGATTTAGTTTGAATCTGTCCCAGATATTGATTCTTGCTTTTATTTCTTGTGCTATGGGAGTCCTGTTAAGGAAGTCTGATCCTAAGCCAACAAGTTGAAGATTTGAACCTACTTTTTCTTCTAAAAGATGAAGGGTCTCTGGTCTGATTCCAAGGTTCTTGATCCATTTTGAGTTGGTTTTTGTGTAGGGTGAGAGATAGGGGTTTAGTTTCATTCTGATGCATGTGTGTAGTTTCTCTTGTGCCAGGCTAGCTCATACACAGGGTAAGGGAGCACAGTCAAGTTCCAGACTTTGGGAGCTGGGTGGAAGCAGGTTTGTGGCGAGCAGCCTGCAAACTCATTTATTGCAGGAACAGCTATACATGTTATAGGTTTCTTCCCAATCACAATGTGCCACAGAGGATCAGACCACCAGGGGCTCCTATACTAGTTCCCTTGGTAACACTGAGTCAACTTGGGGCAGTTGTTTACTTTCCTAGGTGGCGGAAGTGGAATGATCCTGCCTGCAAGTTTTCCTTACACACTTGAGACATTCACTGCTGCCAGTCAAGAACTAGGATTTCTCCCAACACATAAGAATTTCCAGTTTTTCTAGCACCATTTGTTGAAAAGGCTATCCTTTCTCCATTGTATGTTTTTAGCACCTTTATCTAGTATGAGAAAACTGTATTTATTTGGGTTTATCTCTGTGTCCTCTATTCTGTGCCATTGATCTACCTGTCTATTTTGGTGCCAATACCATTACTCTTGCTTGTCTGTTTTCCTGGATTCCCTTTCTACATTTTCTCCACTTAACACTCAATCTCTGTTGATTACTCTTCCACTCTTCCTGTGAATTTTTGCTTCTGGTTTCTCTCTTTCTCCCTTATGAACATCATGCCCTGCACTATTTCTGTTCTCAGGTTATTCACTATTTGAGATTGTAAATCTTTTTGCAAAGTTTTCTGTTTATATTGTGGACAGTGATTTAGCTTATCATTGCTGTTTATAGTGGGAGGGCAGTAGACACCTTGGTGAGAGCTATTAAATTTAATACTGTGTATTATTTGCTTTGGGTGCAGTTGATATTGGTCTTCCTTTTAACGGTGGGATACTGGAAATCTTCAGGGACAATATAGGTCTACAGGGTAGAATATGCATTGCCTCAGATTCATACAACTAGATGGAAAAACACACAAACAACATGAAAAAACAAGGGAACAAAGTGCCCCAAACAAACCAAGATGCCCCAATAAGAGAATCTACTTAAAACACAAGGATGGGGGTTTTTCAAGATGGCAGACTAGAGGGCGGCTGCATTTCACGTTGCTCCAGGACGCAAGATTCAAAAGAGGAGATAGTGAGAGACTTGGGACCAACTCAAAGCCGCCAGGTGAGTCTCTCCCATTGGAGAGGCGTCCCGGATGGGGCGGGAGCCCCGAAATGCAGGGAACTTTGTGAGGTAGAGTTGCTCGGCGAGACGCCCCTCCCCCCGCTGGAGCGGTAAACATGGACAACTGGGATCATCGTAGAGGAGGCAGCTCAGCACAGCGCTTGGACTCGGAGCAACTACTGGGGCTCCAGGCAGCTGCCTGAGGAGGAGCTGCGTGGCAAGCTGTTTGGACTCAGAACGACCGCTTCTGAACACCCGGGGGTAGCCCGGAGGAAGAGGAGAAGCGCGGCGGGTCGCTTGACCTAGGAGTGACTGCATCAGAGCCACAGGCAGTTGCCAGAGGAGGAGGCAAGTGGTGAGTTGATTGGACTAAAAGCGACCACTCCTGAACACTGGTGGCCTGCCTGGAGAAGGAGCGCGGCGGGTCACTTGGTCTCAGAGCCACCGCTCCTGAACACCCGGGGGGCTACCCCGAGGAGGAGGAGGAGGAACAGGGCAGGTCACTTGGACTCGGAGTGACTACCTAGGGCTATAGACGGTTGGGGGGAGGAGGAGACGCGAAATGAGTTGCTTGGACTCCCAGTGACTGCGTCGGAAACCGGGAAGCTGTCCGAAGGAGGAGGTGTGTGGCAGGTCTCTGGGTCTTGGAGCTATTGTACGGGGCTCCAGGTGGCAGCTCAGAGGAGGGGCCACATAGCCAGGTGATTAGGTGCAGAGCAGTGTCCCAGGACCTAGGTGGCTTCTTGGTGGAAGAGCCACACAGAGACATGCCTAGGGGCGGAGCGAAGTTTCCAGGACTGTGGGCAGATTCTCTGGGAGAGGCAGCCTAAGGAGACTTGCCTGCGAAGGGTGAGGCTCCCAGGCCCAGGGGGTAGGTCCGGGACCCAGGGAACGATGCAGAGGAAGACAGCCCAGCCCAGGCAGTAGTTGTAGTTTGAGGGGAACCTCTAGGAGGGGAACTGACCAGCGAGACCTCCCCAACGGGGGAGTCTTCCCTGCCGGGTGAGGTTTTCCCACAGGGACGGTAAAACCAGAGACACATGCACAAACAGGCCTTGCCTCAGCCTGCAGCCTAGTTCCCCGTTGGATGACCATTGGTCAACAAGTGGAGGCACCTCTGCCCACCAGCAGGGAATATACCCCACCTGAGGGTCACCACCCCTAGAGAGGCAGCTTCTTCGTGGAGCTCCGCATTATCAACTTCCTCCAAGACGTCAGGCTACTGAAGGATAAGAGGGGATATACTAGCAATCTTCAGGGACATTATAAGTCGATAGAGGAAATCTGCAATATCTTAATGACACACTGATTCCTGAACAATATGAGAAAACAAGGGAAGAAAATGCCCCAAACAAATCTAGATGTTACATCAATAAAATCTAACAACAGCATGGAAGAAGAAATGACAGAAAGGGAGTTCAGAATGTACATAATTAAAATGATTAGGGAAGCAAACGATGAGATGAAAGAGCAAATGCAGGCATTGAATGATCGCACCAATCGACAGTTAACAGAGCAAATTCAGGAAGCAAAAGATCATTTCAATAAAGAGTTAGAAATATTGAAAAAAAAACCCAGAAATCCTTGAAATGAAGGAAACAATAAACCAAATTAAGAACTCCATAGAAAGCATAACCAATAGGATAGAACACCTGGAAGACAGAACTTCAGATATTGAAGACAAAATATTTAACCTCGGAAACAAAGTTGAACAGAGAAGATGGTAAGAAATCATGAACAGAATCTGCAAGAACTATGGGATATCATGAAAAGGCCAAATTTGAGAATTATTGGGATTGAGGAAGGCTTAGAGAACAAACCAAAGGAATGAACAATCTATTCAATGAAATAATGTCAGAAAATTTCCCAAATCTGAAGAATGAAATGGAAAATCAAGTCCAAGAGGCTTATAGGACTCCAAATACACAAAATTACAATAGACCCACACCAAGGCACATTATAATGAAAATACCTAACATACAAAATAAACACAGAATTTTAAAGGCTGTGAGAGAAAAGAACCAAATTACATTCAGGGGGAAACCAATACGGATATCAGCAGATTTTTCAATCCAGACCCTAAAAGCTAGAAGGACCTGGAACAACATTTTTCAAGCTCTGAAAGACAATGGATGCCAACCAAGAATCTTATACCAGCAAAACTTACCTTCAAATTTGACGATGAAATAAAATCATTCCATGATAAACAAAAGCTAAAAGAATTTACAAAAAGAAAGCCAGCATTACAGAACATTCTCAGCAAAATATTTCATGAGGAAGAGATAAAAAACAAAGAAGCAAATCAGCAAAGGGAGGAATTACCCTAAAGGAACTGTCAAATAAAAGAGGGAACAAGATGTGTCAAAAAATAAATAAATAAATAAATAAATAAAATTTTAAATATGAACCAAATGACCGGGAATACAAATCATATCTCAATAATAACCCTGAATGTTAATGGCCTGAATTCATCAATCAATAGACTTAGACTGGCAGATTGGATGAAAAAGAAAGATCCACAATATGTTGCCTGCAAGAGACTCACCTCATAGAAAGAGATACCCATAGACTAAAGGTGAAAGGATGGGGAAAAACATACCATGCACATGGACTCAGCAAAAAAGCTGGAGTATCCATCCTCATTTCAGATAATGTGGACTTCAAGCCAATGTTAGTCAGAAGGGATAAAGAAGGACATTTCATACTGCTTCAGGGAAGCATAAATCAGCAAGATATAACAATCATAAACATCTATGCTCCAAACAGTGGCTCATCCATGTATGTTAAACAAATCCTTCTCAATTTTAGAAACCAAATAGACCACAACACAATAATACTAGGTGATTTTAACACGCCTCTCTCACCACTGGACAGATCTTCCAAACAAAAATTGAACAAAGAAACCATAGATCTCAAAAAAACAATCAATAATTTAGACTTAACAGACATTTATAGAATATACCATCCACCCAAGAGCCAATACACTTTCTTCTCAGCAGTACATGGATCCTTCTCCAAAATGGACCACATATTATGCCACAAAGATACTGTTAGCAAATACAAGAAAATAGAGAAACTACCTTATATTCTATCAGATCATAATGGATTGAAATTAGAAATAAATGACAGAGTAAAAAACAGAAACTACTCCAACACCTGGAGATTAAACAATATGCTATTATATGATGAATGGATAACAGAAGACATCAGGAAGGAAATTAAAAAATTCTTAGAGGTCAATGAGAACAAAGAAACATCATATCAAAATCTCTGGGACACTATGAAAGCAGTACTTAGAGGAAAATTTATTTCATGGAGCGATTTAATAAAAGAAGTAAAACTCAACAAATAAACGACCTAACACTACAGCTCAAAGCCCTAGAAAAAAGAAGAACAGACCAACACCAAAAGTAGTAGAAGACCGGAAATAGTTAAACTCAGAGGTGAAATCAACGAAATTGAAACAAAAGAAACAATACAAAATATTGACAAAATAAATAGTTGGTTCTTCGAAAAAATAAACAAAATTGATAAACCTTTAGCCACAATCACAAAGAGAAGACGAGAGAAAACCAAATCACTAAAATTCGGAATGAACAAGGAAATATCACAACAGACACGACTGAAATACAAAACATAATTAGAAGCTATTTTGAAAATTTATACTCCA